>NC_080080.1:43174868-44657368 GCF_949987535.1 Balaenoptera acutorostrata
AAAAAGCAAAACAGCAGACAGACAGAACCCTAGGACAAATGGTAAAAGCAAAGCTATACAGACAAAATCACAAATAGAAGCATACACATACACACTCACTAAAAGCGAAAAAGGGGAAAAAAAAATATATCGTTGTTCCCAGCGTCCACCTCCTCAATTTGGTTTGATTCGTTGTCTATTCAGGTATTCCACAGATGCAGGTACATCAAGTTGTTTGTGGAGATATAATCTGCTGCTCCTGAGGCTGCTGGGAGAAATTTCCCTTTCTCTTCTTTTTTCACACAGCTCCTGGGGTTCAGCTTTGGATTTGGACCCGCCTCTGTGTGTAGTTAGCCTGAGGGCATCTGCTCTTCACAGGCAGGATGGGGTTAAAGAAGCAGCTGATTCGGGGGCTCTGGCTCACTTAGGCCAGGGGGAGGGAGGGATACGGATGCGGGGTGAGCCTGCGGCGGCAGAGGCTGGCGTGACATTGCAGCAGCCTGAGGTGCGCCGTGTGTTCTCCTGGGGAAGTTGTCCCTGGATCACGGGACCCTGGCAGTGGTTGGCTGCACAGGTTCCCGGGAGGGGTGGTGTGGATAGTGACCTGTGCTTGCACACAGGCTTCTTGGTAGCTGCAGCAGCAGACTTAGCATCTCATGCCCGTCTCTGGGGTCCATGCTGATAGCCACAGCTCACACCCGTCTCTGGAGCTCCTTTAAGTGGCACGCTGAATCCCCTCTCCTCGCGCACCACAATACAAAGAGGCAAGAAAAAGTCTCTTTCCTCTTCGGCAGCTCCAGACTTTCTCCTGGACTCCCTCCTGGCTAGCTGTGGTGCACTAGCCCCTTCAGGCTGTGTTCACGCAGCCAACCCCAGTCCTCTCCCTGGGATCTGACCTCCGAAGCCCGAGCCTCAGCTCCCAGCCCCCGCCCGCCCCGGCGGGTGAGCAGACAAGCCTCTCGGACTGGTGAGTGCTGGTCGGCACCACTCTTCTGTGCGGGAATCTCTCCGCTTTGCCCTCCGCACCCCTGTTGCTGTGCTCTCCTCCGTGGCTCCAGAGCTTCCCCCCTCCGCCACCTGCAATTTCCTTCCGTGAAGGGGCTTCTAGTGTGTCGAAACCTTTCCTCCTTCACAGCTCCCTCCCACTGGTGCAGGTTCCATCCCTATTCTTTTGTCTCTGTTTTTTCTTTTGCCCTACCCAGGTACGTGGGGAGTTTCTTGCCTTTTGGGAGGTCTGAGGTCTTCTGCCAGCATTTAGTAGGTGTTCTGTAGGAGTTGTTCCACGTGTAGATGTATTTCTTTTGTATTTGTGGGGAGTAAGGTGATTTCTATGTCTTACTCTTCTGCCATCTTGAAGCTCCTCTACCTTATGTATTGAGGTGCTCCTGTGTTGGGTGCATAAACATTTATAATTGTTATATCTTCTTCTTGGATTGATCCCTTGATCATTATGCAGTGTCCCTCCTTATCTCTTGTAACAGTCTTTATTTTAAAGTCTATTTTATCTGATATGAGTATTGCTAGTCCAGCTTTCTTTTGATTTCCATTTGCATGGAATATATTTTTCCATCCCCTCACTTTCAGTCTGTATGTGTCCCTAGGTCTGAAGTGAGTCTCTTGTAGACAGCATATATATGGGTTTTGTTTCTGTATCCATTCAGCCAGTCTATGTCTTTTTGTTGGAGCATTTAATCCATTTACATTTGAGGTTATTATCAATAAGTATGTTCTTATTACCATTTTCTTAATTGTTTTGGGTTTGTTTTTGTGGGTCTTTTTCTTCTCTTGTGTTTCCCGCCTAGAGAAGTATCTTTAGTATTTGCTGTAAATCTGATTTGGTGGTGCTGAATTCTGTTAGCTTTTGCTTGTCTGAAAAGCTATTGATTTCTCCGTCGAATCTGAATGAGATCCTTGCTGGGTAGAGTAATCTTGGTTGTAGGTTTTCCTCTTTCATCACTTTAAGTGTATCCTGCCACTTCCTTCTGGCCTGCAGAGTTTCTGCTGAAAAATCAGCTGATAACCTTATGCGGATTCCTTTGTATATTATTTTTTGTTTTTCTCTTGTTGCTTTTAATATTCTTTCTTTGAATTTAATTTTTGTTAGTTTGATTAATATGTGTCTTGGTGTGCTTTTCCTAGGGTTTATCCTGTATGGGACCCTCTGTGCTTCCTGGACGTAGGTGACTATTTCCTTTCCCATGTTAGGGGAGCTTTCAAATATAATCTCATCAAATATTTTCTCAGACCCTTTCTTTTTCTCTTCTTCTTCTGGGACCCATGTAATTTGAATGTTGGTGCATTTAGTGTTGTCCCAGAGGTCTCTGAGATTGTCTTCAATTCTTTTCATTCTTTTTTCTTTATTCTGCTCCTTGGCAGTTATTTCCAAAATTTTGTCTTCCAGCTCACTTATTCATTCTTCTGCCTCAGTTATTCTGTTATTGATTACTTCTAGTGTATTTTTCATTTCAGTTATTGTGTTGTTCATCTGTTTGTTTGTTCTTTAGTTCTTCTAGATCTTTGTTAAACATTTCTTGTGTTTTCTCAATCCGCATCTCCATTCTATTTCCGAGATTCTGGATCATCTTTCCTATCATTGCTCTGAATTCTATTTCAGGTAGATTGCCTATTTCCTCTTCATTTATTTGGTCTTGTAGGTTTTTACCTTGCTCCTTCATCTGTGATATATTTTTTGCCATCTCATTTTCTTTTTTTTTAATCAGTGGAGCTGTGTTCCTGTCTTACTGGTTGTTTGGCCTGAGGCTTCCAAGACTGGAGTTTCTAGGCTGTTGGGTAGAGCTGGGTCTTGGTGCTGAGATGAGGAACTCCGTGAGACCTCACTCTGATGAATATTCCCTGAGTTCTGAGTTTCTCTGTTAGTCCAGTGGTTTGGACTTGGAGCTCCCACTGCAGGAGCTTCAGCTCGACCCCCAGCTTGTGAACCAAGATCCCACAAGCTGCGCGGGTCAGCACAAAAAAAAAAAAAAAAAAAAAAGAGAGAACAATAACAAAGTAAAAAATAAAATTAGACTAGGAAACTAACAGATATGTTAGAAAGAATATAAAAAAAAAGGGGGGGAAAGGCCTTGGCTGTGGAGGGCTGGGCCTAAGCAAGGGCAAGGTTTGGGCGGTGGGTGAGGCCTATGCTTAAGACCCACAAGGCTGAAAAAGGTCCTGGTGCCTGTGGGGGGTGGGGGTTAGGCTCAATGGAACAGAAGGTACCCAGGTGTGCCCCCCCATTCCTGGTCTCAGAGGACAGAGGACTTCACCTCGGAGCCCAGCAGGCTTCCTGGGCTTGAGTGGTCAGAGCAAATGCCCTCCTCTCCTCTCCTGCTACTTTGGTCCTGAAGGGCTCCTCCCACCTGTCTCTCCTGTTCTCCCCTTGGCCTCCTTCCTATGCCTCCAGGACCAATGCAGCCAGGGAGATGGGGGGCCTTGGAGGGCAGGGGACTGGCCTGGGAGCTCAGCAGGCTCCCTGTGCCCAAGTGGGCAGGGCAAATGCTCTCCACTCCTCTTCTGCTCCTCCTGGAGGGTGCCTCCACCTGCCTCTCCTGATCTCCCCAGTCTCCCTCTTATGCCCTCAGGATGCACATGACCTGGATGGGGCTTTGGAAGGGAGGTACCAGCCTGGGAGCTCAGCAGGCTCCCTGGCCCGAGTGGGCAGGACAATTGCCTTCGGCTCCCACTCTGGGAGGGCCCCTCCCACCTGCTTCTCCTGAACTCCCAGCCTCAGGGACGCTGATCCTGTCTGGCCTCCAGTTCTCCTCCCCACCTCAGTCCCCCTACGTCCCAGCAATTTGCTTGGGGGTTCCTCCCTGCTCCTTGGGCATCAGGGTCCACCAGCAGCTGGCAGATGCCCTAGCCATGGGGAGATGCTAACTCTGAGTCTTCCCAAACCACCATCTTGACTCTGCCCCCTGACGGAGACCTGATGCTTTGGGTTAGCATTACCCTTCAGGCAGCAGCTAATCTCACTGTGGACACTAGAGAGAGGCCAAGGCCTTGGAAGGCCAGTAGTCAGGAACTGAGCGTTAGGAAATCAGACCACTTGGGTTACATGGATTTTATGTCAAAACACAAGTTCAAAAACCATGTATGTCACAGTTCACTGAAAAGATTCAAAATGTAGTCAGAACAGAGGTAACCTCAGGGAGCCACAGAGTTCTTAGAAGATGTAAGTTTCTATAGCCTAGAAAACTATATCCTGAATTTCAAAGCTAATTTCTACCGTCTCCAGATCTAAACCATACGTGTCCTGAAACTATGTCAAAAGGGTTTTCTGGAGAATGGTTTACTCTGTGTCCCATCTCTCAGGTCCTCTTTAAAATAGAATCAGCTGGGTACTGACCAATGTTTGTTTCTGGAGGAGAAACAAACCAGATCTAAAGCCGAAGTCTAAGATTATCTTGGGATTCCAAAAGTTCTCTGATTTGGGAATAATTTTAAACTTTTTTTGTGAACCTGATAAAAGCTGTGGACTCTCTCTCCAGAAAAAGACACATGCACATGTGTACATAAAATATTGCTTGTTCTTTTTAAGGGACCATGGACTTCAGGTTTAGAACTCTTGGCTAAGAGGAAGAATGCAGCCCAATCACTCTTATTTGGCTGGAATATTCTCCCATTGAATCTTCTTTGGTGTTGACATAAGGGGTCTAGAGTCATCTCTGGAGAGTTCATGTTTCATTCTATTCACTTTCATTCTATTCACTATTTCTCATTTCTAAGCACTTTTAGGTGATAGAAGTTCCTATAGTCCCATTCAGTCCCAAACACAGTATCAAGTAAATTCATAATATATCAATTCTAGATTATAATAATAAAAAAACTCTGAAGTTTATTTAACATTAACATCTTTCCTCCCAAAATGTGGAACTGGAGCCCGGGTCTCTTTCAGACTGGAGGCCCAAAGCTTATGGCAGGCAATAGTTTTTTTTGTTGTTGTTGTTTTAATTTTATAAATTAATATGCCTATACCTTTTTTTTTAATATTTTATTTATTTATTTATTTATTTATGGCTGTGTTGGGTCTTCGTTTCTGTGCAAGGGCATTCTCTAGTTGTGGCAAGCGGGGGCCACTCTTATCGTGGTGCACGGGCCTCTCACTGTCGCGGCCTCTTTTGTTGCGGAGCACAGGCTCCAGACGCGCAGGCTCAGTAATTGTGGCTCACAGGCCTAGTTGCTCCGCGGCATGTGGGATCTTCCCAGACCAGGGCTCAAACCCGTGTCCCCTGCATTGGCAGGCAGATTCTCAACCACTGCGCCACCAGGGAAGCCCCAGGCAATAGTTTTGACTGGCTCCTTTTTTCTTTCCTCTGCACACTCATTTATTCTCCCTGATCCTGCCAGCTGTGGTTTCTGAGTCCTTGAGGGTTGGAACCAGGTGAACAAGAAGAGGAAAGGCAGCAGGAAAGATCCATTGACAGGTACTGTTGTGATCTAGCTTCAAGTTGATGATACTTTTGCTTTTCCACTTCTTATAAGATTTAGTAGACTTCATAAAAGTAAATTGAGGTAATTTCTGGACAGCAGATGCTGCTGGTAAAGGTTTGGTGAATTATTACCACTGTGGTTGAGGATCAATGAACCTCATGAAGAAAAGGAATCCTTATTGATGCCTCTGGCTTGCTTTGGTACCATTGAGCCTTAGTAATTCCGAACATATATTAATAGTACAATATTCCTTTGAAAGAATAGGCATATTCAGATTTGACTTTCCCCATCATTAGCTCTGGAGACCCCAATCTTGGGTGGCCTTGGCATGCAGTAGCTTGAAGAAGGGTTTTTGTTCCTGGCCATAGACTGAGGTCAGGTTGCGGCAGTGAGAGTGCCGAATCCTATCCACTACACAACCAGGGACCAGTGGCCAATGACAAGGCCCTGGCCCTTTGGCTTTGCAGGAAAGAATTCCTATGAAGACAGAAAGTAGTGAAACAAGTAAAGAGTACAGTACATGTGGATAGACACACGGGCGGGCTCAGAGAGAGAGTCATGCCCTCGTGGTAGTTTGAATCACTTTTATGGGGCATTTCTTCTGGGTTTCCTTTGACCAGTTATCTTGCTTTGCCTGGTTCTGAGTCTGTATTTGGTATATCTCAGGGTCCTCCCAAGTTTGTGTGCACACCTCTTAGCCAAGGTGGATTCTAGCGAAGAGGCCTATGGATAGTTGACATCACTTACTATGGGGTGGTGTCGCCTCTGTTTTTGACCTCCAAGGAGCCTTTCAGCACATGTGTAGTCAGGAGGTCTTCTTGATTTGAGAATGAGAAATATGTGGTCTTTTATCTCTTATATGGGCAGGGCCCAGCCTCCTCCATCATCTTGCTTTTATGGGGTTTCTGCTATTATGGAGTTTCTGTCCACAGGGGGATGAACTTCAGCTATTCGGCCTGGGGCCCATCTATCTCCTGCCTCAACACAGTCAACTTTAGCCAGAAATTCTCTATACATATCTTAGCCTGATATATTCTCTCTCTCTCTCTCTCTCTCTCTCTATTATACATATATATATGTGTATATATATATACACACATCCCTCGATGCTCTGCCTACTTAATGGAGTTGAGCAAACACAGGGAAGCAACACTTGTCACTTTTAGCCTTTCTAGATGGATTGGGAAGAAAGTGTAATAAGTAGCAGGACTGTAGGCTTTGGAGACAAAAGAAACCACCTCCCAAACTACCTTTTCCCTTTATCAGTTGTGGAACTTGGATGAGTCATTTTTTATCTCAGTGGTTAGTTTTCTAATTAGAAAAAATGAACACAATAATAACCACTTCATGACCATATTGGATAATCAGGGCTAATGTCTATAAGGTGTTTGACACTTTGTAGGCACTCAGTGAATGATAGCTCTGAAGGTTATTTTGAAAACATACCTCAAGTCCCTTTGGTGCAGATGTTTACAAGCAAAGCTCATCCACATCCTTTCTCAGTCTGTATCAAATATTCAGTGTGGCCTCCAACACATTTACTGCTTTGAGAAGAAAAATAATACTCAAGCTGAGGTTATTTTTCTCTCACACATGTGGTTTCTCATAGTTCTACATGTGTGGCTTGGTTCTTGGATTCCACTCAGTTATTATGCAACATCCTGATGTTCCAAAGATGTTGTGCTGGAGAGAGAAGTACGTTTAAAACAGACACGAGTAACAGAGGCAGACTCGATGGTGGTGGTGGCAGGAGATGAACTTGACCAGATGTTCCCCAACCTCCCAGAGGCTGTGACTCACAGGTGGCCCCTGATGCCGTGTGCAGTGGCTTGGGGGAAGTAACCTGCTCTCCCAGCTGAGTTCCCCATCATGGTTAGGTCAGAGCCCAGATTTATGAGCTCCTGGAGAGGTGGAGTACAGATGGAGAAAATGTCAACTTCAGCTTTTTTGAGAGGATCAGGAAGGACCTTTAGGAATTGCCACTGCCATGACTTATTGGAGACTTTATACTTCTGAACACTTTCTCCTGACTCCCCTCCACTGCTGACTTCTTCCCCTTCTGCCTCCGCACAACCTCTAATTATGCCTATGGACTGAATTCTTATTCTTGACAACCTTCTCTCTTGTTATTTGTTGGAAGTGTCTATGTACCCTTCTGGATGGATCTGAAATTCCACATGGCCACGCATATTCCTGATTGATGGCAGAACTCAGAATATGATATTATATAATTCAGAAAGCTTGCAAATTGAAGTTGTCTTAGCTTTCTCTCCCTCAATGATCTTGACCTTGGTCTTGTACCAAATGAATTGCTCTCTTGGTGTGCCTTTTGATGCTGATGAAATGTCCTGGTATTGAACAATGTGTCTTGCCACACCTGTCTTTACACTTTGTCTGGGGAAAGAAGAAAGAAAGAGAGAAAGAGAGAGAGAGAGAGAGAGAGAGAGAGAGAGAGAAAGACACAAATGAACTTATTTATGAAACAGAAACAGACTTACAAACAAAGAAAACAAGCTTATTGTTACCAAAGTGGAAAGGGGGTGGGGGAGGGATAAATTAGGAGTTTGGGATTAGCAGATACAAACTACTATATAGAAAATAAACAACAAGGTCCTACTGTATAGGAACTATATTCAGTATCCTATAATAAACCATAATGGAAAAGAATATGAAAAATCACTGAATCACTTTGCTAAACACCAGAAACTAACCGAACATTGTAAATCAACTATACTTCAATTAAAAAAAAAAAAGTAAAAAGAAAATATTTAATGTGAGTTGCTTGTTTTTCAATGGAAAATAAATTAAATATTCTAAATAGTCCATGAAATAAAAAAAAGGTTCAGTTTGGGAAGTAGAACTCACTTTCCACAATATTCAGACACATCCTCTAGAAGTGGTTCTGTTCCACTGCTAGACTTTTTAGTGTGTGACTCCCCAGCCTCCATTCTAGCCAACAGCTGCTGGCAATTTTGCAGTGAATCTCCTCTTTAATTAATCAATTGGGGTCCACATGGAGGAGGTCTGTATCTACTGTGTCAAAATTTGACAAAAGCGTGCATGAAAGGGAATCAGGCATGCACAAAAAATCCAATTTCTTTTTGACTGTATTCAAATAGCAATCAGAAAACTGCACACAAGAAACATGGAACTGCTTTTGCATAGACAATAAATGTAGCATTTTTTTCTAAAAAGGGGGGGGCATGATTGGTTACTAGAATAAACACAGTGGTACTATAAGATCAAGAACAGAATAATATGTTTAGGGAAGAAAAACAAAGGTCATAAATCCAAGAACTGGAATAACTGAGAGTTGTTAGGGAATGAGAATTACAGCAGAGAGGGGGGTTTACCATTCTACCCCAACATAAGCGGAAACATAAGCAGAAAATATGTCTTAAAGTGCTATTAACTTGGGGTTGTTTTGCTGACTGAAAGTGAAGGACAGTTGGGGAAAAAGGAGGATACGAAGCCCACTTCCTGGCACACTTTAAGGCATGTGTAATGTAGGAGAATGAACCTACTCAGCTGAAAAGGCAGCAGGGGATGGGGTGGTCTCATGTGAAAGCCAGATTTCAATGAAGATGGGCAAGGAGAGGGGTGTTCTGAGAGGAAGTTCAGGATAGAAGGGTGTTTGTTAACAGGCGAAGGGTTTCCAGAAGGAGCAGCTATACTGTGGAATGCATTTTGCTTTATTATTTCCCACATGCCACATGCCAATATGTGTTACAATATATGTGTGCCAATACGTATGTTGCCAATAGGTGTGTGTATATGTGTGTATGCATGTGTGTGTATATATATATGGTCTATAACCTTACAACTTTATCAATTTTATTAAAAAAGTGAAGTTTCCACAACCTCAAGTCATTTGCAAAGGCTAGAAAATATCTTTAACCAAGATACTTTTATTTTCTTTAACCAAAAAATAGCTGAATTAAAACAAACTGAAAAAAAACACCTAAATATGATACAAGACACTCTCTGGATAAATGAGAATATATATATACACATACAAAATATGACCATTCTGGACAAAATAAAAGAAGGCAGTCAGGAAGTAGACGGGGTTTTGCAGAAGCATCTATCTAGATTCCCAGGGCTCTGCAATGACATGGTTTCTACTTTTGCTAACCCTTGGCCTCCAATGTCAGACAGTGCTAATATCAGGGCCCCTCTGGGGTGGCTTCCTGCCACAGGGAGCCAGGAGGAGAGAACAGGCAAAGTATCCCACCAGGATGTTTAGGGTACAGCCGGGGTGGGTGGGTTTTGTCTTTTTTTCCCTGCCTCATATATTGTTTCTCCCTCGTTAGAAATGACACTGCTGACAGTGTTCTTTCTCGGCAGTTTACATGCCACAGAATGTGCTGAAGTTGTCTGGCAGCTCGCATGATGAGGGTAATCATCCTCGCAGACGCCGGTCCTCGCGCACCTGCACTTGGCTCCAGCGCGTCGTGAAGGAGGCGGCGGGTCCTCACCCTCTGCGGCTCCCCCCTTCTCTCTGCTCAGCAGCGGGCCGGGCGGCTTGCTTCCCACTCGGGAGTGTGCAGTGAGGGATTTAGGGTGAAGGGGCGGGAGACCGAATTTCTGCTTACCAGTGTGCTATCACTTCCTGATATACTGGGCTCCTGGGAGTGCATGAAGGCTTCTTATATGAAGAGTAATGGGCTATCTTAACAGCAAGATGAGAGAGCACAGACCACTTAGCTCTCTAGCTGGGTAGAACCAGAGTCGGAGTCAAAACTACATGGTAGGAAGCAGCTGTTATGTGCAGGACTAACTTCTGTTTCTTGTGGAATGTTCTCAGAAACATCACCAAACATTTATTCCAAATAGGGAACAAAGTCATTGCTTGAAGCACAGAGGCAGTCCATTAAATGTAACAGGTAGTTACTGAGTCTATTGAGTGCTCTCTCCTCCCGGACACTGCTAGGGAGAAGCCCAGGCTGGCTCCTAGGAACACTCCAAGGAAAATGTATGAGACAAGCACTTATTTTTCTATTGTTACAGAAAACATGTGCTCCAAGAATTAAGAGGAGGGTTTATTAGCAGAGTGACAGGGATAGGATGCTAGATAGGCAAGGAAAGGTAGGATTTATATAGAGGTAGAGAAAGGGGGAGCATGAGATAGGCATAGATTTTAAATTCTTCCAGCCCATATCGGATTTGTTGGAGTTAAGGACCAGTGTTAAGTCAGGAGCCTCTTTCACCAAAGCAGAGTGGGAAGGCACCAGATCTGCTCAGGGAGGTGTTACTATACAGCACAGTTCCCTCCAAGCAAAGACGACTCAGAGGGTAGGAACACATATGAAAAGGGAGAGGAGGGAGAGAATGAGATAGAGTTGGAGGGAGGGACTAATTACTCCACAAAGGAGAAATTAAACCTTGAAATTTAAAGAGTTGAGACATTGTTGTTCTTAGAAGGCTTAAGAAAATGTTACAGCAGTGTTTTAACAGGTGTAATTTCACCTGCTTGACAGCTGGAAAGAAGCCTGACAAAGAGACCCTGTATTGGACTGCGGCTTGAAGGAGAGGAGGTAAGGTAAATAGAGGAGAAAATGAGGAAATGACTTCATTGTGAGTGGCACCACATACCTTTCCTTTTTGCTTCTGAGACTTTATTTTTAAAGTACCTGTATATTGATTTGAATTATTTGGAATGTTTTAAAGTGATTTAGCTACTTCATTGTCTTGTTCCAGTAAATAATACTTTTCCCTAATAAAAATGCTAGTGAATAGGCTATATGGTGTGGAGCTACTATTGTTCTGTTTAGGAAGTTAAATCCCTAGGTCTCTGTTAAAGTAACGAGCACCTGAAATCATTTTTGGCAGCCTCCCAGCCCCCAGTTGCCATGTTTTACTTTTCCCCCTGCCATTGCCCTGCATCTAATGAGCTGCTCCATCTGAAAGATTCTTTTTCTGTTGTATGCCACAGCTTTCTACTCCTCTCCACGCCCATGGCAACTACCCACACTAAAATGCCCCTGCCTTTCACCTGGACATCAGCATATCCTCCTTCACCCCAAACAGCACCATTTGAGCATTCAGGTAAGAGCTGGGATTGCAATTATGCATGAGACACAGTCTCTGCTTTTAAGTTACCCTTAGTCTAGTTAAGGAGCAGGACAAGCAAGCTGACAATGGAAGTATTGTACTATTTTAGAGCAAAGAAACGGAGAGATTTTCAGTACACCTAGGAGGGCCACCCAACCCAGGCAGGGGTTCAGGGGTGATTTTCTGGAGAAGGAAGGGATGCCACGTTAGTTAGAGAAAGCAGGTGAAAACGAAGTGACCCGTGTATCGGTGTGGAGGCGTGAGTGAGCATGGCACATTTAGGGAACTGTGAGGAGTTCTGAATAACATACCCCCAGGAAAGTGGGTAATGGGAAGACAGGAACTGAGCAAGGAGACGGGAGCCGGCTGTGTTGGGTCTGTGTTACATTCATTTGTCATTGTCATTCATCTGTTCATGGTTTTGAGTGTTTACCATGCACAAAGCGAGACTAAGCACCATATCTTTAAGGAAAGTGAGAATAATTTCAAAAATTTGTTGATGAGAAAGGTCACAGGTGAGGTGTTGGCACTTGATGCAGAGAGAAGAAAGGGGTTGATGCCTATGTACTGACCAGCGTTGTCCTCCTGCCTCTGCTGTGCCCAGCTAGACCCCAGCTGCCGAGTGCAGCTTTAGTGACACTGAAACTAAATGTCCGATTAATTTTCCTTTCCCTTTTGAAAATATAACTGTGGGAAGGATGATGGGGCATTCAGTAGTTAGGAAATGAGTCAGGGACTAAGTAGAAGCAAGCTAGATGGTTGAGCAATTTTCTTAAATGATATATGAAAGGAGAATCTTGAAAAGGAATAGGGTTTGACTTGACTCCATATCAGAACTTATAAACATGCTGGGCAATGTGCACTCGGCAGAGCATCAGTGCATTAGGAGCTATAATCTAGTTGAGTTTCTACAAAGTAACTCGAAGAGAAATGAAAAATGAAGGTGTTCGATTTCTGCAGAATCAATTTTTGAAAAAAATGTAGTGAATAATGGATGCAATAGAATGGAATAACTGAATAATACAGTGGGAAGGAATTAAGAGCAAAAAAGGGAAAAGAGAGTGCTCAGAGATAATCTGATCCATGGCAAAGGGTTATAAACTACCATTTTTAGCAATAAAGGTACTTGTCCAGGGAAAAGAATACAAAAAATAAAAAGTAACTTAAGATAAAAAAAGAGAGAAACATGAAATATTAAACACTTGGGCCATGCAATATTGAAAAGATGGAGCAAAATTAAAATAATATATAAACTTTGACAGTTTCCACTTTTGTAAAAGCCATGTTGCCTCAGCCTGGCTCCCAAACTACTGCCACCTTCCTGGTGGCCTCTGCTCAAAGCCCTTGGTGGAAACACTGAGATCTGCTAGACTCTCCTTTCTCTCTCTCTTCACGCAGCTCAGAATTACCCCTTCTCTCTGCATCCACCACACCAGTCACTCAGTTGGATGAGTTCCTGTTAAACTTCAGGTCTTGCTCCAGTTCTTGGGATTCTGGGATAAGAGAGAGTGCCTGTTTCTGAGACAGACCGGCCAGTGTTCTGGAGATAAAATGATGAAGTGCGTTAAAGGCAAATGAACTCTCAAAAGAGATGTGATCCCCTTCTTCTGGGCTCTGTGTTCTGATGCAATCGAAGTCTCTTTTCCCTTTGGTATTTTCTCTCAGAGGATTTCTTTGCCTCAGAGGTCCTTGAACTGTAGCTCCCAGACCAGCAGCATCCGCGTTACCTGGGAACCGATTAGAAATGCAGATTTTCAAGTCCCGCCCCAAACTTACTGAACCAGAAGCTGATTCGGGGTGAGGCCTAGAAATCTGTGTTTGGAGGCCCCTCCATCTGGTTCTGACGCTCATTCAAGTGTGAGAAGCCCTGCTCTGTCTTTCGGCCCAGCTTTTTCTGACCATTCATCTCCACCGAAGCCCAGGCCAGAGCCAGGGGCTTCACACACGTGCTCTTTCTTAATCCTCAAAACAACCCTATGAAATATTTCTTTTTTACTTGCCATTTCCACAGAAGACAAAACTGAGGTTCTATTTGGTAGAGGTGCTTCCCCAAGGAAGCAATGATAATAAGGAAAGAGCTGGACCTTGAATCTATATCTGGTCGATTCCAAAGTCCACGCTCCTTTCTCTACACGTTGTCATTTTCTCTGAGCATCACAACCTCTTCCAATTCAAGTTTTCATTTTCCAATCAACAGTTACTCCCATATCTACCTCAAAATATGTCTGTACTTGTCTGCCCTTCACTGCCTCCTGCTTAGAGAGAGGGAAGGAGGCTCTTTCCAAATGTAAGTCTTCCAATCTGTGCTCTTCAATGAGATTCTTCTTCCTCCCTGATCTCTCTGCCATTTCTCTTTCCCTCTCCTTTATTTTCTCTTCATTAGCCCTTCTGATCCTGTTTATCTCTTCCAAAAATTAGTTGTCTTTTTCCTTCTTTCATTTTTAACCATCAAACTCCCTTGGCTTCCCTTGTTTCATATTCTCTCACTGAGTATCTCGCGCATTCCCAGGATTTCTCTTTGGATGAAATCCAAATCTGTTTCTGGTCTTGCCTCTTTCCCATGCTCCAGACCTATGTATCAAGCTTCTTCCTGGATATCTTATTCATCCTCAGCCCAATGTGCCTAAAACAGAGTTGAATGTTTTCTCCCCAGATCTGCTCCCTATCTGGTTAGTAGGATCATTTTCCATCCATTCTGTCAGGAGAGAAAATCTTGAACTCAGCCCTCTCTTTCACACTGTTTATCCAAT
The DNA here is from genome assembly GCF_949987535.1 of Balaenoptera acutorostrata. NCBI lineage: Eukaryota > Metazoa > Chordata > Mammalia > Artiodactyla > Balaenopteridae > Balaenoptera > Balaenoptera acutorostrata. Next base: position 43,189,082 of record NC_080080.1, read on the forward strand.
CAGTCTTCCTTAAAATAGTGTTCAGATCTGGTCCTCTTAGTTACATTCCACACCTAGATTACAAGCTCTTTGAGGGATGGACAGGATCTTATTCCCCTTATACTGCTACATCTAGCTCATTGCTTTTCATTATTATAGGTGCTCAAAAATTATTAAGTGAATATATAGAAAAATTAAGGGATTAAAAAAGTAACAATTGTTATTCTCATAGGAAAAGGAGAGAAATAGCAGACACTCTAAAGGTAAGTTAAAATAATTCAGTGACAGCCAAGGTGACTGTTAAAATGTTCACTGAATTATTAGTCCAAGAGGAGCAAGAGGATGGAGACCTGAAAGACTTATCAAATAATGAATCAAAGGATGGTCCCTGTAGCCTTCTGTTAAGAGGCAGAGATATTTCAACATCTCAAGAATCAAGCGCTACAATCTTTTATGAGACTAGAAAATCATTGTAGGTCTCATAAATTTCCCTCTTCTTATTGTTCCAAAGGCTTAATTTAGGATGAGTCACTCCATAAATCTAGGCAAAGGTGACTAATGATTATAATAACAATATCATAAATTATATAGTGCTTTTCCTCCAAAGGAAAACTGTATCTAATTTATTCTCACAATATTGCCTATTGGCTGCTGGGGCCAGGGATCTTTATTTCTATCTTTCAGCTACCTGGGCATGGAAACATACCTTCCCATTTTTCCTCATTGCCATGCCATACCCTACGGCTGCATCCTCATGTCTAGGCAAGCTTACTTCCAAGTGGGTTCCTACTCTTTCCTCACCTTCTTCAGTCACCAAACCTTAGATTATTTTTCTTTCCCTCTATTTGTCATACCACATTCCCAACCTGATATAAAAACATTTTGTAACTTATTCATTGCCGAACTCATAGCCACAGAAATTCAGAAAACCTAACCAAAGGTGAATAAAAATGGTAAAAAACTATGCAGAATGAATTGTAGGTCACTTTCTTGATAATTATAATGCACTCCTCTCCTATAACAGATATTTAAAGTTACTGCAGTTGAAGGTTTCCTTTTTGATATATCATTTCAGATAGCCCAACCTACTCTTGTCTATTGGCTGTTAACGCCAGTGAAACAGGAATTATGCACTTTAATCACTGTTTATCAGATTATACAAGAAGGATATTAAGCACATAGTTATTTACTAAGTGATCAGGTTAAAGTCGCAGGTTCAGTAATACTTATCACAGTATTTGAGTCATTAGAACATGAATCCATATCTTTTGATACTAAGTTTTATTATTTGGTCCATAAATCTATTATTTTGTAAAAATTTAAGCAGAGCTTTAGAATATTTTCCTTAGTAAACCCTAGCAATGAGTTAGTTAATCTTGAACAATTATGTTAAGAACCTAATGGCAAAAATAATGCCTTGGATTTTAAGAATTATTTCTTTATGAATTCAATTTACTTTGTGTGTATTATTTTAAATAACTTCATAAGATGGTAAGGAAAAGTGATATTCTTATCTTTCCCTTCATAGATGGCATTGGTAATACTTCATTCATCCATTCATTTGTTCCACAAATATTTGTTGGTTGCCAGCTGTATGCCAGGAGGTCTGCTGGGTGCTGAGTATATAGTACTGAACAAACCAAATAGTCCTTTTCCTTGAGGAGCTTAGAATTTAAAACAAGATACAGACATTAAGTGAAGAAACACATAAAAAATGTATACCTTCAGATTATGATGAGTGTTATGAAGTAAAAGAATTGAGAGGAATCCAAGAAGGCCCCTTTGAGAAAGAGACCTTTGTTATGGGATGAAGGGTAAGAGTTAGGCTGAGTGGCATGCAGATGACTCAACACATGTGGATGACCAGAATGCAGCTGAGAATCTGCAAAGCAGGGAGTGGCCTGATGGTAGTGAGAGGGGGCAGTGTCACAAAATGAGGCGGCGGAAGGAGGCAGGGAGGGCCTCCATCCTCTTACTGTCCATGGTAAGTATTTGAGATGTTATCTTAAGTGCAAAGGGAAACCACTGAAGGATTTTAAGCAGAGGAATAGGTAGAATCAAATTTTTATTTTAAAGGAGCACTCGGGCTGCTTTGTGGGAGCATAGGTTGGAGAGGTATGAGAGTGAAGGACCAATTAGGAAGCTCTCAAGTCAGTCCAGGTGGGTAAATTTCAGGGTGGTCGCCATAGAGGTAGACAGATTTAAAATATATTTTCAAGTCACTTCAGTAGAACTTAGTGATGAATTGGAAAGAGCTGAGGTGAGGGATGTGGGAGAATGTGATGCTCTAAGTCCTTGATATGGCTCTGAGATTAGAGCTGGAAGGAACCTTGGATACTACTGATTCAATGGCCTGTTTTAGAGAAAACAGAATTGAGGTTCTGAGAGGCGAGGTGGTTTCCCCACACAAATAGTGATTTCGCTACAGGTAAAGAAATGAGTGTTGTTCAAGGCCAAAAGGATGAGGCAGGGGAATTAAACGTAGTCTGTTTATATTTAATTCTTACAGCTAAGAAAAATACTTGGGATAACTATTATGAGAAACTCACCACTTATTTAATAAATATTTGCAATGGGTCTGAGCATGTAGGAAAAACTTTCCAGTTCCTTTTCCTATACATTTAAGTGATTCATCGGTTGGGGGAGCTGTCTCCTCATCTGGTCAGTTTTACAGTCTAATGATGCTAAATAAGTCCTTGATATTTCAGCCCAGGTTTTCACTTGTCCAATGTCAAATGCTATATTTTATTTGGAAATGTAATAGAAACCCATATTTCCTGGTCTGCCCCTTAAAAGAAGACAAGGAGCTTTATTCTTTATGTGAATTATGTTCATGAATGCAAATTTTAATTTTTTTGTTTCTTTCTTGCTAATGCAAAAATAATTGAATGCTGTGAAATGAGTCACAGTCCTTAGTCTTGTTTTGGTTGACGTGGCCTATTCTTGGAAAGTTTGACTATTTGTTAAAATAAATTATAATTTTTAATGATTCTCTTTGGAGCATGAGGCTCGTATTCAATGATAATAATAACAATGTTTTAATAGTAATAACTAATTCAGACAGAGCTATTTCCTACATGCCAGGCACTGTACCAGGACTGTTAACATACACTATTTGCAAAGAGTCATACAACTAATGTTGACAAAGCTGACATTCAAGCCCAAGTCTTTCTGATTACGGATCCCATGTCCAAAGCCATTCTCCTGGATAGTCATTCATCCATTCAGTAAGTGTCAAGCAGTTGTGTGCTAGGACTGGGAATGTTGTTGTGAAAAAAATGGACAAAAATCTCTGCTTTCACGAACTTATATTCTACTTGGGGGCAGAAATGGGTAAGGTAATGAAACAAAATAAGTAAGTAAAGTATATAGTGTGTTAGAAAGTGATGAATGCTATGGAGAAAAATAAATGCAGGTGAAAGGAGGTGTTGAAATTTTAAATTGTAGGGTTGGAGAGGGCGTCATTGAGAAGGTAACATTTGAGCAAAGACTTCAAGGAGAGGGGGCTGAGCTCCATGGCTGTGGAGAGGAAGAGCATTCTAAGGAGAGGGAATAGCAGTGCAAATGCTCTCCTTCAGGAGCTGCCTGGCATGTTTGGGGAAGAGCAGGGAGGCCAGGGTGGCGGCAGGGGAGGGAGCAAGGGACGAGTAGTAGATGCAGTTAGTGATGGAAGGCCAGATTGTCCTGTAGGGTATTTCAAGCCAGGGTAAGTCTTTTTTAACTATATAAGAAATACAAAAATCTTGTATAAGAATGCTATTTGTCATGCTTTTATGAGGGAAGGCTTATTCACGTTGCGTTGGAGGTCTCCGAGAATTGACAAATGACAGCGGTGCTGCTCTCTGGGAATGTCTGGTCCCCTGAGGAAGCAGGGCTGACTTAGGACGTCAGCTGTGTGGCTGACATTTTGGTAGCCAAGAGGTGGATGGGTTTTATTCAATTTTGCAACTAGTCTGTAAATCCAACTTTTATAGTGCGTTAGAACAGTGTTTCTCAAACTCGAATGTGCATATCAACTACCTTGATGATGTGAACAAGCAGATTCTGATTCAGTACGTCCGAGGTCAGGTCCATGGGCCTGAATTGCTAACAAGCTCCCAGGTAAAGTCAGCGCTGCTTAGTCTGTGGTCCATACCTTGAGAAGCAGACCTTTAGAGTTTGCTGAAGACTTTCCTATAAATCATGTCCTTTTAATTTGGCTTTTCATCAAAACCCTGAGTTAATTGGCTCAAGTATTATCATTTTCATTTACAAATGAATAAACTGAAGCTTAGAGGGATGAGATGACCTGGCAGAGGTCATGTGGCCAAATGACAGAGCTGTGACTTGAATTTAGTTCCCTGGTTCTAGACAACAGCTGCCCTGATGGCTTTTAAGCTCTGATACATAAAAGCATGCTAATGAATGTTTTTGGCTGGTGCTTGCACACACACACACACACACACACACACACACACGCGTGCATGCAGCTGGGGTTGGGCGGTGGGGTAGGGAGGGGAATGATAAAGCCTCACTAAAGCTGCAGCTGCCCAGAGGCCCGCCTTGGCAATCTCTGGAAATGATCCAGTCATCACTCCAGGCCCTGGAAATGTCTTGCCGTGTGCCTTTCTCACACACAATGCTGGCCCCCACCTCTGATGGGAACATTTTCTTCCCAGGTACTTTGCATATGAGCTAAACTGCATGTACCTCTGAGGTAATCTGGTCCTGTGCTCTTGCCCAAGTCAGAATGTTATTTACTGCCAAGCTGGAAAATACTGTTCTTCTCACCCAAGGAAAGCACTGTTCTCAGAAATGAAGCACATCACTTCATACTGAGCTCCAGCTTTCTGGGACAAGCAGAAATCTTTGAAGCATTTCCAGCCAAATCCTTGGAGAGGTAAACACATTTTTCAGCTGCAGGATTCCAGGTTAAAGAAGTGTGTCCCCCACTTGTTTACAAAGCAGCACAGCGGCTGTTCGGAGGCCTCCACCCCCGTGGACAGACAGGCATTTGGAAGATGCACTGAGCCCTACCAGATCGTATACTCAGGCTCCCTCCTCCCCCTCACCCCGGAGCCCTCATCACCATCAGCCACCGGCAGCACCGAGAGCTCAGTGCAGGAATGGCACAGGAGACACGCCTGGCTTCTCTGATTCAGTTTTGTTGTGCTCTTTTTATTAATGTTAAAAAAAAAAAATCAGGTTGCCTCTCAAATTTGTCTGCAGATGACGATTAAAGAAAACTTCTACCCGCACCCTCTGTTGCTTTCTAATCCTTAGTGAGAAATGTGGCTTCAGAGACACGGGCATGAGTTTCTTGGTGCTGCTGTGAGAAGAGCTCTCCCACTCTGCCTCTGCCTGTGTGCCTGTGCTTACAAACTCAGCTTCTGTCCTGTATCTTCTGTCAAATCCTTCTGGGACACACCACTTCACAGCAATTGCTTGCGTTCCTAATTCCTAAAACACAAAATGTTTTTACTACTATTGGACATTTATCCTATACTGCCTTGGATGGTTATAGTAATCACAGAGATGACAATATCTAGCCTGTATAGTGAATTATTCATTCCACACTGTGCTAAGCACTTTATATGGAATGTCCCATTTATCCTCAAAATGGACCTCATAAGGTTAGTATTATTACCCCCATTGTAAGATGAGAAAATTGAGGCATAGAGAAGTTAGGACTAGAGTTTGCCCAAGGTCCTACAGCTCATAAGTCAGAGTCCAAACTAGAACCAGGTGTGTTTGGATACTTTTTATCTTTTAAATATGTAAAGATAATGCCTCTTCTTCTATTACGCTGTAAACTCTCTCTGATGAATAGCAGTCCTTAATAAACATCCCTGTATTTCAGCAAAAACTACTCTGGAGGCACTTCACCTTAATACCACTACCTAATACTACTGCCATTGTTAGCAATTATAGGGACTCAATTGATTAGGTAGCTGTAGTGGATATGTGTTTTGTGTGTGTGTGTGTGTGTGTGTGTGTGTGTGTGTGTGTGTGTGTGTGTTTGCTTGCTAGCTTCAGATACCTTTGGAGAAACCACCCTGTTTCCATTCTTAGTCCATGTGATTGAGGTTAGCGTGAACTTCTCCTTGTCCCCTCACTCTGAAGTGGCACTCGGTCCTTGCCAATTAGAATAATCCATACCACTGGACATAGGCATGGATAAGGAGACTGATACAGGCGGACCAATTTGAGATTGTGGGTACATCTCAAAGAATTACATGAGCCTGAGTCTACTTGGGGCCACTTTTGCCCTCATATGAGTACAGACAGCCTAAGAAGAAAGCCAACATAAGAAAGAATAGAGCTGAGAGATACAGAGATATAGTTTTTTTTTTTTTTTCAGAGATATAGTTTTAATGAGAGGTTTGAATCCTTGGATCCAGCTGAGATTTATTCCTAGATTTTTTTTAACTATAAAAACAAATACATATTCTATTTTTGCTAAAGATTTTTTCAAGTTGGGTATTTTTCCCCTTATAGCTGGATGAGTCAGGACTAATATAACCAATGAGAAAAGAAACCTATCATTAAACTAACACTAATATCAAAGCACATGGCCCCTTTTCCTTTAAATACCAGTCATTGACCAGCAAGGGTTTGCTCTCTTTTTTAATCTAGATTTTAGATTTTAATCTAGATTTTCTGTTATGATTGGGGTGTTCTAGAAATGGTCAAGATCTGCACTGTCCAATACAGTTGTCACTGGCCACATGCGCTACTGAGCACTTGAAAAGTGGCTATTGCAACTGAAGGACTGACTTTTTAATTTTATTTGCTTTTAATTAATTTAAATTAAATAGCCACATGTGGTTTATGGCTATCATATTGGGTAGCAAAGATCTAGACCATCTTTGCATGACATGAATGAATACAGAGATGCCTGATGACTCCATTGCAATAGGTGGAATGACCAAAGAATTATAGCTTCCTCACTCTGTTTCTGGTGGGTTCCCAGGTGTCCTCCCTCTGTTTCTGAATCCAAAGCTCATGCTCTTTCCCCTGTAGGAGGTGTAGAGAGGTGAATTACTTGTCTAAGTCTTCTAATGGCAAATGCCTTATCAGCTCTGCTTGTGCAATGGCAGATGAAGGGAAACTCCTACCTTTTGAACATGACTATCCTGTTCCAGTTCCTCCACACTGACACCTGTGTGAGACAGGCCCTGGGATGTCATTATAGTACTTCATGATCTAGATCATGCTAACCCTTGTGGTAGAAATGAATAAAGAAAAATAGACACAACAATATCCAGATTATTCTTATTTGTCATCTAAGTCTTCATCTAAGTTTGGAGGAAGAAGGTGGAGACAAATCTTAAGATATTGCTTAACTAGAAATTCATCTAGTTATCAGAGCTTTCAGATTTAAAATCCCGACTCCATCATTTAGCACATGTGAGACCTCTGTGGAGCCATTCATGCTCTTTGAATGATGAGTTTTTGCAATTGAAACAATGGGAACAACAGTATTTATCTCATAGAGGCTTAATGAGTACTAAGTGAGACAGTACATATGGAAGATGAAGCAGAGTGCTCTGTGAGAGTCCACTGCCCTTACTGTTTCATACTATTGTTGACATCCACAGGGTAATGTAAGTAATAACATGCACAAACATGTTGATGATTCTCTAACAACTTTCCATATTAGGGCTCTTCACTAGCCTGCAGCATCTTTGATCTGAAATTTAGCTGGAAGTCTGGAGATCCTCTCCACAAATTACTCAGTATTAACAGAAGTAAATTAGATGCAGATCTCTGTTCAGAAAGATAGGTGTCTTCCTGGCACTATCACTACTTTTTACTGCTTGGCACCTTCCTTTTCATCTTTCGGATGTGTCAAGGGTCCTTGCCGGTGGGGTTTAAAAATAGTTGTTTCTCTTCTTTTCCCAAAGGGTGAAGCATTAAACACTTTGAAACCTGGTGAGGAGGCCACATCCCTTCCCAGAGTGCCAACATAGATGCTGTTCAAAATAATTAGATTGGAGTTCAGGAAGCATTTATTCTAAAAATATTTGTTGCACACCTCCTACTTTTTAGACACTATGCTGGCCACCAAGGATCTAGTAATGAACAAAATAGACACAATCTACAGCTACTCCCATGGATTTTATAATCTAAAGATGTTGCCTGATGATTAAACACGGGGGATGGTTTAGGGTCTTGTTTATAGGATACTGGTCATCTCCCCCAAATCATTTTCTCATTAAGACAGCACCACTGATGAAGCCTACAGGTATGTGTACATGGGTTGAGAGAACATTATTTGATTAGATGCTGAAGCTTCTCTTGAGTCTTTTATTCTCATCATGCAAAGAGAACACTTCTAGATTTATGTAAAATAATTTACTGGTTGGATTCATGTGTAATGGCACAATTCCATCCATTAGAAGAAGGAGGAACCTTGTAAGGTAGTATTGTCACATATTTTAGTCCCACAAATTGTCAGCTCATTTAACCCAGATTTCTGTCATACTCACTTCAAAATAGAGAGGAAGCATTTCAGCATGTAAACATTGGGAAGCAGGTTCACTGGCATCAAATATCTCAATAGCTAGAGTATACGTTTAAAGTATTCCTTCTGCAAACATTAATGCAGTATCCATGTTATGCCAGACACTGGCAGGATTTTGGAAGCGTTGAGTCTGCTCAATTCTCTGGGAGGCATCTGCTTTCAGTAGTTTGAGAGCAATATGTTTCTGTGAATTTATACAATCACAGAAATTCTTTTAATGGGATCCTGTTCCTCATTTCCAAAAACTGCTGTGTTAGGATTTCAGTAAAAGAATCAAGGGATCAATGGGTGTACAAAAGCAGGATTTCATGTCTCATGATCTATTCTGACTTAATTCCATCATGGGTGACTGCAGTGTACAAATGTGATAACTCAAAAAGGGCAAACATATGGAAATTTTGATACACTTTAGTTCCTTTTACTTTAGCAGACACATTGAGTCTCATGTCCCATTAAGTACCACTAACAATAGTGTGCATTTACATGGATTATCTTACATTCCTCTGACATAGGCATTATATTTGTTGCCATTTTACAGATGAGGATATTGGGACTCAAGAGTTAAGATGACATGCCCCAAGATGAGGCTGTAAGGAAATGATAGCCCTGGATTGCATGTGGGATTATTTGACCCCAAAGCCCATTCTAGAAGCCTGTATACCTGTGGACATGATTGCACTTTCAGCTTCTTTATAGTCACTGCAAGATGGACAAGCATAGTTAAGATCTCAATAAATACTGGTCAGTTATAAGTTTGAGTCTCTATGGCATAGTATGGTAGGGGATGGGAGTGTTGAGATTTAATTCAATTTAAAAAATATTTGTTTTCAGTACCTACTTGATACTGCTGTGACCGGCTACTTCTCTATATGTTTGAAATTCAGATAAACTGGATTGGAATCACCAGCTCTACATCCTGGTTAACATCTCTTCTGACCCCAAGCTTAATTCTCCTGCCTCCACACAGGTTCTATTTTTGAGCCAACTTGATGCAAAATTTACTCCCTGCAAGTTTCCACAAGACATGTAACCTCACAACAGCATGTTTTTCTATTACTTTTCCTGATGGTTTGGAGGTCACATTGAGCAGTTAAAATATTTTGCTAGTATCCTGCTGGCAGCTGGCTCTCAAACTCACTTTCCCCTTCTACTGCTCCCTGGCCCCAAACACCCAGCATCACACACTTCCTGAGTCTTTCAAAAATCCACCCTTGAGCCCCCACTGGGGTACCCTCTTCTTGCAGCTTCCCCATGAAGCAGCATCCATTCTCCCTCTTTATTTTTCTTTCTTTGGAAAGCTGAAAGGTGAATAAAATCCTCTCCATTTCTACACTTAACAATTTTATGTACATTCTCATTTAATCCTTACACTCACTCTATGAATTAAGTGTTTTGTCCTCATTTTATGATGAAAAAACAGGCTCAGAAAAGTTGTAATTTGCCCAAGTCCAGTTGTCACCGGGGGAGCTGTGTCGGAAACCTTGGCCCTCGACCCGGATTCTGATGTTTTCTCCACTCCATCGTGCCTCCCCAATCTGATGGAGACGTGCAGTGGAGAGAGGAAAGATTCTTCCTTAGCTAGTCAGCTCTGTCAGTGTTTCTCAATGGAGGGCGACTGACATTTTGGGTGGGATGATTTGCTGCAGGGAACTCTCCTGGGCTTTGCAGGATGTCTGGCATCTCTGGTCCCACCATGAAATGCTGGTAGTGTCCTCCGGTCATTGTGGATACCAATGAAATGTCCCTATACATGTCTGAAGATCACCCTTTGGAAAGGGGTGGTGCCTCCCTCATGGAGAAGAGCAGATTACCCCTACAGGTCAGTGGACAGATAAATCATTTCAATGTTAATCAGTTAATTTGAAGGCAGGCATGAATACATCAGCCCCTGCTAATGTTAAAGTGGCATCATGGTCAGAGAACAGAAGACAGTAGGAAAGCAGCAACCCTCCTCTCCCCCCATTTAATACATAGATCCCATGGAAGGTCCAGACTCCAAGGTCATTCTCACCCCTGGAAGTAGGCTGTGGGTGGAATCCAAGATAGCAGAAAAACAAGACCCAGGAAGTGGTGCTTTGGAAAGCAGCAGGAAGGGAGAAGCCAGCATTTAGTGGTGGAGAAATCACTGGGCAAGGGGAAGGAGGCTGGATCAGAGGGTGGCTATGAGTCCTCTTGGCCATGTTTCTCAATTTGGGGACTTTGGGAGATCAGATATGCTGGTCATTTTGTTTACTGAGAGTTCTTAATACTTTGGTGGTTATGTACAGTTTAGCCTGCTAATGATTTCCATGCTTCTCAGCAGCTTCAGCCTGAATCATCTTTATTCCTTATTACTTAAGGAAAGTCCAAGTCCATGATTTGATTCTGTTCAGAAACTATAACCCTCAGGCCCAGGCTCAGGACTTGTGCTGCCTTATTTATCCCTGCTGGCAAGTCACAAGCTCTGGGTTAGGGAGATACATGATCTTAAATGTTAACAGAGTCAGATGTGCTCAGTGGAAACAGTCTGGCTAACCCAAAGCAGATTCTCAGCCCTCTCCGTGGTTCTCCAGAAATCATGTCTGGTAGGATTTCTGCAGCAGATCTGATAGTTGCTGACTTGGAGAACTTGTAAGCTGTTTGTGAATTCATGGTGAATGGCCCTAATTCCAGACACAAGTTCCCATTGACACTAAGAGACTGGAAATGTACAGAAAATGCATTGAAAGCTTACTTGTGAAGTGTGTGTGTGTGTGTGTGTGAGAGAGAGAGAGAGAGGGAGAGAGAGAGAGAGAGAGAGAGAGAGTGAGAGAGAAGCAAGGAGAGTGTGTTATATGAAAATAATTTAGGTTGGTAGAGGCTGGACAATCTCTAAATGGAATATTTTGCATAGATGGCTACGTTGGGAAGGAAGTCAGACTGGAATGATAAGTTCTAATGATTTTCCTAACACAGAACATAACTTAACCTCACAAGACGTTCTACCAAAACATAGCATGCTCTACTAAAAGACCAGTGTATAACTTCTGGTAATTGAGAGAAACAGGATAGGCAGACATAAGACATAGGAGAGTTGATAAAACTTACCAGAACTTACAGATTGGTTTTATTTTGTGTTATAGCACATCAGGTAAAATTTTTGGTAGATGATCAGATTATTTTTTAAGAACTTTTCCTTTTTGAAGCACCAATGACTTCTTGTGTTTTTTATTTACTCAATACATGTTTCTTAGATTCTGACTCTGTCCCAGGTACCACACACACTCTACTTTCATGTGTATGAGTATCCCCATGTGTGTGTGTGGTACAGATAGTCATTTGTAGAATTAGGAGGATAGGAACTGGCTATTTTAATATCTTTTGCAGGTTTGCTGCTTGTTGGCTAAGCAATGATTCCAAAAGAGCAGAGGAAAAATAATATTTCTGCCTAATAATTGATTATGTGACTTATCACCTATTGGTCAGTTTTCTGCTGTTAGCTTCTCTCTGGAAACACCTTATTAGGATGGGCAGATGCATGCAAATAATTGTGTGGACAAGTACATCATTGCTTCTTTGTAGATTATATAGTGTTTGGAGAGACATCTTAATTCTTAGAGTGAGTCTAAAGAATTGAAATTGTGAGGGTCAGCTCTTAGATGAGTGATGTTGGTAAGCTAATTTTAAAGAACTAGAACTTGGGTTTACTGGTAGAACATCTCTTCCCAGCCTGTGTTACTTGAAGAAGACGTTAGGAGCCTTTAGAAGGGTGTTATCTCTTTCAGATGGCAGGTTAGCAGTGAACATATTTATCTAGTATTAACTTAATGACATCTAAATAGAAACTTAATGACCTGAAGGAGTTAAAGTAACTCCTCCTATTGGTCAATCAACTGACCTGTTATACACAGACCAACTCTGAGTCAGTAGAACAACGTCCAGTAAAAAAAGACAAGAACAACAAATCAGGAAAAAATCATTTATTTGTCTTAATACTTGTTCTGGTTATCTAGTATTATGTACCAACCATCTCTAAATGTAGTGGTTCAAGATAATTTATTATTCTCTCTCATGGTTCTGTGGTGACAGGGCTCAGCTGGATGCTTGACTTTCTCCCGTCTGAAGGCTTGACCAGTCTGACTCACTCACGTGGCTGGTGTGATGGTGGCTGTTGACTGGGAGTTTAGCTTGGATTGTGGACTGAAGCATCTACACATGTTCTAGTGGCTTCTCCATGTGGTTTGGGCTTCTCACAGTCACAGAAATTGGGGTCCCAAAAGAAGCATCCCAAGAGCTAGAATTCAAGAGACAGTGGCTGCTAGTCTCCTTTTGATAGTGCTTCTTAAGTCCCAGGATGTCACTTTTGCTGCATTGCATTGGTCAAAGGCAAAGCAAGAAGGCCAGCCTAAGTTTAAGGGGAACGACATTAGATTTCACCCTGTGATGGGGGAGCGGCAAGGTCACACTGCAGAAGAACATGTAGAATGGGTGATGTTGTTATGGTCACCTGTGGAAAATACAATTTGTCATTACACTTATCACTTGATACTCATATTATTTCATATATATGATTACACTGTCATCGTTAAGACATTTTTGGAAAAAGGATGATAGTAAGAAGATAAAATCCAGCGAAACAAAAGCAGAATGGTGGAGTGCTCTGACATCACTCTCACTTGGTTTTGAATCCTGATTTCATTCCTCTAAGACCTGTGGGACATTGGTCAAGACCCGCAACATAATTTGTGGGGTCCAGTGCAAAATGAGATATTTTTCAAAACATAAGAATTTTAAGGTAGTAGCATTAGATCATTAAACCAAGCATGGAGTCCTTTTCAGTGCAAGACCCTGCGTGACTGCACAGGTTACACATCTCTGAGGTACCTCTGGTCATGGTATGTAACGCCTCTGAGATTCAATCATACCTTCAAATTGGGAATAATACTATCTACCTTGCAGGGTGGTTGTAAAGAAAACTTGAGACGATGTTATGTGGCAGTGTTTATTAAGGTTATCAATATGCTTATCAAGCTTATTAAGCCCACATTAGGTGCTTAATAAATAATAATATTGAAAGATAATAGCAGTAAATTGAATTAATATATAAATGGGAATTTATTTGGTAGGGGGAACCATTTTGCTAAGTGATCTTACTTTTGGTCTTGATTTTTCAAGTTAATAGTCCACTATTAATTTCCTGTTCAAAGAAATAAAAACTTGGTTGCAGGCCACAAGTGTGCCATGAATATATCCCTGGGTAGAAAACATATGAATTTTAGAGAAATGCTTGACTCACATGCTTAGTTATTCACCGTATAATATTTGCAATCGTAAAAATGTCTGCTATGATGCTTTCAAACTTGAGTAGAATTTCTTTTTCATGGAATACCATAGAAGAGCAAGGTTCCAGGTTCTCAAATTTAGATACTGTAGTTAAACTTCAGTTATTGAAAAGAATGTTTTATACCATAAACATAATTATATACTTCTTTTTAATACTTAACAGGTGAAATGATTTAAGTTCAAATCTCATTTTCAAATCCTAAAGACACCTTTGAGAAGAGACAACAATAAGAACTTTTAAATCCTAAAGGACATGTAAGAAAGTCATGAGTTAATGCAAAGAGGACCATTCATTTTCTTAAAAAAAATTCCTTTGACGTATTTCCTTACCTGGAGAATAGAATTGTTGAGGAGTCATGTAGTTTGAAGTAAGGTATGTTACACCTCCATTTTTCTGGTTAGTTATCAAGATAATGTTTCAGACAAAATGACTGAAAATCTAATGTTTTATTCAAATTTAGTTGTTAGAGATAGAAGGGGATAACCCTATGAAGCAATTATATTTTCTTTCTTTTCATTGCAAAGTTGTCTCTCTCTCCTCCTCTCTTCCCTACCCACCCCATACCCCCATAATTTAAAGTTTCTAAATTATATCCAGAGTAACGGTAACAGATATTTCTGTGGCGATATCATCCTTAATTTGTTATGGTATTGTCAAAATCTGGTCAAGAATCCACATATCAGTCTTCTGTCTTCTGCACCGGAAGTCCCAAAGGACAAATACCTTCATGAAGTGAATTGTGAGTGTTTTGAAGGAACTTCCTACCCAGTTCATGGAGGATTGGATCCTCCTAGTAAAATGCCCAATGTCCCATGGGCACTAACCCTGTAGATTCTGGGTAGACAAGGACATGCTGCCTCCATGCAGGGTCAGGGCCTGTATGACCAGCTCTATCCTTTAAAGGGTTGACTAAGATCTGAACCAAGGCAAACCAAAGGGCATAACAATGTTCTGGTCTTTATCAAAAAAGATTTCCTTTGTCCTTCTGTATCACTTCAGACAGCCTGGGTTGTCCACTGATGCTGCCTGGGACCTCAAAGTCTGTCTTCCATTTAGTGGTCCCTCATTCTGTTGCCTGCTTTCACTTGAGCTCTGCCAGCGGTATTTGCCCTCTCATGCTGGCCCTGCCTTTATCCTCATACCTGTTGACATCATACCCACATCTGCCCCACATACCCAACAGTCTTTGCCTCCCACCAGATCCTACTGACCTGACCTCCCTCCACTGCAGCAACACCTGATCATTTTTCCTCTGACTAATGAGAACTTTCAATTTCCATATATACTGGCCCAGTGGATTCCTCTAGGGGCCTGCTATGTGTTGTATTTTGTTCCCCACAAATTCATGCATTTAAATCCTAATCCCTGGTGCATTAGAATATGACCTTATTTGGAGAAAAGGTCTTTGTAGAGATAATCAAGTTAGAATGAGGTTATTAGGGTGGGCTGTAACCCAATAAGATTGGTGTCCTTCAGAAAAGGGGAAATTGGAGGTACAATAGATTCAAATATAGGGAGAACTCTATGTGCACATTGAGATGGCCATCTGTGAGCTGAGAAGAGAGGCCTGGAACAGATCCTTCCCTCAGAAGGACCATCCCTGCCAATACCTTGATTTCAGACCTCTAGCCTGAAATCAAGAACTGAGACAATAAATTTCTGTTGCTAAAGCCAACAGTTTGTGGTACTTTTTATGGCAGCCCTAGCAGACTAAGAGAGGGCCTTTCAACACAGCTCTCAACCCCTTTTCTTATCTCCTCCTCAGCATTCAAAGGTTCAAAACCTGTGTTTTGGCAATCACTCTTTTTATGCCCCAGAACACATTGCCGTCCACACGGGAGGTCTACTTCCAGGTACACAAGCACAAAACCTGCTGAGAAGTTTCTGGCTGGTGCCTTGCAGGTCTCCTGGCTTTCTTGAGACTCTTATTTTACAAGGAGCTCCTGGGCTGATGTACACATCTCTAGTTGTGTCCAGCCTGGTCTTTCCTTTGAGTAGACAGCATTCAGTCAATGTCTTCAGACCATCCTTTCCTCCCTTCATTGGCTTCCTCCTAACTGGAGACAGTGAAAGCAAGTCAGCCCTCAAATCCTCTCCAGTGAGGAGTTGCCAGTGTCTGGCTCTGCTGCTTCATCACTAGGGTGACAGTGTGGCCAGTCATGCCATCAGGGCCACAAATCAAATGTTGCAGTCAGATACAATATTTTTTCCTCTGCTCTACCTATGAACAAGTACCATCCTGACTCTCCATCAGGAGTCAAGCCATAATGACTTCTGATGGCAGGTGGCAGGACTACATCACATCTTGACATTAGCTTTTAGCTATTTTTTTTTATAGCTGCCAGTGTGCTCATATACCTGTCTGTCATCACAATCAGACAGGTCTTAATGTCTCTGCACTACGGAGGAGGACCTCGGCTCCCTTCCAGCCTGTTTATTATGTTCCCAGCATAGCATTTTATCACACATTCCTCACGCATAGCCTCCTCTCCACCACCACAGAAATCTTCCAAGTTGGCAGCTTTAGTGTCTACTGCCATTAATCTTCACTAGGCTGGGATCACGGGGCAAAGGATGATTTATTGCAATTACCTGTTATAGTGCAGAGCTCAGGTGAGCTGGGCTAACATGCATTTACTGGGCTCCCTACCATTCTCCCACAGCCAAGAAGTAAAACGTGACTGCTTTGTTTCTGTGTATATCTTCTTGCATTTAGCTCATCAAATGTTAGTTAATTAACGGAGAAGTGAGGAAACAGATTTAGATAGTAGTAGGGTTATGTATAGACACAGTGAAGCCTGGCTGATCAAAGGCAGAACTGACACTGACATTTGATAGTCCATTTAATTTCTTTGTTGTTTCTGCATTTTAAGAAACATCCAAAGGAAATTCGAAATTGCACTTACCTGCCACTTTCCACACCATCCGTTCCAGGTGATTAAAACCAATCTGCATATAGTGTGTTTCATTTCCAATTTCTCACTCCCTAGGATGGCAGAGAGTGCATGAAGTGGAGATAATGTGTGCTTAGGTTCTGCTGGTGAGGGAGGAAGAGGGGGTGGGGGTGGAATAACAGGGGAGAAGAACATTCTATGGAAAGCTCTTTGCAGCAGAAAGAAATGTGTTCCTAAAAGTGGCCCATTGTTTCCCCGTTACCAGCTCTGATGGGAGCTCCTTGTCTGCTCTAAGTAAAAAACCCAAAATACTCTCATGTCCCTGGCCTGATGAAGAAGTGACAGTTTTCAGGATAGATTACAAAGCATTTTTTTGCTATTGTATCTGGAATCTGATTCATTCGCTGTTGGATATAATCTGTAGGAGACACTATTTGGTGTCCGTATGATGAACAATAACTCATTTGTTTCCTACAGGAGAGGGTTTGAACTAAATGATCCCTCTCCCTCTCTCCCTTCATCCTTTCCCTCCCCTCTCCCCCTCTCTCTGATGAAGACAGCTGCCATGTTGTGAGCTGCCCTATGGAGAGACCCACATGGCAAGGAACTGAGAGTGGCTTTGGCCAGCAGCCAGGGAGGAACCAAGGCCTTCTGACCAAAATCCTGTGAGAAGCTGAATCTTGCCCACCATGTGAGCTCAGAGGCAAACCCTTCTCCAGTTGAGCCTTGAGATGCCTGCAGCCCAGATAGCACATTGATCAAAATATGGAAAAAACCTGCACTAGAGCAAACAGCTAAGCCTTCCCCAGATTCCCGACTCTAGGAAACTGTGAGATGATGTGTTGTTTTAAACCATTATGTTTTGTTAAATTAATTTTTTAACATCTTTATTGGAGTATAATTGCTTTACAGTGTTGTGTTACTTTCTGCTGTATAACAAAGTGAATCAGCTATATGTATACGTATATCCTCATATCCCCTCTCTCTTGCCTCTCCCTCCCACCCTCCCTATCCCACCCGTCTAGGTGGTCACAAAGCACCGAGCTGATCTCCCCATGCGGTGCAGCTGCTTCCCACCAGCTATTTATTTTACATTTGGTAGTGTATCTATGTCAATGCTACTCTGTTACTTCGTCCCAGCTTACACTTCCCCCTCCCCATGTACTCAAGTTCATTCTCTACATCTGCGTCTTTATTCCTGTCCTGCCCCTATGTTCTTCAGGACCTCTTTTTTTTTTTTGGATTCCATATATATGTGTTTTAGCATATGGTATTTGTTTTTCTCTTGCTGACTTACTTCACTCTGTATGACAGACTCTAGGTCCATCCACCTCACTACAAATAACTCAATTTCGTTTCCTTTTATGGCTGAGTAATATTTCATTGTATATATGTGCCATATCTTCTTTACCCATTCATCTGTCTATGGACACTTAGGTTGCTTCCATGTCCTGGCTATTGTAAATAGTGCTGCAATGAACATTGTGGTACATGTCTGTTTTTGAATTATGGTTTTCTCAGGGTATATGCCCAGTAGTGGGACTGCTGGGTCAATGGTAATTCTATTTTTAAGTTTTTTAAGGAACCTCCATACTGTTCTCCATAGTGGCTGTATCAATTTACATTCCCATCAACAGAACAAGAGGGTTCCCTTTTCCCACACCCTCTCCAGCATTTGTTGTTTGTAGATTTTTTGATGATGGCCATTCTGACCGGGGTGAGGTGATACCTCATTGTAGTTTTGATTTGCATATCTCTAATGATTAGTGATGTTGAGCATCCTTTCATGTGTTTGTTGGCAATCTGTATATCTTCTTTGGAGAAATGTCTGTCTATTTAGGTCTTCTGCCCATTTTTGGATTGGGTTGTTTGTTTTTTTGATATTGAGCTGCATGAGCTGTTTGTATATTTGGAGATTAATCCTTTGTCAGTTGATTCATCTGCAAATATTTTCTCCCATTCTGAGGGTAGTCCTTTCATCTTGTGTATGGTTTCCTTTGCTGTGCAAAAGATTTTATGTTTCATTAGGTCCCATTTGTTTATTTTTGTTTTTATTTCCATTTCTCTAGGAGGTGGGTCAAAAAGGATCTTGAAGTGATTTATGTCATAGAGTGATCTGCCTATATTTTCCTCTAAGAGTTTTATAGTGTCTGGCCTTACATTTAGGTTTTTAATCCATTTTGAGTTTATTTTTGTGTATGGTATTAGGGAGTGTTCTAATTTCATTCTTTCACATGTAGCTGTCCAGTGTTCCCAGCACCACTTATTGAAGGGGCTGTCTTTCCTCCATTGTATATTCTTGCCTCCTTTATCAAAGATAAGGTGATCATATGTGCATGGGTTTATCTCTAGGCTTTCTATCCTGTTCCATTGATCAATATTTTTGTTTTTGTGCCAGTACCATACTGTCTTGATTACTGTAGCTTTGTAGTATAGTCTGAAGTCAGGGAGCCTGATTCCTCCACCCTTGTTTTTCTTTCTCAAGATTCCTTTGGCTATTCGGAGTCTTTTGTGTTTCCATACAAATTGTGAAATTTTTTGTTCTAGTTCTGTGAAAAATGCCATTGGTAGTTTGATAGGGATTGCACTGAATCTGTAGATTGCTTTGGGTAGTATAGTCATTTCCACAATATTGATCCTTCTAGTCCAAGAACATCGTATACCTCTCCATCTGTTTATGTCACATTTAATTTCTTTCATCAGTGTCTTATAGTTTTCTGCATACAGGTCTTTTGTCTCCTTAGGTAGGTTTATTCCTAGCTATTTTATTCTTTTTGTTGCAATGGTAAATGGGAGTGTTTCCTTAATTTCTCTTTCAGATTTTTCATCATTAGTGTATAGGCATGCAAGAGATTTCTGTGCATTAATTTTGTATCCTGCTACTTTAGCAAATTCATTGATTAGCTCTAGTAGTTTCCTGGTGGCTTCTTTAGGATTCTCTATGTATAGTATCATGTCATCTGCAAACAGTGACAACTTTACTTCTTCCTTTCCGATTTGGATTCCTTTAATTTCTTTTTCTTCTCTGATTGCTGTGGCTAAAACTTCCAAAAGTATGTTGAATAAAAGTGGTGACAGTGGGCAACCTTGTCTTGTTACTGATCGTAGAGGAAATGGTTTCAGTTTTCACCACTGAGAATGATATTGTCTGTGGCTTTCTCATATATGGCCTTTATTATGTTGAAGTACGTTCCCTCTATGCCTACCTTCTGGAGAGTTTTTATGAAAAATGGGTGTTGAATTTTGTCAAAAGCTTTTTCTGCATCTATTGAGATGATCATACGGTTTTTCTCCTTCAGCTTGTTACTATGGTGTATCATATTGATTGATTTGCGTATATTGAAGAATCCTTGCATTCCTGGGATAAACCCTACTTGATCATGGTGTATGATCCATTTAATGTGCTGTTGGATTCTCTTGGCTAGCATTTTGTTGAGGATTTTTGCATCTATTTCATGTTTGATATTGGCCTGTAGTTTTCTTTTTTTGTGACATCTTTGTCTGGTTTTGGTATCAGGGTGATGGTGGCCTCATAGAATCAGTTTGGGAGTGCTCCTCCCTCTGCTATACTTTGGAAGAGTTTGAGAAGGATAGGTGATAGCTCTTCTGTAGATGTTTGATAGAATGCTCCTGTGAAGCCATCTGGTCCTAGGCTTTTGTTTGTTGGAAGATTTTTAATCAGAGTTTCAATTTCATTGCTTGTGATTGGTCTGTTTATATTTTCTATTTCTTCTTGGTTCAGTCTCAGAAGGTTGTGCTTTTTAAAGAATGTGTCCATTTCTTCCAGGTTGTCCATTTTATTGGCATATAGTTGCTTGTACTAATCCCTCATGATTCTTTGTATTTCTGCAGTGCCAGTTGTCACTTCTCCTTTTTCATTTCTAATTCTGTTGATTTGAGTCTTCTCCCTTTTTTTCTTGATGGGTCTGGCTAGTGGTTTATCAATTTTGTTTATCTTCTCAAAGAACCAGTTTCAGTTTTATTGATGTTTGCTAGTGTTTCCTTCATTTCTTTTTCATTTATTTCTGATCTGATCTTTATGATTTCTTTCCTTCTGCTAACTTTGGGGGTTTTTTGTTCCTCTTTCTCTAATTGCTTTAGGTGTAAGGTTAGGTTGTTTATTGGAAATGTTTGCTCTTTTTTGAGGTAGGATTTTATTGCTATAAACTTCCCTCTTAGAACTGCTTTTTCTGCATCCCATAGGTTTTATGTTGTCATGTTTTCATTGTCATTTGTTTCTAGGTATTTTTTTTTATTTCCTCTTTTACTTCTTCAGTGATCTTTTGGTTATTTAGTAGTGTATTGTTTAGCCTCCATGTGTTTGTATTTTTTACAGTCTTTTTCCTATAATAGATATCTAGTCTCATAGTGTTGTGTTCAGAAAAAATACTTGATATGATTTCAATTTTCTTAAATTTACCAAGGCTTGATTTGTGACCCAAGATATAGTCTATTCTGGAGAATGTTCCATGAGCACTTGAGGAGAAAGTGTATTCTGTTATTTTTGGGTGGAATGTCCTATAACTATCAATTAAGTCCATCTTGTTTAATGTGTCATTTAAAGCTTGTGTTTCCCTATTTATTTTCATTTTGGATGATCTGTCCTTTGGTGGAAGTAAGGTTTTAAAGTCCCCTACTATTATTTTGGTACTGTTGATTTCCCCTTTTATGGCTCTTAGCATTTGCCTTATGTACTGAGGTGCTCCTATGTTGGGTACATAAATATTTACAATTGATATAACTTCTTCTTGGATTGATCCCTTGATTATTATGTAGTGTCCTTCTTTGTCTCTTGTAATAGTCTTTGTTTTAAAGTCTATTTTGTCTGATATGAGAATTGCTACTCCAGCTGTCTTTTGATTTCCATTTGCATGGAATATCTTTTTCCATCCCCTCCCCTCACTTTCAGTCTGTATGTGTCCCTAGGTCTGAAGTGGGTCTCTTGTAGACAGCATATATACAGGTTGTTTTGGCATCCATTCAGCCAGTCTATGTCTTTTGGTTGGAGCATGTAATCCATTTACATTTAAGGTAATTATCGATATGTATGTTCTTTTTACCATTTTCTTAATTGTTTTGGGTTTGTTATTGTAGGTCTTTTCCTTCTCTTGTGTTTCCTGTCTAGAGAAGTTCCCTTAGCATTGTTGCAAAGCTGGTTTGGTGGTGCTGGATTCTCTTTACTTTTATTTGTCTGTAAAGGTTTTAATTTCTCTGTCAAATCTGAATGAAATCACTGCTGGGTAGAGTAATCTTGGTTGTAGGTTCTTCTCCTTCATCACTTTAAATATGTCTTGCTACTCCCTTCTGGCTTGCAGAGTCTCTGCTGAAACATCAGCTGTTAACCTTATGGGGATTCCCCTGTATATTATTTGTTGCTTTTCCCTTGCTGCTTTTAATATTTTTTCTTTGTATTTAATTTTTGATAGTTCGATTAATATCTGTCTTGGTGTGTTTCTCCTTCGATTTATCCTGTTTGGGACTCTCTGCACTTCCTGGACCTGATTATTTCCTTTCCCATATTAGGGAAGTTTACAACTATAATCTCTTCAAATATTTCCTCAGACCTTTTCTTTTTCTCTTCTTCTTCTAGGACCCCTATAATTTGAATGTTGGTGCATTTAATGTTGTCCCAGTGGTGTCTGAGACTGTCTTCAATTCTTTCATTCTTTTTTCTTTATTCTGCTCTGTGGTATTTATTTCCAGTATCTTATGTTCCAGGTCACTTATCCATTCTTCTACCTCAGTTATTCTGCTCTTGATTCTTTCTAGAGAATTTTACATTTCATTTATTGTGTTGTTCATCATTGTTTGTTTGCTCTTTTTTTCTTCTATGTCCTTCTTAAACGTTTCTTGTATTTTCTCTATTCTATTTCCAAGATTTTGGATCACCTTTACTATCATTACTCTGAATTCTGTTTCAGGTAGACTGCCTATTTCCTCTTCATTTGTTTGGTTTGCTGGGTTTTTACCTTGTTCCTTCATCTGCTGCATATTTCTCTGTCTTCCCATTTTTCTTAACTTATTGTGTTGGGGTCTTCTTTTTGCAAGCTTCAGGTTCATAGTTCCTGTAGTTTTTGGTGTCTGCCCCCAGTGGGTTAAGTTGGTTCAGTGGCTTGTGTAGGCTTCCTGGTGGAGGGGAGTGGTGCCTGTGTTCTTGTGGGTGGGGCTGGATCTTGTCTTTCTGCTGGATCTTGTCTTTCTGCTGCGTCCGATGGTGTGTTTTGGGGTGTCTGTGAACTTAGTATGATTTTAGGCAGCCTCTCTGCTAATGGGTGGAGTTTTGTTCCTGTCTTGCTAGTTGTTTGGTATGGGACCTCCAGTACTGGAGCTTGTTTGGAGCTGGGTCTTACTGTTGAGAAGGAGATCTCTGGGAGAGCTCTTGCCAACTGATATAACATGGGGCCGGGAGGTCTATGGTGGTCCAATATTCTGAACTCGGCTCTCCCACCTCAGATGCTCAGGTCTGACACCAGGCTGGAGCACCAAGACCCAGTCAGCCACATGGCTCAGAAGAAAAGGGAGTAAAAAAGAAAGAAAAGAAAGAAAGAAAGAAAAAATAATTAGAGTAAAAAAATAAAAATATATTATTAAAATTTAAAAAAAGTAATAAAAAAAGAGAGCAACCAAACCAATAAACAAATCAACCAATGATGACAAGCACTAAAAACTATACTAAGATAAGCATAAAAATCAGAAACAAGTCAGTCACAGACAGCAAACTGCAAGTCTACAGTTGCTCCCAAAATCCACTGCCTCAATTTTGAGTTGATTTGTTGTCTATTAAGGTATTCCACAGATGCAGGGTACCTCAAGTTGATTGTGCAGATTTAATCCGCTGCTCCTGAGGCTGCACAGAGAAATTTCCCCTTCTCTTCTTTGTTCATACAGCTCCTAGGGTTCAGCTTTGGTTTTGACCCCACTTCTGAGTTTAGGTTTCCCTCAGGCTTCTGTTCCCACCCAGAGAGGACAGGTTTAAAGAAGCAGCTGACAAGGGAGCTCTGGCTCACTCATGCCAGGGTGAGGGTGGGGTATGGTAGTTATAACTGGAATGCGGGGCTAGCCTGCGGTGGTAGAGGCTGGCATGATGTTGCAACAGCCTGAGGCATGCTATGTGTTGTCCCAGGAAAGTTGTCCCTGGATCACAGGACCCTTTCAGTGGTGGGCTGCACAGGCTCCCAGGGGGGTGTGGATAGTGACCTGTGCTTGCACACAGGATTCTTCAGGGCTGCAGCAGCAGTGTTAGCATTTCATGCCCGTCTCTGTGGTCTGAGCTGATAGCCTCGGCTCACGCCCATCTCTGGAGCTCATTTAGGCAGTGCTCTGCCATCTGTGGATAGACAAGGAAGGAATCCCCTCTCCTCACGCACCCTGAAACAATGGTCTCTTGCCTCTTAGGCAGGTCCACAGTTTTTCCCAGACTCCCTCCCGGCTATCTGTGGAGCACTAACCCCCTTCAGGCTGTGTTCATGCAGCCAACCCCAGTTCTCTCCCTGGGATCTGACCTCCAAAGTCGGAACCTCAGCTCCCAGCAACCCCCTGCCCTGGCCAGTGAGCAGACAAGCCTCTCAGGCTGGTGAGTGCTGGTCGGCACTGATCCTCTGTGTGGGAATCTCTCCGCTTTACCCTCTGCACCCCTGTTGCTGCGCTGTCCTCCATGACTCTGAAGCTTCCCCTCGCCGACCCCCCGTCTCCTCCAGTGAAGGGGCTTCCTAGTGTGTAGAAACTTTTCCTCCTTCACAGCTCCCTCCCAGGGGTGCAGGTCCTGTCCCTATTCTTTTGTCTCTGTTTTTTATTTTTTCTTTTGCCCTACTCAGGTACGTGGAGATTTTCTTGGCTTTTGGGAAGTCTGAGGTCTTCTGCCAGTGTTCAGTAGGTGTTCTGTAGGAGTTGTTCCACATGTAGATGTATTTTTGATGTATTTGTGGGGAGGAAGGTGATCTCCATGTCTTAGTTCTCAGCCATCTTGAAGGTCCACCTACTGTGATGATGGGTTGATACGCGGTTTCTCCAATTCCAAGAGAGAGGAATTACAGTACTATACTGTACTGCAATTCTTTGAAAGTGACATACAGGCAGTGGCCATGGTGATTCCTGCAGTCACTGTGAGCTGCAGGTGGGTCCGAGGTCAGCAAGGGCAGCTCTGGGCACATGGCTCACACAGTGGCGGCCCTTTGGATACAGCCCAGCTGCGCAGTGGCCTAGACCTTGGCGTGGCTGAGGGCTCCTTGCAGCGTGGAGCTAAACCATTACATTTTGGGGCATTTTGTTACACAGCCATAGATAACTAATACAAGATGGAAAACTTAAACACACAGGAATATTTCTATAATTCTCTTTGCTATAGAGGGAGATCTGGGAAACGCTACATTTGCCTTGGAATTCTGTAAGGAGTAAAAAAATTAGATCAATAAAGTAATGATAAAAATATTTAACAACTCTGACTGGCACAGACACCAACCAACCAGAAATCAGCCTTGTCACTGAGCAGGGTGCTGAAAGCATGCTGTGGTGCCAGGCCCATGGTGCACTCTAGTTACTGACTTGTGGAGGGTTGCATGTGGTTCTGGCAGAAAGGGTGGGGCAACTTACAGGTACTTGTGGGGCTCAGAGAAGGGGTTAAATATCTACTGGGATGAATACTTCTATGTTTTAATATTCAGCATGCTCATATTAGGGCCTCTCTCCTGGATGTCAGTCCTGGGTCAGTTCAAAGAAGCTCATTTCAGATAGTATCATCTGAATCGGAAGGCATAGTCCCTGTGGTGGGGGGAGTGGAAGGTGGGAATCCCTTTTTGTTCTTCCCTCTGGCTTAACTGAGGAGACACTTATGGGTTCCAAGGTTCCAAAAGGCCAGAATCAGCTGGATTTTCCATTTGCTTATCAGTAAGTCATCTATTACAA
Source organism: Balaenoptera acutorostrata (assembly GCF_949987535.1). Lineage (NCBI taxonomy): Eukaryota > Metazoa > Chordata > Mammalia > Artiodactyla > Balaenopteridae > Balaenoptera > Balaenoptera acutorostrata. The sequence goes on from NC_080080.1 coordinate 43,214,664, forward strand.
GCCCAAAGGTTTTAGAGAACATACCCTCCCACAGCTGGAAGCCCAGGCTTTGCTCTGACACCTTTTCTCCTGTTTTCATGTATTAGTGAATGTAATTCTACAGTGTGCAGGAGCCTGGGCAAGGCAGGCCTTTTAAACGTTCAGCTGCATGCTTGAACTGGGAAAATCACAGCTGCTCCTCGCTTTTGATAATGCCAGGGAAATTGGTAAATAAATAAATAACTAGGACCCAGGGTTCATTTACTAAATACCCCAATATGTGCAAGCAAACCGCATCAGGCACATCAAAGGAAAAGAAAAGCATAATTTAGTAATAACATGGTCTCCTGCAGCCTCCTGCTTAACTCAAGTGTTAAGTTAAAAGAGGTAAATCAGGGGTTTTGAAGCACAATTTTATACTTAGTCTTCTTTTTCTTTTTTTGCAAAAAGAACAGGATCTGGGACTACTTCCTATGTTAGCAGGATCTGGCACAGTTTTCCTTCCTGTGAAAGGGGAGACCTTTAAAAATAACTGTTACCAATTACTCTTTATTTACCCTTCAACTGGGGAATCTCCCCTCACGGAAGAAGCGTGCCAGTGCTGAAAGTGTTTGCAAGTACTTGAGGGACTTCATATCCCCCGTGTCAGGGATTGGTTTTCAGTATGGGTGTGGAAGAAACAGTGCAGAGCCCATGCCCTGACTGAGGAGGCTAGTCTGTAAAACAAAAGGGAAAAGATAGTGTGCTTGGGGAGCAAGATAAATGCATTGTCTCCTGGGACACCTTCCAAATTGTCTGACTCCCAGGGACATCCAAACCTTTGGCTGTCCAATATCAGGGAGGAGGCAGCATAGCGATGGCACTAGGAACACCCATGGTCAGCCTTTGTATTTCCTTATAATCAGCCATGGTTGGTGCAGTCATGTCCCTATCACACTGGACTGCCCACTGCCCTCCAGCATCTCAACCTCAGCCCCAGAGTTCCCCCTCCCTGGCTAGCCTTCCAGGGTGCACCACCCTCCAGCTCTGTGGCCTGATCCTTCGTCCCCTTCTCTTAAAACTGGCTACACCCCTGGGCATCAGCCCCAAATTGTTCTGATTTCTCACTACCTGCCCTCCATCTGAGTACTGGGTCTTTTCACTTCCAGTCTACCTCATGGTCTGATATTTAAAACTGCTCCTTTTGCACCTCCTCCAAACTGAAATGACACTTTCTGTCCACCAAGTCCTTCACTGTATGCACCCGCCTAATGGAGATGCATGGGCTCTGGAGTCAGGCTGTCTGGGTTCAAATGTCAACCCTCCTACTTGTGAGCTGTATAATCTCAGGCAGATCACTTGACTTTGCTAAGCTTTGTTTTCCCATGATTAAAATGGAAACTTCTCCAAGCCTCAACTTTTTTCCTTAAGATGAGAATCAGTAATCCCTAACTTGTAGGGTTGTTGTGAGGATTAAATGATATAGCATGTGGAAAATATTTCACATGCTGACTGGCTGCATAAGGGTGCCCTCAATAATTGATACTTATGCATGTGATTTAATACTCCTCTATACCACTGATATTTCTTTGACTATTAGATTGTTTTATCCACTTAACCTCCCTCTTAGGTAAGTACCCTTGCACAAGAGGTGTTAAATAACTTGCCCGAGCTCACACATGGATAAGGAGAGGTTTGACTGTAGGTCTGAATCCAGAACCTCCTTCCAGATTCCCTTAAAATGATGAATGATTTATTCTCTTTTACTCTACATTTTGGCTAGGAGCTGATGAAGTGTTTACGCTTCAAATGGTGTACCCATACAAAGGGATAAATTGAGAGAGTTGAGAAGTCAACACAGGTGTAATCAGGCGGATCATCTGCTGTTGATAGTGACTCGCCCAGATGTCAACAAAACAAGTTCCTAAATAGAGTGGATGTTGGTAGTAAACTTGAAAGCAAGCCATACCTTGGAGGATCAAGAATCACTGCTGATGGAAGGGAGCAATAGCATAATTAATTCAACACATGGATAAATAGTGATTTACATTTAGATTTAGCATCTACTTAAAACCCATATTGGTTCAGGTGGAAATGTTGAACACATCAACCAATTGGAGAAACCATACCATAAAGATCATATTCATCAGGGGCTGGAAACCTATCCCCACCCCCTCCCAGGTTCTCCTTCCTAGCTATGGGCCAGAGGCAATGCTACACTTTCACCTCAGGGAAGTTCCCACTAAGTTTCATGTCCTCCACATGCCTTCTTGGTGATTTGGAGAAAAGAAAGTAAACTCATTGATTTTTTCTTAGGATAAAACTGAGTGACTGCTAGAGGCATATGGCAACATCCTTGGCTTGTTCTCACATGCAGGGTAGTAGATTGGGCATCAGGAGGCTCCTCTGGGCAAGTTGCTCTTGACCTCAGTTTTGTGAAAGGAAAAATGAGGAACTCCAAAATTCAAAATCTCTTTCCTTTCTAGATTGTGCTGGGCCACAGAAGGAATGGGCCACCAACAAAGAATGAAGGAATAATAGAAGTGGAGAGTGCCTAAAGTAGAGCCTTTCTAAACAAATGGGTCAACATTCAGAGTTAATAAAAGGTTGCTGCCAGATGAGAAGTTGCCTGGGACTGTTGTCGTGTGTGCAAACCAGAAGCATATAGTTATTACTTAGTCTTATTTTATTTGGCCTAAAGATAGTTTTAAAAATAATTGAATTTCATTTATAAATCAGGAGATTTCATATGAAACTCTAGATTTTTTCTTTGGCTTGAAAAATAGGAAATTCTGGTGACAGTGGACCTGCATTTCCACGGACAATATTTAGTCAGGGCTGAGTGACAGCTAGCTCCTTAGAGACTGGGCTCCCCAGTTCCACCCACTCCTGGGTAGGACACTTATTTTGTCTCTTGGCTCTCAGAATTAGTTCACTTGCCACTCATCTTGGCAGTCACTTTATTGTTTTTCTTACACTCTATTGTTTTTTCTTATTCTCTATTATTTTATATTGTTCTTGTACTTGACCCATTTGCATTACTGCAAGCTTGTTAATATGTGATCTCTGCTTTAGATAAATACCAAATACATATCATTCGGCAGTTTAGAGTTGGCATAGCCAATTGGGAAGATCTATTCTACGAGGAGGGTTACTTACTTGGTCAACCCAATCTGGATTCCGGAAAAGTGTTTCTAAATGCCTTTTGGGTTGTGATCCGGTTCAGCTAGCTCTCCTGAACACGTGAAAAGGGTTCTTTTAATTTCGGACTTTATAAGGACAACTGTGTATAGGAGTAGAGGAAACGAAGCACAATACATGGAGTAGAATGGCCACAAGGTTCACTTGAATATTTACCTACGTGTAATTCCTAGCGTTGCTTTCTGCCTGGTATTGCACTAAGCACATCACATCCATCATCTCATTATTCCTCATAACAGCCCTGTGATAACATTGTGATAACTGATAATATTAATATTAGGTAGGACCCAGTATTAGCCAACATTTTATGGGTGAGGAAACGGAGGAACTGATAACATTAGTGGTCACCCACATTACCAGCTGCTAAGTAGCAGAACCAGGGATTCCAAGCCAGCAGCCTGACTCAAGAGCCCACTTCTTTAATCACCACCTCCCCTGCCTTCCTATCTGCCGGGGAGGAGAGATCAATAGCAGCTCCAAGGCACTTCAGGCAATCTCCTCAGGTGTGGAATTTGTGAGGAGTGAAATGAGGATCAAATGAGGATCCTATGTTGGAGCGAAAAATAACAGCACACAGACTCCTCTGGTAAATCAGATTGTGCGTAAGCCCTGCGGACTCTGGCAAAAATAGGTAGCGACATGGGCTGAGTTTCCAGCTGCTTTCAGTCGGACTTGCGAAGACTAAAGCCGCAGATGCAGGGTCCTTGCAGGACACTAATACCGTACTATCTGGTGCTGATGGTGTTTTGTGGAGTGACAGTTTGACCACCTCTGCCGTGAAGTTTGCGGGCAATACTGGTGCTGGCAGCAGCCCTGTCATCAAGGCTTAGAGACCAGCTGTGCTGCAGTGGAGGGTTCGCACTCCCTCTGTGCTATAAAGCACTTTGTGCCACAGTGCTGCTCACGCTAATGGATGGCTTGTTAGAAACGTAACCGCTATGGTCCCATGTCCTGCCATGAGTGTGGAAAGCCTCAAACTCTGTTGCTAGGCCAGGAACTAGTGTCCTATTGTGATTAAAAACACCCTCTCAGGGCTTGGGTGGACCTGCATTTGAATCCTAGCTTTGTCATTTAAGAGCTGTGTGATTTGGGGCTTGTTAATTAACCTCTCTGAATGTCAGTTTCACTCTTCAGAAAATAAGGACTAATGTAAATACCTGCTCTGTAGTATTATTTTGATGATAATTAAATAAGATGATAAAAAATCACTCAATATAATATCTGGGTATATAGTAAATACTTAATTGGTGGTAATTTTATTTTAAATATGATTAGGAGCAAATGGAAAACATTTGTGGGTCCCTTTACTAGCACCATCAGAGGAACCATTAAACCACATTTCTTTGACTCCAAGTCACCCTTGATTGTAACATCATCAAATTCATAACTTTTGGGGAGAAAAAGAAGCGCTAACACATTCAACCACTTGCAAGGCCCATCTTGATTTCAGGTGCAAAACTATGAAAAAATTTCTATCTTAGAATCACATAAATGTGATTTATTAGGTATGAGATGTATCTGATTAAAAAGACTTTGCTTTAGTGTTCTCCCAGAATAATATCCAAAGGAATTGAGCCCAACTGAAAACTTTGTCCCTGTCGTTTGTCTCACAAAGCGATGTCTATTCTGTTTCACACACTATGCTGTAGCAGAAAGAACACCGGGCTCTTCCTATTTATGGACACTTTTCTTTTGATGAGCCTCAGTTTTCCATCCATAAAATGGGTTACGACTCACAACACAGGGTTGTTGTGAGAATTAAATAAGACAACATAGACAAGTCACCCAGCCTAATTCCTTACTCAGAAAAGGAGTCTATATATTGTTGTCTGCTCCCTCCTGCTTTCACACAGCTGTGTGCTAACATGGATTAGAACTAAGTGACTTCTGCATGAAGGAAGTGGCATGAGATGACATGGAACATTTCTGAATTAAAAAAAAAAAATTAGATCACTGAGAATTCTCAGCCTGTGTATTTAGCCAACAGTCATTGTGTAATAAACACCACTGTGATAAGCTGGCAACAAAGCCCCCACATTAATTTTACTCCCTGCTGGGAGGTAGCCTAGAGAATGTTTCTAGCTGCGATCAGCAGAAGAGGAGCTCCTCTGATGAGCTGGTGTGCGTAGAGGCTCTGAGAGGCCAAAGCAAGCATGAGAAATGGCACTCTTGCTCTTCCAAAGAGTTGGGCTTTTCATTCATTTGTTCAACTGTTATTTTTTAAAGTGCCACCTTTGCATGAGGTACTGTGCTAGGCTGGGGACAGATTGATGGATAACAGAGCATGTGTCCCTTGCCCTGTGGAGCTTAGAGTCAAAAGGGGGAGACGGGCAATGAATAGGAAGACAAATCAACATAGAATTATAAGCTGAGATAGTGTAATGAAGGGAAGGAGCAGGCTGCAGGGAATAATAGGAGAGCGTGTGGGATGATCAAGGAAAGCCTTTCAGTGGGGCTGACATCTAAGCTGGAAGAAATGCAATGTGAAGCACAAAGAGAAGAGTGTTCTTGGCTGAGGGAACAGCATATGGGAAGCCTGTGAGTTGAGAAAGAGCTTGGCATGCTTTAGACCTGAAAAAAGTCCATTGGGCAGGAACACAGTGACCAAGGGGCCAATCTGTTCTCAAACAACTGATGTGCTTATTACTCCAGTAATATGTTGAGCTGAACCTGAAAGAATAATTATAATCTGAATAAAATACCTGAACTTCCAGGGAGAACATGCAGGCAATGGGACATGCAAGGAAGATGCAAGGGGGATTGGTCACCTTTCTTCTCATGGCACGGCGTATCAGTTAACATGTCCTACACGTGTCACCTACACTGTAATTCAAGCACACTTTGCTCTCCAGAAGTGAGGTCCCCAGAGTGGAGCAGAGGTGCACAGGGTTCGGTTTCTCCTGCTGGTACTTACTTCATCCCAGCTGCATAGAGTCAATTGGCTGCTGGAACTGGATCAGACCATCCTGGAAGCAGTGAGTTAAGAGCCAGCAGAGAATATGTTTTTCTCCCACTAGAGAGTATTTGAAAATGGTTTCTTTCTCTTTTCCTCTTAGGGCAGTGCATTTCTTAATAGGTGCTGTGTTCTGAATGTTTGTGTCCCTCCAAATTCATATATGAAATCTTAATGCTTCATGTGGTGGTATTAGGAAGTGGGGCCTCTAGGAGCTGCTTAGGTCATGAAGGTGGAACCCTCATAAATGGGATTAGTGCTCTTATAAAAGAGACCCCCAGAGAACTTGCTGTCCCCTTCCACCCTGAGAGGACACAGCGAGAAGGTGCTGGCTATGAGCCAGGAAAAGTGCCCTCACTACAATGTCACTATGCTGTCACCTTGATCTTGGACTTTGCAGCCTCCAGAACTGTGAGAAATAAATTGCTGCTTTTCGTAAGCTACCCAGTGTGTGGTATTTTGTTATAGCATCCTGAATGGACTAAGGCAATAAATATTGGATTTAAAAAAGGTCTATTAAAAAAATAAGTTTGGGAAGTCTTGGGGCATGGGTGGTAAACAATATTGAAAATTACTTTATTTCAAGACTTCCCGGAAACTTTCATTGTCTTAGATTTCCCCCAATAGTGTATTGAATGTTTATATTTCTGTTGGGGTAAAAATCAAGTAAAAGGACAGTTTAAAAAATGACATTTAAAATTCCTTTAAAATAAGATATTGAGAAAAGACCCAATTTATTCTAATATATGCCAGATTCGAGATCAATAGCAATTAGACAATTAGACAATTAGAAGTGCAAAGCAGATATATGTCACAATGTAAGGATTAATGGAACGGAATTTAAGCTGGGACATTAAAGACAATAGTATTTATATAAGTTTTGAATGAATTCCCTTTGGAAATAAGCTACATAAGCCATGATCAGCAAGATGCATCCCAGTGAGTATGTGGGTGCCAAGGAGCCTCTCATCTACCTAGAATCATGGGTACATTTGTGAGAATGGGTCATTTGGAGGAGAGTCTATAAACAAATGCCCTCTGTGAAAATAGTCTGAGCTGGACAGGAAGGGAGATGGAATTATTAAGATAGAGGGTGGAGTTGAGCTGCGCCATATGGTCAGTGCCACAGCCCGGCAAGCCTGTCAGGGTTGGAATGCAGGCCTAAAGGGAATTGTCCTGAAAGAACCACATACATTCCGCCACGAGGAAATGAGGACAGAGGGCTGTGGGCAAGAATCTGCTCAGTGACTGACACTTGCACTGATCGGAGCCAACACTGGATGTTGAATCATGTCTACACAAAGTTGATTAGGATGGATGGGAGCCTTCTAATGCCCTAAAAACGTTCAGTGAGGGCAAACCATACTCATCCAAAGTGCCATATACAGGATTGGCTTCTGTTTTGCAATGCACGTGACTAAATTTACTCAACTGATTAGAGGCATATGAATGGATCTACCAAGAAAGTCCTCTTTCTCTAACCACTCCTTGTCCCAAAGATCTCCCTATAGCTACCATTTCTCCATTAAAAAATAATATCAGTTATAGTAAAACTTTAAGCTTTCTGGATTAGATGTAAGACAATATTAACTTCAAATGACTTTGCCTATGCACACCCTGTGCCTTGTTGCTATGAATACATTAGAATTGCTAACAGAATTGGTGAAAAACATCGTTTGCCATCTGCTTCCATCCCATCAACAGGGGTTGAGCATGGGGTTATTACAAGAGACTTGGTAGTTGATCATCCCTCCATTCTCTATCATGCTGATGGAAATGAAGCTAGATATCTGGAAAACATGACTGCATTTTCCAAATGAAGCCTCTTTCTTGGAGTAATGGATGCATATTGGTTTCTATGCCATCCATTCAGACTAACAAAAGAAGCAGGAAAAAGATTCTAGCTCATTCAAGGTTTGCTCTGCCCCCTATTCCCCACTGGCCCACCCACTGTGCTAGACACGCCCTTTCATGACAAATCACAAACCCCCAGATTCTCAAGCTAACCTAATGGGCTTAGCTTCATTAGTGAATTAGCTCTTCTCTCTCACACATCCTCACACATAATCACACACATACATTATAATCGTTTAATGTTCTGCTGGAAGGATTACTTGAAATATTTGCACAAAAGAATAATTATCACAGTTATGGTTATTTTATAGTATATACAAATGACCTTAATGTCGCATAAAAATATGTATCCCCAGGAAGACTCTTGTTTCAAGTCCTAATAGCAAAATGGATATTATGAAACAAGGTACTTTATGACATAATAATGGGTTAATTTACTCACAACACCCTATAACAGTTGCTAAAATTAAATCATCCTTTCACTAGTGACAATGGTTTAAAATATCTTGCCTAAATATATTTTGTTATATTAGAATGTGTGATGTCTGGCATAGTTTTCTAGAGTCTTGAATTGCTTTCTTTCAAATATAGGTAGCTATGAAAATTCTTTTTGTAATAAAATCTAGCTCTTCACTTTGTACTTAGAATTTTGATATATGTGGTCTTGAGGGGTGGGGCATGTTATTATATTCCAATTTTCTTCTGTGATGTCTAAAATGTCTTCTTAGAAGGAGACCCAAGGAAGGGAATAGTTTGTTTTGGGATGAAGTAAAGAATTCAAAATGGCCTTGGCTGACGCTCTAAGCTCTCTGGTTTTAGAATATAATTTGGAACAATAAATTGTGTTCTGGTGTTTGGATTGGTTGCCAGATCACTCTTGGATGGGGTAAATGTGTCTCCTCTGTATTACTTGTCTATACATTTTCCTTCTGTCCAAGAAGCTGTCTCTCACTTTCTTTTTTTATATAGTCCTTCTGGATCTTTGTTGCTTTGGCTTTAGTAGGCTTTACCGAATTTGCCTAACACTAATGTTACTATTCAATTCTATACTCATGTCTGAATAGAAATATTAAAAACTTGGCAGCATAAAAGAGGTTCAGGCAGGTATATCACTTAATCAGTACATAGCCACATGTAAGAATCTGGGATTCTCATTTGAGTCTACACAATTTCCTGACTCTAAAAGAAAAAAAAAAAAACACCCCAACTTATTCTGAGACTGGGACCTGATCTCGTATCACTGAACCCATAATTCTTCTACATTATGGTGGGCCTGGTGATTGCAGACTACAATTATACAACTGATATACAACTGATATAAAGCACCAGCTGTATATCCAGTCCTTGGTGATGTGAGGAGCTCCTAAAGGCATTCAAAACTTGGTCTCTGTTTGGGGATTTACAGTAAAGTTAGGAGGCAAGACTCGCTTACATTAAACAACCAAGAGATGGCCATTGCGATGTGGTGCCAAACGTCTGATGCAGTGACCTTAGTCCTCCAAGTGTGAAATGTGGAACATTTCACAGCAACATCACCTGGGAGTTTGCTACGAATGCAATCTGCATTTTAACAAGATCTCCATGTTAAAGTTTAAGAAATTCTCATGTAAACAGTGAGCACCAGGAAAAGCTAGCTCTGAGTGAGGTTGGTGTAGACTGGAGTTGTGGGGAAAGACTTTATAGAGAAAACAGAGGTTCTTGGACAGGGTTTAGGATCTGGGTAAGAGGGACCAGTATTAAGTTGTCACCTGCACAAAAGCCACTCCCTGGGGGGGTTTTGTTTAAAATGCCAATTCCTGAAATTCTTTCCCCACCCCTTCCTGAATAAGAGTCTTGAGGGTAGGCCCTAGGGAAATGTATTTTTAACAAGCCCCACAGGAAACTTTCTAAACTAAGTTCCAGAAATATAGAAACAAGTGAAAGGGAGTGCATTCAAGGCACGTTGAGGCCACGCCAGTTTTGTTGTCTGTGTTTCTTCCAAAGACTCTTGCCTGCTTCATGTCTCACCAGTTTCCCTTCTAGTTTATTCTCCTTACTGTTGCTGGAGTAAACTATCTAAAAACATGTCAGAACACGCCTTGCCTATTGCAAAGCTCTGCTCTTGCCTAAAGCTTGATTCTTGCTTAGTGCGACAAGGCAGCCCGGCCGGTGCTGGCCCTGTCTCTCCTTCCCCTTCAGCTCCCAGCTCTTCACCCCTGTACCCAGGCAAACTGCCCTTCTCACCCACCCAGAACGCTGCGCACTTTCACTCTTGAGCAATTCCCTTGTGATGCCCTTCTATTCCTTCCCTGTCTGGAAAACTCCTCATCCCTCACCCTCTATAGTCCTTCTGGCAGAAATAACAATAAGTTGTCTTTTTGCTGAGCTGTTTGCTGTCCACGTTCTAAAGCTGGCAACTGGATTCAGTTGAAGAAGGTGGTGCTTCTCTTTGGGGGAAGGGGACAATTGAATAGGCTTTCAATTATGCAAAGGCCTGGCATATTTTGGAGGGAGACTTGGGGCAATGAGCTTAGCTCTTGTTTATAATAAAGCGTGAGTGTCTTCTTAGAGACGCGAAATTGTTGTCATGTTACCTTTTTGTTTGTGCATTTGCTTGTTTTCTCTATGCAACAGAGAAAGCCAATAAAATGGGCCTGGGTGAGGAGATGGGAGAGGGGGAACATTCTGACTTCCCAGTAACACTGTGGCAGAGCCAGAGATGGAAACAGAAGGGCAGCTGGGATGCCCTGGGAGGGCATGGGCCGGTGTTCCTTGATAATCCGATAGCCACTTTTCACTAGGTCATTTCCAAGTTGTTATCCTCAAGTCTTAGGTTAAGTTGGTCTGCTGTTACTGCCCACCTTGGTCGTAAGTTAGCACCATGTGGAGCATAAAAAGGACCCATATTTTAGAGCTACAGCAATGTGGAGAGAGAGTGAGGAGTCGGCAGACTTAATTGAGGAAAAACTCTGAGCCTTGGTCTGGAGACAGAAAACTCATGGAGTAACAGAGCAGGTACACATTTGTCATGAGTCTTCAGAATCATTCATTCACTCATTTGTTCGTTCGTTCAGTAAGCATTTGCTGAGCTCCTACTGTGTCCATGGAGAAAAGGACACAATTCTTCCGGTAGTTGTCAAACTTGGGACTTGATGCTTAACAAATCTTTTACTCATCTCTGAGTGGCTTGAATTTTTAATCCCCTATCATAGTTAAAAAATATCATTATTCTCATGAAACTGCCTATTCCCTTGATCCTTGCTTTGTCCTTCACTGAAATATGAAGAAAAATTTCTTCTGATTCCTGCCCTTCTGTTCCAGGGTTTTTCTATGTTTTTTCCCATCTTTATTTCTTCATTCTTAAGGAAAAGGTGGCTTCGGCCTTTGGAGTTAATATAGCTACAATCAATAAGAGAGGACAAACAGCTTAACCAAGAGTGGGTAAAAGCATGAGTGAGCATTTCTCATCTGAGGGAACCTATCTGGCCCCTCCATACATGAGGTGACCACAGCTGGCACACCCACTTTGCCAGAGTCCAACTCTCAGCTCTTTGGAGACTTTGCTCGCATCCTCTGTGGTCTCTGCATTTTCAATATCTCTTACTCCACTGGCTCCTCCTCAAATTTGTACCTCCCCCTAATCAGCAGATTTCTATTCTGCTTCCCCAGATGCTATCAAACTTTCTCTTTGTTACTGCTACCACAGTTCTTGAAAGACCAAACACATTGCCTATTTCCTCATGGTCTCTACAATCCCCATCCTCCTGCAACCCAGCTTCTATCCTTATCAGTCCCAGAAACTTCTCTGTCTAAGGTCACTAATGAGCCTCTCACTTCCAAATCCAAAATCCTTTTAAAATACTCATTCTACTTAATACTTAAATCTTGATCTCAAAACATTTATAAATGTAGGTCACTGGGTCACAACCTTCTTGAATTTTTCTCCTCTTAGTGTTTTCCTGCCTCTCTATTATTTTTCTCAGTCTTTTTCAGCCCCTCCCTCTGCCCTCCTTTCCCACTGTTGTGCCTCAGGATGCATCCTTGGCCCTCTGCTTTTATCTCTCTTTAGCTCTCTGTTGAATACTTTCTCTGAACAAGTTTATTCCTCCTCTAGGCTTGGTTTACCACCCATATGCATTTGGTTCTCAAAAGTCCAGCTTTCCAGCTCTTGATACATCTAGGTCATATTTCTAGCTGCAATGAAAATAGTTGTAAATAGCAATAATAAAAATAACTGCAACTTAAAGTTGTTGAGATAAACTGAGATAATGACTGTAGAAAGCTGAGCACAGTGCTGGCATATTGTGAGCCCTCTATAATTGTGAGCTGTTTTATCCTTCACAAAAGCAAGAGGATAACAAAAGTCATCATCACCCATGGTGGCTGCCGAAGAAAGGCACAATACATAAGGCAATAGCAGGTAAATTAAAACTCTAAGTCAGCTATGAGCTTCAAAGCAAACTGTCATGGTCCACTGAAATGGTCTTATAGTGATGTGAAAATTAATTCTATTTCCTGAATATATCTAGATTTCTGCCTCTGGGCACCAATAGAATGGTATTTCTAAGGCTGCTGGTGTTGGTGGGGGCTCTGTGACCAGCGGTGGCCAATGAGATGTGAGCAGATGTGATGTGTGTCATTTCTGGAGCTAACTTTTAATTGCTGGTGCAAGGCTCTCCAGAGCACACTTTTCTCTCTGCCAGAAATGTTCCAGATGATGGTTGCTCTATCAGCCAGGCTTTTTGGCTCTTATGGACAAAATGGCATGTAAGTTCACTGCCTTTCCTTTATGAGGTGAATTCTAACCGATTACTAGGTTTGGTATACATGAAATAACGTGAGTGCCTCCCCAGGGCTTGGAGGGGCAATTCATTGCTGCAGTGTGTGGCCTGGCTGCTAGGGACCCTGCAGAGCATCCTCTGTGCAAGTGTACATCCAGCTAGTCAAACTGCTCCAAGTTCAGCAAGCATCCCTTGTTATCGGTGTGACTGAGTTGGCTGTTGCTTTCAGTTTTTATTCTAGCTTTATTCTAGGTGTTAATGATCAATTATCATTAACTTGGTTTCTTCATATCGTTTTAATTGGTTGTGGCTTATTTAACCATACAGGTGTAAGATGCATATTTATTTCAGCAGTATTTTTGGCTTCTAACTTTCTAAAAACTTGACTTCAAGGCATAGTGGTGTTATTATTCAAATGTAAATAACCTGTATATTTTTCTTAAAGAAGATTTATTCATTCTCCATCAGAAATTTGCTTGCATCATAACACTTTATTGGTGATATGCTCCTGTTATTTCATGACGATTCTGAAAGACAAGTATTCTTATTTTTCAGAAATGTCTACAGAGACAGAGGCAGGATGAAAATTTTACGTGTAAAAGATGTTATTTTTCTCTATGGGATAAAAAATAAGCAATGATGCTGTTAGCAATGTTTCTTAACTTTAAAATTTTGATCCTCTGTAATTGTTCTTTATTACTAAGTTCTGGAACTGTGGCAAGGGCTGGAGACATGTGTCACACGATCACTGGCCCTGAGATGGGGGCTGGAATAAAAACATTTGAAAGTCACTGACAGATGCCTCCTTAGTAGCCTGGTGAAGGGCTCAGTGTCTGGTGTAATCTTGTTTAAAACAACTTCAGGTTTTAAGGATATGAATTGGGGGCAAAAGGAGAAGGATTAGATTTATTTTATGTGGCCCCAGAGAAAGGTTGCAAACTTAAGTGGTACTCACAGCCAGTGGGCAGGTAGTGTACATGATTGGATCGTGTACTGGAAGACAAGAGGGAGTCCTGGGGACTGTATTCAGTGTGAGATCCATTGCAAAGCATTAAAAACCAATAGAACAAACAAATGAACCAAAACACAGCAAAGCAAGCCTGCAGGCTGAATTCAGTTCATGGACGGAGAGTTAGCATTCTGATCCAGAAGTTCCAGACATAAGTCCATAAAGAGAGAGAACGTTGTAGAAATGCTGGCTTTGGTTCAACGTTAGACTCAGTTTCTAGTAGTAACTGCATGAAGTTGAAAAGTGGATACATGTAATCTTATTGGAAATAGAGACCAAGATCTACTAATGCTTAATCCTAAGTCTCTAGACACTACATATTTTATTTTTCCTTGAAAGGATAAATTTTGATATATTAATTTAGCTTTTTAAAAAATAATTTCTGCTGTCCTTGCTCATTCTCCCTTTTGGTAGCTCAGCCTGCAGCATTTGATGCTTCTGGGGAGGCAGGACATATTTTGATACACTTATTTGGAATTTTCAGAAAACTATTGCTTGAACTTTTGTTTTTATCTAATTTTGATTTCTCTTGGGTTATTAGTAGTGATCCTGCAATTCCATCAGCAAGTTATTGATGATGAAATACATCTGGGATAGGAGGCTTCAGTTTAAAGCAGCTGTAGATTATATTTACCATAAACACCTTAACACTTGCAGTTTGAAGGTTATTTTTCTTGAAGGGAAAAAGTAAGCAAAGTTGGAGATGAATAATTCTGCCTTTTCTTTGTCATCCTCTCCACATTATATCACATATTCCAAGCAATGGGTCAGTCCATTACTTTATATTTTTTGCTCCCATAAAAGTTTAACGACATATTTGTTGTCTTTGGCATGTTCCTCAAGCCTCAGCTAGTTCTGGACCAAACAAACACTAATGGTTCTCATTTGTGCTGCCCCTTCATAATTTGATGACTTACGCATTTTAATCAAGATCTTTTAGAATCCAACTGTGTTGGAGAAATCCCTTTGGGGCCACACCTACTTCTTTGATTGCCTTGTGTCTCCTGTGTCCCTCTTTGACCATATTATAGCCTCCCATCCGAAGCATCGAAGTTCATGGTGACATATCCATCATTCACGCCTCCCAAACACTTTGAAATTTGCTCACCTAAAATCAAGGATACGTTTATGATTATGCATTTAGTTCTTTTTTTATAATTCAGACTTACTGTCAACACAGCACTTTCTTTCAGTGTTATCACTTCCATACTACCGACGAGTTCTCCGGAATGAGGTCCAGGCTCAGCAGGAAGCAGTGTGGTATGGTGGAAATAGCATGGCTCTGCCTCGCATGAGCTGTATGACCTTGGGCAAGCTGGTTAACCTTTCTAAGCCTCAGTGCTGTTTCTGATCTGTAAAATGAGGATAGTGTCTACTTTTTGGGGTTATTGTGGCAATTAAATGAGAAATGCTTTTAGCAGAGTGCCTGTTATGATATAGGAGTTCTGTAAAAGGCAGCCAATATCTTCTTTCAAGACATAAAACTTTCAGAAGGGTGAATCAAGAATTTATCAGATGTTTTACTCTTAGCAGAAGGAGGATAAAATTCTACCATCTGATGATGAAGAGAACGATGATGATGATGACTCTGGGTACCATTTACTGGAACACTCACTATATGCCATTATTTCCCGCTACTAGCAGCCCTAAAAAGCAAGTACTGTTATCATTCTCATCTTACAGTGAAGGAAACTAAGGTCTAAAGAGGTTAAGCAACATGCTTAAAGTGGCAGAGTCCAGATCCAAACCAATATGTACCTGACTTTGAAATTTGTGCTCTGGATGCTTGATGACCCCTACCAATAAATTGTCTATGCCAGGTTGCCCATGGCTCTTGGCAAGCCCGTCCACATGCTCCAACTGGAAGGCCTGTGTTACACCCACAGTGACCCTGCTTCCATGTTTCCTTCCATTAGCCCGACCCACTTTTCTCTGCAGTGTCTTCATCCTCTGCTCTTAGCACATGCACACAACTGGATGCCTCTGAATTCTCAACATGTGACATTTCTCTAAAATTTTATATTTTCCTGTGTGGTTATCATTCTGTTGTGCTGTGTCTCCCCTTTCCCACTTTGCACTTATCTCAATGACATCTCAGTCCTATAGCACAACTTTCT
This sequence comes from Balaenoptera acutorostrata, assembly GCF_949987535.1. Lineage (NCBI taxonomy): Eukaryota > Metazoa > Chordata > Mammalia > Artiodactyla > Balaenopteridae > Balaenoptera > Balaenoptera acutorostrata. Next base: position 43,230,516 of record NC_080080.1, read on the forward strand.
AGTCCCCTCCAGTGATTAATGCAGCTTCAGTTTAGTAATTAAGTTTTAGTCATGCTGATTTCTAATCTTCAGGCTTTGATTTGATCCAAAGCTCTCTTCTCTTAGGATAGAGAAGAGTTTCCAGCTTGAATCCAGAGAAGAGTGGGGGTTGTTTTCTCTTTGCTCTCCCTTTGCTCTTTCTGTGCTGTGGCCTTTGGGGTGGGGCTAGGAAGGAAGAAGAGGAGAGCAGCCTACCATTTTGTCTGACTGTCTTTGGGGTTCCTCTTTCCTATCTATGGGTCATCATCAAAGCTTAGGTCATAGTAATAGACTGTGATGGTTAATTTTATGTGACAACTTGGCTAGACTATGGTTAGCAGTTGTTTGATCAAGCAATAGTCTAGATGTTGCTGTAAAGGTATTTTTAAGATGTGATTAACATTTACAATCAGTTGACTTTAAGTAAAACAGATTGCTCTCCATAATGTGGATGGAGCTCATCCAATCAGTTGAAGGTCTTAAGAGAAAAGGTTGAGGTTCCCCAGAGAAGAAGTTCTACCTTCAACCTGCATCATAGGAATTCTGCCCGAGTTTTCAGCCGTCAGGACTGCAACATCAACTCTTACCTGAATCTCCCTCTCTCTCTCTCTCTCTCTCTCTCTTTCTCTCTCTCTCTCTCTCTGTGTGTCTATCTGTCTGGGGAGAAAACCCTTATTGCTTCTGTTTTTCTGGAGAATCCTGACTAGTACAGTAGTAATTCCTCAAATGAGCTGTGTAAAATGGGAGGCTTTTATATACCAGGGGAGGTATATATACCACGCGAGGTTCAAGACTCCATTGGGATGTTGCAAGAAAATATTAGAGCTTCTATCTGTAGATTTTTTTTAAATCCAAAGAAATAAAAAAGAATTTCCACTCATGAATGTTTAATATGCAGATTGACACCAACACCTTTCCTGGATCCACATATCAGTGTCACATTATATACGAGGCCTGAGTTTCATGGGCAAGAAGGGGCATTCCACAAAGCAAAGAACTTGCCGGTGGTGTCCTCCCACTGTCATTGGCTTTTAGGGTATTCAGGCACCTTGCAATTGCCTAAAAGTACACTTATATTTAAATGTATTTATGGAAAATATTATCTAAGTTTAGCTAAATCAACTCTGATTCAATGAATGGTTTCAGATGATCTTTACAAAGAATCCACGTACGGGTTGAAGTGAGTGCTAATAATGCCAGCACACACAGCAAAGAGTTTTCATGCCCCCAGTGTAAGTGCTTCTTCATCTCTATTTCAGTGTAAAGACTGAAAATCGGACACATTCCAATCGGATATGACAAAATGGTCACCAAAAGTTTTTCTAATTCTCAAGGAGACTATTGGAAATATGGATTTATAGTCACATCTTAGCTTAAGTTTGTATTATTATGTAGTTGCTTTCTATATATTCTAAGATAAATAGTTGAAACATAAGTATGTCCTGATCCAATTCTGTTGCCTACTTCCTTTATTCTCTGATATTACATAAATATATGGAAGGAGGGAAGGATTCCAAGATAATTTCAGAGTTTTAATCTGGGTGAATGGATGAGGTGTGATGTGGAAAGTTGAGAACTAAAGGGTGGATGATGTGTTTTGAACAAGTTAAGTCTGAGGCAAAAACGTTTAAGAAAAACCTGAATAGTTTATACACACACGTACACACACACACACACACATGATTGTACACATAGGGAAAGATACATAAAGAAAGAGTTCCATTTTGAAGAACCTTAAAAAAATTTGTAAATTCAAATTTTTATAAATGGAAGTGTATTAACACAGTATGCCAAAGCAGTGTATTAAGTTTTTTAAAAAATACAGGTATTAACTGAGTACATTTAAAGATAATAACACATTTTGAGGAGAAATAGTCAGTTTTAAAGTGGTGGCGCATAAAAAGCTACAGATACCATGCTGTTTTAATTGTCTATTTTGCAAATAAAACACATCATTCTTTTCAAAGTGTTATTTGTTGCTGTTTATGAATTTCACAAATCTGATATGTTTCAAGTGCTTCCTCACTATAGGTATGTAGACTGATTAGAGCATAAGGTGATAACACCATTGTCAGCTCAGCATGGGTGGAAACCAGAGGACACTCAAGCAAATCAGTGTATCTCAGCTAAACTCCATGCATTTTATGACCCTGCAAAATCTGAGCCACCTATAAAGCAACCCTCTGAGGCTAAAATTAAGCCTTTTTTTTCCTTTGGCCTCTCCACGTTCCCACCTCTCCCTTGCCAAGACTCCTCTCCTTACCATGCATACATCTACTGACGAAGTGCTGAACATCATGCAAACAAAAATGAGTTTAATCCATCTGAGTTGAGGGCTTTTGGGTCCATGAGAGTTAACTAGTCTGAGTTCATCTTACTCATCTGCTTGGTCAAAATTCTGCAAATGTCATATAGAAGCAGTGAGAGACCATTGTCCCATGTAGCTTATGTGTATACCCTGAATGCATTAATTGGGCAGATCTAGTTCTTTAAAAAAAAAAAAAAGAAAAAAGAAAACGTCCCAAATCACACAGTACCATGAGGCAAAATATCTGATTACAAAGTCTAAAACTGCTTTGTGTATGTAATGTTTGAAAAGAAAAAAAAATTACAAGCCAGCAGCAATGAAGTGTTTAGTGCAAGATTTCAGTTTTCAACCTTGCAGCTATTACATTTCAATCTCAGCAGCAGGAAGATTCTGCTGATCTTAAGCTAACGAATGTCAAGAAGGAAATGGCTTGCTTTCTTCTTTTAGCAGGTGGTTATTGTTTTAAAAGTGAAGAGCCTTAAACCTGGCTGAAATCCAGAGCATGTCACATAATCCTGATCTGGAGATATGCAGTGAGAATCCCCAGCCCCCAAATATTTGATTAGAGCATATGTAAATCGTCTTGTGTTCTTGGCATCGGCTGAATCAGGAATGACAACATGGATTATGATGTTCTTATACAATCAAAGGTTATTATTACTATTCTTTTTCCCCAAAGGAAGTAAAACTTGTTTAGTCGGGAGATCTGATGCTTCTTGGTGTGGCAGATAATTTCTGCTGATATTCAATAAAGAAATGAACAACGAATGTAACAGTTCATGACATTCTGTAAATATAACTTAGGTTTCTTGAAAAGTAAATAAATTAGCTAACACTGAAATATGTAATCATTCAAAGAACTATGGGCAATTTTCTTTCTTGACCCCAGTTTCTGAGGGCTCGGGTAACTGACCCTGAACCCAAATCAGAAAATTAGATTTCAGAGCCTCAAATATGTATCAAAATCATTAAGAATCGGTGTAGTAGCCGAAATATGAAAAGGGACACGTTTTCTTATATAATTAGTGGACAAAGAGTTTCAACATTTTATCTACTATGTGTATAGAGCAGCATGGGGAGAAGTTAAAATCGCTGTGATCTTAAATGCTTAAATTTGAGAGTTTGCAGAAAACAGCTCCATCCTCTCACTAATGTCCCTGGTTTGATCCCATGGATCTGGCTACACAGAGTGCATGCCCTCACCCCAATCCAAATATAGTTAAAGTAATTCAAAGCAATGATTTTCTTAACATAGTGATAACGACGCACAGGAGACTGAATTCACACAGAAGATGACTTTGCTGTGGTTTAACACAATGAAAAAATGGAATTATATGTATTTAATATAACGTGCCACCTACAGAGAATTATTGTTTGTCTAGAGAGCATTTCGTGCATATCTCATGCATGATTGGGAAAACAACCAGAAACATGTCTATGCACCAAAGTTGCCAGTTTAAAAAAATGCATGTGAAACCTTTTCGGATTAGCTCCAGAGTAGTTATTATTGGATTAAAAGTGTTTCTTCCTCATAAGAATAAGGAGGGGGAAGGGATAGGAATGGAGTGCAGACAGGAACCAGTCTTGCCTGGAGGTAGAGATGGATGCAGTGCCTCTGAACAGACAATAGAAAACTAATGAGGTAAAAAGTCTGACATGATTGTGATCTGATTTTCACAGATTAAACTAATGTCAGTGAGGAGAAAAGAAGAGTGAATGAGGCTAAATGGCTTCGAGACACCTGCAGATAATTGTATTTCCAGCGATAGATTGTTCGTGCATTGTTTTACATAACATTTTACAATAGAAGGACTGGAATGGGAATTTGGGTGATGGTATTCTTTCCTCTGCACTCCTCCCCACTCCAAATAGGCACCCTCCATAATCCCCCACAGCAACGGTGTCCCAGGAAGGAGCTGCCCACTGAGCCCTCTGCCGGTATTATAAATTATATAATTTGATTGATAAGAAAATCACTGAAGCCGGAAGCTGCACCCCAATCTTTAGGAAAAAAAGATTTCTAGTATTAATATTCTACGGCACATCTATACAATATATGGGCTGCAATTCTTGGCAGAATTCTAGGGACGATCTTTGATTCATTCGTTTTATTCTCTCTTCTTTGGGCCCTTGATTAGATATTTCTGGGTACGTATTTTACTCAGAATTCAATTCAAGTGAGCTCCTTTTGTAAGCATCTGAAATTTTTGACTCACAGCCCCATAGAAGGGGACATATTCACATTTCCGTAGGCAACACTTATAAGCAATTCTCTAAGGGCTAGATGAGGATGGAGGGGAGGTAAAATCAATATAACTATGCTTATGACTTGAAGTCTTCTACTCCCATCTGGGAAACAATAAAAATGAAACGGTGATCATTGTAAGGCAATCACACTATTTGGTAATTAATCACCAATGTGGTAGATATGTAGCGAAAACTTTATTTCAAAGTTTAACCATATTCAACTAAGTGTCTAATTAGGTTAATATGACTTCATCTGAGTAGAAAACAGTTTGAATTGTCATGAAAATATAATATGATTTTAAAGGAAGAATCATAATCCAAGCAGGGTAACAAACTCATGTTGACTTTTCCATGATTCTTTCATTTTTTAGTGTCAGATTTATTTGACCTATAATTTGCATATACGAAAATTCCCTCTTTTGAATGTGAGCCTTGACAAACATACAATCATGTAACCACTGCCACACCAAAACAGCACAGTTCTCTTACCCACAGAAATTTCCCCCTGTCCCTTTGTGGTCAATTCCCTCCCTTTGACCCCCAGCTCTGGCAACTGCTGATCTGTTTTCCATCCTATAGTTTACATAGTTTCGTCTTTTCTAAAGTGTCATGCAAACGCAATCATACAACATATAGCTTTTTGAGTTTAGCTTCTTTCTTTCATTTAGCATAAATGTATCAATATTAGAGATTCATCTATGTCATTGTGTGAATCAGTAGTTCATTTCTTTTTGTCACTGAATAGTATTCCGTATGGCTGCACTTTTAAAATAGGAATACATCTGGTGACTAATCCTTCCACTTGGTTTATGATGGAGTTAAGGGCAGAGAGAGACTTATCTGGTGCCAGTGGGAACCTCCTGGCAAATTCTCCAGTGAAAACCCGCTGCAAAATACTGTTTAGCCTAGGAGAACCCAAACCAACGAAGCATGATAGTTATGCATATGGACTGTGCTCTCATACAATTTGGGGGACAATTTTGATGATAGAAGAGTGGCTGGAACTGAGGTAGATACCAAACTAAAGTTCCCATGGTACCAGGGATTGATTTTTTGCAAATAACTCACCATTTATGGTTTTCTGAAAAAACAACCCTTTATAGAAATCAACTGGAGAAAGTTAAAAGATCATATTTAAGATATCACTTTTCAAAAGACCAGTGCATGTATTTGTCTGGCACTTTCTAATATTTAAAGCACTTACCACATGTGCTATCTCATTTAATTCTCACAGCAACCCCAGGAGGCCAGCAGGGCAGATGTTGTAATTCATAATTTACATATGAAGAAGATACGTCCAAGGACATTGTGCCTTGCTCAAGGTCAAATAGTGGGTAATCGTCAGCACTGGCTCCAAAGCCTGAGATTCCTAGCTCCCAACCTAGTGGAAACTGACAGGACCAATTCTGAATAATAAATTTAAGTAGAGGTAAATGCTGTCAGAGTTCAGTATTTAGGGTTGTAGTAGCTAAACTCATAGGAAAATCCAGCCACCAGTCTCTTGTTAATTCATAAAAGATTGAAATAAAAAAAAATGCAATCTCACCATGTTATTAGGTTAAGCCCTTCTAAAACAAACAAGCAAACAATGATGTATTGTAAGTTAGACCATTTTGGAATTTGTACAATTTAAATGGTTGAGTTATTTTATGTTAGGGAAGTGACTGCACAATATTCATTAGCTAATTTTCTTGATGTTTTGGTTTTTTTTAAAACACATTGGGCCATATTACACTTTCAGAGATGCCTGCAGAATTTTAATTAATGTAATAGATCTAATTTCAGTTCTTTATATGGTGGCTTCCTTTTGATTCAGGGAGATGTTGAGCATTATAATTCCCCCTTTTGTAAGGGAAGAAAATCAGTTTTCGGAGGCTGAGTTACATACCCACAGTGGGACAATATATCATATAAGAGTTCATCACTGGCATGTATTTTATGAAAGTGAAGTTTCTGCCCTAATAATTTGGCAAAAGATAGTAAAATAGATAACATCCTTATTTGTCCCATTGAGTGGCTATCTTCCCCCTTCCCCTACCCCAGTCCCCTCACCTGTTTTCTTTTTGTTCTGTGGAAGTGTAAGAATCATAGAAAGGACAAAGATCTGTATATTAAATGAACGTGTTAAAATATCCACTAGAAAATATTGTAACAAAAACAAAAATTTTATTGTTTATATCTATATGGTAGCATCTTCCACAAAGCTTTGCAAGGACTTTAGCATAAACTGTCACCTTTCTCCTGGGAGGTAAAGAGTAATATCTATAAGCCAATGAGTTTATTTAAATTTAGTTTTTCATATGCATATGATTTTTACTCAAAGGAGCTTGATGATGAAAGTAACACCATAAAAAATAACCTATCCTGTGTCGTTTTGATGTCTGAGTGTTTCAGGATTTGAATATAAATGTATAGCATCTCATGAACTGCATACTAGGGTTAGAAACTCCCAGTAAAATGGAGTCACCTTTAGCATCTTAGAGCTAAGATGGATCTATAGTTTAAAAAAATATATATTAGCAGGAGCTAGGGAGCACTGAATGCTTAACACAAGCAGCTGTTATTTATAAAACTGCAGTCATTTGTATTTTACTAAAAATGTTGATATGGCTCTCAAAGAATTTCTAGGGAAACATTAAAACCCCTTTCATTTCTGCATCTGATTTCTATGTTTGCTATCTTCCTTCCCCTAAAGAATACCTATTCTCCCTTCAGAGCCCTATCAAGGCTCATAAAACCAATAAAATATCTTTTTGGAAGAAGCCAAAATGTATTTGAAGGGATTAGGGTTGATCTGAGAGAGGCAATGCTGGTGTTATAGCAAATTACTTCTGTTAAATATGAGTAGGACGAGTGTTCTGTATATTGTTCTGCAATAAAATCTACGGTCATGGGTGTGCATGTATATGAATGTAGTACATGTATGGAGAAAGCTGCTTGCAGGTATCTGTAGGTGTTTAATCACGGTCATGCTACAAGGAAGTAAAAGATTGACCAAAGATAATAGATTTTTCTGTAGACACTATAGACACCAGTACAAGATGTATTTCTCATGTTTAAGCCTGTCTTTTATTTTGTTTACACAACAAAGTTATTATGTTAATTACATGGTAATATGCTGCCCCTGAGGACTTTCTATGTTGATAGCATCTACTTGAGGATGCAGATTTGGAGCCAATATGTGATTATTACTATTTCAGAATAATATGATCAGAATGACAGTTTCGCCTTCTAGGGGAGTCCTCACTAGGCTCTTTGTTGCTGAGTGTGGGGTGTAACAGTGAACAGGAGGAAAAGTCCAGGAGAGTGTGGGGAATTTTTTTCACTCTGTTTTAAAAGAATGTGGGTCTGGACAACATTTTGGGTTAGAGTCAAGTGTGTGCATGTATATGTGTGTGTGTGTGTGTGTGTGTGTGTGTACATGTGGGAGACCTCACACAGGAAAGATCTCACACTAATATGTGTGCAACCTCACTAGGGGGAGCTCTTGGCTGGCTGTTCAGAGGCTTGACCATTGTCTGCAGGAGACAATTTTTCTTTGTTTGAAAATTTACAAATCATCAATGAAAATGCCACAGATATGGCAGATACTTTAGGGCTAAGTCACTGGCTCCCAGTTCTGCCTTCAGGTGGGGATGGAGGTGGTGATATGTTTGCCCCCTCTGTCCAGCAATTATTTTTGTGTTCCTATCATTAAACAGATCTCAGAACTACTGTAAATATTTCTTTTCACCCAGAGATAGAGCTTCTCTGCAGCCTATTCTTTTTGAAAGGCTCTCCACTGAAGCTTGTGTGATAACAATGAAAAAGTATACATTTACAAAAGCCTTTTCTTTTCAATCTATACTCAGATCAATTAATTAAATCAGGATAGAAACATGATTGCCATGAATGACATTGTAATGCTGGTTTAAAAATTGGGAACTTTGTGATTACAAATGCACCTGATTAAAAGAGTCATTGGGGGAAAATGATCAGCTGAAGATACAGAACAATTATTTGAAAATCTTTATAATGTAATCACTTTGGGAAGGAAAAGAGAATATGCCAGCGTTAAGATAATGGTGACACTGCCTCAGCCAATTTGGGGACAATTATATTGTTCTTATTCTCCAAATGTTCTCTTCTTACCCCTCACCAGATTTTTTTTTTTTTTTTTTTTGGTCTTTTTAAATTGGAGGAAAAAAAATAAAGCAAAGTGCTTCTTTCCCTACCATGTTCCTTCCCTTTTTTCTCCACTGTAATGACATTTGGCAGGCTCGGCTGTGTAATGCTTGACTGGTTTTATTGTTGTCTGTTCCCAGTGGGGAATAGTTGACACTGCTCTCTGTTTCCAATTGATATCCATTTTCAACAATATTGCTTTCTATTAGATTCCTGCACAGTTTGTGCCAAGCAAACTGAATATTTACTGGGTTGACCGCAAAGCCTTCAAATCAACAAACACTAGAATAAGCAAAATGTGCATTTTTAAGATCAAATGTTTTCAAATGCTACTTTCAAAATTATTATTTTTAAATGTGCTGTGAACTGCAGATTAAAGGATATTATATTGCCACTTCTGTCAGCCTATTTTTATTTATTTATTTTCACACATTAAATAATGGGATTAAACATTGAAAGAATAGTTGTATACACTACCTAGGCAAGGTTAAAAGCAATTCAATTTTTCCATATTTAGCAATTCCTCCTTCTAAGCAATAAAGCATGTTTGCTCTTTGCTTTTAAATGTAGGCATAGTTAATAGTATCATAGTGAGCAGAGCAATGGAGTCTGACAAACTAGAGGATAGACAACCATTTCGAGTCTTCCTTGGTGACCAGGGGCTCTGTGTTAGAACTGAGGGGTAGAAGATTGAATTTTAGACATAAAGAAAGCCAAATAGCCAGTAAATTACATGAAATTTCCCAACACCTTTCCTTCAATTTGCTAGCAAATTTTTCGGAATCTTAATTATACACCCTACCTACCATGTAGTGCATCTGGCATATAGAAAAGAAAGCTGTTTGGTTTTTGGAGATAATCAAGAAAAGGATTAAAAAAATGGAAAAGAAATGGTTTATGATGAACACCTCAGAAACTACTGCAATATAGTCAAACCTATTTAGTTACTTTTGCAAAGGTTGTAATTCTTTTATAGTAAATTTGAAACAAACCATAATGGATAGAATGTGTTTTTGCATGAAATTTATTGGTTAGGTTGATGTAACTATTGGTAATTCAAGCAAAGAAGCCTGCACAGTGAGGTGGAGTTGACTTATATTAAGGGCAGTCTTAAGAAATGTTTCAGCCAAAATAAACATTTTCAAATGATGTTTAGACCATCAAACTCTCATATTACAGAAGATAAAACCATTTTACAGACTCTAACAAGTCACAGGAAAAAGACTGTGAGCTAGATTTTCCATTTAAAAAGTTTTCTTCTTCTCTAATTTCTTTCTTTTTTCCTTTCTTCCTTTTATACATAGTTATTGAGTATCTACATCAGCAGCCTCATTCCTTTCCAGGCAGAGAGTTATTTCCCTGTTACCATTTCTTGTGACCACACTACCTGCCAAGCACTTTCCATACATATCCTTTACCCCTCACAACAACCTCATGCTCTGAAACCTTTATTTTACTACATCTCAGACTATGTGTGCATTGCAATTGAAACACACCAGAGCCTTTAATGATCATTTGCCATTTGAAGCATCTTAGAAAATGTGGTCAAGTAGAGATTGTGCAGGCCTGGCAAACAGCAGCCTGGGTCTGATATGCTGGGTGGTTCTGGGAAAATCCCTTACTCAGCTTCATTTTTCGCCATCTGTGTCTCAGTTTTTCTATTTGTAAACCAGGCATAATTAAAACTGCCCACTGGTCCTTTCACAGGCATGTTGGGAGGATTAGCAAGCTGCTGCAAACTTTCCTTAGCTCTTTGAAAGAGAGGTGCTACAAGAAATTCAAGGCAGGCACCTTTTGTGCAAGATGCTGGCTGCATTTACACTTAAACCTCCACTTTTTGAAATTAGATATGGCACTCTTTGGCTAGAACACAGAGCAAATTAATCAGCAGGTCGCAATCAAAAATACAGTTTTCATGGATTCCAGGAATGCCTGGAAGCTCCTGGCCAGTACAGAACTAGCATGATAGGTGGATGATGCTGGGTGTTCTGGATGGGTGTTCAGAAAACTCAGGGTCTAATCCAATACCATCACTAGCCAGCTGTGTCAACCTTGGCAAAAGGCTTTCTCTCTTTCAGCTTCCTCACTTGCAAAAATAATGCACTTTCTGACAGGCTTACAGGGTCATAGATGGACTAAAAGTAAGAAACATATAAAGTATTTAGAATGATACAAAGCATTATTTGTGCTAAATATATGCTATTGGCGGTTTCTGAAAATGGGATGAGATTGTCCCAAACTTTCCCCTTTGACTAATTGCAATTGCATTAAAATGTTGCAATACAGATTATTTAAAGAGTAAAAAATGCCATTCTCCCCATCATTCCTTATTCAGTTTTTCTGTCATTAAATTTTGATTGTCTTTCTGGTTGAGTATAGAGGCAGCTACAGGACAGCTATTTCTTTCAGTGCTTTGTTCCTGAAAAGTGCCCTCAGGTTGAAGATGCATTTCACTCTTGTGGAAAATGTACATGACTTTTGATCCCAGAATGTTTTCCATCATGAACCTTGTCCAGGAATCTGCAGATAAAATCTACAGTGTGCTAGCTGCACAAATGATTTTCTTAGTGTCCCTGGCACCATCTTAATATCCTCACACCTATGACCATATTTCCCAGTGGTATCAGAATTCAATTATGCTTTACTTAATTCTTTCCCTTTCCAAATGCAAATGATTGTTTATCGAAACAATGAGCATATAAATGACAGGAAAGATCAATTTAATTGAGATCTGTTACTTTGGTGAATATTTCATTTCAACTGGATTGTAAGATGAAACTTCCATTTTCTCTCCATGAGTTGCAAGCCACCCCTGGGAAGGAGACTTGAAGCAAAGTCACCCAGGAAGGTTGATGGCCCAAGGTGTTGGAATCACCTCGGTGGATACTGTAGGTGCATGGATATTGTTAATCGTACAGAGAGAAGAAAGGTATTAGGCAAAGAAAAAAAGAGTGGAAGAAATCACAGTGTGTTCCCTTAATTCCACTTGGGTAAAATCAGGTTAAAATGAACTCCTATATCCTAGAAGGGGAGAAAAGAGAAAAAAGTTGTGTTTTTTGTTTTTTTTTGTTTTAAGGCAAAGGGGTAATTACATGCAGTTTCTCTCCCTTCCTTCTCATATACCATGAGCTTCTATTATTCCAGTTTGTTAAAGTGTAGGTATTAACCAAGGCATTGGGCTTACTTCCATGTCATGCCTGGGTGGGGTTTAGAATCCCCACATACCCCTTGAAAGTATTCAGAACCTGGGATGGAACCATGGCTGGAGGAGACTACTAGGTATTGGGAGCTCTGTAGCACAGAGAGGAGGGAGCATAGGGGTAGAAGTTGCAAGAGATGAGGCAATAGGTGTAGAGATGGCATTTTGGGGGCCCCAAATGAAGAGCTGAACTGTAGTAGTGGCAGAAGTTAGATGGAGGTCAGGTTGAGGAAACTGACACAGGAGGAAGGAGACTGAAGCTGGCTTGAACCAGTCACTCAGCTGTCATGCTAACTTAGTAACCTAACAGGTAGGAGCTCAGGTAGTAGTGTCCAAAAGAGTTAAAAGAATGGGGTGATCTTCAGGAAAGTTGGAAGTAACAACTGAAATAGTATGTGTAAAAGCACTTTGTCCAAATAATCAAATAATGTGCAAACATAAAGGCCTCTTAGGACTAAACGTAAAGTTGGCACAACTACAGAAGCAGGAAGGCAGCCTGAAAAGGTCTTCTTAAGTGTGCAGTCCCAGCACCCTACCCTGCCCTGCATCTGTGGGTGTCTGTCCTGCCCAGCCTATCCCAGCATCTCCTCAGCACTGCTGACCCTGCACAGAGGCTCCGTTTAGGAGATAGAGGGACTGAGCAACTAACATACAAAAATCTGCTTAACGGTAGAGATTTCGAGATCTAAGCTCAGAACCTTAGCCTCAGGAAGCCATCCAGCAGAGCACTCCACCCGTGAAGTGACTTGAGGAGCAAGAGGCCAACTTTAAAACGTCTTCACAAAGGAATGAAATATTATCAGGACAAAAGGAACTTCTCTAGGCAGGAAACACAAGAGAAGTAAAAGACCTACAATAACAAATCCAAAACAATTAAGAAAATGGTAATAGGAACATACATATTGATAACTACCTTAAATGTAAATGGATTAAATGCTCCAAGCAGAGGACATAGACTGGCTGAATGGATACCAAAACAAGACCTGTATATATGCTGTCTACAAGAGAACCACTTCAGACCTAGGGACACACACAGACTGAAAGGGAGGAAATGGAAAATGATACATTTTCTTTTTCTTTTTAAAAAGAAAGCTGGAGTAACAATTCTCATATCAGACAAAATAGACTTTAAAATAAAGACTATTACAAGAGACAAAGAAGGACACTACATAATGATCAAGGGATCAATCCAAGAAGAAAACATAACAATTGTAAATATTTATGCACCCAACACAGGAGCACCTCAATACATAAGGCAAATACTAACAGCCATAAAAGGGAAATTGACAGTAACACAACCATAGTAGGGGACTTTAACACCCCACTTTCACCAATGGACAGATCATCTAAAATGAAAATAAATAAGGAAACACAAGCTTTAAATGATACACTAAACAAGATGGGCTTAATTGATATTTATAGGACATTCCATCCAAAAACAACAGAATACACTTTCTTCTCAAGTGCTCATGGAACATTTTCCAGGATAAATCATATCTTGGGTCACAAATCAAGCCTTGGTAAATTTAAGAAAATTGAAATCATATCAAGTATCTTTTCCAACCACAACACTATGAGACTAGATATCAATTACAGGAAACAATCTGTAAAAAATACAAACACATGGAGGCTGAACAATACACTACTAAATAACCAAAAGATCACTGAAGAAATCAAAGAGGAAACCAAAATATACCTAGAAACAAATGACAATGAAAACATGATGACTCAAAACCTATGGGATACAGCAAAAGCAATTCTAAGAAGGAAGTTTACAGCAGTACCATCCTACCTCAAGAAACAAGAAACTTCTCAAATAAACAACCTAGCCTTATATCTAAAGCAATTAGAGAAAGAGGAACAAAAAACTCCCAAAGTTAGCAGAAGGAAAGAAATCATAAAGAACAGATCAGAAATAACTGAAAAAGAAATGAAGGAGACAATAGCAACATCAATTAGCTAAAAGCTGGTTCTCTGAGAAGATAAAATTGATAAACCATTAGACAGACTCATCAAGAAAACAAAGGATAAGACTCAAATCAATACAATTAGAAATGAAAAAGGAGAAGTAACAAATGTCACTGCAGAAATACAAAGGATCATGAGAGATTAGTACAAGCAACTATATGCCAATAAACTGGACAACCCGGAAGAAATGGACACATTTGTAGAAATGCACAACCTTCTGAGACAGAACCAGGAAGAAATAGAAAATATCAACAGACCAATCACAAGTACTGAAATTGAAACTGTGATTAAAAATCTTCCAACAAACAAAAGCCAAGGACCAGATGGCTTCACAGGTGAATTCTATCAAACATTTAGAGAAGAGCTAACACTTGTCCTTCTCAAACTCTTCCAAAATATAGCAGAGAGAGGAGCACTCCCAAACTCATTCTAGGAGGCCACCATCACCCTGATACCAAAACCAGACAAAGATGTCCCAAAGAAAGAAAACTACAGGCCAATATCACTGATGAACATAGATGCAAAAATCCTCAACAAAATACTAGCCAACAGAATCCAACAACACACTAAAAGGATCATACACCATGACCAAGTGGGGTTTACCCCAGGAATGCAAGGATTCTTCAATATATGCAAATCAATCAATGTGATAAACTATATAAACAAATTGAAGGAGAAAAACCATATAATCATCTCAATAGATGCAGAAAAAGCTTTTGACAAAATTCAACACCCATTTATGATAACCCCCCCCACACCAGAAAGTAGGCATAAAGAGAACTTACCTCAACATAATAAAGGCCATATACAAACCCACAGCCAACATCGTTCTCAATGGCGAAAAACTGAAACCATTTCCTCTAAGATCAGGAACAAGACAAGGTTGTCCACACTCACAACTATTATTCAACATAGTTTTGGAAGTTTTCGCTACAGCAATCAGAGAAGAAAAAGAAATAAAAGGAATCCAAATTGGAAAAGAAGAAGTAAAACTGTCACTGTTTGCAGATGACATGACACTATACATAGAGAATCCTAAAGATGCTACCAGAAAACTACTAGAGCTAAACAATGAATTTGGTAAAGGAGCAGGATACAAAATTAATGCACTGAAATCTCTTGCATTCTTATACACTAATGATGAAAAATCTGAAAGTGAAATTAAGAAAATACTCCCATTTACCATTGCAACAAAAAGAATAAAATATCTAGGAATAAACCTACCCAAGGAGACAAAAGACCTGTATGCAGAAAACTATGAGACACTGATGAAAGAAATTAAAGATGATACCAGCAGATGGAGAGATATACTATGTTCTTGGATTAGAAGAATCAACATTGTGAAAATGACTATACTACCCAAAGCAATCTACAGATGCAATGCAATCCCTATCAAACTACCAGTGGCATTTTTCGCAGAACTAGAACAAAAAATTTCACAATTTGTATGGCAACACAAAAGACCCCGAATAGCCAAAGCAATCTTGAGAAAGAAAAACGGAGCTGGAAGAATCAGGCTCCCTGACTTCAGACTATACTACAAAGCTACAGTAATCAAGACAGTATGGTACTCGCACAAAAACAGAAATATAGATCAATGGAACAAGATAGAAAGCCCAGAGGTAAACTCATGCACATATGGTCACCTTATCTTTGATAAACGAGGCAAGAATATACAATGGAGAAAAGGCAGCCTCTTCAATAAGTAGTACTGGGAAAACTAGACAGCTACATGTGAAGGAATGAAATTAGAACACTCCCTAACACCATACACAAAAATAAACTCAAAATGGATTAAAGACCTAAATGTAAGGGCAGACATTATAAAACTCTTAGAGGAAAACATAGGCAGAACACTCTATGGCATAAATCACAACAAGATCCTTTGTTACCCACCTCCTAGAGAAATGGAAATAAAAACAAAATAAACAAATGGGACCTAATGAAACTTAAAAGCTTCTGCACAGCAAAGGAAACCATAAACAAGACAAAAAGAGAACTCTCAGAATGGGAGAAAATATTTGCAAATGAAACAACTGACAAAGGATTGTTATCCAAAATTTACAAGCAGCTCATGCAGCTCACTATCAAAAAAACAAACAAACCAATCCAAAAACAGGCAGAAGATCTAAATAGACTTTTTTCCAAAGAAGATATATAGATTGCCAACAAACACATGAAAGAATGTTCAACATCACTAATCATTAGAGAAATGCAAATCAAAATTACAATGAGGTATCACTTCACACCAGTCAGAATGGTCATCATCAAAAAAATCTACAAACAACAAATTCTGGAGAGGGTGTGGAGAAAAGCGAACCCTCTTGCACTGTTGGTGGGAATGTAAATTGATACAGCCACCATGGAGAACAGTATGGATCTTCCTTAAAAAACCAGAAATAGAAGTACCATACAACCCAGCAATCCCACTACTGGGCATATACCTTGAGAAAACCATAATTCAAAAAGAGTCATGTACCACAATGTTCATTGCAGCTCTATTTACAATAGCCAGGACATGGAATCAACCTAAGTGTCCACTGACAGATGAATAGATAAAGAAGATGTGGCACATATATACAATGGAATATTACTCAGGCATGAAAAGAAACGAAACTGAGTTATTTGTAGTGAGGTGGATGGACATAGAGTCCGTCATACAGAGTGAAGTAAGTCAGAAAGTGAAAAATAAATACCGTAAGCTAGCACATATATATGGA
Organism: Balaenoptera acutorostrata; assembly: GCF_949987535.1. Classification (NCBI taxonomy): domain Eukaryota; kingdom Metazoa; phylum Chordata; class Mammalia; order Artiodactyla; family Balaenopteridae; genus Balaenoptera; species Balaenoptera acutorostrata. The sequence continues at coordinate 43,247,140 of NC_080080.1, forward strand.
ATCTAAAAAAAAAAAAAAAAGGTTCTGAAGAACCTAGGGGCAGGACAGGAAGAAAGCTGCAGGCGTAGAGAATGGACTTGAGGACACGGGGAGAGGGAAATGTAAGATGGAAAGAAGTGAGAGAGTGGCATGTATATATATACACTACTAAATGTAAAATAGATAGCTAGTGAGAAGCAGCCACATAGCACAGGGAAATCAGCTTGGTGCTTTGTGACCACCTAGAGGGCTGGGATAGGGAGGGTGGGAGAGAGACACAAGAGGGAGGAGATATGGGTATATATGTGTATGTATAGCTGATTCACTTTGTTATAAAGCAGAAACTAACACAGCATTGTAAAGCAATTATATTCCAATAAAGATGTTAAAATATATATATATTATCAGCCCAGAGACAGATTCTGTGAAGACCCAGTTTATCTTCTGCGTTTGGCTGGATTTCATAAAATGGAGAAAATCAAACCGGAGGCCTGTTTGTGGAGTGGAGGCGTGACTGTATTTTTATTTTTCTTAACTAAATAAATCCATCATTTGACAAAGAGGAGAGTGTAGTGGATTAGACAGAGAAGGTATGATTGAAGACTTGAAGGCAGGGTCAGCTCCAGATACATTGATCACAGTCTCATTAGGCCTGGAACAGAAACAAAAATGAATTTGAAATGTGGGGAGGGGGAGGGGGCGGAGAGTAGGGAGACCAAAGGGAAATTTTGGTACCTTTTCCAACAGTGTGATTCATAACACATCGATGAACTCAGACACTGAGGTACAATTCATAGGTTAAAATTCCTGACAGATACTGAGCCAGGGAAAACTCTATCAACCCCAAATCTCTCTCTGCTTGTCTTTCTTGGTAAAGGGTCCTGTAATAATTTTCACAGCATAGAAAATGGTTCTACTCCTGATGAGTATTTTTAATATTGTAGGAGTGAAAAATATATTCCAAGTGAAGTCAAATAAATTAAGGATGCTGTCAGAGACAGACAAAATGAGCATGGGACCATTATTACTATTGGTAGAGCATTCCTCTGATTTAGATATTAAGAAGCATATATTAACAATAAAAAAGATCTATAAAAGAGTCAATTGCATTATTAAATTGGAAGTGAAGCTGATCACAGAATTTAATATTAGGAGAAAGTGGAATAATTGGTGGAAAATTAAAGTAACTCTTATTAAAACTTAAATTTTGTCTTCAAGGCCATCCATCAGCTGCTCCACTGTCACATCCCTTGTCAAACTTAATCCCTCATTATTTTCCATCGGAAAAACTTAGTTATGTTCTTCAAACTCATCTTCCTTTTCCTGCCTACTGCCTCCTTTCTTTGCTCTTGCTGTTTCCTTTGCCTGTCTTCTCATTCTCTTTTGTTCTATTGCCATTGCATCCTTTATGAGCTGGTGGAGAGCTTCCTTAGGTCTCCCTGAGTAATCTGTTCTGGGGTTCAAGGGAGCCCAATAATAAGCACTTCTCTTCCCCTGTTGAGTTCTGAACCAGTTGAGAAATATACAGAAATAGGACAGATGAAGCCTAAAATATGATCTTTATTCTAATAGGGCTAGAGAATGTGGCAAGTGGATCTCACAATCCAGAATCAGAAGGACATGCCCACCCCACCGCAGGCAGAGCCAGCCCACTGCAGAGACCTGCCCCGTCAAGCTTAGAGCAAACTTATAGTGTGCTCTCAGCCAGCAGGCTCACTCCCAAGAGCAGGAGGAAGGGACAGGGCTATGCGGAGCCACTTCCTTATCCCAAGCTCATCAACAGATGAATATGAGTAGGTGGGGAAAGAGGCCAGGAGGGTTTCACTGGTGGAGATTCCCCTACATGGAAAGAAACATCAGGAGTGTTGAAGGTGTTATTCCCTAATAGCAACCCCAATTAGAAAATTTTCTTCAGGGACTTGTTCTGTCTGTGATGTCATATTTTTATATACTGGGTTGGCCAACAGATTTTATGGAAAAACCTGAATGAACTTTTTGGCCAACCCAATATTTTGATTCTGTTGGGGTTATGAGTATTAGGAGATAAGGAATTTATTACAGACATTAAGTTTTACACAGTAGTGGAGCAACTGAAGTCTCAAAGGGAGAGTTGGGTGATCAGAGAATCACTAACCATTCATCCTGGAGCACTGAAGTGGGTGGACAGTCTGAGAAGGAAAGCTGAGTAGCCGACCACTTCCAGCTGCCAAAGTGAGACATGAAGGGACAGAGAATGGAGACTTTCTGGAAGCTGTTGCCCTTGAGTAGCTACTGCCCTTGCAGTTCTGTCACCAAGCATCTGGTGGTGGGCCTGGGGCTGCTGTAGGCAGCAGTGCCACAGTCAGGGAGAACAGGACGTGAGGCAGACGAGAGCTGGGACAAGCTGGGGCCTCCCAGCACCTCCCATCAGTCTGTCACCTCATCTAACTGTGAACAACTTGAGAGTAATGGATACCACTTCTCTTTCAGCTCCTCCTTTGGCCAGTTCTAGACTGGAATCATGGAGAGGGGAGGGGATTCCAGGAAAAATAGGTCTCAGCTTAAACAAGTTGGTGATAGAACAATCTAGCACAGTCAACACCTTGACAGCATGGCATCCATATTCTCCTCTTCTAACCACGTTTAACGTCAAAGTAAAGACAAGAGATAAGTCCTGCTTCTACTTAACACAATACAATTAAAAATACTGTAACCCATCCCCCTAAAAATCATTTCATGGTCTCAAATGTCAATTTACTCATCTTTGAGGGATGTTCATTTCTTTTTCAGCTCAGTCATATTCACCCTCTAATATCTTGTAACTTAAATATTGATATATAATGTTAACCATTATGAATACGTCTCATGTTAGATGCTATGGGAATCAGAAAGGAAAAGATCTTTGAGTCCCGGACAAAATTAATAATTTAATTTTCCCCTCATCTGTGTCCTGATTGACTTTTATGTCTAACTTTCTTGCAGAATTTCTTAAATTCACATTGAGATTAATTGAATGGCAGAAGAAGTGACTGTTCAATTTACATTGATTTGCTCTTAGTTTGGATATCCTCATATGCACACCCTGAGACAAGGATTTGTGGGCCAATAGTTCATTTGAGAAGTGTAGGAATTACTGATAAGGAGTAGGGAAGTAAGACAAGGGAAGGAAAACAGCCAATAAAGTTTATATCATAGAGCCAAATAATGCTGTGGGCAACTAGAGTTTAGGATATTAGAGTGAGGCAGCTGAGCTACACTAACTCCCGTTGGCAGTGCCTAAGGGCTGCACCCAGAGGTGTTAATTCCCCTGAAATTCTGGCCAGCTTTAGATGTAGAGCAGTTTTCTCCTTGTGGAGAAAAACTCTCAGGCACAGAAACACAGTCACCAGCAGTTGGAAGTTAGTTGGAAAGCACTGTATGAGGCCCTTGTCAAATGCTCAGAAAGCCCAAGTCTAGGATCCTATTGTCTTTGTGACATGGTATGCAATAAGCAGGGAATGATGGCTATGGTCTTTCCTATACTATCAATCTGTTCCTTAATCTTTAGCTACACTAACACTGCCTGAAGGCCAACAGTGCATCAATCACTGAAAAAGTTCTACTTTATTTCATCTTCACAGCACTAAGATGTAGCTACTGTTAGTCATTTTACAAAAGAAACTGATGCTTAAAGAATTTAATTCATAGAACTTAAAGGAGACCATTTGGGTTATAGAGTTAAGGAGATCCAGAAAAAGCATTTAAATCTGGGTAATTTTCAAAGAAAATTCAAATACTTGATAAAAAAATCTTGGAAAAATTAATCTGGCTTTTCCAGCTTTAGTATATCATCTATTTATGTTTAATTTTAGAGTCAAAATGTTGATTGAAATGGACATATTTTATCATTTATGTGCCTAATTTTAATAAGAAATTTTACATTTAATCCAAATTTGTGAAATCTAAATAAGAGCTTTAGTTACTTGTGAATTACTATGAGACTGATTAGCATTACTTATTACTTTAAAAAATCAATGATAAAAGCATCATAGTGCCAAACTAGTAAGCAAAAATACTAAATTTTACCATAAAATACTAGAAACATGTTCTAAATGCCTAAATATATGTTATTATTAGGGATATGGGGATATATGTATACGTACAGCTGATTCACTTTGTTATACAGCAGAAACTAACACAACACTGTAAAGCAATTATATTCCAATAAAGATGTTAAAAAAATAATAATAATAAAATAAAATAGAAAAATAACAATGAAGATGGGAAAAAGTTAATGAATTTTTAACTCTAAAAATTTATAACTGGACTTGTACTTAATAATTTTAAAGAAAATATTAAACATAAATAAGTATATGCCTTTGTGGAGTTTATGTATGAAAACTGTCCAAAAATTTGAAGTAGGTTTCTTTTTTTTTTTTTTTTTTACTTTTAATAAAAATCTTGGCCACTGTAAAAAAAAAAAAAAAGGAAAAGAAATAAAAAATATATACTGTGTATATTCATATCAAAATAAGGAAGAAATATTAATAAGTACTACAGTTCTCTTTTCTGCAACTGTTCACATGGCACAGCCAGTACTCATAACTTCCTTCTTACAGAAACCATGTCATATTTCCTTTGATCCAAGCGAGTACCTCAACCCACCATGGTTTTCTCCTGATGATGGGAGGGGGACCTAAACCTTCATTCCTGAAAGGTCTGTGCTATTAGCAGCCTCATCTATACTGGGTTATTGTAGTTTTCCATTTAATTTTATCTCAGAGCATGGGAATATTAAAAGGTCTCTGTCCCATTGTGTAGTAGTGTGGTATAATAAGAAAAATATTTGGTCTTTGTCCCCATCTTTGTTCTAATGAAGGGAGTCTCGGTGAGAAGAGTCCCCATCCATCAGGATGGGGGCCGCTGATCAGAGGAGCCATATGATTAGAGGGTTGGAAATTTCAGCCCCACCCCCAAGCCTCTGGGGAAAGGAGAGGGGCCAGAGATTGGGTTAATCACCAGTGGCTAACAATTCAATCAGTCATGTCTATGTAAATGAAGCCTTCATTAAAACCCCGGAACAGTGGGGTTTGTAGAAGTTCTGAGTTGGCAAACACATATGTGTGCTGGGAGGGTGGTGCACCTGAACTCCATGGGGACAGAGGTTCCTACATTCAGGGCTCTTCTGGGCATTGCCCTATGTGCCTTTCCATCTAGCTGTTCATTTTTATCCTTCGTGGTAAACTAATAGTAAGTATAGCATTTACCTGAGTTCTGTAAGTTGTTCTAGCAAATTATCGAACCTGAGGAAGGGGGTTGTGGGAATGCCTGACTTTGTAGCCAAGTTGGACAAAAGTGTAGGTAACCTGGGGACCCAATAATTGGAATTGGCATTTGAAGTGAGGGGAGTCTTGTGGGACTGAGCCCTTAAAGTTGTGGGGCCTGATGCTCACTCAGATAGTAGTATAAGAGTTGAATAGAATTGTAGGATACCCAATTGGTGTCAGAATTGGTGGGAAGAAAAAAACCTCTCAAGCAGTAAATCAATTTTTCCTTTATAGAATCAATCACCCAGCCAGTAAAGTAACTGCCTTCTTTGGCTATTGGTTTATTGAGATGCAGAGCCCAAAACTGTGAAGATAGGAAGGAAAAATTTTATTAGTAGATGGTTAGGGGTAATATGAGAGGGGTCACTTCCGTTTCCATCCCTTGATTCTCAAACTCCTGAATCTTATGTATGGGAGAAAAAGTACAATATAACAGTCGCTAATCCTGGAGAATATCACACCATGCCTGCAAAAGGATTGGCGCTCAGCTGGCACTGAGTCTTCAAAGGTCTTTCCACCATTCTATCAAGCCAGTTGCTTCAGGAGGATGAGGACCATGGTAAGCCCAGTGAATTCCATGAGCATAAGCCCATGACCTACTTTTTGCTGAAAAATAAGTTCCCTGATGAAGAACAATACTGTGTAGAATACTGTAATATCCATAAGACATTCTGTAAGTCCATGGATGGGGTTTCAGCATCAGCATTGTGGAAAGGGATGGCAAATCCATATCCAGAATAAGCATCCATTCCATGAGAAAAAAAGTTCTACCTTTCATGGAAGACTACATGGAAGTGGTCCAGTGTAATTCACCTGCCATTAGACGGCTGACAGGTTCCCCAGGAAATGATGCTATATCAGGGGCTCCGTGTTCATCTCTGCTGTTGACAGGTTGCATATTCAGCCCAATGAGCATGCTATTAGGCCCAATACAAATTGTTGACCCACAGACCTATGAGAAATAAATGTCTTAAGCTGTTAATTTTTGAGGTGGTTTGTTGTGCAGCAGAAGCTAATTGAAACAGAAATTGGTACCTAGAAGTGGAATGCTGCCACCTAAAATGTGTGGCACTGGTTTTGGATCAAAACAATTGGCAAAACTATTGCATGTGGTAACTCAGAAGTTAGAAAACACACCTAATAAATTTGTGGATCTGGTTAAGGAAATTTTCAGGCAGAATGTTGTTGTTATATAGGAAGAAAGAGATGAACTAAAGAAAAAAACTATTTGGTTTGCAAGCAGAAAGTAGAAGACATAGAGAGCACCCAGGACTCTCTAGATTAGAAAATAAAATTGTTTTTCATTCCCAACCTCTCCAGTTTACAAAATATCCTTGAAAAATCTAATCAAGGGGTTGCTTTAAGGACTTTGTGAAGACCTCAGAAAGATTTATGATGGTTTCTACAAGATTCTCTCAACTGGACAAAATAATTTCTAAAGATCTTAAGGGCGTTAATCCATAGCATCCTGATTTGCTTCCCAAAGAAGAAAGGAGACAGCATCAAAAAGAATTATGTGTGTATCCTTTGTATAATTAAATGACTATAGTCTGATACATAAGAATCTAACACAGTTTTAAAGGGGGTTGTATAAGGTTGTATAAGCTTATAAAAGGGACCAATACAGTTCAAAGTGAAAAGATGACTTTGGGACCTCAAATTTCTTTGAGTAGGAAGCAGAATGAGTAAAGATATTTATCTGTAAATAAGGGCTATTTCTTATGATAATATGTACATGACTAGATTATTGAATTGCTATGGATCAATGACTCCTATGTGCTTCCCATTTCTCCTTTTCTTGAATGGAAATTTTTATTATAATTATCTCTTTGCCATCTCACCATCATTATGTTAGGTATATGGGAGAAGGGAGCAAATAAACTTGCCTGTTAAACCACAGATTTCTGGATTAAGAGGAGCCATGTGCAAGAAACTAAACCCAAGGGATATCATCCACTGCTGGACCAGATGCAGTTCCTGAGATATTGGACTGAGTCCAATTTTCGGCAGTCTTGGAAAAAGGTGAATTCCTTTTACATGTGGGAGGTATACAAATAAATATAGCCAGTGGTTGAGTGTGGTAGACTAAATAGGGTTACAAATTCTTTACAGCTTGTTCCATAAAGAGATAAACTTGGTTTCTCCACCTCTTGAATAATGGCTGGCTCATGACTTGATTTGACCAGCAGGATGTGGCAGAAGAATGTTGTGCAGGCTGTGAATCTGAGCCTCCAGAAGCCTTGTAGCCTCTGAACTTTCTCTCTTGAAACTTGTCCACTCTATGAACAAGCCTGACCTCTTTTTCCTGTGGAGAGAAAGGTCTAGTTGCCATAGACTTGCCAGCTGTCCCAGTTGAGGCCCCAGATATAGGAGCGAACTCATCAGATACTGTGTCTGGCAGAGCTAGGCTGTCTCAACCCAAATCACCAATCCCCAGAATCATGAAAGAATAAATTATTATTGTAAGCCATAGAGTTTTGGGGTGGTTTGTTACCTAACAAAATCCAGTTGAAACACACCTACATTTGCAGCTTCATATATGTCTTTTGCCTTTCTAATGAGATTGTAAAAACTTTGAAGGTAGTGACTGAATTGTGTAATTTTTGTAACTTCTATAACACCAAGCACGGGGCTAAGTACAGATTGATGCTGTATGAATGATTTTTTATGTGCCTGAAGCTCTTCTTCTCTGGTTGGAAATATAGCATTCAGAAGTAAAAAAAAAAAATATCAGAAGAAAAAGTTTAGGCTAGATTAGGCATATCATAGGGTCTACTTCTACCCTCACCCATTTTTCCCCCAACAAGGGGAAGATGTTTGGTTTTTAACTGCTGCTCTTCAAGATCAGAGGGAACCAGATTTTTCATTTTTCATATTTTATTGCTACATTCTCAATGAGTAGTAAAGAAGGACCTGTTACTTAAAGAGGTTACAATTAAAAAAATAAATAGATAAATAGATAAAGAAAAGTTTCTGGAAGCAGGGAGTATTGGCACCAACTCTGAACCTTTCAGCCAGTGCCCATGTCCATTACTGGGCTTAATAACCAAAATGGATGAGTTGAAAGCAGGCCATTGAGAGTTCGAACAATTGCCTGGCATCATCTTGCTCCCTTCCTGATCTGCTCTGCTCCTATTTCCTCCCAGATCCTGACCTCTGGTTTCATTTCCCCTTTGCAACATACTCTTACCTTTGAATTTGGTATTGTTATTAAGTTTTCCTGGTTGGACCTTTAGCAATCTGTATAAATGTTGGCTTAGACTCACACAGATCTTTCCACTCAGTGTTGCCTTAGATAGGATACCCTGACCTAATTTTAGCTCCTCATGAACTGATCACCTGCTCTGGATTTCCTCCAGTGAAGAGGAATTGACTGCCATGAGTTTTCGCAGACAAAACGATGGGCAGTGGTGGTGGTGTGAAGAGGAAATGAGATAGAACAGGGTGTGAGGAGGAAGGCTCTGTTCACACCTGAGGGCTCTGACAAGGCAGTGCTTTATCTACTTAAGACCCTAGAAAATTCACCTCATGGGAAGTTTTTTGAAGCTGGAATAGTATGTAACCAGAAAAGGGCCCTTTCTTTTAAGTACACTTTTTAACTTTCCTTCTCAAGGGCTGTTCAAACTCTGAGGGAAGGATGTTGCCTCTGGGTCGGTCTTGTTTATTCTGTGAGGACACCCTCAAGAGATGCTGCAGAAGTGAGCTGAGAGCTGGGTGGGAACCTAAGGATGACTCCATGTCCACTGCTGTATTTCCATGCTGTCGGGTCTTAGAAGTAGTTGGCTCAAGTCAAGGCTGGCTAACCAGACAAAGGGAAAGAAGTAAAATATTCTTACATTTACAAACGAGGGATATAATAATTCCCTCCTGAAATTATCATGAAACATACCCAATTTGTTTTCTCTTGCTGGAGTTTAGAGAGATGGTTCCCAGGCCGTGCACACCTTAGAGCAGCGGGTGTCTGCAGAGCTGTGCTGAGGGTATCTGTCCCTTCAGCCACCAGGCAGCGCTGCTTCATTCTGCTTTAAATGTCGGTGATGCATAAAAAGACCCTGTCAAAGGATTCTGCTGGATTCAGCACAAGGCTTAGATGCAAGCTCACATCCTTTTCATTTTTTAACCCTAATAACTTTAAAGGCCATGTTAAGACTTTGAATTTTATAATAAAGTCGCAATTTGACTTGCTACTTTTATGGTTATTTGAAGAGTCACGTGAATCTCTAAAACGATAGTTAGAAAAAATGTGGATGGGCATAGTCAGCAAATGACAATACCGCCTTTCTGTGTGTGAGGGCTCGCTAATACTTCAACGTTCACCCAAAGAGAGAAGGGCATGTGTCCCTCCGTCTTCTCACCTCCCAGTACGTGTTTGCTTGATTACTGCAGGTGCGCAAGAGCCTTTTCCATGTGAAGCCACATGTCTCTGCATAGGAGGTTGGGCTTGGGAGTACATTTATCAAATGCATACCAGCTCCTACAAAACTCCCTGAAAACATTGTAGAACACCTACATACTAATGGTTTTTATTGTTGGAATTATTTTATTGCACAATCAAAAACCTACAATCGTATCATAGAAGCATGCTGCATAGCTCCAAGTACAGAAATTGGCTGTGAACTTCACTGCTGACACTTTATTTCTTGTAATTAAACTTTTACTTTTATTCACCTATTTTATCCCATAAACAGGGAGAGAAAATAAAACATATGGAGGGAACTGCAGGATGTTGTGGTTTACTCCATGTTTTGGTATTTTTAGCTGTTCCCAATGAACCTAAAGGCCTGAAATTTGTACTTGAAATGTATTAAAAAATAAATTCATTAGTTAAGGAATATTGAAGAGCTGGCTATATATTTAGGGTGGAATCTTCTCTATTTCCTTGTCTTGCAGAAAGTAACAGACCACAATTTCCTGTATTTTCTTTCTCTTCAAAACCACTTCTGCTCGAAAGACCATGAACCTGATCTGAAGAAACAACTCTTTCCTGCTGGTGTGAGATAATTCAGTCTCCATGATGTCTTAATCCTGGGCCCCCCTTAATTGACTTCTAACTGTGCTAAACTGTGGCTGCTAGTAGTTGCAATGTGGATTGCAATTTACAAGGCACTGGAATGGTTTCTTGTCCTCAAATTAGTCCTGAGCTATACTTGAGAGAGATTAAAAAAATAGGCTTTACCTTGCTGGCTGTCTTGAGACCTCAAGTGACACTTCTTTACCATCTCTGAATGGATGGTTATCTTTTAACAGTTTAGTTAGGGACAGAAAGGAAAAAAATATGAGGGCTGCCAATACCCTGTCAATTTTGTCTTAATAAAGCTGCCTCCTGTGGCCTATCTTGTCCAGGGAATTGGAGAACTCCTAATGCTTTTAGACCTCCATGAGGGGTGGTAATTATTTTGAAGCCCTGTTCTGTGAGTGAATCCAAGGTAGAGCAAAGATCATCTCCTTTTCTTTTCTCATGAATGTCTATAGGATCAATGTATTAAGTACGAGGTGTTCTAGATTTAGGAAGCAGGGAAGAATAAAATGAAAGAAAGTTGTTTCTTTTATGGCCCCTTATGGCCATTTAACATTTATTTCTATCTATCCTACCTAATTTCTTCCTTTTCATCTTGGGACCCCAACTTAGAAAGCCATGATATATACACACATACACAGTGGGTATAGGCACTCTATTAACTCTTGGGATAAATAAGATATGGTTGGAGTCCTCAGAGAATTCATGGCCCAAAAGGGAGATACATACATAAATGTTCATGATGATGCCATTTAGGAAGATATATGTGAAGAGTGTTTATGAGAGCATAGAGGAGAGACACCTATCACAGGCTGAGGGAGTGAAGGGTGGATTTCTGGAGGAGATGGCAACTGGATCAACTCTTAAAGAATGAGTCAGCTAGGGAAAGAATGTAAAGAGGGGATTTTAGGCAGATGGAATTGAGAAATGCATGGAATGTAAAACATGTAGCGAGTGCAAGAACCACAGCAGTTCTATGTCAGGAGAATACATTCAGGGAGGGGTAGGAGGTAATCAGGCCCAGAGGTATGTAAGGGCCAGTTATGAGGGTCCCTACATGGCATGCCAATGAGCCTGGACTTCATCAAGTAGAGGCAGGGAATGGAACTGGTCAGATTTCTGCTCTATGTATGTTGTTCTGGCAGCTGGGCGCAGAGCGAATTCAAACACAGGAAAACTAAGGCTGCAGGTCAGATAGGAGGCTAATGTGATCGTCTAAGACAAAGCCCTGAACTATGGTGGTGACAGCAAGATAGCAATTGGTTAGGGTTGAGAAATAGCTTAAATCAGCAGGCCTTAGACTAAGTGCATAGAAGGTGACTTAGAGGTCCATTAAGTCTACAGAATTGCCACAGAAGATACTCTGGTTTGAAGAGACTGGATCCCCCATTCAAGACCTGAAGCTCCTCCATCATGCAAGGCTGACTGCAAACCTTTAATGGTGTGACAAGGCTGGTAGGACTGACCTTAAAAAACCAGGGGTTATGGGTGGATGTTCAGCTATAAAACCAATTTTTATAAGAATTCCATGAAGTCTGGTCTTTCTCATTCTCAGGAATTTTGGAACTGTGGGATAACTTTTATGGAGAACTGAGGATAAATGGGGCTGGGAAGATTGAGGCCAGTTTTTGGCTATGAAGCCTAGGATTTCCATTTCTAAATATTTCCTGATTGAGAGCCATGTCTTTTGTCATGAGAATGTCATTTGGTTCCCAGAATGATTCCTCAAAGCTTTTGGGAGAAAGCTGGTGTCCTGGGCTTTGCACCCAAGCTCCTTTGAGGGTCTGCCTTGGCTTTGTCATTCTTGTCTCCCACCACCCTGCACATGCATCCTTTCTTCACAACTTGCCATATGATATTTCGTGGACCTTGGTAAATATTGTTCCTACTTCTGAAATTTTCTCCCAGAGGTTTTTTTTTTTTTTTTAATCTAAATACATTTTACTCACCTTCAAAAAGCATCTTGTCCTTTGGAAACCTTTCCCAAGTCCCCATTCTGATTTATTTCTATTTCTGTGCTCAGCCTGTTCACACCATGATCTTGCACTTATCACACTGCTGTGTTTTTCTCTCGTTTTTCTGTCAGTCCAATTAGATGGTAAGGCCTTTAAGGGGGGGAAAAAACCCTGCATTTGTGTTTACATATATGTGTATTTATTTCCAGTGATTAGCACAGTGCTTAGCAAATAGGATGGAATATTACTCAGCCATAAAAAAGAATGAAATCTTGCCATTTGCAACAACATGGATGGACATAGAGGGTATTACTCCAAGTGAAAAAAGTCACACAAAGAAAGACATATACCATATGATTTCACTTATAAATAGAATCTAAAAAAAGTGAACAAACAAAACAAAACAAAACAAAAGCAGAATCATAAATACAGAGAACAAGCTGGTTGTAGCCAGAGGGGAGAGGGTAGGAGGAATGAGTGAAATAGGTCAAGTGGATTAAGAAGTACAAACTTCCAGTTTTAAAATATACTAAGATGTAATATACAGCATAGGGAACATAGTTAATAATATTGTAACAACTTTGTATGGTGACAGGTGGTTACTAGTTTTATCATGTGATCAATTTGTCATGTATATAAATGTCAAATCACTATACTGTACACCTGAAGCTAATATAATATTGTTTCAACTGTACTTCAATAAAAATAATAAAAATTTTAAAATGATGTGCCAATGCTTTCAAAAATGAAAAGAATGATTTACCAAAATATATTATTATTGTAATAAATGCCATGTTTATCCACTTATTCATTTATCTAATACTTATCTGGCAAAACTGTGAACGATGTACAAATAGAACAAGTAGGGCAGGTTTGGGAGGCTTACCTGATTGAAGTCCAGATCTTCTTTGCAAGACTAGAAGTTCAGCTATAATATTGAGGTTTTTACTGACCTATGTATATTGTAGAGAAGCTAATTGTGAATGGGGTGTTGGAAAGCACTTGTCCTGTTTGGAAGGAGATATGAGCTCCAATTAGCTGATTGACTTGAGTAAAATACCTCTCTCAGCTTCAGTGGTCTGATCTGTAAAGCCAGGGTAATGGTACACACCTCCTGGGTTGTTGTGCAATTCAGTGAGACAATGGGACCTAATATGGGTGTGCATATACCTGGAACCAGGGTCAGCTTTATGAGTGTGTGACATGTGCAGTTGCACAGGGTCTTATCCTTGGTTTAATGTTTTGCTGTTGCCATCTTGAAATTCTTTACAATCATTGCACAAGGGGCCTTGCATTTTCATTTTGCTCTGGGCCTCTTAAATTATGTAGCCAGTTCTGCCTGACACATAATAGGCACATAAGAGTGCTCTCAGAAGAGCCCTAGATTCTCAACCTGAGATTAGAAGGGAAGCTGAGAGGCCACCTCTAATAAGTGTTGGGCTTTGATGATGTCTTCATTTTGTTCTTCTTCTGAAGGTGAACTGTTGCTCTTTCTTCTATTCCCACATGGCTTCCTATGGAGTATATAGATTTTCAATTCTGCCATCCACTTTCTCTCATTTATTTAAAAATTCCATACTGAGATCATCCTTTTATCTTAACTACTATTTTTAACCCCCACCTGCCCCCTCTCCCTACCAAGATAAACCCATTGGCCACCAGCTGTACATAAAATAAAATCACAGATTCCTTTTTGATTCCATCAAGGTTCAAGTTGCAGGGTTTTTTGTGTGTGTTTGTGGTGTTAAAACACTTTCAAAAATGTAAATTAAAAAAAAAAAACTAATTCACCAACATAGTTTGATTTTGGTGCCTGCCATATAACTTTAAGGTTTTAATATCTTTGTTGATCATAAATTGACTCTGAGTTTTGCTCATGAAAATTATTTGAGCCAGAACGCTACACTTGGTTGAAACATTCTGCCACAATAATCCCTATGGATTAGAGCATATTGAAGTACAATCATGGGAAATAGAATGCTTCTTTTAAACCACTGAGCCAACAAATGAGGTCATTTGATGCTGAGAAACTATGAAAATCCACAAAGGGGTTAGTTCACATGTAACATTAAGCTGGTTTGGGCTGGCCCATCCCTTAGTTGGTGGCGGGAATATTAGGGTTTATTTTTCACAATCTCCCTTTGCTTTTTTATCCTTCCGAGTTACAAGTTGTAAGATAAAACACTGAAAGATTGTTGACTCTCTACTTGGCTAAAACTAACACAACTTTTGTACACATTTTATTTCCTTAAAAATTTGCTGCCTAAATGACTTTAAAATGGCAACATGTTAAACATTCTAAATGGGGAAGACTTCAGGTGTCATTTCTAAATGACAATTCAGAAATATTTCCTTGCATCCCCCCAAAGACTTTGAGATGGAAAATTGAATGAAAAGAAAAATGGGAAAACAAAACAAATTGGAATCATGCCTGGCTTGTTTACTTTAGGAAGTCTCTTAACACTCATTTTAATCAATTGAAAAGAGATGGTTCATCAGATCATAGAATTTTAGAGTCGAAAGGAGCCTCAGAGCTTATCTCATATGACTTTCCTCATTTTATGGATGAGGAAACTGGGACCCAGCGAGGGAAAGATGCCTTCCTAGCATTCCACGGCTAATTAGCAGCTGGGCAGAGAACCCAAGTCTCCAAATGCCCAGCCTGGTGTGTTTTCCAGTCTGGATGACTGCCTCACTTTCATACCAATTTAAAGTCTTTATATATTTCCAAATTCAAAAGGCTTATAAAAGTAGCTGAGTGAATATAGAAAGAATATCTTCATCAATTGAATGAAAACTTTCAAGTACACTTCTGAATATTGACTGGCACTGGTTACAAAGCTATTTTGCACATAGTAGACACTCAATAAATATTTGTTGATTGATAGAACTGCTCAGAAGTTAATTTATTTAAAAAAAAACCTAAAAGCATATGTCTAACATCACAAAAGGAAGAATGCTTATGTCTATTATCAAAGAAAATAATTCCCCGAAGAAAATAAAATCCTAACTGCAATTTCAGATGTACTTTCCAAAAATAAAAAGAAACCTAAATGGTGGGATATTCACAGACTTTGCCCAGGGTGCTTATCAATAGGGTGGACCATATAATTTATTGTCCAAACTGGGTTATTTTTGAAAGTGAATGTAGACATTATAAATATTTTTGTTGGGCCACAAGTGTAAACTGAGACTTTCCAGAGCAGTTAGGACACATGGATCACCTTACATAGGAAATGATAAAAAACTTATATTAATTAAGTATTTACAATGTGCTAAGCAAGGCCTTAGGG
The DNA here is from genome assembly GCF_949987535.1 of Balaenoptera acutorostrata. Taxonomy (NCBI): domain Eukaryota; kingdom Metazoa; phylum Chordata; class Mammalia; order Artiodactyla; family Balaenopteridae; genus Balaenoptera; species Balaenoptera acutorostrata. The sequence continues at coordinate 43,262,669 of NC_080080.1, forward strand.
ACTTCCATGCTTTAGTGTCTCTTTTACTGGTCCAGCAGGTTTTATTATGAGGTTCAAATATTATATTAAAAGGCAGAAGTGTGGGATCTCATCATTTTCATCTCCTACAATGAAAGGTCCAGAAGCCTTTTTTGTTTATCTAGGTAGATAGCAGTGAAGATCTTCTATGTGTCTCTTCCCCACTCTCCATTCCCCCCTCCCACTGCAATTTCTTCCACCAAGTCCCTCTTTCCAAGACTTCTCTGAGTGACAAACTTCAAATAGGATTATTCGGTATTGAATATTTCTCTGAAAACAGCTTCCTGGTGAGGAATGTTTCTTGGTCCTGACAAGAGATGTTGCTGCTGAATTTGCTTTTCTCACTTTTAGTTGGTTTTATAATGGGGTTGTGGAAAGCAATGAACGGTTTTGAAAAATACCCTTGGTGCTGTGAAATAGGAACCATTTCCAAAGCTTGTTCAAAATCTGATTATATTAGCAATTTCTCAAATCCATTGTATTAGCTTTGTAATTTGTTTCCATGACCCACGGAATATATTGACTCAGACAGTGACTTTTTTTTTAAAGGAAGAGAGAAAGACTTGTCCCTCTTTGGAAAATATAATATTGGGAGAACTTGGAAACAATAGATTTCTAGCTTGGCCTGAAGGGTAAGATCCGAATCGACCCAGTTTTCTTGTCATTGTCTGCAGTGTAGGGAGCTGGGATGTTTGCCTTGATAGCTCTTTTGGGTTTTAGACAGTCCTTTAAAGTAATAGGCACAGGCTGTGCTCTTAGAAGTTCTTTCTTTCTAAATGAAGGGGAGACATTTGAAAATAGCTTATGTGTTTATTGAACCCAGAACATGTGCCTAGACCTTAATACCCAATGCATCGCTCATATTTTCTCACCTCACCTGCAAACTGTTCTATAAAATGTAAACCATGATTTTCCCCAGTTTGCAGGTGAGAAAGCCGGGGCTGAGAGAGGAGCCCTCACCTGGAACAGGCAAAACTGTGATTTGCAGGCAATTTTGTCTGGTTCCAAGGACTGTTCACTTGGCCCTTAACTAACCACTCTGCTAGGCAATCTTTCAAGATGCTATTGGATTTATCTCAATATTGAAAGGATTTTCTCCATGGAAAGCCAACCACCCACTTATCAGAGCCAGAACATTTGTCAGCTGTTATGGATTGAATCGTGCCCCTGCAAAAGGATCGGTTGAAGTCCCGAACCCCGATACCTCAGAATGTGACCTCATTTGGACATAGCATCTTTTCAAGGGTAATCAAGTTAAAGCAATGTAATTAGTGTGGGTCCTTATTAAATGTGACTTTTGCCCTTATTAAAAGGGGGGATGTGGACCTAGAAGGAGGGAAGACAAAGTGAAGAGATGCAGGAAGAAGATGGCCATTTCCAAGCCAAAGCTACAAACCATCTACAAGGAGAGAAGCCTGGAACAGACCCTTCCCCAGCTCCTTTGGAGAAAGCATCGCCTTGCCAACTTCTTGATTTCAGATTTCTGGCCTTTGGAGCTGTGAGACAATAAATTTCTGGTGTTCTAAGCTACCCAGCTTGTGGTACTTTGTTACAACAGCTCTAGCAAGCTAATACACATGTTCTCCCATATTTCAGCAGGTGAGAACTTGCTCCTGGTGACCAGTTATCTCTTCTACTCTCTTCTCAGACCGTGGCTGGTGCAAAGAGCAGGTAGAGACCAGGTCTAGGCTGGAAGTGCCCGAGTTAGAGCACCAGCCAGTTGAAACTATTCCAGGCTTCAGGACTGAGGTAGACCCCTGGTTGCTCCACCATGGACAATGTAGGGAGCTAGGGGAGCTGACCTGTATGGTGGCTCTGAACTTATACCCCTTAGACCAGACAGCAGTGGTTCTGAGCAGACTCCTTTCTTCTCCCTCTCCTACCCCTGGTGGTTTCCAGTACTAACTCTAGTGGCATTAATTGATGGGAGAATGATCTGTCACAGCTGTTGAATAATGTACACATTGATGATTTCTTAATAAGTTAAAAGCCCTTATGATGGGGTGAGGAGAAGGAAGAAAACATGTTCCACCTCCTGCAAAGGGGGAACAAAAACCTTCATTCAAGTCATTCACAGGAGGAACCCTAGACCTGCCAGGTGAGACCTGACCATCAGCTTCTGGGGGAAGTGACCTGGTTTTATCAAACTCACCACTACCTCTAAGTGTAACCAGAAACATAAGTATACTATTAGCTAGAAATAATAAAATGCTCAATAAATCCTGTATTATGAAGGCCTAGCCTGGAAACTCTCAAACAGTCATGTTTACAGCACACCTGGTGAGTATTTTTATGGTACAGTATAAAATCTGCCCTTTTAAAAATAGCATAGAATTGGTGGCACAGAGCATTTATGCCCTTTAAGCTATAAGCCAGAGTTTGCAGAGTTTATAAATTCCTTACAACCCTTTGCTGTAATGTAAAAGTTTAGAATAATAATAATAATAACTTGATGAGCCATAGAGGTCAAAGCAAACAGCTTCAGTTTCTTGTCTGAAGAATAGACAAGAATAGCTGAAGGGGGACTAAGTATTGTTATGGAATTGTTTTGGCCCAGGGGAAAAAAACTGATAAAGAGAACTTGAGTCAGATAAATTCCATATTCTCTTTGATTTCTACTGTAGAGTCAGGGTAAACTTCTAAAGAAGAAAACTTTTGTTAAATAAGGTGTTAGCATAGTGATAACCATGTTAGGTTGGCATTTCATCACACCGATATGGCTGGGCCAGGTGGAGGTGACTCTGTAGTCTCTCTCTCTCTCTGAGTTTGAGTTTCCCCTGGAGACTTGTAAAATTTTGTGGGCCTTTCTTGAGTCTGGAATCTTCCACACTCACGCCAAGCCACCTCACATTTCATCCTCTGCCCTCTCCTCTTGGCCCTCCTGCAACTCTTTCACAAAGTTTTCAGTCATAATCAGTGACCTCTGGAGCACACAGGTACCCATCACTCCCCAAATCCCTCTCTTTTCCCTCTCTGGAATCCTGGTGGTCTCTCTCCAATGGCAAAATTTTACTGAAACCCTCTCTCGCAGGTTGGGTCATGAGAAACAAATTGAGATGGAGCCTGGGAGATACTCTCGGGGCCGTCCCCTGGGAGGCATAAAGCAGCAGGTTGGGGCAAAGGGAGAAGCTGACTAGGATGCAGTCACAACAAAGGCTCAGCTGACCCCCTGTGGGACCCTTCTGAGTTGTCCCAAATGGAGGCATGGGGGCTGGGTCTTCGTAAACCAACATCAAATAGCACCAGAGGCTGGCTGCTCTTGGGAGGGCATGGTCTTGGGTAAGGCAGCTCCCCATGACTGAGGGCAGCTCTCTCCTGGGAAGGGTCTCAGCTGGGAGCCTTTGGCTGCCAACAGGCCTAGCAGCTGGAGGAGTGAGTGTTTGGTCTTACAAGGGTGGATCTGGGTGGGCATGACTGCATCCACTATGCCTCACTGTAGAATTCCCATCTGAGGTAAACAAGACCTTATAGAGAAATGAAGGCTGCAAGTAAAGGTAAGAGGAATCTCATATCTATTCTTTACCTTTAATGAAATATAACAATAAACAGATGCTATCAATGTTATTTTCCATATCTTAAATCAGTAATAATTAATGCTGTACAACTAATTAATTTACTATTTCTCTCCTTCAAGATCTTCCTCCTGCTAAGCTTTAATAAGATACTGATAAATATGTTTTTCTTTGTTATAAGCAATACAGAAGTAACTACTATTGTCTGAGCATGTGTTGTATTGCAGACATTTATTATTTTATTCAATCGTCATAAGACCCTGTAAGAAAAATATCATTATCCCTATTATGGATGGAAAAAGCAAGGTCTAAAGAGAACAAATTACTTGTCCAATTCACATACACAGGTCAGAACTGGGGTCTGAATCCAGCTGACCCCGGAAACTCTACTCTTAACTCTATCATGTTGCATTTTATCCTAATACGTAACTTATTTTCCTTTTTGGTCCTCTTTCCAGATATCCAATGCCTCTCTGATTTTTGTTTTCCTTCCTAGTTATGGAAATCCATTTCTGAAATTTGACTGTAGTCCCACACATGGAACTACAGAGAAGACGTGGAAGAGATAGCGGGAACTTATACTTAACCTCCTTGGAGTAGCTATGTGGGTAGTCCTCAGAGATCCCCTCCCCCATTCCTAGGCTGGAGCACCTGCTGTGTGCCCCGACCCCCTCCTCCATCCATGATGTGGGACAGTCTCTGTTGGCTTTTCCTCAGTCCCCCAATCTCTTGAGGCTTCCCCACTACAACCTCAATCCATACCTCACCATCCTCTTCTCCTCCCAATCCATTCAGTTTCTTCTGATTATTAGTAGGAATGACTAAAGAATGACTGCTACTGTTTACAGATTCAGCTTTAAAATTCTCATGACAACAGAAAGGAATAAATGATCGCTACATCCCTACATCCTAGAATTTCAAGTACAGGGAAGAGGGATTGAGAAGAAACTACTGTATATGTAGTGACTTAAAGAACCATTTTATTGTGTCCTTTTACCATCATGTTTCACATCTTAAACCTGGTTTGGTCAAGACTATATATATATATAATTTGTAAGATTATGACAAAAGGAATCTTATCAAGCTGGTGCTATTCTAACTTAAAATGAGTCACGTGGGCTTTAGATAAGAAATCAGGATGAGATGCTTGACTGAGGCCTTTTTTTATACTAGAATGGTGGAATTAAAATCTCATTTTTTGAAATAAAGGGAGGATAGATTTTCATCTGTCTGAAATAATTTAATATAACCTACTTGGAGGCAGGGGAGAATGAGGCAAATGATTCTTCTAGTCTTCTCTAGCTCTGTAATTATATTTTCAGAGGGAGAGAATAAAGATTCCTGCTGCTCCACACATTATTATACATCTTGAAGAGGATTCAGAGTTTAATATTTGTCATTCAGCCACTTTCCTAATTTTATGTCTAATTAGCCAAGAAATTGAAGTTTCAAAAACATTCTTGATTCGCAAAATTCCCATGTATATTTCAATTTACAAACATTAAAAAAAATATTCCTTCTGGGTGTGCAGCACCTAGTCAGGGAACGAGGGAAGAAGGATGAAGGAGGTGGGCACAGGTCAGTCTCTGGGTGTTCAGAGTCCAGTGAGAAGGGAAGACACATTCACAGCCAACTAGAACAAGCTGCTGAGTTAAAAGTATTGTCTTCATTTAATGGAAACACAGAGGCGGGCTCACTAAATTGTGTTGGGGGTGGGAGGAGCATTGGGGAAAGCTTCACAAAGAGCTGATGTTGGAACTGGGTCAACAGTGAGCAGAACCTCACTCAGGGCACATGAAGGAAGGAAGATGGGAGGAAGGAAGGGAGGGAAGGAGGGAGGGAAAGAGGTAAGGGGAGAGGAAAGTTCTCTGATTCACCTCTTCACTGAGACCCTCCCCTGGCTCACTGCAATTAACCTTCATCCATTGTGTCTACTCTGAGGGATCTGAGGACTCAGGATGAAAAGCCTGAGGCTCTGTCAGGATTCTTCATTTCAAGACCATCCCATCATTGCTCCCCATCTGCAATTCAGATTAGGAGGCAGCACACCTCTCTGTACTCCCAGCCTAACCAAGTGTTTGTGTGTGAGGTCTGTACTGCATATCACAAGCTCAGCATGCCCTAGTCAGAATACTACTTCCCAGGAACCCCCACCCCACAGCGGATTTCTACTGAGAAAGATTCTCCTTCTTCCAGGACTGCCTTGTCTCCCTGATCTCTAAAAACAATAGTCATGTTTCTCTCAAGACTGTTATTCCCATAGAGATAAATCTCTCCTCCCACATTGTCTTATTTTGCAGGATGTTAAAAATATCTTTTCATAAATAACTAATAGTATGTTTCTCTTTCCCTTTCAGAGGCTTGACTTTCATGGGCACTATAAGGCTGCAAAGGATGAGTGCTTTGTGGGGTTTGTTGCAAACAGCCACATGACCACAACTCCATGCTCAAGGCCAGCACAAGTCTCCATATGTAGGAAGTGAACTTGAACTTCAATACAGTTCACTTTCTCTTGGTTTCCTAACCACACTCACACTCTTGTGGTGCTCAGGCCACCCCTCTTGCATTCAGCTAGTTGTCAACTAATCCCTCTAAACTGTGAGTTCTCAACCTGAAGATGTTACCTACACCACAGAGACACATTCTAATGGTATAACTGGCCTACATAGAAATGTTGTAGTGAAGGACCTACTGGCCACATATCAAAGAAGGCAAAGAGCTCTTGGGACTCCTTTAAGAGGAACTTTAGCCAAAATTTTTCAAAGGTAGTGGAAGCTGCCTTTTCTACACCAGTAGATCCTTGCAAAGAATGTCTGGACTTACTAACTTGTACGTACTGATGGATGGTGGCTTCTTTGACTCTGGGAACAAACCTTATTCCCTATCTTTCTTGAATCTCTATATACAGCTACCTAAGGCACTGCTTCTTATTCACAGACCCAAGAGAGTTTCATCAGCTATGAATTTCCTTACCATTCTGCTTGTCTATTTCAGAGCATCAGTCTCTGTGACATTGAGCATTTCCCCTGCTTCTCTGCATCCTCACACCTAAAGTGAACCCATTTCCTTGTGTTCTGGATTCCACCTTGCACCTCTCAGGAACGTTGTTCCATTGAGCTATCTCTCTCTTTTTTCCAATATCTTCAAAGAATCCCTCTCTTTGGCCCATGTGGGTCCTTCCCATCACCCAATGTACTAATCATTTTCACCTGAATTCCTGTTTTCATCTTTCTCTTTAATTATTTGCAAGTTGGCATCCTTTCTCTCCAGTCTGACATAACTCTTCTTTCTAAAACCAACAATGATCCTCTGATGGTCAACTTCCATGGACACTTCTCAGTCATCTGATTTGGTTTCCTTGCAGTATTTACCACTGCCGACCTCTCTATCCTTCTTAACTTTTTCCCTCATTTGGTTTCTTCACTGAGCTCCTTGGTCTCCTTTCCAGGTGTCTCTTTCTCCATAGCATCCTTAAATATTGATATTTATTTAAATATTGATATCATGGATCTCTCATCAGCCTCTTTTCTTCTTTAGTCCTTCCTGGGCTGTCTCATATACTCCCATAGCTTAAAATCCGTCTGTTGACTCTGAGCCCATATGTCCTACTCAGATATCTCTCCTATGTCCCAAACATAAATGCTCAAGTGTCTAATGCACAACTACCCCAGGCCAATCCAGACACCTCAAACTTTCTCCATCCCAGGGTATATTCCCCCTTCAACTTCCTTTACTCTCTCTTTCTGATATTCTTTAAGAGGTGCCTGGTACCACTCTGCACCCATGGTTCTCCTGGATTTTTTCCCCTCCTTCAGCCCACACAGTTAATTGACAAATCTCATCAGTGTACTAGCCTAAGATCTCTCTTGTCCATGCCCTCTTCCACTTCCTACTGCCACTGCCTCTATTTAGGCACCCATCATTTCTTAGATGGACTGTTTTTGCTGCTTCCTTTTTCTAATCTTGCCCCTCACCATCCATCTACCACAAACATCATCCACCCACCACAAATCTGATTATATCAATGCTCAGTCAGAATTCTCCAAGGTCCCTCATTGCTTAGAGCAGGGAAAACTATGGCCTATGGGACAAATCTGGCCCATGATCTGTTTTTATACAAACAAAACTCATGTACAAACTCAACTTTTCCATGTATGAAAAAAGCCATAAACAATGAAAAATAATTAAGTATTTGTAGACAGTATAGGGTCTATAAAATGTGAAATATTTACTATCTGACCCTTTACAGAAAAAATTTTGCTGGTTTCTGGCTTAGAAGATTAACCCATGCTAAGAAGACTTCTTAGCATGGCACAAAAAGCCCTCCAACATATGTTCTCTGTCTGCCTGTCCAGACTCATGTTCTTTAACGCTTTCTTTAACAGAAGGCAATATTAGAATTTGTTTTTGTACATAAGGCTGTGGTTAAAAGTGATATGTATAGCCAGGATATCTGGGTTGAATACTGACCCTGCCACTAGTTAGCTATGTGACTTTTGGCAGTTTACTTAACCTCTTTATGTTTTAGTTTCCCCATATATAAAATGGAAGGTCCTAATTCAAACATTTCCTAATTCAGAGGGCTTTGGAAACACAATTGCCTTAGAGTCTCATTTCATTTGTCTATAACACAGAGGTCATAAAATTGTCTTTTGGATGATTGTTTGTGGTGGTAGAGTGTACCAAAATGCATTTTTGAGAGCAATGTTAAACATATAAGAATATTCTCTCTTGAATAAATCAATTTTTCTTAACGGACTTACCTGACATGTGGTAGGAAAACAATTCATGTCAATGGAAAGAGCAAATAAATGAGAAAAGGAAAGTAGAGGTATCTGTGAGTAATTTAAAAATTTATTGAAAAAGAGAAATGATCCCTCTTTAAGAAACAATTGTCCCACACTGTATGTGAGTGTCATATAAACTGAGAAGGACCATATAATGTAAGTGTTATGTATGTATTTTAGTGCTCATCCTTATCAGATTCTCTTCATTTAATCTCTGAAAGAATGATGTTTTCTTGCCCTCTTACAGTTAGGTGGGGTCATGTGACCAGCTTGGCCAATTAACAGTGCCATTCATTACTTCCTGGATGAAACATTGAATTACTGGTGTGAGTCTAGCACTTTCTTCCCCACCTGGATAGAACAAGGAGGGCAATATTCCAGATGGTATATTGACAAGATGGCAGCACCTCTCTTAGGTGGAATTACTGAGTCACTATATGGGGACAAGTTTCTCCAGAGTGTTGCCTAGAACCACAAAGGATTTTGTGACTGTGAGAAAGGAACTTTTGTTGGATTCAATCACAGAGATTTGGGAATTGTTTGTTTTTGTGCATAACCTAGCATATCTTGGATGTCCTCTCATGTTCTTAAGCCAGTAGAATTAAGTGAACGCCCTGGGTGGGTAGAGCAGGCTTCCCAATACTAAGCTTCCCTGTCTGGAGCGCTGGAAGGAGCTGGTCTATTGTTCTATGCTGATGAGGAAGTGATGCCCCTTTGTGATCACTCCTGGATGTTTTCCCTCTTTTAATTAGCAGTTTTTGTTATTGTACTTGGGAGGCAAGGCTCCAGGAGCAAAGGCCACGGCTTTAATGATAAATGCCTCCTCAAACATTTCTAACCGGAAAATAAAATAACATAAAACCTTGCAAATGAATGTGATCGTGAGCTGCAAATGTCAATTCTGCCATTGTATGGATTTAAAATCAAATGTAAACAATGTTTGAGGGAACATTGACCTGAATCGAGTCTTTTTTTCACACTGGTAATTAGTTTTGCAGCAGCAGGCCCCGGCTGAAAACTGGGTCAGGGCTCCCTCCCCTAGGAAGCTGAGAACATTCTCACTGCAGCCAACCATAAGACAACGCCTCTGGGAGGTTGTCTGCTGAGGCTGCCACTTCGCCCACTTCTGGTAAAGGGCAGGTTTCTTGGCAAATGCTCCCTTACCTTGACTTATGGGGAGCGAGTATAAATTCTTTCTTCAGTGTGGGCAGTAACTAGGGTGGAGAGACAGAGGCTAAAATTCTAGAAAACAGATCATAGGCAGACTTAACCAATATTAGGAATATCAGAACTAAAAAGATATCTTAGTGGGGAGAAGAAAAGGTAAATGGCCATAATGTTACATACCTTTTTTTATTTGTTTTCATATTCTGGAGCATAGTATTGACTACTGAAGTCAAATTATCTGAGGGTTCCTTATTTTGATTTTTATTCTGCAGTTTCTTCAATAATCAGAACTTTTGGTAACACGTTTTCCTGATTCATAAAACAATGGGTAAGGATGGATCTTTTCAAAAATATGGGACTGAATGGCCAGTTTAAATTTCCAACGATGAGCGCCCTCACTTTAGGCCCAAGGAACAGATATCCAATTTTGTGTAAAAAGCACAAACTAGTTAATAAATGAGAATTTGAACCTGTGCAGCTTTTACTCAGAACTCGTTATAAATGCTGACCTGTCCTTGTGACTGGCCATGCCATTTCAAAGTTCATTTGAGAGCCTTTGGTTAGGAAAATATTCTCAGGCCATCAAGATTATCTTCTCTGTTTCTAACTCACAGAACCAAAAGAAAATAAGACTCTACCTAATGAGGTGGAAAAATCATTTAAAAATCAGATAAATCCCGAAGACTTCAGTATTAACAATTTATTATAGTATTCACTAACCTTAGGCAGGCTGAATAGAAATGTTCTCTAAAGCACTAAGTAGAAAGAATTTAATGATTTCAGTTTAATTCCCTGTTGCACTGAAGTCCATTCTGGAATGAAAAAATAAAAACCATCAACATACATTATAGTAAAGGTCTGAGTCTCAAAAGCAACTCTAATCTAATCTTTAGCTGGAAAAACAAAGTATCTGAAAATACATCCTGAGTATAGTGGAACTTCATCATTCTTGAATCAGTCTGCCTTTATCAATAGCCAGTTCTTCTGTTATGACAGTGAATTAAAATACCATTCTTTGCCTTAACAACAGAAATGAATAAGAAAAATAAGAAATTTAAATGACTTTCTCGAATCAATTCTTTGGCTTGCTTTTTCATATCTTCTTTCTTTGCTGAGGCCTTAAATCTGATATCCTTCAAATAGGGCAGAGAAGAAAATGGCTCTTACCTGCCTGCTCCCTTCTTCTCGCTTCTGATCCTTCTGGTCTTTGCTCATCATTTTTTTCAGGTCATTACATCCCTTCTGGATTAATTTCTTTAATATCCCATTGGCTGGGCTGCCAAAACTCATTTCTTCATTATTGTTCTTTGCTTAAGAGTGGCAGTTGCTGAATCCTCCTCCACATCCCCTTTGATCTGCCTTGGATTTTATTTTTTTATAACATCTATTTCTTTTTTCCTCCTTTGTTTATCCCAGTGGCAGAAAAAAGAGGATTAATTATATCTATGAAGCCAGCACTTCTCTTTGTGTCAAAGTACTAGGAAACAGAACACATTTATCTCAAGAAAAAGCATGTCTCCATCGGTTGCAATTGGGGGATCTAAAGTTGGACGTTGGATTCACTGAGGGCAGTGTCTCTGTTTGCAGATTCTCTTGGTGACAAGTGTCTGCAGCTTAAGTCCAACTCCTAAATAAGCCTCCTTGTCTCTGACCCGGCGTGCCTCCAAATTCATCCCAGAGTAATCTTGCTAAAACACAAAAAAGATCTGTTACTTCTTAGTCCCAGACATTTTGTGGGCTCTCAATTGCATTCAGGAGAACCCCAACCCATTTAGAATAGCATAAAAACCACTTTGTTTTTTCCTCTTATTTCATCTCTTCCCATTCTCTCTCCATCAACTTTCTTACATTTTAGTCATACTGAAACATATGGGTTCCCAGACTGGGAGCATCCTCTTTTATCTCTGAGCTTTTGAACTTCTGTTCTCTCTCGGGAATGCCTTTCTCTCCTTTGTCTACTTGGTAAAGTCCACACACTTTTTAAAGCTCAACCCAAATGGGGAATCTTTTCCCATTTGCCCAAGACCTTGAGCGTCCCTGTTCCCAAAGTCCTTTATGTTTGACTCAAGTGTTGTGCTTATCATATTCAATGTCAGTATCTACTTGCCTGGATAATTCACTCTGCTTTGAGCTGCTTGAGAACAAGACTCTGTCTTATTTATCCTTGGGGTCTCCATGCCCTTTTAAAGAGCCAAAAATATCATGGTGGTTAGAAAATATTGGGTGCTCAGATGAATGAATGATAGGTAGTAAAATAACTCAATATTTCTCATTAGTTGCATGGCACAAATTATGAATCACTCTAGTTCTATTTTTCTTTTGGGTAGGTGAAAGAGTATTCCCGAATGTAGGTTCTTAATAGTTGTTACTGCTGTTATTCTAATTAATTCAGACTTATACTTTTAATAATATAAATAGATTGTGTACACAGTCTGAATTTATCAGAAAATCATGGTTTCCTTTTTATAATTTTATAGAACTTCTCATCTTTTTCCTTGATAAGCCACACTTCTGTTGGTTTTCTGTAGAGTAAGTAGGATTTGGACCCTGTTCATTTTAAGAATGTCCTTTTCCCTTCTGAGTCCTAAAGAAAAATTGAATTAATAATCTGAATTTATCAAGGTAGCATTGGTTTAAAAATTGAGGTCATACCATTTGTACACAATTTTTTGCCTATCTTTTCCATTATTTCATTTTATTGTTTTATTGTCAACATTGTACCATGTTATGAAATATTCTAGATAAATATAATTATTAACTGCATAATACATCACTGTTTGGTCATAATCTTCCTTTATTTTCTTTTTTCTACAGTCATCATCACCTATTAAAATATCATTTCATTAAGCTTTTGTCTCTAGGTGTGTATACTTTTATGTATTTATATGTTTGTACTTGTGATATAAAATGTATTTTTTATCATGGATTAGAGTCAAAAAATTTGAAAGACACTGAAAACTACTTATAAAGTAGTTGTGAAACTACCTATTGCCCTTTAACATTTTTGTTACAAAGACAAATCAGGTTAAGATGAACATCAAGGATGGCAACTTTGAAAGATTTCACAAGTCTAAGGTATGTGAGTAGAAATTAGGATAGTCCTATTATAGAATAAGCGTATTATACTTGATTTCCTTGTGTGACTTATGGAAACTGTATTTATTATTTTTAAACTCACTGTCCCTACCTGTATTAGGCCTCCTGACTTGTTTTACCTCCCTGAATCCCTATCCCTTTGCCATTCACCACAATAGATTGGGGATCCCTCAAATGAGGAGCCCAAGACAATGAACTCAGTTCAACATGGTGTTATTTCTACCTTTGGCCAGCTAGCCTGGACCCTCTGCTGTCATTCCCATTGTGTCCTATACATTGTCACACCTGTGGCATGTCTCAGAATGAGTGGCTTCAAATCAGGATAGTGGTGCCCACTTTAAAAAATTTCATCTTATGCTCCTGCACAGCAGTATGATCACTGATTCAGAAGATAGATATCTTCAGAACCCTTGAATCTTATATTCCTGCATTAACACCTAGCACCTCCCACAGACACATGGCCTAGTAACTCCTCTTGACTAAGTTTTCCACAGTTCATCTCCATGATTCACCATGGTAGCAATTTACAGTAATGAGCCATGAGCTGACACCCAGGGTGGGTGAAAGAGAGGCAATGTTCAATCTACAGCGAATGGCAGAGTACTTGAGGGATACATTTTCTGCATTCTGAAAGCATCTTAATGATCCTAAGTGCTTTGGATGTTTAGAGGAAGTTCAAAGGCACTGAATCAATTGTACATCATTTAAAAAAATACAATACATAAAACTTGGGAGCTGAAGGAAAGGTATCTCTTTCTCTGCAAAGACTGAGGAGGTGGCTGGATAGAAGAGTGTTGAAGTAATGCTTTTGTTTCCTGGAAGCACAGGGTAAATGCCTGTTTCCTTATGTTTTGATGGGTGGGTTTCATGTGTACCTGGGTAAGAAGGAGTATATCCAGCCATGCTTGGGAATCATAGAACATCTCAGAATATTATTTTTTCAAATGTCTTGAATTCAGCAAAACATCAAACATATTTAGCTGAATGCTACTTCATATTTAGTTTTAAAATTGATTCATATATAAGAGGATACAAAATCTACATGATTCCAAAACCTTTTACATTTTTTTACAATAAGGTAGTTGAATAACTTTAGAGCTATGTCTTTTATAACAAATTATTTGTTTAATGATAATGAGAATGAAAAATCTATAATTGTTAGAACATGCCCATTATTACCATGTAGATTGAAACACTTAGTTCAGAAGGTCAATTTCTTATTATAAGAACACAAGCTAACAATTTGATGAATTGCATTTTCCTTTCTCTCAGCATAGCCCTTTAATATGGCTTCATTATTGAATGGAGTAGAGAATTTTAGTGCTGGGAGACTGCTGGATCCGTAACTATGTGTTTCTCTTTTACCCATGGAAGGCATCTGAGCATCTTCAAAGTGGAGGGGACATGGCCATTGGCTTCAGCCAGCACTGGGTTTCAGTCCTGGCCTTGCTGCTGACTGGTTGAATGGCCCTGGGCAAATCACTTCACCTCTTTAAGACCTACTTTCCTCACTTGTGGAAAAAGCACAATACCGTTCCTGGTGGTGTTCTTGTGAGAACTAAATGTTTAGTACATGAAAATACCTAATACAGGGCCAGTTAGGAGCAGAGACTCAGTGCATAGTGGTGATGGTCTCAGAGATGCTGCCCTGATCGCTCTGCTCAGTTGATGGTGCAGAGATCAAGGCAAAAGGTGTGCTGCTTTCCTCACCTTGGGCACTGCTGTCTGTTCTCTGACCTGCCGCCATTACCTTGTTTGCTAGTCCAGCAACGTTGCCACTGTGTTCTTTAGATGTCAGACAGGCCTAAAGCCTGTTCAAAGTCAACTGTGTCCCCCTTGATGACCACACAACAGAATTGTTCTCTCTGAAGCTCCTAATCTGAATTTCCTCCCTCTGCTTCCTTTGCCTTGCTGTGGCTTCCTCACTGTGCTTCCCATTCTCATCTTGTTGGCAAAGGTCGTTCCCTTCTTGTACTGTAGGGGGAGGTAACCTGAGAGGGAACACAGTCCGTTGTATAAGATACATTCCCCTCTCTCTTTTTATACTGGTTCAGGGCTTACAAGTATTATAAGAATACTGAAGGTATGGAGGCCAGAAGTTAAATTATGTCTGTGTAGCAGACAGACTGTAGACTGAATGTAGAGGTGGAAAGCTGGTGGAAGTCTCTGTTGCCTACCTGTGAGTCAGCTTTTTATCACAAATCTGGCCTTCCTCCCCTTGTCAAGAGACCAGTCATAAGGGATAGGTCATTCCTGTGATATGATATGACATGATACAACCAGTCAAGCCCCAACATTCACAGATTCCATATTTGTGATTGGCCTCCTCACTAAAATTTATTTGTAATTTCAAATCAATACTCCAGTGCTTTCTCTGGCATTCACAGACAAGTACAGAGTAAGAAAAATTCATGTCCTCCTAAGGACAAATTTCCACCTGAGGCCGAACAAGGTACCCCTCAGTTCTTGTCTCCTTCTTGTATAGAAGGGACCAGGGGGTGGAGACCAGAGGCGGCCGTGCAGGGAAGGGTGAGAGTCCCTGGTTCTGGGGTCACTGGACCAGATTTGAATCCCAACTCCGGCAGTGTCAGTGGAGCAGCTGTGGGCAACCCCTCAAAACTTCTGAGCCTCATTTTCTCTTTTGTAAAATAAATAGAATCTACTGATCTGAGTTGTTTTTAGAATTATGATCTATGTGATATACATATACATATACATTTCCTAGGAGCAATGATTCAGTATTCACTGACTCACTATTTCAGTGTTTGCAGAAATTTATAGAACATAACTACCATCAATAATGAAAATCGATTGTTATATGTATAGTGTGTGTGTGTGTGTCTCCCAGTAGAAGAGTAGACAGGGAATGATACTCTGAATGGCTTCAGGTACATTTCTATCAATAGGCTCCACTGATGCGTGACCTGAGACAAGTTACTTTACCTTTGTGCCCCATAGTTCCCTAATAGGTAAAGGTAGGGTCAAGGTGTCTGCCCTCCATAACAAGAGCTTGTTGTGGGGATAAAATGTGTTTAACAGACATGAACTTCCTTAGTACCTTTTAAAACACTCTAATAATGGAAGGCAGTATTATTATCGGGCTCCTGTCTGGGCAGCAGGAGCAATCAGGAGGCTGGATGGTCATTCTACGGGAGCTCTAGTCTATGGGGACTGTTCTGGTCTAGCGTTTATACATTCATTGATTTATTTATTCAATCTTTCAACAAACTTGTATTGAAAACTGATTGTATGCCCAGGTCTAAATGAGTTGTGCAGGATGTAAATGAATAAGCAAGATGCATTTCTCATGATTCTTACTGCAGAAGGAGACAAACATGCCACATGTATTCTAGGACTGGGTACTCCAGGCTTCCATTCTTCCCCTGACCCAAATTCTTCACATGGCCCTGGGTCTTCACCTGACTGTGGGACTCTCCCATATTTGTACCAGCTGTGTATTTGTATGTGCTTGTGTGTGTGTGAATTGGTATGAGTGTGCTCAGGGGTAGGAATAGGCATGCAAATACCCTGGTACTTTCAACAGGTGCAATCTGACATCTATCAAAATTCCTCTTTCATTAATGCTTATTCCCTGGGAGTCTCATGGAATGTGTGGTCTTCTCTGGGGTCTTAGTCATATTCCTTCATGCTAGAGCTACCAGCATATGGAAATTCACACATGTCCACATGGTGATTCCTGAGAGTTGAATGCATCAGCTGAACAAACTGCATGCACTTCAGATGTGCTCTATGTGAGGCATGTTGGGTTCTTTTTGTATCCAAAGCCCAGAGGTCCCAGGATAAGCAAACCTACTAACATGATTCCCTCATGTCATTATTTATCTAATAACTTCAGTTCTCTGATCTTATGTGAAAGTGATTCTTAGACAACATTTGTGTATATGAGCCAAAATTTGTTTTAAAAGTTTGTAATATTGCAGCTGTTCTTTCAAATTGTCTCGATGGTGTATGTAAAATAGAGAGAAAATTACAGACTTCCTTGGAAGTTGCTTTGACACAAGATTTGAGTGGACATAGTATCTGTCTTAAAAGAGCTGCAAGAAAACTTAGCAATCATAAAAGTCAAATCCTTTCCTTCACAGAGAAGGTACAGAGTGATGAAATGGAGATCCTAATTTGTGGATTGTTTGAATGAAAATATAATATAAAGGATGTTCTGCCAGGCACTTTTTGTACTTATCTCACTCTTGGACTCTTTAGATCATTTTTCCTACCCTTATTTACCCTTTGCCATTATTTCTTCAGCTATCTATTTTTTTATCCTCTTGTACTGGATATATGGTGCGAAGCATATAAAATTATTTTTAGAACAAGTTAGGATTTGAATATATAGAAAAACATATGGTAGGCAATTGGCAATAAGATATTATTCCTACCCTAATTACACAATTTACTAGCCAGAGAGTCATAGAAACACATAAAACAAATTACAGTGCAGTTTTCTAAGTGCTATAAAGTTGGTGTGGACACAATGCTACAAGGCATGATGAAAGAAACATCACTGATTTGTTCAGAAGCACTTACTCTGTGCTTGTTATGTGCCAGCAATTCTTTTGGGCCCTGAATATACAAACTCTCTTAGCCCTGAGGAATTCAAGTCTCTGGGGAAAACAAATATATAAGCAAATAACTATACTATAACATGACTCATTTTAAAACTGAGTATGTGTAAAATGCTGTGCAAACACAGATTGCCCAGATGAGGGGCAATTAATTATATCTGGGAAAGGAAATCTCAAGGAGAGACAGTTACAGAGAGGCGATGACATTTCAGCTTGATCTCGTGCATAACAAATGACTTCCTATAAGGTATTTTCCACCTGTTTTGAATTAACTAAAATGATTAGATCTTCGAATTTATAAAGGTCATCTCTACTAGAATGGAAAAAGTGGATCATACTTGTAAAACAACAACTTAAATAGAGCCAGCCTGATTTTGGATGGCTACCAAAGTAGCCAAGTGTATAAGTGCCAAAGTACATAAGAAAGAAGGTTTTTGAAACTGAGATGGGGATAAAATTATCCACTATTTGATAAAAATAGTGCTAATAAATACTTACATATAATTAATTATATACAATATAATACAATTTAATAATTATAGCTTCCTACTGTACCACATCACTTCTTAGTTTGTGCTTGATTGATTTAGGTCTAACTTTAGGGAAAAACCACTGACTAAGGAGATAAACAGAAACCTTGCTAACATCTGTGGAGAAATAATGCTATGTGTTCTCTAAATCTACTTTATTTTCCTTCTGGGTCCATTGTTGAACCCTAGTTCCCGTTACCCTGGTTGATATCTGCCACTTCCAGAACTGGTCTATACAACTCTCTCATGCTTGATTTCTAGTCTCTGACTTTCCCTTCTGTGGGGCCCACGTGTTGAAGACAATGGTGTCAGGAGATGGAAAGAGCTTGAGTGCCTTGGGCACATTTAGTGGTGGGCTCCCTAGGAAGGTTGTATAACTAGGAATCTCTGCTCTGGCTTTTGCATGAACAAGGTATTAACTGTATATTGTGCAAGACCACTGAAATTTGACATTGTTGTAGCGATTACTCTGTCCTAGTACATCCTCCAATGAAATGATGTAAACACTTTCACTTTTTTACTTACCTCCTTTAGCTTCTCCAATCCATCCTCATAATCATATAACACACTGTAGTTAATTCAATAATTGTTTACAGAATCTATGAATTAAGGTCTTCAGACCTTGAACAAGGTTGATATTGCAACTTCACTCTATCAAGTATGCATAATATAGGTCATGAAAATAAGTGATCATTCAGTTCTCTGAGGAGCTACATTATGTTGGCTGTGATTCATGTAACACTTGCATGGGACCCCTCAGATTAGGTTCCCTGTGTCAGACCCAGGCCACAGACACTTAACATGAGGGGGCCTGCTCTGCTGTCGTGCTGTAAACATGTTTGGAAAAGGCCACCCTTTTGAATGGCCTTTGAATCAGGTCACTTGGCCTTAGTCCTCAGAGGCCTGGATTTATTTGGCAGAGCAGTAGGGTTTTAAAATAGCTGTTTCTGGTTATGAGGTCTGAAATTATTTCTATGACATTATAATGTACCTGAATAAACAATTTATCCAATCAAGAGCATTTCATAAGCATTTCCTGTATGTCAACTAGGCACTGCTCTAGTTATTGGGATTAACACAGTGAACAAGACAGATTTGACCCCTGCCCTAAGGAACCTTATAACCTAGGAGGGGAAACAGACATTTAAAATACAGTGATGGGGGTTTTCATGGAGGCAAGACAGGCTATGCCGCATTCATTTTCAGCATTTCCTCCTCTTTCTGGACAAAAAGATATGGCTTAAAAAAAAAAAAAAGATATGGCTATATATTTCTTTATTTTAAAGCCAGTGCATCACCAAAAAGAATTTCGTTCCCTATGTGTAAAATGAAATTCAATTATTAAGATTCCTAAATTTTTTTCTCCTTGGTCATAATGGATGTGGTGTGGGTAGAGAACTGGGAGTGAGTGGAGGAGGTATTTTTGTATTAAACAGGCTGATTGACTTTAAGACTCTGATGTATATGTATTTATCTGTGAATAGGTGGCCATGTATCTCTAAGTAGGCAGCCACACATACGTGAGAATTTCCTTTTTTATCCCTATCACTAGGTCTTATTAATTTCTTAGTTAATTCCTCAACAAGGTGTCAAATAGTGAATTATTGAACCTGCAAGTATGCCTGGTTTTCTTGCATTCAAATCCCCATGCCTCTAATATATCACTCATGTTGCTCTGAGATTAGTTTCCCCAGGCTCATCTTACTGTCCC
Source organism: Balaenoptera acutorostrata (assembly GCF_949987535.1). Lineage (NCBI taxonomy): Eukaryota > Metazoa > Chordata > Mammalia > Artiodactyla > Balaenopteridae > Balaenoptera > Balaenoptera acutorostrata. The sequence goes on from NC_080080.1 coordinate 43,282,073, forward strand.
TATTTACCTTCTGAAAACACTTTCAGGAGCTCCCATTGCTTACTGAATTATATCTACCTCCCTAGCAGCATTTCACTGCCCTCCTTGTCTGCCTCATGTAGATTTCTAATCCCAGCAATGGCACCTCTCCTGTCCTTCACCACAGGCCCAAGTCCTGAATGCTCTCCAGTCCCACATACCCGTCAGTGCCCTTCCTTACTCCCACTTCTCCACAGTATCCCCAGGCTGTCCCAGCACTCCTCACCCAGTGTGCTTCCAGCTCCAGTTGTCCTACAGAAACGCCTGTTGTCAGGGCTTGGAGCTGAAGGGCTGCTGGCTGAGCTCAGCACCCACAGATTGGTCATTGGAGGAGATCAGTGCAATGGTAGCAGAAGGCATCTCTGGATCTTAATGTAAGAGATGGTCAAGGGGACCTACTCAATTCTGCAATGTCTGACCTCTCCATGGAGGGAGTCTGACAATTTCTCAAAGTCAACATCTTCCAATCTGCTGTCTTCGGAGGAATGGTGTGGAGGGATGGGGACTGGGCAAGGAAGACTAAGGATTCAGGATCTGGAAGTCTAGCCACTTCCTTATGGGTGCAATTAGTCACCAGCCTCAGCACCATCTGGAAATTATAAAATACAGAATTCCAGGCACACAGGACACCAACCAAAGCAGAATTTCCAGGTGGATGGGGTAGAGCTCAGACATCTACATTCTGTGTAGGTGACTGAAGTCTGAGAGCCATTCTACATAGATGGGCAGACAGTCTGTGGGAAAATCCTGGTATCAGTACTGTTACTGCCACAATCAATGTCAGGGTTTATTGGCTTTCACTTCTTTGTTTGCTCACATTGGTGTTTGGCTTCCCAGCCACCATGTGGAGAGCAGAAAAGTAGAGTCCAAGAAGTGGTGGAGTGAGGGCAAATCAAGACTATACCTCCCTGTGGATACAAGTCCTTGACAATCACAAGAAAAGGAATAAAGTATTATTTATTTGGAGGGGTGAGAAATTACACTGATATCCACCATATCCACTCACTCACTATTTTCTTGAACATTAAGTACTGGGCAGGCAGACCTAAGATGTCAGCAGTCATGATGCCGCCTACTTCTTTTCTCCCACCTCATTCTGGGTCCTATTTCTATCATGTCCCTCATCTCTAAATCTTGACAACTTTGCTGTAAATAGTGGTGAGATATTGGAAGAATATAAAGGAACATATAATTATATTTATTTATTATTGTTTTTTAAGTTTTTATTTTTTCATGTATTTTATAATGTATATGATGTGCAGTGGAACATATATATTTATAAATGATAATACATACATTCACATAATACTCATGCTCACTTTTCTTTAACTGACTGTGTACACCTTTAAAAAACTTTACTACAGCTCTCAACAATGCAGCAACTTGATCTTCTAAGCTTTTAGCCAACCACTGACTCCTCTTCCTTGGTGACTATCTAAGGCCTGGGAATTTCTTGCTTTGGACTCTCCCAGGGTTTACTGAATTTCCTTTTGATGCTGGTCCAGTGGAGCCAGCCTTGTTGTTTGACATTTTGAATTTTTCGTTTCTGTATGTGACCTTGTAGGCTGTTGTTTTGAAGTAACCAACTCCTGATCTCAGTCAAGTGAGTTTAACCCTTGCCTGTTTCTCTACCAAGGTCATGGCCAATTAAATGCTTCTGTATTCACAAAAACTACCAGACAGTTAGGCCTGGTCCTTAATTAAAAGTCCATCCTCTTTCACCTATGGCCAACTCAAATTATTTTGTGTGACCTTAGGAATTTGAGATACAAAACGTTTCTATTTTTAGCTTTTTGAAACTCCACCAATTAACTATATCAGAATACTCAATTATTATTAAATAACAAATACTTGTCTATGCATATAAAGTGCAGTATATATTTGTACAATCCAGAGTCATTTAATTTCTTTCTACGCTGGGCTCTTTTTGGTCCAAGGATCTTTTTTTTATAATAGATCTAAATTTATACTAGTTGGTTACTATTTCCAGGACAGCCTGTCACTGACATAAATCATCTCATTTCAGCAGCTACAATAAATAATTGGGCCCCTGAGACATTGTTTTCCATCTTCTCTGCAGAGAGCTCCCTATAACCTCTGGGTTCTCCCCTGGGTGTGCAGGGTGATGGTGCTGTTGCCTCTGGCCTTTTCATTTATTATTTATTTCATTTATTGCAGGACTCAGGACAAATTGGAATTGGCAAAAAATGGAGAGTGGAATGATAATGTCCAGAGTTCTCACGATTACCAGAAACTGTGGGGCAAGCAGACAGGGAAAAGAGAACAAAAGAAAAACAAAATAAAACATCATTTCAAATCAGAATGCTTCACAAAAAAATACTTGTAGTCTAGTGAATTTTTCAGGTCTCAATCACAAAAGACTTGTTTAATAAAGTTTTGTGTTTTGTTTTGTTTTTGTAAGTCATGCTCGAAGGCCAGGGGAGTGCTGGGTCCAGGCCAGGAGCTCTATCAAGAAGTCGACAGACATGCAGTGTTGCCCCCCTCGAGATAAGCTTCTCCCCTCTAAGCCTCACTTTTTCTGGTTGTAAACAACCAGAGATTGATTACTTTTCCCTGTCCTCGGAGGATCATAGGGTCAGCTCACTACTAGGTTATAATAAAGCTTGCTTCTTGGTTTCTGGTTGATGAAATACTTTGCAGATTTTGCACAAAGCTTAATTTGCCACAATCGAATTTGATGACAATTCAGTAGCTTTTATCATTCAATTTTCATCTTGGATGGATTCTTCTAAAAACAAAGAGCTTTTCAATGATATGGTTCTGATTGATATCAAGTAAAATTTTGCTCAAAGGCAGCCTCGGGCTTCCCTGGTGGTGCAGTGGTTGAGAATCTGCCTGCCAATGCAGGGGACACGGGTTCAAGCCCTGATCTGGGAAGATCCCACGTGCCGCGGAGCAGCTGGGCCCGTGGGCCACAATTACTGAGCCTGCGCGTCTGGAGCCTGTGCTCTGCAACAAGAGAGGCCGCGACAGTGAGAGGCCCGGGCACTGCGATGAAGAGTGGCCCCCGCTTGCCACAACTAGAGAAAGCCCTCGCACAGAAACGAAGACCCAACACAGCCATAAATTAATTAATTAATTAATTAAAAATTAAAAAAAAAAAAGGCAGCCTCAAATATGTAAGGTACCTATCTGGTCCAGTAGCCAAAATAGAATAAATGCTTCATAATAAATAGTGTCTTTCTTGTCTTTTGTTTATATATATATATATATATATATATATATATATATATATATATATATCTATAATGTCTTTCAGAATTTTAGAGTTTGAATAGATCCTAGAGGTCATGTATTCATGTAGTCCAGAAATATGTGACCTTGGGCACAATAATAGGTAAATACTATTATTATCCATCTTTTTCAGATAAGGAAACTGAAGTCTAGAAAGGTAAAATAATTTACAGAATCACCTAGCCTTTTAGGTCACATTTAAACTCATGCCATCCATTTGAAAGTATTAGTCATCTATTGCTGTGTAACAAATCACCCCTAAAATTAGACACTTAAAAGAACAATAATGACTTGTTTTCTTGCACAATTTCTGTGGGTCAGGAATTCAGGAGTGTCTTGACTGGGCAGTTCTCACTCAGGGCTTCTTATGAAGGTGGAATCTGATGTTGGTTGAGGTGCCATCTGAAGACTTGACTGGGACTGGAAGGTGGCTCATTCATGTGTCTGTCAGATTGGTGCTGCTGCTAGCAAGGTGTTTTGCTGCTCTCCATGTGGATTTCTCCACAGGGCTTTTTTTTTTTTTTTTTTTTTAACATCTTTATTGGAGTATAATTGCTTTACAATGGTGTGTTAGTTTCTGCTGTATAACAGAGTGAAGCAGCTATAAATATACATATATCCCCATAACCCCACCCTCTTGAGTCTCCCTCCCACCATCACTATCCCACCCCTGTAAGTGGTCACAAAGCACCGAGCTGATCTCCCTGTGTTATGCGGCTGCTTCCCACTAGCTATCTATTTTACAGTTGGTAGTATATATAAGTCCATGCCACTCTCTCACTTCGTCCCAGCTTACCCTTCCCCCTCCCCGTGTCCTCAAGTATATTCTCTACTTCTGTGTCTTTATTCCTGTCCTGCCCCTAGGTTTTTCAGAACTATTATTTTTTTCTCTTTTTTTTTTTAGATTCTATATATATGTGTTAGCATACGGTATTTATTTTTCTCTTTCTGACTTACTTCACTATGTATGACAGACTCTAGGTCCATACACCTCACTACAAATAACTCAATTCCGTTTCCTTTTATGGCTGAGTAATATTCCATTGTATATATGTGCCACATCTTCTTTATCCATTCATCTGTCGATGGACACTTAGGTTGCTTCCATGTCCTGGCTATTGTAAATAGTGCTGCAATGAACATTTTGGTACATGACTCTTTTTGAATTATGGTTTTCTCAGGGTATATGCCCAGTAGGGGGATTGCTGGGTCATAAGGTAGTTCTATTTTTAGTTTTTTAAGGAACCTCCATACTGTTCTCCATAGTGGCTGTATCAATTTACATTCCCACCAACAGTGCAAGAGGGTTCCCTTTTCTCTACACCCACTCCAACATTTATTGTTTTTAGAGTTTTTGATGATGGGCATTCTGACTGGTGTGAGGTGATACCTCATTGTAGTTTTGATTTTCATTTCTCTAATGATTAATGATGTTGAGCATCCTTTCATGTGTTTGTTGGCAATCTGAATATCTTCTTTGGAGAAATGTCTATTTAGGTCTTCTACCCATTTTTGGATTGGGTTGTTTGTTTTTTTGATATTGAGCTGCATGTGCTGCTTGTATATTTTGGAGATTAATCCTTTGTCAGTTGCTTCATTTGCAAATATTTTCTCCCATTCTGAGGGTTGTCTTTTCATCTTGTTTATGGTTTCCTTTGCTGTGCAAAAGGTTTTAAGTTTCATTAAGTCCCATTTGTTTATTTTTGTTTTTATTTCCATTTCTCTAGTAGGTGGGTCAAAAAGGATCTTGCTGTGATTTATGTCATAGAGTGTTCTGCCTAGGTTTTCCTCTAAGAGTTTTATAGTGTCTGGCCTTAAATTTAGGTCTTTAATCCATTTTGAGTTTATTTTTGTGTATGGTGTTAGGGAGTGTTCTAATTTCATTCTTTTACACGTAGCTGTCCAGTTTTCCCAGTACCGCTTAGTGAAGAGGCTGTCTTTTCTCCATTGTATATTCTTTCCTCCTTTATCAAAAATAAGGTGACCATGTGTGTGTGGGTTTATCTCTGGGCTTTCTGTCCTGTTCCATTGATCTATATTTCTGTTTTTTGACAGGGCTATTGAGTGTCCTTCCAGCATGGTGGCTGGCTTCCCCTATGATGTGTGATTCAAAAGATCAAGGCTGAAGCAGGAATGCCTTTCATGATCTAGCCTCAGAAGCAGCATACTATTACTCCCACCACATTCTATCGGTCACCCAATCACCTCTAATTCAATGTATGAAAGACTGTACAGAAGTGTGAATACCAGGGGTGTAAAGAATGGATCACTGGGGGTCAGCTTGAAGGCTGGTACCACAGCAAACCATTACTTACTCTCTTTTTCCACAAGCTGCTTCCAACTCTGACTCTAGTCTATCACTCATTGTCTATGTTGGCCCATCATAGACGCTCAATAAATATTAGCCAAGCCAACAAACCCAGTAAATATTTGGACTTAGGAAAGTGAAGAAACCTAATATTTTGAGATGTTGCTAGATGACTTACATAACTTGGTCCTTCACCAATGACTCACTTTTTCCTTTTTAGAAGCTGCTGGCCTACCTTCCTTATGAAACTATAACTAGTGATTGTGTAGGGAACTTCACAACTGAGTCTGCTCTATCTGACCCATTGAGAGATACAAGGATAGGTTTGGCAGATTGGTGCTTCTCAACAGGTCAGTCTTCTCCTTGATGGTGTTCCTGAGAGAGCTCCTACAGTCACTTCTAGTCCTAGAGGTAGCCATGAACCAGGTTTCTTAGATACTCCCTTTCAGAACCAACCATGAATCAATTCTATATTGTATAAAGAGCTATAAATATCCCTATGCATTAATAATGCTGATTGGTGTATATATATACAGCAAATTGAAAAATGTTTCTTTGGGAAGAAGGCCATTTTATTGTCTCATCTCTAACTTACTAATATTCTTCATCCTATATATTACTTAATGAAGATAAGCCACTGAAACTGTAGTTAAGACAGGAACTCTGTCTTTGCAGAAATTATGTCTGGTGTGATGTTTAAAAATACAATACTCTTTTAGTCCCTGCTCCTTTCTTGTTCCAAGGATCTCGTTATCAATATTAATATAAATTTTTCATTGCTTCAGCCATTACAATATACAGGGAATAGATTTTTCAATTTTTCAAGTTCCACTGAGTATATTAGCAAAATTAACTGTCTGTCAGCAGGCGTGTGGTGTTGCCTGTAGCATTTCTGATTTTGATTGTTCTAAATCTTTTTACTTTTACAGGTCTCCAGTAGAGAAAAAGACAAAGATTTATTTGAAAACTCTCCTCGTCACACATTTCTTTTGATCACTCTCTCTAATATCTTTTATTCTCTTGTCTGAGTCTTTAAAATGATAAATAGTAAAAGCAATCTAAGAGAAAGGTTATGTATATTTCATTGGTAAAATTGTGAGCTTTTGAAAATTATGCTTTAAGGAGCTTTATTTTATTAGTTATTTTTAATATCTCTGTAAGTTAGGGAGAGAATTTATTAAGAAGGAGGTTCCTGACCCATGTAGATTTTACTGTACCTTAGAGGCAGACTGATAGTGGAGCCAGGTTCTAACACTCAGTTTACGGACTCTTCTGGACTCATACACAAATGACCTTTGGAGCTTGAACTTTCAACTCTTTTGTAATCTACATGAACTATTGTACAAATGGTGTGCTTGCCTTTAGAAAAAAATTTTAGATTTCAATGTGGGGCAATATGTAAGAAGAACCTAGGAAAGGGTCATGGTGGGAGAAGCAGATTAGAATACAGTAAGCATTCTTAATTGAAAAGGTGAAGTCTTTCAGACCAAGTAATAATATGATGGGATTATAGAGTGGTAGATTTAGGAGGTAGCTTCAGGATCTGCTTCTCAATTCCTCTAATATGAGAATGGGGAAAAAGAGGGCATGGACACAGCCTGATGTCACATGGCTAAAAAGTGGTGAGTGGCCCTAAAATCAAATCTTCTGACTTTTTGCCAGGGACTTTTCACAATCTGTTGCACTATCTAAGAACAAAAAGAAGATGAGATTAATTTTCCATGGAATTTGCTTTCTTTAAATTTAGATCATTCAGGCGTAGAGACTAAAAAATAGGTTTTTTTGTTCATCTATTTGAAATATCTGGTTTGAGTAACTAACTGCATAGATCGAGTTCAACAAATGGTCCTTTATTGTTGTGTGTTGTTTATATCCATCCACTGGCCTTGATCTTGCTGCATAATGTCAATGGCACTTTATTATTGCATCTTCACACAGACAACCTTATCAATGGACCTGAGGTTATTAACATTTGTATTAGTTTCCTACTGCTGCTGTGAATAAATTTCCACAAACTTAATAGCCCAAAACAATACAACACAAATTTATTATCATAAAGTTCTGGAAGTCAGAAGTCTGAAAGTAGGTCTCACATGGCTAAAAACAAGAAGGGTGTCAGCAGGGCTGGTTCTTTCTGGAGACTCTAATAAGAATCCATTTGTTTCCTACTATCTCCTAGACGCTCCCTGCATTCTTTGACTTATGACCTCCTTCCAGCAATGGCATCACTCAGACCTCTGCTTCTGTCATCACTTCTCCTTCTTTGACTCTGATACTCCTGCCTTCTTCTTATAAGAACTTTTGTGATTACCCTGGTCCTCTCTAGATAATCCAGATAATCTTTCCATCTCAAGATCCTTGATCACCTGCAAAGTCTGTTTTGCCATATAAGGTAACAAATTCACAGGTTCTGGAGATTAGACTGTGGACATCTTTGGGGGGGGTATTATTCTAACACAACATCTAAATTTGATATTTACTAAAAAAAAAAAAAAAAAAAAGTGAGTATGATGGTGAGAGCCTTGCAAAGAGTCTGAAGATTTCAGTTTGAGTCCGATTTAGAACACCCCAGCTGGGTGACCTTGAGCAGCTTATTTAACCTGACTGCGTCTTAGTTTCTTCATCTGCAAATGAATAGATAGAAATAAGAGCCAGAATGTATGGTGCACTTAGTATACTCACTCATTCACAATTCTTTTAAAAATATCATAGTGCACCTCCTTCATGCCAGGAAGAGTGCTGGGTGCTGAGGACCTGGTGATGAGCAAACACTGACAGGGAGCCTGTCTCAGGAACTTACAGTCTAGGGGAGAAGTCAGTTCCTCATCACACTTGTAGTCATACAAAGCCTTGTAAAACTTCAAATAGGACAACATGTTACTGTAGAGGGACTTGTGTAATGAGAGCTTATAATGAAGAATTTGATCTACAAGGGGCCTTGGGGAAGACTCCCCTAAGGAAATCATTCCTGAATTGAGATCTGGAGAATACGTAGGAGTTAGGGAGGCAAAGAGGGGAGGGAAGCTCATTGCAGGCAGAGGGACCAGCAGGTGCAAAGGGAAAGGGGAGGAGAGTATGTGCAAAGGACATGAACAAGGCTGTGGTGATGGAAGGGGAAGAGTAAATACATGCCGAGAACCCATCCAAACTCCCACTTATTTAGGCAAGTGGCCTCAGGCAAGTCACTTAACTTTGCCAAGCCTCACTTCCCTCCTTGGTAGAATAGATATACCAATTGTAGCTCTTAGGGAGTGTGCAGGTTAGATAAGAAAATGCACATAATCATTGTGCACACAGCATGAGAATCTTAGCAATTTTCCTAATGGTTAACTCATTTACCCTTGCATTAATGTTACGATGTAAGTATTATTAACCCCGTTTTATAGATGAAGAAACTGAGGCAGACAATAGTAAGTAACTTGTCCAGGGTTGTACAGCTTGTGTCAGAGCAGAGATTTGAGCCGAGGTCCAGCTGCCTGCATGAAGCTGGTGCTGTGCACCATCCTGTCATTCACCCCAGAGTGTGTCTTCAGAAATAACACAGGAAAGTAAACTTAAATCCATAAATAAAAGGCTTGTGATTATTCACATTACCTTCTTTACTATTATTTTTCCTTCTATTATTACATTTTAACAAAGGGAATGTAAACTGGCTGAAGTTGAACCATTTTATTTCTTCCCTTAATTTATTTTCTCTGTAATAAATTACAGTGAAAGCTAAAGAGAACAGGAATAAGAAGGAAATACAAAGTGCATTTGTGTCTCACTGACTCTGTGGCGTTACTGCTTCGGCCTGGGTGCCAGAGCTTATTTCTCAGGTAACAGTCAAGATGAGAACAGCTTATTGTCTGTTATGCTCTTGTATTCTGGAAATCTAGTGTCTGGGCAATTAAATAATCTGGTAAATTGAGATAACCAGATAAACCATTTGAGGTTTACCTAATTTCAAAGACTTAGAGTACAAAAATATATTTAACAGCAAAACTATATATTTAATCTTTCTTTAATAATCTCAAACTTGCTTAAGAACCATGCTGTTTCTCAGGATATCTACCATCATATCAATGATCATTGTCCTGATAAAGTGCAGGAGTGCTGGCTTAATAGTCATTTTTAGTCAGTAGAATGCCAGATAATCATCTCTTAATGGAAATTTTCTTAGATTGAAGTTTGAATTAAATTTTTAGATTAATTCTGCAAATTTAGAATAATGCAATGATTGTTTTGAGATAGTCTCCTTTTTATTTCATCGTTAATGTGAAACAATAAAAAGGATTATGCCTTAAGTGGAAAATGCATAATCCCCAAATGCTTTCCCAACCAAAACAAACAGATATGGAATAAAGAAAGGGAGCTTCCATTTGCCAAGTTATGTATTGTTTTGTCATTCATACAGATGTCTGATGGTGGCAGAACACAAGTTTTTGGCAATTACAATGCCAAAAAGGTATTCAAGGACAGAACTATTGATATTTTCATAAACACCCACAAAAAGTGTATTTGGTTTTTCGTTGTAGTTGTTTTAAGATTGTTTGGCATTTAAGAAGAGTCCAACATTAATTGACACTTCATAGTTTCTATGATCCTTGATCTCTAATCCCCCATACAAATTCAGGGCAAGTATTCTGCTAATGAAAAAGCATGGTATGAGTCATTATGATAACAGGTATCTTACTGTAAATGTATGGATTCTGAATCTCTGGTCATTGTATAGCTAAGTCATTGATTAGCTAAAGAAGGTACTGACAGCCTGGAGCCTAGCTCTCAAAGCTGGAGCCAACAGCATATCTTATGCATTGACTGAAATAATGCAGTGAAATTCCTTTCTCTCTTAACAAGCTTCCTCCAGTCATGAAATTCCCTTTGCTATGCTGCAATGGAGAACATGTTCAGATATTGAAAAACTGTAAGCCATTACCTACTTTATCACTCATATCAAAGACACTGAAAAGATAGCACATGTACAATTGATGGATTATTCTCATCATGAAAGTCTGATGACCCCACTTGGGTTTTCAAACAAGGCATTTAATAACCGCTGCCTTGTTAAAAGGTGGAAAATGATCTGGCTGGTGGCCTGATAGGACGAGGTTTTATTGATTTTACTGAAGCCCTTGACTTGGGAGATCACAGGCTTCTTAAGGGCAAACTTAAAAGGAAGCATTAAGATGGATGAGTAATTACCTGTGTGATGGATGTCATTCTGTAAACATCAGGATTGTGTAGCTTCTCCTTTGGGTATTAATTGATGGAGAAAGGAAAAACCATAGGCAAAGTCTCATTTCGACTACTTTTAGTCCTTTTGCATATTTATGAATTAACTTTGTTCTGTTGGAAGTATTGAGTATAGATGATTTAAAAAAGATAAACCTTTGGTTTTTTCCCTTTAAATGTTAGTTTACAAAGAGGAATGGATAGATTGTTATAGGTGCTGGAACAGCAGCAAAATGATGTTTCAAATGTTACTGAATATAAAAAAGAAAGAACTTTGTATATGCCTTTAGCTCTCATAGTTCTGTGGCTTCCTGGGAGTGAGGGTCTCTGAAGCCTGAGGCTCCCAATGGGCCAGGATGAGCTTGAGACAACACCAGAGGAGACCACTTGTGGCGGACTGGGGAAGGAGGTACTGAGTTGCTATCAGTGCAGAGGAGATTTGGAGGCTTCATAGGGTGCTGGAGAGCAGAGGTCACGATGTAGCCCTCTGAGCAGTAGGATAGTCATGAGGGACCGGAGAGGGTGGAACTCTGGGTGCTCAGTTTTCTATGCATTGGAAGCAGCTGCTTGAGAGATGGTAGAGTGGGGGTTCTCAGGCCCTTCTCCTTTGGCCCTCGTCCTCATTCAGATGGTGTCACTGTGACTAAACAAGGCTATCCTCAGGGTGGAGAGAGAGTAGGGGAGGGGCTTGTGTTCACTGGAAACCACTGAGCTATTGAACCTGGGTGATGCACGAAATTCCCTTAATGTTGAAACACTGAAGTGAGCAATCCTTTTGAAGTAGAGAAAAGAATAATTTTTATCTTATCTGTTGGATATAGTAGAAAAGATGTGAGTTTTGGAGTCAGACAGATGGGGTCTGGTTTCCAATTCTAGCTTCATGCCCTATCTGGGAGATCTTGGCAAGTTTCTTAATTTCTCTAACTTCACATTTCTCTCATTAATCTATGATTCATTTATTCATTTATTTATCAAAGGTCTATTGAGCAAATACTATACATTAAGTTCTGTGTAATAGAGATAAATCATGATTTAAACATGATTATTTTTCTCAATATTGTTTAATAGAGACTGTCACATGTGTAAATAAATAAATGCAATATAATTATAGGTGCTGCCATATATTGGATAGATTATGTCCTGGACAGAGTGAGGGCATAAAAAACAGAGTGACTGAATTTTCTGAACAGGGAATGGAGCTGGAAACAATTCAGAGAGGAAGTAATGCTTAATTGAGTCCTAAAGATGACTAGCAGGAAATGTGATTGTAGAGGTGGGCAAATGCCAAGTGATAAAGGGGGCTGGAATCATCAAGGCACAAAGAGGAAACTTCTTATCAGGGGTGTCTTTGTGGAGGGGTAAGGGGGTATTTATAAACAGTCTGTGGGTGCAGGAGGGCAGGGATCTGCAAAACAAGTTTTCCTTGTGTAAAAGATTATATGAACTTGTTGCAGAGATTCCTTCTAAGATTCTGAATTCTAATGGGAAGAAGAAAGTGTGGTCTTATTTTTGACAGCTTTTTGTCCATTTTATTGATCTTGGCACCTAAGTTGTTTTTTCCTTCGTATGTGGATCTCAAATGGATGTTGTCCTGCAGTGTTCAAATAATATCCTGGGCCTCTTCTGCTAGGAGGACTTACTTAGCTGTTAGGTAGCACATCCTCCAAAGCCATAAAAGAGAGGATCCTCTGCAATTATTTCTGTTGCAGGAGATACTGGATCCTCCTCATTCATATAGGCAGGAAGTTTGCTCTACATGCTGTTGTGATACTGCTGGCTTCCATTCCGTGGGTTAAAGAACAAAGTTTTATGTATCATATAGCAGGAAAAGTCAGCCACCAAAAAGCTCACTGTGATATGTGAAATATTTGTCAAATATCATACAGGTTTAACTTGATTTACACTAGATGAAAGCATCACCACAGCATGTGTGAGCCTTAGAAGAGGAGAGGAAATTCCTTGCTTTATTTCCTACTTGGAAATACATTTTTTTAAAAGATCAGATCCAAGAGTGAAATCATGGAGGTAAGGTGCTAAAAATATATATTAATTTCATCATTAAATGAACTAATCATTTTTGTATAATACAGAGAAGAAAAATGGATGGGATAGAATTTAGAAGAATAGTCTGCTAAGTGTTGTAATGACTATATTGTAATTATATTCCAGTGGTATGATATTATATATTAGAGGAATATTTGGGAGATTGTATTTCTATGTGGGGAAGTACTCAATGACTAGAATACATTTTTCATTTTATGGATTTTTATATATTTGTATAAGTTGGCTTTTTTCCAGAGAAAAAATAATATATAAGGTATTTCACTTTGTCAGAAGCAATCTGTAGTGAAGTATTTTTATATATAATGAATGTGTGTGAAGGATATTAGAACTGTTTTTTCTCTTCTTATCTTTTATAAATGTTATCAACTATAACACTACCAAAGGATAAGCTATTTTGGAATAGTAAACTGCCAGAAATTTCTTGACATCACAGAGAAAAGAAGAGGAATATCAAAGACCAGTTTAATGTATCTTTCTGATTTTTATTACTCCTCTGCTCATTCCTTGGCTTAGAGCTTTGATTCTAGCATATCCGTGGCCTCTTTCCTAATTGTTAATATCTGTGGGGTGGAAGGCCTACTCCTATGGCTGTGATTTAGCCCAGGAAATTAGTTCTCTGTGATGGGTTATTTCATGTTTTGCCAATGTGGAAATAGTACATACTATTGAAAGACAGATCCTATACTCCAAATGTGTTCATGAGTACTAATTCATTTGGGAGGACATCTTTCTAATGAAGATGTTTTGGGGAACAATTTTCATGAACAATATTTAAATTTGAGCGTATGCAATAAATAGATAATAAATTTATCTATATCTCTTTTTTTAAAATAAATAATAAAATTATCTGTATCTTTTTTTCAAAATGTATCATGAACTGTTGGAGTCTTCTGTGTAATGAAAAACAATGTTTCCTAAGGTGAGTGAGGATTATAAAATGAAAGCACTCGAATAGCTTGATTGGAAACAACACGAGCCTTATGAAAAGGCCCAGAGACTTTGCAGTAAGTAGGCCTGAGCTCAAATCTTGGTTCCATCATCTGTGTGACATGTTATATAACCTCTTCAGCCCCTTCATCTTCATCAGTGAAATGGAATTATTAATATCTAATCAAAGGTCCTTACCCATTGCCAGTCACATTGTGAGTTTTAACAAATGATGGCTGTTATCAATAAATGTAAATTCATGAGAAGCTTTGAAAGCTCTTCCATGGAAGTGAACTGCCTAGATTATTTGTCAACAACCTAGTTTATTTTCAAAATAATCTTAATGTGAGGATTTCTACAAGTCTTGTTTTCACATAATCTACTTAGATGGCTGTGGTAGTTCTCCCAGCATTCCAGCACAACAGTTTTCCACATGGTTAGTTGACTTGAGCCATATCACATTGACCTCTAACAACTTAAGCATCAATGGTTAAGACATACCGGACCATAAAACAGAGAAGAAAATTTACATATAAATTTAACATAAAACTCCAAAATATCATTACATGATATTAAAGTAACTTCTACTTTTCTCACAATATGTGCTTACTGTAGAAAATTCAGAAAATATCAATATCAAAAAAAGAAGAAAAATGTCCCTTCTTTCTATTGCTCAGATATAATTTACAACTGTTAACATCTCAGTATATATCTGTCTAGTTCTTTCTCTAAACGTACACCATTATTTTTCCAACAAAAATGGAATCATGTTGAACATGATTGATTTAATGGTTATTATTATCATATTTTCAAGTCTTTGAAGTACTCCAACATGTTCTTATGGCTGTATAATAGTCCATCACACTTTAATCAATCCTCTATTTTGGACACTTACATGGTCCCTGCAACTCCTCACTCTTCTTCCCAAACATGGGAAGTTACAGGGAACAGAAGTAGAGGCACTGGACTAAGTCAAGAGAGCAACCTGCTCAACCTTTTCACATCTAGTTCTGTGAGTCCATACAGTTCCTAATTTCTAAAGCAGTATGATTGTGGTTTTGTTTACTTATAGACCAATGTATGGCCCAAAGAGCATCAACTATATGGTAATCAAGTTTAAGGCTTTTAGTGCTTAAAATTCTGATTTTAAGAATTTTAAAATCATAAATCCCCCCCCCCCCAAAGTTCTACTAATTCTTTCTCCTACAAACAAGTGATACAGCATCTTGAAAAACATGCTAAAGTTTATTTTGTGATGCATGAAAATAATCTTGTCACCAAAGTGTATGGCAACCTACAGCTCTTTTATGTTACTGTTCTAGGAGATGCAAACTATCCTTTACTCCATTGCTCTTCCCCCTCCTCCAGCCTGTCTTTATTGGCATGAAGGGATTGATCTAAAAGAACTTGAGCTGGTTACCAAGGGTCTTGTATTCACATTCTCCCATCTGCCATTAAGTCTCTCTGTGGTGTTATATAATCCATTAACTCTCTCTGTCACCCACTTTCTTTACTTGCCCTCTCTAACTTACAGTGTACTTATGTGGACAAAAAGAAGTGACAGATTCAAAAGTTCTTTGAAAAAAATTCACTCTATTTCTATCCATTTATTTTTCATTTTTAGCACTTGTTTCTACAGTTCTGTTTTCTATTTCTCTGGCTTTGCTTTAACTATTGGAAAACTCCAGTTTCAGATCTTTAAATACTAGTAATTGTAACTGTAAGTTGTTCTACCTTAGAAGATGACAACTGAGTAAAACACTGAAGGAAATGAGGGATGTCTGAGAGAAAAGCTTTATAGGCAGAAGAAACAGCAAGTACAAAGGCCCTGAGCCAGGACCATGTCTCAGTAATTGTAAATTGTTCAGGTGGATCTCTGCTGTCTCCCACATGGCATCTACCACTCTTTGACTCTTCTGCTTCAGCCTGTTGTAGCCATGTCTTTCATCACTGCTGATACCCAGGCCACAGGTATGACAGGGACACACACCAGAGCATACTGGTAGTGCTGTCCTCACAAAAGCCAATGCCCAAGGACTGTGCTGTCATGATACTCTTCCATGGAAAGAAACTGACCTCTGATTTTGAGAATGTAGAAGGTGTGACCATCACTACCATCATATGCCAATAGTTAAGATAACATAGCACCAATCCCGCTGAGTCATCTCACATCTTTTGGCTCTAAAAATTCTTTCTGTCTCATCTCTCCCAAACCTACTTAGCCTTAGTGAATTCTTGTTCTTTCTTAAAGTCTCAACTTACATGTCTCCTTTTCCAATTGTAAACTTCTCTGTTCTATCCCTGTCCTGTCATTACTGAGATCATGTCACACTTTTTATCAAACACTTCAATAGGTGTCATTCAAGGAAAAGCATATATGGTCACATTGGCCCTATTGGGTTCTACCTGCCCTTACCTGCCCTTACCTGCCTTTACCCTTTCATCCTGACCCACCTTCTACTCTACTTCACCTACTCAGTCTACTGCTCCCTGAACACAGTCCAGACTCAAGGCCTTTGCACTTGCTGATCCTTCTGCCTGGAAAGATTTTCCCTCAGCGATTCCTTCAGTTTTTTACTCAAGCATCATCTCAGCTAGATGACAGAACTGGCCAATCTATCTAAAATGTCAACCCACCTCCTTAGTTTCATATTCCCTTCCCTGATTTATCTGTTTCCTTTAGAACTAAGTACCTTGTAAATATATTACCTATTTTATTTAGATACAGTTTCTCCCCACAACTCCCCATGCCCACCAGGTTGTAAGATCCAGGTGGGCAGGGATTTCTGTCCTTCATTAATGTAACTGCAGTATTCTCAGTGCCAGGAACTCAATAAATACTTGCTGAGGGCTTCCCTGGTGGCGCAGTGGTTGAGAATCTGCCTGCTAATGCAGGGGACACGGGTTCGAGCCCTGGTCTGGGAAGATCCCACATGCCACGGAGCAGCTGGGCCCCGTGAGCCACAATTGCTGAGCCTGCGCGTCTGGAGCCTGTGCCCCGCAACGGGAGGGGCCGCGATAGAGAAAGGCCCGCGCACCGCGATGAAGAGCGGTCCCCGCACCGCGATGAAGAGTGGCCCCCGCTTGCCGCAACTGGAGAAAGCCCTCGCACGAACCGAA
The DNA here is from genome assembly GCF_949987535.1 of Balaenoptera acutorostrata. Taxonomy (NCBI): domain Eukaryota; kingdom Metazoa; phylum Chordata; class Mammalia; order Artiodactyla; family Balaenopteridae; genus Balaenoptera; species Balaenoptera acutorostrata. The sequence goes on from NC_080080.1 coordinate 43,298,979, forward strand.
GACCCAACACAGCCAAAAATAAATAAAAAAAAAAAAAAAAAAAATACTTGCTGAATGATAGAACATTGCATGTATGTATGCATTTGTGTATGCATTTATTATCTACTTATTTATTAATTTTACTTTGTTTTATTGCATATTCCTCTCACCAGGACCCAGGCAGGAGGCTAAGAAAGCTGAGGTAGAGGATAGTCTGAATGAGGGTTGTCTTACTGAACTCAGAATTGCTATCTCCCATTTTCCAACCCCCAGTGTTGGAAAGCTCTGGATTCCATCACCCTGTCCCCATAATTCTCCAGACATTTCCAGGAACACCCAAAACCCAAATTCTAGGGCACAAAACTACTGAGTATCCTAGTGTATTAAAATGAATAGAAATGAGGGAACCCTTATGTATGGTATGAATAATCTTCTATTGTAACAAGATTTAGACACAGGATAGCAATTAACTGACATTTTCATCAGACTCGTAAAAAGAACACATATTGGGATATATGTAAGAATGGGAAAAACCTCTTTTTTACCTCAAATGTTAAAAATTTGTTGTATAGTGAAAAATCAGTACACCAGATCTTTTATTCCATTTAAAGAAAAAACATTTACTATGCAGAAATGAAAAGTCTAGTATGTTAAAATTTATAAAAACATTTTTTAAAGTCTTGGACCATAGACTTTTCGATGGATAGGGGCAGGTTATGTCTTTGAAACAGAATTAGTTTTTGAAATTCCTGTGAAGTTAGTGGGAAATTGCTCACTACTTTGTTCTTCAAATGGCATGGTTGGCTCTTGAGAAAGATATCTGAAAGCCTTTATTTGATTGTTGACAGCTGGGCATTCTTCCAGCCTGCCAGATGAGACTCTATCTTGTCTAAATGTAAATACCTGGTTACCTGACTCCCTGTCATGGAGGGCAGTTTATTCCTTTTGTAGGAAGCCTTGATTTCACAGAAAGAAGAGACAAAAGGCCTTCATTAGCGGGAGGCTTCAAACTGTTTCCAGACCTTGTGTTTACTTCTATAGAGCAGACTTTGTTTTCATGCCCAATAAGTTTGAGGAAGCAGTAAAATCAGTCCGGTAAATGGGTCACTGACATAGAGTGGGAGCCCACTCTGGTTTTGCAAAGTACCAGGCTGCTGCTATGCCGGGAATCTGGACACCAGTGGGTTGTCTGGGGGGTGCCCAAGCTTCCCCTCTGTCCCAGACCAGCAGGCTGTAGAGTGCTCCTCAGCAGGTGGGGGCAGGGCTGGGAGGAGGAGAGGCTTTGACTTATTCATGTGCAATCTTAACGTCTTGAATGAGGGAGGCTTAGAAATGTTGCTAATAGAATACATAAGCACACATCACATACACACTCATAAAGCCATTAAATGATTTTTCTTCCCTTTTTTTGGTGGTCAGGAGAGCCCAGAGTGAAATTGCGCAATTTATGCTGTCATTTCTGTAGCTCTTCTAGTGAAGAATCTAGGTGTTTCTTCTAATACCTCCACTGCAACTTCCAAATCATAGTCTTCCTGTGTTAGCTGAAAGCATTAAAACCAGAAATTACCATAATAGTGCTATTTACCCCTCATTTATGGAAATACTAGTGTTATTTTTCCACTGACTTTACAGAATGCATTTCAACCGCAGTATTTTTGGTCTGGTTGATGAAACTCAATTGTACTTAAAAAACACAGTTGGGCGTTGTATCCGAAGACTAAACCAGCAGGCTTGTCATTTCACAAAAGAGACTCCAGAGGTTGCTGTACCTGTGATTGGAGAGTATTTTATCTGGTGTTTGAGGCTGTGGACTAATGCCTTATTTCACAGCTAATCATCTCCATGTGCTTATGTAACTGGACCAGTGTTTGAAAGAAAACTGCACATTTCAACAGCACTACAAACTAGATGTAAGAAATTCTACTTCACTTTATGTAAAAACAGACCTGAAAGTGGGGGTGAGTGAGATATAAACCCTGAAAGTGTTGCTTAGACTGAACCAAAAGGTTGAAAGAAGAAAGTGGTGTGTGTGTGTGTGTGTGTGAATGTGCACACGCACTCCCACTCACACATGTGATAACTCGAGGTTATTAGCACAGTTTTACTTCATTGATGTTTTATTCTCAGGCATAGCACTTGGAGACACTCTGAACTCACAAACAGCCCTGATTATGGTGTTTGTGACAATGCCACAGGGTCTTTGCATTATTTATCCCAGTCTGCTTCACTCATCCAGCTTTCTGGGAATATTTTCAGATGGAATCACTAATTAGTACATATGTGGGAACTTCTGAAAGCAGTTCGGCCCCCTCCTCATTACTTTTTAATTTTTTTTCTATTTGCCTAATGTATGTCAAAGACAGAATTTAGAATGATGGGCTGGGGGAATTTTCAGTCTGAAATGCATACACTTTGTGGGGAAAAAATTCTTCTAGCAAGGGACCTTTTATATGATCAGAAAGAAAGTTCCACTTCGTCCTAATGGAGAATGGTGTTGGTTTGGTCCATAAGGTGTTCTATGGAGTATTTTATTAGTTAACCTCTAGCAGAGCTTTCTAATATTGCCTCATAAATATTTTAATAATCCTGTAAACTGTGCCTTTATTTATCAGTACACATCCTGACTCTGCTAGACTACACTGGGGCCTCCTTCCATTACCTTTCCATGCTTTGAATCCTATACATTGTGGGCACAGTATTTTCCCAGTTAGATCACAATCCACATATGTAAGAACTAATTTTTTTTCATTTTGAAACACTAAGAACAAATGTGACAACAAGGTCTCTGAATCTTTGCCCCTCCTTTCCTAGGTTTCTTCCTATCACTCTATGTCAAAAAATAAATTATTTCCCATGTCATATAGTAAATACATGTCATGAAATATGAATTCTTAGGCAAAGGCATTTTTAAGATGTCAAAAGAATCCAGGTGCAGTCAGAAGAGAAAATACGTCTACTAAGAGAAAAAAAAAACCCATAGAGACAATTAAAAATAGATCATCAAAATAAAGCAGATCTCTTAACCAAAAAATTCAGACTTGACAAAACTATGTTGAATCAGGTATATGTTATTCTCTGAGTCACATAGACATACTAAAAATATATTTGGTAAATTGAGCAACTGTATGTGTGTGTGAATCATTGGATTGTGTCTTTAGGGATCTGCTACACAGCTTATTTATTATAGTTGCCTTTACTTTCTGAAGAACTCAGTGTAAATATGTTGAAAACCATCAGTATTCTCTGCAGAAGTTCAAAAACAAATAAGGTCTTTTAGAGGGTACTTAACCTCAGATATAAAATATCTGTATAGTCATGTGGTCAAGCAGCTAAGTTACAAATGTCATCTAGAGGATCTAATAAATGATATTAATTGAAGAGTATTTTTAAACTTACTGGCCTAACTTCTTTTGAATTATATTTCCAGTGTCCTAAAATCTAGTGTTTCAAGCTTAGTTAGGAAAGGAGACTTAATATTTGCATGTCTGGGAAAGGGACAGCATATGGGTTCATCTTACGTGCCAATTCCAATCTTTGAGAGTGGCAGCCTGCAGACTTAGCAGGAAAGTGTGTTGGGATAGAAGTATTATCTGTAATTGTTACAGTAAGGAGTTTGTGACAGTAACAATACACATACCAGGCATTTCCATCCCTCATCTAAAAACTTACACTCAATTGTGTGACCTTTCTATTTTAACAGATGATTTACAGATGAGAAAACTACATAGCATTTTGTTCCAAACTTAAGCTAATTCAAGATGCTCTAAATCTGTGGTGTCCAATATGGTAACCATCAGTTAAGGGTGGTATTGAGCACTTGAAATGTGCGTCTAGTCCAAATTGAGTTATACGGTAGCTATAAAAATACACATTGAATTTCAAGGACTTAGTATGAGAAAAGAATGTAAACATCTTATTAATATTTTTATATTGTTACATGTTGAAATGATATTTTGTATATATTGGGTTAAATAAATTATATCATTAAAATTAATTTCATCTATTTCTTTTTACTTTTTAAAAATGTGGCTACTAGAAAACTTAAAATTACATAGATGGCTCAAATTTCTGGTTCATGTTATATTTCTATTGGGTCATGTTGTTCTCAATTAACATTTCTTCTCTTCTTTCATTACCTCTAATGTTTAAATATTTTAACCTGCAAAGACAGATTGTGGTTTCTTTTCTACAACTGTAGAAATTTTTCATTTTTTTCAAAGTATAACATATTTTCCATAAAGCATAAACTTGCTTTTTGCCTTTGGACCTTCGCTCTCTCTCACTCTTCTGTTTGGAATGCCAGTCTATCCTTATCCAGCCACCTGGTGAAAGCACACCCATTTATTTTTCAAGACTTGTCTCCAGTATAACTGTGGTATAAGGCCTAAAATTAAGGCTCAATATTATGTGCTGCCTTGATGTCTGGTGAAATCGGGAAGGCCTCCTCTGGCCTCACCCCAAGTTCCCCTCAATATTCTGCTGCTATAGATAAGCTCCCCCAGACAAACAACCTTCCTTAACAAGGGGACAAGTGTTGTACTTGCTTAACTCTGAGTAGTGGGTTTCAGTCCCCTGCCAGTCACAGAACTACTGAAACAAGCCAATCACATCCTCCTGTGGGAACCAGGGGCATCTCACCCTCTTGATACTACAAAGCTTGCCTCCCACAGTCCCTGGTTATTCACTCCATTCCAGAGTGCAAACCTAATGTGACCCTGCATGGCCTGTGATCTCCCCTTCCTCCCCCAGGATGTAAGTATTTGTGACTAATAAACTGTTGTCAGTCTCTCCTGTTCAGTGTTAGGTGCTATATATTTGACCATCCCCATGACCTTAGGCTGGAATCTTTCCCACATCAATAGGGTGAATAGGAGGTGATTAAAACAATTGCCTTTTCTCATAAGCCATCCCCCTCCCCCAAGGTAGAATTGACCATCCCCTTTGATCACACCTAGTGTGTGCTATATATCCTTCTATCTTAGTAACCAGACCTCTCATTTGCAATAATTTGCTTATACATCTGTGTCTTTCTCCTGGAAACTAAAAGGTGATGGTAGCAACAATTTCTCATGTGTTTTTATATTTCTGTTTCTGAGGACAGGGCCTGGTTCATAGTTGGCACTCAGTAAATGTTTCATGAATGAGTGGATTTTGAAAACCATTACATAGTTGATACTGGTATTAGGAATTTACTACTTTTAAACAAGAAGAACTAAAATGAATTTTTCTCAGTCTAATACTTGCCTGTAGAGTGGTAGGGGAGATATCTGCTTATGCTGCAATTTGCTGAGAAAGAGAGGGGGTAACTTGAAGTGATGGGCAGATAACTAGTGGCTTATACCTCTTCTCCACTTGGAAAGTTAGTGGTAGAAAGCAAAGAATGACCTTAGGAACCAATTCAGAGAACTACTGTGTAAATACAGTTGTTTGATTAACCACAATCTGCCTTTCAGGGAACCTTAGTTTAAATAAACAGATATTCTTTCTAAATGTAAGAACAAGGAAAATGCTCAGTGTGATTATGGATAACTCAAACTTGTTTGAGAGGAGAGGAAGTCCATGTCAGTGGAGGGAGGAGACCTAGGGTAGATGAGCATTTGGTGAGGCAACAGTGAGATGAATCTAATCTCATAGAACTGGGCTGAATCCAATGGAGTTGGCAAGCCAGGGCCTCTAAGTGATAAAGCTTTTACAAGGCTAGGTCTTGCTCTGAAGTCACCATGACACTTGCACTACAAGGACATTAGGACCAGCAGAGTCATGGGTGGAAAGAATCATGCTGAATCAGTCTGCAGCCTTTCTATTGGCCTCTTCCAGGGCCAAACATCTGGTCTCTGCTTTCTCCTCCATAGACTTTACCCAGAAGACAAGAGGAGCATCCAAGGCCAAGAACACTGTGGAACTGTTATTTCTCAGTTCTCTCAAATGTTCCCAGTTGATGAAATAGTGATGGCATATTGTCTCTTTGTAATCTGATTTTCTTCCATCACTTATCTGAACAAGCTAGACCTCTCCAATTAAGAATGAAAACCAGGGGCTTCCCTGGTGGCGCAGTGGTTGAGAGTCTGTCTGCTAATGCAGAGGACACGGGTTCAAGCCCTGGTCTGGGAAGATCCCACATGCCGCGGAGCAGCTAGGCCCATGAGCCACAACTACTGAGCCTGTGCATCTGGAGCCTGTGCTCCGCAACAAAAGAGGCCACGATAGTGAGAGGCCCACGCACCGCGATGAAGAGTGGCCCCCGCTTGCCGCAACTAGAGAAAACCCTCGCACAGAAACGAAGACCCAACACAGCCAAAAATAAGTAAATAAATAAATAATTTAAAAAAGAAAAAAAGAATGAAAAACAATTAAAATTTTAAGATAAAATATGAAGTTTTTGCTTAACTGCATTAGAAATTATTGATAGCTTATTTTTTAAAAAAATGTCAGCATGTGTTGGTTAACTACCTTAGGAAAGACTTCCTTTTGTTTTTCATTTCTTTTTCATTTTGATCTATATATATTTTTGATGTTGAATTGTCCTATTCTTTACACAATTATTGTAATAGTAGATAGCAGTTTGTTTTAATGTCCTCACTTAACAGCAACAGCTTTTATCATCTGTTCCCTAAATAGTTTCAGAATATGGCTGGTCTCTGGCCATAAGTCTGGACTCACTGTTTTATAATGGAACTTATCCTTGCCACTGGGGTAGTATAGGAGCAAGGTTGTGGAAAATAATAAACATACTCCAAAAGCCAAAAGGGGTTCAGTAGCTGGGTTCTTCCCTGGCCAAGTTTCAGTTCCAAAACATTCTGTTTCACTGATATTCATGGCCTTGGGCCCTGAGAATCTTCAGGGTTCAGAAAACAGAATTCACAGTTTATATATCTCAGCTTCAGTTTATATCTCAGTCTGCAGACTGTCCTCCATTTAGAATTAAATTAACTTAAGAAGAGAGTGCAAGTACCTTTTTTGAAAATCTTTTTGGCTTGCCTAGTGATTTAATTTTCAGCTCAGATATGATTTGGCCTCCCTGTTGCATGGTGTCTGCTTTTCATTTGCTGGGTGTTGTTCACAAGGTCCTGGGACATCGCAGGAGGCTGCCAGCAGAGCAACAGCAGACCTTAGAAGGCCAGGCCCCATGCATACTTTGTAACTTCAGAGTCACAGGACTGGCCTCTTCATGTGCTGTGATTGCTCTGGCTTCAAGAAAGAAGGAGTGTTTTCTGTTCTGCAAAGCATCTTGCATTATTTTTTAAACATTTTGTCTTTGATACATACCCAAGTACCACACATTTTCCCCCTTAATTTTTAAACCCACGTACACTTCAAGGGAAATTGAATCCATATGTTTCTGATTCATTTACACACAACTCATCAAAATGTTGTTTTAAAAGAGCTAAACTCAAATCCCACAGGGGCTGAGCGGATTTCAGACTTGGCTGAAGGTTCTCCCTTCCCTGGTCACGGTTGAATGTAAGCAAACCAAGCTTTAGTGAAATCAGAACCCTCACACTTCCCAGAATTTGCACAAATAGCACCTCTCTTTGAGGTTCAGCTGGAACGTGGTGACTTCTTAGCCTGTAGTCAGCTTTCATTTGCACAGACACCACGGCCTGTGCTTGCTTTAGTTCAGACTGTGTGAAGAAAATGAAAAGGAAAAGTCTCTCCTGACATTGTTCTGGCCAAATTGGAAAGATCCAAAATCTTCTAGGGAGCCTATTTGTGTATATTTTCTGCCTGCTTGTGGACTCATAAAATCATGGAGCTGGCAAGGACCCTGCAAGTTCATTCTCCTGCCTTCAAAAAGGCCTCACAAAATTCCTAAACAAACAGTAAAGCTATTTCAATTGCTACCACAAATAATGTTATAGAGCAAAGGCTAGTTCTTACTTCCTTTTAGTTAATTCTGACCAAAGCTCAACAACTCTCAATATCAGTCAGTTTGTCAAATTTAGATACATGCACAACACTTGTATACTTGCCCTCAAAGAAATTCTTGAGGTTCCACTAGTTCTTAGATAATAACTGTGAAATTGTCCCATTGTGCCTTTTGGTTGCCAGTCACCATTGAAACTAGCATGGAGACTGGCAAGGCAGCTGGCAGTGAGAGGCTTTGTCCATGGTTAAGAGCTATTCCCCTTTGCCTGAATGGATCAGGAAGCTTGGTTGGAATGATTGAAAGAGCTGTCAACATCTAGGCATCTTCACCATGAAAATGTCCAAGGCAATCATAGCATAAAAAAACAGCGTTTGGGGTTCCATTTTTCCGTCGCCAATACAGAAAATAGAAATACCAGATGCTTCATGCACCATCGAAAGGTGAGTGAGGTGGCCAAAATGCACAAAGGTCAGCGGGAATTACTAAGCTTCCTCTGAGGCTCAGGACTCTGAAAACAATGCATTTGCTATTTGACAGAGGGGCCCCCAAACACAGTGGCCTCTGACTGATGCCCTGAAAGAATGGGTGAACATTCCAATAGATGTTTTGACTAATGTCAGTTAATGTAACTGCTCTGAAATGGTGGAGCCTCATTAGTATCAAGAAGTTCTGTTAGTTGGCACCAAAATGGCATCAGGCATTCTGATAAATTCCTGCTTCCCCAGGGGCAACCAACCTGTTCGTTCTGCCTGGGGCTTTTGGCTCTACAATCTCTCCTCACATTAAACAAGTGAATCCTGGCACTCTGGTGGGTTCACAAACCCTGACAGATATTTCTTTACAAAAACATGCAGGTCCAACATCCCTTGAAAACCTGAAATGAATGATGTTCTCTCTCTTTCTGAACTTTCTCCATTTTGTTTATTTACTTATTTTTACTAAAACCCATACTAAGAACATAGTATGCTGAGCTGGCCACAAAATAACATTGTATGGGTGTGTTTGGGGATTTAAAAAATTCGTTAATTGTTTTTAAATTTTTCTCTCAGTTACTCAAGTGTTAGAACTGTTTAGTGGTCATGTACTATTCCTATGGGTGACTCTTTTGTGGTATCATATCATGACCTAAATTTATTATGATTGGTTGGTTGATGTAGCTAAAAATAAAAGTAGAGTCATGTATATCACAAGGGCACACTTTGTATAGGCTCTGGAAGGCAGCTTTTAAAATCAGCTGAATCTCTTGGCAACTGTATTAGAAATGAAGCACATTCATTCCAAAATATCCAGAACCTGGCAAGTAGACTTTTTCCACAAGATCTTAGTGTGATCAGGTTATAGTTAGGCACGTGATTTTTCTCCCAGCTTTTCACCTGAAGAGTTCTACTGATAAAACATATCAGCAGTCACCACCCATGGTGCCCTGATATGTGTCCTGCTCTGTGCTTAACATATTATTTACATTATCTGATTAGATGAAGACAAGCAGTTGAAGGGGACATCATATGACACCTATTATATAGATGAGGACATTGAGGCTTGGAAGAGTAGGGGCCATTTATACAAGATAATAGGTCTAGTAAATGAAAGAGGGATTCAGATCTAAGCTTGTCTGAATGCCTGCAGGCAAATGAAAAATAAAAGTGAAATGAAAGAAAATGGCCTCTATGCTATTTACTATACTTTATTTGAAAACACTGCATAAGAAAAAAGGACTTGTGCAAAGGTTAGGTGTTCTGTTTTGGGTGAATATCACATGGTGAATAGCCAGGATGTAGCTCAGAAACCACCTCCTCTGTGATCTTCCCTGATATTCTGGCAGCACACCCTCTCTTTCTCCTCTGCAGAGTAATGTCCTCTTTCCTTCTGCAGTACCCTTACTGTGCTGTGTCTTTGTTCCTGGGTCTTTCTCCCCTGACAGACTATACTGCCCTCCAGGGAAGGGATTGGGGTCCTCTGGTGTTCCCAGTGCCTGGCACAGTGCTCGGCACAGCATGGATGCCTTTCACTGGGTGTAGAGTGAATGGGGATATTGAAGAGCTGGTCAGCAACCCACAAAGCATGAAGGCAGCGGACAAGGAGGAACAGAACAGGGCCTCAAGGTTTTTGGTGCTAAATCAACAGAACTTGAGAGGTGATTATACTGGGGACATTCATGAGATGGGAACCAGTGAAGGACACTTATGACTAGTTTGACATAATTATTTTTCCACTTCAAAGACCACTTTGTAAATGATCTGGAGGATTACTACTGGGAAAGGGAGGAATTAGCAAAATCAAATATTCCTCAAACTTTCATTTAAAGGAAAATATTTCACAAGAACCCTCATTGATGACTTACATTATTTTTTTAATACCATATTGCATGAACACAAAAAATGCTTGTAGTTCTATATATTTCTTATACTTAGGCTCTAATGAAACTGTAAAATCAAACTGAATTTTCAAATGAAAGATAAACCAAACTAAAAAAAATGTGAGCAATCTAACCCAGCGTTAACTTAGGTGACCGATGTTGTTTTGCTGAAACAAAAATAGCGTTCACAGTATGAATTTGCCTCTGATGGCCACAGTGTAATTCATCCTGCTGGTGATACGGGGATGTTTGTATCCAGGGTCATGGACACTGATGGTGTAGAATATCAAGGAAGACATGTTTTTTTCCTAACCAGGGCGCGCAGACTGGACCTCGCACAGCCAAGACACACTGGGGTTGGAGGACAGGCAAAGCCTTCTTGGTCCAGAGCCTCCCCATGGTCAGAGCCCATGCAGCAGGAGTGCTCCTTTCTAATCCCCAACCCAGAGCACATCGTCCTGGGAGTCAGTGCTCTTCAGGTGGGTGTCCACGTTCTAGGCCCAAACTCCCCGGGGCCACCCTCACCACCATCTGTCTAAGGTCCCAGCATATCCCCTTTTACCTCCCAAGGAGAAATTCAGAGGACACTTATTAAGGCTTCTAGGCTTTCTTCTGCAGGGGTAGCCAAAGGCTTGTAATTTATAGAGGTTGAAGAGTGTAGTAAATACACTCTTTTAGGGCACTGGCGCTGGAGACAGGCTCTCTGCGTTGTGTCTCAGGTTGTATACAGGTAGGTAAAGGACACTGGGCAAGTTAAAGAAGGGCTCTGGAACTTTCTTATCTATAAAAGCACCTCGCAGAGTCATTTTGACCATTAAATGAGTAAAGTGCCTAGAATAGTGCCAGGCATATCGTAGATAAAAGCTATTTTATTGTATTTTCATCACTTGGGCTTTCCTCTTCTGATGGAGGAAACAGAGATGTAAATGATTCTAATTCCTACAGCTAGGGGATCCTACATGCTGAGATTACGTGAACTTGGCTCCCTTCTGGTGGGACCAGCCATGAGATGTGTCATCGAAATTGGGATAGCTTTCAGCAGCTGGCCTAGAGTGACAGGTCCAAGGTCGCTTCCACAAGCAGTGATCTGTGATGGCCTCAGAGAAGCCCTGTGTGATAAGGTGGATTTTTGACCACGTAGGTCACCAGCCTATGAGTACCAGTGGGCATGCTGCTGGAGGTGAGGCTTAGGACTTCACCACATACACTAAACTTTTTTGTCGAAATTTTTGTCACCCCAGAAGTGTGGCACAGAGAGGTGCTGGAGCAACTCAGACCATTTTCTGTCCCACTCACACCAGCCAAGGGAGGTGGGCCAGCAGGGCTTGTGTGCTCTGCCGTATCAACCACGTCTTTCCAGTGCCCTGAACACTGGGAGGACAGGTAGCTTGTGATTTTTTAAACTATAGTCAAATACACATAACAAAATTTTGCCATTTAACCATTTTTAAATGTCCAATTCAGTGGCATTACATACATTCACAATATTGTGCCACAATCACCACTATCTAGTTCCAGAACTATTTTATCATCCCACACAGAAACCTCATAACCATTCAGCAGTCACTCCTCACTTCCCCCTTCCCTCAGCCCCTAACACCCACAAATCTGCTTTCTGTACCTCTGTGGATTTCCCTATTCTAGCTACTTCATATGAGTGGAATCATACAATATAGGGCCTTTCATGTCTACTGTCTTCCCTGCAGCATAATGTTTTCAAGGTTCATCCAAATTGTAGTAGGTATCAATACTTATTTTCTTTTTTGGCTGAATAATATTCCATTGTATGGATGTACCACATTTTGTTTACCCATTCATTATGGTTGGGTCTGTGGGGAATTGGTCAACCTTTCTCCTAAAACAAAACCAGCCCATTGTTGCCAGGTGAGCCCAGTATTTCCAGACCTTCCAAGTTTTTAAGAATTATAGGAAATTTACATATTATGGGATATTTCCTAATACTTAAATGCTGTCTACAATTTTAAATTTTTAGGAAAACCACAATGTGGACCATGCTGTATGCCAAAGAAAAACCTTTAGGCAAGATCTGGCTCTTGAGCTACCATTTATCAGTCTGGTCTAGCTTTTATATAAATCACCACTTCTAGTGATATATTTAGTGCCATTTGTTTTTCTTTTATTATCAGACAGAGTTTTCCAGCATCTTCCTATGTAAATGGCCTAATAACATTACCTGTAATATAAAGTAGATGTGATTTTTGCACAGAAAGTTCTGGCTAACCTTTGGGCTATGTAGACAATTATGAAAATCACCAATGCTTATTAAGAACTTTATTTAGACAAAAGAGATCAAAACCCTGCTATGCCATGCTTTGTTCAAAATGAATGCTGTTGGCTGGTCCCAGCACAGTCTTTGGTACAGTCAAATTGATGCCCTTCTACTTTCAGAACACAGTACATGACACAAGCACACAAGCAAACATAATTAAACACTGGCTCAGATAGAATTTTCCTTAATTAGTTGTGAGTTTCTATAATAAAAATACCTGGAGATTTATCTAACTTCAAAGTCCCATTAAATCTGTGCTGCTTTTGTTGCTTTGAAAATTTGGGAGTTTAGGACTCTTTGCCTCATGCTTCTTAATGATGATAATTATATGATATGCTTAAAAGTGCTTTTGATCTTGGCCTCTCAAAGCACTCAAGTGAGGCATCAATTCCCTCAACCCCACTCTGAGGCAGGTCTTCCTTGTTTACGGGCAATGTGTGCTGACATGGATGTCACAGTTACTGCTGCTTCAGAGAGAATCTGCCAACAGCATCAGTGAAAATGCACAGTTACACATCTAAACTCTCCAGTTTTAATTTTAATCTGTGGAAATAATTGTAACACTTCACATCTTTATGGTGTTTTTTTATAGCCTTTCATCTCATTTAACAATAACAAAAAATTCACAGAAGAATCAAATAATACAGAACCCACAGCACCTATAAACTGGGTAATGGAATTTCTTATTCTGTCTTTTCCTTTTCCCTTTTCTAGTAGTTTCTCAGAAGGCAGTTTTGAACAACCAACCAGGTGACAGGTGTTTTGGTTAAATCTCAGGCTAAAAGGAACAATTCTCTACCTTTCTTACAGTTCCTCAACTGTTGATGAAACAATTCAGAGTACAGTGAATTTCTTTAAGTACCTGTAACTGATTTTGCTGACTTTGTACCTTGCTAGAATGTTAGCTTCTAGTGTTTCTTCATCCATGGGGTAGGCCACAAATAGAAATTAAAAGTTAGGAAATTAAAGCTTGGTTCTGGCACAAGTCTTTCCAAAGAAATAAATTCTATCATGAGCAAGTTATAGTTAAGTGAGATTCTCTTCTAGATGCTACTTCAATTTATACATCTCTTTACCTAAAATGATTGAATATATCTTAGATTTAAACAGAAGGCCCATGAGTCTAATTTGAGGAGGTCTCTCAAGATGCATAGAGACGAGAACTTGATATTTTGACATTAAGAATAAAACACAGGGCTTCCCTGGTGGCGCAGTGGTTGAGAATCTGCCTGCTAATGCAGGGGACACGGGTTCGAGCCCTGGCCTGGGAAGATCCCACATGCCGCAGAGCGGCTGGGCCCGTGAGCCACAACTGCTGAGCCTGCGCGTCTGGAGCCTGTGCTCCGCAACGAGAGAGGCCCGCGCATCGCGATGAAGAGTGGCCCCCGCTTGCCACAACTGGAGAAAGCCCTCGCACAGAAACGAAGACCCAACACAGCCAAAATCAATCAATCAATCAATCAATCAAAACATACGCATCTGATTCAAGATCCTCATTAAAAAAAAAAAAAAAAAAACACTCTTTAAAAAAAAAAAAAAAAAAAAAAAAAAAAAAAAAAAGAATAAAACACAAAGAGCATACTCCTTTGTTCACAAGTAGATCCTAGAGTATCATGCCTTCACCCTATTACTAGCTCAGAAGCAATGAGGATAAGGATCTAGTGACATCATGAATGAGTGTTATAAACAAATATAACTGAGAACTTCTAGTGCATTTGGAGAGAAGCTTGATGTCAGCAAAGCACACTTATTTTGTGGATCTAGATCCATGGAGAAGCTACAGAATCAAAGAAAATTTAGAGCAAAATAAATAAAATACAGTAAAACAAACCAAAATCTTATTTTAAAATTGCTAAAATTAGACTGAGTAACAATGTGATTGTCTTAATTACCCTGAACATCCATATAAAATATATATTTTTATCCTAAAGAGGCTGGTGTAGTATTTTTCTGTGCAGTGAATGGGTTTATAAAGTTAAGAAAACGGAAGAACAGCTAATATTTATTATATTTTTCCCTATGTGCCAGAATTATTCTAAGGTCTTCAGATGCAATCTTCACATTAGCCCTACAATGTAAGTGTTATTTCTCTAGTTTAGAGTTGCAGAAACTGAGATTCAGAAAGGTTAACTAACTTGCTAGAAGACAATGTTAATAAAAGAGCCAAGACTATTACTCAGAGCTGTCTGAAGCCAAAGCTCACGTTCTTATCCAGCAGATTATTCTGCCTGGAGGATGCAATTTTAGATGGAAGACAGGGGACTTGGAACCAATAATGCTAGCACAAGAAAAATCCATCTCGTCTCCTTTTCTATTGGAGAGGTAAACACGCACACACACGCACGCACACACACACACAGAAAGAGACCCAGAGAAAGAGATAGGCTGTACCACTGTATTTTATAAGTCTAGTAAGGCTTTAAATTTTAGCCAAAGCTTTTAAAGATGGGTGTTAAATGAGTACTCGAAATATAACCAATAATCAAGCATTAGACATAATAATCTGGACATATTTTTAAAATTTTTTGGTCATTGTGGTCTTTAAAAAAGCAAAACACTGTGTTAGCAAAGATTATTTAAATTTTGGAGATAAGGCAAGTGCAAGTCCTTGCAATATTATACTGGAGCATTGGTTAACAGGACCTCTTAAGGGTTAAATCTTTTCTTTATCTCCTTCTTACTGCTGGTTAGGGCCCAGACTCTGTGAAGACATAAGTCAACTTGGAGAGTCTCTTCAAGAGATATGTAAATGATTCTGTCCACAGAGTAGATTAACCCTAAGGGTTATCATTTTATTGTCCTGATGGACATTGACCAGGTTTGCCTTTAACTTAGCAAACTTTACTTTAACATGACTTACCTGAGTAACCAGATAATGTCTTGTCTTCAAATTTGTCTCTGAACCAGCTTTACCACCCTGCTGGTTCCCTCATTAACAAGTCAAAAGAACTTTTGATATGTGCTAACCTTTTATTTGTATAACAGTCACTTTTTTTTACTTGTTAAAAAATTAAACTTTGACATCTGAGAAGGTTGAATAGGTGAAATGGATAAATCTGAAATAGGAATTTAAGACAGACCTAATAGAGAAGACTCCAAATGAGTAAAAAGTAGGCAAACAGGTACATTAGAAACCCCTTAAACCTGTATATCTTAGACTGCAGTACGATGCAAACTTCCATCTCTGCTTGGGCAGGAACTAGCTGGAGAAAGCTGGCAGAGGCCGATATGTCCACTATGTCCCAATAGAAGAAGAGGCAGAATTTACTTCTAGTTTTTTCCCCAGGCACACTAAAGAAGAACAGACTACCCTTCTACCATCTCTTACTCTCCAAAACTGAATAGATCAGAATGAGGCTGATGTCCTGCTCATACTCCAATGCAGAGGGAGAAAACACTCTGAGTCGTTTCAGGAAGTCAAAGGTCAAGTTATGCCGGCAGTTATCTGAGATGATCTAGACAATATGTTTTAGAGAAGTGTGTCTTAAGTGTGATGTGTGGCCTATGGGAGAGCAGCAAATTACCCTCCTAATGGACTGTAGACTGATCCAAAAATGTCAGACATTTTCAGAGTGTGAATGATACATAATTCTTTAGACTTCTCTTTTATATATGGCTAAGACTACTTGATAGCAACCTATAATGTTTTAATATTAAAAACAAAATTAAGAGGAGACCTTCAAGATGGCGGAAGAGTAAGATGTGGAGATCACCTTCCTCCCCACAAATACATCAGAAATACATTTGCATGTGGAACAACCCCTACAGAACACCTACTGAATGCTGGAAGAAGGCCTCAGACTTCCCCAAAAGGCAAGAAACTCCCCACGTACCTATGTAGGGCAAAAGAAAAAAGAAAAAACAGAGACAAAAGAATAGGGAAGGGACCTGCACCACTGGGAGGGAGCTGTGAAGGAGGAAAAGTTTCCACACACTAGGGAGCCCTTTCACTGGCGGAGACTGGGGGGTGGCGGGGGAGAAGCTTCGGAGCCATGGAGGAGAGCGCAGCAACAGGGATGCAGAGGGCAAAGTGGAGAGATTCCTGCACAGAGGATCAGTGCCAACCATCACTCACCAGCCTGAGAGGCTTGTCCACTCACCTGCTAGGGCAGGTGGAGGCTGGGATCTAAGGGTCAGGCTTCGGAGGTCAGATCCCAGGGAGAGGACTGGGGTTGGCTGCATGAACACAGACTGAAGGGGGTTAGTGTGCCACAGCTAGCCGGGAGGGAGTCTGGGAAAAAGTCTGGACCTGCTGAAGAGGCAAGAGACCATTGTTTCGGGGTGTGCGAGGAGAGGGGATTCAGAGCACCACCTAAACGAGCTCCAGAGACGGGCACGAACCGCGACTATCAGCGCAGACACCAGAGACGGGCATGAGACACTAAGGCTGCTGTTGCAGCCACCAAGAAGCCTGTGTGCAAGCACAGGTCACTATCCACACCTCCCCTCCCTGGAGCCTGTGCAGCCCGCCACTGCCAGGGTCCTGGGATCCAGGGACAACTTCCCCGGGAGAACTCACGGCACGCCTCAGGCTGTTGCAACGTCAGGCTGGCCTCTGCCACCGCAGGCTCACCCTGCATTCCTTACCCCTCTCTCCTCACAGCCTGAGTGAGCCAGAGCCCACCCAATCAGCTGCTCCTTTAACCCCATCCTGTCTGAGCAAAGAACAGACGCCCTCAGGTGACCTACACACAGAGGTGGGGCCAAATCCAAAGCTGAACCCCAGGAGCTGTGCGAACAAAGAAGAGAAAGGAAAATCTCTCCCAGCCGCCTCAGGAGCAGCAGATTAAATCTCCACGATAAACTTGATGTACCCTGCATCTGTGGAATACCTGAATAGACAACAAATCATCTCAAAATTGAGGTGGTGGGCCTTGAGAGAAACGATATATATATTTTTTCCTTTTTCTCTTTATGTGAGTGTGTATGTGTATGCTTCTTTGTGTGATTTTGTCTGTATAGCTTTGCTTTTACTATTTGTCCTAGGCTTCTGTCTGTCCTTTTTTTTTTTTTTTTAGTATAGTTTTTAGTGCTTATTATCATTGGTGGATTTGTTTTTTGGTTTGGTTGCTCTCTTCTTTCTTTTTTTTATTACTTTTAAATTTTTTAATTTTTAATAATTATTTTTTATTCTTTACTTTAATAACTTTATTTTCTTTTATTTTTTAATTTCTTTCTAGCAAACTTCCAGTGGCATTTTTCACAGAACAAGAACAAAAAAATTCACAATTTGTATGGAAACACAAAAGACCCCAAATAACTAAAACAATCTTGAGAAAGAAATACGGAACTGGAGGAATCAGGCTCCCTGCCTTCAGACTATATTACAAAGCTACAGTAATCAAGACAGTATGGTACTGGCACAAAAACAAAAATATAGATCAATGGAACAGGATAGAAAGCCCAGAGATACACCCACACACACATGGTCACCTTATTTTTGATAAAGGAAGCAAGAAGATACAACGGAGAAAAGACAGCCCCTTCAATAAGTGGTGCTGGGAAAACTGGACGGCTACATGTAAAAGAATGAAATTAGAACACTCCCTAACACTATACACAAAAATAAACTCAAAATGGATTAAACACCTAAATGTAAGGCCAGACACTATAAAACTCTAAGAGGAAAACCTAGGCAGAACACTCTATGACATAAATCACAGCAAGATCCTCCTTTTTGACCCACCTCCTAGAGAAATGGAAATAAAAACAAAAATAAACAAATGGGACCTAATGAAACTTAAAAGCTTTTGCACAACAAAGGAAACCATAAACAATACAAAAAGACAACCCTCAGAATGGGAGAAAATATTTGCAAATGAAGCAACTGACAAAGGATTAATCTCCAAAGCATAGAAGCAACTCATGCAGCTCAATATCAAAAAAACAAACAACTCAGTCCAAAAATGGGCAAAAGACCTAAATAGACATTTCTCCAAAGAAGATATTCAGATTGCCAACAAACACATGTAAGAATGCTCAACATCACTAATCATCAGAGAAATGCAAATCAAAACTACAGTGAGGTATCACCGCACACCGGTCAGAATGGCCATCATCAAAAAATCTACAAATAATAAATGCTGGAGAGGGTGTGGAGAAAAAGGATCCCTCTTGCACTCTCGGTGGGAATGTAAATTGATACAGCCACTATAGAGGACAGTATGGGTGTTCCTTAAAAAACTAAAAATAGAACTACCATATGACTCAGCAATCCCACTCCTGGGCATATGCCCTGAGAAAACCATAATTCCAAAAGAGTCATGTACCAAAATGTTCATTGCAGCTCTATTTACAATAGCCAGGACATGGAAGCAACCTAAGTGTCCATTGACAGATGAATGGATAAAGAAGATGTGGCACATATATACAATGGAATATTACTCAGCCATAAAAAGAAACGAAATTGAGTTATTTATAGTGAGGTGGATGGACCTAGAGTCTGTCATACAGAGTGGAGTAAGTCAGAAAGAGGAAAACAAATACCGTATGCTAACACATATATATGGAATCTAAAAAAAAAAAGGTTCTGAAGAACATTGGGGTAGGACAGGAATTAAGACGCAGACGTAGAGAATGGACTTGAGGACACAGGGAGGGGGAAGGGTAAGCTGGGACAAAGTGAGAGAGTGGCATAGAGTTATATATACTACCAAATGTAAAATGGATAGCTAGTGGGAAGCAGCCCATAATCCAGGGAGATCAGCTTGGTGCTTTGTGACCACCTAGAGGGATGGGATAGGGAGAGTGTAAGGGAGATGCAAGGGGGAGGAGATATGGGGATATATGTATATGTATTGCTGATTCACTGTGTTATAAAGCAGAAACTAACACACCATTGTAAAGCAATTATACTTCAATGAAGATGTTAAAAAAAATAAAAAAAATAAAAAAATAAAATAAAAAATAAAACCAACAAACCAACAAAAAACAAAAAAAACAAAATTAGACTTGCCAGAGTTCACTGAGGATTCAGTGTTTATTACATATTGCACGTGTTTGGAAATATGTAAGCTCTGTGAGAGAAAGGACTTTATTTTGTTCATTGCTCTATCCCCAGCATCAAGAAAAATCCTTGGCACACCTAGAAGGCACTTGATTAATATTTGGGTACATACTGATATATTTGAACAAATGGCAGCTACTCCTTCACAGGTGCATAAGCATGAAGTCAATTTAATTTCTCACAATTTGGGGGAAGGATACAATATTATTAGAACATCAACAGTTTGTAGTGATTTTCAATTGATGCTAATCTTGCCTTAGAATTATAAATTACTGTTAGTTCAGCTTCATCATTACTAATTTTAGTATGATGTGGGTTGTTTGGCTAACCCTACAATATGTAGTTCTGCACATTTGCATCAACATTATTTTGGTCTATAATTTTCCAATAACTAGACTTTAAGGCATGCCTGCAGTGAGTTCCAGATGAATCATCCATACATCTAGAGACAAAGCAGACACACACACACATCATCTGCCAAATGATGCTGCCTTCACTCGTCATATGCTGCCTATACATTTTCTCTATTTAAATAAAATATACTATCATAATAAATGTAACATAAGTACTAGATTATTTTTAACTTTATGTCATTGTTTTATAATATAAAATTATATGTAAGCTTATAAATAACTTGTGAATTTTGTTCATCTTTTTTTGATCACTAGGTTATTTATTTATTTATTTTTAATATTTATTGAAGTATGGTTGATTTACAATATTTTGTTAGTTTCAGGTGTACAGTAAAGTGATTCCATTATAAATATATGTAAGAATATATATTCTTTTTTTACATTCTCTTTCTTTATAGGTTATTACAAATATTGAGTATAGTTCCCTGTGTTATACAGGTCTTTGTTGGTTATCTATTTTATATATAGTAGTCTGTATATTTTAATCCCAAACTCCTAATTTATCCCTCATTCCGCCCCCCCCCCCCTTTCCCCTTTGGTAATCATAAGTTTGTTTTCTATGCCTGTGAGTCTTCATTTTGTAAATAAGTTCATATTTATCTTTTTTTTTAGATTCCACACATAAGCAATATTCTGATGTTTGTCTTCCTCTGTCCGACTTCAATTAGTATGATAATCTCTAGGTCCATCCATGTTGCTGCAAATGACATTATTTTATTCTTTTATTCATTGAAAGTTAGGAACAGGCAGGAATGGAGAGCATGGGTCTTTGGCCAACCTAAATGGACTGTGATGTCTCCTGCCCCACCTAAGCTATCTGTGTTCACCAAAAGGGTGAGAATCACTGTTTCACAGCCCAATGCTTATAAGATTAGACACTGGCCAAAAGTACCATCTAAAGAGCTCCAAATTTTCAGAAAACACCTCTAAGAAGTTCACCATCCTTCTTTCTAATTGGATCCCTCTTTTATTCATTTCCTAGGACTACTGTAACAAATCACCACAAACTGAGTGGCTTAAAACATAAGAAATTTATTTTCTGACAGTTCTGGAAGCTCAAACTTTGAAATCAAGGTCTTGGAGCCTTCTTCTTAGAGGTTTTGAGGAATAAAATGTTCCAAGTTTCTCTCCTAGTTTCTGATGGCTAATGGTAATCCTTGGCTTTCCTCAGCTCATAGACACATCATGCCTGTCTCTGCCTCTGTATTCATAAGATGTTCTCCCTTGCATGTCTGTGGGTCTGTGTCCACATTTCTCTCTTCTTCTGAGGATACCAGTCACTGTATTAGGGCCCACCATAATCCAGTATGACCTCATTTTAACTTGATTACATCTGCAAAGACCCTATTTTCAGATAAGCTCACATTCACAGGTATGAGGATTAGGACTTCAACATAATTTTTAAAGGACACAATTCAATCCATAACATCCTTATTTACTGGTTCCGTTATGGTGTTAATCCTGTAGGCTCTGTGTCTTGTCTTCCTATCCTCAATTAGACCTATTTGATTCAGTGATCTGGTGTTTGAAGGCTCCTCAGAATCTTCCCGCTTGACACCTTTCCTGCATCCTCTGGCCACAAATCTAAGATAGAACTATGCTTGGACAGAGTAGGATACTGATAAATGTCTGCTGGCATGACTTAGTGGCACCTAAAGTTTCCAAATAATAATTTGTTTTATTTGAAAGAATACCACAGAATGACTGCCCCGCAAATGATCACTAATCACAAAACTGCAAAGGATTTTATATATATATATATAAAATATATAAATATTTAGAATATATCTATATATATAAAGTTTATGTAAATATAATTTAATATAATGTAAATTTATATAAATATATAAAATTTAGCATAATGTAAATTTATATATAATATATAATTCAACATAAATTTATATAAATATATATATTTATATATAAATATTTGTATATTTACATAAATAAATAAAATATATATGTATATATTATATTTATATTATATTTATATTATTATATAAGTCTATATATATTACTTTAAAATTTATATATTTATATAATGATGAGTGTATAATAATATTATAAATATATAGGATATATAATGATATATGTGATATATATTTAAGTACCATATATAAATATATAAATAAAATATAAATTATTATATATTTAAATAAACATATAATGTAAGTATACTTAAATTTAAAATAATGAATATATATTTGAATATGCATTCATACAATATAAATTATATTTTATTTATTATATATATTTTTACATTACATATTACTTTATTTTTTATATGAGTTATTTTTTAATATATATTATACTTTATTTATATAAATTATTTATAATATATATTTATATAATATAAATAAGATATTTTATAAGTTAAATATAATATATAAATATATAATATGAATCATATATATTATAAATTACATAATATATAGATATAATAAATATTATAATATGTAAATATAAATATAATATGTAAATATAATATATAAATGTTAAAACTATATAATATATATAAATGTAAAATTATAATCATATATAAAATATAAATATATGTAATATTTATATACTAAATGTATATATTATATTTATATAATATAAATTATAACTATTATAAATTATATAATAATATTTATATATAAATATATATTATGGAAATTATAATATATAAATATATATTTTATATTATATATAACTACATTATATATTATCTAAATTAGATATTTATGTAATTAAATTATGTATTATAAATTACATGATATTTATATATATAATTATATAATATATAAATGTATATATATCAATATTATTAGGTATTTTATAATATGTAAACATATATTTTATATATTTATATATAAATATATTATATAATTATGTTTATTATATGTAAATTATATATGTATGTAATATAAATTATATACTATAAATTATATAATAATATACAAGTATATTTATATGTAAAATATTTATATATATAAAAATATAGATTTGTATATTTTTATATATAAAAATTTATATTCATATCAAAATACTAATTATAATATATAATATAATTATGTATATAAGAAATTATATGATAATATTTATATATAAACATTATTGTGTATTTTATAATATACATAATTATATTTAAAATTATACATATAAATAATATATATTTATTTATATATAAAAGTATATATAAATATATATAAAATACATATAATTTATTTTTATATTATATATTTTATTTAAATAAAAAATATATAAAATACATATCAAAAGTATATATAAAATTTGTATATATGTATAAAATAAAGTATATATAATGTTATAAAATATAATTTCATATTATAATTTATAATATAATATATTATAATTTATATTATATTATATTATATATTATATTATATTATATATAATAATATTATTAATATATATAATAAAATAATAATTTATAATAATTATTATAAAATAATGTATTTTATATTTTATATCATATATAATTATATATACTTATATGTATATTATATATAATTATATATTATATTTATAATGTATTTATATTTGTTTATTTAATATATATTTACATATTAGTTAATATGTAACATATATTAATTAATAATTTATACAAATTTATAATT
This sequence comes from Balaenoptera acutorostrata, assembly GCF_949987535.1. Classification (NCBI taxonomy): domain Eukaryota; kingdom Metazoa; phylum Chordata; class Mammalia; order Artiodactyla; family Balaenopteridae; genus Balaenoptera; species Balaenoptera acutorostrata. The sequence goes on from NC_080080.1 coordinate 43,322,513, forward strand.
TATACAATAATTTATACAAATAAAATTATAATTTATATATTAATTTATATTCATTAATATATAATTACTCTATAAATTATATATTATTAATAAATTATATTTATGTATATTTATTTATAAATACATATTTATTAAATTTGCATACATTATATTTATATAACATAAATTATATAACAATACTTTTGTATAAATGTATAGTACATAATTTAAAGTATACAAATATATATTTTACGTTTATACATAAATATATTATATACAAGAATAGTTTATATAATATATATTATTTGTATTATAAATTACATAGTAATATATGATGTATAAATATATATTAAATTTATATATATTATATTTACATAGTATATATAATTCATATATTTATATACAGTTATATTATTATATAAATGTATATATTCATATATAAACATATAAATATATTTTTAATATATTTATTCATATATTTATATAAATTTATATAAATATAAATATACATAATTCAATATAATATAAATTTATATATATTATTTAATAAAATAGAAATATGTATAACTATGAATATATAAATATAATTTAATATATTATAAATTTATAGATATATAAATAAATTTATTTTTATATTAATATTTATATTTTTTCACTGAAATTTGTGATGTTCTAATGGCTGTTGGCATGTGTTATTGGTCCATTAATGCACTTCTCTGCAGTTTGGTGCTTCTCAAGGTCCCAAAGGCATGCATAATGGTCCAGTCACACAACACACTCTATTGAACTTTTTGTGTAATTTTGTTCCAGACAGATCAGGTTTAACCATATACACTGCTTTTTAAATTGTGGCTTAAGGGCATTTTTATTTCTTATGTTCAGTGGTACTTTTTTAAAGGATGTGTAAATTCATCTGAATGAAACTGTTGAGATATCAGATAGTGGCTGCAGATATGAAGTTGGACCTCCCTTAGCTAATTGTCTTTCATATGCCAATCAATGTGCACAGAGCCTAGATGTTTTGCGTGAAGAAAGCACTGGTATTCTTCACCAGACATTGTAGGGAAATGATTAGAACCTGGCCTGATCAGGAGATATTTATCAAGTGCATACCATTGTCTTAGCATCTGCCCTTTATACTGCAGTTTTCTGCTTACAAAGGTCTACACATTAGTTTTGTAGGTATTTAGGAAAAGAAGTCACGTCTTATTCATATTTGTATTATTAGTAGACTGTCTACTGTGTGATTCACTTAATAAGTGATTGTTGAAGTAAATACAAGTACCTTCAATGCATTACTCTAGATGAAAGAGAGCAAGGGATCATTCAAAGAGACAATATAGCCTTCCATATGTTATTTTGTCTAAAGAAGACAAGATCAAGAATAATGGTTAAAAAGAGTTGAAGGTAAAGCTGTGAAAAATATATACTAGGTAAATATGAGCTAAAGAAACTTGGGTTCAATATAATATTAGACACATAGACTTAATAGTAAACAGTATTCAATTCACACTGAAAAGATAGACTATTAGAACAACACAGGTAATAAACTTTATGTAATGAACATGTATTGAACCTTGTAACTAACAAATTCAGAAATTCACATTCTTGTCAAGCACATATGGAACATTTCCAAAAACTTACCATAAAGTCATCCAAAATGCAAATCTTAAAAAATACCACAGAATCAGAATAATTAAGACCACATTTTTTACTATGATAAAATTATATTAGAAGTTAGAAATGGGAAATAAATACAGAGCCAAAAGAATACCATACATTTGGAAACCACACGTCTAAATATTATGTGGATTAAAGAAGAAATCATAATGGAAATTTAAAAAGTATTTAGAAGGAAAACAAAAAACTTCCAAACATCAAGACTTGTGGGATGAAGCTAAATTAGTGCTTGAAGGCTATTTATAGTTTTAAATGTCTACATAAGAAAAGCAGAAAAATTGAAAACTACACATTAAGCTTTCAAGTCAAGAAATTAGAAAGGCATCACAGTCACTCCAAATAAAATAGAAGGAAGGAAATGTAAATCAGCATAAACTAAAGGAATAAACATTTTTTAAAACAATATAAAAGATTGACAATAGCAAAACTGATTTCTTTGAAAAGACTAATAACATTAAGAAACTTCCCAAAATCAACCAGTAAAAAGGCAAGAAAGTAGAAATAGTAATGTTAGAAATTTAAAAATGGAACATAAGAATAACTACAAAAGAGATGCAAAGCACAAAACAATACTATTCGTGATTTATGCCAATAAATTTGAAACTGGTGAAATAATTTTGTGAAAAATAATAATTACTAAAGAGGACCCAAAAAATATTGAAAAATCTGAATATACTAAGAAATTTATTTCAGTAATCAAAAACCTGCCATGAAAAATTCAGATGATTTTACAGATAATTTTGCAGGTGATTTTGAAGGATTAAATTATCTGCATCTTATACAAATTGTTTCTGTAAATAATAAAAGCTGGGAACTTTTTTATGATGTTTGAATAACCTTGATACTAAATCCAGAAAATACAAGGGAAGACATTTATAAACTAACCACATCTACAATGATGAAGATAATAACATCTTTATTTATTTATTTATTATTTTTAAAAATATCTTTATTAGAGTATAATTGTTTTACAATGGTGTGTCAATTTCTGCTTTATAACAAAGTGAATCAGTTATACATATACATATGTCCCCATATCTCTTCCCTCTTGCATCTCCCTCCCTCCTACCCTCCCTATCCCACCCCTCTAGGTGGTCACAAAGCGCCGAGCTAATCTCCCTGTGCTATGTGGCTGCTTCCCACTAGCTATCTATTTTACGTTTGGTAGTATATATATGTCCATGCCACTCTCCTACTTTGTCCAGGCTTACCTTTCCCCCTCCCCATATCCTCAAGTCCATTCTCTAGTAGGTCTGCATCTTTATTCCCATCTTGTCCCTAGGTTCTTCATGACCATTTTTTTTTTTTTTAGATTCCATATATATGTGTTAGCATACAGTATTTGTTTTTCTCTTTCTGACATACTTCACTCTGTATGACAGTCTCTATGTCCATCCACCTCACTACAAATAACTGTTTCGTTCCTTTTTATGGCTGAGTAATATTCCATTGTTTATATGTGCCACATCTTCTTTATCCATTCATCTGTGGATGGACACTTAGGTTGCTTCCATGTCTTGGCTATTGTAAATAGAGCTGCAATGAATATTTAGCTACATGACTCTTCATGAATTATGGTTTTCTCAGGGTATATGCCCAGTAGTAGGATTGCTGGGTTGTATGGGAGTTCTATTTTTAGTTTTTTAAGGAACCTCCATACTGTTCTCCATAGTGGCTGTATCAATTTACATTCCCACCAACAGTGCAAGAGGGTTCCCTTTTCTCCACACCCTCTCCAGCATTTACTGTTTGTAGATTTTTTGATGATGGCCATTCTGACCAGTGTGAGATGATATCTCATTGTAGTTTGGATTTGCATTTCTCTAATGAGTAATGATGTTGAGCATTCTTTCATGTGTTTGTTGGCAATCTGTATATCTTCTTTGGAGAAATGTCTGTTTAGGTCTTCTGCCCATTTTAGGATTGGGTTGTTTGTTTTTTTGAAATTGAGCTGCATGTGTTGCTTCTATGCTTTGGAGATTAATCCTTTGTCAGTTGCTTCATTTCCAAATACTTTCTCCCACTCTGAGGGTTGTCTTTTCGTCTTGTTAATGGTTTCCTTTGCTGTGCAAGAGCTTTTAAGCTTCATTAGGTCCCATTTGTTTATTTTTGTTTTTATTTCCATTTCTCTAGGAGGTGGGTCAAAAAGGATCTTGCTGTGATTTATGTCATAGAGTGTTCTGCCTATGTTTTCCTCTAAGAGTTTGATGGTGTTTGGCCTTACATTTAGGTCTTTAATCCATTTTGAGTTTATTTTTTTGTATGGTGTTAGAGTGATCTAATTTCATTCTTTTACATGTAGCTGTCCAGTTTTCCCAGCACCACTTATTGAAGAGGCTGTCTTTTCTCCACTGTATATTCTTGCCTCTTTTATCAAAGATAAGGTGACCATATGTGTGTGGGTTTATCTCTGGGCCTTCTATCCTGTTCCATTGATCTATATTTCTGTTTTTGTGCCAGCACCATACTGTCTTGATTACTGTAGCTTTGTAGTATAGTCTGAAGTCAGGGAACCTGATTCCTCCAGCTCTATTTTTCTTTCTCAAGATTGCTTTGGCTATTTGGGGTCTTTTGTGTTGCCATGCAAATTGTGAAAATTTTTGTTCTAGTTCTGCAAAAAATGCCACTGGTAGTTTGATACGGATTGCATTGAATCTGTAGATTTCTTTGGGTAGTAGAGTCATTTTCACAATGGTGATACTTCCAATCCAAGAACATGGTATATCTCTCCATCTATCTGTATCATCTTTAATTTCTTTCATCAGTGTCTTATAATTTTCTGCATCCAGGTCTTTTGTCTCCTTAGGTAGGTTTATTCCTAGATATTTTATTCTTTTTGTTGCAGTGGTAAATGAGAGTGTTTTCTTAATTTCACTTTCAGATTTTTCATCATTAGAGTATAGGCATGCAAGAGATTTCTGTGCATTAATTTTGTATCCTGCTACTTTACCAAATTCATTGATTAGCTCTAGAAGTTTTCTGGTAACATCTCTAGGATACTCTATGTATAGTATCATGTCATCTGCAAACAGTGACAGCTTTACTTCTTCTTTTCCAAATTGGATTCCTTTTTTTTCTTTTTCTTTTCTGATTGCTGTGGCTAAAACTTCCAAAACTATGTTGAATAATAGTGGTGAGAGTGGGCAACCTTGTCTTGTTCCTGATCTTAGAGGAAGTGCTTTCAATTTTTCACCATTGAGAATGATGTTGGCTGTGGGTTTGTCATATATGGCCTTTATTATGTTGAGGAAAGTTCCCTCTATGCCTACTTTCTGGAGGGTTTTTTTCATAAATGGGTGTTGAATATTGTCAAAAGCTTTCTATGCATCTATAGAGATGATCATATGTTTTTTCTCCTTCAATTTGTTAATATGGTGTATCATGTTGATTGATTTGCGGATATTGAAGAATCGTTGCATTACTTGGATAAACCCCACTTGATCATGGTGTATGATCCTTTTAATGTGCTGCTGGATTCTGTTTGCTAGTATTTTGTTGAGGATTTTTGCATCTATATTCATCAGTGATGTTGGCCTATAGTTTTCTTTCTTTGTGACATCTTTGTCTGGTTTTGGTATCAGAGTGATGGTGGCCTTGTAGAATGAGTTTGGGAGTGTTCCTACCTCTGCTATATTTTGGAAGAGTTTGAGAAGGATAGGTGTTACCTATTCTCTAAATGTTTGATAGAATTCACCTGTGAAGCCATCTGGTCCTGGGCTTTTGTTTGTTGGAAGATTTTTAATCACAGTTTCAATTTCAGTGCTTGTGATTGGTCTGTTTATATTTTCTATTTCTTCCTCATTCAGTCTCAGAAGGTTGCACATTTCTAGGAATTTGTCCTTTTCTCCCAGGATGTCCATTTTATTGGCAAAATAGTTGCTTGTAGTAATCTCTCATGATCCCTTGTATTTCTGCAGTGTCAGTTGTTACTTCTCCTTTTTCATTTCTAATTCTATTGATATGAATCCTCTCCCTTTTTTTCTTGATAAGTCTGGCTAATGGTTTATCAATTTTGTTTATGTTCTCAGAGAACCAGCTTTAATTTTATTGATCTTTGCTATCATTTCTTTCATTTCTTTTTCATTTATTTCTGATCTGATATTTATGAATTCTTTCCTTCTGCTAACTTTGGGGTTTTTTTGTTGTTCTTTCTGTAATTGCTTTAGGTGTAAGGTTAGGTTGTTTATTTGAGATGTTTCTTGTTTCTTAAGGTAGGCTTGTAGAGCTATAAACTTACCTCTTAGAACTGCTTTCGCTGCATCCCATCGGTTTTAGGTCATTGTGTTTTCATTGTCATTTGTTTCTAGGTATTTTTTGATTTCATCTTTGATTTCTTCAGTGATCTCTTTTTTATTAAGTAGTGTGCTGTTTAGCCTCCATGGCTTTGTATTTCTTACAGACCTTTTCCTGTAATTGATATCTAGTCTCATAACATTGTGATCGGAAAAGATACTTGATACGATTTCAATTTTCTTAAATTTACCAAGGCTTGATTTGTGACCCAAGATATGATATATCCTAGAGAATGTTCCATGAGCACTTGAGAAGAATGTGTATTCTGTTGTTTTTGGATGGAATGTCCTATAAATATCAATTAAATCCATCTTGTTTAATGTATCATTTAAAGCTTGTGTTTCCTTATTTATTTTTGTTTTGGATGATCTATTCATTGGTGAAAGTGGGTGTTAAAGTCCCCTACTATGATTGTGTTACTGTTGATTTCCCCTTTTATAGCTGTTAGCATTTGCCTTATGTATTGAGGTGATCCTATGTTGGGTGTGTAAATATTTACAATTGTTATATCTTCTTCTTGTATTGATCCCTTGATCATTGTGTAGTGTCCTTCTTTGTCTCTTGTAATACTCTTTATTTTAAAGTCTATTTTGTCTGATATGAGAATTGCTACTCCAGCTTTCATTTGATTTCCATTTGCATGGAATATCTTTTTCCACCCCCTCACTTTCAGTCTGTATGTGTCCCTAGGTCTGAAGTGGGTCTCTTGTAGACAGCATATATACGGGCCTTGTTTTCCTATCCATTCAGCCCATCTATGTCTTTTGGTTGGAGCATTTAATCCATTTACATTTAAGGTAATTATCGATATATATGTTCCTATTACCATTTTCTTAATTGTTTTGGGTTTATTATTGTAGGTCTTTTCCTTCTCTTGTATTTCCTGCCTAGAGAAGTTCCTTTAGCATTTGTTGTAAAGCTGGTTTGGTGGTGCTGAATTCTCTTAGCTTTTGCTTGTCTGTAAAGCTTTTATTTTCTCCGTCAAATCTGAATGAGATCCTTGCTGGGTACAGTAATCTTGGTTGTAGGTTTTTCTCTTTCATCACTGTAAATATGTCCTGCCACTCCCTTCTGGCTTGCAGAGTTTCTGCTGAAAGATCAGCTGTTAACCCTATGGGGATTCCTTTATGTGTTACTTGTTGTTTTTCCCTTGCTGCTTTTAATATTTGTTCTTTCTATTTAATTTTTGTTAGTTTGATTGATATGTGTCATGGTGTGTTTCTCCTTGGATTTATCCTTTATGCGACTCTCTGTGCTTCCTGGACTTGATTAACTGTTTCCTTTCCATATTAGGGAAGTTCTCAACTATAATCTCTTCAAATATTTTCTCAGTCCCTTTCTTTTTCTCTTCTTCTTCTGGGACCCCTATAATTCGAATGTTGGTGTGTTTAATGTTGTCCCACATGTCTCTGAGACTGTCCTCAATTTTTTTTCATTCTTTTTTCTTTATTCTGCTCTGCAGTAGTTATTTCCACTATTTTCTCTTCCAGGTCACTTATCCGTTCTTCTGCCTCAGTTATTCTGCTATTGATCCCTTCTAGAGAATTTTTAATTTCATTTATTGTGTTGTTCATCACTGTTTGTTTGCTCTTTAGTTCTTCTAGGTCCTTGTTAAACCTTTTTTGTATTTTCTCCATTCTATTTCCAAGATTTTGGATCATCTTTGTTATCATTATTCTGAATTCTTTTTTAGGTAGACTGCCTATTTCCTCTTTATTCGTTAGGTGTGGTGGGTTTTTGCCTTGCTCCTTCATCTGCTGTGTGTTTCTCTGTCTTCTCCTTTTGCTTACCTTACTGTGTTTGGGGTCTCCTTTTCTCAGACTGCTGGTACGTAGTTTCCATTGTTTTTGGTGTCTGTCCCCAGTGGCTAAAGTTGTTTCAGTGGGTTTTGTAGGCTTCCTGGTCAAGGGGACTAGTGCCTATGTTCTGGTGGATGAGTCTGGATCTTGTCTTTCTGGTGAGCAGGTCCAGGCCTGGTGGTGTGTTTTGAGGTGTCTGTGGCCTTATTATGATTTTAGGCAGCCTCTGTGCTAGTGGATGGCCTTGTGTTCTTCTCTTGCTAGTTGTTTGGCATATGTCCTTCACTGTAGCTTGCTGGTCGTTGAGTGGAGCTGGGTTTTGGCATTGAGATGGAGATCTCTGTGAGATTTTCACCGTTTAATATTACGTGGAGCTGGGAGGTCTCTTTTGGACCAGTGTCCTGAACTTGGCTCTCCCACCTCAGTGGCACAGCCCTGACACCTGGCTTGAGCACCAAGAGCCTGTCCTCCACACGGCTCAGAATAAAAGAGAGGAAAAAAAAGAAAGAAAGAAAGAAGAAGATAAAATAAAAGAAAATAAAGTTATTAAAATAAAATGAAAAAAATAATTATTAAGGAGAAATGTTTTTTTAAGTAATAGAAGAACAAAACAAAACAACAACAACAAAAAAACCGGACAGACAGAACCCTATGACAAATGGTAAAAGCAAAGCTATACATACAAAATCACACACAGAAGCATACACATACACACTCACAAAAAGAGAAAAAGGGAAAATAAATATATATATCATTGCTCCCATAGTCCACCTCCTCAATTTGGTATGATTTGTTGTCTATTCAGGTATTCCACAGTTGCAGGGTACATCCAGTTGCTTATGGAGATCTAATCCGTTGCTCCTGAGGCTGCTGGGAGAGATTTCCCTTTCTCTTCTTTGTTCGCACAGCTCCTGGGGTTCAGCTTTGGATTTGGCCCCGCCTCTGCATATACGCCACCTGAGGGCATCTGTTCTTCACTCAGACAGTACAGGGTTAAAGGAGCAGCTGATTTCGGGGGCTCTGGCTCACTCAGGATGGGGGGAGGGAGGGGTACGGATGTGGGCTGAGCCTGCGGTGGCAGAGGCCAGCATGACATTGAACCAGCCTGAGGCACGCCGTGCATTCTCCTGGGGAAGTTATTCCTGTATCACAGGACCCTGGCTGTAGCTGGCTGCACAGGCTCCAGGAAGGGGAGGTGTGGATAGTGACCTGTGCTTGCACACTGGTTTCTTGGTGGCTGCAGCAGCAGCCTTAACATCTCATGCGTGTCTCTGGGGTCTGTGCTGATAGCCGCAACTCGCGCCCGTCTCTGGAGCTCCTTTAAGCTGTGCTCTTAATACCCTCTCCTAGCGCACCAGGAAACAAAGAGGCAAGAAAAAGTCTCTTGTCTCTTCGGCAGTTCCAGACTTTTTCCCGGACTCCTTCCTGGCTAGCTGTGGTGCACTAGCCCCCTTCAGGCCGTGTTCACGCAGCCAACCCCAGTCCTCTCCCTGGGATCCGACCGAAGCCCGAGCCTCAGCTCCCAGCCCCCTCCCGCCCCAGCGGGTGAGCAGACAAGCTTCTCAGGCTGGTGAGTGCTGGTTGGCACCAATCCTCTGTGTGGGAATCTCTCTGCTTTGCCCTCTGCACCCCTGTTGCTGCACTCTCCTCCGTGGTCCCGAAGCTTCCCCCCTCTGCCACCAGCAGTCTCTGCCCACGAAGGGGCTTCCTAGTGTGTGGAAACCTCTCCTCCTTCACAGCTCCCTCCCACTGGTGCAGGTCCCATCCCTATTCTTTGTCTCTGTTTTTTCTTTCTTCTTTTATCCTACCCAGGTACGTGTGGAGTTTCTTGCCTTCTGCAAGGTCTGAGGTCTTCTGCCAGCGTTCAGTAGGTGTTCTGTAGGAGATGTTCCACATGTAGATGTATTTCTGATGTATTTGTGGGGAGGAAGGTGATCTCCACGTCTTACTCTTCCGCCCTCTTGAAACTCCCCCCTCTATATTTATTTATTTATTAAAAAATTTTTAAAATTTATTTTATCATCCTTATGCTTTCTTTTCTTGAATTTTATTTTATTTTATTTTTTAAACAACAGGTTCTTATTAGTTATCTATTTTATACATATTAATATATATATGTCAATCCCAATCTCCCAAATCATCCCACCACCACCACCCAGCCCCTCTCCCATGCCTGATTTCCCCCCTTGGTATCCATACTTTTGTTCTCTATGTCTGTGTCTCTATTTCTGCCTTGCAAACTGATTCTTCTGTACCATTTTTCTAGATTCCTCCTATATGAGTTAATATACAGTATTTGTTTTTCCCTTTCTGACTTACTTCACTCTGTATGACAGTCTCTAGGTCCATCCACGTCTCTACAAATGACCCAATTTCGTTACTTTTTATGGCTACGTAATATTCCATTGTTTATATGTACCACATCTTCTTTATCCATTTGTCTGTCAATGGACATTTAGGTTGCTTCCATGACCTTGTTATTGTAAATAGTGCTGCAATGAACATTGTGGTGCATGTGTCTTTTTGAATTATGGTTTTCTCTGGGTATATGCCCAGTAGTGGGATTGCTGGGTCATATGGTATTTCTATTTTTAGTTTTTTAAGGATCCACCATACTGTTCTCTATAGTGACTGTATCAATTTATACTCCCACTAAGAGTGCAAGAGGGTTCCCATTTCTCCACACCCTCTCCAGCATTTGTTGTTTGTAGATTTTTTGATGATGCCCATTGTAATTGTTGTGAGGTGGTATCTCATTGTAGTTTTGATCTGCATTTCTCTAATAATTAGTGATGTTGAGCAGCTTTTTATGTGCCTTTTGGCCATCTTTATGTCTTCTTTGGAGAATTGTCTATTTAGGTCTTCTGTCCATTTTTTAATTGGGTTGTTTGTTTGTTTAATATTGAGCTGCATGAGCTGTTTATATATTTTGGAGATTAATCCTTTGTCTATTAATTTGTTTTCAAATATTTTCTCCCATTCTGAGGGCTTTCTTTTTGTCTTTTTTGTAGTTTCCTTTGCTGTGCAAAGGTTTTTAATTTTCATTAGGTCCAATTGGCTTATTTTTGTTTTTATTTCCATTACTCTAGGAGGTGTGTCCAAAAAATCTTGCTGTGATTTATGTCAGAGTGTTCTTTCTATGTTTTCCTCTAAGAGTTTTATACTGTCCGGTCTTATGTTTAGGTCTTTAATCCATTTTGAGTTTATTTTTGTATATGGTGTTAGGGAATGTTCTAATTTCATTCTTTTACATGTAGCTGTCCAGTTTTCCCAGCACCACTTATTGAAGAGACTCTTTTCTCCATTTTATATCCTTGCCTCCTTTGTCAGAGATTAGTTGACCATAGGTGCGTGGGTTTATCTTTGGGCTTTCTATCCTGTTCCATTAATCTATATTTCTGTTTTTGTGCCAGTACCATATTGTCTTTATTACTGTAGCTTTGTAGTATAGTCTGAAGTCAGGGAGTCTGATTCCTCTGGCTCCGTTTTTTTCCCTCAAGATTGCTTTGGCTATTCGGGGTCTTCTACGTCTCCATACATATCTTTGCATCCCTGGGATAAATCCCACTTGATCATGGTTATCATCTTTTTAATATGTTGTTGGATTCTCTTTGCTAGTATTTTGTGGAGGATTTTTGCATGTATATTCATCAGTGATATTGGTCTGTAGTTTTCTTTTTTGGTAGTATCTTTGCCTTGTTTTGGTATCAGCGTGATGGTGGCCTCATAGAATGAGTTTGGGAGTGTTCCTTCCGCTGCAATTTTTTCGAAGAGTTTGAGAAGGATGGGTGTTAGCTCTTCTCTAAATGTTTGATAGAATTCACCTGTGAAGCCATCTGGTCCTAAACTTTTGTTTGTTGGAAGATTCTTAATCGCAGTTTCAATTTCATTACTTGTGATTTTTCTGTTCATATTTTCTATTTGTTCCTGGTTCAGTCTTGGAAGGTTATACCTTTCTAAGAATTTGCCCATTTACTCCAGGTTGTACATTTTATTGGCATCGAGTTGCTTGTAGTAGTCTCTTATGATGCTTTGTATTTCTGTGGTGTCCATTGTAACTTCATTTTCATTTCTAATTTTATTGATTTGAGGCCTCATCCTTTCTTTCTTGATAAGTCTGTCTAAAGGTTTATCAGTGTTGTTTATCTATCTTCTCAAAGAACCAGCTTTTAGTTTTATTTATCTTTGCAGTTGTTTTCCTTGTTTCTATTTCATTTATTTCTTCTCTGATCTTTATGATTTCTTTCCTTCTACTAACTTTGGGTTTTGTTTGTTCTTCTTTCTCTAATTCCTTTAGGTGTAAGGTTAGATTGCTTTTTTGAGATTTTTCTTGTTTCTTGAGGTAGGATTTTATTGCTGTAAACTTCCAAAAGCTTCCATGCAGCTTTTGCTGCATCCCATAGGATTTGGATCATCATGTTCTTGTTGTCATTTGTCTGTAGGTATTTTTTGATTTCCTCTTTGATTTCTTCAGTGATATCTTGGTTATTTAGTAAAGTTTTGTTTAGCCTCCATGTGTTTGTGTTTTTTACGTTTTCTTCCCTGTCGTTGATTTCTAATCTCATAACGTTGTGGTCAGAAAAGATGTTTGATATGATTTCAGTTTTTGTAAATTTACTGAGGCTTGATTTGTGACCCAAGATGTGATCTATCCTGGAGAATGTTCTGTGTGCACTTGAGAAGAAAGTGTAATCTGCTCTCTTTGGGTGGAATGTCCTTTCAATATCAAATCTATCTGGTCTTTTGTGTCATTTAAAGCTTGTGTTTCCTTATAAATTTTCTGTCTGGATGATCTACCCACTGGTGTACATGAGGCGTTAAAATCCCCCACTATTATTGTGTTACTATCAATTTCCTCTTTTATAGCTGGTAGCATTTGTCTTATGTATTGAGGTGCTCCTATGTTGGGTGCATATATATTTATCATTGTTATATCTTCTTATTGGATTTATCCCTTGATCATTATGTAGTGTCCTTCCTTGTCTCTTGTAACATTCTTTATTTTAAAGTCTATTTGATCTGATATGAGTATTGCTACTCCAGCTTTCTTTTGATTTCCATTTGCATAGAATATCTTTTTCCATCCCCTCACTTTCACTCTGTATGTGCCCCTAGGTCTGAAGTGGGTCTCTTGTAGACAGCATATGTACGGGTCTTGTTTTTGTATCCATTCAACCAGTCTATGTCTTTTGGTTGGAGCATTTAATTCATTTACGTTTAAGGTAATTATCAATATGTATGTTCCTATTACAATTTTCTGAATTGTTTTGTGTTTGTTTTTGTAGGTTCTTTTCTTCTTTTGTGTTTCCCACTTAGCGAAGATCCTTTAGCATTTGTTGTAAAGCTGGGTTGGTGGTTCTGATTTTTCTTAACTTTTGCTTGTCTGTAAAGCTTTTGATTTCTCTGTCAAATCTGAATGAGATCCTTGCCAGGTAGAGTAATCTTGGTTGTAGGTTCTTCCCTTTCATCACTTTAAATATATCGTGCCACTCCCTTCTGGCTTCTAGAGTTTCTGCTGAGAAATCAGCTGTTAACCTTATGAGAGTTCTCTTGTATGTTATTTGTCATTTTTCCCCTGTTGCTTTGCTTTTAATAATTTTTCTTTGTCTTTAATTTTTGTTAATTTGATTACTATGTGTCTTGGCATTTTTCTCCTTCAGTTTTTCCTGCCTGGAACTCTCTGCACTTTCTGGACTTGGGTGACTATTTGGTTTCCTATGTTAGGGAAGTTTTCATCTATAATCTCTTCAAATATTTTCTCAGGTCCTTTCTCTCTCTCTTCTCCTTCTGGGACCCCTTTAATGCGAATGTCTGTGCATTTAATGTTGTTCCAGGGATCTCTTAGGCTGTCTTTATTTCTTTTCATTCCTTTTTCTTTGCTCTGTTCTGTGGCAGTGATTTCCACCATTCTGTCTTCCAGGTCACTTATCCATTCTTCTCTGTCAGTTATTCTGTGATTGATTCCTTCTAGTGTATTTTTCATTTCAGTTATTGCATTGTTCATCTTTTTTGTTTGTTCTTTAGTTCTTCTAGGTGTTTGTTCTTTAATTCTTCTAGGTGTTTGTTCAACATTTCTTGCATCTTCTCGATCTTTGCCTCCATTCTTTTTCTGAGGTCCTGGATCATCTTCACTATCATTATTCTGAATTCTTTTTCTGGGAGGTTGCCTATCTCCACTTCATTTATTTGTTTTTCTTCAGTTTTATCTTGTTCTTTCATCTGGTACATAGTTTCTGCCTTTTCATTTTGTCTGTCTTTCTGTGAATGTGGTTTTTGTTCCACAGGCTGCAGAATTGTAGTAAACATTTATATTTAAATTGAGTATTTACTATGTTATGAGCACTTTGCATGCATTATCTCATTAATACTAACAACAATCTTATGAAGAATGTAGTAGCTACTATTCTTGACCCTAATTTCCATCTGAGAAAACTGAAACGTAAATTGGTTACATAACTTGTCCAAGATAATAGCTAGTAAGTGTCAGAACTTGGATTTAAATGCAAAATTATGAGTTAAGTGAATCACATTGAAGTATGTATATGTGTGTGTGTAATCAACAGCATTAGATCACTAAAGATGGAGAAAGAACTATCTTCAAGTCAAAAATAAAATATGGTGCTTATTTTTATCATTATAGGTCAACATAATACTAGAAATTTTTTCCAACATGAAAAAATAAGAAAAAGTAATAAAATATATATGAACTGGAAGTTAAAAAATAAAAATTTGTTATTCACACAGAGAAACTAAGAGGATGTACAAACTGTTGAAACTAAGAAGAGTTCAGCAATGATGCCAGATGTGCAAACCATGTATAAAAATTATCTGTGTCCCTATAAGCAGGAACAGCAAATTAGAAAGCATAATTTTAAAAAACCTATTAAAATTGTGATTGTTAAAGATATTTAATGTCATAAGGTAATGGAAAAATAATCATGATGTAACGTTGAGGGTAAAAAGAAAAACGAAGTTATATTTGTATCTATATATCATTTTCTTTAAAATGTATATAAAGCCCTATCTTTCATGGGTGTTGGTTGTGATTCCCTGGTGTATGTATATGAAGTCCAGAAAAGTGTCAAACGAGTCATGGGAATTTGAGTGATTTTTTTTTCTACACTATTTCCTGTGTTTTTCAAGTGTTTATAATAAGCCGTATTTTGAAAATCAGTAAAAATCTTATGAAAACCTTTTAACGAAATGTGCTGAATACAACCTGAAGAAAAGTCTTGGACAAATGCTTTTGGTGAAGATACCAATGGGTGTACTAAAGGAAGAAAGAAGACTTAATTGGGATGCTAGTTCAGGAAGTAGGAAATTAACCCCCGATGACCTTATAAAGGCTACAATTCTAGTGTTAAATCAGGGCAATAGATTTGGGGAAGGGAAACCCAATGGTATCCCAATTACTTGAGACAGTTAATTTTCCGACACTTTATAATGTCTGATAAATGATTCCATGGAGAAAGACCTGCATTTGAAAGATAAGGAAACAATGGATCTAACAATCAAGGCAATTGATAAATCTGTTGTTTGTGATTTAAATTAATTGTAAGATGAAGGAAACACCAAATCTACACAGAACTTTACCTCTATCAGAGCTTCATGTCTTCTAATGGTTTGATTCCCTGGTAAGTATCTTGAAGCAAAAAATAAATTTATGAATAATTATTTGAAAATATTAAATGAAATATAATCTTTGTTTTGTGTCTTTGTGTGTGTGTGTGTGTGTGTGTGTATGTGTGTGTGTGTGTGTGAGAGAGAGAGACTCACTTTATTGAGGTGGTCTGTTTTTTTTTTTTTCTTTGGCCTCACCACACAGCTTGCGGGATCTTAGGGATCGAACATGGGCCCATGGCAGTGAAAGCCCAGAGTCTCAACCACTGGACCACCAGGGAATTCCCTGAAATGTGATTTTAACAGGAACTCCAACCCAGTATTTTGTTACTGATGTTGCACATTCTGTACTTTTGCATTGCTGGTGTCAGCATGTGGGGCCAGTGTTAGTGAGGAGACCCACAGGGTCTTCTATTTAATATGTGCAAGGGCTGGGATGGTGGACATCTTTTGTAGTGATAAAGTGCAGTGATAAGAGTAGGCTTTGTCTCAGAACAACTTTGTTTGAGTCTTAGTTCTACCACTTTCCAGCTGTGTAACTCTGGACAAGTCACTTAAGTTTTCTGAGCCTCAGTTACCTTAATTGTAAAATGGGAATAATGGTAATACCTATGCTACAGAATTATTGTGAGCATTTTACTAGATAAAGAACACAAAGAGCTTTGTGTCACCTGGTTTGCTACTATAAATGTAAGCTAAATGTAAATTGCTAAGCTTTGTGAGATATTATTGTATATACCAATTCATAAAGAAAGTCTGTCAGCTTAATTTTCTTCTCCAGATAACTCAATCTTCAATAAAGTTCCTTTTTCTGAATTTATACTATGCATTGTCACAAACAGATCAGCCCAAAGTTCCCTGTTCTTGATGAAAATTTGAAAATCCTGAAGGCCATGAAGTATATGGACTATATACTCTTGTTATCTAACTCAGGTTGAGAGGGTTGTTTAGAAAAGCACTCAGGAACAGGAAAGTCCAGAAAGTACTTGCAAGCCAAGTAATGATGAGGCTCGAAACCAGGCAAACTGAATCTGCTTGAGGATGTCCCCAGGAAAGGGAAACAAAGCCAAAGGATTGGGAACCAGACAGCTTCTGGAAACAATTAGGGACCAAAGCATATATGGGAGCAAAGCTAGAGGTTCTACATGCAACTAAGGATGCTTGGTTGGCTGGTTCACTGATTGATTGACTGATTGATTGCTGGCCCTAATTTTGTTGTGAATCTGCCTCTTTTGAAGACTCTGAGTAGGGCAGACAATATATTTTTCTAATAGCTCTCAACTATGAAATTGTTTTTGAAAGAAAAATAAAATCAAATCAATAGCTATCATAATCCAGAAATGTGCTGCTGTGGCCCACATAACAATATTTATGAAATGGTTAAAAGGCAGAAATTTAGGTTGCTGGTCTTTGAAGGAGAGAAGTGAAATCAGTGGAATTAGGCAGGAAGCATTCATAGAGTTTTTTTGTCCATCTCAGACTAATCTGGAAGTTGTTTTTTTTCTAACTAATGGCATTGGCTGTGTATACCCATCCTTTCTGATAGATGAGCAAGATACTTTTTGACTCTAAAAGAGGCCATATCATCAACAATAGAGAGAACAAAAGGGAAGCCATTCCTGGGATATTAAATACCCATCTGTGGGCATTTGGGGAGTATATTAGAAGTACAGTTACTTTTCTGTGGTTTTTATGGACTTAGAGTTTTGGCTTAGGCAGGAATTCGGAATTTTAAGTGTCTTAGTGATAAAGGTCTTTATAAAAGACAAAACTCATCAGCATAGGCCAAAAATTATATGGAAACTATATAAAACATAAAGTACTATCAGGACCTAAAAGACAAAGGAGGAAAAGTCAAACTGAGTAGTGGCAATAATTTTGTGCCACTAACAAATGAGAATATTCAGTGGGAACAAAGGACTGTTTTGTTTGCCGCTTTCTAATCTACCAACATGCATCCGGACCCACATAACCTGCTTTCCACCTAAAGATCAATGTGTCACATTCCCTCTCACTACTCAGGTACTTTGCTACTCTACTGCCTTGGCTAAGTCTCTTCTGATTTATCAATTTTCCTCTATTCCCCAAAGACTAAAATGATGCTATATTGCTTCCATAAAAAACAAACAAATAACCATGCTTGAATAGTTCATGTTTACCTTTGGTTAAGGTCCCCTTTTTTGCTCCCTTTTGTAGAAAATATCTAAGAAGAAGGCTTATATTCTTATATTTTGAGTCTTCCCTTCTTCACTCTCCTCTCTTTAATTTAGCCCAGGTTTTTTTGTTTGTTTGTTTGTTTCACCAAGCTATAATTTTTATTTATTTTTATTGAAGTATAGTAGTTGCTATACAATATTATATGTTACAGGTGTATAATATAGTGATTCATAATTTTTAAAGATTATACTCTGTTTATAGTTATTATAAAATATTGGCTATATTCCCTGTGTTGTACAATATATCCTTGTAGCTTATTTTATAACGACTAGTTTGTACCTTTTAATCCCCTACCCTTATATTGCCCCTACCTCTTTCCCTCTCCCCACTGGTAACCACTAGTTTGTTCTCTATATCTGTGAGTCTGCTTCTTTTTTTGTTTAGTTTTATTCACTAGTTTTTCATATTTTTTAGATTCCACATATAAGTGATATCATATAGTATTTATCTTTCTCTGTCTGACGTATTTTACTTAGTATAATGCCCTCAAGTCCATCCATGTTCCTACAAATGGGAAAATTTCATTCTTTTTTATGACTGAATAGTATTCCATTGCATATATATATATATATATATATATATATATATATATATACCACATTTTCTTTATCCATTCATCTGTTGATGGACACTTAGGATTGCTTCCATACCATGGCAATTGTAAATAATGCTGCTATGAACATTGGGATGCATGTATCTTTTCAAATTAGTGTATTTGGATTTTTTTAGATATATACTCAGGACAGGAATTGCTTGGTCATATGGTAGTTCTATTTTTAACTCTTTGAGAAACCTCCATATAGTTTTCCACAGTAGCTGCACCAATTTACAATCCCATCAACAGTGTTAAGAGGGTTCCCTTTTCTCCACATCCTTGCCAGCATTTGTTATTTGTGTTCTTTTTGATAATAGCCATTCTGATGGGTTTGAGGTGATATTTCATTGTGGTTTTGATTTGCATTTCCCTGATGATTAATGATGTTGAGCATTTTTTCATGTGCCTATTGGTCATCTTCATTTCCTCTTTGGAAAAATGTCTATTCAGTTCTTTTGCCCATTTAAATCAGGTTGTTTGTTTTTTGATGTTGAATTGTAGGAGCTGTTTATGTATGTTGAATATGAATCCCTTATTGGTCAGGTCATATCATTTTCAAATATTTTCTCCCATTTAGCATGTTGTCTTTTCACTTTGTCCATGTTTTCCTTTGCTGTGCAAAAGCTTTTAAGTTTAATTAGGTCCCATTTGTGTATTATTGTTTTTATTTCCTTTACTTTAAGAGATGGATCTCCAAAAATATTGCTTCAATTTACATGAAAGAGTGCTCTGCCTATGTTTTCCTCTGGGAGTTTTATAGTATCAGATCTTATATTTAGGTCTTTAACCCATTTTGAATTTATTTTTGCATATGATGTTAGAGAATGTTCTAATTTCATTCTTTTGCATATAGCTGTCCAGTTTTTCCAATAGTACTTATTGAAGAGACTGTCTTTTCTGCATTGTATATTCTTGCCTCCTTTGTCATAGATTAATTGACCATAAGTGTGTGGGTTTATTTCTGGGTTTTCTATCCTGTGCCATTGATCTATGCATCTGTTTTGGTGCCAGTACCATATTGTTTTGATTACCATAGCTTTGTAGTATAGTCTGAAGTCAGGGTGTGATTCCTCCAGCTCTGTTCTTTCTAAAGATTGTTTTGGCTATGCAGGATATTTTTTGTTTCCATACAAATTTAAAAATTATTTGTTCTAGTTCTGTGAAAAATGCCATTGAGCCATATATATATATATATATATATATATATATATATATATATATTTAAATTGAAGTATAGTTGGTTTACAATATTATGTTAGTTTCAGGTGTACAGCAAAGTTATTCAGTTATATATATATATATATATGAATATATATGAATATATATATATATATATATATATATATATATATATATATATATATTCTTTTTCAGATTCTTTTCCCATATAGGTTATTACAAAATATTGGGTATACTTCCTTGTGCTACAAGTCCTTCTTAGTTATCCATTTTATATATAGTAGTGTGTATATGTTAATCCAAAACTCCTAATTTATCCTTCCCCCACTTTTCCCCTTTGGTAACCATAATTTTGTTTTCTATGTCTGTGGATCTATTTCTGTTTTGTAAATAAGTTCAATTTGTATCATTTTTTTAGACTCCACATATAAGCGATATTCTATGATACTTGTCTTTCTTTGTCTGGCTTACTTTGGGTTCCTTAAAAAACTAAAAATAGAGTTACAATATGATCCAGAAATTCCACTTGTGGGCATATATCCAGAGAAAATCATAATTCAAAAAGATACATGCACCCCAATATTCATTGCAGCACTATTTACAATAGCCAAGTCATGGAAGCAACCTAAATGTCCATTGAAAGAAGAATAGATAAAGAATATGTGGAATATATATATACAATGGAATGTTACTCAGCCATAAAAAAGAATGAAATAATGCCATTTGTAGCAACATGGATGGGCCATTGGTATTCTGATAAGGATTGCATTGATTCTGCAGATTGCCTTGGGTTGTATGGTCATTTTAACAATATTGATTCTTCTAATCCAAGAACATGGTATATCTTTCCCTCTGTTTGTGCCATCTTCAATTTCTTTTATCAGTTTCTTATAGTTTTCCAAGTACAGGTCTTTTACCTCCTTAGGTAGGTTTATTCCTGGATATTTTATTCTTTTTAATGCAATGGTAAATGGGATTGTTTCCTTAATTTCTCCTTCTATTTTGCTGTTAGTGTATAGAAATGCAACAGATTTCTGTATATTGATTTTGTATCCTGAAACTTTACTGAATTCATTGATGAACTCAAGTAGTTTTCTGGTGGCATCTTTATGATTTTTGATGTATAGTATCATGTCATCTGCAAACAGTGATAGTTTTACTTCTTTCTTTCCAATTTGGATTCCTTTTTCTTCTCTGATTGCTGTGGCTAGGACTTTCAATACTATGTTGAATAAGTGTCAAGAGTGGGCATCCTTATATCTCATTCCCTATCTTAGAGGAATTTTTTCAGCTTTATACCTTTAGGCATGATATTGGCTGTGGGTTTGTCATATATGGCTTTTATTATGTTGAGGTATGTTCCCTCTATATCAACTTTTTGGAGAGTTTTTATCATAAATGGAAGTTGAATTTTATCCATAGCTTTTTCTACATCTATTAAGATGATCATATGATTTTTATTATTCAATTTGTTAATGTGGTGTATCACATTGATTGATTTGCATGTATTGAAAAATTTAGCCCAATCAGTTTTTTGTTACTACTGCTACGCCTCACTTTTGACCCTCATCTCACTAAATCCAGCAATCTTTTCTCTACCTGGTGTTACCTGGCAACTCAACAGCACACTCTTGATTTTAATCTGACAGTCTTTTCTTATTTAAAACATATTCTTCTCTTGATTCCCGAGACACCACACTCTTCTAATTCTTCTTCTTCCTCCTCCTGTGCATGAAATGGTGGATTTCTCCAGGGCTTGAGTCACAGGTCCTATTCACTTCTCCATTTATGTTCTCTCTGTACAGAAGGTATCTCACTGAATGCCATGGTTTTAAACATCACACAACGCTAAGGAATCCCAAATTTATGCTAGCACCCTGACCTTTCCTCAGGGCACCAGACTCATGTATGCAAATGCCTACTTAATATCTTTAACTTTGTCTAAGTGTCTCAAACTAAACAAATCTGCAGTGAAACTCCTCAGCTTTTACTCTTGCTTCTTCCCCAATTTTTTAAAAAAAGTAAATTAGTAACACTGTTATTAAACCATTCTCTCAGGTCAAAAATTCTGGAGTCATTGTTATTTCCTCTTTTTTTCTCACTCTCTCCATCCAATAAAGCAGCAAGTAGGTTGCTGTAGGCTCCACTTGGAAAACGTATTTATAAAAATAAATTTTCATCACTTTTACTACCATCCTTGTCCAAGCCACCAGCATCTCTCACCCAGACCACATAATACCTCCTAGGTGGCTGTCCTTCCTCTCTTGCTCATTCAAGTTTATTTTACACACAGCCAAGTGACTCTTTTATTGCTTTGCTTTGTTTTAAATTAAAATATAGTTGATTTACAATGTTGTATTAATTTCTGCTGTACAGTGAAGTGATTCATATCTATATCTATATCTATCTATATCTATATCTATATCTCCTTCTTACTGTTTGCCATAGTGGCTGCACCAACTTTCATTCCCACCAACAGTGAAGGAAGATCAAGTGACTCTTTTATTGATTGATTGATTGATTGATTGATTGATTTATGGCTGTGTTGGGTCTTCGTTTCTGTGCGAGGGCTTTCTCTAGTTGCGGCAAGTGGGGGCCACTCTTCATCGCAGTACGCGGGCCTCTCAGTATCGTGGCCTCTCTTGTTGCAGAGCACAGGCTCCAGACACGCAGGCTCAGTAGTTGTGGCTCACGGACCCAGCAGCTCCGCGGCATGTGGGATCCTCCCAGACCAGGGCTCGAACCCGCGTCTCCTGCATTAGCAGGCAGATTCTCAACCACTTCGCCACCAGGGAAGCCCAAGTGACTCTTTTAAAATGAGAGTCAGATCATGCTGTTCTCCTGCTCAAAACTCTGTTCTTATTTCATTTTGAATAAAATTCTAAATCCTTCCTCTAACAAACAAGGTGGTCCTATGTGAATTTGTCCCTACCTGTTTCTCTGCTGTTCTTTCCTACTGCTTTCCCCAAGACTTCATACCTTTCAGCCATGGTTAGATTTCTTGTTGCTGGAACAGATCACACTCATTTCCCCTCTGGGACTTTTATACCTACTTTTTTCTCTTCCTAGAGGACTCCTCTCCTGGGTCTTTGCACAGCTGTCATCACTCATATCTTTGCTCCAATACCATCTCAGAAAGGACTTCCCAGCCCACCCTACATAAAATAGCATTCCCTCTCTTATCATTCTCTATGCTTTATTTTGCCTCATAGCACTTATCACCAGTGAAATTTATATTATTTAATAGTTTACTTGTCTGTTTCTCTCTATAGAATGTAAATTCTATGAGAACAGGGACATTGCCTTTTTCCCTGTTGTAGCCCCTGAATTTTGAAAAATGTCTAGCACACAGAAGTAGTACAAAGTCTTGACAGATATAAGCAAAAAGGGTGCATATTCACGCACATACGGCTGACTTTCTTTTTTGCAGGAGAGAAAGCTTTTTGCAATGTTTACTGTGAATCTCTGTCTCATGCCCAGAAAAATTGGGTTAACCTCACACAGAATGAGAGACCACGTTGTTTTCCCCTTTGCTTTTCATTACATGAATTAAAGCTAACAGGTAAAGAGCCAATAGACAGCTAACTTCAAATGCAAAGAGAAAGCACTAGTGGCTCTTTTAAAAGCCATCAGCCAAATGCAACTATCTTTCCTTGTCCAGTAGCACTCTCATTACCATTGCTTCCTGACCATTCTCTCATCTTGCTCTTCCACCCCCCGCAGCAGTTCATTTGGAAATTGTAAGCCTACAGACACCCATGGCTGGTGGCAACAACTGATGAACAGCAGGTATATTGCTCCAGGGTACCCTATAATTTAATGAACCAGTGGAACATGTCAGCTGATGAGTAGATTGGTGGATCACAAGGACTGCCTGGGTATATATTGGGAAGGTAGTGTTAGAATCTACAAGGGGACTATCCAAAGCACAAGCCAATATGCATTTAATAAATGAAACTGGGAGACTTGGTGCTTCTTTCCAGTCAAAATCCAAACAAAAGTAAATCCACAGAGTTTAACAGCCAAAGATTCATTGATCCGGTTAAGATCAGATAGCTTCCTGTCTAAATCACTTTACTTGTATACAAGGGATATAAGGAAGAAAAGATATGAAAATTGCCCAGAGTCACACAACAGCCAAGACTTCCCCCCACTATGTGTTGGATCAGGTACCAATGTCCAGACACCATGGTATCTGATGACTGGCTTCCATCAGACATCTTCCCATTGGAATAATGTGCCCCTGAAATGCTATTAGCTAATCTGACCCATCCCCCATGTTTATTTAATGTTAACTATATCAAATTAATTTGTCTTTGGATTTTGTTCACATAAATTCATAAGACATGGAAGAAATTGTTTGCCCTGGTCCTCATTTCTACAGAAATATGGAAGCACCATCTTTCATGAGGCTTTTAACCAAAATTCTTAGTCATAGTGAGTTGGTGTGGCATTTTCTTCACATTTATAAGCAAAAATAGCTCTACTGAATTAATCTTTATAAATGATGTCAAGCTACACCTCCATTTTCATGTAACTAGCTAACAGGCAGTATAGCATGATGGTAATGTACTCATTATTTCAACATCTTAGGAAATACCTCTGAACAATTCGGAAAGTGAATCCTGTGTAATATTTTGGCAAAAACTTAAAAAGCAGTAATAATGAATGACTGCCAAATCATCAGAAGATTTTAGTACAGGAATAATTTAACATTTGACAAAAGTTATGCCTATGCTTACTCCAAGTAAGAGTTTACTAAAATGATAAATGTAGAATTTATTTACAAAACTCTTTTGTTAGTTTGTGAAAACAAGTTACAAGGAAAACTGCATTTTACAAAAGAAAACAAGCTGCATTTTACAGAAAGAATGTAAGAGGGAGAAAAACTGAGGCACAGAAAATTCAGAACCTTTTCTAAATTCTTATCATTTGGGAAAGAATTAGATCTGGGACTCAGAAAGCCAAGCTTGTTTCTACAGTTTGATGAACTGAAAAAAGCATGGACTCTGAAGCCAGAATTCCTGACTTCAAATCCCAGCCTTGTGACCTTAAACAAGTTACTTAATCTCTCTGCCTCAATTTACAGGAAAGCCTCAATTTCCTTTCCTGTAAAGTGAAGATAATAATAATACCTATATCTAGGTTGGTATGAGGATTAATACACGCAAAGCACTTAGAACAAGTATATTTGATAGTGAGTGTTCCATAAATCTTAACCCTCATTAATTTATCAATTTATATGCCAGAAATTTATTTTTCAAAAGAATTAGGATGAGAACCACAAAACACAGGAGGAGGAGGTGGAGGAGAAGAAGAAAAATAAGAGAAGGAGGAGAGGGAGGAAAGAGGGAAGGAAGGTCCAGGGTGTCATCAGCAATTGGGTTCCCCAGCAGCAGACCCCATGCAAGTAACTTATTAAGAATGTGCTCCCAGGAGACACTGGAAGGAAAGGGAAGGAAGTGGGAGCAGAAATTTGAGTAAGGGTGTGATTCCAGGCAAAGTCTCAGTCTCAGCCTGATCCTGCAGGGGAGGTACGCAGTATGAATTACACTTCTGATTTTGTCCCAACTCAGGCAAGAGTTTCATACACCTTTACCTGGCAGTAATTGATAGACATGCTTCAGGGACATGTAACCTCCAGGCACTTTTAATAACCCTCTGCACCAGCAAAACACTCCAGTAGCCCAGTGACAGTTCTCCAAATTCTCCAGAGTCAGAAGTGGGCAGTTAGAAGGAAATGCTCAAAGAGAAAGCCCAGAAATCTTTAAAGGGCTCTGACGGACCAGAGTGGAACACGACAGGGTCTACTAAGCAGGGTTTGCCCCAGTTGTTCTCCCAGCAAGAGGCTAGTGATGGGTTTGTAGCTTGAGGGCCAGTGAAAGTCAAGCGCAAAGAAAGAGAAGGCCCAGCTGAGAAGGTAAGTGACAAGCGAGCTTATTCACTTTTCTGCAGCTTAGACACCTACACCCAAGCTTGTCTCCAGATACATTCCACAAATAGTAATTTGAGTGATTTAAATGATTCCCATGTTCTGTCAGAACAATGAGAAGCTTTCAGAAGAAAGCCAACCTATATGTTGTTTGACTTTCAATGGGAAGTTTTAGTTTATTTCATTCTCCTAATTTTTAATAAGCTCAGTGAGGGAGTGATGTTAATTTTGTCTTGTGTATAACATGGATAACATTTCACCAGGCGATCTGTCACAATCCTCACACTCTAGCAGACTCATGCAGACTGCATGTTTTTGATATTTAGGAAGTGGCATCTATATTTACATATTACTATGTATATGTAAATACATATGTGTATAGATATAAATATGCATGCATCTACATACTTCGTATTTGCGTACACATACACAGATATATGGAGAGACATATCACAGCCCAGAGTGCAATTCAAGATGAACTTTTTGGATTCGGCTTCTGGTTATCAAGCTGCTTATCAGATTACAGATACATAATGCTCTGCACTCTAACATTCCTTCCCTAACCTATACATTCACCAGATAAATTCAAGGGCCAGTTAGTGTTTTCCTTTATGCCTAAGTGTTTCTGACAAAATCTAAAATGTCAAGTCATAAAATAGCTAATACAGTCTACTTTGAACTGAAACTATTTGCTATCACCATTAAGATGTGATTAAGTTTAACTTCAGTGAAGTCATGTGAAGATACTTATGTAAATGTTTTTATCATCAGAGAATAAATATATTATGAGCTATCACAAACATGGCTATAAACATAATATTTTAGTGGAAGCAGAGAACTTAGGTTGGAATCCTCACTCTGATACCTATTACAAATGTGACTTTGGGTAAGTCCATTTTTTGGAGCCTCACAAAGGAACAAAAACAGTCTAAGGGAGTTATTAGAATTAAATGAGATAATATGAAAAAGAACTTTGTGACTATCAAGTGCTACATGGTTGTAAAGTTTTAAGATCACAGTGGCCACAGTTATAATCAAAGGTCAAAGTGATAATGGAGATAGAAATCACCCAGCTCCTGATATTAACTTATATTCTTCAGCTGGCAGCTCTGATATTATTAGATACATTCATTCTATCTGAACAGAAATAGTACTGCAGATCTATAAAATTCACAATGAAAAGAAATATCCTTAAAATTTTGTGTTATTTATAGAATTTTCTAGGGTTTTATGCCTTGTTACTTTCAGAGTGCTGTAATATATATATCTCTTGGTAATGACAGTATCTGCATCTTTTTTTCTTAACCAGTAAAAGAGATTCCAGAGGAGTTATAGTCTTAGTAGTGTTTAACTAATTTATCTTGACATATGTAAATACTCTTTTAGCCTGGATAGCAGGAAATTTTGATGATATTTTCCTGATATTTTGGTGTTATTGGGGTTTTATAAGTTGACTTAAACAGTTGCACAAGTTTCAAACACCAAGGATGCAGGCCTTGTAGTATTTTTCTCAACTTCTGTAAACTCGTTACCCATAACTAATCTTTCCCTGTTAACTTTCTCAGCCTGAATCCAGTGTGGCAGAGCCTGGTGCTCAGTATCTGTGTACACTTGCGCAGGTTAGTTAACCTCTAAGCTTCAGTTTCCTTATCTGTAATCACGAGGTTAGATAATATGAATGAAAGGGTCCTCTTGGCTCTTAGCACACAGCAGGTATTTAATAAGTGTTTCTTCTCTTTCTTCCCCCTCCTACTTCTTGCCCTTCTCCATCTCATTCTTTTTCTTTCCCTTCACTATGGTTGGTTTTCAGCAACCCTACGTCCTCACCTATTTGCTCATTTATTTTAAACCTGATATTTAAATCTGTCATATCTTAAAATTGGAAACACTATAGGGTACTGTGTCTTATGACCTAGTTGCTATTTAGCTGAAGGGTCAAGGAGACCCTGCACTTATTCAGAGAAGACAGCAACAGTGAATGGGTCGAGAGCCCTCCTTCAAAGGGCAGTTAGAGTGGTGTGGCAACAAACACTTCTCTTCATATGCTCAGAGTCCATGAGAAAAGTGACAATGTCAATGCCAAATTATGAGAAACCTGCTAAATAACACTAGGGATCATTCTATGCATTTATCTCATATCAGCTGTCACCAGATTTAACCCTGAAACAAATCTTATTCAGATGGAAACAAGAGAAGGCACTGAGGTCAATAAATGAAGATACTTATCATAAGGTGGAAAGGAGAACAATTTAGAACACTGTTCTCTGCTTGCTAAAATGTCAGTCAAGAAGAAATTCTTTGGGTTGTGTATGGGATGTCTTTTATAAAGAGTTTTATATTATTTAGGCAACTAATTCCTAGTTCCTCAGAACAAGGAAGAAAAAACATTCTTACTGTGATTCGTCCCCTGATTTTCAGTAGGTCTGCCTTGGTTTCTTTGTCTTTGGTACTGTATTTAATACTATAATGATATCCATAGAATCATAACATCTAAATATTGAAGGGACTTGGGAAATCACTTAGTCCACAGCAGTTCTAGAAAATGGTCATGCAGCTTACTTATGTTTCTATAATTATATTGTCCCTTATATTGGTCCATAATCTGCATCTAATTCAAGAATGGGTCCAAATACTTGGATTTTAGAAGAAAAAATATCTTAGAGATGATGTGTATTTGCACATTTAAATCTTATTACTACCAGGTTCCTCTTCCTCTTCCTCCTCTGCCCACTTCCCCTCCTGATCGTACTTTTCTTGAACCATATTCTGTGGTTCAGATGGTGGCACCAGCCATTAACCAAGTCAGAACTGTGCCATTCTCCTTCATGTCCTTTTGTTCGATTTTCACATCCAATCAGGGTATGGACAGAAGTGTAGAAAATACGGACACCGATCTGGAAAATAAGATTTCAGGAGTTAAGGTATGAAGAGGAACCCAAAAAGGAGAGTGAGAGAGAATGGTCAGAGAGGAAGAAGAGCCATGAAGAACAGGCCATAGACGGCAAAGATAGTGAGCATGGTTAGCAGTGTGAAGTGTTGCAAGTATCCATTTTTGATGAGGGCTGGCTGGTATCTATCCATTGGATTTTGCATTGGAAGTCATGAGTGACCATTACTGAAATAGTTGCTATAGAGGAATTCAGTCAGATGTCAGCTGCAAGGAGCTGAAGTGTAAGGAAATAGAGACAGAAAAAGTTTTGACTCTTCTTAAAAAAACTTAGCTAAAAAGGGAGAGACGTAGGGTGGCACTAAAATAAAGAGACACATATATATCTACGTATATATGTAGATATATATATACATACACACATGTATGCATATTTATATTTGTTTATGTAATTAAATTATATACATTATCTTTAAATTAAATTATATATGTATGAATTAAATATATATCTTTTTTTAAATCAAAAAAAGAAAATTTATTTCAAAATGTGATACAAGAAAATTTCCCTAAAAAAACCTGTAGATTGAAAAAGAATTCCATGTTCCAGTACAAAAAAATAATGCAGAATGATACCAAAATGTAAGTCATCTCAATGATAAGCAAAGAGGTCTAGAGGTCTTCAGGCATTCAGGTAGGAAAAAAGTCACCTCTAAGGTAAAAAAAACATTCAGGCCACTTCATATGGGGACACCGTGGCAGAATTCAGTGGAGTCATGTCGACAATTGCTCTGGGAAAGAAAATATAAATATTTCTTTTTAAATTAGATGACTTCATGGTTTCCAAGATGGTGGAGGAGTAGGAGGATGCGGAGTTCATGTCTCTCCTCAAATGCATTAAGAATACATCTACAAATGGAACAATTCTCACAGAGCACCTGCTGAACACTAGCAGAGGACCTTGGACACCTAAAAGGACAAGAAAGATCCCCACATAACTGGGTAAGATTAAAGAAAAAAGAAGGGAAAAGGAAGAGGAGAGGAAGCAGGATGGTACCTATGCCCTTGTTAGGGAGCTGAAGGTGAAGAGAAGTTCCCGCATCTAGGGAAGCCCCCTCACTGTCAGGGGGATCAGCTGGGACAGAAGGGGAACTTTGGGGGCTCAGAAGAGAGCCCAGCAACCAGTCTGTGGTAGGCAGGACAGATTAAGACCTACACAGATGGTCTGTGCCACAGCCCTGCGAGGCCAAGCCTGAGACGGGTGTCTGCTGGTGTGTACAGGGACTGGGTGCTCGAACATGAGGTTTGGAGAGCAGAACCAGGGAGGGGGCTGCTGTTGGTTGTGAGGAGACAGCCTGAGGGGACAGGAGTGAGGAAATCCACAATGGGGAATGCTTGTAGAGGAAGACCAGACTGCCACAGAAACAAAGAGTGCAAAGGGTGGGGCTGCCATTGCAGCCTCTCTCCTCACGGACTAGCCCCTGCCTCCACAGACACTAGGGAGGGCTCCCTCCAGAGACAGCTTACATGCCCCTGCCATCATCTCTTCCGCCTGCCTAACCCCCAACCCCCCCACCACTTGGGCGACCCACTGGCCCCAATCACTGCCTGACGGGCTCTCGCTTTCCAGTCAATACCCCAGCACCCTCCCGCCTGGGTGACCCACATGCCCCAATCTTCACCTCAGCTCCTTCCTACCTGACAGGCTCCTGTGCCCCAGCAATCTCTGGAGCAAACTCCAGTGGGAGGAACACATGCAGAGGTGGGGTTGAAATCACAGCTGAGCCCAGGGGCCGTGTGACTAAGGAAAAAGAGCTGAAATCTCTCCTTATGGCTGCACAAACTGCAGTTACACCTCTGCTGACAGTTCCCTAAATTCAGCACCTGCGAAACATCTGAAAGGCCAGCAAGTGCTCCTACAGCTGGGATGGGTCTGGCTTTAGCAGCTGTGGGATTTGTGGGCACATACACATGGGAGTTGGGCAAAGCCAGAGTCCGAGTTGCCTCTATAGCTCCTCAGTGAATCCAGGTGCACAACTACTGCAGTCCTGGGACTTGACCTCACTGGATCTGTGCCAGTGACCTGGTGAAAACAATGCCTGAGAGTCACCAGGGTCAATTGACGGCATACCCACAGTTAAGCTGGGACAAAGAGTGGTGCCAACAACAGTGTACTTTGTAAGCCCGAACAATGGGTGAACGGGGACACACAGAGCACATTCACAAGTGAACAGCTCCAGAGGAGGAATACTCAGTGTCTTCTCTCCCAGTGGTTGTGCTCCAATCCCAATTACCTTGCACCACAGATCAGAAACACAGCTAAGAAACAAATCTGGGGGCTTCTACTCCAACAACTAGGGAGCAGACCCTGCCCCAAACAGGGCATTGACAACTACATAGCAAAGGAGAGGTCCCTGTCAATATCCAGGGCAGGCTCTGGTCACAACACCAGTCAAACCCCCTATCAAGGTGATAATGGCACAAGCCTCTGGACCAACCTCACCAATCAGGGGGAAGATACCAGAAGCAAGAGGAACTATGATCCTGCAGCCTGCAGAAAGGAGACCACAAACACAGTAAGTAAGACAAAATGAGATGACAAAGAAATATGTTGCAGACAAAGGAGCAAGATAAAAATGTATAAAAACAATTAAATGAAGAGGAGATAGGCAGTCTACTTAAAAAAGAATTCAGAGTAATGATAGTAAATATGATCCAAAATCTTGGAAAAAGAATGGAGGCATGGATCGAGAAGATACAAGAAATGTTTAACAAAGACCTAGAAGAACTAAAGAACAAACAAACAGAGATGAA
This sequence comes from Balaenoptera acutorostrata, assembly GCF_949987535.1. NCBI lineage: Eukaryota > Metazoa > Chordata > Mammalia > Artiodactyla > Balaenopteridae > Balaenoptera > Balaenoptera acutorostrata. The sequence goes on from NC_080080.1 coordinate 43,353,505, forward strand.
CAATACAATAACTGAAATAAAAAATACACTAGAAAGAATAAATAGCAGAATAACTGAGACAGAAGAACAGGTAAACGAGCTGGAAGAATGGTGGAAATCACTGCCACAGAACAGAAAAAAGAAAAAAGAATGGAAAGAAATGAGGACAGTCACAGAGACCTCCGGGACAACATTAAATGCACCAACATTCAAATTATAGGGGTCACAGAAAAAGAAGAGAAAGATAAAGTGTCTGAGAAAATATTTGAAGAGATTATAGTCAAAAACTTCCCTAACATGGGAAATAGTCAATCAAGTCCAGGAATCACAGAGAGTCCCATACAGGATAAACCCAAGGAGAAACATGCTGAGACACATATTAATCGAACTAACAAAAATTAAACACAAAGAAGAAATATTAAAAGCAGCAAGGGAAAAGCAACAAATAATATACAAGGGAACTCCCATAAGGTTAACAGCTGATTTCTCAGCAGAAACTATGCAAGCCAGAAGGGAGTGGCAGGACATATTTAAAGTGATGAAAGGGAAAAACCTACAACCAAGATTACTCTACCAAGCAAGGATCTCATTCAGATTTGACAGAGAAATCAAAAGCTTTACAGACAAGCAAAATCTAAGAGAATTCAGCACCACCAAACCAGATTTACAACAAATGCTAAAAGAACTTCTCTAGGCGGGAAACACAAGAGGAGAAAAAGACCCACAAAAACAAACCCAAAACAATTAAGAAAATCGTAATAGGAACATGCATGTTGATAATTACCTTGAATGTAAATGGATTAAATGTTCCAACCAAAAGACACAGACTGGCTGATTGGATAGAAAAACAAGACTCAGGGGCTTCCCTGGTGGCGCAGTGGTTGAGAATCTGCCTGCCAATGCAGGCAACACGGGTTCGAGCCCTGGTCTGGGAAGACCCCACATGCCGCGGAGCAACTAGGCCCGTGAGCCACAACTACTGAGCCTCTGCGTCTGGAGCTTGTGCTCCACAACAAGAGAGGCCACAATAGTGAGAGGCCCGTGCACCATGATGAAGAGTGGCCCCCACTTGCTGCAACTAGAGAAAGCCCTTGCACAAAAACGAAGACCCAACACAGCCAAAAATAAATAAATAAATAAATTAAAATAGCAATAAAGGAATTCAAAAAAAAAAAAAAAAACAAGACTCATATATATGCTGTCTACAAGAGACCCACTTCAGACCTAGGGACACATACAGGCAGAAAATGAGGGGATGGAAAAAGATATTCCATGTAAATGGAAATCAAAAGAAAGCTGGAGTAGTAATACTCATATCAGATAACATAGACTTTAAAATAAAGTCTGTTACAAGAGACAAGGAAGGACATTACATAATGATTAAGGGATCAATCCGAGAAAAAGATATAACAGTTATAAATATTTATGCAACCAACAAAGGAGCACCTCAATACATAAGGCAAATGTTAACAGCCATAAGAGGGGAAATCAACAGTAACACAACCATAGTATAGGGGACTTTAACACCCCACTTTCACCAATGGACAGATATCCAAAATGAAAATAAATAAGGAAACACAAGCTTTAAATGATACATTAAACAAGATGGACTTAATTGATATTTATAGGATATTCCATCTGAAAACAGGAGAATACAATTTATTCTCAAGTGCACATGAAACATTCTCCAGGATAGATCACATCTTGGGTCACAAATCAATTCTCAGTAAATTTAAGAAAACTGAAATCATATCAAGGATCTTTTCTGACCACAACACTATGAGATTAGAAATCAATTACAGAAAAAGCAATGTAAAAAGCACAAACATATGGAGGCTAAACAATATGTTACTAATAACCAATGGATCACTAAAGACATCTAAGAGGAAATCAAAAAATACCTAGAGAAAAATGACGAGGAAAACATGACCATCCAAAACCTATGGGACTCAGCAAAAGCAGTTCTAAGAGGGAAGTTTATAGCAATACAATCTTACCTCAAGAAACAAGAAAAATCTCAAATAAACACATAACCTTACATCTAAAGCAACTAGAGAAAGAAGAACAAACAAAACCCAAAGTTAGTAGAAGGAAAGAAATCATAAAGGTCAGAGCAGAAATAAAGGGAAACAAAACAAAGAAAACAAAAAAAACAAAGACAAAGAAAACAAAAGCAAATATCAATGAAACTAAAATCTGGGTCTTTGAGAAGATAAACAAAATTGATAAACATTTAGCCAGACTCATCATGAAAAAAAGGGAGAGGACTCAATAAAATAAGAAATGAAAAAGAAGTTACAATGGACATCACAGATATACAAAGGATCATAAGAAACGACTACAAGCAACCAATAAAATGGACAACCTGGAAGAAATGGACAAATTCTTAGAAAGGTACAACCTTCCAAGACTGAACCAGGAAGAAATAGAAAATGTAAATAGACCAATCACAAGTACTGAAATTGAAACTGTGATTAAAAATCTTCCAACAAACAAAAGTCCAGGACCAGATGGCTTCACAAGCGAATTCTATCAAATATTGAAAGAAGAGCTAACACCTATCCTTGTGAAACTCTTCCAAAAAAACTGAGAGGAAGGAACACTCCTAAGCTCATTCTACAAGGCCACCATCACCCTGATGCCAAAACCAGACAAAGATATCACAATAAAAGAGAATTATAGGTCAATATCACTGATGAATATAGATGCAAAATTCCTCAACAAATAGTAGCAAACCGAATCCAACAACACATTAAAAGGATCATACACCATGATCAAGTGGGATTTATCCCAGGGATGCAAGGATTTTTCTAAATCCACAAATCAATCAGTGTGGTACACCACATGAAGAAATTGAAGAATAAAAACCATATGATCATCTCAATAGATTCAGAAAAGGATTTTGACAAAATCAACATCCACTTATGATAAAATCTCTCCAGAAAGTGGGCATAGAGGGAACATACCTCAACATAATCAAGGCCATATATGACAAACCCACAGCAAACATCATTCTCAATGGTGAAAAACTGAAAGCATTTCCTCTAAGATCAGGAACAAGACAAGGATGTCCACTGTTGCCACTATTATTCAACATACATTTGGAAGTCCTAGCCATGGCAATCAGAGAAGAAAAAGAAATAAAAGGAATCCAAATTGGAAAAGAAGAAGTAAAGCTGTCACTGTTTGCAGATGACATGATATTATATGTCGAAAACCCTAAAGATGATGCCAGAAAACTACTAGAGCTCATCAATGAATTTGGTAAAGTAGCAGGATACAAAATTAATGCACAGAAATTTCTTGCATTCCCATACACTAACAACAGAAGATCAGAAAGACAAATCAAGGAAACAATCCCATTTACCATCACATCAAAAAGAATAAAATACCTAGGAATAAAACTACCTAAGGAGACAAAAGACCTGTGTGTAGTAAACTCTAAGATACTGATGAAAGAAATAAAAGATGACATAAACAGATGCATAGGTATACAATATTCTTGGATTGGAAGAATCAATACTGTGAAAATGACTATTCTACACAAAGCAATCTATAGATTCAATGCAATTCCTATCAAACTACCAATGGCATTTTTCACAGAATTAGAACAAAAAATTTTACAATTTGTATGGAATCACAAAAAACCTGGAGTAGCCAAAGCAATCTTGAGAAAGAAAAATGGAGCTGGAGGAATCAAGCTCCCTGACTTCAGACTATACCACAAAGCTACAGTAATGAGGATAATATGGTACTGGCACGAAAACAGAAATATAGATCAATGGAACAGGATAGAAAGCCCAGAGATAAACCCACTCACCTATGCTCACCTAATCTATGACAAAGGAGGCAAGAATATACAATGGAAAAAAGACAGCCTCTTCAATAAATAGTGCTGGGAAAACTGGACAATTACATGTAAAAAAATGAAATTAGAACACTCCCTAACACCATACACAAAAATAAACTCAAAATGCATTGAAGCCCTAAACATCAGGCTGAATACTATAAAACTCTTAGAGGAAAACATAGGCAGAACACTCTTTGACATAAATCTCAGCAATATCTTTTCCAATCTATCTCTTAGAATAATGAAAATAAAAACAAAAATAAACAAATGGGACCTAATTAAACTTAAAAGCTTTTGCACAGCAAAGGAAACCATTAACAAGATGAAAAGACAACCCTCAGAATGGGAGAAAATATTTGCAAATGAAGCAACCAACAGGGGATTAATCTCCAAATTATACAAACAGCTCAGGCAGCTCAATATCAAAAAAACAAAAAACCCAATCAAAAAATGGGCAGAATATCTAAACAGACATTTCTCCAAAGAAGACACACAGATGGTTAAAAAACATATGAAAACATGCTCAACATCATGAATTATTAGAGAAATGCAAATCAAAACTATAATGAGGTATTTCCTCACACTTGTCAGAATGGCCACCATCAAAATATCTACAAATGATAAATCCTGGAGAGGGTATGGAGAAAAGAGAACCCTCCTATACTGTTGGTGGGAATGTATATTGGTATAGCCACTATGGAGAACAGTATGGATGTTCCTTAAAGAACTAAAAATAGAGCTACCATATGATCTAGCAATCCCACTCCTGGGCATATACCCAGAGAAAACCATAATTCAAAAAGATACATGCACCTCCATGTTCATTGCAGCACTATTTATAATAGCCAGGACATGGAAGCAACCTGAATGTCCATCAACAGAGGAATGGATAAAGAAGATGTGGTACATATATGCAATGGAATATTACTCAGCCATGGAAAAGAACACAATCATGCCATTTGCTGCAACATGGATGGACCTAGAAATTGTCATACTGAGTGAAGTAAATCAGAGAAAGACAAATATCATATGATATTGCATATATGTGGAATCTAAAAAAAGGGTGCATTTGAACTTATCTACAAAACAGAAATAGAGTGACAGATGTAGAAAATAAACTTACGTTTACCAGGGTTTACGGGGGGGATAAATTGGGAGATTGAGATCGACATATACACACTACTATATATAAAATATATAACTAATAAGAAACTATTGTATAGCACAGGGAGCTCTACTCAATACTCTGTAATGGCCTGTATGGGAAAAGAATCCAGAAAAGAGTGGATATATGTATAACTTGTTCACTTTGCTGTACACCTGAAACTAACACAACATCAACTATACTCCAATAAAAATTAAAAAAATAAATTATATGAACTCATACCAATTTATAGGCTGAAAAGAATGGGAATAAATATGGAACTATCTAAGAAATAGAAAAGAGATAAAGTATTTGAGGATGATCATGAAAATAAATGGTATGAGATGAGACTGAGAACATAGTTATAAGGTTTGACTGGAATGAAGATCCTTACTAGTGTGAGCAGAGGGAAGGAATAAAGTATATGTAGGGCTATAGATTATTTGGCTTTTAGCAGAAAAAAAATAAAAAATGCATTAGATGCTTTTTAATTCTTGAAATTTTCATAATTCATATCAGAAGAATTGAGTTTTCAAAAGGAAAATGCCTTGACTTTCAAAAGGAAAAGGCCTCTTGAGAGTAAAAGTTGGAAATCTAACATCATTGTCTGGGTGGTTCTCAAACTTTGTGGTCCCAGGATCCCTCCATACTCTTAAAAAAGTATCAAAGGCCTCCAGGAGTTTCTTTTTATGTGTCATATGTGCTGTAATTATGTGTTGTAATTATCGGTATTTACCATATTAGATATTGAAATAGAAATTTAAGAAATATATATTTTTATTTTTAAAAAATAGCAAGCCAATTAAATTCTAATGAAATGACATCTTTTTATGAAAAATAGTTATATTTTCAAAAAAGTTAGTGACAAGAGTGCTATTGTTTTACATTTTTGCAAATCTCTCTCTAGTCTTTGTTAATATAAGACAGCTGGATTCCCATACCTAACTTTACATTTTATGTGTCGCAATATCCCATGTCATGCAACGTCTGGAAAACTCATTATACTCTATGGAGAAAATGACTTGGAAAAGGGCAAATAATTTCTTAATTATATTATAAAAATAGTTTTTCTCTTACAGATCCCTTAAAGAGGTCCTAGTGACACTACAAGAGTCCCGGACCACACTTTGAGAACTGCTATTCTATGATTAGGCCAGGATAGAGTAGAATTACTCTGTATTATAGAGAAGGACAAATTTGAAGTTTCTGGAAGGAACATTTCTTGAGAGAAGTGAGGGAGCAGAAATATATATCAAAGATGGGTAATGGTCAGGTTCTGAGGGGGTATTAGGGAGAAAGACCTGAGAAAATGGCATCAAGCTGGGTCTTTAAGGGGCTTATCGCCAGTATGAAATTCCAGGTCATAAGGAATGGCCAGTGCGTTTTAAGATAGTAACGTCTAATCTTCAGTATTAAGAATAACCCCTGTTGTTCTAGGTCCTAAATCCATTTAGTCACCCAAACTACGAGTGCATGTTTGTTATACATCAAAGAAGAATGGTAGGTTTGAGAGTGAGAATGATGTTTTTCACAGTAGAAAGAAAATTTCAGTGGGGAAAGGTTCAAGGGATGCATAAGCCATCACCGCCATGGTAAAACACTTTGGCACTCATTGCAGGCATATAATTAAGGTTCAATTTTTTTCTTTAAACATTAAAGATGTTACCTAAGCAGTGGGCACCTAGGTATATGGTAATCAGAAATAAGATGTTGGATAGTTGAGTCAGATCAGGCTGGATTACCTAAACTTTCTGCGTGCACCAAGCAAGTCCTGAAAATGAGAGATGTGGGAATTGGGAAAGGGGTTGAGGAGAGTAACAGATATTTTTAATAGTTGCTGGGTGAAGTGTTTCATAGTTTCTGAGAGTAACAGATATTTTTAATAGCTCCAAAAAAATAGAACCAATAGTGTTCTATTACAGAGAGAGAGCTTTATTTTAAGGAATTTGCTCAGGCAACTGTGGGGGCTGGCAAGTCTGAAATCTGCTGAGCCGACTGGCAGCCTGGAGATGGCGGAAGAGTTGATACTGCAGTCTTAGGCTTGAAGTCAGTGGAGGCAAAATTCCTTCTTTCTTGGGAGACCTCAGTCTTTTAAGATTTTCAATTGATTGGATGGTACTCAACCACATTATGGAGGATAATCTGCTTTTCCCAAAGCCTACTGATTAAACTGTTAATTACATCTAAAAAAATACCTTCACAGCAACACCTAGACTGGTGCTTGACCATAGACTAGCCAAGTTGACACATGAAATTAATCATTTCAGAGGGCATGGATAGGTTGGACCAAGGACCAAGGACAAATAAAAAAATGCCGTGTAATAACAAGGGTCCAGATGAGGCTGGAAACCACTCTTTTATTGTTACTACTCCACATGATTGTTGGGATTTTCTCAAGCAGTGCTTAGAGTTTGGATATAGGAGTAGAGAAGATGAATTATGGGAATGCCCCAGGAATGGAGTTAAGATCTGACATTGCATAAGGACTGTGAGGAAGATGAGTGACTGTTGACAGAATATTTGTGTAATCACCATAGGTCAGGGCTATTCAGGGAAAGGAGTCTGTATGATTGACAGACAATGAAGTGATCTGCAGACTTCAGGGCTCTATGGCATAAAGTGCAGGGGTGGTGGGAATAGGTGTATGAGAGAGGTGACAGGTTGGAAAATATAGGAAATTGTTGACAAAGAATTAAGTGCTAAAGTTTGATATTACATGTTAGAATGATTCAGAATGATGACAAATTCGAGGAGTGGTTTTGATGGCCACTGGAATTGTGAATGATAAGGAACTGTGAGATCTGGACGTGGAATGGGATTTCCACATATTTGCTGGAGCCACCTAGGATGGTGGCTAAATTTGAGCTAAAGCTGTGATTCATATACTAACATTTATAATTAATGAGGGGCATAAGAAGGTTGGGAGAGAGAAGTAGTCAGTGGTGTGTGACCAGATGCCACGTAACTCAAAGATGGAGTATGTAAAGTATTATAATTTGGAAATAGCCAGGCAAAGCAAGAATAATGCCAAAAATCTCATGAGACTTGTGGGGTTATGAATGTCAGGAGAATAAGATACTTCCATTAGGGAAGGTGTAAGGAAAACAGCATAATGATTTTGGTAAAGGCCAAGATAGGGAAAAAGTATCTTTTAATGAGTCTGAGTATATAATTTGCTTTCCATGAAATGGGAGTTTGAGAATATGCCCTTAAGATTTGTTAGAACAGTGGAGGTTCTAGAATTTCCATACAGGAGAGGGTTACAGGTAGGAAACTGGCTGGAAGTGGAGCCTTGGAGACTTGTCTGGAAGCTGCATTTGCAGAATAAGTACCTTGTTTCCTTAGATCGCTGAATACAGAACCCTCTGTAATCCACTCCTTGGCTTCTCTGCTCATTTGCATGGAGGTAGGTGATGGGGAGGCCAGAGGAGTTTGGGATGAGAGAATGAAAGATTTCTAGGGCTAATATTTCAGCTAATGGTGATAGGAGGGCAAGTGAAATGAGCTAGTATCCAGGTCCGGAGTCTTCCATGACTGTTCAAAGAGAATCACAGCGGATGATCTCAATGCCGTGGAGGGGGCGCAGTTGTGACTATGATGCGGTAGAGTCAGGTTTAGGGCTGGCAAGTCAAGGGCCTGGACAATTGGTTCATTCCTACTCATCTCCTAAAACTCAATTCAAAAGTCACTTTATAGAAAATGATTTTCCTGACCCTCCCTCTCATACAGAAACAATTGTTTTCTCCTTTACCCTGAGCATGCTTTTATCAGAGCTCTTACAACACCTTTTGGTTTATATCTCAATCTCCTATCCTCAAATCTAGGCTTTTTTGAAAGCAAAAGCACTACTTTTTGTGATGTTTTGCCTATGGTGCTGAGTGTCTGATATTTAGTATAAGCATGAAAGTTATCGCTGTCACACAATAAGTGGCAAAGCTGAGTTAAACTTGGTAATCCATTCATTCATTTGATAAAAATGTATTGAGCACCTACTATGTGCTAGGACCTAGAGAAGTGATCATGATGGAAATTGGTTTGTACCCTCATGCTGCTCAAAACCTGGGAAGATTTTTACTTTCTTGATCTCCATCAAGCATGAAAATCTTGAAAAGGTATCTGTGATAATGCCATACAGAATTCAGACTTCATTCCAGTCACCCTAGGATCCCAGGGGCAGGAGATTTTCTGATGTCACAGTTCAATTAGTCTCTTTCAAGCAGCATTATTTATTGCTTCACCTCTCAACCTCATACTGTGTGTCTGCCCTGATACACCCCAGCAAAACCATGACAGCGAGTGCATGGCTTTTTCTCAATCAGAGCAAGGCTAACTGTCAAAGGACAGCAGGTTTCACTGGGTTGGAATCGTGGTTTTAGAACTAGAGGGGCCTCTCTGGAGAAGGGACTGGGCACAGACTGAACTAGCCAACATGCTTCTGGGTGAATTGGCCAAAGAGAAAGGAACTGTCAGCACTCAAGGTGAATATGGGAGAAAACAACATGGCACATGTCAGACAATTCAATCAGTAAACGAAGGTATTTAAACAGCATCACTTAGGCATTTCATTTGGTGGAAGAAAATGAGACTAATGTCCCACGGGGACTGAAACAGCAATTATCTGCATTGCTTCATTGATGCTTCTTCCCTCCCCACTTTCCTTTCACTTCTCCCCTTCCACTCAACATTCTAAGGTCTTACCTATATCTTCTCCATTTCCGTAGAGAGAAATACCTTTAAGTTTGACAAACTCAGCGGTCTACCAGTGCCAGACCAGCATGGCTTGTCCAGTTCCCTTCACCTGGAAGAAAAGGGATGCCAGGATCGAGGCAAGTGCTCCTTCTCAGTCCCTTCAGAAACAGTTCATTCCAAAAGACTCTTAAGAGGTAATCTTTACACTCTATGCTTTGTGCCCTTCATCACAATTCTATTGTCAACCATGTGAGCTCAACTGTTAACTGCTCACTTAAAAAAAAATGATCTCTTCCCCCACCCTCATTTTGCCCAGTAACAGCCTGACAAACAAATAGCACCTGCCGTCGCTCACAGAGACAAATAAGAGAAAATGGAAAACTAAAGGCGAGAAGCATGAGAATACCACTAATGCCTGATGACTGATCTTGTTAGCGTGCATAGTGCGTCCTCAGATTTTTCCAGAACCTTAGATCTCTCTACTGAACAACCACAAATGCGCACACATATACACACACACAAAAGCACTTTGGAACGGGCTGTGTAGCTCCCCCCACCCTCTGCCTGGAGCTTGATTGTCAGTCTCATACACAAACCCAGACAATGCTCTCAATAGGCATCTTTTGGGGAGACAATTGCAGAAAGCATGATAACGGGATTTGTCACCCTGATGCGGCTGCTGTTTCAGCAAGCATTTCAATAATGAAAGAAAGTTTTACTAATTGTAAATGTGAATGAATTTCAGCTGTCTCCTCTTAAAAAAAATTCTTTTGGAAGAAAGCCAATTAAGATCATCTGTCTAATGCATCTCTTCACCCCCACTGTAACAATATGTCAGTTATAATAGATGTCTAATAAACTCAGACTTCTCAGGACAGGGCGCTGAGCATGCTGAAAGAAGGAGCGATCAGAGCCTCTACCTGCACAATGTTTGGAGGTGACTGATGAAACTTCTCTCTATGAAAGTTTAACCCATAGGGCGGTAGAGCTGGGGGGCATTTACAATACATCAACACACCAAGAAAAACTGGATTTCAAAACAATCATCTTCCCTACTGGCGGCCTGGTGCACTAATTGTCATTTTTCCAGGGAACTGTAGAAGTTAATTGTCAAAATCCGTAGCCTGGCTCCTGGATGCCTGCTGCCTTACATCCCGAGAGGAAGCCTTTACCTGAGGGAGAATGCACAAGTGACTTCAGAAACTGGAGCCTAAGCAATCTTGTTGGCAAATTCTCTTTCATGAGGAAATCTTCATATAAAACCTATTCCACTACAAGTGTGGGACATTATCTCTTGCTATCTCAGCTGCTGCTCTAGGCTGCTCAGCTAGCTGACTTTACTTGTTGAAGGCCAAGCTATAGTTAGTCCATTTAGGGCACTCTGCTCTGTCCTTTGGAGTCAGTCAGAGGTACTGTCCTCACTGTGACGCACACTGTGTTCAACCCACCATGGAGACTAAATCACTTTCACTAAAGTCCCAGTCCGGCCATTATGCTCACATTGACATCACCGTTGCTTTTGCCAGCATCAACATTGCCTCCACTGCCACCATCACAGTTCGTACTAACAGCATGGAACTTGCCAACACTTCTGCTATTGCCTACAGTAACATCATTGCCATCTTCGTTACCACTGCCACCAGAACCATTGACATTTCTGTGGTAAGTTGCATAATGGTCCCCAAAGATATCCAGGTTCTGATCCCTGGAACCTGTAAATATTACCTTATATGGCAAAAGGTACTTTGAAGATGTGATTAAATTAAGGATCTAGAGGTGGGGAGATTATCCTCGATTATCCAGGGCTTCTAATGTAATCATAAGGGATACAGAGTTTGTATTTCTCAAACTGGCATTTTGACACTGTTCTTCACCAGGGAAGGAGAAAGTTAAGATGAGCAGCTTAGATATTTGTGCAGAAGTCCTAGATAGTGTTTCTTCTCTTTTTAATCTAGATTATTCCATGAGGATAGTATGGAATTTATCTCAAATTGACAGAAGGCAATTGCTCTGCAAGCAAACAGTAAATAGGTGATGGTCTATTCATTTTCTTACCTCAACAGTTCAAACCTCAAACAGGAGGAAAAGTATCTTCTTTTCTCCAATTTCCCTTGATCTATCATCCCAGCCACTCATGGCATATGCAGATGATTTTGAGAATGTTCAGTTGTGGGTAAGTTATATGTATAAAAATTAATAGATATTGGAATGACTTTTTTGACTGTTTATTTTTTATAAATAAACCCATTGATGAAGTTATTTGATGTTTCATACTCCAAGTAAAAAGAAAGCAGTTAGAATAGGAAGAAAATTATCAATTTTGTTTCTTACCATTGGCAGGATTTACTAACCATCTATTTACACATGGCTGGGTCCTGGGCAGGGTGGCCTTGCTTTCCTGGAGCTACAATGAGCCTGAATAATTTAGATTAGGTGAGTACACTAATTGAATTTACCACGTAATTAGCTCACGGTTTTCACTTCACTTTGCCATGCAAGTCCATTTTAAAAAGTAAAACTCATTCTAATTTAACTGTTTTCTAAATACTTCAAATCAAAGCTTGGTCAACCAATTTGTATAGTTAGGAAAAGAATATATCTCCTTTGAGTTATATTTTTGAAGATTCAATGTAGTATTGATATGCTAATAATAATTTATTTTTTCCTTTATAAATGTAATATAATTACATTACAAACACTTTGACAAAAAACACATAATCTTATCCTTTGGACATAACCATTTGTAGCAATTTTCTATTTTTTCATTCTTTTTTTCCCTATGCCTATCATAGTCACATAATTAAAACTAGAGTGTAAGTACCATTTAAAATACTTTAAGTAAAATATTTAAAAAATTTTGCATTATTTTTCATTGAAAATTATGGATAATCTTCAAAGTATATAGAATATTTACCTAATATGTAAATTAGAAATATCAAAATTAATATTTTAAAATGTAAAAAATGTTTTTTTCAGATAGTATTCTGAAAAGCAATCTTAGAAAGTTGAAGGTACACCAAACATGACTTATTTGTCTCTTCCTATTTGATATAATAAATTTCTATATTATCTTTAAAACATGTATAACCATCATCATTGGTTACATGTAATGGAGTCTTGTCTGGGTGAACTGGAGCCCTCAAACTGTCAGTAAATCTAATAACCTCTCAATAGAGGCCATGTCTAGTACACATCAGTACAATCCAAGATATATAATTCTTAAAGCTAAATTTATGAGCATTTCCATCAGCTCTTATATGTTGATTAAAGTATACATTACTAAACCATACTACAAACTAAGACTTCTGTAAAGTGGCTTTGACACTTTGTGCATTGTAGTGAATTAACATTGTTAAGGAGTAAAATATTATTTCTGTGTACATAGTGAATACTTACTCTTGTCCTTTAAGATAACTCAGTTAATATAAATGATCAAAATTATTTCCACTGCTAGTCTTGCTTATATAGCTTTAAAATGTCTTCAATATAAAGCAGATACAGAATTTACTGCATAGGTTTTCTTCTTTATGTTTCAGTTTCTCCAACAATAATACGGTAATATCTAATTAAAACTTATATAACTACTTTATTTGAAAAGAATTATCAATAAAGCATTTGGAACTATAAGATTTCCTTAAGCAAAATAAATGGAAAAAAATCAAATTTTATGAATAGAAATTAGCAAACATACAATACAGAGATTAAATTAAAATATAAAATTTAAAAAAATACTGAGATTATCATCAAATACTCATCTGTGTAACATCTTGGAGGCAGAGTAGAACTGTGAACATGGAGTTTGGAATCAGTTATTTGGGTTTGTTTGGGCTTGAATCCTTGTTCTGTTCTCACTTGGTGGTTACTTAGAATAGGTGCTTAACCACTTTGAGCTTGATTTCCATGTAACAATATTATTGTTACATAGTGGTTTCCTCAAATGTATATTCTTTGCAATAGGCATTGTTTAGAGTTGTGCTGTTCAATATGGAAGATACTAGCCCCACGTGACTATTTAAATTTAAATTTAAAAAAAATAAACACAATAAAATTTTTTTCTCTCAGTTGCACTAGCCACATTTCAAGGACTCACCTTGTGGTCAGTGGCTACCATATTGGACAGTAAAGATACAGGAAACATTTCCAACATCACAAAAAGTTCTGTTGGAAAACACTGGTCAGAGCATAACTGTTGTGGGAAAAAAAAATTTTGTGTGTTAAAAGATTTTGGAAACACTGATTAAACAAAGTGAAACATATTTCTATATCACAGCACATCTTGTAGGTTTTGCTATGTGTAACATGGATATCCAAAAACAATGACATTCTGGCAGAAACTGTTCCTCATCTGATAAAAATCCTTCCCCCCCTCCTTTTTTTTTCTTGCAAATATGACCCAAGTTTTATTATTATTTGGGATTTTTTTTCTCTATTTTACAAATTGTTTATAATGTGGCTATATTACATATGTAAGAAAAATTAAATTGTTTATTTGAAAAAGATCCTTTGATCTCAAGGAAAGTACAGCTCCTGGACTAAGAATGTACATGAGACCTAGTTCTGAAATGCTAAGAGAAACCTGGTACATTTCCAGAAGAATTTTAATACCTGATGGAAGAGATGGGCCTGATGTCAATACTTAATATAAACTATAGTAATTACTTTAAATTGCTGATTGACAGTACATAGAAATAGTACCGAATGCCCTAGATATCCAATGTGATCATTCCACTCTGGCTGTCCAGAACATGAATATCTTTCATTCTTGTGTGATATCTGGGAATTACTCAGCTTACAGTTTCCCATTGGTTGCTATTTCCCCAATAGTTGTTTACCTCCTGGCCTCCTGGAGTCTCACCATATACTTGTGCAGATGGATATTTAGCCAAATATTCAAAAGGACCCTTGTGCAGATCTCTGGACCTCTTTCTTTGTGAAGTTCCTTCCCCTTCGCTCATCTGTTCTGTAAGTTCTAGCTATCTTGGTCTTCCGAGACTTATATGTCTGCTCCCTCGTCTCAGGGATGAGACTTCTGCCCTCACTGAGATATTTGGGCCTCTCCTTTCCGCACTACAGCTCTGAAAGTGCCTCCACAACAGGGACTGTGGTCACTGTGTTCTCACCTTACTTGTGTCCTTTCTCTCAGGGATCACAGTACGGCATTGCCTTATTATCTAATGTCTGAAAACTGTTGTTTCATGTGTTTTATTCAGTTTGGTCCTTGTTGGTGGTGAGAAAACTGGTTTGGTACTAGCTGGAAGCAGAATCACTTTGTTGACTTTCCCAGCGTACATCGTGTCAGCCAAGAGGGTGCATGCTGTGTGTTTCCCAAGTTCTTGGTGTTTCTAAGAAGGGCAATGTTATTGCTTGTAAAGGAATTGTTTATTAGCAACCACATTAATTGCTTAATAATGAAGTGTTGTTTTCAGTATTTTGCATTCTAATCTGGTAGTTTTTTCTTCTTTGTAAGTGCTTTACTGTTTTTTAGTGAATATGGGAAGCTGGTTTGGGGATTTAGGCCACAATAAAATGCATTGTAATTTTTCCTATTTAAAATAATGGGAACTAGGCTCCTGCTTAGCTGTATCATGGACAAGGTCTAAATTTCAGAAATTTCTGAATTACTAATATTAACTGGGAGCTGCCTTTATGTGTATAAGGCACCAACTGTTCTTGCACACAACTTGTCTGTCTTTTTCACAACTATATCCTAAGGACCTAAAATACTTCCTGGCATATAGAGGAGGACCATGACATATTTGCTGATTAAATGAACTATAGGTGTTCAAGATGGGACTCTCTATGAGGATGATAATAATATTTACTATTATAAATATTATAACATACTTGTTATATATAAGTATAATCATTATTTCTTGGATTACTAGTTGCTGTTTTAATTAAATGAATCACACTGAACCATTCTGTGTGCTAGGCTGAACTAACTAACTTAAAGGAGCCATGCTCCTTCTCCATGAGATATTAGGAACTGAGAATGGATAATATACAGTCAATATGCACATTTAGCAAGATTTAACAAAATATCAGTCAGATTAGGTGGGGCTATGGGTTTTATTATGTGACTAAACATTTGAACTACAGTCAGCTATATCGACATCTACCTTCTCAAAGTATGGAAGGGCATTAAATTAATGCCTGTTTAGAGATAAGAACTCATTCTCTCAGAACCCATGAACTTTTGGCCCTGTCTCACCCCCAGCATTTGTGTGGGTGAAGGTAAGAGTACAGATGTAGACCCACACACCATAGGTCTAAATGTAAGTTTCAAATGAGTTACTCAACATTTTAATAAACTATGTCCTATCCTGCAAACTTGATAAATATATTTTCATAATGCCTGGAAAACCATGCTTGAATTTAGAATTCTTGGGCTCCTCAATGTTCATGTTCCAAAGTAGTTTCTCAGTTTAGTCAGTTTAGCCTGACCCCCACCCCTTTTTTCCACCCTTGGCTCTCCTGCCCCATGAGGATTTTTGTGTACATACTTGTAAACACCCAGCCTACATATCCAAACTTTGTCCACATCTTTTGCTGTCTTTTGGCCGCCCCTTAGATGAAGGGGCATTTACACCCAGTGATGAATTCAGACTTCAGAAGCACTGACCCAAGGACAAGTCCCACCCAGGCCATGGAAGAGGCTCCTCAGTCATTTGGGCAGGTGATTCCTTGGCCTGAGTGTCAAGGAATGATCTGACAGGGATGGAAATACAGCTTCTATGAGACACCTCCCCTGGGTCCAGTAAACTCCCCTCCCATAAATAGAGGCATGGCACTGGGGGCCAGAGCAGGTTCTTTAAATTACCAGACCCAGAGCAGGGTCCCTCTTAACTGGACCTAATACATTGGGATTTTAAATATATGGGAATATAAAAGTTGGGAAGTTAAGCTACTCACATAGTGGATTTTAATGGCAGACACTCTGGCTCTCTGACCAATATCCACATTCCTTTCTTTCTTAGGAATAGAACCCTGATTTTGTTTAGGGCAGCAATACTTCTAGCTTAGAACCTATATCTCCAGGATACACTTGCAATCAGGGGTGACCATGCAATATGGTTCTAGCCAATGAAACAGAAGCAAAGTTTTTCTGGGGATTTCTGTGAAAGCTTTGTTTTCTTGATAAAGTCTCTCCCTGCCCTTCTTGGTGTTTTCTTCTACTTATCTGGAACACATGTGTGAACCTGAAGGTGGAATAACATCTTTAACTGTGAGATGTACTCAAAGGTGAAAGTCACATGGTAAAGATGATATAGAAGAAATATAAAAGAATCCTGGGACATTGGTGTTATTAAAGAATTACATCACCAGCCTTCTTATGTTAAAATAAACCCCTATTTGACTAAGCCATTATAGGCATGCATCCAAAAATAACTCCTAATAAATGCAATCAGTCGATTTACATAATCCCTATTCCTCAAAAAACATGCATGTTTGTATGTTGCTTGTTAACGTGTACCAATAATAGGGGAATTGACCAAATTTATGTATTAAATTTATGAATTATCTTTTTGTCTGTCCACTAGACTCCTTGAATATAGGGACTGAGTTTTATTGATCATTTTCCCCAGTGCTTTCCACATAATCTGAAACATAATCACAGTAATAGCACAAAGATAGAGATGTGTTAAAAGTTTGGATTAAAAAAAATTAGCTTCTATATACTGAGCTCCTTCACAATTTATATTGTGCCATAATGGTTTATAATCAAGGTAGATAGTAAAGCGACACCATCTTGAAGCAAAATGTAAATGGGAGGATGCTTTTTATTTTCTGAATTGTTTGTTCATATTGGTTCTCCAATATTCTTTTTCAAAAAGAAAAAAAAAAAAAAAAAGAAACAGACCTAAGATCTATTCTGAGAAATTTGAATTGTACTAGTAAAAAGACAATGGATGAATATTTTTCTTCCTTGGTGATTCACTAACAATTTCAAATAAAAACTTTAGGCTCAATTTATAAATATTTTAATCATTTATTCCCAGAAATGGAAAAAAAAACTATTTTTATTTATGATTTTGTTAAATATCTCAACTACTGTATTTTTGGTGGTAACAGAGGAACTCAATATTTAGAATTATAAACCTGATGCATTTGCATAAAATGAACATCCTGAATACACTTTCTACAGAAAAATATATAGAACTTTGGTGAAAGATCAGCATACACAAATGGCAGAGTTTTGAATCTGATATATGGGAGATTTATCAAGAAATAAAACTTTCTTCCACCTAATTTATTGTGTCCTTATCTTTTGAGAAGAGAAAGCCTCTATTCTTTGATTTCACATCAATGTCTCAGTACGTGCACCTATGCAGAAAATAAAAAGACATATTTATAGTTTCAGTTGAAGCTTCCTCTGTGTCTACTCTAAGATCCAAATAATTTTTTGAAAAAAATAAATAAGATCATTTCTCCCTAGTCTAGAAAGTAGAAGATATTAGATTAGCAAAGAGAGTGTGTTTGAAGTTGGGCAGACTTAACATTTAGATTTTTTTTAACAGCGGTACTCAAATATAAAATCATCAGTTCTTTGTAGATAGGAATTTTTTTTTTATCTTACTTTTCTTTGAATGGAGCACAGTTGGTTCATTAATTTTAGTTTCTTTCTGAAATACACTCTATGAACGTGTGCCATAAATTCCAGAATATTCAGCACTGCACACTCAAGATGATATCTGCTTGTAATGGTGTTCTGCTTGAATTGACATCCACAAGTTTTTCTCACTCTTTCCTCTTCCAAATTAAAGGTATAAGAAATACTGTCAAATATGATTTATTGCTTCCTCAGAGGATCTGAACAGAAACTATTATCTTCTTCAAATCTTTTGTGCTCTCTTTATTGAAAATTTTCAGGGAGACCTGAACTAGTGTACTTACTGTTGACCTCAAAGCTACGGCACCACAATTTTTGTGCTGGAAACCAAACCAAACCAAACCAAACAAATAAAAGAGCTAGAAAGGATACACATTTAGAGTTACAAAAAAAAAAAAAAAAAAAAAAGTTTGCAATATGTTCTGATCAACAAGAATTCAACATATTGCATCATCTGAGGCACAACTACCTTTAAAGAAAAGCATAGAATAAATGATGCAATTTTCATATTTATGTCATTATAACCCATAGACATGACATTAGAATGTTCACAAAAAAGAAAGGCTAGAGTAAAAATGAGCTATTTTTCTATATACTTAAACATATTAGCACTCATAGTAAATTGTATTAAAACTAAAAATGGGTTAGATCTGGTGGTGAACATTATCAATATTCATTTGTATGCTTAAATTAGTTAACTGGGCATTAACTCTACATCAACTTAAGCTAGAAAAAGGAAAACTTAGTTCTGTTTCCTCCTGTTAGGACTGACTGTTTATTTGTTCATTTACTCATTCAATAAATATTTTTATTGGCTCTATATGAAGTGGTTCCTACAAATAAATGCAAAACCCTGATATGTGAAATAATATTGGTATGTGCAATGTATAGTGGGGTCTCAGTTCTCCCTGAGGAAGCAAGACAATGACTCTTGAACTGAATCCTGGGTCAGGATGTTTCAAAGTTGAACTGGAGAGGATGCCAAACCAGAGTGGAGGCAGTGGAGATGAGAGGTGTGAAGACAGCAGAAGAAATGGAGAGTCAATAATTGACTTGCTGTTAGGGGTGACGGGGAGGAAGACTCCTGGTACGAGCAACTTGGTGAATAGTGTCACTGTTTACTGAGAGGCAACAATCTGAGAGAGTAGATGATGAGATAACTTTGAGTTTTGTTGCATTCTAATTGCCTGGGACACATCTGAGAGGAGATTTCACTAGCAGTTGGATCCACAGGTCTGGAGCTCCTAGAAAGATGGTACTGGAGCTAGAAGTCTTTAGCATAGGGATGCTTTCTGAAGCCTTCTAGTGGATGAGCTCCCTTAGGGAGAGTGTGTGGAGAGAGAAGATGTGAAGACTGGAATGGCCAATGGCTTTGTTAGACTGAAGCATAGTATGGGCGAAAAAGAGTATGTATTGGAATCGCAAGGCCTCTGAATGCCAGGCTGAGGAAATTGGGTTTTGTTTCCTGGGTCGTATGGAACAATAGTCCAGTGTCTTTGTCAAAACGTGGTTTCCGAGGATTCATTTGGGGTGAAAGATAGGCAAAAGCCAGATGAACCAATTTGGAAACAACTGTTGGTGAAATGTACCAAAGATCCGAGTGGAGATGACCCAGATCTTAAGGCTCTGGAGAAGCTGTGGGGTCAGAGACATTCCAGTGGCAGATTCTATAGGACTGAGCACCTGATGGGATATGGGAGAAAGACTTATGCGACCAAGAAGACATTAAGCACCATTTAGAGGAGAGAATGCTGAGTTTGAAAAGATGACTGTAGGATGGATGTCAAGTAAGGTTTCAAATTTAAACAGGTTGCATTGGAGGGGAGGGGAGATAGCCCACAGGCTTGGACACTTGACCCCAGCTCTGACCAGAGACAAAGAGGCTGTCAAGGATGGACATGAAGAATTGGGAGTCATATGAAGTGAGGTGATAGCTGACTCTGTGAGACTATTTCCTCTTAGAGAAATGCCGTCCACACGGAGACCAGGGAATAATAGAAGATACATTAAAAAGAGACTCCTAGAAGTGAAGTGCTTTGTGTTTCTATTGTCATTGGATACCCCTGGTATATACATGAAGTACCAGGAGGCTAATCAACTTTTTTGGACTTATTGGTAACAATGTTAAATCGAACACCAATCCTGAACTTTTGTATTCTCTCCTTTGCTCATGAACTTAAAATAATTATTGAAAACAGTATTTTCTAGTTTTTGAAAATATAATGTTGTAACTCAGGTTTGGCTGTTCAAACAAATTTCCTGATAACACTGGCTGAGGACAGTCTCCCAACAAGGCCAGTTAAAGGCTACCAGTTTCCCACTATGACTTCAGGAATGCATGCACAGTGCCTAATGTATTATTAGCTATTCAGAATGTACTCTGGTTCCTGCTGTTTCACAGAACAACTATGGCAGCCTGCATTGTTTTCCAAAACACCTTTCAAAACTGACTCTCAGTTTTGCCTTACCTGTGGACATCTAAAAATAACTGAGTTGTTTACTCTGTTTTCATTTCTTGGAGCAAATAAAAGTAAAAAAGATACTATTAGCATCTGGGTCCTGGAGCCACAGTTGGAGATGCATTTTTTCCCCCCTCTTTCCTTCTTGCTGTATTTTTTTTAATGAAAGGTTGCTATTTTTGTTGATCGGCCAATTAGAGGAGCTGGTGGCTGCTACCTACTTCTAAGACTTGATTCTATTATAAAGCCTCAGAGGCTAATGCTGCTTCAGTCTTGCCCTAAAGAGACATAAAAGGATACACTTGCAGTTAAGTCTCCCGGCAGATGAAGGAGCATAAACCATTGATCACAATGCGAGATGCTGAAAACTGAAAAGGAATCCAATTTATTTTAAATAAAACTACTCTGTTCTCCAGTGACAGATTCCAGAATCAGACGACAGAAAGGAACTGACAGCAGATGTTTTAGAGCCAAGACACAGAGAGACTGAGTAATAGTATAGAAAAGAAATTGCTTTGAACTTCACCCCTGCTTTAAATACTTCAAATCAATAGGGTCACAGAGCTCTTTAATAGAGTGATGAGGTCTTGCCCTAGCAGATCTGCACAGTGACAAGTTGATGTGCATCCTAGCAGCAGGGTCATAAAAATGGCAGGCTTCTCCCTGAAAGGGGGCTTTGTGTGAGCGGGGTCCATTGG
Source organism: Balaenoptera acutorostrata (assembly GCF_949987535.1). Taxonomy (NCBI): domain Eukaryota; kingdom Metazoa; phylum Chordata; class Mammalia; order Artiodactyla; family Balaenopteridae; genus Balaenoptera; species Balaenoptera acutorostrata. The sequence goes on from NC_080080.1 coordinate 43,374,935, forward strand.
AGTGACTCCCCTGTATGGCCACTCTCGAGAGCCAGGCCCTAACAGTCTCCATCTAAATGGGACTGACCTCATGAATTACCTCAGGAAACTTAATCTATAAACTGGCTTCTTCTTATGCAGACTGATGAATTCTTGTTTATTCCTAAATGGCTGTCACAAGACCTATTCATCAAACTCTTAACGGGGGAAGGAGGCTCACAGAAGCCAGCCTCAAGTGCGGCACCGTTAAATAATCATTAGGCTTCACGGCTGGTCTTGACACCCACTCCAAATCCACAAAGAGGACTTCTTTTTTATTTTTTAAACTATTCATCAGAACTGCATTGAGAGGAGATTCTGACCTGATTTAAAAAAAAAAAAAAAAAAAAGAGTGCTTTTTGTCACTATCAGTTTCATGGCTGTGTTCTTTCTCTTTTGAGAGTTTTTTTTTTTTTAAACAAAAGTAAAAGAAAATAAAGGCAGATGGCCAACTCTTTTCAATATCCGTTTGCTTTATTTGAGCAGTTTAATGTACTGAAACAGAGTGAAATGTCGCTACTTGCTAAATGGTAAACAACACCATTACCCAGAATTCTGCTGTAGATTGGTACAAAACAGGGTGCTGGTGATTAATTAAACTGTTGTTGTAATGCATGATACATAATAGTGTGCTGTGTATTTTAAAAGCAGCAAATTAGCAAATAATAACTTTCCTACATAGCACATCTCCATTGCTTGCTGCTAATGCATAAATAATCAAAAATAAAAGGCTATTATGCAACTACCTAAGAAAATGAATGTTTCTGATGTTCACCAATCTGTAAGCATGTGCTACTGAAGCTACACACCATGGCTACTGTGGGTCAGATGCCTCTGGAGGCAAGAGGAAGAAGTTTCTCCCCAGTGGACTTTCCACTGTCTACTGAATTATAATCTTCCCCATCCTCATAACAGTCATACATGCAGTGGTCTACTCTACATGTGTTATGCCTTTGTAAGATACCAACCTGGGTTATGGAAATGGCTGCCCAAATACTTTTTATAGAGGAAGTATAAAATGATAAAGAAGAGCAATTTTCTGATGCCAATATTCATGTTTTGCCTACTTTTTCACTGCGACAAGTAAAAAAAGTGGAATGTAAAGGTAATCATTTCCCTTCCCCAATTCTTTCTACCTGAAATTCTCTAACATTTGGTAGGCAAAGAAAGAGACCCAAAATAAGGTAATTTAGACAGAATGCATGCTGGCCACTCACTTGGGATGACTGAGGTAAAAATGCACAGATGAAAAGGGCTCAGGTGATTTCCATGAACGTGAGAAACTTTCAGCACAATGTCTTTTTTCCTTTCCCTTATCTTATGTAAGCTGAATGATCAACCTGGGATATTTTTACTTAAATAGCTTTATTGAGGTATAATTTACATACTGTAAAATTCACCCATTTGAACTGCACAATTCAGTGATCTTTAATAAACTTACAGAGTTGTACAGCCATCACCACAGTTCAATTTTCTATCACTTTCAAAAGATTCCATGTCCCCATTTGCAGTCAGCCCTGTGCCCACCCCAAGATTTAGGCAACCACTAACCTATTTTATGTCTTAATAGATTTGCCTTTTCTGGAACTTTCATATAAGTAAAATCATACAATATGCAGTCTTTTATGTCTGGCTTCTTTAACTTAGCACAATACTTTTGATATTTACCCATGTTGTAGCATATATCAGTATTTTCATACCTCTTTATGGCTGAATACTATTCCATCAAATAGATACACCACATTATGTTTATCTGTTCACCAACTGATGAACCTTTGGAAATGTTTTCATTTCTCTTGGATGGATTACTAGGAGTGGAGTTGTTGAGTCGTATGGTAAATTGGTTCAACCTGAACTTTTAAAATGATCTCTCTCCATTTGCAACATGATACTGAATTCCAGGACAAGAGCTGTTAGTAATTTGTACCCTGGTGGGATTGGGAGATACTGGGTCTGCTTGCATTTCCACCATTTCCACCCATGTGACCCCAGCCACAGTCATGCTGCTCACTTTCCCTGAACGATAGCTCCCCTCCCTCGAATTCCCAAAGGCAAAAGAGAACAATCAATCAGACTTGGGTAACCAGCATTGCTGTTTGGTTGCCTCAATTAGCAGGTCACAGAGACAGATAATATTTTGGCACACTGCCGTAAGCGCCCAGACCAGAGGCAGCACCCTGATGTCTGAAATCGGGGTGTGGAGGTGGCGTAGGAGCTGGTGAGTCTTGCCTGCTTTGGTCAAGTGCGATTCCAGGAGAAGAGGATGAGTGAACTGCAGGAGCACTTTGCCAACACAGAAGCTCCTTTTATGTGATGCTGTTTGAGTGGGCTTTTCCCTTTCAATCACATAAACATACCCCAGGAGATAAAGCATCTGGGGCTCCACGTTTCCCACTTCTCTCAACCATTTACTACTGGTGGTGAATAAGACATCTGCCTGTTTTGGTGCTAGGGATTATTTTTGGATACATGGACACCTCTGTGCTTTCTACTCCCAGCCTTTGGCTTAGAGTGCTGATAACCACATTTCGTCCCACCTGCACTCTCTGAAAATAAAAACAAATGATGACTTCTCTAAGTGTAGCCTAGTAAAACTCTGATCAGTGCTATAAAGCAAAATGTAGTTGATTGCTGCCTGGTACGTAAGTAATGCATTTCAACTCTCACCTTCCTCCTTTAATAGTCCAGGTAGTGTTTAGTCAATAAGGACTCGGAGTGTGTGTGTGTGTGTGTGTGTGTGTGTGTGTGTGTGTGTGTATTTTTCCTTCTTTGCCAGACACAAGATTCTGCTCTCTGCCTCACAGGAAGATTCAGTGGAGCTCAAAGAATTTGCCAAGTGAAACAGGACATCCTGGGAGCCAAAAATGGTATAAACCCTGCAGAGTGAGCTGCCCAAACTTCTGCGGCATTCAGAAGTTTCATGGAGCATGGACAGCTTCTCAAAGGGAGATGAGAACATTATGTACAAATAACTCTGTCTGCACAGGGTGTGTGCTATGAACAGGTTATGCCCACTTATATTTGTTTCTTCTCTAAGGCAGCATGATTTTTTAAATTGCATAAGGGCAGGGTTCTGCTTTTACTTACCTAAGATTGCCCATGCTGTGGAGCTGGGATGTGGCACAGAGCGTATCCCAAGGGGAACACATGCAAATAGAATACTGCAATTGGACAAGGGCAGGGGTACCTGAGTCACAGCAATGCCAGGCTTGCAGTACATTCCTTACAGGTGTCTTCCTAGTGTAGCCTCCGTAATGTAGCCAAGGACTGGAATGTACTTCGGATGAAAGTTGTGGCAAAAAGCTTAATTTCTTTTATTCTTTTGGTTGCCTGGATCTAAGACTCACATAAGTCACTCTAAGGAAAAGGAGACTTATTTTAAGGATAAGTGTGATTAAGAATTAGAAGTGAAAGACCATCCAGAAAAACAATAAGGACCTGTTATTGGCGGCCAGTCTCATCAGTGTCTCTGCATGCCCTGCCCAATCTCCACCCATTGCTGATTGGTCAGTTTCTCCATCTTCCAGGATCGAGTAGGAGAGAGCCTGTATGATTGGCCATGTGGAAACCATCACCTCTATGGAGTAGAGTGCTTCGCTCCAGGTTACTTCATAGATTACTTGCCAAAGTGTGAATGATTCTTGCACCACTTTTCATCCTGTACATTCATTGGACATTTCTGCACAAAGGCTGGGCAAGTATTACCTCTGCGAGTTTGAAAGAAAACTTTTCTTTAGAGAAAGGGAAGTTGAACAAGGTGAGAAGTGTATTAATCAGCTCAGTGTAGAAGTCAAACAAAAGGGGAATGGGGGCTTCCCTGGTGGCGCAGTGGTTGAGAATCTGCCTGCTAATGCAGGGGACACGGGTTCGAGCCCTGGTCTGGGAAGATCCCACATGCCACGGAGCAGCTGGGCCCGTGAGCCACAATTGCTGAGCCTGCGCGTCTGGAGCCTGTGCCCCGCGACGGGAGGGGCCGCGATAGAGAAAGGCCCGCGCACCGCGATGAAGAGCGGTCCCCGCACCGCGATGAAGAGTGGCCCCCACTTGCCGCAACTGGAGAAAGCCCTCGCACGAACCGAAGACCCAACACAGCCAAAAATAGATAAATAAATAAATAAATAAATAAATAAATAAAAAAGAAAAAAAAAATCCTTTAAAAAAAAAAAAAGGGGAATGATTCATGTTCTTGCATCAGACAAGTAAACAAACAACGGCTGATATATAGGAAAGGATTTTGATGTGAATTTGTGGCAGCTATTTGCGAATTAATTCAATAACTGTGAACTGAGGTCTTACTTATGCAAAACATATAGGTCCTGACTACTAAGAAAGGAGTAGGTCAGCATGAGTGGAGTACCTAGTAGTACAAGGAATTATTTGTTCATCTACAAATGAAAAGCCTGAGGGTCAGAACATTTGAGACTTCTGGACTTGAACCCATGTTTCTGTGGCTCCAAAGTCCATGCTCTCTATCAGACTGCCTTCCAAAGATGGATATGGCTGGTTTTCTCCATCTAGGAGCTTAAATATGATTGGAAAAATAAAGGTAACTATCAGAAAAGAAGACAGTTACTTCTCCTGAGAATGTATGTGTCAGAAATGTTTTTTATAATAATGTGAATTATTACTATATGTGTGTGTGTATATACACTTTTCACTTTATAAGCATATGGAGCCTAAATCTTCAGTATAGAATGTACAGATCATTTGTTTACAATTTACTTACTAGACATAGTTTATGCATTCGCTTTCTTGGTACAGCTGTAGATGGGCTAGAGCCTCTGACCCAGGTGTCCTCAGCTCTGGTATGGCTTCCATCTAAGCTGCATTGCTTCTGAATCCACAAAGCTCGAAGGACTTACAGTCACATGCTTATTTGTTTAAGAGTCACTTCATTTAACAATGATCATTGATGGTTTTTACATGATCTGAATAAGAGCAAAATTCTAATGCCACTCCTTATTAACTTAGCTAATGAGACAATTTCTAATGGTAAAGTGATTCAAACCCCACACTAAAATGACTTTTTAGTTGTTTTTCCTCTTAATTTCAAAAGTGAAAGCTAAAATCAGTTTTTTCTGAAGTAGTTCAAAGAACTGGTATTTAGATTTAGGCAACTTGTAAAAAATTTTTAAAAAACTTCTTAATATTAAAAAAATGTAAAATAAAAAAACCCTACAAACAATTGATATAAACCCTCAGCAGTGTGAACACCTTGTCTGTATCCTCAGATGAGTCTCACAACGCAAGTGCCAGCAGGAACTTCTGAGCCCCAACGACTCTGAGCCCTGAAGTCTGGTGGTTGCTCTTCACACCGTGGCAGCTGGACTCATCTTGATCCTGTTCTGTTTGAGAGTCCCTTGCTCATGGTGCATGTGATGATCTGGGTTTCTTCTTTACCAAGTAAATAGCTCACTAAGGATTTAGAGCTATTCTTTTCGTGTTGTTGGTTGATCTGTTTTAGGACTATCTTCTCCCACAGGGGGAAGGTGCAATTTGCTTGCCTTTTCTCCTCCATTTTGTGCTGATCAGGGTGCCTCTGTCTGGGAGAATGTTGGAAAGGACTGAGTGCTTTCTTCACATGTCTACATAACCAGTGAACTAATAATTATAAGTGTGCGCAGCAAGAAATAAAATATTTTTTCTCACCTAGAAGAAACTGTCCTATATGTGAAGGGCATGTCTCAGACATGTTTCCTCCAAACTCTCAGCATAAAAGTCAGTCTTTGTCTTCTTTTCTAGTTATAATCAATCATAACGTGAGATTCTCCCAAAGTTTATGTTTAGTATCTTACTAAAAAACTAGTTAACCCACATGCTTTTTTCATGTGTTTTCTTTGTTTTGTTTTGTTTTGTTTTTGGAATAGATTGATCTCAAGTCCCATTCTATCTCCCAGAACCTTCTGCCCCAAACAGGGCTAATTGTACTAATTTATTTTATAATATTTTATTGGGTTGATAGTAACATTACTTTGAATTATTTTATAAGAATTTTATGACATTATGGGGTATTACAAATCTGTGAAAAACATTTCATTTGAATTATTTGATCTCCTAAACTCTGAAAGGTAGAATGAAAGTCAAAATGAGCATGGAATAAAAATAGCCTGCTTTCCTTGGAAACAAGATTTTCCTCTTAACTGTTAGCCAATGATAATTTCCTGTATTCACAGATTTGTTAATGTAACATCTCCATCCCTAAACACTGCATTTATAAAAATTCTACTTTAAATGTATTCCTTTTGACCAGTGAAGAATTTTATAAGCATGGTTTCTAAATAACTTTTACTGAACATTACTGTTCAATACCATGATTTTGATTGCATTTATATGAAACTATCATTTGAAAGAATTAGGATGAGAGTTTCTGAGTTTAAATCCTTTGGAAAGTGAGTGTTGAAGCTAAGATGAAAGTTCAGGTCTCTATTCTGACTTTAATCCTCTTCTCTAAAAGTCAATATTATTGAAAAATAGCATCTCAGTGACAGGAAGTAAGTATCTTAACAGTTCTTGGCTCAATCTCAGCCAAGAACCCAATGTATGAGGGAAGTTATATATATCAGACTCTCTGAGGAGTTATCAAGGGAATAACAGCTTGTGTTCCCATTACATGTGTGCAAACTCATCATTTTTGGTCAAAGTTGTAATTCCAGTGTGATTTCCCCTGGACACTCTGGCTCATCTCTCTTTGCTCCCAAATGGTTAGTGTTCAAACACCAAGTAATAAGAATAAGCCAAATATAGTTAGGAAATGAAATTTTCTGTGAAGAAATGTAAAAATCTTGTGTCACAGGAGTCCTTGCCCAAAGGTTTGGCTTATATTGACAGAGTCGATCATACTTTTATTGGTTTCTGCTCCCCTGAAAAGCCTATGAAATATATCTCATGGGACATTAGTTTTCCCCATTCACAATAATTCAGGCATAAGTTAATAAAGTATTTTTCAGGAGGAAGCTGGCTAAGAGGACCACCTCCATAAAGTTCTGCCCAGCTTACACAATGGAGTCTTTCTGGTCACAGGGCACACAGGTGCAGACTAACAAAGCCTAGTAGGGACACACTTACTTCCCACCAACACAACCCAATAAACCTGTTGTTTCCTCTAAGCATTTGATTAGAAATAAGATTAATCAAATTGAACCAAAGTAGGAATTTCCATATGATGAATTTTGTCCTGTTAAACAACGAAGAATTATTGTAGTATGGCAGGGTAATACTTTGAAATGTTAACTAGTGTATATTTTTATTGTTCACCAGGACACCTTGGCTTCTGAGGTTCAGAATCTTAAGTCTAAAGCAAAGAGGAAGGATTTGTATATTAAAACATAATTGGGGGTGAATAAGTGATGGGGAAAAGCAAGGCTTACCACACACCCTTCCTCCCAACTTCCAAGACTTGAAACCAATTATCCCAGATTGTGGAAGGAGGAGAACATAAAGGTAAAGTAAAAAGTAAGGAGATAACGTGCATCCTTGAGAAAGAAGATCTCTCACTCTGGTTCCTCCACCTTTTGAAAGCAGCATTTAGGAAGACTAGATACTGCAGCTGCAAGAGGGAAGATTGAGCGGTGAGTGAAACTGAAAACTTACTTTTATAAAGCACAGCAATCCTTGAGAAATCTATAATCTAATATAACAAATATATATATATATATATATATATATATCAACTGATACAACAAAAATAAACAACTGTTGGTTGAAAATAGCCCTGGAATTTGTTGAGTTGACTAGCTAGACCAATGCTTAGTAGATTAGATTAGGATGAAGGATGCAGTATTTGAAAAGAATGATGATGCTTTTAATTGTATTAACTTGATATGACTCTCTTATATTTCCTGGGCCAGTGATTAATTATTGCTACCACAGACTAGCTACTAAACATTAGGGTTTTTTTTTTCCTATTTATTCTTCAACCTCAAACTAACCAAAAAATAAGAAACTTTTGTCAGTTGGAGTTTTTGGGTGTCAGCAGCAGGAAGCAGAATTTGGCTAACTTAAAAAGAAAAAAAAACATGTATTGCAAGATTTTGGGAAAGTTTCAGCATCAAGAAGAGGCTGAAAATCAGACAGAGAAAGGACAGGAGCCAGGCAGCTTCAAGGGACTCAGGATCATCTCTATAGGAATCATGACAGTCTTCTCCAGGCACTATGGCTGGAATGAGTCACATCCAAACATATTAATTCCCTGCCATGATTTATATTTTAGGGAAGGAACTTAGGTCACATGCTTGCCACCTGGGTAGAAGAAGGATGGGGTTCTTTGACTGATAGTACCACCAAGCTGTAGTCAATGATACAGAGGGAAAGCCCTCAACAGGAAATAGTCCTGGTACGCACAGAAGGAAGAACTGGTTTTACAGAGCCAACCAGTAACACAGGTTCCTTGCCTGTTGTATGCCATTCTGACACTTGTGAATAAACAGCAGAGGTACCTTGCATAGTATCTATGCAATAGTTCCATTTATTTCCTTCTGTGTTTTCTGGCTTACAGTTTCCACTTGGATGTCAGAATTGCTCTCAAGTGCCAATTGCCTTTTAGAAGAAGGAACAACTTAACAGATTCTGAGATGCTAAGACTGGCTTTGAGCCAGAGATACTAAGTGCTGAACATTAACAGTTGGCCAGTGACCATGAGGTCTCCTATATGCAGTCATATATCTCTTCTTAAAAGAGAATGTCCTTCCCAATCAACTTAAAAAACAGCCCCAACACACTCATTATTTAATGTGCTTTTGTAAATATCTTCTGCTGACAGAACGTTTTTCTGTTGTAAAGGAAACTGTTACCTCTTCATTCATCACTGAGATCAACCCTAGGAACCTAAGTATTTGGAACCCCTCAGTCCTCATAATGCATAATTCAGTTAACCTTACATCTAAAGTAAATGATATATTTTATTTATTAAACTAAGTGATCACTTGCATTCAGAGTCAAAGAATGAGTGATGGGCATTTTTCATTGCAGTCTAAAATTTTCAGTTTGTAACAATGACATTCTGACTTAAATAATGCTTAGCATTCTAATGGACTTTCTGCATCAGTATACTGGGTCTTTCAGGCAAACTAAAGAAATATCAACTGCTTTTTATATAAGTACATTAATCACTCATTTATTTATACCATTTATTAGAAATCAATTATTATAGAATACTGAACACTCAAAGACCAGTTCATTTAAAAAATCAATTACACAGTTAGGTTGTATAATGTATCAATTAGTCTAAATGATTTTGGCCTTTTGGAAACTATTTGTAATTTACAAATATATCTCATTGAATTAATAGAAATAATGTTAATAATTCAGCAACCTGCATTTTTATACATATAATTTCTGTGATAGCACTAGATATAAATATTGGATATGGGGATATGGAGAATGCTACAACTCATCACTTTCTACCTACCTCATGAAAAGAGTAGCTGGGTTAGGTGGTAGCCCCTGCTATGGGTTGATCCCTTCATGTAATCTAATCTTTCTCATCTGGAGGCAAAAAACCAGAGCAATCGATTTGTCCGGCTGGAACACAGACATGACATACAGACACACACTCAAATGCACGACATATACACATTCACAGACACACAAAGATGCCAAAGGAGTCCACTCCCGATTATCTGTAAATCTAAGCTGGTAAAATTCAGACTATAAAGTAGTTTTCTGTTTGAGTTTCATCTGTGTACTTATTTCACCATGGTATTCTTCGTTGCACCTAGCATAGTTCATTCATAGTAGTTGTTCAGTTGTATTTTATTTTTTTTAATAAAAATGTCAATGAAAAAATCCACACAGTTTAATAATGCCATTTTATAGTAGTTTCTACTGTGCTTAACACCTGTGTTTTGAAAGAAACAGAAAAAAATAATTATTTTATTTTGTTTTGACACTTTTCCTTATTCTGTCCGGTGGAGATATTAATGAGAAATTTATAACCTCAAAGCAGGTGCTGGCACAGAAAAGCAAGAGTCCAAAGTCAGCCACAAGCTGAGTCATCAGCTGCTGGACATTGGAGAATAAGTCCTCTCCTGATTCAATGCTCAAGAGTCCTGCAATGTCCTACGCTGTTTTTTTTCTCCCTCTAAAAGAAATGCAAAGGGAAATGTAAGCTACAGCCAATTTGTGGGAGAAAATAACACCAAATTTATTCAGTTTATGATAAAAAACACATGTATGTCAAAGACAAACTTCATGCTCAGAATACATGACATTCCTGGTATTTTCCTAAGATATTCTTGTGACATTCCTGGAATCTTGAATACTTTAACCACTGTAGGGCAGAAGCTACTGTCAGACACATGAGCCTTGGCACTAACTACTCCACCTCTTTGATTGGTCTTTAAATTTTCAAGGCTGCAAAGTATTCCAAGAAAACATTTTTTTTTTTTTCCCCAATTACAATCATGTTTATTGTTCTCATTTTTTACATCAAGATTGATTTGAAATATAACAGATAATGTGTTAGAGAAAATATAGCATAGTATAAACCACAAAAAGCTATTGAATTTTATGAATCTAAACCATTAAACCTGTACTTTTATTTAACTTAACAATGAAATGCTCTAGAAAGAAAATATAATTATGAATTGACTTGATCATTTAAGATTTTTAAAAAATATAACTGAGTGTGGAATATTCTTCCTAATTTCACATTATCTACTGTTAAAAATCTAATCTTCAATGAACAACCCAGAGATAGCAGGTGATTTTCTACTTATATAATCTGAGGTATAAAGTACATTAAATATTTTTTTTCTAATCAAAAAGAAAACTTACTAAACTAAGAATCCATGAAATAATGTCCTGGATGAAGTTGTCTAAAACATCTTTCAGAAGCAATAACAAATATCATGTGATAGCTTAAAAAGAGATTCCCCTTAAAGAAAATACAAATTACACTTGATCTTGCCAAATGGGAGCTGATTTTAAAGTTATACCTGGAATGTAACATCATTTATATCATTCTTCAAAATTAAAGAATCCATTTGTTGCTTTTATGCTTATTAGGAGACTGAGGTCAACTTTGAGATCTGTCATCAGAGGTTAGATCTGATTTATATGTTATGAGACAAGTAACACCCAATTTACTATAAACTCAATAAAACAACTTCATTGACAGAGAAGGCCATTTGGAAGAATTTGTTCTTCCATGGTCTTAAACCCTAAAATTAGAGTGTATACTTAGATTTCAAAACTTCATCAATTTCAAAAACTCTTAGGAAATATTTAGTTGCCAATATCTTACCCAGTTCAGGTGCTACCATTCAGATCATGTACTAAGCAAGGAATGTCCTATTCACACCTCATGATACACAAATTAAGAATTTGGCTATGGATATTTCTGCCGTATTCAATCCACACTTATTTTATCCAAGAAAACATTTAAATAAATTTTTGGCAATTAGAAAATTGAAATACTAACAGTATTTCAGTTAGTAACAGTTACCTCTGCACACTACTATTTTTCCAAAGTAAAAACTTGGATTGTTTCAAACTATATCATTTCATCAACCTTATAATCTAGACAGCAGCAGAATTTCATTTTATAACAGTAAAATTGTATGAGGACAAAACAAATCTTAGATGCAAATGTTTATATTCACATACATGTATTTTTAGAATCATTGTCATTCATCATAAACAATTGAATTCCTTTTCTGAAATTCAGTGGAATGTGGTTTTTCTACTTAAGTGGGTATTTATATTCTGAGTTTTAAGATTTCATCTTTTTTTCCAATTTGATAAGGTCAGTTGCTTCTTACGTTTTTCTTCTAAAATAAATAACCAACAGGAATGATAGTGATTTAACATTTCCCTGTGATACCACAGATATGGTTGAATCACCAAATCTTAAAGAGATTTGCCTCATGTCTTAAAGTGTTCCTTCTAGAACCTAGTTTCATGAGATGAAAATTACTTCATTTTTCAATGGGGTTAACTTAGAAGGATAACATAGAAAGAAGTTCAGAGGATTGACATTTTGATTGGGAAAATAACCTATCACAAGCTATTTAGATTGACAAAATGGAGAACTCTGGGATGAAATCATGCTCTTTGTAATGCTAGCACAAAGTGATTGGTCACCTTTAGGAATTAAGTAAGTAGTTTACTCTTAAACTTTAAAAAAGTAGAAAGAAAGACACTTTCTGATGAATTAAAGAAATATGGATTGTCGGATCTGCTTCTTTGTCCCTCTGAAATGTTTCTATAATATGAACATTTAGGCTAACCAGAATCTCTCTCTCATTCCAAGAGAAACTTGGCACTGTGACTCCCAGAAGGGGGTTGCAATGTCCCACCCAACGCATCGAACTCTGAGAGTAAAGGAGCGCTGTTGGGAAGAATAGGAGGTGAGGGCAATGAGAGGGGAGAAAGGAAAGTCAGTCCAAGGTCTTGACCTGTGGGAACTGCAGCCCCTGGAGACCATTTGTGAGATGTGTCCAAGCTCCCCAAATCCTACCAGCATGCCTGGGTGCCTGGGTGCTGACTGCAATCCGCTAGACTGGGTCAGGGACTAGCTCTTGTTTCTTAAGCGTCATGTTTAGAGCAAATTTGGTCAGATGGAACTTCAGAAATATGATTATCTGAGTTATCACAGGGAGAGTTTCAGTTGAACCACAAATCTGCAGACAAATCTGTCCATGCCTCTGAAGTCCTTTTGCAGTTCAAAGGCCCTGTGGTTTCCTGCTGAAGACTAGACAGATGGGACTGCTGGGAGAAAATAAATGGTTCCCCGGATTCTGAATGGACACATTTCACACATCGTAACTAGAACCCAATTTCTTGTGTTTCCCTTGCAGAACCCATAAAACTAATAAAATCAATTATTGCATGTAAAAGTGGCATTAAGGTCTACAAGTTCTTTTTTGTATGTGAGATAGAAAAATACGAATAACTGAAGAATATTTTTTAGTTAAATAATTTTCTGTATTTTGAATGAATATGATTCAGACTGAAAACAAAACAAAAGCACTAATTCTTTTAAGTTGGTCAAATTTACTTGACAGCAGTTCTAGTTTTCAAAAGAATGACAGAAATGTTCCTTTTCTTCCTCCGTTCCTGGCTTATGCTTCAGCTCTACTTCCTCAGCACCTCAAATGATGGGAGAAATATGCACCAGCCTTAAGGTTGTCAGATTTAGCAAATAAAAACATAGAATATCCAGGTAAATTTGGATTTGATAGCTTAAGATGAATTTTTTTTAGTATAAGCATGTCCCGTGTAATATTGGGGATAGACTTATACTAACATTTTTTTGTTGTTTATCTGAAATTCAAATTTAACTGGGTGTTCTATGTTTTATCTGTCAACCCTTTCTGACCTCTGCCTGTGCTCTGTTTCCATGAGTGGTTGATCTGACAGACAATGTGCTCTGTACTGCTTATCTACCTTTCTGGTCAGAGATCTAGTGCTTTTTTTCAGACCCCCCACCTTCACCAGAGCCTCTATGACCTCAAGCTGCTCTCAGATGTAAACCATTTTGCTGTTGGTTAAAAATCATAAAAGCAAAAAGAATTTAGGATTCCAATGATAAACATAAAACAACTCGTTGCCCTGATATCTTGATAAAATTCTCATTGTTTAAAATTTTAGATGTCAGCGAAAGAAAAAGAATGTACGGAATCCTCCTCACTAAAGCTGGACCACTGAAACTCTTGAATTTGAATCCCAACTCTGCCACCTACAAGCTATATGAGCAGAAGCAAGCAATTTGAAATCTGTGTCTCAGCATCCTCACTTTCAATTTGAGGATGATGGTAGATAATAATGATAGCTACCCTGGGAGAAAGATTAAATGAGATAAAACATATAAAGTACTTAGCACAGTCATAGTAACAGCTATTTCTAGTACTACTTTTATCATTGCTACCTTGACAACTATTGCTGTCACTATGATTATGTACAAGGCATTGTGGCAGACAATACAAAGCAGTTGTTAAAGGGCTTGCAACCTGTTTTGGAAGTAGCCTAACTCTTTAAGAAATAAAGAACAATACAAGCCAGCAGGTTCTAAGTGTCAAATGAGGGTCACAGATGGATAGACTACAGGCGCTCAGGGGAGGAAGGGACATTGACCACATCCCTGGAAGCATATGAGGATAGAATGGTTTATGTCCAACCATTTTCCCCTGGGAACTTTCCTCTTAATGGACACCTCCAAATGCAGATAACTGATTACTTGTTATGGTTCTACCAGCTGTCTTAGGTCTTCACACTATAACAAACAGAAGCGCTCTCTCTAGAATCACCAATAATTTTCTCCAGGTTAAATTCAAAGGCTATTACTTCTTTCCATATCCTTCCAAAAATTTTTGTGACCATCTGTGGGTCATGCATCATTCTTAACATTCTTTTTAAAAAATATACAATATGTGTGTACCTACTCTACTCTCTTCTTTCTACCTTTTGCTTTGGTTGTCAGTTCTGTGCCTTTTCTTTTTTACTCTTTTCTACATTTTTTACTTTTTAGCTCCTTCATGCAAATGGTTACTGTTGCTCATTCTATAGGAATATTTTGTCCCTTCTAAAACAATTCTTTCCAATAAATCACTAAAACAGTTCAGTCTCTGTTATCTATACTCATCATAATTACATGCTGTTGAAAGAGGTATATCTGAGTAATGTGGCACATTTGTGAAAATATTGGTGAGTCTGTAATCTTATACCAGCAATGAATTCATGAAATTGGAGTCAATATAAAATTAACATTGGACTGAACAGAGTAAGGTTGACAGATGTCCACTCAAATAAATTAATATTCCCAATTTAATTGAATCATTTTGCAAGTTTCCTGGGCTGACTCACGTGGTTCTCCCCTCTGCCCCACCACCCAAAATATTATTAGGTTGTCACTTCAGTAAACATTGAGAAATGGTAAGCTTTATGTTTTCTTCTTTTTTACAGTGATACCCATTAATCTATTTCTGACACTTTGTGAAACAGGCATGTGCCAGGGACCATAACAAATAGGACAATAGAAGAAGGTGGAAGGTCAAAGGTGGTGGGGAGCCAGAGAAGGAAAATCGTGAGGAGTTTTCTAATTTATCAACATAGGAGTCCTGCAATCTGTTTTAATATAATAAGTTATACAGCCTTTAGGATTTTATGGAAAGTAAGATGTTCAGCAAGTGGAGGCAAGAACCTTTCCAGAGCACCAATTATGTGTCTGGTTCTCATGGTTCAAAAATAACTGAAATGCAAGCCCTGCATCCAAGGTCTCACATGCAGCCTGAAAGGATCTGAATGATATTAGACTAACAAATTGGCCTACCTGAGCAAAACATTTGTTGTTTTACAAAACTAATGCATCAACAGAACTGGTTGGTTTAGGTAACTCTTCAGAAAAAAAACAATTTTAAAACCCAACATGAGAAAAGTGAAGTACGTGTTTCTGCCTGGGGATGAAAGAGGATTTGGACATTAATGAACAATAAAGCAAAACCACCTATCAAGAAACTGATTACTTGTCTTTTGGCATTTAGGGTCTACTCAAAGTCATAGTTTGTAAGCCATTTTCCACATTCATTTTCATATAGAAGAATACTATTTTTTAATAGGAACAAAAATGTCTATAATTCATACAAAACTTTGTCATCTGCAGAGAGTTTATTTACATACATGATGAAGGGAACAGGATCAGCAGTCAGAGAACATGGGTTTTGGTTCAACTCTACTACTTTCAAGGTCATCAGTCTTTCCATCAGTTAAAAGGGAACGCTAATACCTTTCAGGATTGTTAAGAGAATTCACTGAGTTTGCCTAATACTTTTGTCCCTTGGGATCCATATAGTTGCAAAGAATTAACACCTCAATTATCCAAATTGTATAAAAATAATTGTTATTACAATAAAGTATACTAATTTTGAAGCAAAAAACAAAAAAAATGGTTTTCTTATGTTTGTCATTCAGAAATGCCTGTCAAAGTATATAAAGATTTTAGTTTATCAATTAATTACATACATGTACGTGAGCATCTTGAACATGGCTATCAACAAATATTTGCTAACAGATTTAAGGAGACTGATGAATATCAAAATAAAAAATTTCTGAAGATTTTGCGTGCATAATATAAAAGGAAAAGGTCCTTCTTACCATTATATTTGAATTACACACCCTTAGTGGTAGGGCAGATTTTGTGCTGATACACCCCAGAATAGGCCTACCTGTCGTTTAAGGCCAGTATCCTTTAAGATTTGCTGACGTCCACGACATAGGTGTTAAATAGTTTTCATTTCACCCTGCTTATAAAGACATTTTCAAAATTGCAAAAAATAATTGGTTGAGATCCAATTCATTCTCACCATACTATATCACTAGAGAGAGTCACTATTATTTGTTATTTAATTACTTCATGGGCAAGATCTGTGCAACTGCTTTGTCCCCTTTCTTAAGCAATACGCATAATAAATTACACAGAACGCCTATAGTAGTGATAAATATTCCCATCCATGAAACTTTTTGTATTTTATAGTTCTTGTTGGCTACATCTACACAGTGCTAGCCATCTAGATAAAAACTTTGAAAGATATTAAATTAAAAATTATTCAGATATTTAGAAATACATTTTATATTTACCTTTATTGGTATCTTTCTTTGTTATGTGTTTGCGGAATGTCTTGGATAAGAAATGAATTATTTTCCAGCCTACATATAGGTATGTGGTGTGTTGACTTGTTAGAAAATGTTCAAGTGGATAGTTGTTCATATTGTTGACTGGAAATCACCAGTAGGATCACTATTACTGATTTTTTTTTTTTTTTTTGCCTCAGGCTCTAATATGGCACAACACAGCACTGTTCCTGATTCTGTGTCATTTACAATTTTGATATTTTGTTTGTCATGGATTTTTTTTTGTTTTTTTTGTATTTATTTTGATGGAGGGGTAGACATACAGATCAATTGAACAGAATTAAGAACTCAGAAATAGACAAATATGCTCAACTGATTTTTGACAAGGGTGCAATAACAATTCAAAGGAGGAAAGGTTGCCTTTTCAATAAATAGTGCTAGAGCAATTAAACATCATAGGCAAAAATGAACCTCAACCTAAGTTTTACATCTTATGCAACAAAATAACTCAAAATGGAATTAAATACAAAAAAATAAAACTATAAAACTTTTAGAAGGAAACATAGGGGAAATCTTTGGAATCTGAGGCTAGACAAAGAGTTCTTATACTTGACACTAAAAGCACAATCCAAAACTGAAAATTATTAATAAATTGCACTTCATCATAATTTATAACTTTTACTCTTTTAAGACCCCATGAAGAGGATAAAAAGACAAGCTACAGAAAGGGGGGGGGGCAGAATATTTGCAAAACACATATACAACAAAGGACAAGCATCTAGAATATATAAATAACTCTCAAATTCAACAGTAAAAAAACCCCAAAAAAATCCAATTAGGAAATAGACAAAGACATGAAGAAAAGTTTTTCTGAAGAGGATATACAGATGGCAAATAAGCAATAAAAAGATGTTACATATAATTGGTGTTAGAGAAATGCAAACTAAAACCACTTCACCTGTCAGAATGCCTAAAATGAAAAATAGTGACTAAGCAAAATGCTGGTAAAGAGGGAGAAAATGGATCACTCGTACATTGCTGGTGGGAATGTAAAATGGTACAGCCATTCTGGAAAACAGTTTGGTAGTTTCTTAAAGACCTAAACATGCAACTGCCATATGACCCAGCCATTGCAGCTTTGGGCATTTATCCCCCTAAAATGAAAACTATGTTCACACAAAAATCTGTACATGATGTTTTATAGGAGCTTGATTAGAAATAGCCCCAAAATGGAAACAAGCCAGATCCCCCTCAATGAGTGAATGGATAAACACACTGTAGCTCATCCACACTACAGAATACTACTCAGCAATAAAAAGGAACAAACTATTAATGCATACAACAACCTGGATGAATCTCCAAAGAATTATGCTCAGTGGAAAAAAAAAAAAAATCCCCAAGGGTTATATACCGTATGATTCTGTTGATAGAACATTCTCTAAATGACAAAATTATTAAAACGGAGAAGGCATTCGTGATTGCCGAGAGGGAGATGATGGGTGTTGGAGAGAAGTGGGTATGACTATAAAAGGACACATGAGGAACCCTTGTTGTGATGGAAATGCTCTATATCTTGACTGTATCAATGTCAATATTCTTGGTCGTGATTATTACTATAGTTTTGCAAGATGTTACCATCAGGGGGAAACTGTAAAGGGAAGTGGTAGGAAATTCTCTTTATATTATTTCTTATAGCTGCATGTGAAACAACAATTATCTCAAAATTTAAAAAAACAAAGTTTAATTAGAAACATACTTTAAAAATATATTATACTGGGCTTCCCTGGTGGCGCAGTGGTTGGGAATCTGCCTGCCGATGCAGGGGACACGGGTTCGAGTCCTGGTCTGGGAGGATCCCGCATGCCGCGGAGCGACTAGGCCGGTGAGCCACAATTACTGAGCCTGCGCGTCTGGAGCCTGTGTTCCGCAACAAGAGAGGTCGCGATAGTGAGAGGCCCGCGCACCGCGATGAAGAGTGGCCCCACTTGCCGCAACTGGAGAAAGCCCTCGCACAGAAACGAAGACCCGACTCAGCCATAAATAAATAAATAAATTAATTAATTAAAAAAAAATATATATATATTATACTGAAACATTATTTATATTGGTTACTGAGTTTGTTGGTGTCCCCTTAAATTTTCTACTTGAGAAGAGTACCTTTCTTACCTCACTGTAATCTCAGCTCTAGAAGTCAGATTAAAAGAGGGAGAAACTAGAATGAATGGGAGTAGAAAGGAATAGTTAGAAGTTCCTAAGGAGTGCTCTGCTAGCTTACAGTGATCGAAGACTTTAAGATATTTGGGGCACTGAGACAAGAAAGATAGACTAGAAACCACAAAAGCTTCTGGAAAAGTTTAGAGATGCAGAGCTTGGGAACAGAATCTTCCTCTCAGCACTTGGAGGCAGGCACAAAGAGAGGGGATATTATGCAAATACAGATATTTAGAAGAATAAAACAAAACAAGGTTTTTGTTGTTGTTCCCCTTTCATCACTCCCTCCCTCCTGCTGTGAATCTCGCCAGGAGGAATCTTAGAATGCTAATGTCTCGGTATTTGACACAGCGAGTGATCATTGCACAGTGGCCAATTGATTTCTGACTCACTCTTTGCAGATCAGCCCTGCAACTTCACATTCATTCCAAGCCTCCAGGAGTTGAGCACAGCAACGACAGAGCCCACCTTCACCGTCGGATAATAAAGTTTAGTCATGCAGCTTAAAATAAAATAAGCAAGAAGCAGATGGCAAAAGGACAGAATGTAGTGTATTTAATCTGTCCATGTTTGCATGGAAGCAATTGTCTTCTTGGCTCCAGAAAAACTGAGCAAGACAAACAATAGCGCTTCTCTTTCCTGGGCACATATGACAACTGTTTATACAGGTGATCTGGAGTTTGGGGTAATTTGTCCCTCAGCTTGCCGAATTCTCTTTCTTGGAACCAGGAAACTGAGCTGGCCCACTTCTCCCCACAGGCAATCAGTGCAGGGGGAGGTTTAGCAGAGCTTGCTCAGTAAACAATGCTGATCAAAATGATAATGCCCAAATGAAACCAATATTGGACCAAGTGAACCTCTCAAGACTTGGGGTGCTCATCTATAATAAAAGAGCTGTCAGACCGAATGCACAAGCGCTACATGGTTCAGTGTAAACTGTTAGGCAGTCACCACTCTGAAATGCAAGTGGTGAAGTAGCATCATGGAGATTTTATTCCAGTTTGGCTTATTTAGAATCCCTGCAATGCTGGAGAAAGGCAATGAGAAAAAATGACTTCGCTCCTCTGAGGAGGCACTCTGACACAGAAATCTGGAAGGCTGACTTGAGCCCTTTGCTTGGAATTTATTCTTGTTCCAATTCAAATGGTGCCTGAGTACATTTTAATGACATGTCAATTAAGGCCCATAGCTGACTGCCAGAGTGGAAGTGGCCAATAGAAATCTATGAGCAAGAAGGAGGTAGGATAAACAACAAGGTCCTACTGTATAGCACAGAGAACTGTATTCAGTATCCTATGATAAACCATAATGGAAAAGAATATAAAAAAGAATTATATACATGTAACTGGATCACTTCGCTGTACAGCAGAAATTGACACAACATTGTAAATCAGCTATACTTCAACTAAAAAAAAAAAAAAAGAATGAGGTAGAGCTGGGCAGTTAGAGAAGAAGAGGCTGTGAGGAAATGGGAAGAAAGGTTAAAAAGCGAGTGAAAATGAGGTTCAGACCAGCTATTTTTTCCATTATGTTTAATCAAATTTCAGAGAAAACATTCATAAAACCTGCATGCTTTTAAAAAGAATCCATTCAAATACAAGGAACTTGGGGTTGATCAAGAAGAGAACTGTCAGTAGCTCCAACATCTGATATTGTTCTGCATCTACATCTTTGGAGAGTGTCAGTTTCAAAGAGGGGAAATGCTATGTGACGCAATATGCAAAGCCATTCCCCTGATCCACAGAAGCTGGGCTTTGAGCTTAGTCTTCTGGTACATGGACTATGCTTGTTTACTACTGTGAGTCAAGAACCGAATGAGGAAGACGATAAGGAAGCTGGCTTTCCCTTCTCATTGTATATCTATTCTCAACCATTCCAAGTCTTTACCAAGTCGAGTACTCTACAAAAGCTTCTGTTGATTCTCCGAGTTTCTATCCTATAGACCATGTAACACACATCTCAACCCTTAAATTTCATGTTTTCATTTTCATCTACCTCACATGTTCATCCTCTTGACCAACTGGGCCTTAGCACTGGCATTAATATGGCTAGCAAAATAGACAGGTTGCTGTTTTCATGGAACTTACTGCCAGGCAGGGGAGCAGATTTTAATGAAAGTTCCTTAAAAACAAGGACCCTTCCTGGATTCCATGATTTCTCAAAGAGTGTGTTTAAATGGTTTCATCTGAAAATATGTAATCTCAGGAGTGCACTGAACTCATCCAGTATAGTGCCTCCTTAAGCAGGTTTTCCTTATAAAAATACAGATGTTGAGCATATCATTTTGATTATTTCCTGAGAGCAAAGTATGAGACTTTTAAAAATGGGGTTATTGTAAAGTATAGTACATCATGGGCAATAAGAAATGAAATTGCCCATGCTATAACAAAAGTAGAGATTGGAAC
Organism: Balaenoptera acutorostrata; assembly: GCF_949987535.1. Lineage (NCBI taxonomy): Eukaryota > Metazoa > Chordata > Mammalia > Artiodactyla > Balaenopteridae > Balaenoptera > Balaenoptera acutorostrata. Next base: position 43,396,135 of record NC_080080.1, read on the forward strand.
ATGCTTCTGACTGTGGTTCTAACCATGTGGACAGAGAAATGGAGAAAGCTGGTCAGCAGAGGGAGAACATGAAGCAGGCACTCAGAGGGACCCAGTCATGAGGGATGGTGACCAGCCTTCACCGAGCGGTTTCCCAGGCCAGTGGACTTTCAGTGTTAAACCCAGGAAAGTTCCAGGCAAGCTGGGGTGAGTTGGCCACTTTACTAGGAAATTCTGGAACCCAACTTTGTTCTTTCACTTGATTCTATGAGAGTTTCTTCTTTTGGTTTACATTTTTCTGTTTAGGGTTTCTGTCACTTACTTGTAAACCAGAGTCCTACTGAAAAATAATTAGGTTGTATTTTTCACCTTATAAAGAGTTTTTGAGTCTCACAACAACTCATTAAAACAAAGTAGATGACATCTCCATTTTAGAGAGGAGAGGATGGACTTGGAATCCTGGCAACATTTATCACGATCATATGGCAAGTGTTCAGGAGCTTTGTATTTCTAGGAAGCCTCCTTCTCAGTGTGTAGGGGTTTAAGCATCTTGCAGTAATGGATTTTGTAATTCGTGGGCAATCCACCAGTCAAAACCTGCACTTTTAGTGATTCCTACCCACATCTCTACTTTGCTAAGTCTGGGGGTTGTATAGACTTTCTATACCCTGTGTTAAACTCTACCATCATCACCCCTTTTCCTATCTATAGTCTTCATTGTAGCTTCACTGCCTGACAAGTGGGAAAGTAAGAATAACCAAAATTCAGAGATTACCTCCCTTTGGGGCTTTACATACATTATCTAATTTAATCCTGAAGGTTATTGTGTGAGGTAGGCTTTACCATTTCACTTTAGAGATAAAGGATCTGAAACTCAGAGATTATTAAGTGGCTTGTTCAATGTTCCACAGCTATTATCCAGTGGAACCATGATTCAGATCAAGAGCTTCTGACTCCAAACTTCCGGGTATACAGATGGCACTATTTTGGAATATGCAATTTTTTTCACATGAGAGAACAAAGGGAAGTCTGTGCAAACTTTAGGGATGGAGAAAAGCCAGTGAGAACTTCAGGTGACACTCTATGCCCAGTCTTAGGGCTGTCCTATGCAGTATAATTCTAGAGCTGCTAGAACAGGAGGAACCCCACGATATATGGCATTTTCTATTCATGATTCATTTATACTCACTCTGGAATTTTCTCCTTCATGTATTTGAAAGGCTCCCTGAATGAATGTTCCTCAACAGGAAAAAAAAAAATTCAAAAAGAAGGAGAAAAAGACATGATCTTTTGTTTAATGTCTATTATTTTTTATGTCATTATGTCATAGGTATTTATTATAAAATCATAATAATTGAATTACAAAATTATTGAAACTACAGATGGACAAAACAAAGTATAAAGAGCCATCCTTAATATGCTCCCCCCCAAATCACACTTGTAAAGATTTTGCCGTTTATTTTTTCTGCTTAAAATCACATATAACCACGCACACACGCGCACACGCACACACACACACTTTTTAACCAAAAATAAAATTATGTAAAAATGGCTCTGTAACCAATTTATTTCCCTCTTAAAAATAAACTGTGAATATCTGTACATGTCAATGAACAATAATTTTTATTGTTTTTTTCTAATAGCATAGAGCATTAATCTCTACCCATATAGATGCCAATAGTTATGCCGTTTAACTGTTGTTTCCTCTTCCCCCTCCCCCGTCACCAACATTCAGGCCCATCCATGAGTAATGCAGTGTCTGATGAGCCGAAGTATTTAGTAAGCTAATGTTCACTGTCCACAGCAGGAGGCCTGCACAGCTTGGCTGATGAGAAATGAACTGCCTGAAGCAATCTTTTAATGGCAACTAATTTCCCATATTTGATTCTCAGCTTAGCCAACTAATATCTAGTTCAAGCGTGACAAAGCATTCACAGTTCCTTTTGAAAGTTCTCTGAGAAGCCAAACAATGTGTTCAGGGCCATCGTGACCTTCTGAGATCTTGTCCTGGCTTTTCCAGACCAAACTTTGATCAGCAGTGGTCAGTGATCTTACAAAAAAAGTTTAAGGGTGAGAGTCTTCATATTGAGAGCTTTCTCTTTTTAATTCCATTTTCAGATAAGTTGGTGATGAAAATTACTGGGCAAACAAAGTTTGTAAATGTCCATTAAGACTCTTCAGAGAGACCGTACATCTAACCCTGAAGAACATTTTCATTTTCTCTGTTTCCTCCAAATGATTTTGCATCAATCAGTTTTTCTTACTCTTAATGCATTCAAGATATCTAATGTGTGTTAAGCTCCTCTATCCTTGCCTTAAACAAATCCTATTACTCTGTGAGTCTATCCCATTACACAGTGATTACTGAATAGAGCTCAACTTAATTGGATATGATCATGTCCGGGTATACAGAATTATCATCCAGGAAAGTTAGTATTTTCAGTTGTCACCAATATCCCTATTTCTGCTATATTTTATATTTAATTATTTTTCCAAATCTATGGAAGGTTTCATTAACTTATTTTTTAAATAGCTCTAAATATTTTTAATAACTACAGTATGACTAGATTCTGGGGAGAATATATTCAAAGATCACTTGCTCACAAGTTTTATAGGCAGAGAGGGAGGTAGAGGGTAGCATAGTGAACACTGATGGGCCTGAAATGTAGGTGCATGCCTGTGTGTGCACGTGCACACATGCATGTGTACACACACCACACACATACACACACACACACGCTGAAGTAATTTGTGTCATCAAAAGAAAGTGCCACCTCCTGCTCCCCCACCTCCCACCCATGACCACTATTTCCCATTCCTGGTTTCTGGAAACCAGAATTATGAACATTTTTCTTTTGGACCAGATCACCATTTTTCAATCCTAAAATAACCTCACCACTTTATTTACACTTCAGTAAGAATTGCAATCTCAAATGGTACTATAAATCATTCGCAAAAGCCCAGCCTGATATAGGCAGCACAGCGAGCCTCATAGAAGGAAAAGAGTCAGGGGGCTGTCAGGAAGCATGGTGGGACGTGGGTCCGCAGCCTACACTGACCACATCACGTGCTCCTGTCAATCCTGGGCTGTTCATTCCAGGGAATTAGCCTTCCCAGTAAACAAGACTCAAGTGGTTCATTCCATTCCAGCCCTTTAGGAAGAAGTGAGATCATTGTTTGACTGTTTGCCTTAGAGAAACATTGGTCCAGAGATTCCTTTGACCCAATAGTCCCTTAAATTACCCAGGAAGCAATTTTCCGAGCTGCACACTCACTGATATTAATCCATTGGTGGAGTGGTTGTCTAGCATGGAAACTTCTGTTCTTCTATGGAGCCTAAGAAAGTCCATCACCTTTCTGGAACATTCTTACCTTGAAGTAGTACAAAACCACATCACACAATGGTTAGGGTAGTAGGTTCTGGAGTCTGGCCGATCTGGTTTTGATTCTCAGCTCTGCCATGTGTTCTTGCTATAACCTTGGACAAGTTATGCAGCCTTTCTAAGTCTCAGTTCTTCGATCAGTAAGATGGGGAAAATAATAACAACCATCACATAAGGCTATATGAGGAATAAATTACATAAAGTGTACAAAGTTCTTAGATGAGTGCCTAAGACATAATAAATGATTAACTCTTGCTGTTACTATATTATTATTACTGTTATCATTTTACCTATGTTTTCAAAGCCCAGTCAAGTTAGGAATAATTTCTTTGTTACAGGATTTTAGGTACTTGGTTAGGGCACAGACTCTGATTCCTTAATAGTTCATGTCGGGGCTTCCCTGGTGGCGCAGTGGTTAAGAGTCAGCCTGCCAATGAAGGGGACACCGGTTCGAGCCTTGGTCGGGGAAGATCCCACATGCCGCGGAGCAACTAAGCCCGTGTGCCACAACCACTGAAGCCCACATGCCACAACTACTGAAGCCCACACACCGGGAGTCCGTGCTCCACAACAAGAAAAGCCACCGCAATGAGAAGCCTGCAGACCGCAACAAGGACCCAACACAGCCAAAAATAAATAAATTAATTAATTAAAAAAAATAGTTCATGTCAATTAGATGATATTCTCATAGCTAATACCCTTCAATTATCAGATTGCAGATATTGAAGGCTTCAGAAAAGCTCTACCTTTCTATTTCCTGTTATTTATTTTGTCTTGTTTTATTTTGTTTTAGGTTGAATTCTAATAAAAGTAAATTAACTGTAGTCTTTAGATCTCTGTGCTTTTTTTAGCTGATTGATGTTAAGAAGAATGGCTTAAAAAGTGTCAAAGATTGCCATGAAAAGGGAGGATTGGCATTGAATATTTTAAAAGGTAGGAATAAACAACAGTGGGCAGTAAATGATATTCACAGTCCACAGTGTTGAATCATCACTTAATAAAAAGTCTCGTTTTTCCTTTGTTGCACTGTCTGATATGGTAGCCATTAGGCTCATGTGACTCTTCACATTTAAATTAAATTATTTTAAATTTAAAAAAAAAATTAGTTCCTGTGTTCCCACTAGCTACACTTTAAGTGTTCAACTGTTACATGGAGCTAGTGGCTACTGTATTGGACAGTGAAGATTATGGGACATTTCTATAAAGCACAGAAAGTTCTCCTTGAATGCTTGACTTTCTAGGGTACAGGGAGGAAAAGGTCAGCTTCTGGGTGGATTGAAGCTAATGTGCAGATCCTTTCCACTCTCCTCTGGGAATCATACTTCCTAGGCTTAAGTGCCATGAAAATATACTCATTCTTCAATTTTAGAAGACAAATCTGGTTTTGACCCAAACTTTGGACCTTGGACTAGCCTGAGCTCCAAGGTACAAACATGATGTGACAAGCAAACAGGATGTGTTTTCTGGACATAAACAATTAGTCACTTTCCATCTTTGCTTTTTGAGTAAACATGTACATAAAACCAAGTTGAGTATGCAGATTTCACCTCATTCTATCCTTTGTTAGATCTGGAGAAAGTCAGGGAAACTTGCTTCAAGGGTGGCTCTGTCCAGGATGACTTCAGTTGAGTTGGGTCACCTGTTACCTGGTAGTGAGAGAGGTGGGGCCCTGGTGGTCAGCCCCCACAAGTGGAGGAGGGAATCATGATCCAACCAACACTAACAGATGAAATAATCGTGCTAGGGTTCACCTTGACCTGGAACAGGCATCAATACAATGTACTTGATACCAGCCCTAGTAATACAAGATGCAATAAGTAATAATAATCAGATTCACTTTCCACATGAACAAAACTATTATCTCCATTTTGAAGAACTTTGATTCTGTGTTTTTAAGTGACTTGCCTGAATTTGGATATCTGGAATTGACACAGCTACATGGGATTTCAATCAGGTTTTCTGATGACAAATCCTGGGCTTTCCCCCATGAACTAGAATATGTTGTAGCTTTAATAATAAATATAGAATAACTAGTATCTTTGCCAGTGTGGCCAGAGAGTGTATTTTCCTCTTAGGCTAATGACTTATCTTTTATTAGCATGAACATCCCATTCACACATGATTCTAATAAGAATGTCACAAATATGATATGATTATAATTATTATTTTATTTTTACAGACAAGGTTCCATGGGTGCCAAGCAAAAGTGCATTTGCCCTATTATTTCTCAAAAGCTCACCTGGCATATGCCAATCAGGTAATTGCTTGTGCAAATGCATCATTAGGTGCACAATTACCTCATTTGAAACACAAATTCAGGGCTGAGTGGAAACAACCCCTGCATGTACAGTTTCCTGAGTGTACTCATCATTACACCCAATATGGAAAAATTAGCCCTTAAATCCTTTTCCCACCCATGGCTTTCTGTTTCCTTCACTGATGGTATCCATTAAAATAAAAAAAAACATGATGTGTTTTCTGGACATAAGCAGTTAGTCACTTTCCAACTTTGCTTTTTGAGTAAACATGTACATAAAACCAAGCTGAGTATGCAAACTTCACTTCATTCTATCCAGGCAGGATAGTTCTCCCTTTACCCCAGGCTCCGCATGACATTCTATTTCATAATTGTTTGCATGGAAATGATGAAGGCTTTATTTTATTTTTTTCTTTCCAAATACATTTGGCAAAATCTTCCAAGCTGTCTCTTTATGGCAGAATATTGTCCCTGGCCCATTTATATGCTAATTGCTGAAGTGTTACCTTTTACTGACAAGTATTTACATGTTAATTAACTTTGGGAGGAGGGTTAGAAATACTAGTTTGCCCTGTTTAAAGTGATAAAGGGGATGCTCTTTCCTTTCAAGAAGAGAACAAAGACAGTATCATAAAAGGAAATTATTTAATTACCTCCTCCTAAGAATTAGAAATATGTTTTTCCAACCTTTCTCTCTGTAGAGGAATTCTCCAGATTGTGACCTGAGGCACAAAAGGAGCAGGGAGTGAACATTCCTCCTTTTAATCTGAGATCCAGGTGAACACATCTGGTGTGGGGAATCTAAGTCAGTGACACTGAAGGAGGAAGAAAAAGAAAAAAGAAAGCAAGCTTGGAAATAGTATTTTTTTAATGGAGTATTCCTGAGAATAACTGGATTCCATGAAAACCCATACCAGTGAATTAGAAATAGTCTCTTGACCTCTTACTTTCTTATGCTGGTGTATGTCCTGTCAGTCACTGGAGGAGGAAGAGGAGGGCTGTGATAGAAAGATAACATGACAGTGAAAATACTGGGAAACTGCTAGGAAGAAATGATCAAAGTAGAGAGGCAGGAGATAGATGGGCCCCAGGCTGAACAGTTTCTCTCCTGTGGACAGAAACTCCATAATAGCAGAAACTCCATAAAAGCAGGATGGTGGAGGAGGCTGGGCCCTGCCCAGGTAAGAGATAAAAGATCACATATTCCTCATTCTTGAAGTCAAGCAGACCTCCCAACTACACATGCGCAGAAAGGCTCCCTGGAGGTCAAAAAGGGAGGGGGCGCTACCTCATAGTAAGTGACGTCATCTACCAATAGGCCTCTTTGCTAGAATCCATCTTGCCTAAGAGATGCGCACGCAGATGAGGGAGGACCCTGAGATATACCAAATACGGACTCAGCAACAGGCAAAGCAAGATGATTGGTCATAGGAAACCCAAAAGAAATGCCCCATAAAAGTGATTCAAACTACCACGAGGGTGCAACTCTCTCTCTGAGCCTACCTGTGTGTCTCTCCACGCGTACCGTACTCTTTTTCCTCCTAATAAACACTTTACTTGCTTCACTACTTTCTCTCTCTATATGGGAATTCATTTCTACACAGCTGACAGGCCAGGGCCTTGTCACTGGCCCCTAGTCCCTGGTGGTCTAGTGGCGAGGATTTAGCACTCTCACTGCTGTGGCCTGACTTCAATCCCTGGCTGGGAACTGAAACCCTGCTTCAAGTCGCTGCAGGCCAGGCTACCTGAGATCAGTAGGAGTCAATAATGTTATAAGAACTAAATGAAGAGTACTTTGAATTCAACGAACAAAAGAAATCTCTCCTGTAAAGTACAGCAGATCAAATGGGAGTGTTTAATTGAGGCATATTAAAAATTTTAATAGTATATTTGAGCAAAAATTAAATCGTGCAACACCAAACCAGAGTTGTTTAGGGGGGCACCACTGCAGGAGCTAGGTGCCAACTAAAAATTGGCACTTGCCATCTACCTCTGCAAGAATTAAATCATGAGCCACCGCAGCTGCTGACCTTCAACACATCCTAAAAGGAGTTCAGGGTGGAGATCAGGATGAGGCACTTTGTGTTCTGGGAAAAACTAGCAGAACAGGTCTTCAGATAGTTAGGTATTCTCAGGAGAAGATTTTATGAGCCCGATTCTTGCATCTCCTCATATCTAGAAAAGCCCTAAATCATTAGTGGTGACATCTGTGAAACTGAGTAGGACCCTCTGGGGCTCCTGGGCATGGAAAACTTTCTGTGTCCCCCATTTTTTGTTTGTAGAGAATAGACTTCAACCTCCATGACATTCTCTGAGTTCCAAAGGGCAAGTTCAAAGAGTTGCTAATCAGGGAAGGAAGGGGATGCAGAGACAAGGGAGGAGCAGTCAGGAAACAATAGTGCAGCCTTGGAGCAGGATCCTGGTTCCACCTTGAGGGATACATATAACTATCTTTGAGCTCTTCTGTGGAACCAAAACCCCCAACAAATGGAAGACGTAAACTACTTGATGAAGGATTCTTCATTTCAGAGAGAAGGTCACAGTTTGATAACCTTGAGAACCACAGAAGCTCATCAGAAGACCACCTGAGACCAGAATAAAGGAATGCAGGCCCTGCACACACCCTGATCCTTATCAGCAACCTTGCCCTTGAACCATTGCTATAAAACTCCTCACCAAATCCCCCTGGGTTGGGACACACGGTTTTGAGGGCATTATCCCGCTGTGTCTCCTTTTACCTGGCAAAGCAATAAAACTACTGTCTTCTACTTCACCCAAAACTCTGAGGCGGAGTTTTTGGCATCATCTGCTCCTGGTGACTAGCAGAAAGCCTCTGCCAAAATGTGTGCTTGACTGCGTGCACCGCCCTCACTAAAATCATACAGAACACTGACCTTCCCGCCTGCCTCTTTGGAGCAGTTTCTCAGAGCTATCTGAAATGCTGTCTCCTCACCTATAGTCCTCATTTTGCCCCAAATACAACTTAACTCACAAGTTGTGCATTTATTTTTTTCAGTAGACATAAGGGAAAGACTTATAGAGAAGAGGAAAAAGAAAAACAAGAAAATTATTTGACTGACGATAGCTGAAGCCGTTGCTTTATTTGGGAAAGCTTGGTTGGTTGTTTGTGACTGGTTCTCCTTAGGGTTCCATTTCTTAAACTTGAGGCATTACAGATTTAGGTTTTGGTTTGCTTACACCTAATGGCCTACTTGTTTAATTAATTTAACAAGATCAAGAAGTAAAAAAGCATACAAATTTATCCCTGTCACCATGTGAAGGACACTTGGGGGGGGCAGTTGATTTAGTAAATTCAGTACTTGTCCCTCTAAGTCGGGTAAACTCATAAATGTCCATGCTTACCCTGACGATATTCATGGACTTTCTCAGAGTTTTAGGTAAATACCAGCTGGTACCCAGGATTGCCTGTCTTTGTTATCCTCTTAAGCAACAAATCCTAGAGATTTTACCTCCTCTCTATCTTTAAAATATATCTGACCCCTGCTCTCCATTTCTGCTACATTTTTAGATCTTCATCACTTACCCCCTTAATATCACTAAAAATCTCCTACCTGGTTACACTAGTTCCAGCATGGCCAGTCTCCAATTCATCTTCCACACTTCAGCCAGAATGATACACCACATTCTCACCTTGTTGCAGGAAGTGGGACCTCTTCCAGGGCCTGAGAGTGGGCTCTTGTCTAACACTTGGAAATGAATTGTCTGAGGAGACACACGTGCTGACAAAGCAAGAGACTTTATTGGAAAGGGGTGCCGGGGCGGAGAGCAGCAGGGTAAGGGAACCCAGGAGGACTGCTGTGCCAGGTGGCTCACAGTCTCAGGTTTTATGGTGATGGGGTTAGTTTCTGGTTGTCTCTGGCCGTATCATCTGACTCAGGGTCCTTCCTGGTGGCTCGCACGTCTCTCAGTGGAGGTGGATTCCAGCGTGAGGGTTTCTGGGAGGTTGGCAGGGCATATCCTCTCCTCCCTCTTCGTTTGGGCCCCTCCCTAATTCTCCCGGTTAGTTTTCGGCAGCAGCACCCTGTTCTTTATCAGGACCTCCTGCTACGAGACAACTCAGGCAAGCGGTTATCATTGTGCCTGGCCAAGGCAGGCAGTTTCAGTCAATGGTTCCCTAACTTAAGTTCACTGACTCAGTTATTTACCAGACATTTACTGGGAATCCTCCATGTCACAAGCTCAGTGCTAGGTGTGTAAGTTTTACATGACCTCTTACTCTAAGATATTTGAATGGACTCAATACACAAGTTACATACCTCTCTACCTTGCTAACTGGTAATGATTTTCATTAAATATAATAAAGTTTAAGAAAACTATGCTCTTAGCTATGAACTTTGGATTAGTGGTATTTTATGTGTTGAGTTCAATACAGAAGATGGAAATGTTTATAGTTTTCTAGAAATTTAAATATGTAAAACTTACATAATTCTTCTCTAACAGCATAGATCTATCCTACTGATAGAGGTAACTTTAGTGAAGCTACTGCGCAGGAGACACGGAAAACCAGAGGGTTCATTTCATCCTGTGCAACTTCTCTATTCTTCAAAAAGGAAATGGTGAGTGGTATAAGATGGTGAGGTCTGTTTGGGGAGGGAGGTGGGAACTTGTGTGCATTAACATATAGAGGGAGAGAAAAAGGTAAAGAGAGGGCAAGAAGAGGTCAAGGAATTGTGTGTGTTGGGGGGACAACGGGAATAGTGGAGGGAGAAACAAGGCAGGCTAAAAAGAGCAAAAAGACAAAAACTTTTCATTTTAAAGCAGAAAAGTGCCCCTGATAGGAACATGAAGAAATATAGAGTAAATACTTTATATCTATTTAAATACTTTGAAAACTAAACTTTAGCAATAGAACATCATTTTGCACCTGAAGATAGCATGTTCCCTTTGAAAGACTTTTTGCTGTAATAAGGAAACATGATATGCCTATAGGGTTTTATTTGTAAATCTAAGCATTACATGAAATTTCAAACTTCTGATAAAATGGAAGAGTTTGTATCAGTATTTGGTAGAAAAAGAAGTAATTTTCTGATTGTGCTCTGCACAGAAGAGCATTATTGCCCTGTTGATTTTTTTTTCACTTTCACATTTTGTTTCATCTTAAGCCAAAAGAGGAAATAGAGTCTGAGTGCCAGAACTTGGGAGGATAATTAGGGCCTTTCCTCCAACTGGCTGGTTGTAAGCAGGCAATGAGTGCTCTTTCGCTAGGAAGCAACAATCTGTAAGAAGTGAAAGACCAAATTTTTTTTTTTTTTTCTGTTTTTGTGCCAATGTGCCCCAGTTCTAGCAGTATTTATCTTAAAAGGGTTCTCGTCTAGACACAGGTATTCATGATGAAATGACATAACCATCCCACCCAAGCCTGGTTGAGAGTCATGGGTATATAGAGATTAAATGGTAATTAGCCCTAGTTGAAATATCATGAGTGATACGTTGGAGAAATATATTTATACATTATTCAGCAAATACTTGATGATGCAGTGTTTTAATAACATATGCCGGATTCTGTCCTAGTTGCTGCGAATACATCAATTAACCAAACCATCTGTCCTCATGGAGATTATAGTCTGGTGGAACTATACCTACTTGTTTGATTTTTTTTTTTTTTTTAATCTTGCTTTATTAAATAGAAAGCTTGCTTTTAAATAGAAATGATTACTAGTTACTGGTTATGTTGGGAGGGCAGACTGTAATTTTTCCTTTTTAATAAAGGGTAGAAAAGCTGTGGGACCCCAAAGCCCTAATTAAACCTCACTTCTTGTTATGCATTTGCTGGGAGACAAAATATCAAGGAAAAAATTAAATTCACTTATATTCTGTTTAGACACCCAAATTGAAGAGATAAGAGTAAACATCATAGGAACAGACTCTTGGGGAAAGTTCTGCATTAAAAAAGGAAAAATAAATTCTTTAATATGTGATATTTTATTAAAATTCTTTTATGATCCACACACATAAATAGCATATTGGAATCTTCTCATTACTGTTCATTTTTACTTGATAAATTAAATGTAAAAAGGAAAAAATGGTTTACTTTTTCTGAGACTTCAGAGGGTTTTGTACACAAAGGGATAAAAACAGTTCACTGTACGTCCAGTCAATAACTATGGTAATTCTTTAGTATGATGAAGATGCTGTATGATATGAAATTAATAAACAATTGTTCTAATTTTTGGTAAACATTATTATTTTTAGGTCTCTGTTTCTCAAGGCTTTTACTGTTTAAAATTGTATCTCTCCTTTTGAATACTCGAGTTAATGACTGAAGTGTTCACGTCAGAATTTTCCCCTTTTATGTAGCCCTCTCAAACCCCACTGTTCACATCCACTTGAAACACACACAATTATAAATGATGAGAGCCCAATTATTATCTTTTCTCCACCCCATATCCTCACAGGTGCCTGGCTACTTCAGGAGTGTGAGCTAATCACAGGGAAGAGTCATCCTCACTCAGCTGCCTCATTTGATCAACTAAAGAATGAGTCCAACAAAAGTGGTCTCCTTAACGAAACTGATTTTCATTTTTCCTTATTAGTTTATACAGGACTGAGACTGTGAAAGGACAGAAGAACATAATGAAGAATGTCAATTAAAAATAATTTTTCTGACACTTTATTTTATTTTGACACTTTCTCTTCTTAAAAAACATTAAAAATAAAAATTTAGCTATTTGTGCATTTTTTTTCTTTCTCATTCTCTGCTACTTGTTTTCCCCTGTTTTTACCCTTTACGAACAGGGAATTAGAAAATCCATGGTCTAAGTGCTAAGATGATCTGATAGACCTCCAGTTTTCAGCTGTACTGTGAATAAGAACTATATACAGTTGACCCTTGAACAAAGCAGGGGTTTGGGGCACTGATCTTCCACCCCATTGAAAATCTGAGTATAATTTATAGTCGGCCCTCTGTATCCACAGTTCTGCATCCGAGGATTCAACCAACCAAGGATCAGGATTCAACCAACCAGGGACGTGTAGTAATGTAATATTTACTTTTGAAAAAAAAAATCTGCATATTAAGTGGACCCGTGCAGTTCAAACCCATGTTGTTTAAGAGTCAACTGTACTCCATCAAGGAGCTTGACATTGGCTCTATCATCCTAGAAATCTAGGAGAGCCTCTCCACAAGGAAAAACAGAGGGCAGCAAGTCAGGAAATTATGAGCATGTGTATAAAATTGTGTAATTGTGTATTTTTGCTCATAATAAGTATAATTATTATACTTTTTGGCTAATTTTTCCTCTTAAACACTATTATTATGTTATTCAAAATTCATTACCTAGTAAAGCTGCAATTCACTTTTCTAATTCACCTGATTTTTTCCTGGTAACACAGAAGAAAAGAAATTGAGTAAGCTTTCTATTCTCTTAGTGCCAGGATCAAAATAAAGTGGTGCTGGAGAGAAAACAAGGACCTTCTGTCAGAAATCTTTTAACTGCAAGTAACGACAACTGGAGTCCAAGTGACTTTTTTTTTTTTTTTTTTTTCTTAAATGCAGGTTGATGGAAACTCTAAGTGGCAAAGTTCCTCTTTTTTTTTTTTTTAATTAAACCTTTCTTACAACACTTCTTAATTTTATTTATTTATTTATTTTTGCTGTGTTGGGTCTTCGTTTCTGTGCGAGGGCTTTCTCTAGTTGTGGCAAGCGGGGGCCCCTCTTCATAGCGGTGCACGGGCCTCTCACTGTCGCGGCCTCTCTTGTTGCGGAGCACAGGCTCCAGACGCACAGGCTCAGTAATTGTGGCTCACGGGCCCAGTTGCTCCGTGGCATGTGGGATCTTCCCAGACCAGGGCTCGAACCCGTGTCCCCTGCATTGGCAGGCGGATTCTTAACCACTGCGCCACCAGGGAAGCCCCCAAGTGACTTTTAAAAAAGGAGTGAGAAATTGTCTCACACAACTAAGAAGTCCTGAAGTAGACAGGTGAAGATTAATTCCATAGATCAACAATGTCTCCCAAAGAACCCAGTTCTTCCCTTCTCTCCTGTCTTTTCTAGAATCTTAAGCTGGCTGTCCACAGCTAGTGGGAACTATTTGCTTCTTATTCATATCTAATACGAAGTGACAGTATATCTTGCAGAAGTTCTCTAAGATCATAAGCCAACTTCTTAACGTAAGATACATAAAAATGTATCTGGTGTCTGCTTGGTCCAACTGGTCATGTTTTCTGAACCAATCACCATGGCCAGGAGGATGAAGCCTGCTTATTCATTGGTTGAGCCAATCAGGACCCACACAGGAGATGGGGGTAGAGTCAGTACATGTATGGGTGAGATATTGATGCCTGAATTATGGAAAACCCAAAGAAAAGGGGACTGGACGTTGGGAGGTACAAAACAGTACATATTCTTCTCAAGTCTGAAAATCAGAAGGCTCAGGCAATTCTCAAAATGTCACTTACAAAATGATAAATAGTAATACAATAAGCATTAATTCAATAAGATTTTAAAGCTCTAGTAAAATGAGTTTTACATATGTAAGGTGAATTTTGGCATGAGTTTTACATATGCATGGTGACTGTATTGTATATATTTTTTATTTTCTGTATATTTTGATTTTTTTTTTTTACCCTCTTAAACTTATCTGACTAGGGAGAGACTGCACCTCGCTGGGCTAGCCAGTTCTTAGAAATAGCATTTGATAGGCTCACCAATCCAGAGCCACAACTCATCTACAGCCCCATACACACCAGGAGGCAATATTTCTCTGCCTTAATCATCCCAGGGCCAGGTACCAGGCAACTAAGGACCATACCTCATAGCTTAGACTTCATGGAAATTATTCAAACTAGACAACCTTAAACTGTTCACCCTGTCTGACCTTTCCTGAAGAAACGCCAATAAAGGCTTTAGTCTCAGCTGTCCCCATGTTCCTGTCACCTGACCCAAGCCTGGTACTTCCCCTGTGACCCTGTGTGGCATTTACTGATCCCTGTCTAGGACTATGAATATAATAAACTGATTTCCTGAGCCTTCCTGTGTCTCCTCTTGTGGCAGAACCTGACGATCGTGTAGCAGAACACAGAAAAGTGAATTAGTAGGTTGGTTTTTATATCTCAGAGAATAGACATTCAGGCACAGGGACTGTATGAGTGACATTGTACTGAGTTATCCACAAGTTATATAATAAGGACTAGTCATGACACGTGCCCTGTAATGATGACCAGTCTGTGGGTGTGATGTTCCCAGGAAGGACTGAGGGCAGCAGGCCTGGAAGGGCCTGTTACACAAGCCTTAGCTCCAGAGATCTCCAGAGGTCTCCCAACATGGTCCTACCACGGTGCTCCCTTCAGCACAACACAGGGTCTACTGTGTACATTTTAGAGAAAGTTCTAGATGTTGGCGATGTCAAAAACCCTTCACTTAAAAAATGTTTTTCTCACTGTAGTGTGTAGAAAGTGTAATTCTTACTCTACCCACCTGAAAATTTAAGAACAATCACATTCCTCTATTTTCTTTTTTTTTTTTTTGTAAACATCTTTATTGAAGTATAATTGCCTTACAATGGTGTGTTAGCTTCTGCTTTATAACAAAGTGAATCAGTTATACATATACAATATGTTCCCATTTCTCTTCCCTCTTGCATCTCCTTCCCTCCCACCCTCCCCATCCCACCCCTCTAGGTGGTCACAAAGCACCGAGCTGATCTCCCTGTGCTATGCGGCTGCTTCCCACTAGTTATCTATTTTACATTTGGTAGTGTATATATGTCCATGACACTCTCTTACCCTGTCACATCTCACCCCAACCCCTCCCCGTATCCTCAAGTCCATTCTCTAGTAGGTCTGTGTCTTTATTCCCGTCTTGCCACTGTATTTGTTTTTCTCTTTCTGACTTACTTCACTCTGTATGACAGACTCTAACTCCATCCACCTCATTACAAATACCTCCATTTCATTTCTTTTTATGGCTGAGTAATATTCCATTGTATATATGTGCCACATCTTCTTTATCCATTCGTCTGTCGATGGACATTTAGGTTGCTTCCATGTCCTGGCTGTTGTAAATAGAGCTGCCATGAACATTTTGGTACATGACACTTTTTGACCTATGGTTTTCTCAGGGTATATGCCCAGTAGTGGGATTGCTGGGTCGTATGGTAGTTCTATTTGTAGTTTTTTAAGGAACCTCCATACTGTTCTCCATAGTGGCTGTATCAATTTACATTGCCACCAACAGTGCAAGAGTGGTCCCTTTCCTCCACACCCTCTCCAGCATTTATTGTTTCTAGATTTTTTGATGATGGCCATTCTGACCGGTGTGAGATGATATCTCATTGTAGTTTTGATTTGCATTTCTCTAATGATTAATGATGTTGAGTATTCTTTCATGTGTCTGTAGGCCATCTGTATATCTTCTTTGGAGGAATGTCTATTAAGATCTTCTGCCCATTTTTGGATTGGGTTGTTCGTTTTTTTGTTATTGAGCTGCATGAGCTGCTTGTAAATCTTGGAGATTAATCCTTTGTCAGTTGCTTCATTTGCAAGTATTTTCTCCCATTCTGAGGGTTGTCTTTTGGTCTTGTTTATGGTTTCCTTTGCTGTGCAAAAGCTTTTAAGTTTCATTAGGTCCCATTTGTTTATTTGTGTTCTTATTTCCATTTCTCTGGGACCTGGGTCAAAAAGAATCTTGCTGTGATGTATGTCATAGAGTGTTCTGCCTATGTTTTCCTCTAAGAGTTTGATAGTGTCTGCCCTTACACTTAGGTCTTTAATCCATTTTGAGTTTATTTTTGTGCATGGTGTCAGGGAGTGTTCTAATTTCATACTTTTACATGTTCCTGTCCAGTTTTCCCAGCACCACTTATTGAAGAGGCTGTCTTTTCTCCACTGTATATGCTTGCCTCCTTTATCAAAGATAAGTTGACCATATGTGTGCGGGTTTATCTCTGGGCTTTCTATCCTGTTCCATTGATCTATATTTCTGTTTTTGTGCCAGTACCAAACTGTCTTGATTACTGAAGCTTTGTAATATAGTCTGAAGTCAGGGAGCCTGATTCCCCCAGCTCCATTTTTCATTCTCAAGATTGCTTTGGCTATTCGGGGTCTTTTGTGTTTCCATACAAATTGTGAAATTTTTTGTTCTAGTTCTGTGAAAAATGCCAGTGGTAGTTTGATAGGGATTGCATTGAATCTGTAGATTGCTTTGGGTAGTAGAGTCATTTTCACAATGTTGATTCTTCCAATCCAGGAACATGGTATATCTCTCCATCTATTTGTATCATCTTTAATTTCTTTCATCAGTGTCTTATAATTTTCTGCATACAGGTCTTTTGTCTCCTTACGTAGGTTTATTCCTAGATATTTTATTCTTCTTGTTGCAATGGTAAATGGGAGTGTTTTCTTAATTTCACTTTCAGATTTTTCGTCATTAGTGTATAGAAATGCAAGAGATTTCTGTGCATTAATTTTGTATCCTGCTACTTTACCAAATTCATTGATTAGCTCCAGGAGTTTTCTGGTAGCATCTTTAGGATTCTCTATGTATAGTATCATGTCATCTGCAAATAGTGACAGATTTACTTCTTCTTTTCCAGTTTGGATTCCTTTTATTTCTTTGTCTTCTCTGATTGCTGTGGCTAACACTTCCAAAACTATGTTGAATAATAGTGGTGAGAGTGGGCAACCTTGTCTTGTTCCTGATCTTAGTGGAAATGGTTTCAGTTTTTCACCATTGAGGACAATGTTGGCTGTGGGTTTGTCATATATGGCCTTTATTATGTTGAGGAAAGTTCCCTCTATGCCTACTTTCTGCAGGGCTTTTATCATAAATGGGTGTTGAATTTTGTCGAAAGCTTTCTCTGCATCTATTGAGATGATCATATGGTTTTTCTCCTTCAATTTGTTAATATGGTGTATCACATTGATTGATTTGCGTATATTGAAGAATCCTTGCATTCCTGGGATAAACCCCACTTGATCATGGTGTATGATCCTTTCAATGTGCTGTTGGATTCTGTTTGCTAGTATTTTGTTGAGGATTTTTGCATCTATGTTCATCAGTGATATTGGCCTGTAGTTTTCTTTCTTTGTGACATCTTTGTCTGGTTTTGGTATCAGGGTGATGGTGGCCTCGTAGAATGAGTTTGGGAGTGTTCCTCCCTCTGCAATATTTTGGAAGAGTTTGAGAAGGATAGGTGTTAGCTCTTCTCTAAATGTTTGATAGAATTCACCTGTGAAGCCATCTGGTCCTGGGCTTTTGTTCGTTGGAAGGTTTTTAATCACAGTTTCAATTTCAGTGCTTGTGATTGGTCTGTTCATATTTTCTATTTCTTCCTGGTTCAGTCTCGGCAGTTTGTGCATTTCTAAGAATCTGTCCATTTCTTCCAGGTTGTCCATTTTATTGGCATAGAGTTGCTTGTAGTAGTCTCTCATGATCTTTTGTATTTCTGCAGTGTCAGTGGTTACTTCTCCTTTTTCATTTCTAATTCTATTGATCTGAGTCTTCTCCCTTTTTCTCTTGATGAGTCTGGCTAATGGTTTATCAATTTTGTTTTATCTTCTCAAAGAACCAGCTTTTAGTTTCATTGATTTTTGCTATTGTTTCCTTCATTTCTTTTTCATTTATTTCTGACCTGATCTTTATAATTTCTTTCCTTCTGCTGGCTTTGGGGTTTTTTTTTGTTCTTCTGTCTCTAATTGCTTTAGGTGCAAGGTTAGGTTGTTTATTCGAGATGTTTCCTGTTTCTTGAGGTAGGCTTGTATTGCTATAAACTTCCCTCTTAGCACTGCTTTTGCTGAGTCCCATAGGTTTTGGGTTGTCGTATCTCCATTGTCATTTGTTTCTAGGTATTTTTGATTTCCCCTTTGATTTCTTCGGTAATCACTTCGTTATTAAGTAATGTATTGTGTAGCCTCCATGTGTTTGTATTTTTTACAGATCTTTTCCTGTAATTGATATCTAGTCTCATAGCGTTGTGGTCGGAAAAGATACTTGATACGATTTCAATTTTCTTAAATTTACCAAAGCTTGATTTGTGACCCAAGATATGATCTATCCTGGAGAATGTTCCATGAGCACTTGAGAAAAATGTGTATTCTGTTATTTTTGGGTGGAATGTCCTATAAATATCAATTAAGTCCATCTTGTTTAATGTATCATTTAAAGCTTGTGTTTCCTTATTTATTTTCATTTTGGATGATCTGTCCATTGGTGAAAGTGGGGTGTTAAAGTCCCCTACTATGATTGTGTTGCTGTCGATTTCCCCTTTTATGGCTGTTAGTATTTGCCTTATGTATTGAGGTGCTCCTATGTTGGGTGCATAAATATTTACAATTGTTATACCTTCCTCTTGGATCGATCCCTTGATCATTATATAGTGTCCTTCTTTGTCTCTTGTAATAGTCTTTATTTTAAAGTCTATTTTGTCTGATATGAGAATTGCTACTCCAGCTTTCTTTTGATTTCCATTTGCATGGAATATCTTTTTCCATCCCCTCACTTTCAGTCTGTATGTGTCTCTAGGTCTGAAGTGGGTCTCTTGTAGACAGCATATATATGGGTCTTGTTTTTGTATCCATTCAGCCAGTCTGTGTCTTTTGGTGGGAGCATTTAATCCATTTACATTCAAGGTAATTATCGATATGTATGTTCCTATTCCCATTTTCTTAAATGTATTGGGTTTGTTATTGTAGGTGTTTTCCTTCTCTTGTGTTTCTTGCCTAGAGAAGTTCCTTTAGCATTTGTTGTAAAGCTGGTTTGGTGGTGCTGAACTCTCTCAGCTTTTGCTTGTCTGTAAAGGTTTTAATTTCTCCATCGAATCTGAATGAGATCCTTGCTGGGTAGAGTAATCTTGGTTGTAGGTTTTTCTCCTTCATCACTTTAAGTATATCCTGCCACTCCCTTCTGTCTTGCAGAGTTTCTGCTGATAGATCAGGTGTTAACCTTATGGGGATTCCCTTGTGTGTTATTTGTTTTTTTTCCCTTGCTGCCTTTAATATGTTTTCCTTATATTTAATTTTTGACAGTTTGATTAATATGTGTCTTGGCGTGTTTCTCCTTGGGTTTATCCTGTATGGGACTCTCTGTGCTTCCAGGACTTGATTAACTATTTCCTTTCCCATATTAGGGAAGTTTTCAACTATAATCTCTTCAAATATTTTCTCAGTCCCTTTCTTTTTCTCTTCTTCTTCTGGGACCCCTATAATTCGAATGTTGGTGCGTTTAATGTTGTCCCAGAGGTCCCTGAGACTGTCCTCAGTTCTTTTCATTCTTTTTTCTTTATCCTGCTCTGTAGTAGTTATTTCCACCATTTTATCTTCCAGGTCACTTATCCTTTCTTCTGCCTCAGTTATTCTACTATTGATCCCATCTAGAGTATTTTTAATTTCATTTATTGTGTTTTTCATCATTGCTTGGTTCCTCTTTAGTTCTTCTACATCCTTGTTAAATGTTTCTTGCATTTTGTCTATTCTATTTCCAAGATTTTGGATCGTCCTTACTATCATTATTCTGAATTCTTTTTTAGGTAGACTACCTATTTCCTCTTCATTTGTTAAGTCCGGTGTGTTTTGACCCTGCTCCTTCATCTGCTGTGTTTTTTTCTGTCATCTCATTTTGCTTATCTTACTGTGTTTGGGGTCTCCTTTTCACAGGCTGCAGGTTCGTAGTTCCCGTTGTTTTTGGTATCTGTTCCCAGTGGCTAAGGTTGGTTCAGTGGGTTGTGTAGGCTTCCTGGTGGAGGGAACTAGTGCCTGAGTTCTGGTGGATGAGGCTGGATCTTGTCTTTCTGGTGGGCACGTTCATGTCTGGTGGTGTATTTTGGGGTGTCTGTGGCCTTATTGAGATTTTAGGCAGCCTCTCTGCTAATGGATGGGGCTGTGTTCCTGTCTAGCTAGTTGTTTGGCATAGGGTGTCCAGCACTGTAGCTTGCTGGTCGTTGAGTGAAGCTGGGTCTTGATGTTGAGATGGAGATCTCTGGGAGATTTTTGCCGTTTGGTATTACATGGAGCTGGGAGGTCTCTTGTGGACCAGTGTTCTGAAGTTGGCTCTCCCACCTCAGAGGCACGGCCCTGATGCCTGGCTGGAGCACCAGGAGCCTTTCGTCCACATGGCTCAGAGTAAAAGGGAGAAAAAATAGAAAGAAAGAAAGAAAGAGGCTATAATATAGTGAAGTAAAATAAAGCTATTGTAAAGCAAAGCTATACAGACAAAATCTCACCCAGAAGCATATACATATACACTCACAAAAAAAAGGAAAAGGGGAAAAATTAATATATCCTGCTCCCAAAGTCCACCTCCTGAATTTGGGATGATTCGTTGTCTATTCAGGTATTCAACAGATGCAGGCACATCAAGTTGTTTGTGCAGCTTTAATCCGCTGCTTCTGAGGCTGCTGGGAGAGATTTCCCCTTCTCTTCCCTGTTCGCACAGCTCCTGGGGTTCAGCTTTGGATTTGGACCCGCCTCTGCGTGTAGGTCGCCTGAGGACGTCTGTTCCCCGCCCAGACAGGACGGGGTTAAAGGAGCAGCTGCTTCGGGGGCTCTGGCTCACCCAGGCCGCGGGGAGGGAGGGGTACAGAGGAGGCGGGGCGAGCCTGCGGCGGCCGAGGCCGGCGTGACGTTGCACCAGCCTGAGGCGCGCAGTGCATTCTCCCGGGGATGTTGTCCCCGGATCCCGGGACCCTGGCAGTGGCGGGCTGCACAGGCTACCGGGAGGGGCGGTGTGGAGAGTGACCTGTGCTCACACACAGGCTTTTTGGAGGTGGCAGCAGCAGCCCCAGCATCTCACGCCCATCTCTGGGGTCCGCGCTGATCGCCGCGGCTCGCGCCCTTCTCTGGAGTTCGTTTAGGCGGCGCTCTGAATCCCCTCTCCTTGCCCGCTGCGAAACAAAGAGGCAAGAAAAAGTCTCTTGCCTCTTCGGCAGCTGCAGACTTTTTCCCAGACTCCCTCCCGGCTAGCTGTGGTGCGCTAACCCCTTCAGGCTGTGTTCACGCTGCCAGCCCCAGTCCTCTCCCTGCGATCCGACTGAAGCCGAGCCTCAGCTCCCAGCCCCGCCCGCCCCGGCGGGTGGGCTGACAAGCCTCTCGGGCTGCTGAGTGCTACTCGGCGCTGAGCCTCTGTGCGGGAATCTCTCCGTTTTCCCCTCTGCGCCCCTGTTGCTGTGGGGTCTGCGCTGATAGCTGCGGCTCGCGCCAGTCTCTGAAGTTCGTTTAGGCGGCGCTCTGAATCCCCTCTCCTTGCGCACCAGGAAACACAGAGGGAAGTAAAAGTCTCTTGCCTCTTCGGCAGCTGCAGACTTTTTCCCCCGGACTCCCTCCCAGCTAGCTGTGGTGCGCTAACCCCTTCAGGCTGTGTTCACGCCGCCAACCCCAGTCCTCTCCCTGCAATCCAACTGCAGCCCGAGCCTCAGCTCCCAGCCCCGCCCGCCCCGGCGGGGGAGCAGACAAGCCTCTCGGGCTGGTGAGTGCTGGTCGGCACTGATCCTCCGTGCGGGAACCTCTCCGCTTTGCCCTCCGCACCTCTGTGGCTGCGCTCTCCTCCGTGGCTCCAAAGCTTCCCCCCTCTGCCACCCGCAGTCTCTGTCTGCAAAGGGGCTTCCTAGTGCGTGGAAACCTTTCCTCCTTCACAGCTCCCTCCCACTGGTGCAGGTGCCGTCCCTATTCTTTTGTCTCTGTTATTTCTTTTTTCTTTTGCCCTACCCAAGTACGGGGGGAGTTTCTTGCCTTTTTGGAGGTCGGATGTTTTCTGCCAGCGTTCAGTGGGTGTTCTGTAGGAGCAGTTCCACGTGTAGATGTATTTCTACTGTATCTGTGGGAAGGAAGGTGATCTCCGCGTCTTACTCTTCCGCCATCTTCTCTCCTCCTATTTTCTTTAAAATAAACTAAATCTAATTAACTTCTTTGGTGATGACAGAGAATACAATCTTAGACATTAGCAAGATTTTTCCAACGCATTTTCCTTCTCCTCCCCACTCCTGACCTTCTTTTCACTTTTACTTCTGTCTCCTTTCCATAGTCCCTTCAAGTTGCTTAGTCTTTAAAAATTTGTATGCCAGTAAATTTTTATTATACTTTGAAACAAAGACCTTTAGTGCCATAAGGGAGTGTTAGGATCTGACTACTTCATTCAATAGGAAAGGGGAAAATGCAATAAGAATAAATACAAATTAATGATTCAAACCACTATATTGTCGTGTAACCATGAGATATACTCTACAAACAGTTAACATCAAGTTTCCTGTAATATATTGTCTCTCCCCTCAGAAAAACACTTGGAATAAATTGTCAAGGGAAAGTATGCAAAATCCTTCCCTGGAGATCTTAAGAATAAGCCCAAGCATTTCCTAACCTAGAGGTTTAAGAGTGCCTTAAAGTTCTTCAAATTCTTCTGCTTCTATCAGCCTCTATACCTTTCTGTACGCCGGCCAACCTCTGCAAGGACTGCCTCCTCCTTTCCCCTCCACTTTTCACCTAGTTAAATCCTATTCATTCTAATCACCTCAACTCAGAAGTTACCCTCCCCCATACAAATGAGGCCCACACATCCTGAGGTTTTCCTTTGGCGTACATAGAGTTTGCAAATATAATTTGTGTGTCATTAATTCGTTAATGTCTACCCTCCCTGCCAGAGTCAGACTCATGTGGCCAGTGACCATGTTCACTTTCCAAATTCCAGCATGGTGCGTGTTCCATACTTGTCTATCAAATAAGTGAATGTAGATTCATTTCACCTGGCAGATAGAAAATGTCTTAGAAATAAAGAGGGAAAAATTTGTTTTGGAGTGCCCAGCACTATGCCATACTTATTATTTTATTCTCACAGCAACCTGAAGTGATAGATGGCATTATCTTAGTTTTGGCAGATGAAAAAGCTGAACCTTCAGAGATTGTTTAACTTACTTGAGATCACAGTAGGTACCAAGAATATCTGGGTCAACTATTGTGTGTTTTTCCATGGTCCCATTGTCTCTTTCATCAACAGCCTCTGGAACAGTGAAAGTGGGTAATGCAAAACATTATATTTCTCCCTTAAAAGAAATAGACAGAAAAGGGATCATCCTGATGAGAAGAAATAAGGGAAAAGACATTTAAACTAGCTCTGACAATGTAAAGAGATATGTCATTTTTTCTGTTTACCCTCTGCCTTCATCATTGATAGGAAACCAGCATTGAATCTAGATCGTAGAGGACTTCCTGTATGTAGCAGGAAGTTCAATGTTCTCTGATGGCTGGCGTGGTTATTTCTGCAAAGTCAAAGGGACCATCACTATGCTGATGCTCAATCAGCGATTTGCTTTTATTCCATGACAGTGATTTTATTGGGATGGGTTTTATCCAAGTGTGCCTGTAGAAAGTACAGGACTGAATGAGGTTCATGGCTATCGCTGGGTCTGCCAACATGAGGGGCATTTCCATGACACATGCAAATCAGCATTCACTGGCCCCAGCAGTGCTACTCTGGTGGAGTGTGCAAAGTTCTCTCTGCTTTATGTCTGCTTCAGTCTTTTAAGCAAACTAAAGGATCATTTTTAGCGGGTGCCCTTGTCAGCTGTTTCTCTGAGAATAGAGCCTTTGATAACATCCAGAAAAAAAGTAATTGTGCCACCGCCCTGCTTCATTTACATAACTGAGATTGATGAGAAAGGAAGGAAAATGTTTACAGTGCAGGAAGATAGGAATTTCAGGATTAAGTAGGAAGCAAACCAAGATGAACTGTCTGGGGTAATTATGAAACACATACTTCATATGTTTTCATTAGATATTGCTATTATACTACACAAGGCAAAGGAGTTTGATTAAACTACGGTTCAGTATATAAATGTATGCATAAATTACAGGGAAAATAGTTACTTCATTACATTTCAAGAATTCTTCAGGGACATCGGTAAGTAGAAATTTAGTCATTGGGTATGCTGCATTAGAATAAAACTATGGTCAGGCAAGGAGAGAGGAGTCACCAAACAGATAACAAGTGTGCCCGCAAAACATGGCCGATGAAACCTGATGATCATAGATTAAAAAAAAAAAGCCAAGGTGGCAATATGGTATGCAATATAAAAAGCCATAACAACTTCATAGCTATTACTGGTATCTACTGAAAAATAATATCCTTAAAAGAATCTTTATGTAAATTATAGGAAATAGTTTACCAATTCTCATCTGCTATTGTGATATTTGTACTTAAGTGCCTAAGACAAACTGAATGGTTTCTCATTGTGCCAGGACATCTTTGAGAAAGCCTCAGTGAGTCCCCGTTATTCCTCAGGTAGCCAATAGTGAGTTTCACCTTCCCTGGTTAGTCCTTTACCCATTAACCATCCACATTTTCTCCTCTGGAGGCTCTGCCTGAGTCTTATCTTGGAATAGAGTTAAAGGAAAAATGGGTTTCCTCTAGCCCCAGCCATAAGCGTTCCCTCTCCTCCTCAAACACTTACTGCTATTTTCCTTAGTCAGCAACTGTATCAAATTGAGCTGATTTATTATATTCACTCAACAAATATTCTTTCCACAAATATTTGCCTACTAAGTGAAAGACAGAATGTTTTACTTCCCTAGAGCTGCTGTAAAAAATTACCGCAAACTAGAAAACAAAGAAAATGAGTTGTCTCACAGTTCTGGAGGTCAGAAATCCAAAATCAAGGTGTTGGCAGGTTGGTTCCTCCTGGAAGCCGTGAGGTAGGAACTGTCCCGTGCCTCTCTCCCAGCTTCACGATACTTCATTCCCTTTGTCTTCTTTTCTGTGCTGTATAAGGACACTCTGATTGGGTTTAGGACCTACATTAATCCACTATGATTTCATCTCTTGAACCTTATCTTCACTGTACCTGCAAAGACCCTTATTCCAAAAAAGGTCACATTCTAAGGTGGCCATAAATTTAGGGGAAACACTATTGAATCCACTGCACAGATTAAATTGGATTTGGCTAAAGAAATTATCAGAGCTTTAGGTCACAAGTCTGGGCCTGCTCAGCATCCCACAGATGTCTAGTGTGTTAGGTGTGTGTGAACAAAGTCCTGATTGAAGATCAAGATCAGAGCTTTGGCCAAATCCCCTGATTGATAGGATGACTCTGGGCAGTGTCTTCAAACTATGGATAGGAGAATTCTAGGTTTTGCAAGAGGTATCTATGGATAGGGGCAGAACGATTAGGGGACCTCTAGGTAAATGAAATGATACTTCAACTAGAGTGGCTGGGCTTTTTCCTGTTTTATGTATTGAGGTTTGGTGTAAAAATTTATTTGTAAAAGATAATCCACTTCATAAATGATTGAAAATTAGTGACCAAAAGTTCCATTGCCCCAAACACATACTTTCAAGTAAGGAAGCACATTGCAGTTTTCAAAATTTGGCACGAAATTAACTCCATCACCTTCCAAGGACCTGAAGGAATGGCTCACAGAGCTGGTGAGTTTCAAGAGGAGAGGTGGCTGTAAGGGAAGGTCTAGACCCGAGGTGCTGCTTCACCTGGTGACCACTTTTCACCACTGTTTTGAAACCAGCAGCTTCAAATAGGACTGGAGCTATGGGTCATCAATATACTCTGAAAACAGAGCAAAGCATTTTATAAAAGGCTCCTCTCTGAATACTTAGGGGGTGAATGTTATCAGCTTAGAGTCAGGCTAATTCACTGTCCTCATACTGGCAAATGCTTGGTAAACGTGAATCGTATTGGGTTGTGAGGAGTAGACTCAGGTTGAGGTATCATGGTGATTATTTAGGGAGTTGGGGAAAGCTCCTTTAACTCCCATTCAGGCTTCTCAGCTCTTCAGCAACCCCAAAGCAGTAAGATTGTTGGAGTTATAGAGGCTTTCTGGACTCACATCTGTTTATGAAAAACCCCAAACTCTAAGCTAAGCAAATCTATTTAACTCACTGTAATTATAAATATGAGCTTTTATTATTCAAATGACTTCTTCATATGCCAGGAAAACCACCTTGCAAAGCTTATTAAGAACCACAGAACCGAAATCTTTGTTCTCAGAAATGACAGATGTCTTAAAGAAAAACAAAGCAAAATAATAATATAAAACCCAATCTCTCCCAAATGGCAGCTTTTTATACTAGATGAAGAATAGATATTTGACCTCCAAACCAGTGAGATGTCTGGAATGGAAAAAATGGCCACTTGCTGCTTCAGCTTGATTAATAGGCTTCTACTTCAGTTGGTTTGGGATGCTCATTGTGAATTATTTCCACTGAGATCATGTGGAGTCAACTCTGACAGCCCCTCTCCTCACCCCCTCCACCTCCCCACCCCAACATCACCACCAAATATAGAGTCATTCTAAATTCTACATTCTCTGACATTACTTTGATCTTAAGGGCATTCTTAGTCATTCTGAATTCTCATTCTGTAGTTTCTAATTAGTTTTCTTGCCTTAATTTAAATTTATTTCTTTGGAGATGGGACTGGAATGGGGGTAAAGTGCATGCCTCCATCAAACATGTCAGACTGAGCTTAACCATGGACACTGGTGGCTTGGTCGGGGGCCAAGTGTCTGAGTGATGACAAGAGATATGGGCTTGTTTCTAAAGGTGAGGTGGTGGGATCACTTATTCCCTTTGAGGGATAGTCCAGGTAAGTGGTGAAAGGCACAGGCTCTTGGTAAAATTCTGCTGTCATTTACTAGCTGGTGACCTCAGGCAAGGTCCTGGACTCTCAGTCATAAAAATTACATAGATCAACGTGTATAAAGTATTTGGACCTGTACCTGGCACTTTGTAAATGTTAGCTATTAAACAAGTCAGACAAGGGCTCCGTCATCATCTTCATGATCAATCAATAAATCCATTGGTTCATTTCAAGTACTGGTATGAAATACATAAGAAACAGGAAAGGGACTAAGGCTCAGCTGGAGAAAAAAAAATTGATGTGCAAGGGTTAGAAAGGAAAGAGTGTAGCTGGAGTGGAGGGGGAGGGAAGAGGGTAGGAGATTAGGTGAGGGAGGCAGGTAGTGGCCAGATCATGAGGGGCTCTTGGGTCATGGTAAGGAAATTGGATTTTACCCAAATGTAGTGAGAATCCACTGGAAATGACATTATGAGATTTATGCTTTAAAACGATCCTTTGTTTGTTGTATGTACTATGAGTTGTAGAAGGGCAGAAGCAGAATTAGGAAGGCCAGTTATGGGGTTCGTGCCATGAAAGAGCACAGGGTCTGAAACTGGAAAATCTGTGTTTATAGCAATGTGGTCATAGGTAGGCTTTCTGAGATTTGCTTTTCTTATTCGGAAACATGAGAAACAGTTACAATCACCTTGCAGGGTTATTATCAGGATGAAATGAGATGATGTATATGGAAATGTTTGCTGAACCGCAATGATAATCATCAGTTCTTAAGAATATTTCTATGACTACTACTTAGAATTGTGTTTTTAATGTGTGATTCTCACACTATGTACATCAGAATCACCTGAGGTACTTATCAAAAGTACAGAGGTTTTAGTTCAGACTTATAAATCTCCACCCACTTTTCCTAGTCACAAATACCATTCTGACTGCGGCTTTGCAGTGTAGTGGTAAGCAGTGTGCAGGCTGGGGCAGGACAGCCTGTTTTCAAATTCTGGTTCTGCTGTGACAGTTTTTTTTAACCTCTCTGTGTCTCAGTTGCCTCTTCTGTAAAATGGGAATGATAAAGCACTTCTTTTATGAGATTTTGGAAAGGCTAGTGATTTAGTACATACATAAATAGAATAGAGATTGAACCACTAAATGAATGTTAACCATTGTTACTATCTAGGAAAGGTCTGGTTGGGCACAGATGTTAGTGTTGGACAAAAATCATTCAGGACTGATCCCTTGATATACAAAGACACAGTCCTTCTTTGTGGGGTGCTCACAGTCTCACAGAGGTGACAGACAAATAAGCAGATCAATACATTGCAATGTCATAATTGGCACGATAAACATTAAAGGAAAGGACTGTAGGTAATAGAAACTTCAGGCTGGTTGGTGACTTTTGGTTTTAATTTGTATTCCATCCTCATCTCTCTCTTTTTTTTTTTATTTAGGCCTAGTTTAGTATTCTTCTATCTTTAGATTTGTTAAACCTGGTTAACTTCAACAACAGTTAAAATACCATTTAAATATTTGGTTCTGAGAAATGAGACTGGGAAGAAAAAGGATTGCAAAAACTTTACTCCCTTTATTTTTCTCATAGGCTTCCTCCTAGTTTGTGTTCCAGTAAACATTTATGCTTATAGCTGACTGAATAAGCTTGCTTCAGCTTGAAAGAATTCAATGCAATCTGGCTTTAGATATGGGAACATTAGCAAAGCTGAGACTATGACTAGCAATTGGAGTATAAACTGGAGATGGAGAAAGAATCTCTAAGAGTTTTTGCTTTGGGTGTGGACTTTCAAATTTTCTGTTGATTTTTAAATTTAGTGGTGGATCTTTAATGTGTTCCATGAAATAACTTATTAGGTGCCCATTGTGGTAGAGGACATGTAAAATTTTATGAGGTTTCCAAGATGCATAGTGTACACAAAAACACAATATATATGTATCTATATAACAAGTGGGCTATGGAGGGGCAAGCACCGTGAATGCTGTAGGAATTTAGAGAAGGAAAACAGTCAGGAGAAGCTTTATAAAGGCTATGATTCTTGAGCTGGGCCTACAATGAAGGTTAAGAAAAAACTGTGTATTTTGATAAAGAGATATTCTAGTACTTGATAAGGATAGGGTATGTAACCAAAAATAAATCGCTTTTCTTAATAAAACCTATCATATATTGAGAGAACATTTCTGAAGTTATAATCTCATCTTGGACAAACCATATTATATACTGTTTTAGTTTTTTAGGTTTTATGGGACCAAAACACATTGGCATCAACAGTGTGCATTATATTGCTTGAGGGTTAAATATGGGCCTTACTGTGTCAGTGTCACCTAGGGCAAGCTAAATAAACCTCCCTAACCCTTGTTTTCTGATTTTCACAGTGAGAAGAATGATAGTACTTACCTCATGGATTTTTTTTTTTTTTTTTTTTTTTTTTTTTTTTTTTTTGGTGCGTGGCATATTTAGACGTAGGATTGGTAGAAGTTGTGGTCAGGTTAATCCAAGTGGTGTATATATTTGAGAGCTCTAATTCAAGAGGAGAAATAGATGATGGTTAAAAAAAAAAACAACAACAAACAAAACACGCTTT
The DNA here is from genome assembly GCF_949987535.1 of Balaenoptera acutorostrata. NCBI lineage: Eukaryota > Metazoa > Chordata > Mammalia > Artiodactyla > Balaenopteridae > Balaenoptera > Balaenoptera acutorostrata. The sequence goes on from NC_080080.1 coordinate 43,425,866, forward strand.
TTAAAAAAAATACCACCAAGGTAAAATTGAGTTTCTGGGGAGCAAATGCCTTCCCAGATTTATACATTGAGTATTCAGCCAAGCCGGAAACATAATGAAGAAGGTTTCCCATCCTAGAGCACGACATTTTCCTTCCAAATGTGGTCCATGGCTATCTAGGTCATGTCTACCTCTTTACTACCAATTAAATCCTTGCTTGGTCTGGTTTTCATCCAAATTTACTGTGGAAGGCTCTTGGAAGTGCCCTTTGAATAACCAAATCCTCTTTGACCTTGTAGAGTATTTGACATAATCATCCATTTCCTCCCTGAAATGCCCTCCGAACTGAGCTTTCTTGAGGTGGCACAGTCGGACTATAGTATTTTTCTTTCTAAAGTTTGGCTGTTCACATACCACTGTCTTTATTGATTGATTGATTGATGTTTTGCCATTTCTGTATTCTGCTTCTACTACGATTTAATCAATAATTATATTTACATAATCACTTTTTACAAACTAAATTAGATCTATTTAACAAAAAGAAACAATGTTAATACTAGAATAGAAAAGTCAGTATCAACTGCCATAAAAAAAGATAACTATTAGATAAATAGGATTTGAATAAAACAAATTCTTAAATTGTAGATACGTTTCTGCTGAAAACTTTGAACCTGAAATCCTCACTCTTTTTGTTACGGAGGGGGGCTAACAATTTTGAAAGAGGTGTTTCAACTCTTAGTGCCTATCAGAAACTTTCTATTTAATGTGATTCCAAGGATGGGAATAGTGCTCTCTCCATATGATTAAATGTTACACAAAATCAAATTCGTGTACTCTTTCAAATAATATTTTTAACCACTGGTTATCTTGGTCTTACACTTCAGGAAACACAAACATATAGAATGAGGCATAAAGCTCTCAGCCTGGCAGAGAGGCCAAAAATATATCTCAATTTTTTTCTAACTTGCTATATTATCTGTCTACATACACCCTATCCTGCAGTGCAATTGAACCACTCTCCCTTCCTAAACACATCTGGAACTTTCCAAATCTTGCTCATACTTGTTTCTCTACCTAGAATGTCACCTCAAATGCTCTCTTCTCTACCTGTTCTCAAATGCTGCTTGAAGACTTTCTTGATTTCCTAACAAAGTAACTGCCTTTTTTAAAGTTTTTAAGAACTTAGGCTTCCCTTGGGCCACCTCATTATCAAACTCATCACCCAATATTATAATAATTGTATGCATTCCTCTTTGGTAGGGGAGATGGACTTACTCTTCCACATCTCCAGCAACTAGCAGATATTAGGCACTTAGAAAATATCTGTAGACTTGCATAGTTGTGTTGGGCTGGGGTGAGCCTGGCTGTATGCCATCTGATAGAAAGGAAACTTATTTGGGGATCAGGATATCTGATCGAGTGTCTCTGGGCAATCAGCTGATTTCTCTGACCATTTGTGATCATATCAGATCTGCCCCTGTTTACACAGAGTGAGAGAAGTCTGGTCACCGGCTACTTGAACTGGCTGGTGAGAATGCCGCTGAGGGAGGAAGGAGGAACTGAATGGAGTTCCAAAGGCAAATCCTGTTTAAGATGGTCATAGGTCATCATTGGCCCTGAGTACCCAGCCTCTCGGTGGCCAGAAACTCCTTTATAAGAACGAGGGTACAGTACTCTCTCCGCTAAGAGACAAAAAGCTTGCACTTTGGACTCAGCCTACTTTAATGTCTCATCTTTAAACTTCCTGTTCCTCATCTATAACAGGCAGATAATAGTGGTGTCTACTAGCTAGGATTCATGTGATGATTAAACAAGATGATGTGTGAGAGATTTAATCAATGTTAAGTATACAGTAAGTGCTCAATAAAGTATCAGTTTATTATTCTTGCATATTAAACTGCATCTGAAAAACATATGAACATTTCAGATCAAGCATAAGACATATAACCCAAACTTTACATACATTTTTTTTTATAACTAATGAAATTAAATTTGCTTGCTAAAATTTGCCTTTGTCCCTGTTTGTGTTCATCTCTGCCTTCCTCTCTTCTCCTGCATATCTTTTCATGGCTTCTGATATTAGCAAATGAATGACCCCCAAGCACTTCTCAACTGCAACCAAAACATTGCTTTTCTTAATAGAATCCCATGGAAAGATAAGCATAGGGAAAGTCTGGAAGGGGCGGTCAGGGAGGGGATGTGGGGGAGGATGGGAGGACAACAGGCTGGCAGTGATCATTCCTCTGGATCTTAGGTACCTTGTTCAGACATGGTTATTTTACTTTCTGGATAATTTTAATCTCACCCATGACTACATGCTCCATTCTGAGTCAACAGTAAGTATTTAAGATTTCTTGGGCCGCTGAGTCTCATTTACTTATTGGTAGAATGAAAAGACATAAGACTCTTTATTATCTGTATTTGATTAACCACTATTCTTCCTTCCCCCTAAGAGACCTTTGGCCTCTTTTTTCTCTCCCTTCCTCCTCTACCCAACTCCACACTTTGCCCGTAACCATTCAGATTTATTATTGGTTCCTTGGCTATTTGTTCATGGTCTAAGCTGAAATTTGATTCATGAGTCTTCTTTCTTTATCCTCTCTGATTTCATTCCATGATAACTCTGCCCCACTTGTTATTTCTCTGTTATCTCCTGTCTCATTTCCATCAATGGCTTCAATAAAATGCATAGGTACTGCTTCCATTCCCTCTCATCACTTTTAGACAGTCATTATGCTTAAATATTTAGCCTCTATTGATTTCCACTTGCACATCACAGTTTAGTTAAGACCGTGATGTCAAATATCCTTTATAGCTATTTCATTCTTCTTTTTCCCTTGTCATGCTTCTTTGATCCTGCAGAGAATTTCCTCAGAAATTTCTCTGGAGTGACTAAGATCTATCTCTTTTTTTTTTTTTTTTTTTTTTTTCTCCTCAGGCCACAAGCTTTCTGCTTCACTGCTTAATATTTTTTTCTTCTTTCTCTGCTTATGTTAACTATTGTTTTTATTTTCTTTCCTCCTTTCACTTACTAAGGAACACAACTGCTGATTCTCTACACAATCTTCTGATTTAAAGAAGCTGGTGAAGAAGTCTTCAACTGCAGCTACTCCAAATTTTCTGCTATGCCGTGGTAGGATTGAAAAGAAAGGAGAAATGTTCAGAATTAGGTAATACATGAGGGACTATTTTGGTAAGTTATCCACACAAGCTAGAAGAATGCAAAATGTTATTCTTATAAGCAGAACGCTGGCCATAGTAAAGATGACTGCCTGGGCCTCTGAATTTGGGAAGATAGTGTAGTAAAGAGCTTTGTTACTCAAAGTGTGGCCCATCTTGAGTAACAACCTTGACATCACCTAGATGCTTGTTAGAAATGAAGACCCTTTGGTTCCACCCCAGACCCACATAATCAGAATCTGCAATTTTAACAGATGTATGCACGTTACAGTTTGAAAGCACTGGCATAGAGGAGAGCCTCCTTAAAATTCAGATCAGTTCAACTTTAGCATTATTTAGGCGGACTTTGACTTGAACTCTTTGAATTTCTATTTACTCACCCATGAATTGTGAGTAATAATGCTTAATCTTTCAAGTTGTTGTAAGAAATAGAAATAAAATGTGTACAATTCTTGCAGTCAATAAATAGCAATGGTTATACTAGTGGATTTCTTAAAAGCTAGAACTAGGAGGGGGTTTTAGTTTCTCTGACTACATTTTAAATTTGGAGTCATTAAAAAGAAAAAAACTTGGTTCCAAAAATGCTCCCATTTTTCCCCCCTGCCATCTGAAACAAAACCCCACATTTCTCAAGTCATGTAATGAAAGCCAAATTATTTTGTGAATTATAAAGGTATTAACAGATGTTAAGCAAATATTTAAAATTGTGTGTACAAACCAGACAAATGGATTAAATATTAACCCTTGTTACCATTTCAGGAACTCTCTTAGTATCAAGAATAATGACTGGAATTGGGTTTGAGTCTCAATTTACTTGCTAATCATGTGAGCTTGGCCAAGTCACAGAACTTTTCAGGGATTTGGTTTCTCATCTATAAAATGTGAGAAATAATAATTAGTAGGGTTGCTTTGAGAATCAAATAAAAATAATGATATTTATTTATTTACGTGTTTGTCCGCCCATCCATCCATCCATTTGACAAACATTTATTAACTTCCTATTACATTTTGGGCACTGGGGAAGGCACTAGGCATCTAAAAGTGAAGAAGACATAGTCCTTCTCTCAAGAAGCTCACTCTTTTTAAAAGAATATCTGTAAACCTTAGCTACCATAATATTGAACACACACTATTGAATGCATAATAAATGTCAGGCACCATACTAAACACATTATGCTATTTTACTTGTTTCTCAGGAAAACTGAGGCTTAGAGAGGTTGAGTAACTCCCCAATGGCATTCAGTGAGGCAGTGGCAGACACAAAACTCAATAAACCCTAGTAGTATAAACTATAGAGCAAGCACTATGCAAAAGTTAGCTGTTATGATCATGACACAGAGCAGAACCCAGAACTAGATGGCTTTATTGGAAACTCCCCTAAGCCTGGGGTTCCCTGCTTTGCATCTTTTCCTGAGAAATGAATTTTTTCTACTGTGGGCTGTTTCTTTTGTACAGATGCTTCCCAGCTGGAGCTGGGTTGGAGGAGTCACCTGCAGAATGTTGAGACTCGCTCTCCTTCCCTCCTCAGAAGAAAAAAATATTCTTCTGTGGTTAAATTTCATGTTCCTTTTAACTCTCCAGCAGCCTTTTGGTCTCTGCTGTTTCTGTTTTGTGGATGAATTTATTTTACGTGTTATTTCCCCCTTAAATTTTAAGGACGTGTATCTTCCCAAAAAGAACAAAGGAAGAAAAACAACTTGTAAATTATCACAAGAAAAACCCCTGCTAAAAGCAATAAGTTTGCTGACAGATGGCAGAATGAGTTGAAAAGCAAGTACCATATTTACTGAGTCTAACCCATTTAGTAAGCCAAAAAAGTGTTATCTAATTCTATCCCCTGTGTATGTGTATGTTTTGGAATAAACAGATGCCTAATGAGAAATGTGCCTGGTGTAGTTTTGGAGGAACCTGGATAGACCCAGGTTCTGGGTCAGGGTTTGATTTTGTGCAAATTCGAGTCTATCGTAAGCTAAGTTGTTAGAGCAAAAATAGCATGCAAATGCTGTCAAAGAAACATTATTTTTAAAAAACAGCACACCCTAGAATTATTATACCACATAAGTTTGCTTTTAAAACTCCCTCTATTATATAGTTTTATATCAGCCACAAAGTACTTAAAGAAAAGGACACATACCCTGTCATCATTAGGAAAGTTGGGTGTGTGCCTGGCCAGTATAACAAATTTGGATATTATCAAGTTTTTAAAAAACTGTAGAAAACAAAATGGAAATAACTCATCAAAACATACATTTGTTATATTGTACAGGACATAGCTGAGACGTGACCGTCCACCCTCACCTCCTTCCTCCAAAACCCAGTTTTCTAAAAGAAAGAAATGCTAATCCTACGACTATCTTATTTTGAATACTGAATTTTGAGACTGTGTATTCAGATGAAGATGTATTATGACCCAGTCTAAGCCACAAGGCATAAATGAAGTCAGGGATACTGTATGTACAAAAAGAACTAAGAATAGACTCAAATTCTAAGTGAGCACATGCACCATGGTTCCTGGAAAGTGGACTTATTGGTTATTATTTAATGCCTCTGTGAGTTTCTGTAAGTAAAACATTGAGAGCAATGAATTGCACAGGGTTAGTATGAGTGCAGACATTCCTCCCTAGGTAACCAGCACTCATGGAGAAAAAGCCAAGGGACTGCTCTTCTTTTTGCACTTTCTTTCTTTCCTTCCTTCCTCCTCCCCACCCCCATTCTTTCTCTTTCAATAGAGAGCATGGAAATATGAATAATCAATTAATATAACACAAAGTAAACTTCAAAATAATGATAAAAGGTTCAACTTGCTAAGAACCCCATTGTAGTCCTAAATGTGTCTAATAACAGAACTTCAAAAGCCAAAATGACAGAAATAAAAAGCCAAGTAGAAAAAGTACCCAGTCATAATTAGAGACGTTAACAATCTTTCCTCAGTAATTGATAGAACAAGTAGAGAGCAAAGCAGAAAAGATAGAAATGAATGGCTACCAGCTAGACCTAATTGATTTTTATAGAAGTCCATACCTAACAGCTGCAGAACATATATTCTTTTCAAACACATATGGAACATGTGGTATCTCATTGGGCTTTAATTTTCATTTTTGTAATTCATGAGCATAAACATGCTTTTATATGATTATTGGCTATTGGCATAGATGCTATTGGAGGCCTTCACCAGCACAGTGCTTCTGTGCTTCAGCTGCTGCTGACAGCTTACTCTTGTGTCTTCTCAGAGGATTGCCATTGGCTGATGGGAGTCACCTCACCCCGTAGAAGCCACCCTGCTTGGCACTCCTAGAAGGAAATGTCATCCTGCCAGAGGCAGCCCACAGCTAGACCAACTGATGCAGGGGTACAACAGGCCAGCTACCTCGTGTCTGGGCAGGACAAGCTGCGGGGTACAATTCATATTGCAGAGCTTCCTATAAGATCAGGTGAGGCTAGATTTAAACACAGAAAAGCAAAGTGCTTGGCTTTTCCTCTTTCCCATGCCTGCTGGAGGTGAGAGCTGTGTGTGGAGGAAGGCAGTGAGGCAGTGGGCACTGCTAATGCTTCCATTTCAGCTCACCCAAGAGAAGTAGGGAACTAGACTCAAGTCTACTCGCTTTGATCTTTGTTTCTTTAAGGCATAAATTGCTGATAGTGACAGGAGAGAATCTGTTGGCTGCTTTTTATCCAAAAAAAAATGATACAGTGCTTTATAAGAACAGAAAAACTTTATATTTTTTAAAATTTGAGACCTAAAATCTTTTTAAACCCAAGGTTACTAGCAGGGTTGAGTTACCTTCTTAAAATAGACAGGGCTAATTCTGTAAAATGAGTTAGTAACACACTTTTTAGGAGGTAGCCAGTGTTTTTCCCTTTTCTTCTAAAGCACAAAAAGTTCTAGTTCACGTAAAGGTCCCAAAGGAAATTCTTGACTTTCTTCTGGGTAGGTTCAACCAACATTCAAGTAGAGCTTCTTTTTTTTTCTTTCCAGTAATTTGCTGAGCTGTGTTGAGCTGTGCTGCTTGGCAAGCTACTTAACCTTTCTGAACCCGAATTTAGAAAACTTCAAAATACTTGACACATTTCTCTCGAGGCGCCAGTGGAATTAGCAAATGATTCAGCAAATGGGTTTCATGATTCCTGGAAAAGTAAGCTCATATTTTTTATAAGCACTGGGCAGTGAAAATAAGTCTTATCAAACACTTTGCCCATCTGTCCTAATGTACTATTTTAAATGAATACTCCAGTTTTTCTTTCTTTATGTGCTCATTTTATTTATGACTTCCTTTCTTCTAGAAAGCCAAGCTATGTAGCCTTCATTTGATGAAGCAAAGTCTGGAAAATCTAAGCTTTGAGCAAGTTAGCCCTTTTCTGTTTTTTATTTTTCTGACTGAAACACTAAAATATGTTTGATTTTTTAAAACTTCAGATATATGTATGATTTAGATCAGGGGTCAGATTTGGTCTAAGGGCTGTAGTTGGCCAACCTGTGATTTAGCTGGTGGAAGAAACATATTAACCCCAGCCCATACACAAACTTTCTCCCGCTCTCTCTTTCATCCATTATTTATCTGTGGTTTGCTTTATATGCTTCAAGAGTTTTTTCCCCTTTATTTTTAATATACCAGATTAATTTCAGAGAAATGAGCTATATATAATATTCAGCAGTAAGGTAATTATAAAAGTATGAGAGATAATTTTCACCATCTGACCCTTCTTACCCATCATTGCCACCACCCCCAAAACAACTGAGCCTTCCTGTCTTTTCATTTTCAAAACTTAAAATTTATCTTTGTTTTTAATCTTACTTTTACCTTCAAACATTTTAAAATTGTTTTTAAAAACATTTTAAAATTGTCTTTCAAACATTTTATTTTAAAAAATTTCAGACCTACAGAAAAGTAAAATGAATACCCATAAAATATTCACCTGAATTCACTAATTATTAACATTTTCCCACATTTGCTTTATCTCTTTTACATACATTTACTTTGCTGAAATATTTGAATGTAAGTTGCAGACATGCAGACATTATGACCCTTGACCCCTTTATACTTCAACATATATAGTCTTAGAATAAGGACATTCTCTTACATAAACACAAAACCATTGTCATACTCCCATATGAACAGTGACAGACCAATATCATCTGATATACAACTGTTCCAAAATGTATCTCAGCTGACACCCCCTGCCCCCCGCCCTGAAGTAGAATCCAATTAAGGAACATGCTTGGCATTCATTTGTCATGTATCTTTGTTTCCTTTAATATAATAATGGTCCCCTTGTCTTTTTTTTTGTTTTTCATGACATTAATATTTTTGATGAATGTAGGTTAATTGGTGTGTAGAATGCCTTCAAATCTAGATTAGTCCAATAATTCCCTCAATACTGCATCCGATTTAAACATTTTGGCAGGAATATTAGATTTGTGCTGTCTTGGACTTTGCATTGCATCCCACCAGGAGGCATAGGATGTCTGTTTCTGTCATTCTTGGTGATGCTAACTTGGATTATTTGGTTAAGGCATACCTCCCAGCTCTCTCTTTGTAACCAAGAAGTACTCTTGTGATATTTTGAAATGAGTCCTGTCCACAGTCCCAAACAGTGCCTTCAAAAATGACAGAAACCACGGCAGAGAGGTTCAGGGAGGGAACAGAAAGGAACTGTAAGGACCCGGGCCATGGAAGTCTAACAAATTTCCTGGTCATTGAGCGGACTTGGAAGGATGGATTCTATGAGCAACAAAGCCACCCACTCTCCAAAATACTACCCAGGCTTGGGAAAGTCTTATCTCATTGGTGGCCATAATAGAAGCAAGGACAGAAATTTTCCCCAAAGTTTCATGACATTTAAGCTCTCAGAACTCTTGTATATACTTAGGAAAGAGGAGGAACACTGAAAATATTACTGAGATTGAACTTTCTACCAGCTAGGAGAGACAGGAAAATAAAGACATAGGATGTTTCTTTGCCCCACTGCTGTGAAGTAAATTCATTCCTATTCCCAAAACGATTTATTGTTTGCATGTGTATATATGTGTGTTTACTGAAATGGTATCATATTCTAAATATTTACTAAATGGCATAACATTTTCTTTTATGACTCATTTTTCTCACTTTACAAAATATATTGAACATCTTGCAGTTTTTGAACACCTGCATAGTATTTTACTTCATGGATATATGTTATCTTTTTTCTTGATAAGGTGCTATTATGATAAATAAGTACTAAGATAGCAATGGAGTATTACATAGATTTTTTAGAAGCAGACTTTGCAGCTGATTGTGCTGCTCTAAGAAAGTTTTAGCTCTAAGAAACTTTGCATTCATGTTTTTCATAAGGAAAATAATTATACAGTGTTCTTTGTATTTTTACAACATTGACAGATGGTGTGTGAACAGCCTGGGAGGAGGAAAAGTGACCCAGCTTGCTTCTGCAGTGTTAGAAAAGATATCAAAGCAAGAGGCAGACACTCCCAGGGCCAAAGACTTTGTCTTCTTTTTCACTCATCTCTTTCAAATTGATCACAAATTGCTTTATTGCATTCTACTGTGTCAAAGTAATTCCTTTTTAGCTTCATATCGAAGAAATGTCTTAGCCTATGATAAAATGATTTCCTCAGTTCATGAGGCTGAGAGTAACTGGTAATAAAAATTGTTCAGAAATCGGTCACAGTCATCATAACAATATATGGAAATACAGAATATTTACTGTTCAATATGAAAAGGCAAAAGTAAACATTCCAATGAGAATTATCGTGTGGGATGCAGAAAACACATGGGCAAGAAGTTAGGGAAAATTTTTATGTGATCCCTCACCACCCCCTGAATGTACACTGGAACTCCACTGCTTTGCACAATGCCAGATTTAAGTTGTCATTAATTAAACAACAATATAAAGAACATTCTGTATTGCCAGTGGGAATTATTTTGTCCATTTTTCCTGTTGTTTTAGCATATCTGTATAAAAAGTTAGCCTCTAAGGTAGAAACTCTGACATCTAATTTGCAAACATTCTTGAAAAAAAAAGGTTTTCTAAAGCATTGAAAATGGCTTATACCTCATGGGATGAGCAGGTGGAGAAATATGAATGATAAGTAGCCCATATACTTAACTTCTTTTTCAAATATCTCAGATCCTAAAGAGAAGGTAAACATGGATAACAGCAACAATTGAAAAGTGTTATGTAATAGAAAGAGTACAAAAATTATAGTCAGAACATTTGAGTTTGGGTTCTAATTTTTTCATTAACTATGTGACTGTGGGCAAGTCACTTTCAGCATCATTATTTGATAAAAAGTGTGTATGGGGGAAGTGTGGACTAGATGATTGTCAAAGTCTTAGTGATTATTTTCCTTCTCCTGGCAACAAGCTTTGCATAAAAGTAACATGTGTTTAAAATAGTGTCATGTGATTTAGTGCTCCAAAAACTTCTCTAGTACCATGTAGCTGTTTTTTATTTTTTTTAAAATATTTATTTATTTATTTGGTTGCATTGGGTCTTAGTTGCGGCATGTGGGCTCCTCAGCTGTGGCATGTGAGCTCTTAGTTGTGGCATGCATGTGGGGTATAGTTCCCTGACGAGGGATCAAACCCAGGCACCCTGCATTGGGAGCACAGGGTCTTAACCACTGCACCACCAGGGAAGTCCCTGTTTTTTATTTATTGATAGCATACTCTGGAAAATAGAGTATGTTTATTTCCATGGTATAAGTGATGAAATAATAATATTCATAAACTTTAATGTTTTCTCTAAAAGATCTGTATATTACAAATATATAACTACAAGCCAGACTCTGAATATTGATTTCTTTTATTCACAAATATTCAGTTAGTGCATACTAGAAAGGAACTAACATGAACTGAGTACTTACTATGCTAGGAATTTGGAAAGCAAGGATTCTGGAGTCAAAACTGATTGAATTTTAATCCTAATGTTATAAATTTTTAGCTGTGACCTTGGACAACTTATGTGACCTTTGGGTGTCAGAAGTTTGTGGAGAAAGCCTCAGTTCCTTGAAGGTGAAATATATCTATTTAAACACATTTCAGTGTTTCCGTTTCTGGTGCGTGTGCTATATAATATTACTTATGAACCTGGATTATAGTGATAATTATCAAGTAAAATTTTGTTTATAATAAACAGAATACATATTAAGCTTATCTTTATAAATTACCTAAGTTGATGGCAGAAAAAGTCACTAGCTAACATGTTGAGCATACATTTGGACTAGGAAGGTGCTTAGAAGGGAAAGATATCTGAAATGAGAACCAATTCTCAAGGTAGGAAATCTTTATGGAGGCCCTGAAAATAGATGCTGGATAGACAGGCCATTTAACCCGAAATCTCACTGAGAAAAGAGTCTAGGATCATATTACAGAAACCTGGAGTAGCCACCTAAAAAGATAGTAGCTTCGAAGACCTCTGCTCCTGGGAATCTCATGGGAAGCATTCTGAAATCCAACAAACTATTTAATCTTATGTTGAAATGTAAAATGAGAAAAATAATAGAATTACCTGCATCGGGTTTTGAATGAATTAAATGAAATAATATATGAGCAACTGAAATATAACTTAGTTACCTCGAGACCAGTCTCTGCTTTGTCAAACATTCTAAAGGAAAATAAATATGAGTTCATACAAAAATCTCTGAAAAATCATGAATATGTTCTCTGAAAATCTCTTGGGAACACTATGGAGAAGGTTAGACAGAAAAAAAAGTCATCTTGATCTATCTTTCTCCCCAAAGCCAAACCTCCCAGGGCAGCTGCTCCAATATTTCCTGATTCTCCATACACACTCTTGTTAATGCTACTCTTTCCTTCCTTCATCTTGGTGCTTCTCCCCTTCTTCCCCTTGCCTGCTCTGGCCCACTCATTATCATGTAATGCCATCTGGTCTCAGTTCCTTCCAATTGAACTCCAAATGAATATGTTTATTCCTAATGATCTCCTCCAATCCCATGACCTTGTATAACATTATATAACATCTATATGCTAATGGCCACCAAATTACCGTATTCAATAAGTATCTACAGCATCTGACAGTCACTATAGACTCTTAAACCAACTACTAACTTAAATGTTATCTCCAATTGACAGGCCAAAAATGTAGCTCTTGATTCCCATCATCCCAAATGTTTTCTTCTCTCATTCTTCCCTGTATCAACAAGGCATCATCATTTATCTACTTTCTGAAAAAGAAGAGTTGATTTATCCTTTCCCTTAAACCTTACACTGATTCTGTCAACAGGCTTTCATTTCTAACTCAAAACATGTGGCAAATCTATCCACTTCCATCATCCTAGATCCAGACATAATCACTTCTCAAATTGGCTCCTCCGTTTAAGCCTCCTCCATGCTGTTTCTGTTATTTTTCTCTTCTTAAAGGAGGTTCAGGAATCACATGTATTTTAATGACCTCTTGGATTTGAGGTGGAATCTAAGTCTGTTCAGCAGCACTTTGTTGTGAATTGTTCATAATCTGACTTGAGAAGTTTCTGATTTTTAAAACTGTACTCTACTACACCTTGCCAGAGGACAGATTGAAGAAATCACTTAAATACACATGTAAAACACTTGTCCCCTTTATGGGGATGTGCAGTTATGAGCTCCACATGTGAATTCTAGAACCTCCTCACAATACTATAAACTGGTATTTATACCAGTAACTGGCAATCCACTACAAAGACAAATCTCTTTGTGACCTTGAGCCTCAGAATCATTTTTTTGGATGGAACATGGTGAACCTCACCTAGCCTCCATCAATCCCCAAATGGCAATGTTAATTATCCTGCCAGAATTTCTGTTCTTTGATCTAACTACAATTCTGCATCCTCTTCTCTCATCCCTAGCACAGGTTTCCCACCAGTTTCTCTTGTTTTGAGTAACAGGTAGTCTCAACACACTCCAAAGTCTGACTAATTTCTTGTCCAGGCTGAGGCAGATATGATTAGACAAGTACACACCCATTGCCTCAAATTCATTTATTCTGTGTCTTCGAGTATCACCTTGAAGAGCCATCCCTTCCGCAATTCTTGCATATTACTGCCATCCCTTCTGCAATTCTTGCATCAGCCTCTTACCTAGTCTTCCTTTATCCATCATTGCCCCCATCAACCTCTTGTACACCTTATACTATGATCTTTTCAAGCCTTAAAAGTGATCATGTCTCGGGCTTCCGTGGTGGCGCAGTGGTTGAGAATCTGCCTGCCAATGCAGGGGACACGGATTCGGGCCCTGGTCTGGGAAGATCACACATGCCGCGGAGCATTTAAGCCCGTGAGCCACAATTACTGAGCTTGCGCGTCTGGAGCCTGTGCTCCGCAACAAGAGAGGCCGTGATAGTGAGAGGCCCGCGCACGGTGATGAAGAGTGGCCCCCGCTTGCCACAGCTAGGGAAAGCCCTCGCACAGAAACGAAGACCCAACACAGCCATAAATTAATTAATTAATTAATTTAAAAAAATCATTTCCCCTTTAAAAAAAAAAAAAGACTTTAAAAAAAAAAAGTGATCATGTCTCTTACTTGCTTGGACACTTTAAATATTTTCCATTGTTAGAAGTTAGAATAAAGACTGAAACCTTTAATATGGCCTTTAAGTAGGGTAATAATATAATTTCCTCAGCACACTGGAGTGTGTTTAAAAGTGAAAGGGTATGTTATTATTACATTAGACAGCAGGCATAAATTGAGACTGTCTTAGACTTTCTAGGGCATAAGTCATCCTACTCTAAGCCTCTGCATTTGCTTATCCCTGCCTCTTTTTCCAGCCTCATGTCTCACATGCTCTTGCTTTCTACACTCAGCCACATTAGGCTACTCTCAAATTCTCAAATGTGCTGTGCCATTTTAGCTGTAGAAGCACTTTTTCTTCTAACTGGATTGTTCTTCATTCACCCCAGCCCCACCCTTCTCTTTGCATAGTTAATTACCTTTCTTAAGTGAAATCTTATTCTAATAATATCGCATCAACTAACGATCATTCCTCAGCAAACTTCATCCTTCCTACATCCTTTAGCTAGTTCCCTCATTCTGCACTCACCAGGTACCTCACTGGCAATGGACTCACATTCCTCTAAAGCTCATATTTATTATTGTGATGATTTCATCATGTTTGTCTCTGCCCATGCAACAGAAGGCATGACACTATTTTATCTCTGCATCTAGAAAGTGCCTGATATGTTATAATGCCCACTTCATCAATAACAGTTGATTAAATTAATTAACACTGCCCTTAACACTCACAGAGTTTACTTAGGAGACCTAAGGCATATATACAGAACACAAGAATAATCACCATATATATGTGACTTTTTAGAGCATGTTTTGATTTCTTTTAAAAAAAAAATGTTGAATTCAAGAAATCTTAGGCTCTTATGTACATCTCTTATGTAGCCATTTAAATTTCTCCCTCTTTTAGGAGAAAAATGTTAGGTTTGGATAAAATGTTATAATCATTATGGTAATTAAAGACTCATGATTCAGTGACTATATTCCACATTCATGAAATGAAGTCCATAGTATATCCAATATTGTAATTTCAGAAACATTCACAGTCAATACTGATCATCAGTCTACTCAATAGTTCAGTGATACATGTCGATCGTGATGACAGCTGAAATCCATTGATTGGGTATGTCCTACACAGGCAGAGTTGCCATTGGGAAAAGCATTTTGAAGGAAGCAAGACCAAGCTCAGACCAATTTGTGAAATAACTGTTAGTTGTCACATGAGCCCCTGGTGGTCTTGTACCCTCAGACAATTCCTCCAATTCAAGTGCCAAGTTCTCTAGATGTGCCCCAACCTTACCAAAACCTATTTTCAGAAAATGATCAGTTATATACACTGCAGGGAGAATTCTAACTTCATTTATAGAAACTTCAGAATTTTAAGCATCATCTCTTAATATGCTAAAAGAATATTAGGGGATTTGACATGGGGCTTATGGACCATCCTAAGAAACTTCAAAATAAAACCTATTGAGCACTGTGAAAAAGAATTAGTCTCACTCTCCAGGAAAGGTTACTTTACATTAGTAATTTCACACTCATGTTTAGAATACTTCATCCATTTCTTCTTAAGATTTCAAGAATCTCTTAGTTTTAAAAATCTTTTTTTTTTCTCCCTGAAGAAGAACGGATAAGTTAAACGTGAAATTTAGTATCAAATAGTGGTTAACCAATATTGTTTTTAGAGCAAGATCTTACAAAAGAAAATTTCAAGAAAAATCTTCAGTTGACACAGAATCTGTTTTTAATAGTTTAATGGTTACCATCCCTAATTATTCTCTTAGGATTGGTTACCCTCAAACTACACAGTCAGTCTTAGTATAGGCCATTTGATGAGAGAGAAAGCGAGAGAGAGAGAGAGAGAGGAGTCATATGATCTTTCTATCATTCTCTCTCTCTGTCATAATACACACACACACACACACACACACACACACTCCCACAAACACTCAGACAGGCACACACACTGCCATCTCCTATTACATCAGGTATGGGCCTAGTCTTTAGCTCATAACTCAGTGGAAGAGATAATTAGCTAGGTAGAGATTAATAAGAAAGAAATCATGGAGATTCTATCACACTTTGTCATAGTAAATAGAGGTTGTCAAAAATGTCTGGAAATAAGGAAAATTTTATTGACAAAATACAATTTGTATTTTCTAGACTCTTAAGATCCCTATAGAGACCTACAGAGAGTCTTTTACTTTTATAGTCAATTTGCTTTCTCATGTTAAGCATGAAAAGAACACAATAAATGGCACGAAAACCTTGCAGTATTAGAATATTGGTTATGAAGAAAAGTAAAAGGAACATAATATGTTTCATCTTAGAAATACAATGGGAATTCAAAGACAAAATGAGTAAAATAATAGAATGAGTTGAGAAGGAGATTGAAGAGACAAGAAAACAAATTGAGAACCATTATATAAAACTAAGGAGAAAGGCAAAGACAGAAAAGACAGAGGAAGAGAGAGAGGGAAGGAGGGAGGGAGGGAGAGAGGGAGGGAGGCCAGGGAGGGAAGGAAGGAAGGAAGGAAGGAAAGAAGGAAGGAAGGAAGGGGTAAGCAGGCAAGATAAATTGATTCATGAAAAAAATTTTCAATTTACTAACATTAACTCACGATAATTACAATGAATACAAAGGGAAAAAGGCAAAGGGATTAAAGCAATTACAGTAGAGATAAAAGACATGATAGGAAAAGAGAATTCAACTTAATGTATCATTGCTACCTTCAAAATGAATAACCCGGGCTTCCCTGGTGGCGCAGTGGTTAAGAATCTGCCTGCCAATGCAGGGGACACGGGTTCGAGCCCTGGTCTGGGAAGATCCCACATGCCACGGAGCAACTAGGCCGGTGAGCCACAATTACTGAGCCTGCGCCTCTGGAGCCTGTGCTTCGCAACAAGAGAGGCCGCGATAGTGAGGAGCGCGCGCACCACAATGAAGAGTGGCCCCCACTTGCCGCAACTAGAGAAAGCCCTTGCACAGAAATGAAGACCCAACACAGCCATAAATAAAAAATAAATAAAATTTTAAAAAAAATGTGCAATATGAATAACCCAATAAACTGAGCAGTAAAAATGTATACAAAGTTAAAATGAAGGATGATTTCCCCAGAGGTGAAGAGATACATTGAATCTACATAGTGAAAACTCCTCTGCATCTCAGTAACTGAAAAATCACACAGAACCACATCTCGGTTAGTTAAAATGAATGGCAAAAATTGAGAAATAACTTTGCAGGCATCCATAAAAATTCATTACCTAAGGGGGGGAAATAAGCTGATTTTGGCTTTCTACACAACAGTCAATACTAGAATGTGATAGAGTAATGTTTAGAAAATTTCAGGAAAAATAAAATATGACCGAAAGATATTAGCCTAGATGTAATGTGACTATAAAGACAATAGGCAGATATTTTGCAAAATACAAGGACTCAGAAAAAGAGAAAAAATGAACTCTTCTTGAAAAAAAAAAAAAAAGAGAAACCTCCCCCCCCCATATATTCAAGCCACACAAAAGATAAAAAAAAAAAAAAAGAATTCATACATGTTAAAACTGGTAAAAGAACTGTAACTGTTTATAATTATTAGAGACTAAAGTATAAGTGGTTAAAATAATTATTAAATAATTACTTATAATACTGCATATAATAACTGCATATAATAATACTGCATATCAATAATAGAATGTGTAATTATTAAAATTAGGAAAACTGTAAAATTCTTAGTATAAATATAATACTCCAACTGTCTAAAATCAGGGAGTGGAGAATTGAGGAGAAAATCTAAGATTGTTAGTTTCACATATGCCATAGTAGGAGATAAAATGTAATGTGCAAGTAAGACAGAATGATCCCAACAGCTTGATGATTTTCATAATATATATATATATATATATATATATATTTGAAAGCATATAGGGCCTTTTGGAAAGCAGTTTCCCTTGTGATTGAAAATATTTCATCTAAATTTTAGCATTACTGTAATATTTACTTTAGCTTCTTTTTTTCCCTATTAAACTCATGTAAAATTAATTTTAATGATTTTTAAATTTACAGGTAGCATACATAATTTTATCTCATTTTTTAAAAATATTTTTTTCTGACTATTATTTCTTTGGTGCATGTGATTATTCAATGTTAACTATTATTATTTCTGGGTGGTGAGATTTTGTGTAATTCTTTATAATTTTTAGTTAACAGTTTATAGTTATGGTTTATAGTATTGTTTGAATTTTTAATAATAAACATGCAACATCTTTTAAAAATACAATCAAGTTATTCACCTAAAAATAACAAAAAAGAAAGTTAAAATACCTCAGCAATTTATTAGTTTGTGTGCTTTCATTTTTAGAAGGTCAGACTAACTCTTTCCACTTCTTATTTCTTCATTTTCTTCACTTGTGGCTTAAAGATTTATGAATAAAAAGTCTGTTGAAATTCTTCTTTGCCAAAGATTAATTTAATATTTGGTAATTTTTACATTCACAATGTTGCTCATATTTATATAGAGTTCATTCTCATAATTCTTATTTCCATTTCTTTTTTGTTTCTCTAATAGTACAAAATCATTTTCTTAAATTATAAAGTATAAAAAGCATACACTCTTCATATGTACAATTTAAAGAAAAATAAAACCAATATCCAGGTGCCGACCACCTAGTTTATGAAACAGAATGTTTCCAGTTGTTTTGAAGTCCATCCCCACCCCGAATTTTTTTTTTCGGTCTTTCTTACCTCATTGTTCATTCTTTGCTCTTTCTCTCCCTTAAAAGAGGACATTTTTATAAATATCTTCTTGTTTTTCTTTATGGAATCTCCATTTATATATGTATGTATCCAAAACAAAATACTATTTAATTTGACCTATTTTGATTTTTGTATAAATTAAATCATTATACGTACTTATTCATTCTTCTATAATGCTATGTTTTTGATATGTATTCATACTATGCGTTTGTTTATAGTTCATATTTTTCACCACTATATACTATTTGTATTAGAGCTCTCCAGAGAAACAGATATGATAGAATATATATAGATATAATAAAAAGAGATTTATTTTTAGACATTGGCTCACATGATTATAGAGGCTGAGAAGTCCCATGATCTGCTGTCTGTAAGCTGGAGGCCCAGGAGAGCCAGTGGTGTAGTTCCAGTCCAAACCCAAAGGCCTAGGAACCAGGGGAGCCAATGATGTAAGTACCAGTTGGAGTCCAAAGGCCCAAGAACCAGGGACAATGGTGTAAATCCTGGACATCCTGTAGCACCAATGGCCACAGACAGGAGAAGGAGGATGTCCTGCCTCAAGCAGAGAGCAAATTCACCCTTCGTCTGCCTTTTTGCTCTCTTCAGGCCCTCAGCAGATTGGATGATGCCCACCTGCACTGGAGTTCTTGGAATGCCAACTGGATGTTAGAACTTCTCCTTTTATCTTCATATCTCTCAATCTCTCTTTTATATTTTCCATTTCCTTGTTTTACTCTGTTAAAATCTATGTAGTTTATTGACTTAAATATTCTGTTACAAATTATGTTTTCACCCCCGTCCAGGCTTCTTTTCAACCTACTCATTGAATTTTAGATTTCTGTTTTGAAGTTTAATTTATAGACTTTTCTATGGATATTTTACAAATCTAAGTGGTCTTTTAAAAATATTATTGTTCAGTGCTCCTATGTGTGACCTCTATTTCACATTTTTAAATGCTAATAGCAGAGGGGAGTTTTAGCTGTCTGCAGATGATCCGTTCTAAGGCTTCATTCCCTTGAGTGTTTTTATCTTTCCTGATTTTAGCTCATGTGCCTTAGAATTTTATCTGTGGGCATACTTTGATTCTGGATTGAGGTACACAGTGTGAATTTATTTATTTATTTATTTGAGGATTTATAGCTTACATTTTAAAGGCCTGGGATTCTAGGGAGCTAGTTGTGCAGGTAACATGAATTTAAATAATTAAAATACATAAAACCAAGACTGGCGCAGTGGTTAGGAACCCATCTGCCAATGCTGGGGACACGGGTTCAAGCTCTGGTCTGGGAAGATCCCACATGTAGTGGAGCAAATAAGCCCATGCGCCACAACTGTTGAGCCTGCGCTCTAGAGCCCGTGAGCCACAACTGCTGAGCCTGTGTGCTACAACTACTGAAGCCCACACACCTGGAGCTCATGCTCCACAACAAGAGAAGCTACTGAAATGAGAGGCCCATGCACCACAATGAAGAGTAGCCCCCACTGACCGCAACTAGAGAAAGCCCGTGCGCAGCAATGAAGACCCAATGCAGCCAAACATAAATAATAAATAAATTAATTAAAAAATAAAATAAAATAAAATACATAAAAACCAACTTGTGTTTACAAATTCTCAAGTATTATATTTTTTTCTATCATCTTTCATAAGAAAGATTTCTGTTGTTTCTTCTGTGTAATTAGTTTTTTTTAAATTTGTCCTTCTACTAAGGGTAGAACAATTAAGGATTCTTGCTTTGTTTCCTATCAAACTGTCCTTAGATGGCTCTAAGACTTTTCCACAGTCTGCATCAGACACTGTAAACAATGCAAATAGTCATCGTCTGTGTACTGGATAAATCAATGATAGTATATTTATATACTTGATCCTATACATCAATAGAATAAATAAACTATTGCTAGTTGCTATCATATGAATGTCTTTCAAACGAAACACTTTTTAAAAAGAAGCCATTCACAGAAATATATGTGTACTATCCATTTTTATGGGCAAAACTAATTTATAGTTGCAAAGTCAGATCTTCACCCTTTAAGGGAGTTAGTAACTGGAGATGAGGGGAATGGGGCGGGGGCTGGTAATATTTTGTTGCTTGGTTACAAAGGTTGTACACATGTTACATGGGTGGAGCTACATAGGTATGTGCTCACTTTGTGAAAATTCATTGAACTGAACACCTGTGATGTGTTTGCTTTTTTGTATGTGTATTATAGTTCAGTAAAAAGTTTGCTAAAAATGTTTTTGCTCCAAAGCCACTTACTGCGTAACCCATCGCTTCCCCACCAATAGGTATCGCCAACTCGAGAGAGGAGGCAAAAGGGAGAGGCAGACAGCGTGGCGCAATGAACAGCAGGGAGAACAGCTGCCTGCATGGCCCCCCTCTTGAGGGGAGCCAGGCTGGTCCTGAGTACTGGCTCCTGACTCTGTGTCATGCCAATAGCATTAGGAGCACAGGTTCATACTTGCTCTTTCCATTATGTTCTTGCAGCTTCTCTTTTTCTCCTTTTGTTTCCTTACACATGATGATTAAGGAGGCAAGCACTGGAGTCATACATCCTGAATTAGAATCCAGATGTTGCCACCTACTAGCTAGTTTGACCTAGATGCTAACCTTTAACCTTCAGCTTTCTCACTGGCAACTTGAGGACAATAATAGTTCCTAAATGAAAGGATTATCATGAGGATTTAACTAGGTAACGTGCATAAAGCTCTTAGGACTGTGCTCAGAACATAGCAAGCTCTGACAAAGATTAGATTTGATTATTATTATTATTATTAACCTCCACTTCCCTTGATTTCTCCTTACATTCTCATCCTCCCTAGTCTATTTAGACTGGAACATCATCTATTTAGATTCTCCTCTATTCACTTTCCTTGTTCTCACCCTCCTTCCCACCATGCTACAGACTAAAGTAGATGGTGGCAGAGTGCCCAGATACTTTTATGATCTCCAAGAGTGCTCTCAAAAGCTATCATGCAAATTGAAAAGAGGCAATAGCTTGATCCAAAATGAGAGAGAAAAGCTTGTGTTCTCACATATTAGAGATAAAGCCTTAAAACCCCTACAGTACCTAGCACAGTATTCTGTATTTAGACCTGGTGTTTAATAAAATATTTTTGACAAGTATGGTGAGAAGAGTCCACCCACTTCACATGCAGGGCTAGGATACAAGGTCCTTACAAATAACCCCCCACGGGTGCCCGCAGAGGTGGCTCTGAGATTCGTGGTGGTGTCTAAGTAACCATCGTCTTGTATTTTAATCTTCAGTCTTCAGTTTGTGAACTTCCTTTAGTCATGGAATTTCATAACTAAATAGCCAGAGCTTTTTTGGGGGTGGAGGCACCCATTTAAATGTTGTTTTCTCTTTGCAACATACAGTAATAATCTATTTGGTGAGTTATTTACATAGAATCTCATCTATAAATAGGTATGTTCATGCATTAGAAAGTCATTATGAAGATATAACAAAAGTTTATGTAAGGACCCTGGCACAAAATAAGTGTGCAAAAAATGGTGGATTCTTCTTAGGTCAGATTAGAGTGTTGACCTGGAGGTATAGAAAGGGAGGAACACTCTGAATTTTCTTCTTCAATGCTGAGAATAGCCTCTTTTCTCCTTCAGAGGAAGAGAACGGCCTCAGGCTGGAGATGGAAGGGACCCTGCTGTGTTTTGATGCCAGTCTGTGAACTGCAAAAGCTTCCTCCCCTTAGAAATGATACCATTTTCAAGTCACACACTGTCGGTATCGAACACTGTATTGGTGACACTTCTGTAAGTGGGTTACAGATTGCTGCTGTGGTGCATACAAAGTGTATTGGATAAATGTCTTTAGGAAAGGGAAAGGCATTAGTCTCTTAGTGATCAATAGGATAATAAATTGTGTTTTGTTTCTCTACCTGGATTTACTGTTTACCTTTTAAATAAATGCGATCTTGCTCATCGTGTCTCTGGTTTTCAGGGCTCATAGTGTCTTGGAACGCAATCACTCTTTCCATCATCAGCAAATCCCTAGCTTCTCTGATGGACAAATAGTCATATAGCTGGGGAGAACAAAGAATTAAAGCAACTAAAAGCAAAGGCAGATGACTTCGATGGCAAGTGTGGAGCAGAACTTTGATAATCGACAGCACTCATCATGCAGCCTCCGATCCCCAAACAGAACCAAACTTCCAGGTAGAAGCATCCTCTCCCATGTATCAAAAACATACCCATGGTTTCCCCTCCAATGTGCTGAGGGCTTTGTGACATTCTTTTGGAGGAATTTCCCCTTTATCACATTGTCAATAGTATGTGAAATGATAGACTTCTGACTACCAAGAACTTAAGAGTGAATAAAGATAATAAACAGTTTTTTGAAGTAAAGCTGATTTGCAATATTGTATTGGTTTCAGATGTAGAGCATAGTAATTCAGTATTTTTACATATTATACTCCATTAAAGTTATTACAAGATAATGGCTATATTTCACTGTGCTATACAATATATCCTTGTTGTTTATCTATTTTATACATAGTAGTTTGTATCTTTTAATCTCATACCTCTATCTTGCCCTTCCCCACTGGTAACCACTAGTTTGTTTTCTATAACTGTGAGTCTGTTTCTGTTTTGTAAATAGGTTCATTTCTATCATATTTTAGATTCCACATATAAGTGATTTCATGTGGTTTTGTCTTTCTCTTTCTGACTTACTTCACTTAGCATAATATTATCTAGGTCCATCCATGCTGCTCCAAATGGCAGAATTTCATTCTTTTTTATGGCTGAGTAATAGTTTAATATATACATATATACCCACCACATCTTCTTTATCCATTCAGATAATGTTTAAAACAATTAACAGTAACTTAACTAATTTCCATTCTATTCCACATGCTCCAATTCAAATATGATCAGTACTTAAGATTCTGCAAGAGCCAGTGTGGAGATACCCTTCACTAGCAAGGAGATTCAAGGTGGATAGGAGAGTTTTGTTGGTGTTGTTTCTTTTCCTCTTTGTCTTTTTTCATCTGAGCTACTCCTATTGAGGCAAACAGCTTCCTAACATCTTGAAAGATCATGATTCAGCCAGGAAAAATGGGAATAGAGAGAATGAAAAGAAGGTCTTCATAGTTTCTTTCCTTAATTTTCCTCCCGAATGACTCATTCTGCAAAAAGAGGTAATTTATTATATTCCTTATCCCAGTTCAGTAGGGGCAGCTGGCAGGCACAGGGCAGTTTATCCCCTCTTCCCCTTTTCTTCTACTAAATAACACCTGTCCAGTTTGGTTGTATATATAGCTAGTCAATGACAGATTCTTTGTAATCAACACAAAAATTAAAAATCCACATGTAAACAGAGTGCTTCCAGACCAGTATATATTATGGGGGCACATAAATTACTTAACAAATATTTATGATATTTCTACTATATGTTGAGCACTCTACTAACATCTTGAATCAGAATGTGGCTACTGAGAAAGAATGAACATTTAAAACCAGGGAGGAAGGGTGGAGCTTCAGGATGGCGGAAGAGTAAGACATGGAGATCACCTTCTTCCCCACAAATACATCAGAAATGCATCTACATGTGGAACAACTCCTACAGAACACCTACTGAACGCTGGCAGAAGACCTCAGACCTCCCAAAAAGCAAGAAACTCCCCACGTACCTGGGTAGGGTAAAAGAAAAAAGAAAAAACAGAGACAAAAGAATAGGGTTGGGACCTGCACCAGTGGGAGGGAGCTGTGAAGTAGGAAAGGTTTTCCACACACTAGGAAGCCCCTTCGTGGGTGGAGACTGTGGGAGGTGGAGGGGGGGAAGATTCCGAGCCACGGAGGAGAGCGCAGCCACAGGGGTGCGGAGGGCAAAGCGGACAGATTCCCACACAGAGGAGCGGTGCCAACCAGCACTCACCAGCCTGAGAGGCTTGTCTGCTCACCCACCAGGGCGGGCGGGGGCTGGGAGCTGAGGCTCGGGCTTCGGAGGTTGGATCCCAGGAAGAGAACTGGGGTTGGCTGCTTGAACACAGCCTGAAGGGGGATAGTGCACCACGGCTAGCTGGGAGGGAGCCAGGGAAAAAGTCTGGAGCTGCCGAAGAGGAAAGAGACTTTTTCTTGCCTCTTTGTTTCCTGGTGCGTGAGGAGAGGGGATTCAGAACGCCACTTAAAGGAGCTCCAGAGATGGGCACGAGCCGCAGCTATCAGTGAGGACCCCAGGGACGGGCATGAGACACTAAGGCTGCTGCTGCAGCCACAAAGAAGCCTGTGTGCAAGCACAGGTGACTATCCACACCCCCACTCCCAGGAACCTGTGCAGCCTGCCACTGCCAGGGTCCCGTGATCCAGGGACAACTTCCTGGGAAAACGCACGGCACACCTCAGGCTGGTGCAACGTCACGCCGGCCTCTTCTGCTGCAGGCTCACCCCGCCTCCTCCGTACCGCTCCCTCCCCTGGGCCTGAGTGAGCCAGAGCCCCTGAATCAGCTGCTCCTTTAACCCCGTCCTGTCTGAGAGAAGAACAGACGCCCTGAGGCGACCTACATGCAGAGGTGGGGCCAACTCCAAAGCTGAACCCCAGGAGCTGTTCGAACAAAGAAGAGAAAGGGAAACTTCTCCCAGCATCCTCAGGAGCAGTGGATTAAAGCTCCAAAATCAACTTGATGTATGCTGCATCTGTGGAATACCTGAATAAACAATGAATCATCCCAAATTGAGGAGGTGGACTTTGGGGGCAACAATATATATATATTTTTCCCTTTTTCTCTTTTTGTGAGTGTGTATGTGTATGCTTCTGTGTGAGATTTTGTCTGTATAGCTTTGCTTTTACCATTTGTCCTAGGGTTCTGTCTGTCCGGTTTTTTTGTTTTTTAGTATACTTTTTAGTACTTGTTATCTTTGGCGGATTTCATTTTTGGTTTGGTAGCTCTTTTCTTTCTTTCTTTCTTTTTATTTTTATTACTTAAAATTTTTTTTAATAATTATTTTTTATTTTAATTATTTTACTTTATTTTAAATTACTTTATTTTATTTTATTTTATCTTCTTCTTTCTTTCTTCATTTTTTTTCTCCCTTTTATGCTGAGCCATGTGGATGACAGGTTCTTGGTGCTCCAGCCAGGCTTCACAGCTGTGCCTCTGAGGTGGGAGAGATGGGATCAGGACACTGGTCCACAGGAGACCTCCCAGCTCCACGTAATATCAAACAGTGAAAATCTCCCAGAGATCTCCATCTCAATGACAAGACCCAGCTCCACTCAACAACCAGCAAGATAAAGTGCTGGACACCCTATGCCAAAAAACTAGCAAGACAGGAACACAACCACATCTATTAGCAGAGAGGCTGCTTAAAATCATAATAAGGACACAGACACCCCAAACAAACCACAAGATGTGGACCTGCCCACCAGAAAGACAAAATCCAGCCTCATCCACCAGAACACAAACACAAGTCCCCTCCACCAGGAAGCCTACACAACCCACTGAACCAACGTTAGCCACTGGGGACAGACACCAAGAACAATGGGAACTATGAACCTGCAGCCTGCGAAAAGGAGACCCCAAATGCAGTAAGTTAAGCAAAATGAGAAGACAGAGAAACACACATCAGATGTAGAGGCAGGGCAAAAACACACCAGACCTAACAAATGAAGAGGAAATAGGCAGTCTACCTGAAAAAGAATTCAGAATAATGATAGTAAAGATGTTCCAAAATCTTGGAAATAGAATGGAGAAAATACAAGAAACGTTTAACAAAGACCTAGAAGAACTAAAGAGCAAACAGTGATGAACAACACAATAAATGAAATTTAAAATTCTCTAGAAGGGATCAATAGCAGAAAAACTGAGGCAGAAGAACGGATAAGTGACCTGGAAGAGAAAATAATGGAAATAACTACTGCAGAGCAGAATAAAGAAAAAATAATGAAAAGAATTGAGGACAGTCTCAGAGACCTGTGGGACAACACTAAATGCACCAACATTCGAATTATAGGGGTCCCAGAAGAAGAAGAGAAAAAGAAACGGACTGAGAAAATATTTGAAGTGATTATAGTTGAAAACCTCCGTAATATGGGAAAAGAAATAGCTAATCAAGTCCAGGAAGAACAGAGGCCCATACAGGATAAAGCCAAGGAGAAACACATCAACACATATTAATCAAACTGTCAAATATTAAATACAAAAAACAAATATTAAAAGCAGCAAGGGAAAATCAACAAATAACATAAGAGGGAATCCCCATAAGGTTAACAGCTGATCTTTCAGCAGATAGTCTGCAAGCCAGAGGGAGTGGCAAGACATATTTAAGGGGATGAAAGAGAAAAACCTACAACCAAGATTACCCTACCAAGCAAGGATCTCATTCAGATTTGACAGAGAAATTAAAACCTTTACAGACAAGCAAAAGCTAAGAGAATTCAGCACCACCAAACCAGTTTTACAACAAATACTAAAGGAACTTCACTAGGCAAGAAATACAAGAGAAGGAAAAGACCTACAATAACAAACCAAAACCAATTAAGACAAGGGTAATAGGAACATACATATTGATAATTACCTTAAAGGTAAATGGATTAAATGCTCCAACTAAAAGAAATAGACTGGCTGAATGGATACAAAAACAAGACCTGTATATATGCTGTCTACAAAAGACCCACCTCAGACCTAGGGACACATACAGACTGAAAGTGAGGAGATGGAAAAAGATATTTCATGCAAATGGAAATCAAAAGAAAGCTGGAGTACCAATTCTCATATCAGACAAAAGAGACTTTAAAATAAAGACTATTACAAGAGACAAAGAAGGACATTATATAATGATCAAGGGATCGATCCAAGAGGAAGGTATAACAATTGTAAATATTTATGCACCCAACATAGGAGCACCTCAATACATAAGGCAAATACTAACAGCCATAAAAGGGGAAATTGACAATAGCACAATCATAGTAGGAGACTTTAACCCACCACTTTCACCAATGGACAGATCATCCAAAATGAAAATAAATAAGGAAACACAAGTTTTAAATTATACATTAAACAAGATGGACATAATTGATATTTATAGGACATTCCATCCAACAACAACAGAATACATTTTCTTCTCAAGTGCTCATGGAACAATCTCCAGGGTAGATCATCTCTTGGGTCACAAATCAAGCCTTGGTAAATTTAAGAAAATTGAAATCCTATCAAGTATCTTTTCCGACCACAACGCTATGAGACTAGATATCAATTACAGGAAAAAATCTGTAAAAAATACAAACACATGGAGGCTAAACTATAAACTACTTAATAACCAAGAGATCACTGAAGAAATCAAAGAGGAAATCAAAAAATACCTACAAACAAACGACATTGAAAACACAATGACCCAAAACCTATGGGATGCAGCAAAGGCAGTTCTAAGAGGGAAGTTTATAACAATACAATCCTACCTTAAGAAACAAGAAACACCTCAAATAAACAACCTAAACTTACACCTAAAGCAATTAGAGAAGAAACCCCAAAGTTAGCAGAAGGAAATAAATCATAAAGAACAGATCAGAAATAAATGAAAAAGAAATTAAGGAAACAATAGCAAAGATCAATAAAACTAAAAGCTGGCTCTTTGAGGAGATAAACAAAATTGATAAACCATTAGCCAGACTCAACCATAAAAAAGGAGAGAAGACTCAAATCAATAGAATTAGAAATGAAAAAAGAGAAGTAACCACTGACACTGCAGAAATACAAAGGATCATGAGAGATTACCACAAGCAACTATATGTCAATAAAAAGGACAACGTGTAAGAAATGGACAAATTCTTAGAAATGCGCAACCTTCCGAGACTGAACCAGGAAGAAATAGAAATTATCAACAGAACAATCACAAGCACTGAAATTGACACTGTGATTAAAAATCTTCCAACACAGTTACAGAAAGACAGAGAAGATGAAAAGGCAGAGGGCTATGTACCAGATGAAGGAACAAGAAAAAACCCCAGAAAAACAACTAAATGAAGTGGAGATAGGCAACCTTCCAGAAAAAGAATTCAGAATAATGATAGTGAAGATGATCCAGGACCTCGGAATAAGAATGGAGGCAAAGATTGAGAAGATGCAAGAAATGATTAACAAAGACCTAGAAGAATTAAAGAACAAACAAACAGAGATGACCAATACAATAACTGAAATGAAAACTACACTAGAAGGAATCAATAGCAGAATAACTGAGGCGGAAGAACGGATAAGTGACCTGGAAGACAGAATGGTGGAATTCACTGCTGCGGAACAGACTAAAGAAAAAAGAATGAAAAGAAATGAAGAGAGCCTAAGAGACCTCTGGGACAACATTAAACGCAACAACATTCGCATTATAGGGGTCCCAGAAGGAGAAGAGAGAGAGAAAGGACCAGAGAAAATATTTGAAGAGATTATAGTCGAAAACTTCCCTAACATGGGAAAGGAAATAGCCACCCAAGTCCAGGAAGCGCAGAGAGTCCCATACAGAATAAACCCAAGGAGAAACACGCCGAGACACATAGTAATCAAAGTGGCAAAAATTAAAGACAAAGAAAAATTACTGAAAGCAGCAAGGGAAAAACGACAAATAACATACAAGGGAACCCCCATAAGGTTAACAGCTGATTTCTCAGCAGAAACTCTGCAAGCCAGAAGGGAGTGGCATGATATACTTAAAGTGATGAAAGGGAGTAAAGTAATCTACAACCAAGATTACTTTACCCAGCAAGGATCTCATTTAGATTTGATGGAGAAATCAAAAGCTTTACAGACAAGCAAAAGCTAAGAGAATTCAGCACCACCAAACCAGCTCTACAACAAATGCTAAAGGAACTTCTCTAAGTGGGAAACACAAGAGAAGAAAAGGACCTACAAAAACAAACCCAAAACAATTAAGAAAATGGTCATAGGAACATACATATCGATAATTACCTTAAACGTGAATGGATTAAATGCCCCAACCAAAAGACATAGACTGGCTGAATGGATACAAAAACAAGACCCATATATATGCTGTCTACAAGAGACCCACTTCAGACCTAGGGACACATACAGACTGAAAGTGAGGGGATGGAAAAAGATATTCCATGCAAATGGAAATCAAAAGAAAGCTGGAGTAGCTATACTCATATCAGATAAAATAGACTTTAAAATAAAGAATGTTACAAGAGACAAGGAAGGACACTACATAATGATCCAGGGATCAATCCAAGAAGAAGATATAACAATTATAAATATATATGCACCCAACATAGGAGCACCTCAATACATAAGGCAACTGCTAACAGCTATAAAAGAGGAAATTGACAGTAACACAATAATAGTGGGGGACTTTAACACCTCACTTACGCCAATGGACAGATCATCCAAAATGAAAATAAATAAGGAAACAGAAGCTTTAAATGACACAATAGACCAGATAGATTTAATTGATATATATAGGACATTCCATCCAAAAACGGCAGATTACACGTTCTTCTCAAGTGCACACGGAACATTCTCCAGGATAGATCACATCTTGGGTCACAAATCAAGCCTCAGTAAATTTAAGAAAATTGAAATCATATCAAGCATCTTTTCTGACCACAACGCTATGAGATTAGAAATGAATTACAGGGAAAAAAACGTAAAAAAGACAAACACATGGAGGCTAAACAATACGTTACTAAATAACCAAGAGATCACTGAAGAAATCAAACAGGAAATAAAAAAATACCTAGAGACAAATGACAATGAAAACACGACGACCCAAAACCTATGGGATGCAGCAAAAGCGGTTCTAAGAGGGAAGTTTATAGCTATACAAGCCTACCTAAAGAAACAAGAAAAATCTCAAGTAAACAATCTAACCTTACACCTAAAGAAACTAGAGAAAGAAGAACAAACAAAACCCAAAGTTAGCAGAAGGAAAGAAATCATAAAGATCAGAGCAGAAATAAATGAAATAGAAACAAAGAAAACAATAGCAAAGATCAATAAAACTAAAAGTTGGTTCTTTGAGAAGATAAACAAAATTGATAAGCCATTAGCCAGACTCATCAAGAAAAAGAGGGAGAGGACTCAAATCAATAAAATCAGAAATGAAAAAGGAGAAGTTACAACAGACACCGCAGAAATACAAAACATCCTAAGAGACTACTACAAGGAACTTTATGCCAATAAAATGGACAACCTGGAAGAAATGGACAAATTTTTAGAAAGGTATAACCTTCCAAGACTGAATCAGGAAGAAACAGAAAATATGAACAGACCAATCACAAGTAATGAAATTGAAACTGTGATTAAAAATCTTCCAACAAACAAAAGTCCAGGACCAGATGGCTTCACAGGTGAATTCTATCAAACATTTAGAGAAGAGCTAACACCCATCCTTCTCAAACTCTTCCAAAAAATTGCAGAGGAAGGAACTCTCCCAAACTCATTCTATGAGGCCACCATCACCCTGATACCAAAACCAGACAAAGACACTACAAAAAAAGAAAATTACAGACCAATATCACTGATGAATATAGATGCAAAAATCCTCAACAAAATACTAGCAAACAGAATCCAACAACACATTAAAAGGATCATACACCACGATCAAGTGGGATTTATCCCAGGGATGCAAGGATTCTTCAATATACGCAAATCAATCAATGTGATACACCATATTAACAAATTGAAGAAGAAAAACCATATGATCATCTCAATAGATGCAGAAAAAGCTTTTGACAAAATTCAACACCCATTTCTGATAAAAACTCTCCAGAAAGTGGGCATAGAGGGAACCTACCTCAACATAATAAAGGCCATATATGACAAACCCACAGCAAACATCATTCTCAATGGTGAAAAACTGAAAGCATTTCCTCTAAGATCAGGAACGAGACAAGGATGTCCACTCTCACCACTATTATTCAACATAGTTCTGGAAGTCCTAGCCACGGCAATCAGAGAAGAAAAAGAAATAAAAGGAATACAAATTGGAAAAGAAGAAGTAAAACTGTCACTGTTTGCGGATGACATGATACTATACATAGAGAATCCTAAAACTGCCACCAGAAAACTGCTAGAGCTAATTAATGAATATGGTAAAGTTGCAGGTTACAAAATTAATGCACAGAAATCTCTTGCATTCCTATACACTAATGATGAAAAATCTGAAAGAGAAATTATGGAAACACTCCCATTTACCATTGCAACAAAAAGAATAAAATATCTAGGAATAAACCTACCTAGGGAGACAAAAGACCTGTATGCAGAAAACTATAAGACACTGATGAAAGAAATTAAAGATGATACCAACAGATGGAGAGATATACCATGTTCTTGGATTGGAAGAATCAACATTGTGAAAATGAGTATACTACCCAAAGCAATCTACAGATTCAATGCAATCCCTATCAAATTACCAATGGCATTTTTTACGGAGCTAGAACAAATCATCTTAAAATTTGTATGGAGACACAAAAGACCCCGCATAGCCAAAGCAGTCTTGAGGCAAAAAAATGGAGCTGGAGGAATCAGACTCCCTGACTTCAGACTATACTACAAAGCTACAGTAATCAAGACAATATGGTACTGGCACAAAAACAGAAACATAGATCAATGGAACAAGATAGAAAGCCCAGAGATTAACCCACGCACCTATGGTCAACTAATCTATGACAAAGGAGGCAAAGATATACAATGGAGAAAAGACAGTCTCTTCAATAAGTGGTGCTGGGAAAACTGGACAGCCACATGTAAAAGAATGAAATTAGAATACTCCCTAACACCATACACAAAAATAAACTCAAAATGGATTAGAGACCTAAATGTAAGACTGGACACTATAAAACTCTTAGAGGAAAACATAGGAAGAACACTCTTTGACATAAATCACAGCAAGATCTTTTTCGATCCACCTCCTAGAGTAATGGAAATAAAAACAGAAATAAACAAGTGGGACCTAATGAAACTTCAAAGCTTTTTCACAGCAAAGGAAACCATAAACAAGACGAAAAGACAGCCCTCAGAATGGGAGAAAATATTTGCAAATGAATCAATGGACAAAGGATTAATCTCCAAAATATATAAACAGCTCATTCAGCTCAATATCAAAGAAACAAACACCCCAATCCAAAAATGGGCAGAAGACCTAAATAGACATTTCTCCAAAGAAGACATGCAGACGGCCACGAAACACATGAAAAGATGCTCAACATCACTAATTATTAGAGAAATGCCAATCAAAACTACAATGAGGTATCACCTCACTCCTGTTAGAATGGGCATCATCAGAAAATCTACAAACAACAAATGCTGGAGAGGGTGTGGAGAAAAGGGAACCCTCTTGCACTGTTGGTGGGAATGTAAATTGATACAGCCACTATGGAGAACAATATGGAGGTTCCTTAAAAAACGAAAAATAGAATTACCATATGACCCAGCAATCCCACTACTGGGCATATACCCAGAGAAAACCGTAATTCAAAAAGACACGTGCACCCGAATGTTCATTGCAGCACTATTTACAATAGCCAGGTCATGGAAGCAACCTAAATGCCCATCAACAGACGAATGGATAAAGAAGTTGTGGTACATATATACAATGGAATATTACTCAGCCATAAAAAGGAACGAAATTGAGCCATTTGTTGAGAAGTGGATGGATCTAGAGACTGTCATACAGAGTGAAGTAAGTCAGAAAGAGAAAAACAAATATCGTATATTAATGCATGTATGTGGAACGTAGAAAAATGGTACAGATGAGCCAGATTGCAGGGCAGAAGTTGAGACACAGATGTAGAGAATGGACATATGGACACCAAGGGGGGAAAACTGCGATGAGGTGGGGATGGTGGTGTGCTGAATTGGGTGATTGGGATTGACATGTATACAGTGATGTGTATAAAACTGATGCCTAATAAGAACCTGCAGTATAAAAAAACAAACAAAACAACTAATACTAAACTTTCATTGGGTTATTTGTATGGAAATATGTTAATATAAATGTTTCAGACATTACATGAAATTTCTAAAAATCTTATATTTGTATGGAAATATGTATGGAAATATGTTAATATAAATGTTTCAGACATTACATGAAATTTCTAAAAATCTTATATTTGTATTTGTATGGAAATATGTATGGAAATATGTTAATATAAATGTTTAAAAAAAAAAAAATCTTCCAACAAACAAAAGCCCAGGACCAGATGGCTTCACAGGTGAATCCTATCAAACATTTAGAGAAGAGCTACCACCTATCCTTCTCAAACTCTTCCAAAATATAGCAGATTGAAGAACACTCCCAAACTCATGCTACGAGTCTGCCATCACCCTGATACCAAAACCAGACAAAGATGTCACAAAGAAAGAAAACTACAGGCCAATATCACTGATGAACATAGATGCAAAAATCCTCAACAAAATACTAGCAAACAGAATCCAACAGCACATTAAAAGGATCATACACGATGATCAAGTGGGGTTTATTCCAGGAATGCAATGATTCTTCAGTATATGCAGATCAATCAATGTGATACACCATATTAACTAACTGAAGGAGAAAAACCATATGATCATCTCAATAGATGCAGAGAAAGCTTTCGACAAAATTCAACACCCATTTTGATAAAAATCCTCCTGAAAGTAGGCATAGAGGGGAACTTTCCTCAACATAATAAAGGCCATATATGACAAACCCACAGCCAACATCTTCCTCAATGGTGAAAAACTGAAACCATTTCCACTAAGATCAGGAACAAGACAAGGTTGCCCACTCTCACCACTATTCTTCAAAATAGTTTTCGAAGTTTTAGCCACAGCAATCAGAGAAGAAAAAAGAAATAAAAGGAATCTAATTCGGAAAAGGAGAAGTAAAGCTGTCACTGTTTGCAGATGACATGATACTATACATAGAGAATCCTAAAGATGCTACCAGAAAACTACTAGTGCTAATCAATGAATTTGGTAAAGTATCAGGATACAAAATTAATGCACAGAAGTCTCTTGCATTCCTATACACTAATGATGAAAAATCTGAAAGTGAAGTTAAGAAAACACTCCCATTTACCATTGCAACAAGAAGAATAAAATATCTAGGAATAAACCTACCTAAGGAGACAAAAGACCTGTATGCAGAAAACTATGAGAAACTGATGAAAGAAATTAAAGATGACACCAATAGATGGAGAGATATACCATGTTCTTGGATTGGAAGAATCAACACTGTAAAAATGACTCTACTATCCAAAGCAATCTACTGATTCAATGTAATCCCTATCAAACCACCAGTGGCATTTTTCACAGAAGTAGAACAAAATATTTCACAATTTGAATGGAAACACAAAAGACCCCAAATAGCCAAAGCAACCTTGAGAAATAAAAATGGAGATGGAGGAATCAGGCTCCCTGACTTCAGACTATATTACAAAGCTACAGTAATCAAGGCAGTATGGTATGGCACAAAAACAGAAATATAGATCAACAGCACAGGATAGAAGCCCAGAGATAAACCCATGCACCTATGGTCAATTAATCTATGAGAAAGGAGGCAAGAATATACAGTGGAGAAAAGACAGCCTCTTCAATAAGTTGTGCTGGGAAAACTGGGCACCTACATGTAAAAGAATGAAATTAGAACACTCCCTAACAAACACCATACACAATAATAAACTCAAAATGGATTAAAGACCTAAATGTAAGACCAAACACTACCAAACTCTTAAAGGAAAACATAGGCAAAACACTCTATGACATAAATCACAGCAAGATTCTTTTTGACCCACCTCCTAGAGACATGGAAATGAAAACAAAAATAAAGAATTGAGACCTAATGAAACTTAAAAGCTTTTGCACAGCAAAGGAAAACATAAACAAGACAAAAAGACAACCCTCAGAATGGGAGAAAATATTTGCAAATGAAGCAACTGACAAAGGATTAATCTCCAAAATATACAAGCAGCACATGCAGCTCAATATCAAAAAAACAAACCACCCAATCCCAAAATGGGCAGAAGACCTAAGTAGACGTTTCTCCAAAGAAGATATTCAGATTGCCAACAAACACACGAAAGAATGCTCAACATCATTAATCATTAGAGAAATGCAAATCAAAACTATAATGAGATATCATCTCACACCGGTCCGAATGACCATCATCAAAAAATCTACAAACAATAAATGCTGGAGAGGGTGTGGAGAAAAGGGAAACCTCTTGCACTGTTGGTGGGAATGTAAATTGATACCACCACTATGGAGAACTGTATGGAGGTTCCTTAAAAAACTAAAAATAGAACTACCATATGACTCAGCAATCCCACTCCTGGGCATATACCCTGAGAAAACCATAATTCAAAAAGAGTCATGTACCAAAATGTTCATTTCAGCTCTATTTACAATAGCCAGGACATGGAAGCAACCTAAGTGTCCATCGACAGATGAATGGATAAAGAAGAAGTGGCACATATATACAATGGAATATTACTCAGCCATAAAAAGAAACGAAATTGAGTTATTTGTAGTGAGCTGGATGGACCTAGAGTCTGTCATACAGAGTGAAGTAAGTCAGAAAGAGAAAAACAAATACCATATGCTAACACATATATATGGAATCTAAAAAAAAAAATGGTCATGAAGAACCTAGTGGCAAGACCGGAATAAAGACACAGACCTACTAGAGAATGTACTTGAGGATATGGGGAGGGGGACGGGTAAACTGGGACAAAGTGAAAGAGTGGCATGGACATATATACACTACCGAATGTAAAATAGATAGCTAGTGGGAAGCAGCTGCATAGCACAGGGAGATCTGTTCGGTGCTTTGTGACCACCTAGAGGGGTGGGATAGGGAGTGTGGGAGGGATGGAGACGCAAGAGAGAAGAGATATGGGGACATATGTATATGTATAACTGATTCACTTTCTTATATAGCAGAAACTAACACACCATTTTAAAGCAATTATACTCCAATAAAGATGTTGAAAACAAAAACAAAAACAAAAAACCAGGGAGGAAACCAAACTGTAGAATGATTTTATTTTCCTCACCAATGTTGTATATAATATATAAAGTAAACTCCCATACTCTTTGTTGTGTTGATGCATGAGGGCAGATAAAAATGCAGAGGGGTTTCACTGGGTCGCATTTATATGCCTTGTTATTTCTACACAAAAATGCCCAGCCCAGCTTTTGTTAATTGCTATTTAGAGACATGGTGATTAAAGTAAATACAGGAGTACAAATAGGAATGCTTTAAAATAATGGTGTAATCATTACTAATTCATTTTATATTTATTGTGGTACTAATTCTAATGAACCTTCTTGATTTTAATGTGGATGTTATAAGTACTCAGATTGAATTTTTCACTGTGAGTCAGTATTAATTAAATGAATGGTTATTATTACCTGAGTAATGGGCCTAGAAGGAATATTATTTTCATGTTTATATAAATCAATAGTAATGCTTTAATAGTAAAAGCTGTTTTTATTCTTTCATGTTGATTATGGGTGCTGCCTGATTAGTGCATGCTTATTGTACAATAATATAGTTAAGTAGATTCCAAGCTTATGACCTTGAGTCCCCGTAAGATCTTCCTCATCTGCCAAAGAAAGAGGCCATCCCATTAAAGTTGTCCTGAAATGGAATAAACTTTTGCTTTTCTCAGTCTTTGAAATTGAGAGCCCATATATGGTTTATGCAGAATGCTTTCAATTAGTCAGATTATTAGAACAATCAGCATAATTTTCTGAAAGTAGTTAAATGAGGTGAAATAAAAGGGCTTGAACACTATAAAATATTATTTTCTCATATCCTACATTGGTAGAATATTTTATAATACTCACAGACCTTTTGCAACCATTGCCCTACTCTAATTATTATTATCATTAGCATTATTTTTAATAAGAAGCAATATATTTCGTTCAGTTAAGAAAATAATTTAACAGAACTGAGAATATCTTGCTTCTGCGGTTGAATCTTAGCTCCACTGCTTACTAACCATATGCTCTTCTAAGGCTTAGTGTTTTCATTTATAAAAGAGGAATAACAAATGCATCTACCTTCCAGCTTTATGAAGTACCTCACTCAGTAATTGCCACGGCATAAGCTCCCAATTTGTGTTAACTTCTGCAATTTGACATGGTAGACAATTCTGCAAGGGACTGAAGGAGGCTGGTGCCGGCTACAGACCCATCTATAGTGAAAGAAGAGGCATTTTGGTAGCATTTTTGTTGGTAACAGGAAGGGGCATGATGAAAGAAGTATAAGAGGGAGCAGAGTATGGTGTAAGAAAGGAGATAAAACTGGCTGTTGAAACAGCCCATACGAGGGCAGCAGGGCAGCGAGGAACCAGCTGCAGAAGGGCAGACTTCTCTTGGATTGAGACCAGCAGGAAGGAAGCACACCTCTGAACCTGTGGGAGGTGTCAGAAACAAAGCTGGAGCACTAAGAAACTTGACCACACAATCTACACATTGTGAGGAGGAAACAGAAATGAGCCAAACTTTCCAAAATGTATGCCACATTCAGAAATTTACTGCCAAAAGTGGGAATGACTTTTATCAAATTTTATGTGTCTGATTTAACTGACAATTTGATTTCCTTCATGAGTTAACATGAAATACAGGGAGCAAAAAGTAATAATTTTTTCAGATGTACTTCTCAAATTGTGTTTTGCATTAAATAGTATTAAGATAGTTGTCAAAATGTTTAACATATATAATTTTAATGATGTGTTGGGAATTAAAAATTATATCAGTCTTATATCTATGTGGACTACATATACACACACATATATATATACACACACCAGAAGTACTATTGTAAAATTTTAGAGATTAGTTTTTACTAAAAGTGAAATGCCTTTCTGTTATATAGAGGTTTTAAATGTAGAAACTGATATATATATCTGTTTTTTGCTAAAAAGCAAAATATATTTTGGTAGTTATTTAATAGCACACATTTAATCTCATTAGCTGTAATACAGTTGCTTCAGTATTAAAACATAAATTAAAAATTTACCATACTTTGAAAAATTAACCTTAATGCATAAAGTGTTGTTAAATCTCAATGCATGTGTTAAATAACTATTCTGTTAATTTATGTTCAGAATAGTTTTGATACACAGTGGCTTATAGTATAATTTGAATCATGGTGTAATTGAGATATTCTTAATACCTAAGCATAAAGAATCAAAAGAAAAAGGGAAAATTTTCAAATGGAGAGAAAATTGGTGAAAATATAAATCAGGCCATCATCAATTACAACACAGTGTTTAATGTGTGACTGGAAAGCTGAGCACTCCCCAAATCTGCCAAAATCTAGCATATATTTTTAAAATACTGGTATAAGATGAGCATGATATTCTGCTGAGTTTAATCTCTCTCTCATCTCCCTGTCTCTCTCTCTCCCTCTCTCCCTCTCCACCTGCTTAACATCCTCTGTCCTTGGGAAAAATAATCCAATGGGAAAAAGTCATTAGGTGCTTTCTTACACATACCACACACACACGCACACACACACACACACACACACACACACACACAGTCCCTCTCTCTCTTACTCTCTTTCTTTCTCTCTCTCTCTCTAAAGTAGTTGATATTGAGGTTTTGTTTTGTTTTGTTTTGTTATAGTAGAGAATGTAAGATTTTCAATTCACTTACTATGTAAAATAAAGTCAGGACCAGAATGCTTATTTCATAAATAAAGTCAGTATTTTAAATATAGATAAATTATATGTAATGGTCTGCTCATTAGAGTGAAGGATGAATAGTGGAAGAATCAAAGGAAGGGGGAAAAGGCAAAAAGGAAAGGGTAGAAATATAGAAAGTACATTGAGTGAGAAAGTGGTGAGAAATGACACGTAACCAAAGCAAGCAAGAACAGGAAATGAGATACGTAGAGAGAGTGATTCAGTAAATGATATGGGGGAGAAAGGGGGGAATTCACAGAGAGGATTCAGGAATTAAAGACTTGTTTTAGAGTTTTGTCATAAAAATTAGATATGTAATCTAATCTGTATAGTTTTTCAACCATTTTTTCATCATGCCCTACTGATTGGAATAGCACAAGAAGTTATTCTGTAGGACTGCAGATCACAGAACCCTGCTGAATTCATTCTACAGATGGAAAAATACAGTACATAGTGAAGTTTTCTGACTAACACATGTCCCGGCAATGTTTAAGTACATTTCAGGTATTGATACTATTTGCAGCTTATAAAACCATTTTCCCATGACAAAGGGAAAAAGAAAAGGGGAAAAAACCCTGAGTCTCTCTTCCATTATTAAAAACGACAGCAGTGGTGTCTCCACATAACTTCCAGGTAAGACTAAGCTCCTAAAGTGATTCTGGTTTTACTTTATATCCTGAATTGTTAAAATCTCTTTTAAGCTGTCATGGAACACATACTACATTTTTCTTTTGATCCTACCATCTCTCTTTTGAAGCTAAACATGGCAAAGAGAGAGACTAAATGTCCATGTAATAAAAATAGCTATGGTTGTTTAAAAATAATTCCTTCCCAGGGATATCTGATTCGGTAATTATCTGCACTAAGTTTTGGATCAGATATTTGCTTCTTGTATATAGTGAATATTTGATATTTAAGAAGCATGGATATTGCTATTGATAAACAAAATTAAGTCTGATAGGGTTACATAGGGGAACAGGCCCTGCCTGCAGCCATGGTTGGGACCAGCACAGCCCATTCTGGGCAGCAATGACCACAGTGCCTGGTGACATTCCTTTTATTTTACCCAGCCATCTTCAGGGTTGAATGATGTAGAGTCAATACCAAAAATATCAATCAACAAATTAATTAAAAATTAGCAATAAATCTGTGTATATTTTCTGAGTTCTAGATCACTGAGTTTAGAAGTTTAAATCTATCATAGTAATACTTTAAATAATGCTTGTTCTGAAGGTCCTTGGCTCTGTTTTTTTTTTTTTTTTTTTATTCTAACTCTTCTGTTTCATTTTCCACTTGCCAGATATACAATACCCCTTTCCTTCATGCTTGCTATTTACTATGTTATTTAGGGCAAATTAATGATGTACTCGGAGCTTTTTGAGTCTTTCCTTTGTGAAATAAGTATAATGATTCTGCCCTAAATATTTTGGTGACTGCTAAGTGAGTAATTATATGTATTCTTTTGGTCAGTGCCCAACACATGGTTAGTATTGATACTCAGGGCTAATGTGCCTCTTTAGTTTGCATTATAAATGTACTTTTATAGTAAGTTATAAACAAAAAAAGAGATCACAGGCTATCACTGTTTCTTCCACCCTGACAGGATGAAAAGAGTATAGGTTCCTTCACTAACCAGGTGGAACAGATATGAACAACAATATGGGACTGTATAGAGAGGTTTACAACTTGCAAGTCATTTCCACATTGCTCCTCATGCAGATCTGACATTTGGATCCCATGTCTCCAGCTTCAGTTACCATGGCTACCTACACTGAGCCTCTATTGCTGTCTAATGGCACCATTCTCATTCCACGAGGCACAGCATAGACCTTCAGTCTTTGATGACTTCTCTTAAGCAGTTCCCTTGGACTTAAGACTCCACACCATCTACTTTCTGATGAGTTCTCTCTGTTTTAAATGGACCCATTTGGGTGGAATCCTTCAGGAAGAGTTGGTAATTTCTGTGACCTGCAGAAAATTTTATAGCATCTGCTTTTTAAAAATTATTTGCACAATAACTTGACAATTGTAACCGCTAAAAGATAAACTAAGGCACACTGAAGTTTTCAAGAGTTTATGTGAGCAAAGATGGATTCAAATTGGGCAGTGCCAAACTGAAGTGTTCCAGAGCACACCACCCACAGAAGCTAGGAGAAAGGCTTTTATAGAGCAGCCCAGGAAGCAAAGTAGGGACATTATTTGATAGGCTATAGCTTAAGCAGTTGCCTAATTTGAGAAAGCCTAGTTGACAATTTGTGATTGGTTGTTCCTAAATTTAGGGGCTTTTTTAGATATGAGTGCCTTTATAGGAGTTGACTCTGGCTTGGGTTTTGGTTTTGATACTTAGGTTACCAAGGCATTAGAGCCACCACAGTCTAATGGCCTCCTTGTTTATTTACTTTAACTTAACATATTAATTTGTTTTATAAATTATCCTTTCTTTCTGTATTCTCATCAAATAATTAACAAACTGGAGGCAGTGTGCCATGCACAAAGCAGGTCAATCAATTTACCCACAGGCTGAATTCATTGGTCATCATTTTACAAATTCTTTTAAATATAGAATAATGGAGACAGAGAGTTTTAGGGCAAGAGGGGCATCCAAGGGCTGAATCCACCCTAACTGTTGACCCAGTGATTAACTTTCCTTCTACCAACCCACCAACCTATGCCAAGTAGAAGTCCTGTCATTGTTGTGCCAGTCCAGAAGCAAGCTTCCCTCTAACAAGCACGATAACCAACTGGCCACCCAGAGTTGACTACTTCTCTAGTATATCTTGTACCATCAGCAGGGATAAAATAGTATCAGGCTATTTTATCCAGTCCCTGAAAA
Organism: Balaenoptera acutorostrata; assembly: GCF_949987535.1. Lineage (NCBI taxonomy): Eukaryota > Metazoa > Chordata > Mammalia > Artiodactyla > Balaenopteridae > Balaenoptera > Balaenoptera acutorostrata. The sequence continues at coordinate 43,467,741 of NC_080080.1, forward strand.
TAGCCTCTCAAATCTCTCAATTTAGAAATTCAAGATAAAACCTCATAACACTAGAAACTGAAGTCAGCAATTTACGGGAGTCTGAGAGGAATTTCCTTTAATTACAGAATTAATTAGTTACTCTTTCACGTTTTTAAAAGCTGGTTTTAAAGTCCCCTACTATGACTGTGTTACTGTCGATTTCCCCTTTTATGGCTGTTAGTATTTGCCTTATGTATTGAGGTGCTCCTATGTTGGGTGCATAAATATTTACAATTGCTATATCTTCTTCTTGCATTGATCCCTTGATCATTATGTAGTGTCCTTCTTTGTCTCTCGTAATAGTCTTTATTTTAAAGTATTTTTTCTGATATGAGAATTGCTGCTCCAGCTTTCTTTTGATTTCCATTTGCATGGAATATCTTTTTCCATCCCCTCACTTTCAGTCTGTATGTGTCCCTAGGTCGGAAGTGGGTCTCTTGTAAACAGCATATATACGGGTCTTGTTTTTGTATCCATTCAGCCAGTCTGTGTCTTTTGGTGGGAGCATTTAATCCATTGACATTTAAGGTAATTATTGATATGTATGTTCCTATTCCCATTTTCTTAAATGTTTTGGGTTTGTTATTGTAGGTGTTTTCCTTCTCTTGTGTTTCTTGCCTAGAGAAGTTCCTTTAGCATTTGTTGTAAAGCTGGTTTGGTGGTGCTGAACTCTCTCAGCTTTTGCTTGTCTGTAAAGGTTTTAATTTCTCTATCAAATCTGAATGAGATCCTTGCTGGGTAGAGTAATCTTGGTTGTAGGTTTTTCTCCATCATCTCTTTAAATATGTCCTGCCATTCCCTTCTGGCTTGCAGAGTTTCTGCTGAAAGATCAGCTGTTAACCTTATGGGGATTCCCTTGCGTGTTATTTGTTGTTTTTCCCTTGCTGCTTTTAATATGTTTTCTTTATATTTAATTTTTGATAGTTTGATTAATATGTGTCTTGGTGTGTTTCTCCTTGGATTTCTCCTGTATGGGACTCTCTGTGCTTCCAGGACTTGATTAACTATTTCCTTTCCGATATTAGGGAAGTTTTAAACTATAATCTCTTCAAATATTTTCTCAGTCCCTTTCTTTTTCTCTTCTTCTTCTGGGACCCCTATAATTCGAATATTGGTGTGTTTAATGTTGTCCCAGAGGTCTCTGAGACTGTCCTCAGTTCCTTTCATTCTTTTTTCTTTATTCTGCTCTGCAGTAGTTATTTCCACTATTTTATCTTCCAGGTCACTTATCTGTTCTTCTGCCTCAGTTATTCTGCTATTGATTCCTTCTAGAGAATTTTTAATTTCATTTATTGTGTTTTTCATCCTTGTTTGTTTGCTCTTTAGTTCTTCTAGGTCCTTGTTAAACATTTCTTGTATTTTCTCTGTTCTATTTCCATGACTTTGGATCATCTTTACTATCATTACTCTGAATTATTTTTCAGGTAGACTGCCTATTTCTTCTTCATTTGTTTGGTCTGGTGGGTTTTTACCTTGCTCCTTCATCTGCTGTGTGTTTCTCTGTTTTCTCATTTTGCTTATCTTACTATGTTTGGGGTCTCCTTTTTGCAGGCTGCAGCTTCATAGTTCTCGTTGTTTTTGGTGTCTGTCCCCAGTGGGTAAGGTTGGTTCAGTGGGTTGTGTAGGCTTCCTGGTGGAGGGGACTAGTGCCTGTGTTCTGGTTGATGAGCCTGGATCTTGTCGTTCTGGTGGGCAGGTCCACGTCTGGTGGTTTGTTTTGCAGTGTCTGTGGCCTTATTATGATTTTAGGCAGCCTCTCTGCTAATGGATGAGGCTGTGTTCCTGTCTTGCTAGTTATTTGGCATAGGGTGTCCAGCACTGTAGCTTGCTGGTCATTGAGTGAACTTGGGTCTTGGTGTTGAGATGGAGATCTCTGGGAGATTTTTGCCATTTGGCATTACGTGGAGCTGGGAGGTCTCTTGTGGACCAGTGTCCTGAAGTTGGCTTTCTCACCTCAGGGGCACACCCCTGATGCTTGGCTGGAGCACCAAGAGCCTTTCAACCACACGGCTAAGAATAAAAGGGAGAAAAAATAGAAAGAAAGAAAGAAAGGAAGAAAGAAAGAAAGGAAGGAAGAGGATAAAATAAAATAAAGTAAGATAAAATAAAATAAAGTTATTAAAATAAAAAATAAAAATAATTTTTAAAAAAAAATTTTTTTAAGTAAAAAAAAAAAAAATACACACAGAAAAACCAAAAAAAACGGACAGACAGAACCCTAGGACAAATGGTGAAAGCAAAGCTATACAGACAAAATCTCACACAGAAGCATACACATATACATTCACAAAAAGAGGAAAAGGGGAAAAAATAATATATCTTGCTCCCAAAGTCCACCTCCTCAATTTGGGGTGATTCGTTGTCTATTCAGGTATTCCACAGATGCAGGTACATCAGGTTGATTGTGGAGATTTAATCCGCTGCTTCCGAGGCTGCTGGGAGAGATTTCCCTTTCTCTTCTTTGTTCGCACAGCTCGCAGGGTTCAGCTTTGGATTTGGCCCCGCCTCTGCGTGTAGGTCGCCTGAGGGCGTCTGTTCTTCGCTCAGACAGGATGGGGTTAAAGGAGCAGCTGCTTCGGAGGCTCTGGCTCACTCAGACGGGGGCGTGGAGGGGTACGGATGAGGGGGGGGGCCTGCAGCGGCAGAGGCTGGTGTGATGTTGCTCCAGCCTTAGTTGTGCTGTGCGTTCTCCTAGGGAAGTTGTCCCTGGATCATGGGAGCCTGGCAGTGGCGGGCTGCACAGGCTTCTGGGAGAAGGGGTATAGATAGTGACCTGTGCTCGCACACAGGCTTTTTGGTGGCGGCAGCAGCAGCCTTAGTGTCTCATGCCCGTCCCTGGGGTCCACGCTGATAGCCGCGGCTTGCGCCCATCTCTGGAGCTCCTTTAAGCGGCGCTCTTAATCCCCTCTCCTTGCGCACCAGGAAACAAAGAGGCAAGAAAAAGTCTCTTGCCTCTTCGGCAGGTCCAGACTTTTTCCCGGACTCCCTCCCGGGTAGCCGTGGCGCACTAGCTCCCTTCAGGCTGTGATCATGCAGCCAACCCCAGTCCTCTCCCTGCGATCCGACCAAAGCCCGAGCCTCAGCTCCCAGCCCCCGTCCGCCCCGGCGGATGGGCAGACAAGCCTCTCGGGCTGGTGAGTGCTGGTCGGCACTGATCCTCTGTGCAGGAATCTGTCCGCTTTGCCCTCCACACCCCTGTGGCTTCACTCTCCTCCGTGGCTCCGAAGCTTCCCCCCCTCCGCCACCCGCAGTCTCCGCCCACGAAGGGGCTTCCTAGTGTGTGGAAACCTTTCCTCCTTTACATCTCCCTCCCACTGTTGCGGGTCCCATCCCTATTCTTTTGTCTCTGTTTTTTCTTTTTTTCTTTTACCCTACCCAGGTACGTGGGGAGTTTCTTGCCTTTTGGGAGGTCTGAGGTCTTCTGCCAGCGTTCAGTGGGTGTTCTATAGGAGCAGTTCCACGTGTAGATGTATTTCTGATGTATCTGCGGGGAGGAAGGTGATCTCCGCATCTTACTCTTCCGCCATCTTCTCTTTCGTTCCCCTTTTAAATGGAAGTGAGTAATAGGAATGAGGGGTGATGATTATTTAATGAGTTTTGATAAGTTTTTAGTAAATATAAGATAGGGCTGCCCTTTACTTCTGCTTAGAATGTGGAAGTACTTTTGCCTAGTTTCCTCAGCTTGGGCTCCTAAACTTCATTTCCATCTCATCATGTACCCTGCATTGAAGCACCATAAGTAACACCTCCATCGGAGAGATTTAATGTAGTGAACCTTTGAGCTACAGATATCTTAAGCAAATAGTTCCTGCTTTTATCAGTTCCCTAGTAGCCATGCAATTTTGACAGAATTTCCATTTAAAGGTCCCAGGGCATTTTATTCTAAAGTGGGAGAATATGGCAATACTAAATAATCTACTTCTCTATGATCACATTAAAATTCATGGCACGATTCATTAATTACCATCTCAATCTAATTCTCTAAGAAGTCTGCCCTAATTGCATTGTTGATATGCACAGATGCAAATAAGATGTTGGTTGTTTCCCTTGTAGCAAACGACTGTTTCTAGTAAGTACTAATCTATTCTCTTATTAGGAAAGCTGGTGTGGTTCCATTGAACCACTAAACATTGTCTCTCTATCACAACCAAAGAGCACATTGCTCCCCCCCAACCCCACCCCCACATATACACCCACGCACAACAAAGAAATATCCACAAATAAAACAATGAATAGCAGAAAATTCCCTGTAGACTGGCAGGACGGAAGTGCAAATTGGACATTTGTGGAGAGGCACTAACCAGAAGGTATGTGAAACAAACAGCCCCCAGCTGCTATGCTTTGCTTCTGTAAAAAGATCTTAAGGTTGTTTCACAAACACAGGTGTGAGAAGGCAGAAAGATAAAGAGAAGGAGGAGAGGGAAAGGATGATACATGGAAAACTGGCAACCACAAATAAGGATGGAAAATAGATGCATTGACATGATGTGAGGCAACCACTTCACTCCTTTTGGCTGTTCCCGTTGATTCTTGAGAGGCACACTGAGCTTGGATGGGTGTAGGCAGATGTTGGGGGAAGGTCCAGGGGTGGCTCAGGGGAGGGGTCTGAAGCCTGGTCAAACGTCTTTTTTAAAATCAACTAAATGGAAGATTTGTAATTTGTAATATCACCTGTCCTTAAAATCATACTTATATTCCTGTAGGAAATAAGTAAGAATAAATATTTGTCTGTATGAATTTTTATGTATGCACACCTATGGGCACTTATTTATCTTTTAGTTTATTTCACTTGGAGTATTTTGTCCCTCTGAAAAATGTTTTTGTTATGGAACACTTTATACAAGTGTGCTACAGTCACAAAACTCATAAATTTTGATTTTTCCCATCATGATGTGGACATGGGACTTAATTTTGTAGATTGGATTATATAAATGGCCAAAATAAAATTTTATGTTTTGTAAATCAGGGTTCAGATTTGGATTCAAGAGATCATAATGATCAAATTCTCCTCTAACTTCTGCCTGAGGGAGCTTTGAATGGTACACTTACACTTACTTGTGATTCTTTGTACTTCAGTGAATTACTTCTTTAGTTAAATGGACATTTTGGGATTGATACACTTAGTTTCATTGAAACCTCTTGGAACATTCAGGTTTATGGAAACAAAGCCCTTTATTTTAACATTCAGGAAAAAGAAAGTGACTTTATCGGTGAATGAATTGCTTTGACAAAATTTGGAAAAATTTATACTCTCTCCAAGTGCTTTAAATATTAGGATTGCAAATTTGGCATATTGTCAGCATGACATTTGTTTATCCCTTGGCTATACTAAAGAGGTTTTACAATACCCCGGATAGTAGAGTTTCAGAAGGATAAAGAGATATACTGGCTTCTTCTTTAGCTTAATCTTCACAGATATTTGCATTTTTGTCTGCTGAGCACCTATTCCCCCTTCTGTAATGGCATTCTAATTTTCCTTTATAGAAACACCCTCTTTGGAATTGTCAGATAAAATACAGGGCTCCTAGTTAAATCTGAATTTCAGAGAAACACAATGAATAATATGTTAATGTAAATATGTCCCCAACGTTGCATAAGACATACTTATATGACACAATATTCATTACTTATCTGAAATTCAAATTTAACTGTGTGTCTTGAATTTTCATTTGCTAAATGTAGCAACTTTCTCTTCCCCTCTCTGCATGTGGTTCACGTGTGATTGACCTTACCACTCAGCTTCAGGAGCAGGCATGCCACCCAGACCTGCCAATCAGAGAATGGTCTTAGTGATTGATTCAGGGATTAGTTTAGGATCATCCAAGGCCAATGAAAGTGCTCTTGGTCCTTTTACTGGAACTTTTGGGAGAGAAAGCCTTTTTTTTTTTTCTATAGGGGTTAATCAGGAATGAAACCTAGAACAACTGGAGAACAATATGTATAAAGAGCCTACCTAAGAATGAAGTTAACAAGGAGGAAAGCAGAGTCGACAAGTATAGAAAGAGACTGAATCTTGACATCATTTGAGCCCCTTGATCTGACTGTGCCTGAAGCTTACAACCTTACTTGAACCAATAATTCCTTTTAAATTTAAACTCATTTGAATGTTGTAGGTCTTTTGAAGTCTTCATTCTTAGTCCTCTGTTTTTAATTTGTGTATACTTGTTTCTACCCGAGCAGATCTGTGAACTGCTCTATGACACTTTGAGTGCAGTTAGTGACACGACACATTTTTTTATTTGTAAAATTTAATTACTTCTGGATCAAAATCTCTAGTCTTTTTGAGGTGTTGTTGAGAAATATCACAGTTTGGGGACTCTTTTTATTCTTCCTTGAACAGTAAAAGAACTGGAGTGGGGTAGGAATAATATTCCATTATATGGATATACCACAATTTGTTTATCCATTTATCAGGTGATAGACATTTGGGTTGTTTCTACTTTTTGGCTATTATAAATAGTGCTTCTATGAAGATTCATATACAAGTTTTTCCATGGATATATATTTTCATTTATTGGCCATTGTTTCTTGCTATCACCATTGGGCATGGTCTTTCCTTAGGCCTGGGGCTTATATATGACAAAGTCTTGCTTGCTCAATTTTTTTTTTTTTTTTTTTTTTTCATCTCAGCTCCATCCATCACTTTCAGGAAGACCTCTGCAGTTCATTTACTATGTCAATCAGTGGTTCAAAACTTATCATAGCCTGCCATTGTTCTCAAAATAAAGCCCCAAAGTCTTCAGTTTAACTTTTAAGATTTTCATTAATATGGACTTTCAACTCCAAATCATATTTATCTGCCTCCCCTGGAAGTGACAAAATCTTTGGATGATCCTCCTAGAGGGTCAAGACCCTCCCAATCCAGGAGCTGCCCATGTTCTTTTCTCTCATTGGCCTTAGCTTTATGTTTACTCCCATTCAGACATTTCCACTCAGATGGCCTTCTTCCCTCCTGTGCACTTTTCTAAATTCTTTATATCCTCTCTGCTATAGAAATCTATCACTGGGTGTTTTACCTTCCCTTGATTTCCAAAGCACGTAATGTCTATATCACTCATATTTGTATTTAATCACTGATTGTCTTATATTGCTCTGTAACTGCTTAATGGGCATGTACCATATCTCCTTGGCCACATGAAAGGTCCAGAATGGCAGGCATTGTGTCTAAAATGAGGCAACTGTGAAAAGATTAAAAAGTCCGATGATGGTTGACTCTGACTCCAGAGTCAGATAGCTGGTTAATAACTCAGGGCAGCCTTTCCAACAAGGATTACTTGAAAAGCTGGGCAAAATATTTTTAAAATCTAGTTTAACTACTGGACTAATATTTAAGCAAAGATAGAAAATCTAAAACTCAGAGAGAAGGTGAAGGACAAAGTTGAGAATTGGACACTATGATAAAAGAAAATAAAAGTTTTGAAAAAGACCCAAAGAAGATATTAGAATTAAAGTTTAAAATTACCTAAATTAGGATGGATTTAACAATATATTTGATGCCACAGAAGAGAGGATTAGTTGACAGCCAGATGAAACAGAAAGAAATTTTCAGAATAAAGCACGGAGTAACAAAAATATGAAAAATAGAGAAGACATAGCATGAGACATAGAGAATACAAGGAAAAGTTTAAAATGGGAAATTAGAAGACAAGAATAAGAGGAGAGAGAAAATGGAGCATATACAATCTTTGAAGGGTTAATGAAAAAACATTTTCAAAACTAATGTTAAGCCTGGTTTAAAAATAATTAAAATCTTTATTATTCACAGATCACATGACAAAACAAACAAAAAATACAGATTAAATATTGAATTTGTGAGTTTAGCAAGGTTGGTGAGTGCATAGTCAACATACAAAAGTCAGTTATAGTTCTACACACCAGCAACAGACATTTGGAAAAATAAAATTTTAAATTCTTTTTGATGCTCTACAATAGCATCATGTTATCAAATTCTTTGTGTTAAAAATACTCTAAAAATGTATCAGACCTATATGTAGAAAACTATTAAATATTATTGAGCAAAATAAAAGAAGGCCTAAGTAAATGGGAGAAAATATCATGTTCATGGATTAGAGGACTCAGTATTATATAGATGACAATTCTTTCCAAACTGATATATAGATTCAGTGCAATTCCAAATAAAATTTCATTAAGTTTCTTTGTGTGTGGTGGGGAGGCAGGGAAGTTTGTGAAAATTGAGGAATTAATTCCTCAGTTTGCATACAAATATGCTAAGGACCACAAATATCCAAAACAATATTGAAAAAGAACAGAGAAGATCTATGCAACCAGATATTAAGATTTGTTTAAAGTTACAATAATTAAAACTGAGGTATTGGTGCAAGAAGAAATAAATAAACCTATGGATCATAGTGGAAATTCTAGAAACATATCCACATACATGCAGACACTTGAGTTTTTAAAAAAAGATAGCACTGCAGAATCTTTTAAATATATCCCAACACAATTGGGTATCTATTAGAACTCATACCTCACATGATAAACAACAAAGTAAAAATTCTAGATGGATTTTAGATCTACATGTGAAAGACTAAATAATAAAACTTCTAGGAGTTTATTTAGAAAATATCTTAATGGTCTCAGGATAAAGTATTTCTTAAATAGTACATAGAACACACTTAGCATAATGAAAAACATTAATGAAACTAAGAAATTCAGTTTATCACCCATTAGGAGAGTAAAAAGGAAATCATAGAATAGGATAAGATATTTCTAACACAGAACAAAGAAAGAGCTGATAAGCACAATATTTTTTTAAAACTCTGAAAAATCAATAAGAAAAAGACAACCAAATGGAAGAATGGAACAGGCACTTCACAAAGGATGATGTACAAATGGGTTGGCATTTTCTACCAAACTTCAAGATGTGCACACTTAATGACCCAGTGTCCCACTTCTAGTAATATACTCAACAGAAATGTGTGCACAGGCACATCAAGAGACACATACAAATATGTTCACAGCAGCATTATTGGAAATAGCTGAAAATGGGAAACAATCCAAATATCCATCAGTAATGGAACTGATACATAAATTGTGGTATATTAATGTACTACACACACCACCATGTGGCATACAGCAAAAACATATTCAAAGTTCAGCTACATCTAAACATGGATAAGTATAGTTTGAATGAAAAATGTCAGATTCAAACTATATGTATGTGTATGTGTATTTACATACACACATGCATGCAGGCATATATATGTTTATACACACAAATACAAACACACACATATATATATAGACTCTATGTACTACATAAAGTACAAACATAGTCATAGTCTTTAGAGATGAAAGTTTAGATGGTAAAAATGTAAAGGACATGAAATGTCATCATATCTGTAAAGATAGTATTTAACTTTTGTGGGTATTGAGAGGATAATAACTAAGAGATGACACTGAAGGAGCCTCCAGGGCTCTGGTAATATTTCATTTTTATTTTTTTAAAAAGTAATTGACTAATTTTTTATTGAACTGTAGTTGATTTATAATATTGTGGTAGTTTCAGGTGTACAGGAAAATGATTCAGTTATATGTATATATACACATATATATGCACACATGTATACTCTTTATCAGATTCTTTTCCTTTATAAGTTATTACAAGATATTAAATATAGTTCTCTGTGCTATACAGTTAATCCTTCTTTATCTATTATATATATAGTGGTATGTGTCTGTTCATCCCATACTCCTAATTTATCCCTCCCTCCCACCCACTTTGTCCTTTGGTAACCATATTTGTTTTCTATGTCTGTAGTAATGTTTTATTTTTTGACTTGAGTGATGGTTATGACTGTATGCTTTTAAAAGTTTACCCTAAAATATTTTAAAAGGAAGAGGAAGAGGAGGAGAAGAAGAAGAAAATATGAGGAACAGATGTTGACCACCATTCACTCTTTATTTATTTATTTATTTATTTATTTATTTATTTATTTATTTTTGGCTGTGTTGGGTCTTCGTTTCTGTGCAAGGGCTTTCTCCAGTTGCGGCGAGCAGGGGCCACTCTTCATCGTGGTGCGCGGGCCTCTCACTGTCACGGCCTCTCCCGTTGCGGAGCACAGGCTCCAGATGTGCAGGCTCAGTGGTTGTGGCTTATGGGCATAGCCGCTCCGTGGCATGTGGGATCTTCCCGGACCGGGGCACGAACCCGTGTCCCCTACATTGGCAGGCGGATTCCTAACCACTGTGCCACCAGGGAAGCCCCCCACAATTCACTCTTTTGGTAACTTTAGGCAAATTGGATTATCCCTTTGAACCTTATTTTGCTCATTTGTAAAATGGAAATCGTGTCACCTTCCTTACAGAACTTTCATGAGAATTATGAGATCCTGCATATAAAAGCACTTTGTAAAAATATAAAACACCTTATAAAGTTTGAGGAAAAGAATAGTATTAAAATACTATCTAATGCCATTCTGGAATTGTAATAGTCATGAAAATATCAGATTTGAACGGGTGGATCTTCAAAAATTACTCAGTGCATTCATCAGAAAAATAAGAATATAATTGAATTAGAAGGAAATATGAAAATAAAACTATTTGTAGTAAAATAGGTTTCTTCCAACTTGTAAATATTCTCTTTCTTCTGTACAGATATACACAGCACCTCACTGCCACCACTTCTTCTCCATTCTGGATCCCATTTTCACAGCTCCACAGAACTTTGTGTCCTCTTGAGCTCTCTTATCTGAATCAAGTAAAACTCTTATAGGGGAAGAGAGAGGGGTAGCTGGAGACTCAGTGGGTTTTGTTGTTACCAAGCACAGATCAGAACCCCTACAGTGCCCTGAACAGTGGTGGTGCCTCCAGAGAGAGAAACTCAGAGAATTCCTGAGTTAAATAGGATGGAACACTGCTCCCCTAGATCCTTGAATAAACACTCCTCAAATTGTTGCAAGTCTTTGGTTACTTTCCAGAACTGGGAAATGGTCGATTTTGACAATTTTTGTCAGTGTTCTTGTCGCTTTTATGGAGAAGTGGGTTTTCAGAGGCCCTTAGTTTGCCATTCTTACTGATGTCCTTCAAATGTCCCCAGGTCCTGACATGGCCGCTTTCCCCACTCCCACCCTAACAACTTGCCACTTAAAGGTCTTCTCTTCAAAGGCTGATACAAGTTCTGCCAGTTTCCCCATTAAAATAAATAGCTGGCAGCCACTCTGTCAGCACCACTCATTTCTTTGGAGATGATCATAGCTCTTGCCCATGGTTTTCCTGCATCCTTGCTCATATTCTCTGTTTCTTTGACCTCGAACTCCAAACGTTCAGCCCTTTCTGGTAAGATTGCATTCCTCGATCATTCTCATTGGGCCTATTTTGTTTAAATTCCTATTCAGCCAACTACAAGACTCCTTACCCTTTCATTCCTGAATATCTAATGTCAATATCTATATGCCTCTCCCCCCAAGTCTTGGTTTAGATAACTGGTTTCTTGAAGCTGTGGCCTCTGAGCTTTTCACTCCTATACTATATTCCTCAAAGAGCTCTTTCCTTCCCCTGGTGTCAGCTGCCACAACCATATAAATGATTTATAAATCTCTCCAAGCCATCTCTGATCTAGACTCAAGTCATATATCTCTCGATGCCTGTAAGAAATTTCCACTTTGCTATATCTCTGTTAATCCTAACACAACAACTTAAATGGAACTCCTATGAAACTGGCACATCTACTGTCACATTCAAGAAGAAAAAAAAAAAAATTGACATCCAAAGGATTTAAAAGTAATTCAAATAATAATTCACTGCAAAAAAAACAAAGGAGAGTTTCCTATTAAGGAAAAAATAATTAATCATAAATCTATCTTCTGATAGATTAGCTATATCTACCTAATAGATATATCTAATCCAATAGATTAGATATAATCTTTTGAAATTATATCATGGCAGCTAATCAAATAACTCTCCCTTTCATTCTTGAAACTCCTCCAAACTCTCCCTCAAACACAGTGTGTTCTAGATATTGCTTGTCTTGTTTCCACCCCCCATCCCCATCTCATGGTCTTATCTATAAATAAATCTCTGCCCTTTCCAGTATGAATCACTCAGATCAGTGTTCTTAATTCTCCCTCTCAAGTATTACCCCAATTCTACACAGTGTAGCCTTAGAAATTAATCTGGCAAATATGGAATTCTTCTTAAAACTTGAGAGAGGAAAAAGATGTCATATAAAAATAATGAAAAGATACTAACTATATATTAAGGTTATATAATGTTTTCTGTCATATCATGATATTCCAAACTAAATAAGCCTTCCTATTTCCTTCTTCAAATGACACCTAGACACTGACTGGTCTCCTTGGTGATTATCATGACATAATCTTGAGGTTTTAAATGGCTCCTAAAGACTTCATGCATGTACTTAGAAGCAATTTTGGAGAAAAAGTGTCATTATGAGTTGTACTGATGCTTTAAGAAAAAATGAAAAACTAATCCTATTACTATAATAGAGCATATTGAAAATAACCAGTCATAGAGAAAAATACTTTCAACACTATTGACAAGACCAGAGCAAGAAGATGCTCACTTGTATTTGATAAATTACTGAAATATTTCCCATGCATCTAATATTTGCAAAGATGATTCTTTAAATTGGCAGTAAAGGATGACTCAGCAAAGACTTTTGAAGAAATGTGGTCTTCGAAATGGTCTAGGAGGTCACAGAAAACTGCAAGGGTAATATCAACATATGACCACGTACATTGAACGCAGTGAATACTTTGTTTACTACAGGCTTAGGCACATGATGGGGAGGACAGTATCTGGCACACATTAAGTCATCAGGAGGCATTTCAAAGAATTAATGGGGACAGTGTAAAACACAGATTGACTGGTAAATTAAGAGCGTACAGTTGACTACTTTTGGAAACTTCAACTTTTTTGGTAGGCTATAGATAGTAAATATTTCTTTGAAGAAAGTGTTTCCAGTTTCCATGATGTTAATATTTTCATAAAATGAAAGAATTTGAAAGGTGGTAGGAAATAGTGAGGACAGAAGTTCTTATCTATTTCTGGTTTTATGATTACTTATGTCTTCAGCTTCTTATTAGGGAAAATATTAATCACATTGAAACAGATTTGCATGCAAAAGAATAAGTGAGGGAAAATGCCTATTTATCATTTCAATGCAAATTAAAAATGAATTAGTTAATAAAATGTGGACAAAATAATTATTGCCCTTAGTTAACACTAATTCAATATGGCTCCCTTTTTGCTCACCTTATGCTCCTTTCTCCCATTTCATTCACAAGTTCTGAACATTTCCCTTTGAAATATTTTTATAGAGTTTCTATTATGTACATGGCTACAAAACTCAGCATCTTCTTCCTTAAACATCTATAAATCATGCAGAGATAATAATTGGAATTTAACAAAGAAAATTCAAAGGAACTCATTTCAATGAATCTAGAAGTAGATCTAAGCCTCAGGCATCAATATGCATATAAGGGCTTCCAAAAGCAGTTGGGATGGCACAGAATCCATGTGAGCGTGGAGAGCAATGAAGAGAAGAAATGTGGAAGGTGGAGATTAGACATGGTATATTAGATCTCAGAACACATCTTTATAAACATATTCCTGGATAGTGAGGGCCCTGTTGCTGCAAAATGAAAAATTATAATTTGTATTTGCAAGAATAAGTACAAAGGTAGGGTGAGCAAGGCCCTTTCAGATTTGATGAGTTCTAAATCAAGTGCTTCCAGCAATGCCGAGAAAGGTCAAAGCTGCAAACCACCTAGCTTATTACATTAACTGAAGCATTTCTCATTCACTTGGACCCATAGTTTATTCACCCAATATAATAAGGTGGCATTTGTAATTGTAATTTTTTTGGTGAATAGAACACCTGGTGAAATTAGTGGAAGAAAGATTTGAACTTAATCCCTGTGGGTGTTTAGCTGCAAGGTAGTGAAGGAGATGGCGTGATGTGGCTTTGGAGTCACAAAGGTCTGGATTAGTTGGGGCAGGGCTATTGTGGTTATCCTTTAATTGGTCCACCTGACCTGCCTTTGCTACCTGGCTCCCTCCTCTTGATTTATCTGGCATCCGTTCTGGTTGGATTCATTTTGGCATCCAGCTCTGGTGCCTGCTCTAAACAACCAGCTGGGACCCTCAGGCTCTAGACTTTTGATCCACTTCAAAGCATTGGCTTTTCTAAATACAAACTCTTCTTTCCATATCCAAACCTAAAAGGAGAAAAACTAATTATGCAATGGGATTATGGAAGCTTCAAAGAGTTCAGCCTTTTTCACTTGGCTTTATGTGATAGATGGCTCTTTCTGTGTATGACAATTCCCCACCTCCCAAAAAAAAAAAAAATACCACAAATGCATACAATAAGCACCTTAAATTACATGAGCATCTTCCTAAGATTCAAATCTTATAGAAAGTTTTCCACTAGAAGTTATTTGTTTCATTTTAAGGAGGGAATAAAGATCCCAGGACAGTTAAATTCAGGGGAATATAAAATGTAACAGTATTAAATTGTATATTCTACCTTTGATGTGAAAGATGCAGGAAGGCAGCACACATAAACACACACACACACACACACACACACACACACACACACACACACACACACCCAAACAACAACAACAGACCTTGAACCACATTCTGAACTTGATTGAAGCATAAAGAACTACTAAAAGTTCATAGTGAGATATCAAACTGAGGATTGTGAGAGTGGGCAAAGATTATTCACCAGTCTGTTAGCTGGAGTGGGACTATGCCCCAAATACATATCTGGCATCAAAAACTTGAAAGTCCAAGCTAGGGAGTGAGATGGGTGTCTAGGTAGAGCAAAGTCTGTTCTCTATTCCCAGAGAGATTCTAGGTCATTTAAGTGCTTGAGACAGAAGCCCCTTCTTGGCCCTTTCCACATTGATCTCATTTATTTTAGAACATCACAGAATCCTCTTCTGTAAGCAGCTCTGGAGGCTACAGACTCCAAGGAATTGAGCTTGGGTAGATGGAGGCAATGAATCTACTTAGCAGCAAGTGAGAGAAACAGCCAAACCACTTTTCTGCTGTCCTTTTGGGTTCTCCCCTCAGGCTTTCCACAATGTCTCACCACCCTTCTTAACAATAGGACATAGACTACATTTGACTTCATTTGTCACTAGGTGCAGTGTGTGAAACAGATCTTACAGTTTCATTACCCTTTATTTTTAAAAATAAGAATGGAATTTACATGTTATAGATAGAAAATCCACATAGCAACGGGAGTGTAGAAAAACAAGCAGGTGTTAATAAATTTCCAAAAAACACTAATCTGTTTCTGCAAATACATCCTACTGTTCATTTAAGTGGAATGATACTCTATAAATTTACCACTTCAGACTCTCTCTGAGCTATCACAATGTAATATATAACACCTTCGATGATCAAAGTGAAAGTAAGTTAGAAATCCAATTTGTTTTTTTCACAATTTAAGCTCTTTATTTAACTTTTGCATTTCAGCTCTCATGGTTTTTAGGTGTTTTATTTTTAAAATTTGTTATTATTTTTTTGTTTTCTTTTATATTTAAACATCTTTATTGGAGTATAATTGCTTTACAATGGTGTGTTAGTTTCTGCTTTATAACAAAGTGAAGTAGCTATAAATACACATATATCTGAATATCTCTTCCCTCTTGCATTTCCCTCCCTCCCACCCTCCCTATCCCACCCCTCTAGGTGGTCAAAAAGCACCGAGCTGATCTCCCTGTGCTATGTGGCTGCTTCCCACTAGCTATCGATTTTACATTTGGTAGTGTATATATGTCCAGGCCACTCTCTCACTTAGTCCTAGCTTACCCTTCCCCCTCCCTGTGTCTTCAAGTCCATTCTCTAGTAGGTCTGTGTCTTTATTCCCATCCTGACCCTAGGTTTTTTGTAAACTTTTTTTTTTTTTTAGATTGCATATACATGTGTTAGCATACGGGATTTGCTTTTCTCTTTCTGACTTACTTCACTCTGTATGACAGACTTTAGGTCCATCCACCTCACTGCACATAACTCCATTTCGTTTCTTTTTATGGATGAGTAATATTCTATTGTATATATGTGCCACATCTTCTTTATCCATTCACCTGTCATTGGACACTTAGGTTGCTTCCATGTCCTGGCTATTGTAAATAGAGCTGCAATGAACATTGTGGTACATGAATCTTTTTGAATTATGGTTTTCTCAAGGTATATGCCCAGTAGTGGGATTGCTGGGTCATATGGTAGTTCTATTTTTAGTATTTTATGGAACGTCCATACTGTTCTCCATAGTGGCCATATCAATTTACATTCCCACCAACAGTGCAAGAGGGTTCCCTTTTCTCCACACCCTCTCCAGCATTTGTTGTTTGTAGATTTCTTGATGATGACCATTCTGACTGGTGTGAGGTGATACCTCATTGTAATTTTGATTTGCATTTCTCTAATGATCAGTGATGTTGAGCATTCTTTCATGTGTTTGTTGACAATCTGTATATCTTCTTTGGAGAAATGCCTATTTAGGTCTTCTGCCTGTTTTTGGATTGGTTTTTTGCTTTTTGATATTGAGCTGCATGAGCTGCTTGTAAATTTTGGAGATTAATCCTTTGTCAGTTGCTTCATTTCCAAATATTTTCTCCCAATCTGAGGGTTGTCTTTTGGTCTTGTTTATGGTTTCCTTTGCTGTGCAAAAGCTTTTAAGTTACATTAAGTTCCATTTGTTTATTTTTGTTTTTATTTCCATTTCCCTAGGAGGTGGGTCAAAAAGGATCTTGCTGTGATTTATGTCATAGAGTGTTCTCCCTATGTTTTTCTCTAAGAGTTTGATAGTGTCTGGCCTTGCATTTAGGTCTTTAATCCATTTTGAGTTTATTTTTGTGTATGGTGTTAAGAAGTGTTCTAATTTCATTCTTTTACATGTAGGTGTCCAGTTTTCCCAGCACCACTTATTGATGAGGCTGTCTTTTCTCCATTGTATATTCTTGCCTCCTTTATCAAAAATAAAGTGAATATATGTGCATGGGTTTATATCTGTGCTTTCTATCCTGTTCCATTGATCTATATTTCTGTTTCTGTGCCAGTACCATACTGTCTTCATTACTGTAGCTTTGTAGAATAGTCTGAAGTCAGGGAGCCTGATTCCTCCAGCTCCATTTTTCTTTCTCAAGATTGCTTTGGTATTCAGGGTCTTTTGTGTTTCAATACAAACTGTGAAATTTTTTGTTCTAGTTCTGTGAAAAATGAGAGTGATAGTTTGATAGGGATTGCAATGAATCTGTAGATTACTTTGTGTAGTATAGTCTTTTTCACAATGTTGATTCTTCCAATCCAAGAACATGGTATATCTCTCCATCTGTTTGTATGGTCTTTAATTTCTTTCACCAGTGTCTTATAGTTTTCTGCATACAGGTCTTTTGTCTCCTTAGGTAGGTTTATTCCTAGGGATTTTATTTTTTTTTTGTTGCAATGGTAAATGGGAATGTTTCCATAATTTCTCTTTCAGATTTTTCATCATTAGTGTATAGCAATGCAAGAGATTTCTATGCATTAATTTTGTATCCTGCTACTTTACCATATTCATTGATTAGCTCTAGTAGTTTTCTGGTAGCATCTTTAGGATTCTATATGTATAGTATCATGTCATCTGCAAACAGTGACAGCTTTACTTCTCCTTTTCCTGTTTGGATTTTTAAATTTCTTTTTCTTCTCTGATTGCTATGGCTAAAACTTCCAAAACAATTTTGAATAAGAGTGGTGAGAGTGAGCAGTCTTTTCTTGTTCCTGATCTTAGTGGAAATCATTTCAGTTTTTCACCATTCAGGACGATGCTGGCTGTGGGTTTGCCATATATGGCCTTTATTATGTTGAGGTAAGTTCCCTCTATGCCTACTTTCTAGAGAGTTTTGATCATAAATGGGTGTTGAGTTTTGTCCAAAGCTTTTTCTGCAACTATTGAGATGATCATATGGTTTTTATTCTTCAACTTGTTAATTGATTGATTTGCACATATTGCATTGATTGATTTGCATATATTGAAGAATTCTTGCATTCCTGGGATAAACCCTACTTGATCATGGTGTATGATCCTTTTAATGTGCTGTTGGATTCTGTTTGCTAGTATTTTGTTGGGAATTTTTGCATCTATGTTCATCAGTGATATTGGCCTGTAGTTTTCTTTCTTTGTGACATCTTTGTCTGCTTTTGGTATCAGGGTGATGGTGGCATCATAGAATGAGTTTGGGAGTGTTCCTCTTCTTCTATATTTTGGAAGAGTTTGAGAAGGATAGGCGTTAGCTCTTCTCTAAATGTTTGATAGAATTCGTCTCTAAAGCCATTTGGTCCTGGGCTTTTGTTTGTTGCTAGATTTTTAATCATAGTCTCAATTTCAGTGCTTGTGATTGGTCTGTTTATATTTTCTATTTCTTCATGGTTCAGTCTTGGGAGGTTGTGCTTTTCTAAGAATTTGTCCATTTCTTCCAAGTTGTCCATTTTATTGGCATATAGTTGCTTGTAGTAATCTCTCATGATCCTTTGTATTTCTGCCTTGTCATTTTTTCCTTCTCCTTTTTCATTTCTAATTTTATTGATTTGAATCTTCTCCCTTTTTTTCTTGATGACTCTGGCTAATGGTTTATCAATTTTGTTTATCTTCTCAAAGAACCAGCTTTTAGTTTTATTGATCTTTGCTATTGTTTCCTTCATTTCCTTTTCATTTATTTCTGGCCTGATCTTTATGATTTCTTTCCTCCTGTTAACTTTGGGGTTTTTTGTTGTTTTTTCTCTAATTGCTTTAAGTGCAAGGTTAGGTTGTTTATTTGAGATGATTCTTGTTTCTTAAGGTAGGATTGTATTGCTATAAACTTCCCTCTTAGAACTGCTTTTGTTGCATCCTATAGGTTCTGGGTAATTGTGTTTTCATTGTCATTTGTTTCTGGGTACGTTTTGATTTCCCCTTTGATTTCCTCAGTGATCTCTTGGTTATTAACTACTGTATTGTTTAGCCTCCTTATGTTTGTATTTTTTACAGCTTTTTTCCTCTAATTGATATCTAGTCTCATAGCACTGTGGTCAGAAAAGATACTTGATACGATTTCAATTTTCTTAAATTTATCAAGGGTTGATTTGTGACCTAAGATATGATCTATCCTGGAGAATGTTCCGTGAGCACTTGAGAAGAAAGTGTATTCTGTTGTTTTTGGATGGAATGTCTTATAAATATCAATTAAGTCCATCTTGTTTAATGTACCATTTAAAGCTTGTGTGTCCTTATTTATTTTCATTTTGGATGATCTGTCCATTGGTGAAAGTGGGGTGTTAAAGTCCCCTACTATGATTGTGTTACTGCTGATTTCTCTTTTTATGGACGTTAGTATTTGCCTTATGTATTGAGGTGCTTCTATGTTGGGTGCATAAATATTTACAATTGTTATATCTTCTTCTTGGATTGATCCCTTGATCACTATGTCGTGTCCTTTTTTGTCTCTTGTAATAGTCTTTATTTTAAAGTCTATTTTTTCTGATATGAGAATTGGTACTCCAGCTTTCTTTTGATTTCCATTTGCATGGAATATCTTTTTCCATCCCCTCATTTTCAGTCTGTATGTGTCCCTACCTCTGAGGTGGGTCTCTTGTAGACAGCATATGTATGGGTCTTGTTTTTGTATCCATTCAGCCAGTCTATGTCTTTTGGTTGGAGCATTTAATGCATTTACATTAGAGATAAATAACAATATGAATGTTCCTATTACAATTTTCTGAATTGTTTGGGGTTTGTAATTGTAGATGTTTTCCTTCTCTTGTGTTTCCTGCCTAGAGAATTTCCTTTAGCACTTGTTTGAAAGCCGTTTTGGTAGTGTGGAATTCTCTTAGCTTTTGCTTGTCTCTAAAGGTTTTAATTTCTCCATCGAATCTGAATGAGATCCTTGCTGGGTAGAGTAATCTTGCAGGTTTTTCCCTTTCATCACTTTGAATATGTCCTGCCACTCCTTTCTGGCTTACAGAGTTTCTGCTGAAAGATCAGCTGTTAACCTTATGGGGATTCCCTTGTATGTAATTTGTTGTTTTTCCCTTGCTGCTTTTAATATTTTTTCTTTGTATTTAATTTTTGATAGCTTGATTAATATGTGTCTTGGCGTGTTTTTCCTTGGATTTATCCTTTATAGGACTCCCTGTGCTTCCTGAACTTGATTGACTATTTCATTTCCCATATTAAGGAAGTTTTCAAATATAATCTATGCAAATATTTTCTCAGTCCCTTTCTTTTTCTCTTCTTCTTCTGTGACCCCTATAATTCAAATGTTGGCACATTTATGTTGTCCCACAGGTCTCTGAGATTGTCAATTCTTTTCTTTCTTTCTTTTTTTTATTCTACTCTGCAGTAGTTATTTCCACAATTTTATCTTCCAGGTCACTTATCTGTTCTTCTGCCTCAGTTATTCTGCTATTGATTCCTTCTAAAGAAATTTTAATTTCATTTATTGTGTTGTCCATCCTTGTTTGTTTGCTCTTTAGTTCTTCTAGGTCTTTGTTAAACGTTTCTTGTATTTTCTCCATTCTATTTCCATGACTTTGGATCATCTTTACCATCATTACTCTGAATTCTTTTTCAGGTAGACTGCCTATTTCTTCTTCATTTGTTTGGTCTGGTGGGTTTTTACCTTGCTCCTTCATCTGCTGTGGCTTTCTCCGTCTTCTCATTTTGCTTAACTTACTGTGTTTGGTGTCTCCTTTTTGCAGGCTGCAGGTTTGTAGTTCCCATTGTTTTTGGTGTCTGCCCCCAGTGGCTAAGGTTGGTTCAGTGGGTTGTGTAGGCTTCCTAGTGGTGGGGACTAGTACCTGTGTTCTGGTTGATGAGGCTGGATCTTGTGTTTCTGGTGGGCAGGTCCACGTCTGGTGGTGTATTTTGGGTTGTCTGTGACCTTATTATGATTTTAGGCAGCCTTTCTGCTAGTGGGTGGGGTTGTGTTCCTGTCTTACTAGTTGTTTGGCATAGGGTGTTCAGCACTGTACCTTGCTGGTCGTTGAGTGGAGCTGGGTCTTGGTGCTGAGATGGAGATCTCTGGGAGCTTTTTGCCGTTTGATATTACGTAGAGCTGGGAGGTCTCTGGTGGACCAGTGTTGTGAACTTGGCTCTCCTCCCTAGTGGCACAGACCTGACACCCAGCCACAGCACCAAGATACTGTCAGCTACATGGCTCAGAATAAAAGGGAGAAAAAAGAAAGAAGGAAAGAGTAATAAATAAAAAAGTAATATAAAATAAAAGTTATTAAAATAAAAAATAATTATTAAAAATTAAAAAATTATAAAGTAATAAAAAAAGAAATAAAGAAGAGAGCAACCAAACCAAAAAACAAATCCACCAATGATAAGAAGCACTAAAAACTATACTAAAAATAAAGAAAAACTGGCAGAGAGAACCCTAGGACAAATGGTAAAAGCAAAGCTATACAGACAAAGTTACACACAGAAGCATACACATACACACTCATAAAAAGAGAAAAAGGAAAATATATATATATATATTGTTGCTCCCAAAGTCCACCACCTCAATTTAGGATGATTCGTTGTCTATTCAGTTATTCCACAGATGCAGGGTACATCAAGTTGATTGTGGAGATTTAATCCATTGCCCCTGAAGCTGCTCGGAGAGATTTCCCTTTCTCTTCTTTGTTCGCACAACTCCTGGGGTTCAGCTTTGGATTTGGCCCCACCTCTGCGTGTAGGTCGCCTGAGGGCCTCTGTTCCCCACCCAGACAGGATGGGGTTAAAGTAGCAGCTGATTAGGGGACTCTGGATCACTCAGGCCGGGGGGAAGGAGGGGTATGGAATGTGGGGTGAACCTGTGGTGGCAGAGGCCAGCATGACGTTGCAACAGCCTGAGGTGCGCTGTGTCTTCTCCCGGGGAAGGTGTCTCTGGATCACGGGACCCTGGCAGTGGCAGGTTGCACAGGCTCCTGGGAGCAGAGGTGCGGATAGTGACCTGTGCTTGCACACAGGCTTCTTGGTGGCTGCAGCAGCAGCCTTAGCATCTCATGCCCGTCTCTGGGGTCTGCGCTGATAGCTGCAGCTCACGTCAGTCTCTGGAGCTCGTTTAGGCAGTGCTCTTAATCCTCTCCCCTTGCACACCATGAAACAAAGAGGCAAGAAATAATGTCTTGCCTCTTTGGCGGCTCCAGACTTGTTCCCAGACTCCCTCCCAGCTAGCTGTGGTGCACTAGTCCCCTTCAGGCTGTGTTCACACAGCCAACCCTAGTCCTCTCCCTGGGATCTGAACTCTGAAGCCAGAGCCTCAGCTCCCAGCCCCCGCCATACCCTGGGGGGGAGCAGACAAGCCTCTCAGACTGGTGAGCGCTGGTCAACTCTGATCCTTTGTGCGGGAATCTCTCCACTTTGCCCTCTGACCCCCTCTTGCTGCGCTCTCCTCTGTGGCTCTGAATCTTCCCCCCCACCAACCCCTGTCTCCACCAGTGAAGGGGCTTCCTTGTGTGTGGAAACTTTTCCTCCTTCACAGCTCCCTCCCACTGGTGTGGGCCCCATCCCTATTCTTTTGTCTCTGTTTTCTTTTTTTTTCTTTTGCCCTACCCAGGTACGTGGGGAGTTTCTTACCTTTTGGGAGGTCTGAGGTCTTCTGCCAGCGTTCAGTAGGTGTTCTGTAGGAGTTGTTCCACATGTAGATTTATTTCTGATGTATTTGTGGGGAGGAAGGTGATCTCCACGTCTTGCTCTTCCACCATCTTGAAGGTCTCTCTATGTGTTTTATTGATAAACAACATTTCTGAATTTGGAACATCCTTCTCACCTAATCTTTTTTTTTAAGCATCTTTATTGGATTATAATTGCTTTACAATGGTGTGTTAGTTTCTGCTTTATAACAATGTGAATCAGCTATACATATTTGATCAAGCATCAATTTTATTTACACACATTACAGGTATACTTCAAAAGCTGTCATGGAATCTTGCAACTGCCAAACATAAAATTCTATTCTAAACCAAGTATACCTACAAATGAGAAAAAAAAACTGTGTTCTGTCACACTTAAAGACATAAAATAATTTATCATTGTACTGTTCAATAGTGGTAGTCATTGACAGAACCAGAGATAACCACTGGAGGAACTGTGAATGAGGTTGTATCTTGGAAAAAAGTGAGAAAGGAGTAATATATCCATGTGGCTCCCCTGGTTATCATAACATATGGCCAGTAAATAAATTCTGAGGTTGATAATAAAGAAACTGTAGCTGGAATTCATCATTTAAAGGGATGGTCAGAAACATCGATGGAACTAAAACCAAAAAAGAATTGTAAGTAAGTGATTACCTCTGGGGAGACAGACGAGGGAATGTGTCTAGACATGGGGGTGGTGGTAACAGAGCAACTCTTGCTTTTTATCCTGAGTCTTTCTGCCATGTTTCATTTTTCATTATGTGCCTATATTACTGAAATAAATCAAATAGAATAAACAATAATAAAATAATTTATAATGTTAAACTACTTGATGTCCACTTACTTATAAAATCATTTTAACTCTTTTATTTTAGTGAGCAGATCATGAATTTGAAGTTTCATTGTCATTATCATCATCTATGGTCTATGCCACCTGGATACAGCCCATATAAAATTGTTGTGTTCTTAAAAAAGCCCTTGGAACCTCTTTTAGCACCCAAGTGAACCTATTCAAGCAAGGATGAATCTGATTTTACCAGAAGGGATTTTTCTGAGACAAACTTAGGTAACCAAGATAAAAGTGACCTGTGTTATGAGAACTCAGAACCTCTCAATTTATTGCCTTTGGGCTACAATGGCCAGAGGGCACTCCCTTCCTTTTCTCATTCCTCTTATAAATATTCCCTTCCACTAACAAACATTGACTCTTGTCTCTTACTTTGCTCTTGAGAACACAACTATTCAGGGCACAATATTCAGTAGCTTAGAGGAGAGGAAACATGCTGCATCTTTTCCCTGAATAAAGTTTACAATCCATGCTTTAAGCCTTAAATTTAATTTTACCTTCTAATATTAAGGGATTCCATAAAACTTAAAGGATACGATTTATATTTAGGTCGTTAGAAGATAAAATAACACTGAAAGCAAAGGCAGGGATGGATCCTGTGGCTGGTCAAGACAAGGTAAGTTCAGTGTAATTTGGAATCTGGGTGTGTGTGTGAATTGGGGTGGGTATGGTGGTACTTTGGGAGAAGAATTGGAATTTCAACTGGCTCATAAAGGATAAGTAGAATTTAGATGGATTCAAAGCAAAAAATAATGGAGCTAAAAGGAAGCAACAAATGTTCTCAAATTAGTAAAGTACCTAGATATAAGGAAGTTTTAAGTTATTTATTAAGTCATTCATTCATTCACTGGAACGAAATTCAGAGCACTAGTAGCAACCAGGCATTGGGGTAAGTGCTGGAAAGTAGAACTACGTAAGAGCCTTTTCATGAACTTGGGGATATTACAGTCTATAGGGATAGATAAGTGTGGATATAAATAACTGCAATACAGTGGGATGCATTCTGCAGTGCAATGCAAATGGAGCAAAGGATGGCAGGCACTGGAGAGAGTAAGATGGGTGAAGAAGGTTGGGTCATACCCCACAGAAGAGGTGCATTAGATAAGGATCTCTGAAGGCTGAGTGGGATATCTCAAGTGGAGAAGGAAAAGACGGCATCCCAGGCAACACGAAAGCAGCAGGTGCAGGTGTGTGGAGACCTGGAAGGCCCAGACCACATAATGGTGAGTGGTTCTATGAAGCTGGAGTATAGGGCAGGTGCTTGAATAGCATGAGAACAGAAGAGGTAACATGGGTTGAGTTGTAAAGGGCATGTGTGACATGATAACTAATTTGGACATTATTTTCTACCTGTTAGAAACCATTGAAAGTATTAAAGCAGGAAAATGATGTCATCAGACTTATGTTTCAGAAAGATCTAAATTTATTTTCAATCTTCTCTTGTATTCCCTT
This sequence comes from Balaenoptera acutorostrata, assembly GCF_949987535.1. Classification (NCBI taxonomy): domain Eukaryota; kingdom Metazoa; phylum Chordata; class Mammalia; order Artiodactyla; family Balaenopteridae; genus Balaenoptera; species Balaenoptera acutorostrata. Next base: position 43,492,708 of record NC_080080.1, read on the forward strand.
TATTGCCAACTAATACATTTCTTCCATCTTAAAAAATGAAAATAAACCCAAGAAAACAAAAGGCCTACCCTTCCTCAACCTTAGTTAATTGTCTCTCTCCTTCCCTTTAGAGTCATAGTCTCCAGTCACACAAATGTCACTGCCTCATTTCCCAATCTTCAACTCAGTGCAATCCAGCTAATAAGCCCATTTAGCCCCTTAAAATGCTTGACCACCAGTGACCTCCTGACTACCAATTATAGTCTCACTTTATGTGGTTCTCAGAGGCATTTGATTCTGAGATCACTCTCTTCTTGAAACTTTTCCAGTACCTAAAAAATCTCACCCAGCTGGTTCTCCTCAAAACCTCCAAATAGGTCTCCCAAGGCTGCTGTGCTGCCAGGCCTTTCCCTCTCTACCCAAATCCTAACGTTTCCCTGGGTTCTTTTATCTCTTCTCTTTCCTCACACCTACTTGAGGGATCTCTTCTACTCCTGTGGCTTTGCTCACTCTTTATGGACTGAATCGCATCCCCCACAAAAATTTATAAGTTGAAGTCCCAACTTCCATCATCTCAGAATTTGATCGTATTTGGAGATACAGTCTTTACAGAGGTAAATTAAGTTAAAATGAGGTCATCAGGGTGGGCCCTAGTCCGATATGACTGATGTCCTTATAAGAAGAGGACATTTAGACACACACACACACACACACACACGGGGGCAGAGCGTGCGGGTAGCCAATGTAAATCACAGAGAGAAGACAGCCATCTACAAGCCAAGGGGACAGGCCTGGAACAGATCATTCTCTCATAGCCTTCAGAAGGTATCAACCCTGCTTGATCTCAGACTTCTAGCCTCCAGACTGTGAGAAAATAAATTTTTGTTGTTGAAGCCACCCAGTCTGTGATATCTTGTTACCACAGCCCTAACAAACTATTATACCCACAATATGTAGGCTAATGACTGCCCAATCTATAGCTCTCTCTTGAGACACAGATGCACATGGCCAACTGTTGACCACACATCTCCACCTGCCTGCAGGCACACCCTTATTTTATTATATTTTCCCCCAAATGTGCTCCTTTTCAAATTTTCCTTAACCATTACCTAACTAATTATCCCAGGTCAGAAATCTTAGAGTCAGTGCAAACTTCTCTTTTCTTTATTCACATTCCTGCAATCCAATTAGTCCCATCATTTTTTCCTCTTATATATTCCCCAGTTCCATTTCCCCCACCACCTCTGTTTTAGCCCAGATCATATCTCTTGACTGCTACTGTAATAGATTTCTAATGGGTCTCCCCATTGTCATCTTGCCCTCTCAAGTCCAGACAGAGTAATCCCTACAAAATGAAAATATAATCCTATTATTCTATTGCTTAAAAAATATCAACACTTCCTCTTTGCCTGTGGGATAAAGTTCAGATCTGTCCATAGGGCATATAAGACCCTTCATGATTTGATTTTTCCTATGTTCAATTCCATCTCTGGCCACTCCTCCCCTTATATTTATACTCTGTCATTCAGAACTGCTGGCAGTTCACAGCTGACATCATAGAGCTTAATGGACACAAAAAGAGATGAATTTGATGTGAGGACGGTATTGCTAAGGTCAAGTCAGGGGGAAGAAACAGTGGAACAAGGACAGGTGTCATAATCATTGTTTGATATGAGATGTAGCCCTATAGACATTTTAGACATCCATGCATTTGTTCTGCTGGCTCTTAGATTGGAAATTGTATGTGGGCAGAGGTCATGAGTATTTTGATTTCTAGTCGAAGAGAAAGTCCTTCAGAAAAAGGGTCTGTGGTCCAAAATTATCTGGCTTGGTGAATTCCAACATATCTGAAAATTTCTTTAAAATGTTTTGGGTTGTGTTGGGTTTTGTGAGAAGTCCCAGGAGGCAAGATGACCATGGCCCTGAGATAGTGGCAAACTGTGGTTAAGTTAATTCACACTTTCTTCTAGGGCCAGCTGTGGGGTTAAGTAAGAGTAAGTAGATTTGAGCTTTTTATAGGAATTCTTATTTCTCACAAAGGCATTGCAAATAATCTCTCCTGTTATCTTGGGGGAAGATTTAGGTCTTTCCCAATCTTGGTGAGCCTGATTGGTGTTTGAATGCCTTCATTACCCTCTCTGATAATAGAAGTATTTGTGCACCCAGAACATACAAACAGAAAAATACAGACAGAAGTACATTTCCAGCCAGATGTTACTATTAAGGGCCTCTCCTATACCCATAGCTCCACTTTGGTGGGATGACCAGTGGAGAAGTAATTGACAACTGATTGGTTTCATGTGGGTGGCAGATACTCCTACAGGACCAGACCTTACTTCATGAAATTCTTTGAAAACATCAGAGTATGAATATCCATCCACAGGAGCTGCAATCTCCATCCCCGATTTTGAGAACAAATTGCATGACACGACCAAAAACAGACTAGGTGAGAAGGCCAATGACTTCTTATTTTGAATTAACAAATGCCTACTGGAATGCCCCCCAATCCCAACACCAAATTCAAATTCACCCAAAAGTAGACCCTACCTACAAGGATTACCCAACCCTTCACAAGTCTTATCATGTGGTTGGCTGTGATTAGGACTGCCATATATGAGAGTTCTAATTATAAACTGCATGACTGCAATGGACACCAGTCATACTGCAGCACATGTGCATGGTGCCCCTTGGAGGTGAATGTTAAACAGCCGGCAAGGCTACAGACAGGACCCTTATAGGAGCCTTATAAACTTTCTTTGGTTCTTGTCTGAGGACTTTGGAGCTCTTTGGGCCTTTGTGAAGGTCACCAGCAGAAAATGGAAATCAAGGGATTTTTATCAAACTGTTTTAGGTGCTCATACGTATCACAATTACGTTCTCTCTAATAGACACTGTCTCTCTCTCTAGAAGGAGAAGCTCTTTGTTTATTATAAGGTGATAAATAAGAGATATAAATGGTTTATATGGTGATAGAAATGCCAAGTCTGCTTAAAGGGTTCTGGGGGAAGAAAACTGAAATTAGAGACATGCTAAATTAGAAATGAGAATAAAAAATTGCTTTAGGTGATTAGCTCAATCATGTGGCATATCAGGGAACCCTGAGTGAGGATCATTTCCAAGGGATATTAAGCAAATAGTGAGGATTTAACTAGGAAGCAGCAGAAGCTATTATCCCAGAAGGCTGAGGTCAGGAAGCAAGTATTAGGTGAAGTTTCAGGAGAAAGTCACCTTTGATGGGTCAAGGAGTCACTCAGGTAAATCATTTCTTTCTTTAGGAATTTTTTTTTTAGTGTGTTATATTTCAAAAGCATTTTCAGATACCTGACATTCCTGCCTTCTGCCTTTTCTTACTCACTTTGGTTATGCCTCCTGATTCACTGTCCCCATGACTGTCCACTCTGCTTTGTGTGTGAGGACCTGACGGGAGGGCATCTGTGCATTGCTGTCCCCAGGCGTTTTCATTTTCATAACTCTATTTGCAAAAGGAGCCATTGTTCATATGGGACGGAAGAGAATGGCAATCTTGGGATGTTCAAAGGTCTCGGTGGCTCCTAATCCAGTTCGAATGCTTGGTGTTTGATGCAGTTTCCAAGGAGAGCTGTGACACAAGGGCATTAATCTACCTTGTGACAGCATGGGGTTTTAATGCATTTTCTGTATCTGAAGAAAGAGCCTCCTACGGAGGTGGTGAAAGGAGTTATGGCGAAATCAATATCTTCATTTCACCGGGGCACTGACAATTTGTAGCAATGATACAAGGGATCACTGCACAGGGAGAACTTGTTGGACAGAATCTAATACACAGTACATATACTTTTGAAAATGGACACAAAGATTTGCTTCATGAGTGAAAAAAAATTAAAAGGTGAATGTGCTACACGGAACCAGTTTCTTTCTAGAAATATGTAGATAACCTGTTGTAACATCAATGACATGATTTTGGAGCAATAAGGGTTTCCTTACATCTCTCTTTTGCAGAAGTCATGTTGTCTACGAAAAAAGATAAATTCCATAAAGCACATTCAGGAGTCAGCAGAAAACATCCTGGCTATACATTGAGATATCCAAATCAAAATTATGGTGTCTGATATTCTACTAATCGTAGAATATCAGACACCATATCAGACCAACCAAGAAAACGGTAATATAAAATGTCAAGGATAAGGCCATTCAGCCTTGTCAGTGAGACTGACCAAGGAGGAAAGTGAGGACCACCTTCGAAGGTATTATGGGATGGGGGATGAGTCAGAGTACTAACTGGACCAGACTCTTCAGTCCTTTCTCAACGACAGATATTAGATTTGATGTTAATATCAGTGACACTTGAAAATAAAATTTAATAGTCAACCACTGATTTATTTTGATTTCTTTTTTCCCTGGGTACTATTGTTCAGCTTAACCTGATTTCTGTGATATTTCAATATTATATGTATGCTGTTGCAATTAGCAGTGTTACTTAAATATATATCCTTATATATCTATCTGATCTCTTTCAAATAAATAAATGAGGATGGATGCATATTTTTAAAGATTATTATTCATTGCTTTGGTATCTTCATAGTTTCCACAAGGTTTAAATATATACATGGAAGAGCTTCTTTATACCTGACATGAGTAACACCTTGCTACGGCAGGAATCATTTCACTTATTCTATATGCACGTAAAGATAACATGGAAATGGTTAATTTTTCTATACTTTCCATGAATTTTATTTTTCTTCTTTTTTATTTTTTCTGACAATCAATGTCAAGGAATATAAAGTTTCTTATATTTGGATGGCTTTAACATTTTCTTTTCCTAAGTCGTGAAAAATTATTTTTTACTATGTCTCTCAGATATGCAGATATTCAAGAAAATACAGTCCACTGCAAAATTTCCCAAACTTGTGTTCTGTGAAAAACTAGTCTCAAAAGAGTTCCATCATCAAATAAGTTTGGAAGATGCTGCATCTTATCTCCCTTCTTGGAGATTTACAGCACACTTGAGAATATTTAAAATGTTGGTAAATTCTGCAGAAACAAAACTGGTTTAACAAAGCCCAGCATTTCCTAAACTTATTTGACAATGAAACTTGGCTTTAAAATTCATGAAATACCCGTTAACAACCTGCTTAACTATCCCTTACCCATGGGCAGGATATTGTGCACATAGACTCTTGAACTTTAAAGTACATGGTCAATACTGTCTAATGTCCTTGGCAGATTGGGGTAGAAGCAAAAATATTAATCCCTCTATCCCCCACCTTAATGATTTCATCTCTTTTCATTACTTTCTCTATTATTTCATAAAACTGCTGTGAAAAATAACCAGCTAAATGGTCATTTGGCTTGTCAAATTAAGTGTTATGTGAACGTTATAATAATAGTGACTATTAATTGAGCACCCACTGCATGTCAGGCAATGAAGCACTAAGTCAGACACTTAATGTAAGCTTTCCTTGTTCTACACAACAACTAGCAGAGATGCATTGCATCTTCACATAAAACATAAGGAAACTGTCTGGGAGAGGTCATACATCTTGCCCAATTCACTTGTTACTATAGGATACAGCCAGAATTGCATAACCATCTCTCTTGTCTCCCAAGTCCCTGTACTTCTCACTATATCATACTGTCTCTCTAAATAACATGAATTCAGCCAGTCCCAATGATATAATAAAATATGAAATGATAAGAATAATGGTGCCAATAATGGTAATTAATAACAACCAGAAAGATATTAAAATGCTACATATTGTCATTGTACAAAATTTATGGTGGTGCAATGTTTTAACAGTATAGAGCCCACTCTCCTTTTTCCTACCCCCACATCCAATTAATCATTAACTCTGGTTACTTCTTTCTTTAATATCTCTACTGCCACTAACTGCTGTGCAAGTCACCTTTTTATCTGTTCTGGATTTTTACTACGAACAACACCTGACCTAACCTGTATCCTTGCCTTCCTCCAATTCATTTTGTGCACTGCAATCACAGTGGTCTTTTTAAAATACAGATCTGATTACCTGACTGCTCACTCTTCAATTAAAAACCTCGAAGACTTCCCACTGACAATAAGTTAAAGGCTGAACTTGTAGGTTTCTATGATCCTTCATCTTCTGGCCCCTGTCACCTTTCCAACTTCAAACTCCACACTCTCCAACCACATCTGATTGATTTGTTCATTTGTTTGTTTTCCTTCCCCCTCCTTCAACCAGAAGTGAGCCCAAAGAGGGGAGAGACCTAGACTCCCCTGTTGACCACTGTGTCTCCCAACACCAAGCACTCCCTCTTACACATAGTAAGAACTAAATAAATATCCATTGAATGAATGGATAGATGAAAGGGTGAAAAGGGTGAATGAATGAATGAACTTTATCGGGACTGCTAAGAGAGAGGTCAGGGTTAGAAGAGGAAATTTGTTTTCAACAAATTTTGTGGGATGTGGCTCCAGCAGAGCTGCTTCGTGGCCTGGGTGAAGCAGTGTGATGAGACAGGAGGGCCGTTATCTCATCCACGGGGATCTCAACACGACTCTGCAACCTCAAGGAGGGGCAGCTTTGGAAACATCAGAGAGAATGCCTTTGGAAAAACCATCAGCCTCCCCAGGAAGTGCCCTACAAATAGAGGCAACAGTGAGAGTCTTCAGGCCCTTCAAGGACAGTGGAAACTGATGGGGGAGAAACAGCAGGAAAAGTTGAATAAAGCAGACACTTCATGCTGAGTCTGTTTGGTAAACCGCTTTGTGAACACATGCTGGACAATCATTCGAGGATGCCAAGGTATATTCATTAGGGGGTGGGTAGGGGAACCTGCTCAGGGAAGAGACTAGAAGTCCTCCTCTTTTAAGAAAAAGATAAATGGAAACATATTTCTTCGAGTTTATCCACAGTCTTGCAAATTCAGAAACTACTATTCTAGAGCACTGAATTTGGAGCCAGAAAATCTTATTTCTGGCTCTTTCACATTCTAGCTCTGTGGCTTGGGGCAAGCTTCAGAGTCTTTCCAACTCTGATTTCTTCATCCAAAATATAGGAATAATGATACCTCCTGAAAGGCATTGTGAAGAGCGAATGAGGTAAAGTTTGAAAATATATATGAAAACATTTTTTGTAAAATATAAAGTACTATAAATTATTATTTATTTGTCATAGTCACATGTAGGATGGTCTGTCTCTCTTATATTTAAGCTCTTCAACCCTTAACTGATTCTTTCATTTACATAACTGGCTGCCCAAGGAATCATATTTGTTCTCCTGGATCCCACTCCCTTGGCCAGAGTTTGTTGGACTAGCAGTGGACATCTGACCTAAGCTCACCCAGTCAGATTTTCCTTCCAGTGACTTTAGAATTGGAACCAAAAACTCTATTTCAACCTAAGTTGGTCTTTTGACTGGCAAAGTCCTAAACTCAGGAGCTATGGGTTGTCATCATAAATCCACGTGTTACTGCAGAGCAAAGAAGGACAATCAGAGAGAAATGATGAGGCAAATTTGTGGAGAAGCTGCCTGGATTCAGGGTGGATTTTCAGTCCCTGGGTCTAGTTTCCTTGACTATTACTGTGTCTTAATTATCAATTCTCAGTCTTAATTATAAATGTCCCTGTCTGTCTTTAGTTAAATAAAGTTGGCTTTTGTTCTGTTACAGTGAAAGAATCCTAATACTAGATAGATAGATAGATAGATAGATAGATAGATAGATAGATAAATGGAGATGGCTAGCTCTATTACTGAATAATATATCTGGTTAAAGAAAAAGGCTGTGCTGCAACCTTGACCACATGGAGCTCATCTCATAAGCATGTGGTGTGTCTGCTTTGTAGAGGTGTTATGGAGACTAACATCTTTGTGGCGATTTAGTTTGCCAAAAGAAGCACTATATGAATAAGGTGATAACTACAATAATAGAAATAACAGTACTTAGTAAAAATCAGAAAGGTTTAAAAACTCTACATTGGCCAATGTGAAATCTTCAGCAGTGGGTTGTTATAATACCGGCCATCATAGCAGACTTGCTTGGCTCTTGGTCATGATCCAGTACCTTCATATGGTCATACCAGGCACCATTGCTCCTCTGTCTGCACGTTTCTGACCTTTCTTATTTAAATGAATTCCATCTGTTTGGAAACACTTTTCCTTTCAGAAGCTTGCAGTATCCACTTACTAATCATACAAAAGAAATCTTCTAGTAAGAGAAAATAATAATATTTGCTCCTATTATTTCATCCAGTCATCTTCTGGAAGGTTTCCAAATGTCCATACTGAACTTTGACTACTATAAAACCTGTTTTAATATTTCAAAAATACTTGTGTTAATGAATCTCTAGGAACACATGTTACCAATATTATATACAATTTCCATCTTGTTCCACATAGTCCTACTGCACAATTAATGCCTGTACAACTAAAATTTGCTTTCTTGGTATGCCTATTGTTTTAGTAACAATAATTGGAAACCAATAATATTTTGTAAAACAAAGTCAGGTATACATATGCAACTCCAATTATGGTCACATTGGCTGGCTCAGAGTCTGACAATGGGAAAGAATATATAGAATGAATGATCTGAGCCCTATGGTGACATAGCACATAAAAAAATTGAGCTTTATCATTTGTAGGATCAGAGTGAATACACATATATATTATACATATGTGTTTAGGAATACAGATTAACCTTTTGTAAGAGCCATACAAAATTTATAATTCAGTTGTTCCCAGTTATTTCACAGTGATACAACTACCTTCAAAAGCCTATTTTAAAGAGCTCCTTTGATCAGAAATGTTTGCACACCTGAGTAGGCTGAGCTTAGTTCACTGATGTCTGAATTAAGAAATCAAGTATGTATTACAGCTTCACTAATTTGTAGGGAGATATGTTTGAATTAATGAAAGAGTATGAGTTATTTTATGTACTACATTACAGTACTTTATTAAATTAGTGTTCTTTTCAAGTTTGCTTCAATGAATTATAAATTTAACTGTTAATAAGCCGCATTCATTGCCAACATGAGTATGCTAAGGTACTTTAAAATACTTTCTCTATGAAGTAGATGTTTTACAGAAATTGTTATATTTATTTTGAAAATGATACCCTTGGTTACATGGTGCAAAGGCAAGTAGCTCAGTCTCCCCCCCACCCCCAAAAAATCACAGAAAATCTCTATTCTGGTGTTTCCCATAATAGCCTGGGTCTATTTTCATCATTTTATGTAACATACCAATATTTTATTTATCAGCTTGTGAGTCTTTGTCTCCCTAGTCGACGTCAGTCTTCATGAGGTTAGGGATGGGTCTTGTTCTTGTAGTCACCAGCTCATCACACAGTGCCTCGCATGTAATGTCTGCAACAATAATCATTTGTTGTACGAATCAGTGTGTTGGCTTTCACTAGCAATTTTCATGGATTTTCTCAGTGGGGTAAAGAATTATTACCACACACTACAGGGATCAGAAAGTTAAGATTCTGCTGGATAATGAAGCCAGATAATGGATCATCTAAAATGATTTCAACACAGATTCTTTAAAATGTGCCCTCAAAGAACTGGCGCCCTATTAGTTCACATTTATTGGTTTAGAAAACAGAAAGGTTAGTCCCATGAAGAAATCTAGAGAAACTTACTCAAGTCACGAGGAAAAAGAAATTGTGGAAGTTGGAGCAAGACGGCAGAATTCTGTGATCTCAGAATTTCCACTCCCAAGAGCCCTTCCAGATTTCTTGAGTTTTCTGGCTGGGTTTTAACAACAGTAATGTTTTGTTGGACAAGGCATTGCAAAGAATCACTCTTTAGTGAGTCTACCCAAGAAGCCCCATGTGGCCCATCTTTGTTCTTCAAGGGGCTGGGGGCACACAATGGGACTTTGAAAACTGTTTTCAGCTGTTGTCACTTTTGTAAGAATGGGCTCATTTTCCCTCTGAGAACCCCTACCTGCATTAATATCTTTAAGGGCAACCATTAGTGGTTTCCTATAGTGACTTCGCACAACCATATTTTCCAAGCTTGTGTTGGTGCTCTGAGTATCTGGAATTAGAAAGGATTGGTTCAATGTGAAGAAACAACAAATCTGCAGCCTTTGTTTCATTCCCACACACCTGTATCCATCCCAAGTTGTGTCTATACAATGCTAACTTCCCATCAGATTTGGTGACATTGTGTCTCCCTCAGTACAGCGAGATCAGTTGGAGCAAATGTCTGATTCTGGTGTGGCCCTGTCTATGTGCTGTCTGTCCCCTGCAGCTCTCCCTTTCAGCATGCAGCAACTGTTTGCTCATAGGCCTGATAACATCCTAAATGATTGCATTGCTGTCAATCTCTGTTCCTTTAAGGAAGAGATAGAAAGTTCCAGAGCTTTACCCTGAGACTCCAGGTTTTTATTTGGCATTTGGAAAAAGTGACCTGTGTGTTCAGGGTCAAGCTTGATTCTCCAGATCACTTTATGTGTTCACAAAAAGAGCTCCTGAGTTTCAGCTTGAGTCTCTCCACAAGATGACCCAAGTTTCTTTATTGTAAGTTCCTTGGGGATTTTGCCCTTGTACTCTTTGAGAGCACTTATCTGCTGGCAGTGAATGAGATAGCAGATCTCCTCAATTCCTCTCTGCCCTTCCAAGGCAGCTAATGAGATCAGAGCTGTACTGTGTTTTTATCTACCATTCTAATGTATCACATGAGATAGGATATCAGGGTTTCTCCCAAAGCAAACCGAAAGGCAACACAAAGAAGCACTGAAGGATGAGAAGACAACTTGGGACAGGATAACTTGTGCCTATAGCCTACCTGTTAATTAACCAGAGCCAGGATCCAATCATATGTCATGAATAAGAGCAGGAAGCAGGTAAATTGCAGTCACTTCAAATTAGCTCACTCAACAAGGTCAGGAGCAAGTTAATTCTTAAGCATTTAATTCAGTCGATTGGCACTCAAACGAGGAGAGGCAGAAACAAATGGTGGAGTCTTTGTAAGGTTGTTAATGTGACCCAAGCTTATAAGAGTAAATTAATATTTTCAGCCTTTCCCCAATTTTTCACTATTGTATAGATACACATTTTCAAATGTAAGTTTAGTGTCCTCTTCCCTGGGTTAATCTCAGGTCCACCACCACTGATGTGATTTAACTATTTACTTAAACTTTCTGTGCCTTAGTTGTCTTATTTATAAAATGGGGATAACATTAGTAGCAATATTTATAAGAATTAAGAGGAATAATACATTTAGAGCATTTGTTAAGTACTCAATTGATATTAGCTATCATTATTATTTCTGTATATTCACATTCGAGACACTGAAAGATAGGAATTATTAAAATGTCTGCATCATTCTTTTCAGAACCTGTCTTCAAGCAGGGATGGGTGTTCTCCTAACCATGCTTAGCGCAGAGCAATAACTATTCACAGGTAAACACATCAGCCTCTAACTCTATGGCATTTATTTTCTCTGTTACATTAAAATTAGATGTTTGTTATAATTTCACAATTTCTTCTCCTTTTCTAGTATATAATTAATACTGGTATTTTACCCTCTTGGTAAGGAAAAAAATGTTAATCCTCATATTTCTGCACTTTGGTAATTTCTCAGAGAGCCCTGGCCCTGATTCCCCTTCTGCAACGTGCAGGGGATCTTTCCTTGGCTCCTTCTATGATTCACTGTGACTCCTGATTACTGCAACCGGATGGCCTTTTTCTCTTCTCTCTTTTCTAATAAGGAACAGAATCAACACGACCGGGATCACTTTGAACACTGGCATTTCTTCTGAATACAGTTCTAACTAGATTTGTATTTTTATGCTATGAGTTGAGATACCAGATAAGAAGAAATAGAGGAAGGCAGATGAAAGGATGAGATGGAATAAGGAAGTCTGTTATTTGGATTTCCTTAGGTGGGACATTTGTTGCATAAATGGCAACCAGCTCTTTAAAAAACAAAACAAAACACTTTGGAATTCAGTACCATTAACAATAGATAAAGAAAGAAGGCAAAGAGCTCCGCGGCGTTAATCTCACCCCTCACAAATAATGGCACCAGTGACATTTGACCATGTGACAGATGAGTGAGTGGAGAGCCCTGGGACTGTGATAGTGACAGTTTTCTTTTTCTACCCTTGTAAATTATTCAGCATTGGCACAGCACTGGGAAAACACAAACCTGCAAAAGGGTAAGAGAGAAAAGGAATTCTATTGCAAATGAGAATGGCTGCTGACAAGTCCATTAAAAAACAACAACCCAACATTCAAGCTGCGTCTGCTGCCTTCCAAATGTCCTTCAAAGGTTTGGTTCACTAACCTCTTTCAGACATGAGAGAAGGTGGAAGAGAAGAGAGGAGAGCCCCTGTTAAAAGCATCCTAGACTGGTCTCTCTTTCTGAATGTGACTGTGTCATCATCAAAGATGGGATGCTAGGGCTCCTAAGATCACATGGGTTGTTAAAACCCAGTGTCCTAGCCACACATTTCCATCCCAGTAATTACATCCTGCTGACTGCAATGCTCCCCTTTGTTTTTGGTTAGACATGATTGCCTTCCATCCCTTTCTTTGTACTGTGTTAAAGCTGCCACCCCAGTAGAGGCTGTTTTCCTGAATGTGGTTATAAAATTTCACAGACAAGTTGTAAAAATGCCATGGGGGAAAAATATCATGACACATTAAAAAAAATGAGAATATATTATTGTTTATCAATGAGCTTAATTATTTCTCTTCTTTTTGCTTGGAGGAAGACAAGGCCATCTTCCCACCTAAGTATCCACAGCAGAAATGGGGGCTCAGTTAGAGCTCTAGAAATAAGGCTGTGAACGAGAATTCTAACACTGAACCAGACCAGTTGCTCTGCCCCAACCTTCTTCTCTCCCACTAACATCTGCTGTGCAGCTGGAAGGTGAAGGAACTGATGTTTTTCCATTGCTTGTCCAGCAAGGGGGGCTAGAAACTACAGTTCCGTTCCTGTTGGAGACTATTCCCCTCCAGTATATCTGCCAGAGAAAAATCTCTAATAACATCTTGTATTTCTATAATAGATTTTATGTGACATTTTCAAAATATTTTACATTAGTGTATGAAGCTTCCCCTGGTAAGGTATAATGAGTGAGCACTTTGTCTCCATTTTCCGGAAGGGTGAAATGATACAACAGCAGGCTTTGTGAGGAATAAATCTGCTGCGGTGTCAGGTATGGCCCCCAGGTGTTCTTTCCTCTGCCTCTCCTTCCACAGCTCTAACATTTACTGTCCACAGTTTTCTCTCTACAACAAAGGTATGATTTTCAAAGCTTGCCCTTTATCAGCCCTTTCAGGCCAGGAAATATCACTAGAGGGGGGTAGGAGCATCACAGAAGGTCACAGGGTTTTGTTTATGCCGTTGTGGTGATTCCCTGGGAGTCTTTCCACCCTTCCTGAGTGGCCCACACATCACTCATCTGGTACAGCATGCGTCTGAGATGGACATTCCTTGTGGCTTCAGTCCTTTAAGGTTCATTTTGCACTACCACCTGCTTCTCACTCCCTCCCTGCTCACCCACACACGCCCACCCTCTCCAACTTTGCCTAAGTTACACCTAAATCAAAACTTTATGACTATTATTTCTTTAATGCTGGAACAGCTTAACCAGACGGATGTAAAATCCTTTTTCTGAGAAGCTAGGTCTATCCAAAAGCAGGCTACTGGACAAATGATCCAAAAATAGAGGCAATGCAAACTAGAATCTTAATCTATGTGTCTGTGACAACAGTTTGAGGCCGTTAAGTGAAGCATTTTCTCCAGGTTTGTATGGGAAAATGTTTCTGCCCCAGATTATGTCCAATAAGACTGATGCTATGATTTCTCTCCTCTTACTCTATAGGTTTCTATATAACTTTTATTTGCCAAACTCATTCCTTAGTGAGCTTGGAAGACAGATTATGGTTTCAGAAAAACTGTGTCTGCTTTTTGTAACATGCCAAGTAGGACTTAGGAAAATCAGTAGCTGATATGCCTCTACTCATTGATTATTAGAATCAAAAGCCTTGCTCATGAAGGGTTTATGCCTCAGTAGAAAATTAAATACTCAAAATGTTAACAAATGGTTAATTGCATTTTTTGCTGACATACTTAAGGCATAGCAGTTCTCATAGGCCAGGCTTTAAATTGGGTGCATTTTCATAACAGACCTTTACTTTTTGGTGGGTCTTTACTTTTTGGTGGGTATAGATAAGAACATGCAAGGAAGATTGCTGAATGGAAGAAGCCATTATGGTATTTCACAGTCCCAAATGACACTCATCCCAGTCTTTGCTACCTGGGTAGGGCTGGGAGGGCACTGATTACGCCAGTGTTTCAGGGGAAGAGGCAGACACAGATCTACGTCTTTTTTTTATACAACAGAAAGTATCTTTGACAAACCTCAACTGGTAAGGAGGAAGAAAGGTCCATTCTATCTTTTTTCTTTTGCAGCCCATGATTTCTAAGGTCACACTAGTCCGGGGTAAAATTAGAGCCACTGAACAGTAATAAATGCCTGCCATTATGGGACTTTCAACTTCTGATTCTCCCCAAATGATTCCAAGTCTTCCTCTGCAAACAGCTTTCATCAAGCCCTCTGGAGTGCCTCGCTGAGAAGAACATACTCTTAACAGTTCCTCCACAGCTCACTAGACATTGAGACTGCTGCTGATCAGTTCATCTATTCAACGGATATTTGCCAAATACCCACTCAGTGTTAGAAATTGTGTTAACTTGAGGAACTCTCTCAGTGACTATGACATGAGCTTAATCTGGATAGCTTGTTATGCTTTGGAAACCCATCTATTTACTTTGGAGGTGTCTACTCTTTAAGAAAATGGTGGATTTTATTTTAATGTGTTGGCCACAAGTACTAAAGTATGGTGGTGATTGAGGGTAGGTAAGATAGAAATAATTAGGCCACGACGGCAAGTTATCCGTCCATTCTTACACTTGCTCATTCTATCCCACCAAATCATCGATGTTTTAGTTTCACTGAGGGCAAAATAATACTCTCACTTTTCAATCAAAAGTAAGAAAGAAAGAGATTTAGAGAATATCAATTTTATAACTTCTTTATAAAGAAAAAAGAAGAAATATATGATCTCATTTAATAGATTACACAATTACTCTGGCACTTATCCTTTTAAATTAGTGAACCACATTTGAATTGTCATTACCTAGAAGTTGCTGAACAAATCAAAAATTTAAAAAAAAACTTCTCCAACTCTGCCAACATAGTTGACAATTTCCCAAGCTGCATAACAAAGCCCTTAGTGGCTGTCAGTCCTGGCACTGATGAGAGCCCTTATCTTTGTTCTTCATCCAGTGACGACATAAATCAGGAAGGAACTTGGTTGCTGGGGAGAGTTTCACAGGCGACTTACTACCAAAAATATTTCTCGAACTAACTTTAGAAAAGACTTTTCCCTGAATTATAAATGAAAAAAAAAATTTATAGGCATACAGATCCAAAATGCACTTTATTTTTCATTTTAGATTATATCTGTGGCGGTGTGGGGGGGGGGCGTGGGAAGAATTCTTCAAGGTAATTCACGACATGGACCTTAAAGAGGAATCCAGACTAGTGGCCAAGTCAAAACTTCAGAAACTAACTGTAGGAAGAGCTCATTGTCTGATCTGCTTGAGCAGGTTCGAATTTGCTGCCAGCTTTATATTTTTATGAGGTTGGAGAATTGCGATGTTTCCTGGGTTGAATGGGTGGCAACTCACATCAGAGCTTTTGTCCAAGAGGTGACATCAAAATGGCAGTGGAAGCTGTGGTTCTGCTCCCTGATGTCGTGTAGGCCGTTTTGGTGGAAATGAGGAAATAATATTTGTGTGGGAGGGCAGGAGACTGAGAAAGAGAAAAAGAGAGAAATCCTGTGAAAATTATATTATCAGTAATTTTGTCATTAGTATTTCTTTACTGAGGATATATTTTCCAAATGACTTTACAACACCATATAATACCCTAATTAACCCGAAGGTACTCTTTTATAATTTAGCTTAAAGTTATGCCTTGGATGGTATGGCATACCCAAGATTAGTGCAACATCTTGACTTGACTTGGGTCCCCATGCTACATAGAATTGCGGGCTCCAGCTATGAGAACTCTGAGGGAAATGGACTCAGCCTTTCTCAGAGGTGGCTTAGAGCCTGAGAGGAGAGTGGGCAGTTGAAGACTAGATGCTATTCGGCGTTGAAGGAGATACGAAAGAGCCAGGGACAATGCAAAGTCTGCTAACAGAAGAAAACCGTGGCTGCTGAAGATTCTGGGACAGATGGCTGCCTCCACTGCTGGTAGGACAATGTCTAGGAATCATTATCAGATCAAGTGCCAACTGCCCTCAAGAACAACATTCCTGAGGCCACACAGGAAGTTTCTTCTTACTGAAGCTTATATAGTGTTTGCCTGGAACTAGCTCTCTGCACTTCTCTGACATACCTGATAGGTCATCCTTGATTTCAGATACAGATGATTGCTTCTAATTGTATTCTCACTGAGAAGAAAGAGTGATATTTTCCCACCAGAAAAATTTCATAGACTTGGACTCAGACTTATGAGTCAATGTCTCACCCATTGCAAAGACCCAAACATCTGATTTCCAGTTGGAACTATAAGGTTAAGAATACCTGAATTTAAATTTACATAAGAAATATATTTTTTGAATTATATTTTTTCTTCCAGTGGATGTGCATCAAATCAGTCTGTGAAATGCAACTGTCAACTATAAGTCATTTGAGACCTTCTGATGTCTCCAGAACTTACCTTGACCTTTTCATAGGGGAGTTCAGGAAGTCTAATTTCACCCTTTGATTCTCAGCCCCTCTTCACACTCTTGCTTATGTCAGTGTCAATGCAATGCTCTAATTTTGACATTTAGGTTTAGTCTAGGACCCAGCCTCACTGGCATTCCAGTTCTGTTTACTGGATCCATGCTTTGAGCCTGCCTTATTGACCTGCCTCGGGTCTTCCTAGGACTGAGGGATTCTGTTCTCAGTGTACATCTTCTCTTTTGTCCTTAGGTTTTGTGTTTCTAAAAGTCTATTATGAATTTTGGGATATTAACTATTTCTAGTTTCTCTTTTGATGAGTTTGATCCATTTACACAAATATCCCATGTATTTTTCTGCTTTTTGGAAATAAAATAAGCACAGAAAACTCACTTCGACATATATCTAATCAAAATTCTTGGGGTTGACATTTGTAGGCTTTTTTGGTTTTGTTTTTGTTTTTGTCCACCCAGCAAATATTTCCCCTTCTTTCTTCTGAAAATGGTTCCGTCACTTTCCTCTGGGAGACCATCTCACTCTAGCTGTCCATTTTATGTGCCTTTGGATGATGCCAAGACCAGCTCTGCCTCCATACTGGTCATGTGACCCAGTATAATGAATATAGCCAATTTCCTGGCCAAAATGATTGGTTCATGTTTGGAAATGTGACCAAATTTAGACCAATAAGAGAAGAGTCAGAACTTTTGTTCAAAGCACTGCTGAGGGTGAGTGAGGGAGAGCTTTTTTTACTGGACTTGGCACTGGAAGGGTGTAAGGTGGGAGCTGTTGGCAGCCATCTTGCCTCAAGTGGTTTAGGGACCTTGCCTGAGAATGGAGCAAACATAAAGGACCACAGGACAAAGGGATATAGATATTCTACCGACATCGTGTGAGTTCCTATATCCCGACCATGACTGGACCATACCACCTCAGTTCTTTTCAGCTCATTAACTATTTTTGTCCTTGTCAATTTGAGTCAAGTTTCCAGATACCTAAAGACCATTGACTATTTCAGGTCTATTTTCCTCATGCCTGATGATACAGTGATAGTCTCTTACAGTTGTTACACCATGCTTGGACTTCCTATTCAGTCACATGA
Organism: Balaenoptera acutorostrata; assembly: GCF_949987535.1. Taxonomy (NCBI): domain Eukaryota; kingdom Metazoa; phylum Chordata; class Mammalia; order Artiodactyla; family Balaenopteridae; genus Balaenoptera; species Balaenoptera acutorostrata. Next base: position 43,510,500 of record NC_080080.1, read on the forward strand.
AAGCTAGAGACGTAGGGTGGAAATGCAAGTCACAGGCTGGCTGCTATCATTGTAAGATGAATTATCCCAGGGACGAATGCTCCAGGCAGTCTGTCAGAGTAAAACTAAGCAGAGAATCTTTTTTCCTTTGTGTGTTGAGAAACAAGAGCCACTTCTTATTCTACTTCCATTTCCCATAAATGGTATGTCTGGAACAATGGAAAGGGGATGGCAGAAAATATAAGACATGGGCCTGCTTTTCCCATTAGACCATAATACCTCCTTCAGGAAAAGTGCTTCTACTAGTTTACTGTTTTATTCCTAGAGACTAGCCTAGTACCCGGCACAGGGCAGGTATTCCATAAGTGTTGGCTGACCTAATACGCAGAAAATGTCTAAAATAGTGCTGCTTGTAGACATCCATTGCTCTATTTTTTTCCTCTGTCATCTTGCTACCAAACCAGCTGCCCCAGGACCTGTGTGGCATTTGTGTGATATGCTTATCAGTCACACTCACAACTACAAGCAACTCCAGAGGAGCCAGGATAGCAAGATTCCAGCAAAGTCCAGAATACACAGAAGTGAACTTCCTAAGCCACCCCTATTCATAGGATCCTGGGGTGTTATTGGTCTGGGAGGCCCTGGGTCTCCCTGTGTCAGCCACTAATGTAATGAACAAATTCCAGACTCATGGTCTGAAGCGAGATGATGTTTAACTCTCTGTTTTCTGTCTGGCAATGGGGGGGTCTAAAGGTTTTTCTCTTTCAGGATCTTGAAATACCCTCAGATAAAATGTGTGTTCCCAATTTAGCTAGCTATAGGCTACTGGACCTCAGCATAAGGGAGAAAAATGAGGACTGCTTATATTTTGTGGAGCAAAGAAGCTCAAGGCTCCTGTAACAGGGGTTACTGCACAGGCACAAGAAGTGTCAGATGAAGTGTGGAAAGACTGAAGCTGGGACTCAGCCTCCAGCTGGAGCTGCGGCTAGCTCCTCAGTGATCAAGCTTTCACTGCAGATCATCAATTAACTTTGTCAAACCAATCATGATGCTCCCTGGGTTATCCATGCTGATAGTGGGGCAGAACTAATTAGGCAAACACAATCTCCAGGCACCCCGAGGACCACAGACCCCGAAGGGCCCATTAGTTCCCTCTTATCCCAGCCACTCTCTCCAGTTTGGATGGTTATATTTATATAAAGGAGAACAGAACTCAGGACATGTGCTGCTGAGAGGTGTGCCAGGGCTGGGACTGGGCCCAGAACTGCTGGGGCCAGGCCAAGGTGTTCAGCAAGAAGCCTTTCTTGCTGGGAGGTCAGATGGAAGGAGAATCCAGCTTGAGTTGTTCAGAAAGACATGCTGGGCCTTTTTGTGATTGGAGGTCAAGTTAAATGAAAGCAAAGTCTTTGCCCTCTGTTTTCTCTCCTCCTCCTGTTTCCTGGCAGCAAGAGTCGAACAAGAGAAAACTTCAGATTATTGGTAACAACGTAAACAATGGGATCTCTCCAAATCATTATGAAACCCTAGGGAATCTTCAAAATGTGTATCTTTTCTGGGACTCAAGTATTTAGTTCCTAGGGCTGGAATAAAAATGTACTAACCCCACAGCCTTGTTCTAACTTACAGAAACTCTCCTTGAAAATGAGGGCTATCGTGATCACAGAAGTTCTGCTGAGACCTAGCTATACACATACACAGAGGATGAAGGGGTCAGGATGTTGAAAAGGCTGTAGTGGCTCTGCTCAGCATACAGCTGAGACAGGCTCCAAGCCAACCACATCATGTGAACTGTAGGTCAGGCAGGGGCTTGCAATCACCTCCTCTTGGCAATTCAGTTTGCTACCATGCTACTTGCCATAGGATTTAAGATATTCATAAGAAAAAAAAAAGAAAGCATAGCATTTAATGTCCAGACAGAATGTAAAAATTAAAGAGACAGAGAGAGAAACTGAGAGAGAAAGAGAGAGGGAAAGAGCGAATACCCTTTATTGCTACTTTAAGAGTGATTCTAGAAACCTCCAGTGCCATAGCTGAAATATTTTGAATATACTATTGTCCTCACATGAACAAATAAACAAACAATAACTAACTGTGAAGGTAAGAGGGTCAGAGTCAGTGGGGGCATCACTGACCTTGAACTGAATTATTCAAACTACTTGGATTCTCTGCAGATATTGTGTGTTATGAACTGTGGATTCAGCAGTCACAATGACATGGTCTTTTCTTGATTCCTTGAATCCTCTTTCTTAATCTCCTTCTCTGAATTCCTCTTCTAACCCATCAGGTTTTCAGAACAGGATTCTGTTCTTCTCTTAGATTCTTTCCCTTGGTGAACATATATACTCACTCATATTTAGCTATCTATTCCTTTGGCAGCTAGCTTTATTTCTGGCTCTGATCTTGTTTTCAAATTATTACCTTTTATCTCTCCAACTGCCTAATGGACATTTCAACCTAAATATTTTGCTATCATCTCAAATCCAACATGTCTATGATCAATTTATCATCACATTCATCTCAGTCCTGGCTTCTTCTGATTTCTATTAATGATTTAATCATATTCCCAAGTATCTAGCCTCAGAACAAAAAGAGAAAACAGTCGACTTAGTCCCTTTCTCTCTTACTGTCAGTCAGTATTTCCTATTAGTTCTTCTTTGTGTCTTTTCTTCTCTTTCTTTCTTCTCCTTTCTAACAACCACACCATATTCATCTGACAATTGAGTTATTAAGTAGAACCCTATGAAACTCTCATTCTTTGGTAATCTGGTCAAATAGTGGAATTTCCACTGGTTCATTCTAATACAGTAGCTGCTCAGAGCTATCTTCTTCAATTTCTGGGAAATTAATAACGATTAGATTTTGGGCCTTTAAGAAACAGCTCAACCTTGTCTTGACTCTCAATATTTGAAGCACTTTCGGGCGCTTTGGAGCTCAGAGAAAGATCTTGGCTTTCTAGCTGTGCCTATGTAGTTCAGGCATTCCTGTGGCCATGTATCTCACTCCTCCCACCCCCCACCCCCAGATTTGGGGCAGGAGGCCCAGAAAATATATTTCCATGACACCACTTCAAATCCTCTTTGGAAATAGCAATGGAATAAATTTTTAATCAGCCAACCAGGGCTTTAATGCCTGTACTTCACTGACTTGCTTCTGCCAGGATGAAAAGATCTTGCACGGAAGGCATATGACTTCGTTTGTTTTGCCCTCTGCTCTGACACAGTCGGCTGGCCTTCAGAGCACAGCTTAAGGCACATCTGTTCAATCAAGCTTTTTGCCTGATTGACATGGGAGAATCATCCAGGTGAGGGGGTCCCTTAGATTATTATCTTCTTCTCTTTGTACTTGCAACCAGAGACTCCTGGTGCTGCAGCCTCCTCCAAGTGACCTAAATGAATGAATGCATAAACAATGTTTTCTGTAGCAATTATATCCGTTCCAAAAAACTTTCCTCCTCAAATCCTTTGTGGAACAAGTCAGCATATAAATATATACATAAATAATAAATTTAAAATATTCTGAATGGTAGCTTTAAAAAATTCTCTCTGCTTTGAAAGCAAGAACTTTTACATTTAAAACAAGCATTTCTATTCTCATTCCATTTGAAAAGGTGAATATGAGGTATTTTTCTGCCTAAGTATTTTTAAGTTTTTGTTACTTAAACATATACAGCAGTAGTGAAACTAGAATAATGGACCCCCATGTACCCATCATCAAGCTTTTACACTTATCATCACTTTGCCAACCATGTTTCATCTGTCCCCCCATATTTTTCTTGGAATATTTTAAAGCACACTAGTCCATTTAACCTGTAAATATTTTAGTATGCATATCTAACTGATAAAAGCATATAAAAATATAGCCACCATGCCATTTTCACACCTAAAAGTTTAATAGCAATTATTCATTTGGTTGAGATGCCCAGTCCACATTCAAACTTCCCTCATTATCTTAAAGTTCAACATATTGCAAATAGTATGTCTCTAAAGTCCCTTTTGTTTGTTATTGGTGGCCCTCCCTGATTCTTTTCTATGTCACTGATTCATCATTTGTCCAGCAGCACCTCCCACCCTCTGAATCTGACTAATGACTTTGAATGGTGGAGTTTACCTTATTACTCCATTCCCCATATTTTCTGTAAACTGTTAAATCTAGAGACATTTTTAGACTTATGTTCAGTTTTTTAAGTAAGCTAGTTTTGTAGGTGATGCTGTAGAATTCCTATGTCCTTGTATCAGGAGGCATGTGATACCTGGTTGTCCTACTTATTGTTGCTAAGATTAATCAGAGGAAACATCAAGTCCTCCATTTCTCATAATTTGCAAAGAAAACCTGAAGTGTGTACGTGATGATCTGCACCTCCCCATTCAACAGATATTTTCAGAAAATGAACTTCTGAGGCTTATGCACAGTTCTCAAGGACAATTGAGAAGTCTAAGAAGTCTAACGCAGCATTTGCCTTTAAGAGATTTATACCCCCATGAGAGAGGGAGAGAAACAAAGATATGCAGGAGATGTGAACAAGTAACAATGCGAGCTTTAGAAAACAGTACAAACACGGGACCACGTGGTTAATAGCCAGAAGACTTTTACAGAGGCTATTTGGTGTAGAAATACAAAAATGGAAGAAAGGAATGTAGTCAGGCAGTTTTCCCTGAAGAAGTAGCTCTGAGCTAGAAGTGAAGGATTTGCAGGATTTACTGGCAGAGAGAAGGAAAGAGAGGTGGGTACATAAAATGACCTAGCTACAGAAGGTTGGGAAAGAAAGGTACAGGGGGTTCTGGGCACAGCACTTTAGTAGAGTTTGTTCCATTAACATCACTTTCTCATTAACTCTATACCTGAATAAGTACTTGTGTGAAAAGGGACTCAGTAGGTATCCATAATGACTAGCTGTCTGAGTCAAGTGCGCTTGGTGTCAGGTTCACAAGCTTTGGAGAACAGCCTGAGAGGTGACCTCATTTAGGGCAGTGGTTTTCAAACTTAGCAAGCTTGTTAAAAGTGGAGAGTCCCAACCTGACACCCAGAGAATCTGGTGTCTAGAGCGGAGGGCAGGAATTTGCACTGTTTACAATCTCCCTAAGAGGATCTAATACAGGTAGTCCTAGAACTACATTTTGAGAAACACTAGCTAGGGGGATGAATGCCTGGGGTAATAGCAAACAGTCTGCTTCAGGGGATGATGAGAATTTTCTGAGCCTGCTTTAGTAATGATGATGATATTGAGCATTATATACCAGGAGCCATGCTAAGATTCTCAGGTGCTTTTTCAGGTTGAATTCCCACAATACCACCCAAAGAGGTAGGCACTGTTCATATCCCCATTTCAGAAATGAGGTAACTAAGGCTTAAAGGAGCTAAGATCACATAACAACATTTAAATTTAGGTGTATTTGATTTCAGAAGGTGAGCTTTTACTATAATTCTAGTTTGACCTTGAAGCATACAATTAGTGACACTGTTTCTTCCCTCCAATAGCCACATATATTCTATGCCACTATTTGAAGGGCATCTACCAACTCTCCTGGTGCCACAGGCACCACCTATGGCAAAGGATCATGTTTTAGTTTACTTGTTTGCACATTAAAAAATAGGAAGACTCCATTCTCCATTGTATGACAGATATGTAAATTCTCAGGTGAAAGATATAGAATGAAACACAGTATGAGCCTGCTGTATGTGCACAGGCAGGGAACTCTCCCCGCATTGCTCCATTTCCTGCTCTTCTCCAAGTACATGTGCACGTCTGGTCTCCATTCTACCTGCAACAGGAGAAACACCATGATTTCTGTAGGGACTCAGTCAATAGCCCCAGAATAAATGTTTCCAAAGGTTAAACTTGCTTTTCTCACACATGGCTTTACTTAAAGAGATGGATCTGGGTTGAAAACTGTAACTATTTCAGGAAATGAAATACAACTTTATATTTTCATGGTGTCTGTAAAATACTTATAGCATCTTAATGTTTATATACATATATATATTGTTTAGATTCCTTTGAAATTTGTGCTATACTTTCATTGGCTAGAAGCCACAAAGAAGAGAGGGAATCCTGCACCTTTGCAAACATCTTTGTTCCAAATAAATGTTCAATAAGACTCTGTGTAATGTCAAAATCTGGGAAGTTGGGGGGAGGGGCATTGGATCACTCACGATAACATCTGCTCATAATTGGTTTTAAAATGTACCTCCTATACAGATTTTTTTGGGGAAAGAGCTATATAGACTTGCTGGATTGCTTGTCTTGAGTGAAATGCTATCAGATTTACTTAAAGCAAGTCATTGCTTTATATATTTACTACTTATTCATTGTATCTAGTGAAATGAATAGGAGTTTGGGGGAAGTCATTGATTTCACAAGATGGGTTGGATTTGCTCTTTATATAAAACAGGAAGATGCTGTAGAACTGCCAGATTCTGGCATCCCCATGCAGAGAAATACACTTTAACTACAAAACAGCATGTTCTGAGTCTGTGTTTTCTCTGGATAGTAGTAGCAGGAACACAGTGTTCATTTAAATTAAACCAGTTCCTTGGATAATAACAAAGTAATTAAAGAAACCACCAAGGAAAAAGAGCCAATTTATTTGAATCCTGTTCATAAAAACTACATCAAGAGCCTGAAGGTAAAAAATAATGTGGATAAGATGGCAGATTGATGATTTTTTAAAATTCTGCGTGGGATGCATCTTGATATTAATTCAAATGAGTATCCCTCATCTGAAAATAATACAAGATGCAAAATTTTTATCCTTCTTAAGGGAAATGAAATTCTATTAAAATATCCAGATAAGAAATTGCCACGTAGCTTGAAGTCCACTTGACCTCTAGTAATACCTTAACATAAGAACATTATGATTTATTCATATTTTCTGCATTCCCATTGGAATAGAGGGGCCTTTGTCTTTAATGCTTTCAAGAGTTTGAAATTCATACTGAAAAACTTATTTTAAATGATATTGCCTGAACCACAGGGAGATATTTTAGGGCATCAACAATTTTCCTATTTTTGTCAGTAACAAAAATCTAAATGCAGTTGAAAATGTGTATCATGTTTTTATATTAGCATTACACACTGAAACTTATTTTAAAGAAAAACACACCAGTAAAATACCTCTCACATTTATGCTCCATCAGTGTAGCAGTGAGAAATCTAGATCCCTAAACAAAAATTCACAGTGGCTCTTTGTGCAGTTTAGCATAACAACTGCTCCTTTTTGAAAAGCAGTATTCTCTCTCTGCCATGTTCTGCTTCTCCCTCTGAAACACTGGACCACTTGGGCTGCATCTCTACCGGTGAGGGAAGTGAAGAAAAGCTTGCACACTGGAGGATTTGTCAACTGCAGGATGGCAACCCAGTCTTTGAAGAGCAACATACAGAAAATTATCAATGTTGAAGAATTTAAAATGAAATAATTTTTTAGAGAGGAAAAATATACATAAAATGTCCAACTTGTCCATTAACACGATGAAAAGCAAAGAATTTAAACCTTTATTTCACGAACATAAAGTCATAAAAATATACATCAACACCTGGCCAGATAAATAGGAAGAAAAAAGCAGACAGATAAAAATTATACGTGAAAATAAAGGAGAGTTAGAAAAAGGATGAAAAGAAGGGGAGTGGATTAGAAAAGTAGAACCAAGGAAGAAAGACAATAGGACTCAAACTGGGAGAGAAACTCTAGGAGGAAGAAGAGAGTATCACAGGGCCGGAAGAATTCAGTGGACCTTCACCACCTTAACCCCACTCTCTGCAGCCCCCGCTCTTGAATCCGGTTTGTCATCTCTCCGTGCAATTGGTGGATCCTCTCTGAGACTTCATACTCTTCATCTTCAGAATTTCTCAAGCCCCCGGTTTGCTCAGTCTTAACCTGTGTCCAGCCTCATGGGAGGGACTCCTTCAAGTGAAATGTGGACAGGAGGAAGACATTTCAGAGATTTGACCTAAGCTCCATGTCTTACTTATGGAACTTTTTCCTTTCCAGCTGGTCACACAAGTTGTTTTTGCTGATATTAAATCAGGAATAGTTAATAGACATTTACTTTTAGAAAACTTGCCCCGGTTGACATAAAATTCAGCTAAGAGCTGCTAATTCTTTAATACTTTTTATACATTTGAAGGTTTAAATGTTATGGCTATTTTACCTAAAATAAGTTTTATGCTAGAGAGCTCTAATAATTTTCTAATAATTTTCTGTAAGTTCTGTTGATTTATAAGTATTTGTAAAAAAGAGCTTATATTTCAGATAGCCATTCTTTTTGTCATTTCTGGTGCAGTATGCTGGGACTGCTTTGTTATTCTGGATCCTGGGACAGTAGCCATATCTTTCATGGATTTTTTTCCTAATTTTTTTATTGTTCTTTTAAAAGCAAATTGAACAATTTGCTATGTTCTAGAAGATTCTGATGAAACATTAAGCCATGGAGACATGCTAATATTCTCTTATAAGAAAGAAAATTGCGGAAGTACATTTTCTGGCCTTGAAAATGTCAGTTGAGAGAGTCATAGAGCTATATTTTCAAGACTAATGAGAAAAAATCCCAGAGCCTTCAAAAGAGACAGATGAGCAATGAAACAATGTCCATAAGAGACATATTTTTGATGGTATAGTCAGTCAATGAACATTTAATCAACTTTTACTAAGTTCAGTAAACTGCACTAGATTCTGAGAACTTTAAACATAATCCTTACAGTGAAAGATCTTATAATCAAGTGAAGAATTAATTGAAAGCTCACTCTAATTTTTCTAACCTATTGTTTTTTGTTTGTTCTTTAACGTTTGTTACGTTCTAACTCAGATTTGTGTCTGCAACCTAATTTTGTCCACACTAACTTTTGCTTCAGTAACTGTGCATCCAGCCCTCTAACTCAGTCTGAATTAGGACTTTACAAAGTCATTCTTGGTGTGACAGCTTGCAACAGACGTTCTGCACTATATGGAAAATATAGAACCCTGACTCCACCCCCTGTTTTTCTGCATGGCTGTAGATGTACCGTCTCTGGCATAGAGATTAGGACATGAATGATTGTCATCAGTGAGAAAGTTTCAGAGGGACGATTGGGACAGAATGGAGAGAACCTTAATAAGAACAAGCAACCCAAATGCCATACAACTAGTTGTGGTTGATGAACTGAAAGAAGCTCTTCTGCACCTTTCCTGTTTGCCCATTTCTGCTCCCCTCTAACCTTGAAAGAACCTAATTATAGAAATGAGATCATTAGGCAAGTTAACTCTTGACTTATGTTCTCCTGAATGCACATCTTGCCTTGACTAACCTGTTGATTCTTTTCCTAGATAAAAAGAAGTAAGAATGAAGAATGAAGTAGTTAAAGAATGACTAGCTTTCTACCCCCCTAAAGCCCCTCTAAACAATCCTGCCAGCAGATCACATGGGGAAGAGAACATCTGAAGAGAGAGTCAGCCAGTCTGCACACAATAGACAATGATGCAGAACCCAATCTCCTGCCTCAGTGATTCACTGAGATTCTCCTCCCCTGCCTTCCCTTTAAAAACTGTCATTACTGAACAGAATCTTCAAAGATGGCCTCTGGACATGAGTCCACCTTCTCCCCAGATTGCTGGCCTTCCTGATTAAAGCATCTTTCGTTTCTATTGACACTTGCCTCTCGATTATTGGCTTTACAGCAGTGAGCAGCCGAACCTGAGTTCGGTAACATAACCACTCCCAATAAAGAATGTTAGCACAATGGGTCACACATCATACATTAGAGGTTAATATATGACAGGTTAAGAGTGTCATTTCTAGAGGCAGACTTCTAGCTCTGCCACCTATTACCAGTGTAATCCTGGGCAAGTCATTTAACCTGGCTATACATCAGTTTCTTCATCTGTAAAATGTATATGATATTTAGAGTTAAGTGGCTTAATGCCAATAAAGGACTTATTATGTTCCACAGAGTAAGTACTATAAATATTATTATCTCCCCCCCATTCTGCAATTATTATTGCATTAACTGGCCTGACTTGTATGGTAGATAATGGTCAATTGAATTATCCCTATGATGGATAATTTAGACTGTTCTATATGCATTGTATTAGTTTCCTGTTGCTGCTGTAACAAATTAGCACAAACTTAGTGGCTTAAAACAATACAGGGGGCTTCCCTGGTGGCGCAGTGGTTGAGAGTCTGCCTGCTAATGCAGGGGACACGGGTTCGAGCCCTGGTCTGGGAGGATCCCACATGCCGCGGAGCAGCTGGGCCCGTGAGCCACAATTGCTGAGCCTGCGCGTCTGGAGCCTGTGCCCCGCAACGGGAGGGGCCGCGATAGAGAAAGGCCCGCGCACCGCGATGAAGAGCGGTCCCCGCACCGCGATGAAGAGTGGCCCCCGCTTGCCGCAACTGGAGAAAGCCCTCGCACGAACCGAAGACCCAATACAGCCAAAAATAAATAAATAAATAAATAAATAAGAAAATCCTTAAAAAAAAAAAAAAAAAAAAACAATACATATGTATTATCTCATAGTTCCAGAGGTCAGAAATCTGAAAGACGTCTCACTGGGCCTTAATTAAGGTGTCGGCAGGTCTGTGTTCCTTCTGGAGGCTCTAGGGAAGAATCAATTTCTTTGCCTATTATGGTTCCTTGAGGCTGCCGGCATTCTTTGACTGTGGTCCCTTCCTCTGCCTTCAAAAACACCAGTGTAGCATCTTCAAGTTTCTTTCTGACTCTGGCTCTCCTGCCTCCCTCTTGCACTTAAAAGGACCCTTGTGATTAATTCGGTAGACCCAGATAATATGGAATAATCAGGGATAATCTCATCTAAAAATCTTTAACTTAATCACATTTGCAAAATCCCTATTACCATGTAAGGTAACATATTCACAGGTTCCAGGGATTAGGACATGAATGTCTTTGGGAGACCATTATTCTGCTTACCATATATATCAGAAAATATGTATGGAAGAATGCTCATGTTATCAAGAATTATCATTTATCAAGAGTGATAACTGTTACAATTATTACTTCCATGGGATAGAAAAGGGACAATTAAGTAGAACAATACTCATTTGAATTTGTATTATTTTAACATTTATTATGTGCATGCATTACTGCCATTCATTCATTCACTCACTCATTCAGTAAACATTTACATAGCAACTAGACCTCTTGAATTAACCAAATTAGCTTTCTTGTCAGTTATACTACAGAATCAATAAAGTACAAATCAGTGGGACAGGAGGTAAGGGGGCAGGGCACAACCTTTAAAAGAATGACATAGCTGTTGAAGATAGGACAAAAATACTGGTTAGAACCTACTAGGCCCAAGGAGGTGGAAGATTCAATTTCCAGTAGACCTCAAGGCTCATTATATGCTCATTGTAATACATTAGCATATGCTAAATGACACACCCACAGGGGCCATGACAGTTTTGAGGCCAACCACAAAAGGCCAAAAAGTGGACAGTGGCTCAATTCCTGGAAATTCCCACTGCTTTTCCAAGATAGTTAGAACATTCCTCCCACTCATTATCCTATAAAATTACCCAGCCCTTAAAAACTAACCACTCTATATTGCGGGGCCACTCTCACCTCCTGAGACAGTCCACAATCTGTCTATGGAATGTGTATCTCTCTAAACAAACTTGCTTTTACTTTGCTATGGCTCGCTTTTGAATTCTTTCCTGCGTAAAGCCAAGGACCCTCACTTGGCGGCCTCTCCCAAGAACTGGGTCGAGACCTGGGACATGACCATCCTCTCGTACCCCATTTTCCTACAACATCAGCATCAGACTATTATAATGACTCAAAGATTTAGTACCTTGTCAAAACACTTCAAGGGCTTGAGTATGGTCCTCCTATGTTCTACATCTCTGTTGCTAGTAAATGCACTTGAGCTAAAAAAAAAATTGAGCCAATCATCATACTCTCTGATTTAAAAAAATAGAAAGTTTTCTATTTTCAGTTTTCTTGAGATGTGAAAGTGGAAGAAATTCAATCTTTTTGTTTATTGGATGAGAAGGTCTTCACTTTGGTATTTCCAAATCAAGCAAGCATTATCACCTCTGGGGAAAGAACAGCAGGGTTAATTTACCTACTTGGATTTGAATACTGGAGTGGAAATTAGGCTGGAAAAGCAGCTATCAGTACAAAACCTCAGGAGGCCTGTGGATTGGGTGTGGTTTGTATCATGTTAATCTTACTTTCAGTACCAGCTAAATAGTTTTTTTGTTTCGAAGAAAAGGCAGTGGTTCCTCTACCAGGTTAGCACCTTAGCTTGCATGGTGCTTTAAGAATTCAGATGCTCTACATTATGATTTCAATATCTGAATTAATTTGAATAGGAAGAACAGTTAAATATGGATTGTTCACAGATTATTTCAAAAAGCAAGACCTTATTATTGCCAGCACACATGTCACTAGCTGCTGAATGACACCGTGCATCACATTTCATGGAAATAAAAGGAGAGCTCCTTTGTTGTAAATTCATTCATATACTCTTGGGAAATTAGGATGCACAACAGATGTAAATCAGCCTTTAATCCAAATCCCAGTGTGGACAGTGCAGAAGACAGAAGTGGTGGGAGCCAGGGGAAAAAGAGAACCATAACCCATGCAAAGAATAGAGGAGAATATCCTGTTGTTTTTTTTTTTTTATCAGGTTGGACCATTTGTATGTACTCTCAGGCACTAGCTCTACGCTGTTGAATGCTCCCTTTCTTACTTACTGGAGTTGGAGTGAAAGGCGGTCCTAGTTAGAGAAATCCCCAGCAGGACCTTCCTGGTCTAAAACACTAGGACTTCATCTCACAGAGGGGCCTCCGATAAGCACAGGATTCCTTCAGGGCAAGCCACTTGACAGGTTGTGGAAGAATTACTCTTAGACTCCCTTAAAAGCCCCTTTGGGTATTGCACATCCAGAGGTACACAATTCCCAGCAGACTAAGGACCCTTTGGGGACTGGGTCTTGAAGATTCCACCCTCTTCCTGTGCACCTTGGGAATCCTCTATTCCCCTTTTCAAGCTGCCTCTGCACAAGCTTGTTTCTGCATGAGCCACTCATGGGCCAGGTAAGGTGGAGATAGTGATGCTTTACTGCTTCTGTTCAGCTGCTTGTTAGATAGTGGGTCTCCCATGCAGTGCCTACAGATTTTCAATGCCATTCTATTAGGCTAATCACAGTATAATTCTACTTGGATACAAAATTAGCAGCAGAATCATATTTTACCTCTAGCTCCTAATTGGCAACAGTCACATGCTTTTATTAAACTATTCCAATCAAGACTTCGCAGCATCATATATTCTGCTTATCACTGGGCCCACCTGCAGCCAGCTCTCTTCCTCACCTCTTATCAGCAAAGCCAATTACTTTCTCCTGTGCTTGCTTTGTGGTTTTGCTTAAAGACTCCACCACACCTCCACAACTAAGCTCATGGGATATTAGGTAAATCCTATTCCTGATCCTCCCTCCCCACCCTACACAAGTTACTACCTTGAGGTGGTCTGTGAGCTCTGGTCTGTCTGCTTTTCTACAAAGAAGTGTTCACGGCATTCCTTTTATTTCAATGTTTTCTTGCTTTTCTGGGTCTATCTATTGTTTCCCGCTCTCCTCCTTCATTGCTGCTTCCTCTTACTCTTTCTTCCCTTCTCCTTTGTCAAGTTTCCAAAGCCCTTTCTACCCTCAATTAAGAATGTTTTTTTAATGCAATAATTCCTTACAAATTCCTGTTCCAAACAACTCCACTTTTTCATTAATTGATAAGTTTCTATGGAGATGGTATTAAGTAATGAGAAAAGGCAGGCACTTTGGCATCAAATAGAGTTGTATCCATCATTCCTAGGTGGATACATTTTGTGCTGTCCTTAGTCAGTCATGGTATCAGTTTCTTCGTCTCTTAAATAGGACGATTTGCCTCCTTGTGAGGGTGTGAACATTGCATGAGCTATGAAGTGGAACCACTGAGACCTGTGAGCATATACTGCATTAACTTTCTTCCCCTTCAAGTTTTAGCAAGTATTTTTTAAGCAGTCAAGTAGACATTGCACTAAGAAACTTTGGAAGAATGCAAAGCTGAATAAAATGGTGTGTGACTTGGAGGAGTTTGTAACTCAGCAAATAAGATCAGAAGAAGCAAAGTCAAAACCAGATCTAAGTAACAACAGAAACTTATGAACCAGGCACTTAATTGACAAACCTCAAATACACTGTAACAGAAAAGAATAGCTCCTTCCAGTAATAAAACCCTACAACCAATTTATTTACCCCTATTTCCCCTCTCCTCTTTACCTGGGATATATCCCTCCAGAAACCAAACAATTAACAGCAATAACACCAACAGTAACATAATTAATATCAATGAAGCACTCTGAGGCAATAAAGTGGCATAGGAAATCAAAATGGAATCTATGTAATATTCATATTAAATTTAATAACTATTTAAATATTTATAAATTATCTAGCATTTTATATTTGCAAAATGCTTCACAACCACTTTTTATTAATTATTAGATACCACTTATCCCTTGGCACTCAAGTTTCCAGATGCAGCAGTGCTGATTTTTTTCTTATTATTAATCTTAAAGAAACATTTAGCTTTATCAAACATTTTTCTTAGTTCTCATATCTAAAGTATTGGGTCATATGGAAAGAAAAAATAAATCACTACAGAGATAGACATCTTTACAGTACTTAATTCTATCGTCTTAGAACTCAGAAAAGTGAAATGACTCGTCCAAGATCACAGAACAAGTCCTATTAATGGCTGGGCATGTAGAAGTCCTAGATTAGCCTAATCCTGGGGTTTCATTACCGAATATTTAGAGAAGTCAGAAAACTGGTGCTGTGCTAACTGGATTAATTAGAACTGTAATTTGGGGACAAAAATCTGAGCATAGTGCTTATATTTTACCAGGGTCTGTGTAAGTTAGTCCTGTGTGAGGACAGTAGCGCCTAGAACTGCTGAAGTCCAGGTTCACCTAAAGCCGTGAATGTTTTTATATTAAATGTACTTCCCAATAAATGTTGTGATGCCTTGAAACCAGTCTTATTCATGATTTTTCCCTCTAATGCCTGTGTTCTCAAATGCCTTCTCTCCTGCTCAGGTAGAATACATATTATATTGTCTTCCCACACTAGACTTTGAATTCACCAAAAAGACATGGACTGTGTCTTCCTACACTTTATGATTCCCTCCATCTGGGCAGTGCCTGGCATATTGAAAGCACTCAGATATTTTCTCACTACTCCATTGTTAGATGGCAAATCCCAGGAGGGCAGGGCTCTTGTTGACTCATCTTTGCCTTTACAGCAGTGTCTAGTACAGTGTCTCATTTACAGTAAGTCTCAATGAATACTTGTTTTATGAATAAAAAGAAAGTTATACAGACATTTAGTTATTTGTTGTGATACATATAAGTATCAGTTTTATAGTGTCATCTGATAAAAATCAAGGAAACAATGATGAATAACTAGGTAACCGTTCCAGCATGCAGAGGTCAAGCTGGAAACTATCAGAAGCAGGTTCCAATTTGCCTTTTCATGCCTGAATGTTAACACAATTTTTTAAATTAATTATTTTTTTACTGTGTAAAATATCCATATCATAAAGTCCACCAATTTAATCATTTTAAAGTGTATAATTCAGTGACATTAAGCACATTCACAATGTTGTGCAAATATAACCACTATCTAGTTCCAGAATAGCACAATGTTTCTGTAGTTTATAACACAGCTGTTTTGTTACATTCAGGGGTGGGGAATCAAATGTACCACAAATACAATCCAGGGCTTAAGAAATATATGGAAATGAATCAATCACAAAACTCTTCACTAAATTTGAAAAAGCTACTCCTTTCACTCTATCCTCATATTAAATAGTAGTCTGTTGAGATCTGTTGGCAAAAAAAGAGCATGATATTGGGAGAAATAATATGGTTTAGGATTTGATCTCTCTGGGTGCTGGTGACTTAATCTGTCTGCTTGACCCTCAGGGCCTGGATGCAGCTGTGGGAGCTAACTGTGGTCCAGTTGTCTTCACCAGGATCATTTAAAGGAGTCTCCAACTGTGGACTGTAGGATATTGACAAAAATGATTGTGGATTCCCATAACCTACATTAGAATAAGAACTCTGTACAATTTCATAAACGTTGAGCTTCAGCATAATTAATAATGTACAGCAAATACAAAAACTAGTGTGGCTCTGAAATTAACTGCTGAGCTTCACCGTTAGGAATAGGTGGAAGTTTTACCTGGGTATGCTCAAGGGAACTAGCTGAACACTGTAATTGTCTGTGTCCCATACCGGCTGGGGACTTTAACCGAAGAGCCGCCAGTATTTGATCACAGATTCTACTTTAATGGAAGGTATCTCCATTAAGTGCCCCTATGTTGTATTTCAATACACTCTGCAAAAATCTTGCTCCAGTCTCTTTTTGAATGATGAGTTAGCTCTGTCTGTATTTCTTTCATTTTCCTCCTGAACCCTGGTGCAGCAATGGGAATCAGCTTTGGACTGGAAGAAAGTCTTTTAGATTGAATCTGATATTAAAAACAACAACCCTCTTCCATTGCTCCAGTGAAAGAAGTTATAATGCTCTCTGTGAAGCAATACTAAACTTCCCTTCTTTACAGCAGCTGTTCAGGGTTTGACTGTTTAACCATTTCATTGCCCCTTTTGTGCAGACTACTAGGAAGCAGCCGCATAGCAGAGGGAGGAGATCAGCTTGGTGCTTTGTGACCACCTTGAGGGGTGGGATAGGGAGGGTGGGAGGGAGGGAGATGCAAGAGGGAAGAGATATGGGGACATATGTATATGTATAACTGATTCACTTTGTTATAAAGCAGGAAGTAACACACCATTGTAAAGCAATTATACTCTAATAAAGATGTTAAAAAAAAAATGTTCTCAGATTTCAGCTTGCATATGAATCACCCAGTAAAGTGGCTAAAAATGCAGGTGCTTCTACTCCAGAGCTTCTGTTTTAGTAAGTCTAGGATAGAACCTTAGAATCTGTGTGTGTTTCTAGTTTCCCCAGATAATTCTAATGCAAGTGATCGAAGGACCACAGTTTGAGAAGCAACACATTTTAGCCACCTCAACCTTAGATAACAGAATTACATGAACTCAATTATGCATGTTTGTCTCTTTATTGCTAGCATCTTAGAACTTTTCCATGTTAATGGCACAGGTTAAATAAAACTTTTTTCTTGTAAAATGGGGATATAAAACCCCTTCACTAGGTTTTTATAAGGATGATTGGATAATTTAAGCAAAAGGATCAGTAAAGTGCCTAGAATTCTGTAAGCACTTAATAAATAGTTTTAAAATATTTTTCATTAAAATATCTTATCAGCAATATCATTAGCAGCCACAGCAAGCACATCAGCATGGAATCGCCAAAATGTGTTTAGGAAACTGATTGTCCAGATTTTCCGTTTCCTTTACCCCCATGGGGAGTTAAGGTTATCTGAGCTCAAATTAAAGGTCATTAATCTTGGCTGCCACACCATAAATGACATGCCATTTGACTCTGAAAATTACTTAGGGGCCTCTGATTTCTTATATCCAAGATGGAGAGTAGACGTGACCTAAATCTTTAAAAAGGATGAATTAAGAAATGTGATTTCAGTTGTAGGAGAGTCTAGTGAAATTGTTGGGGGTAGCCTTCTGGAGCAGAGAAAAATTGTTCTTAGATATTGTTGCAACCCTAAAGTCTTATTATGGTCTTGTCTTTTAATTTTTATTATTTTATTCAGTTATTGATAACTTCTCATGACATTTTCCCCTTTATTGAAATTTATGATATTTTGGAGAGCAGCCAAGTGCAAAGGTAGATGTTAACCTTCCACGATTGTGACCATCCTTCCTTTGGGGTGGCTTTGGAAACTGTGTTGACAACTTGATATCCTTTTTGTACAGGCTGCTCATTATCAGTACTTGGAAGGTAGTAATGGTAGAGACAGAAGAGATGTTGAGGGAGAGCAACCATTTCTGTTTGTATAATTTGCAGTTTCCTAAGTGTCACTACATATATTAATCTTTTATGAAGGGAACTGAAATTGAACAGTCTGACTTGTGAAGGTGATTTATTTCCCTCTTGCTCCTGTAGCATGGTCATACACAGAGATACCGCAGATTTTCCAAAACTGGTTTTGGAAAAAAGTAAATGTTTTGGACCTAAGTTTTGAACCCACTGACCTCGAAACAACCTGAACTACTCTTTCTTTTCAACTTAGAAAAAAGTACAAAACACAAATGTGCAACTTTAAGATTTATATCAATGCAAACACCCAGTAGTTATAACCCAGGAAAAGATATAGATAATTTCCAGCATCTCAGATCCCCTCCCCTGTCACCTAACGGGGTTCCTTCCGGTTCCCCTCCCTTCTCTTCCTCCTCACCACAGCTGATCACAATTCTGCTTGTCATGGTAACTATTTTTTTTGCTTTTATTTATGTTTTAACACCTAAGTAAGCATCCCCCCTCCAAAAAATAAAAGGTTAGTTTTCCTGATTTTTGATATTTTGTGTCTGGCTTTTTTCACTCAATATTAAGTTTTTGAGATTTATCCAAAATGTTTTGTAAAGCTGTGGTTGATTTGTTTTTATTACTTTATAGTATTTCATTATTTGAACATACCACAGTTTTTTTTTTCCCCAATTCTACTCTTGATGGGCATTTCCATTCTGAACTTTTTCATATGCTGATTTGCTATTTGAATATATTCTTCTGTGAAATGCTTGTACTAAAATTGAAAGAAAAAAAAACAAACAAACTAAATTTTCCCACACACTCTTTCACTAATTTACTATGATCTGTGTTTGGGTGTTGCCTCTGTTCCTATTAACCAGGCACAGGGCTCTGCCATAGTTAGACAGTTCTGGCTATCTAAGATGTCACTTAAAAAATTCCTGAACCTAATGGGTTTCTCAAAAAATCCAATCCTTTAAAATGTTCAATTAAAAAAAAAAGTTCTATAACCGATATCCTTGGGAAACATCATATAAAGTACTCACTTCTTGGACATTCACAAGAAGCATTTATAATAATAAAAATTCTAAAGAACAATGGAGTAAAGAAACCTAGTCAACATTATTTAGTCCAACTTTTCTGCTTCATAGTTAAATTCAGAACATCTAATACCATCTTGTGGAACAAATATTCTGTGAAACACATTTTGGGAAAACCTGGTTTAGAAGAGTCCCCTTTTGTTGGATTTCAACATCACAAGTCAGCAGGTGAAGCACCATGATAAAAAAGCTTCAAAGAAGATATAATTATCTCAGAAATAAAATTACAAAGAATTGAAAATGGAAAAATGGTTCATTTAGATTGGTTTTCCTTAGTTTTTAAAAATTTTTAAGCAATTAAAAAAGCTAATAACTAATACTAAAGAATTTGATATAGAAATGACTATAAAGCTCAGATTCACACATCAAATGCAATTATATTTCCAAAATCTATTAATGGCTCAATTAACTCATAGATCAGATAATTAGGTGTTGTTCGTTAATGATAATTTGTGTGTGCGTGTGTGTGTGTGTGTGTGTGTGTGCATGTGTGTTGTGTGAGTGTGATGGAAAAATCACAGCTTTTTAATGCTTAAAGGCAATTTCTTATGATGAAGTAGAGTTGAGTGTACATTTTGTTTTAACATTTTTTGTGGATTTTTCAGTTTGGATATGTATAGTATTTTTGCTTTTCCAGATTCCTCACTTGTAAATAACAATGTTTCCTAAAGTGCAAAAGTTAACATTCAAATCAAAAATCCTCAGCTTCTTCTCTACTCTTAAGAAAAAAAAAGTTTAGAAAAATTAACTGCTTAGAAGTATTATTATTAAAGAAAGCCATCAATAAAATAGAGGCAGACCTTTTCTTCATAATCACTAATTTGCTCTCATTATGGAGAAATTTGCCACTATATTAATAAAGTAAATTACTTATTATTGTTAGATTATTTGTTGCTATTTTGATATAACAGCAAAATAAACGGGGATCACCAAATTTGCATCACCTCATAGTTACGTATTTACTATGTTCTGATAATGCATCTGTGCAAATTACACACACCAATTGGCCCCTGATATAGAAAACATTAGAATGAGTCTAGGAGGAATCCTCTTTGACTGAGTGTGTAATTGGAGATCACGTTCACTTATCTCTTTTAGCCTTAAGGCTCTTGGCTTTCTTTGCCTGTCACTCAGGGTAATGGTTAGTTACTGTCAGAACGCAGCTATAATTGGGAAAGGCACTCCCTAAACACAGAAGTTTCAGGAAGGTGAGAATTCATATCCAGCCTAGTGAGCCTGGGAAGTTTTCCAATCCTCCAATGCTGTACTAAGGCACAAAAGCAAATTGAATTTAATTGCTTAGGTAACATCAAACCATATTTAAACAGAGGCTCCTTGACAACATCCTTCTTAAGAAACTCATTGTAATAAAACTTTTATTTTTTCCTACAAGCTGGTCTTGAAGTTTGCATTCATTTTGAAATTTCTTCCATTTAAATTCTTTACTTTTTCACAGAGAATTATAACAAAATAATAAGTTCATATTACTATTAAGAGGAAAACTTTTGTGATATAAATATTCTACAACCATCTGGAAAAATAAATGCAAAATTAGAAAGTATAACTAAACTGAATGTTGTTAATGATGTTAGTTACTAAAATTGATGTGCCTGTGCACTCAGATTTGAAAACCTAAGTGTTTTTCTTTCTAAAATGGAGCATATTTTGAACTTTTGAGTTTAGGATTTATGATTAAAAGTTAATCACAAACTATTATCATCAGTACTCTCCAATCTACTGTCATACTTAATTTATGCAGAATAGTTTTAGGCATTTTTTTCTGGCTTCATAGAAAATTAAATTGGGGATCCTCTACTTCATTTATCAAGGATGTTTACTTTTTCCAGATAAAATATTTATAAAAATTATTTTATATCCAATTATTTTTTTTCTACAAAATATTTTGCATTAGGACTTGCTGCATTTTGGGGGTGTAAATCATATGTGCTCCTCTACCTCCTTCTTCAAGCAATTTTGCCCCCTCTTTTTCTTTCTGTAGTGCATTTTTATATGATTATTTCCTGTAATCCCCTTCAGATAATTGATTGGAATTTTCTTCTTCTTCTTATTTTTAACATAAGACCATATTTTTCCTATACATTTAGTATTTTTCTCTTCTTCCTCCTTCCATCTTCTTATAATTGTGTACCCTTTTGCTTAAATAACCCAGCTTCAACTTCTCCATGCCCTATTGTCTTTACACAACTCATTTTAACTTATCTTGAACTCATTACACTCCCTTATATTCTTCCTACCTATTTGGTCAGTCCATCAAAATGTGCCTATCAACAATTAATGTAACGGTGTTGATAAAAGTAACTCCTGACAAAAACCTGCTTATTGAGATAAGAAAAATACACACTAAATAATTAAAAAGCATCAGTTAATTAAGCACTAAATTATAGTGGAAATTCCCAGAGAGTCTCAATGTTTGTTGTACCAAGATCCCCTTTCTAGAAAAGTTGTTTAAAAGTGATTCCCTATCTACAGTGCATCATTCTTTATGACTGGCTAAGCTGGTCTACAACTGATTGGGCCAAAATTCTCTATCTAAGCCAAAGGCTACGGACTAAAATGAAATGCCCATGGGCCAAAATTTTAATTGGGTTACACAGCTAATAGTAACAGGTGGTGATATTGCAGACGTATAGATAAAGAGTTATGGATTTTCAGAGAAGATAAATATTGCAACTTTTTGGTGTGGGGAGATCTGTGGGAGAATACAGAAGAATGATTTGGGACAGAGGGATTAGAAAAAGCTTGGTAGGTGAGATAGCATTTCATCAGTCCTTGTAAGACATATATTACTTCACCACGCGGAGTTGAAAGCAACTCCAAACAGTGGAAACAGCATGACCCTAGAATATTTAACAAATGAGATGTATACTGGCAACAAAATGTATTAATGGTCCAGCTGGAAAAACTATCAGTGGATAAATCAGAGTAGTGGGAGTTCAGTTTGGAAAGGTAAGTTGGAAGAGATCATGAAATTTGTTCATGCAGGGTCCAGAGAGTTTGAGTAACTTAGTGCTGGATTGTACACATGTGCTGCTCAATTTCCCTTTAAGGAAGGACTTGTTGCCCAGCCTGTGCTGTCAACATCTGGCCCATTTTGTGGCAGAAGTTGTGCAACAATGGATGCATGCCAGTGGGATCCACTGGTTCTACCATACAGTGTATCACCTGTGGTAGCTAGCCCGATAGAATGTTGAAGGGATCCTTACAAAGCTTATTGAAGGTGCCAGCTTGGGGATGTAGAGTGGTGGTGCTATTCTTTGGGATGTGCCCTGAAACACTGACACAAGACTGTTGTGTCCCAAATAGTTATAATACATGGGTCTGGAATCAAGGGGTATGCATAGAATTAGTCCTCTTGCCATTACTCCCAGAGACCCACTTGGAAATGTGTCTTTCCCATCCCTATAACTTTAGTCTCTACTGAATTAGAAGTCCTTATTTCCCAGGAGAGGAACAATTCCACCACTGGACACAATAATGTTTTCACTGAAACTGAAGCTATTATAGCTGCATGGTCATTTGGGGCATCATATGTCAGTAGACTAGCAGACAAAGAAAATAGTTACCATGCTGGTGAGAGAAAAATTAACTCTGATTATCAAGAGGAGCTAGACTAACTGCTACATAATCAGAATGGTGAAGAGATCTTGGAGACCTATTGAAGCATCTCTTGGAGCTTCCATGCCTGATAAGAGTGAAAGGAAAATTACATCTTCCACAGCTTGACAAAAGCAAAACAGCCACACGCTAACAACCCTCAGGAATAAAGATCTGAATCAGGCCATCTAGAACATGGAGACGTAAGAGATCATTTGTCAGAAACCAAACTTCGATATGAAAACGGCAACCAAAGTCTCAGACTCCTCAAGGAAGAAGCTCTCCATCATCAGACTGGACAAATACCTAGAACAGTTACAGTGCTGGACAAAGATGCAGAAGCCAACTCAGCTCACATACTGGCATTACCTGGCGGTGCAGGAGCGTTCATGTTGGAGAGTCTGGGATCTGAAGCATAAGTACCCTAGCCATCCTCTCTATGGACACTTTTTGGAGGCATTCTTTACATTTATCAGAGGACCTGGCTGAGTTGAGCTCCTGTTGCCTAGAACTGTGACCTCGAGAATGTGCCTTTTATTGGTTTTTTTCTACTTCATGTCACATTTCCCTGTAACAGCTTTCTGGAATGTACTCCCAAATAAAATACCTGTACCAAAATAATAATAATAATAAAATAAAATGAAACACCCATGGAAGCAGGTTGTGAGGAGCCTGGCATGAACTCTGCCCCACAGAACATTCTATATTTAATTCTATATTGAACAGAATCAACTTTTTCCTTTTGGGACATTTGGATAACAAATATATGGGAACATTTTGGAATTTATAACAGCAGTAAAAGAGAAACAGAATGAAACGTTTAGTTACCAAGGAGATAAAATTACTACAGTGAGGTTTTGGTGCATTAAAATCTGAAAACACTCCTGATACAATTAGAAAGGGTAGCTAAACATAACAAACATCTCTTTAACTGAAAACAAAAGAAATCCCTAGGGACTAATCAGCAAAAAGTGATCTGGAAGTCAGAGTTGGGCTATGGCTGCTGGGAGATGGGAGTGGGGATGTGAATGCAGGTTATCGATTCTAGAAATCCAGAAGGTCAGGTTTTAATCTTTGTGGGAATGAATGGAAGATCAAGCCTTAGGCCCATGCAAGGCAGGGAGTTAGAACCGACACTCAGACATAAAGCTTGGACAATTAAAAGTCTGAGGAAGAAAGAACCAGAAAGAATCTGTCCATAAGCATAGAGGTGACAAAATACCAGTCTTTCTTGGTTGGAGCTCTGGGTAGAAAATAAAAGTCTACTCTGAGAATTTTTAAACTTTGGATTTCAAATCTGCGTTAGCTACGATCTTAAATGTCTTCCAAGCTGATATATCAATATAAAAATTATTGCCGGCGCAGTGATAATTCTAGAGAATCTTGAACAGAGTGTGGTAAAGGTGACAGGATGTCACTTCTGAAATTAAGTTATAATTTCGGAAAAGGCCAACTTGTGTTGTGTCTTGCTTGTGCATCCCCCACTCCCCCTCTTTGATGAAGGCAGCTGTCACATTGGCAGCTGCCCCGTGGAGATCCTCATGTGGGAAGGTCAGTAGTCAGCACTGAACTTAAACCCTCAGTCCAACAACCAGCAAGGAGCTGAATTCACCTAACAGCCACTCATGAGCCTGGACGTGGATCACCTCCTCCTCAAGGCCTGAAACGAACACAGCTAGGGCAGACATCTGGATTGCTCCCTGTGAGAGAACCTGAGCCACAGGGACTCAGTGAGGTCAGACCCTGATTCAAGACTCACAGATATTGTGAGAAAAGGAATGTTCATTGTTTGCAGCTATTGGGTTTTAGGGGTAATGGTTACACAGTGAGATAGAACTAATACAGAGTAAATCCTATTGGTGGAAGCTCCTATCTTCTCTTCAGTCTCTCTGTCACACCAATGAAGATTCCCACTCCTTATTTATGGAATTGTCAATGTCTCCAAAAGGAAAATCCACCCACCCACCCTGTGATTTGGATGGCAAGGAATAGGAGAGGTGGGGGAGGTAGAAGATGAGTACAGACCTACAACCTGGAAGAGTAAGTGAAGCAATTTTCCATTCCAGGGAAGTCAGTTCCACAGTGGACTAGCTCCAATCATCCTTTCTGCCCTCTTCAGATTTGCTTAATATTTGCCATCCTGTACATTGTGGACATTTTGTTTGTTTTTCTTCCTGTTCTGTTTATTTGTTTGTCTTTTTTTTGTTTGTTTTGGCTGCCAAGCTTTTCTTATTTGGGGTTACCTTCCATTATTTAGAAAAACTCGTCTGCTCTGTTTAAGAGACACTGAGGTATTTCCCTGAAGTGATTAAGTTTCTGTATTATCAGTTCAGCCTAAGGTTTTTGAACAATAATATAAATGTTGCTTTAAATGAAATAGAAACCGGCAAAGACACCCCAAATGCTCAGTATAATCAGGATAAAGTTTAGAAGAATTTTTAACATACACACACATATTTGTTATGTACATTAAGCAGTCTGAGGATATGGTGAAAGTAAAGTACAGATAATAATGGAAAATATTAGACAAATTGGAAGACTGGTAAAGTGTGAACTAAACTCATATCTCTAGAAGTAAATTGTCTTTGGAAACTGATTCTCTAAATGTCAGTGTCATCAAGCCCTAAAGGGATTTCATTCATCAAGGAAAGATCAATTGATTTGATGGAAAAAACAGCATGTTATGTGCTAAAAAATGACATTGTAGATTTTTTTGTTTGTTTATTAAACAAACCCCTTTGGTTTTAAGGTTAAGGCACTTACTACTGTGGAAAATGACCCTTCAGAGTGAACAAAGCAAGTAAGTCCAAATATTGAATTATTTGTATGCCTGTAAAATAGTATTTAAACATAAAAGCTGGCAGCCCAATGCTCTAAGTACATCAGTGTCTTCTACAGTGGTATTAACATCACTTACATCAGTACTTCCTAACAACAAAGAACGCTCCATCCTTAGTCCCACAGACCATATTTGTAAGGTCATACACATGTTTACATGATTTAAAAATCATTGCTTTTAGGGCTTCCCTGGTGGCGCAGTGGTTGAGAATCTGCCTGCCAATGCAGGGAACACGGGTTCGAGCCCTGTTCTGGGAAGATCCCACGTGCCGTGGAGCGGCTGGCCCCGTGAGCCACAACTGCTGAGCCTGCGCGTCTGGAGCCTGTGCTCCGCAACGGGAGGGGCCGCGATGGTGAGTGGCCCCCGCTTGCCGCAACTAGAGAAAGCCCTCCAACAGAAGCGAAGCCCCAACACAGCCAAAAATAAATAAATAAATAAATAAATAAATAAAAGAGGCTGTGGACTAAATTAAAAAAAAAAAATCATTGCTTTTAGAACTTTATTTTTGAAGCCACATTTAGATGTAAAGTCTTTATATGAATGGCCTATAGCTCAAGACCTTTTATTTTTTTATTTTTATTTATTTATTTATTTATTTGTTTATTTTTTATTTTTTAATTTTTTTAATGTCTTTATTGGAGTATAATTGCTTTACAATGGTGTGTTAGTTTCTGCTTTATAACAAAGTGAATCAGTTATACATACACATATGTTCCCATACCTCTTCCCTCTTGCGTCTCCCTCCGTCCCACCTTCCCTATCCCACCCCTCTAGGTGGTCACAAAGCACCAAGCTGATCTCCCTGTGCTATGCGGCTGCTTCCCACTAGCTATCTATTTTACGTTTGGTAGTGTATATATGTCCATGCCACTCTATCACTTTGTCGCAGCTTACCCTTCCCCCTCCCCATATCCTCAAGTCCATTCTCTAGTAGGTCTGTGTCTTTATTCCCGTCTTGCCCTTAGGTTCTTCATGACCTTTTTTTTGTTTTCCTTAGATTCCATATATATATGTTAGCATACGGTATTTGTTTTTCCCTTTCTGACTTACTTCACTCTGTATGACAGACTCTAGGTCCATCCACCTCTAGATGACCACTTCTGTTATCTCCTCAGCTCTGATTTAAGGACTGAGTGTATCATTTATTAGGGAGATAACTTCTGTCTATAGTCTTTCTCTCCCCTCTCCCTCTTTCCCTCTAACTTTCTTTCCTTTCTCTCACCCTTCCTCCCTTTCTCTCTCTCTCCCTCCTTCTCTGCCTTCCTTTTTTTCTTTCTTTTGTAAATAAAGCTGACTCTTCCTACATTTAGTAAAACCAAAAGCCACACTCTACACTACAGAGTAGAGCCCAAATTACCAATTATGATGTAACCTGAGTATCTCTGATTTCTTAGCCTTTCAGAGCCATCTTTACATTAATACCCAAATATATTAATAAATAATAAAGTAGTTGAATCCACCATCTTCTTTCACCACAAAAACTAAACCTTTCCCTTCATACTCTGAACATCCTTAGAGAATGAACACAGTTTATTGACATTTCTTTTTGCTTTCACTTCTTATTGCTCCTTTGGCTGCTTCTGGGATTTTCTTGAAAAGATGCTACCACTATCACAAAGGCTTCAGAGAAGGGTCCAGGGCACGTAGCCCTTCCCTCACTATCCCATCCCATCTCATGATTTTCCATAGAGAAACTTTAAAAAAACTTTTTATTTTGAAACAGTTTTTAATTTACAGAAGAGTTGCAAAGATAACACAGGGAGTTCTTATATATTCTTTACCCAGCTTCCCCTAATTTCACATTTTACATAACCATGGTACAATTCCAAATCTAAAACAAGAAGCGTTGCCTGAATTTGATGTGAATATTTTCATATATTAATTAAACAAATAGTTATTAAGCACCATTATCCTAGGCTCTGGGGACATAGTGATCCGCAAGATAGAGCTCCTGCTTCACGGAGTTTATGTTTTCACCTCTTCCACCTCCCCGTTTCTATAGTCAATGTCATTGCCATGCTGTTGAGCCACCGATTACAGCCAATCTTCCTGAAAGTGTCATAGTTTTTGAATTTTACTAACACCATTAGTACTAACTAATTTTACTAACACCATTCCACAATTCCTGTTTTTTTACATTTTGTCTTGCTTTTATTTGAGTGATTGAAAAATACTAAGATGAGTCCAGATTGTGGAAAGTTTAGAGTGATGTTTGTTACCTAATTCACATGACAACATCATTCATCTACTTATCCGAAATCGAGGTTTACCCTGAGTGACATAGCAAAGTCAGATTGCTAAAGTCAAATTTAGAAATTTGTATATTGTGACTATTTATATTTTTTGATTAATATTTGTGCTTTTCTGGTACAAATATTATTGATAGAACTACTATGACATATCAGCGGCTGTTGGAGCCCATTCTACAAATTATCTCTTCCAACTTTTTTTTGTTGTTTTAGTTTCAGATATTTATGACTGTATGTCAATTCTTTGGACACCTTCATTATGCCAGTATTAAAATATGAAGCACCAAGGAAACAACGCTTTTACATGTCTTAGGAAACACATGTAGTTAAGTGAGATGTAAAAATGAAACCTTCAGTTTTCTGAAGCAGGTAATAATTATAACCTCAAACTTCCAGAGTTACTTAAAGGATTTATTTTTATTAGCATAAAACTTCACTAAAAATGTGTTTATTCAGTGCATATAAAACACTCAGGTAAATCTCTTGGTAATATAGATCTCATTGTTTTGGCTTTTTAAAATGTTTTTGAATTATATACACATATATAGAACACATATATATTTATGTATATATGAAAACCATCTCATTAATTTATATTATAAACCATGAGTCATAATTATGAACATAATTTCTTTGAATGGTTTCTGGTAAAAAATGAAATCAGATACAATTAGAAATCTCCTCAAATGTGTCCACTAAGTTACCCTAACAGCAGAGAGAACTAGTACTTCAATGGTGGTTATTACCCAGTGGAAGGTAGAGTTGGTCTAAGTTGACAACACTACCTAAGTTAGAATATGCGTTATCATTGTTGTTATGGATGAGGAGACATCCATCCAAACAATGGAAGTCACAGCAGCCTTGGCAGGAGATTCTCCTCTTTTTTAACAGTTTCCTGATTGCATTCCCTGCAGTCTTGCCTCAGTTCCTTGCTAACTGAAAGATTATTGACATTTTTTGATCAGCATTCTCCCTGTCTATGCATCAAAGCTGTATAGAGAAACCCAAGTGAGGAAGAGTACAGCTACATGAAAAATAAGGCAGAGGAAGATGTTCAGGTTTCACATGAGATCAGAAAACAAATGTTCAAGGGCATAAAATTAGAACCATGGCATGCAGCCATGATGATATGGCCCATTATGGGAGATGTCTTGTGTTCTTTGGTCAAGCATATGCATTCAGTTCTTGCAAACATTCAAGAAGACAAAACTATGACAGAAATTTGGTTAGAACAAGGACTTGGCTCATCAGATTACAGTCTTAAATCTCTGTGATGGCATTTCCCCTATCTGTGATTCTCTGAAAACATAATTCATTTGAGTAAATACTCAATAAACTTGCTAGTCGATACTGAAATTTCTTAAGTTACTTAAGTTTTTTCTTGGTCTATTAGAACCACTTTGTTCTTTTCACAATAATTTATTTACAAGGAAATTTTTCTTTATGTTACTGTGTGTCCCATTGTGCTGGGGCTTTCAAGTTGTAAATTATTTTGATGGTATCGGAATTTAACTGTAGAATTGCAGGGCATTTTTAACAGTGGTACACTGAGTTTGGAGGAAAAGTTTGTCTTCTCTTCTCCATAGCAATAATGGACATGGACTTAGGGTCTTGGGTGTGTATTTAACAAAAGTGGGTGGAGTGAGGGATGGGAATGCATATGGGAATAGGTGGGGGATTAGGGATGGATTTGAAAGAGCAAAAGAGAGCGATAGAGGGAGAGATGTTTTGAGCATAAGAAACACTGAATACAAAATTCAATAACTGGAATTACCTGCCTTTAAAATTTATCAGAAAAAAGATGAATACAACCTTTTTTTTTTTTTTGAAATCTTAAATTTAAATCAGTCTGATGTATAGCGTCGCCTGAAATCTCTACTTTTTGGTTATCACTTTTGGCCTGCAAATGTCTTAAATTTATGAATTTCTCAAAAAAATAATAGTTTTAAAATCCAGCCAATGAAATGACTTCTAAATTTTTAGGGAAATCTCATTCTCAAGAATCTGGTTCCCAAGTTTGTGCAGAAGACACTGTGAGCCCACAGCCTCTACCACCAGGAACCACCCAAACCAACACACCTGTGTGTCCCACACAACCCTTTCCCTTTGCTCCCATTTTCACAGAGTATCACATATTTATAGAGCTGGAACTTTGGAGTTCACAAAAACATCATCATCTCTATTCCTGCAAATTTCATAAATATGTAATTTAAATGCAATTTCTTTGTTTTCTAAAAAAAATAGTCAGGATAATAAGTGAAGTAGGATGTTAATTAAGGAGAGAGAGAGAAAATGAAAATATTTAATTCTTATTGCTAAATCACATACCCAAGCAGCAGGGAATGTATAGACTGAAGCTTAAAGACTAAAGAAAGAGGAGACATAAGTTTCAAGCAGAGTTCCCAGCTGGCTGTAACATTTTCCTGTGGTGCCAGCATGTTTGAACTAACAATTATTTGGAAAGAATGGGACTTATTAAGAGAAAGAAATCAACCCTCTTAGGTCTTCCAGGATGGACATAATAATAAAAAAAATAATTATTGGCTCTCTGAAACATCTTTCATCCATGGATCTCCGGAAATTTTATCCAATATTACTTAATTAAAATTCATACTACTTCTATATCTGAGGGAGAGAATTGCTATATTTTATAGATGAAAAATTGCTTTTCAGAAAGATTGAACAACTTGACCACACAAGTTTTTATGGTTGTAAATTGAAATAAATACCATTGCCTTCTTTCTATGCCTAAATAAGTTTCACCAAACTAAGAAATTAAAATATAGGCACTTCCCTGGAGGTCCCGTGGTTAAGACTCCATGCTTCCACTGTAGGAGGTGTGGGTTCAATCCCTGGTCAGGGAACTAAGATGCCACATGCTGCGTGGCATGGCCAAAAAAAAAAAAGAAATTAAAATGTAAAATAAGCAATTTTTTGAGTCTAATGACACAAAATTACTCATGTTGGATTTGGAGAAGGGATTATTTTTCCTTCTTCATTGAATTGATCAGATACTTTGGTGATATTTTTTACATAGCACAGATATTTTCCATTTATGTTTAGTTATTCTGAAGGCTGGAAAACATCAGAAAACCCTTTCACATGCCTGGGTTTTGTTCTCTATGTATCCAATTTTCATTATGTCTTGACCACTCAACAATTCAATCCTTGCTTGATTCAAGCTCCCCCTTTAAAAATTTTTTTTTCATGAAAGTGCTATTAAAATAAAAATGCCTCCAAACAGAGGGATGCATTGTGGTTAAAGGACAATAAAATTTCTGAAAAGAAAATCAACTTTTGAAATATTAGTTGCTATTAATTGTTAGAAATTAATGTCACACTATTTAACAAGAAAATTTATTTTGTGTGCTCAGTGAAGTCAATTGTATTATTAATATGTAACTTATCTCTCATAATTTTCTTCTACATTCAAGTAAATTGGAGTATTAGTGAAAGCAATCATGGTAATGTCAATAACCCCAAGAACAGTGATAATATTGGTACAAACAGGTCAAATTTAGTATTTATTCTGTGCCAAGCTCTGTGCTAAGCATTTCAGAGTTCTCATCTTCTCCTTTCATCCTTACCTAGGGGGCAGGTATTATTGCTAATAAGTAAACTGCTTTTGTTCATATCTTAATTATACCACTTACTAGCTCTCTTACCTGGAATGAGTTACTTAAAGTTTAGAGGGTTCCTCATCCACAAAATCAGGGTGATTAAAAGGTTATTGTGAGGATTAAATGATTAATACACAGGAGATCCTTAGAAGAGTACCTGATACATGGTAAAGGTCTCAATACATATTAACTATGGTACAAATGAGGACACTGGGCTTCAGGGATGTTAAGTCATTTGCCCATGGCCATTGGTGTGGTGCATAGAGGAGCCATTGCTTTCCAACTTCAAATTCTGGGCTTCTAATATCACATTAATTCTAGTTGTTGGTAGCCCCTAATAAATTACAACTACTAGAATTAAGTTTCTTAAGGACAGGGAATGTAACTTAAGTATTTAAATTGTTTTTCCCATTTTTATTGAGAAATAATTAGTATACATCACTGTATAAGTTTAAGGCATACACCATGATGGTTTGATTTATATGTATTGTGAAATATTTACCACAATAGGTTCAGCTGTAACTTATATATCTTTGTGTTCTCAGGCCTCAGCACAGTGCATAGCTCCTACATTGTTCGTGCTTAATTTGATTTAAAATAAAAAGTAAGGCTCTGTTTACTGTTTCATACTTTTTACCAAAAGAGCATAGATTATATTTCTTGGCTATTCTTCCCATTTTCTCTTCCTTTTTCTGTAAAAGGCATAGTTATTTACCTAGTGACTACTACATCAAATCCAAGTAGAGAGCTGGGAAGAGTTATTTCACTTCCTTACCATTATTTGTCCACCATATATCTTAATTCAGTACTGGAAATGGTACACTGATAATTATTAGTTAATTCTTCCACATAGAGACACTCAATGTTATTTTTATATGATACTGAAATCCTTTATCTTTTGCATGGATTATTTGAAAATAATATAGCACTATTCATTCTTGATAGCAATCTCAACATCCTTCTTCTTTCATCTAAAAAGACTTTAATACTCACCAAAGAAAATGAAGGAGGTAGAAGTTCATGACAGTATTGAACCGTGTATTATTCTAATTCCATTCTGAGAGAGACCTCAAGAGATCAAGATCTTATCTTATATCAGACAAAATCACATATAAATCATCCTGGAAAGATGAGGGTGCAGCTGATTAACAGAGAAATTTCCACAAAATCCCTCAGACCTTTGGTTTATCTACAACTTTCAGAAGGTTATTATTTAGGTTTAACCTGTAATTTCTATTTTCATGTTCCATGGAAGCAAATGAATGTTGCCTGAACTATCTTTTGGTTTTGAACATCCATTAAAAATAGATCATTAACAACAATTCAAAATTCCTATCTGTGTGCATCCTATAATGTATTTTGCTTTGGAAGTGTAATTTTTTTGTGAAATATCAATTTTTTTCGGGTTTTTGAAAGAATCTGGCAAAAACAATAATTACAACAACAACAAATAGCAGTAGGTAAACTGAGAAAGAAGGAAACGTAACTGGCCTATATATATATACATATATGTGTGTATATGTGTATATATATATATATATATTCTTTTGAGTATGATAATAATCCTTTAGTACAATTCAAATGAGCAAATTATTGTTACTGTAGAAGAATATCAGCTAGGAAAAATGGAAGTGGCTGCATTCCTCAGAGACAGACCAGTAATGTTGCAAGAGAATTGCTTCCAAAATGAGGGGTAATTATTGACCTGAAATCACTTCTCTAAGTTATGTGAGTTGAGTTGCCATCATTTTGTTATTGCTGAAAATTAAGATTTTGTGATATTTTCCAACTATAATACTCATTTTAAATGACTGTTTAAAAATTGTTTTCTGACAGATATGCATTTTTTTAGCATGCTTCTTTAGCCGGACCTAGAAATAGGTAGCATTTAATAGCCAACCTTGGGTTTCTGAGATTGGGTATTACAATGAAAAAAATCAGGACATCTATGTTTTGCCTTTGGTTTTGTCACCACAAGTATTCTCAGTATGTATTTCTTTCCTTTATTATTATTTTTGGCATTATTTTTATTCACAAAAACATGGTGTTAAACTAAATTACCTCTTCAGTCCTTTCTAAAGATATTGTAGTATGTACAGAGAGTAATTCACACTTGTTCAACATTTTCCAACAAGATAAAACGAAACTCTTTTCTGTAGCTTCCAGTTTGTTAATGTCACCGTGTTAAGCCATATCACCACAGATGGATGTTTTCTCATTTCTTAAATTTTTCCTCTACTTTACTTCTAAATATCTTTACTTATGCCATGCCCTCAACCTTAAAGGAACATTTCTCCATGTTACTCTGGAATTCATATTTAGTATTCAAGATACAGGTCAAATATGCTCTCTTTTAAACTTGAATATCTGAATTTTTTCCATTTAACAGACTATGAATGACCCATTTCAAAAAGATTTTTGAGGTGTACCTTGGTATTCCCAGCAAAAATCCACAGTACTCTAGATCATAGAGATTCAAGACAGGAAGTCAACACATAACCAAAGCCTTTCAAAGTCTCACTAAATCAAAGTCAGATGATTTGGGTTCCCAACAATTGATTTTTTTTTTTTGGCTTCATAGTAACCCCCAGAACAGAAGTCTGGCTATAGCCATGGGAAATGATCCACAGTCAATGGATACCTCCATTGATCCTTTTATATTGATTTCCCTTTATAAGGAATGATGTCATTTGTGATTAATTCAGTCTTCTTACACTTGCTGCCACTGATTTCCTGCCCTTAAACACTGCTCTGGCCATGATGCTTTATACAGAAGT
The DNA here is from genome assembly GCF_949987535.1 of Balaenoptera acutorostrata. Lineage (NCBI taxonomy): Eukaryota > Metazoa > Chordata > Mammalia > Artiodactyla > Balaenopteridae > Balaenoptera > Balaenoptera acutorostrata. The sequence goes on from NC_080080.1 coordinate 43,544,609, forward strand.
CTCCCTCATTAAAACAACAACCATTTTATGGGAGAGAGATTTTTGTGGAGATTCAGAAACACATCTGCATTATGGAGCTCTTCTGGGGTATTGGGTAAAAAGAGAGTCTGCAAAAACACACTGTAGTCTTGAAAAAGGCTAATCCATCACTATGATCATTGTCTTGACATCATGAAAAGATGAAGGAGTGAGTAGAGAGTTGCATGGAGCCATGTAGGAGTCAGGAAGAAAGTGTTAGTTTGTTTCTCCTTATTTTACTTATTTGAAATTGTGAATCTCAATAACCTCAGCCCATGCAAACATTTTTGAGTCTGAAATGTGTAAGGTGCCCTTGTGCTATAGATATGTCCATGTCCTACATCTCTTACTGACTCTATGCTTCCAAGTAAGGAAGGTTGTGTTGCCTGTGCTGTCCTGAATATGGAAAGATTTCAGTATTTGTTAAATAAATAGATACTGGGACCTTCTCTCCTTCACATATTAGAAGCTAAAGACAGACAAAGTACTTAAATAAATTCTCCTACTCCTTGTTTTCACAATCAAATTATTTATAATCACATGTATAAATACCTATTACTACATAGTTCTTAGAGTCCTATGAGGCGGTACACAACCTTGGTCACACAAAAGAATTACCTGGAGAGCTTTAAAAACCACTGGTGCCTGGACTTCCCTGGTGGCACAGTGGTTAAGAATCCACCTGCCAATGCAGGGGATAGGGGTTCGAGCCGTGGTGTGGGAAGATCCCATATGCCATGGAGCAACTAAGCCCGTGTGTCACAACTACTGAGCCCGTGAGCCACAGCTACTGAACCCCACGTGCCTAGATCCTGTGATCCACAACAAGAGAAGCCACCACTATGAGAAGCCCTCGCACCGCAACAAAGAGTAGCCCCCTCTCGTCGCAACTAGAGACAGCCCGCGTGCAGCAACAAAGATCCAACACAGCCAAAAATAAATAAATTAAATAAATTAATTAAAAAATAAGTAAATAAACAACACTGGTGCCTAGATCTGAGCCCAGAGTTCCTAATTTAGTTGATCAGGGATTCTGATTTAGTTCATATTAGGCATCAGTTTTGTGTGTGAGTGTGTTTGTTCTTCCCATATGAGTCTGATGTTCAGCCAAGGTTGAGAACCAATATAGAAAAGCAACAATGGCAAATGGTTCCAGGATAAATGAACAACAGAATTCAATATTATAAACTATTTGTAGGCAAAACCCCGTGGACAACACACAGATAAGTAAAGCCCCAAGAAATTTATAATTGGAGATTTGTTTTAGTGTTTTCACCTTAATCATCAGTATAAAGAATGTATTAAGTGTCTATTATCACTGCTTTAGGTCTTGAGTTAAAGAGATACAAAGACTTGGTCATTTTACATCTTTTACTGACTATTTTAAGGCATTGGTTTTTCTCCACTATACTGTAAAATACACAGTTTCTTCAAAGAAATGGAGGTGGAATAAACGAAAGTGTTCACTGAAACCAAAGTATTCCACCACCAGTAAATTTATGTAAAAAGAGTCAGAGAGCCACCTCTCAGACCTGAAATGTCAAACTTGTAAAAATAGTATTCTTGGGAGTTATATTTGATCATTTGTTAAATATGGGGATATAAAGTGTAGAAATCCATGTGTAATGCTTCAAATCCCTAATCTGGTTTAAAAGGTCAGTTGAAGCCTAAAAGGACTTGACATTTTACCTTTTAAAGTCTGACTTTTGGTCTTAAGACTTAACAACTTTTCAGCCTGAATGACCTGAAGGATAAATACAAAGCTGGTTTCAATTGAACTATTTAGAAAGCAGGGGATCTTCTAATTTGTAAGATAGCATTCAGAGAGCTTTTTCCATTAAGAACTCAATCGACTGAAAAATGATTTCCTTGGGTATTCCACAATCTTTCAATGCTTGTGTAAATTTTACGCAGGAGGTGGGCAGTGTGTGAGGCTCAAGATATAAAACCCCATGGTACAAAGGAAGTAAACCACCTTATGAGCCACAGAAAACTGATGATCACCTGTAAGCAATGTGTATTGCCTCTGTTTACCAGTTTCTCCCTCAGGTGAAATATAATTTACATACAAATTAATCATTATAGTTTCATTTTTTGAAGCAAGTTCAATGGCTTTTTCAAACTATCATTATCATCCATTAATATTTATTGAGCACCCTGGGTACATGTTATAGAAGGGCTGGTAGGCTATCATACAACAAATGTCTTACTGTAAACTATGCTTTGTATACTTTTTATTATATTTTCATAGGACCAAGTGAATATCTCTTTTGTATGGTTTGTCTTAAAATGCCACTCATGTGAAAGCAACCAAGGATTGGAATTGGAAATCTAGAAGTACTTTTCTGTGTCATTTGCTTGTGTGTGTGTGTGTGTGTGTGTGTGTAAGTCAGTGTAAAGCATAAAATGTAAAACTTAGGTCAAGATATATTGGGACAATGCTAATTTTGTTATATCATTTAAAAATGAACTCTATTTTTTTTACCTCATTGATAAGATCAGCAAGTATTCTTTTAAAAAATGAAAATGTAGAAAGAATGAACCAAATATAATGATGAACTATTCATATGTTCAGAAAAATTGCCTTTTATAACATAAAAAATGAAGTTCTTCTGTAGAGTTGAAATTTCTCTTTTCTACAAAGGCCATTTTAAATTGAGACTTCCATGAGAGTATTTCCAAGGATTATCCAAGTACAGACCATACTTTTGACATATTTCTGTCTTACCCAGAGATATTCCTAGGCTAGATTCCCAAACTGAAGAAACATTTGTTTCTTCTCACTTAGCATAATGCCCCTGTGGGAAGGAGAATCTGAAGTGATCAGAATCCTAGGCAACTTGCTCAGATCTCATATAAAATAATAGAATTTTTATATTTTTGTGAACATTGTTCTTTTAGTAACTCATTGAAGGCCTATTTACTGAAAACATACCATATACAAGTCCCAAAGTCTATGGGAATGCAAAGGTAGCTCAAACACCTATCCTGCCGTCAATGTGATTTCCTAAATTACCATGCTTTATAATTTGCACATTATTTTTATATTTTTACACTCTATTAATCTAGCAGTGCTTCGTCTAAAAATTACTTGTAGATATCTATAATATTCCAAGTGTGGAAACTGCTAACTATTGATTTGTAGAAAAGACAAATCACAGAGGCTTCAGCTGGCCAATGTGAAGCTGCCCTCAATTATTATGTTTAAATGTTACATTTTCAGCTGTACAATTCAGTAGGGGTGAGTGAAGCTGAGGAGTACTGTACTTTCTCTAGACCCCAGTGAGACAACCATGAATGGTCATGGGGAACTCCTGATCCTTTCCAAGACCTCATTCATTGGAAATTGAGTTAAATATCTAAAAGGGAAGGAAATGCACAGGCTGGTGTCCTTAATGGGAAGCATCACTGACCTAGTGCTCCTCAGTGTAACTCAGTAACATGCATAAAGGGAGATTAAAGTTCAGAGTCGAGATGAGAAAAAGAGTGAGGAATGTATAGGAACGTTGTGTTCTTATTTCATGCAAGGCATTGAAGATGCATGTCAAAGTCCTAAAGAGAAGCACAGGTTGGTAAATAAATCCCTGTGAAATGAATTGGACCACAGCACATCAAATTCTATTTTAAAAAATAATTACGTCAAAATCAGGCAATTGGTGTAACAGCAATAGTTATTTTAATAGAACATTATCACAGGATCAATGTCTCCCACTTTGAAAAAACAACCATTTCCCCTTCACTTCGACATTTATTTATTTTTTTTATTTTTATTTTTTTTGACATTTATTTTTGATAAATGCTCCAGCTTCACCTCAGTATTAATTTCTCAGCCAAGTACTATTATGCTGTGACAACCTTCTATTCCATTGTCATTGTGTCAGGTTATTGAAAAGGATAATAGGTAGATATATTTGCCTTTAGAATGTTAAGAAATAAATGGCATTCTTATTCTTTATTTATCTACAGTACTTCTTAATTTCAGAGAATGGTTCTAGTGATAATTACTAGATTTTTACATTGGTAGAAAACTGAAGCATATGTTAATAATAGTACAATTTGATATTTATGAGTTATTTTCTTCTACAAATATAAAATTTAGTAATCATTATTAAGATAACTCTATTTATTAAAATCTGAAAACAACCTATTATTGCTTTGAGTAATCTGGCCCATTATCTCTTAATCAAGTAATATAAAGAGATGTTAGGAGCTTGTCTTACAATCATACAGAAAATAGTCCTTTTGTTATCTGTGGTCTACACTTTCCACATAATAAAGTGCTCTCATTCTGTTTCTAACAGCTTCAACAAAGAACAAGACAGTATAAAACAACCCTCAAGTTATTATTTAGTGTGTATCTGAAAGTTGTTAAAATCAAGTAAACTAAATAATTGAGAGCTCTGACAACTGTTTTGATTCACAAATAGTTTGGGGGGTATTTTGTTTTTATGGAGTTGAGAAAAATGAGCAAGAATAGGACTGGGTTATGCTGTAAAAATCTATCCACCTTTTGAAACAACTTAAAAAAATTTCATACTCATTAGATTTGCAAAAATTTTAAAGTTTAACAATAATAAATGGTGATGAAGATGTAGGGAAATATAAACTCAGATGTATCATTGTTTGAAATTTAAATCTGTAAAACATTTTGGAGAGTAATTTGGCAATATGTAATATGACTAAAGATATGCACACTATCGAATATTATCTATAAGTTAAAATAAATTAACTAGATTTACACATTTCAACATTAATAGATTTTAAAATAACATGTAAAAAAACACAATGCAGAAAAATAACTACAATAGAAATACTATTTAGTTAACTTTTTAAGCCATGCAAAATAGAAATATATTTGTGGACACATTTTTTTTTTTTTTAAAGACACGAATTGTACTTGAACATTTGTTATTATTATTTTTTATTTATTTATTTATTTATTTTTGGCTGTGTTGGGTCTTCGTTTCTGGGCGAGGGCTTTCTCTAGTTGCGGCAAGCGGGGGCCACTCTTCATCGCGGTGCGCGGGCCTCTCACTATCGCGGCCTCTCTTGTTGCGGGGCACAGGCTCCAGACGCACAGGCTCAGTAGTTGTGGCTCACGGGCCTAGTTGCTCCGCGGCATGTGGGATCTTCCCAGACCAGGGCTCGAACCCGTGTTCCCTGCATTAGCAGGCAGATTCTCAACCACTGTGCCACCAGGGAAGCCCCTGTGGACACATATTTTTAAAAATAGCTTGGAATGATTCATACCTGGAATGATAGATCCTAATTTCAGAATAATGGTTAGTTCTCAGGAAGGAGATGATGTGATTGGTGAGGATAAAGGAATTTCAACAACATTTTAATGTTTATTTCTTAAAGAAAACCAGTTCTCAAGAGAATAAGACAGAATATTAATATTTGCAATCCTTTCTTGTAATGACATGGATATTTGTTAAATTACTGTCTGCAGTTTCCTTTATGTTTTAAATATTTTTGATACTAAAAGTACCTTATAAATGAAATGCACAGGTTACATCTTTTTCTATACATTCACCACCAGTATGTTCTCTAGGTCAAGTATTTTCATTTGTTTATTCTTTCAATAAATAAACATTCACTGAACAACTTACTTCTTCGAGCACTGAGCTACATTCTAGATAATCAAAGAAGATGCCTTCAATGGACTCCCAGTTTAGCTAATGAACTACTGAATATATAAAAAATTTTTACCATTCTTTAGCATTTTCCTATGCCCAAATATAGCAGCTTTACTTAGAAAAGCCACCATCCTTCTACCAAAAATAGTTTCCTTATCTTTGTGTACTTCTGCTAATGTGATTTGTTGAACCAGAGCTTTGCTAATGACTAGAAGTTATACTAATACAGAGTTCAGTTCCTTTGTGTCTATGGAGTGCATTTAGGAAGTTGCAGCCTCAGAGCACTGAATCAGTAATTCCTGGCTTCTTTCTGGGATTCATACATCAGAAAAAGCTTCAAAGAAAGTGAGCCACTTAAAAGGGGGTGATTAACATATATTTTGCTCTAATAATATTACCACCTACTAATACTGTCATTCATAGAAGAAATAATATTTTAATATAAAAACTATAGGAATATGGTTCTTTAAACTGAATGTGCTTAGCTTTTGGATACATTTGCTACATTGTCCCATATTTTTTACATTTTACTGTAAGCCAGTAAAAATTGTATTATGGACTAGTCTTTGAAAACTGCTGCCCTAAATGATCCCCATGCTTCTGACTTTGTGTAACCAGACTGAATGTGTGAAATATTGGGAAATAGATACATTTTCAAAAAGTTTTCAACTGGTTTGAAAGGGACTTACTGCTCCTAACCACTGGTAAAAACTGTTGTAATGCTTGCATGTATGCTTATCAGTGAAGGGAGTTGAATTTAAGGTGAGCAATTATTTCAAAAGAATATATGCTTCACTCAAAAGTTAGCATCGATGCTGATAATAACACTGTGAATTTGTACCAGGCTTTCACTGTTTTTAAGACACCTATACATTATCTCTCTCTAACGCACAGTGCTGATAATAAAGCCAAAGAGGAAAAGAGAACAATTGCAATCTTCATTAGATGTGGGATTCCATGTGTCCTAGTATCTGTTCTGAGCTGTATTCAGAGTCCAGGAACCAGAGGAAACTTTCTAAAAACAATTCCAATTTTTACTTACTTCTGCTTAAAATTGTTATATATAATACACTGCAAAATCATAGCAGCATTTATCATAACTACCTTCTTTTCCTCCCCAGTTCTCTTACCTTTCATAGCTGCTCCTTAGTCTCACCTGGGAATCTCTTGTCAATTTCTCTGGAGCACCTTGCCATGGTTCTATCTCACCCCACTCCAGCTCTTTCATATGTAAGGCATCTTAGCCTCCAGGAATTCTTCAAAATTTCCTCTCTACTTTCCAATGTTCCAGATCCTTTTTAATAGAAGAAAGTCTAGACCAGACTCAGCATCTAGAATTCTTACCCTTTTCTCTTTTCTCTCTGTTTCTATACCTCTTTCCCCATTCTCATGACTTGACATCACAAACTGTCCAAGAATCAGCCCAGGAAATCCAAAACTCTCCTTAGAGAAAAAGGCAAGTGGGGATGTTGAGTAACAGAAGACATAATTTTCTGTAACTAGGATTGGGAGGGGGAAAACTGGGAAAGGCTGGCAGCATGTTATTAAAAGTTGCCCAGATCATAAGAAAGATGAGAACAATAAAACGAAACAAAGTAAGAAAGCACTGGTAGTTTAGGGTATATGGTTATCAAGGCAGAACATCAGCCTTCTCTATCAATGAATGATGCGACTCTGACACATATGTATGTAATAGCCCAGTAGGTAAACCTGTTCCCAGAAGAAAGATTTGTCTCATTATGTTTAAAGGCTGGAAATACCCTCTGCCTCCCCAGTTAAACCAAACCTTCAGTTAGAAAAAATATAGTGTTCCCTTTGACATATCCCTGTTTATTTCCTATTCTATGGGTGATGAAAGCACCCATGGAAAGCTACAGGATGTACATAATGAATACTTAGAGAAACAAAGAAGGTAGACTCTTGTTTATTCTCAAGCTTATTAGGGTCATGGGTCCATTTAAAAATCTGATGGAAAGCTATGGAATTTCAGGGGCATAACAGACCACAGATACAGGATAAGGATTTGTTACTGTCTCTTTTATTTTCCAATCTGCCAGAAATGGCACATACTGCCAAGACTTTTACCCTTCCTAGGCTTCCATTGCCTACACGGATGAGGAAGTAGAGCTAGTCCCTGCAAGTACCAATTTTTAATGAACTAGGAGCTTAACAGCTAGCTTCTTATTCTTTAAAATTAATAATAGTTTTTAACCCAAAGATGTGGATAAATGGATGTAGCTCTAAAGCTAGCCATTATACTATATATTTATACAAATGATGCAAACAATGTTATAAGCAGAAGGAAAAAGCATTTCTCAATCCTCCACCAAAAAAATTGACAGAGGGGATTCCCTGGCAGTCCAGTGTTTAGGGCTCTACGCTTCCACTGCAGAGGGCACGGGTTCCATCCCTGGTTGGGGAAATAAGATCTCACAAGCCCCGGAACATGGCCGAAAAAAAAGAAGAAAAAGGAAAAAAAAAAGTGACCAAAATATAGCATAATATTATTTTGGCCCAATGTCTCTGCAAAGGGTTCTGCGCTAAAGCAGCCACCCAAGTCTTATGCTGTTTCTCTTAGATGTGGTAGGTCGGGATGCTGTAAGGAGCTTCTTCCAGATGCACTGCATTTTAAAGCACTTACTCTCAAGAACTTTTTGAAGTTTGGCTGGTACTACTTTACTCATTGACTCATGTTTAGATTAGAGTAACAAATGATCAAACTGAAACTCATTCTGAAACCAAATTCCTTTCTCCCCACAATATAGTACATAAACCGAGCTGCAGCCTTTGCATTTTTCGCCATCTGGCCCGCAGTGTGAGATGATATTAGTAGCATGTCAGGGAATTTTTTCCCCCACTCCTTTCAAAAAAAAAAAGAGGAAAAGAAAAAAATAATCCTAATCTATAGTATGAAGAGTATTAAATGAAACATCTGCCTCACTGAATGAGTAGATGAACTTTGCAGTCTGCAAGCTGCTGGCGTTTGTGAAGTGCATGTTTACATTGCTGACTGCTGTAAATTTTCAAGATGGTGACATGAAATTGACTTACTAAAATATCTTATTCAAATCTCTTAAAACACATGTTTCATTTTATTTTTTTCTCCTTTAATGTCCTTATTCTTGATGAAAGGCATTGCCAATTGAGACAGTGAGGAGTTGCTGAGATTCTAGTCAAGCTGAAGCCACTGAGTAGTTAAAGAAAAATTACATAATAAAATCTGCCAAGAGCTAGCACAAACCTCTTGTTAATGTAGGCCTAGAATCCTAGATGCTAAATCCTAGATGTTAAAAGATAGAATTTAGGCAAATGCTATGAAGAAAAGAGCCAAGATGATGTTCAAATATTTTAAAGGAAAGATTCTTTAAAAAATAATATCTGATTGATGGGTGATCATAAACTCTACTAAATTCAGTCCTACTCAGTGAATAAAGCTCAGAGGGTGAATGTTTCTCAATATTTTTCTAAAATATTAGCACTTTGGACAAAGTACCACATAGCCTAATTAGGGATTTGAGCTTCATTGAGGACAGGTCTTAATCTAAGTTTCAAGTTTCTTTCTCTCTTGAGTGTAAATACCCCATTTTCTCTAACAACTCTATTTAATGTCAACACATACTCCAAAAACAAATATCTTTTTCTACAATTTGTGCAATATTCAGAACCTAGAAATGTTTTTCCAGTTATCTCTCTACAAGGGCTAGGAAATTTATATTACTCTTGGGGGGTGGAATATACTCTGTTACAATACAAGGTCTAGATAAGACATTTAAAGCAAATTTTTACTGCTATATGTAGAGATGTATCCACACTCATTTCACTCTTTACCCTTGAATGTAGAGAAGGCTGACCTGCCAACTGATTTCCAATGAAATATAATTCTCTGCAGAAGAGTGTTTTTTATCAGATGTGCATTCACCCCATGTCTACTGCTGCTATGTTATTCCGGCATTGCCCTCTGGACAAGGAGGGGGGCATCTCATTTCTACTGCCCTAACTTCTTCTTTTCCTTCTTTCTTCCCTTCCTTCTTTCCTGCCTTCCTTTCTTCCTTCACAAAATACAGTCCTAGTCTGGTATAGATAAGTAAACAAGCAAATATGATACAGAGCAATATGACTGCAACAGGGATAATTATAGGGGTCTGTAGGAGTTCATAAGAAGGGAATTTAATATAGGTGTGGGGTCAGAGAAGGCCTCTAAGAATAAGCAACATCTAAACAGGGACCCAAGAGACAAGTGAGTTAACCAGTAAAGGAGTGGAGTGAAAGAGCAAAGTTTCTAGGCAAAGGTTTAACTCAAAGGAACAGAGTCCAGAGCAAGCATGAATCATTGAAAGACTTGAAAGCAGTGTATTGTAATTTTAACATTTAGTGTAAGTAGAGGAATTGCAAGAGATAAGTTTAGAAAGTCACCTAGGGATGGGGTGAAAGACCAGACAAGCTATGCCATCCAGGGTTTGGGTTTTTTCATGAGGGCAATGAAAAGCCATTGAAAAATTAATCTGAAGGATGACATAATCAGATTTTCACTTTTTGAAAATCCCTTAAGTGGCTCTTCACTGGGGAGAATATGTTAGGAAATAAGCAGGAAGACCTAGAAGTGGTAAAAACATCTAGGGCACTATTTTGGTCATTCAAATGGGAAGGAATGTGAACACACAGATAGGAGTGGTATGGGTGGAGGAGAGAAGGCATATTTGAGCCATCTCAAGGGACAGCATTTATAGGAATGTTTAGAATGGTGTATGACGAAAAAGGAGGAAACAAAGATTCTGAGACACCCTTGTCTTATTGCTACTTCCATGTCATTGCTACTTATTTCTCTCTTGGGTATTGAATGACCTCTTGAAGCTTTTGAGAGGCACATCGGAAACAAGATTGCATTGCACTGCAATGAAAACCAAGACCGTGGCCAAACTTAGACAGAAAGGCCTAATAAACACCAAACCTAGGGACCCTTCCCACATTCACTTGACCTTCAGGTCCAGTTCAAATGCAATCCAGGATTCTGCCATTCAGAGCTGATCACCCTCTCGACCTCCTGTCTATCGTTTTTGACACGCACTTTGATTATCTATTCGTATTTAATGTGGCTGCCGTAGCATGTGGCATTTCCCCTGGGAGCAGAGACCTTGTCTTTGGATCTCCTGGCCCTAGCAAGCTCCTAGCCCAGTGACTGCACATAATGGGTGCTGAGCTCATGCTTGCTGGATTGAATTTTTCATGTCTACTCACAGCACATGTTTCCGCAGCTGTTTCAGAAGCATCTTGTTCTTTGCCTTGTTTTTCCATCCAGGAGGTTAACGAGCAGAGAACTAAAACTCAGGACTGTGACAGATGTGATGTTACTTAAGACAATGTCAGGAGTAGGATGAGTTGTAAATAAATTAGAGGATTTCATCTACTCATTCAGTTTTTTTTTTTGGCTGCCTTGGGTCTTTGTTGCTGCATGCGGGCTTTTTCTCTAGTTGCGGTGAGCAGGGGCTACTCTTCATTGCGGTGCACGGGCTTCTCATTGGGTGGCTTCTCTTGTTGCAGAGCATGGGCTCTAGGTGCATGGGCTTCAGTAGTTGTGGCTCGTGGGCTCTAGAGCGCAGGCTCAATAGTTGTGTTGCACGGGCTTAGTTGCTCTGAGGCATGTGGGATCCTCCTGGACCAGGGCTCGAACCCATGACCCCTACATTGGCAGGCGGATTGTTAACCACTGCACCACCAAGGAAGCCCTACTTATTTAGTTTTAATTTCTTATATTCTTGAAAAGTGATGTCTCCAGCAAACATGAACCTAAGTAAAGCAATGAGAGAGCTAGGAGGTACAAATTACTTACTAATGATCAGAAGTTCATATTTATATTCTACTATATCCTTACCTTTTACGATTCATGAATGATATTTATGCTTCTTCTGTTCTAAGAAAGAGGAATGGGAAGCTGCTACTTAAAATAATAGTTTAGTCGCTTCATATGTGTGTGAATGCATTAAAACACGGTATCCCCTCAAAAGGGGAAATCTAAGGGAGACAGAAGAGCCAAACAGACTTCTTCAAGTGAATCTGTTGCCAGTTCTAATTTAAAAAATGTATGTGTTTCTTCACTTAACTAGCAACTTGTAGAGCCAGAAAATACTCTAAAGGTAGCTAGAGTAGCCAATGTCTTCAAATAATGTTCTATGGAGTCCTAGGGGTTCTAGAGAGTTGGCTTATGGACCTCAGGGGAAGGGTGAGCAGGGATTGACAGGGAAGACTTTGGGACTGCCACCCCTGCTTCAGCCAGAAGACTAAGCTTTTATCTCATGTTTTTGTTGCTTGGAAAAGGGAATTTGTGGGCTTAATGAAACCCAGGCCTAAACCTAGGCCGACCCTCTCATTTATAAATGAGCCACTGAGGCACAGAAAAGGTAACACAGCTGAGCATCATGTTAAGAGTCTAAGCAGAAAGACTTGAATTCTAATCCCAGCCCTACTGCTTGCCAAGCAAGTGACCCTGGAAAAGTTACTTAATTTCTTGGAACTTCAGGCTCCTTATCTGTAAAATGGTTTCTGAAAGGATTTGATGAAAGAATTTAAGGGAAGAATTTACCACAGCAACTGGCATATAGCAAATGTTCAATAAATATAGATGTTGAAAGTAGTGGTAGTGATAGCAGTAGAACCTTTTAGCTAGAATGCAGATCTTTCTACTCTGCATTAGTGTTTTTTTCCTATGTGCCTCAACAGACAAACAAACAAATAAACAAACAAAAATTTTCAGCATTATGGCTCATCCAAAGGAAAGATAAAGTTAAGAAGTTTATTTCGGGGAAAGTAAGGCTTTTCATTTTCTTCTCAGGATATATATGCACTTTCAAATAAGGAAAGAAAGGGGCATGGATGTGGGGATATAAAATATATAACTTAATATTCTAAGAAACGGATGTCTTGAAGTAATGTGCAGTGACTTGGGTGACAGATATAAATGCATTATTCAGAAAGAACGCTAAGTCATACCACAGAGTAAAACAATGTTTATTTGTCTTTTAACAAGAACTTATATTTTGGTCTCCAAGAAAACAATTTTTACAACATTAAATAAAATAAAACTTGTTTAAAAATGATTAAGGAAATACAGAGGGCTTTTATTTGTCTTTAACTTGCTTTTTTAAGTAATTCTTTACAATGAGTTCATCACCTTGCATTCTTCCCACAGAAGTACAACTTCACTAAATATTTGGTGAAAATGAATCAAGATTCCTGGGAGAATTTGAATTTGGAGAGTAATTTTGAAAGATTCAGAAATCCAAAGTTCATGCTTGATTCTCTTCTGGATCAGATGACTCCGTTTATCGTAATACAAAGTGCCTATATCACTTGCAAAAGTGGATTAATTTTCCCATAGAAGCATAGACTTCTTTAGCAATCTGATGGAGAAATATTTATTTTACCCCATTATTTTAAGGCTTGGTGATATGCTTTGTGTTAGAGAAACTGCTTTGGTACTTTGAATGAAATATATGTAATTTTTCATCCTCCAGAGGAGGGGGAAAACCTCACAAATTTGTTGAGTTTATGTACAGTTATGAATAAAATTGGCATAATTAAGCTTTAATCATATAATTAAGTTTTAATTGGTATAATTAAGTTATTTTTACACAAAATTTGAAAATTCTTTTATGAGGCACGAAAAATATATTTTGAGTGTTGGTTTCAAAGACTCTAATGGGGATAAACACTTGGCATATAAAATTTATTACTCTCAATAGAAATTTGAAGTGAAAAGTAAAAATAAATGGCTCTAATTTTTTTCACAAAATCATTTGCCTTCTGATACTCTTTTGTCTCTTTTAAAAATTATTGAAGTTGCTAAATAAATATAGGTCCTGTTTAAATGTGAATTCTGAGTTCAAATGTGACTAGTGGCTCCTCATTTCCTGACTTGGTCACCTCATCTACAAAATGAGATTATTGTCAATTCTGATGATTTGAGTCATACTAATGAAAAATTACTTTCAAAAACTTGGTCCAGTTCAACTATGATAGCCATAATGATGAAATTTTGTTCTCAGTGGGAAATTTCAGGGAAAGTAAGCTATTTTTGCAAAATAATTATTTTATACAATATTCATCCATTCCACAAATATTTTTTCGGGACCAACTACGTGAGTAAGCACTGTTCAGTCACTGTGCATATAGCAGTGGGCAAAACAGACGACAGTTCTGCCTCCAGTATCAAACATTCTGGTGACAACAAGAGAAAGTGAATAATATAATAGCAGACGGTGATAAGCACTCTGAGGAAAAATAAATCAGGGTAAAGAGATAAGAAATGGCAAATCTTCAACTCACAGGCCCCCAATTAATTCCAGATGAATTAAGCAATTAAATTTTACAAATAGAAAACTGTAACAGAAAACCTATAAAATGCATGTGAATTTCTTTTTATCTTTGAATGTATAAAGTTTTTACAAACATAAAAGCAAATAAAAAGCCCACAAATAAAAAGACCAACCCCTTAGACTATATAAACATTAAAAACTTCTATCCCTTAAACAAATTATTACAACTAAAAGGCAAATGGAAAATGGGAAATATTTGCCACCATTATGAAAATGAAGAGTTAGTATTAAAATATAAAAATGCAAATCAATGAGAAAAACTATATAACATATAAATATTTACTGAACTAAATAAGTGACAAAACTAACTTTTTAGTAATCAAGATATACTAGTTAAAATAACTTTAAATACAGAAAAAGATTAAAGACACACACTACTGGCAAGGTTGCAATGAGATGGACACTTTTACACTTGATAGAAATGTGAGTCAGTTTCTGTATGAAAAATAAAACTGGAATCTGTTAAGAACCCCCCAAAAAATTCATTCCCTTTAGCCCAGAAAGGCTACTTATTAATACTGGTAATGTAAAAAATTCACCATGAAAATGCAGGGAGAAATACACAAACATTTAGAAGTATTCATCCCTGGATTGTAGGATTCTTTGGGATTTTAATTATACTCTTTATACATTTTTACACTTTTAAATACTTTTTGCAAAAAGCATTTATTAACAGGACAAACAATAAAAAGTAATAAGGAAATAGGAAAAGAAGTAGAGGGAAGAATAAAAGATAGAAGGAGGATTTTTCTTAACTGGCTTTTTCTTCTACATGGAAATCTCATCCATTTTCTTCACAAATCAGAGATATACTCATTACGGGGAAAATAATAAAATTTCTAAGAAAAAGTAAGACCCAGCCAAGAAATCACACTTTGAAAAGTAATTAACAATACAAAGATCAAAGTACATTCCCTTGAGTTATTTTTGTGGCCTACTCCTGAGAGTGTAGCTATATATCATAGAAGAGTCATTTTGAAGAAGGGTAATGAGGGAAGTCTCTTTGTAGGATTTTAGTACTGTTTTCGTCATTGTTTAAACTTGAAAGTCTCTGGAAAGATATTCCAGTAGTTTCCCTTGTGTTCAGGTTCTAGAGACCTAGAAAAATCAGGCATTTTTTAGCATGTGTGTTGTTGACAGTGATATGATGATTTATTATTGCGATTTAAAAAAATCCTACCTGAATTCCCATATTAGCCTCAGGACACAGCTAGTATGTCTTGGATATTTTGTAGGCCAGTGAGTGTTCTGGATTTCCTGACTTACACTTCATTTAAACAGGTCAGCTAGCAGCATTGTCTTTTGAATTTGTTCCTCCAGGATCTTAGGATACGGCACAAAATGAAGAACTTTCTGCCTATTCATTCGTTCACCTTCATCACATTAAAGAAAGTTTTGTTTGTTTAGGATTAGCCAGGACCACTCTGATAATGCTGTAACACACTGAAGTACCCAAAAATACATATAACTTTCAGCTAAAGTATTGATTTGGTATGTGTAGAGCTTAAACTACATTGCAAAACTGCATAAATAGAAATTTCAATCTAATGAATTAACATACTTAAAACAAGACATGTTCTAAACAGCTAAAAAAAAGTTTTTTAAAGGTTTAAATATTGTCTTAATATTTATTATTATAATGCATTTAATAATACATATTATTCTACTATTAAGCTATTATACATTTACAGAAAACATTTATAGAGATATTTATAGAAATATATTCTATAGCACAAAACATTTCAGCATGCTAAAATTTCTATTTGCATTGCAGAGAATTCAGGATCTCAGCTGTCTTATGTGTTTGAGATTTTTGAGGCTATAATTGGCATCCTACACTAGAGAGGATCCTCAGTATAGTAGAAGACATTCTATTCCAACCTGGTCTCTGGCTGGAAATCTCAGAGAAGGTCAAGGATATTGATTTAGAAACTCTTCCCACAACTAGTTTAACTACTGAGATTATTCTTATGATTGCCTTAGTTTAGGGAAAATTGAGATTTCAATTCCTGGCTCCCTCTCCAGTTAATCAGGGAAGATAAGTGATAAGGAATAAACAGACCCACTATGTGCAAACTTGTTAGTTTGGGTCTATTCCTTTCATCACTGCCACTTCATCCCTTGTCATTTCTTCTTTAGATCATTCACATTTCTGATTCTGCTTTACTAACTTTCACAAGGTTCACAGCAGTAACTTCTAGCTGCTCTTCAAGGTGACAGTTTTTTTTTTTTTAATAGGGTTGTGGTTTTATTTATTTATTTATTTATTTATTTTATTTTATTTTTGGCTGTGTTGGGTCTTCGTTTCTGTGCAAGGGCTTCCTCTAGTTGCGGCAAGCAGGGGCCACTCTTCATCGCGGTGCGCGGGCCTCTCACCATCGCGGCCTCTCCTGCTGCGGAGCACAGGCTCCAGACGCGCAGGCTCAGTAGTTGTGGCTCACGGGCCCAGTTTCTCCGCGTCATGTGGGATCTTCCCAGACCAGGGCTCGAACCCGTGTCCCCTGCATTGGCAGGCAGATTCTCAACCACTGTGCCACCAGGGAAGCCCAAGGTGACAGTTTTTATCTGTTTTGTTCACTACTGTATTCTCAGTGCCTGGAACAGTGAGTGCCTGGAACATAGTTATCACATTGAATGAATGGGCAAAATTTAACATAAACATTGGAATTGGAAATAAAGCAACTCTTTCCTCCACACTATCTATAAAGAATTTCTGATTTTATAACCAACAAGGGCCTACTGCATAGCACAGGGAAGTCTACTCAATATTTTGTGATAACATATGTGGGAAAATAATCTGAAAAAGAATGGATATATGTCTATGTATAACTGAATCACTTTGCTGTACACCTGAAACTAACACAACATTTTAAATCAACTATACCCAATATAAAATAAAAAATTAAATTAAAAAAACAAACAGCAAAAAAGAATTTCTGATTTCAATAAGAATAAATTGCATAAGGTATGTTATGTTGGTTGTTTTTAGAAAATAAATCAAAACGAATGTGTCAATATAATTTTATAAATATATGTGACTTTTCTAATTTTTTAGTAGTAAAATAATAAAAAATATATATTTTATAATTAGGTATTCTGGGAAGTAATCTATACAATGGGACTAAAATTGGAATAGAATACTAAGTTGTTAAGGAAAAATGTTCAATTTTTTGAATCCCTCTGCTACTCATTATTCCCTTCAAATTACTAGAGTTAGAGAAAGCCCCTGGTAGTTGCTCCCTACAAACTTAATGCTTCTCCAGCAGCTTATGCACATAATATTAGATGGTAAATATTTCACTAAGGGCATCGTTTTCTTAGCAGGCTCCAATCAAGTGGCCCTTGTTTTAATAGTTTATCTAAAAGACAAACTATGAGAAACCTCTTCCTTGTACAGGAATTTTTTTGTATTGTTTACATAGGTATCACAGAGCGATGGGCCTGATACAAATTGTTTCAGTTGGAAAGAGCTCTGCCAAAGAAAACAGACAGGCAGCTGTTTGCATAGTGTATAAAATTTTTTTGTTGTTAAATATGGCTGCACCTGTGTAAACACAAACTTTATTTCCAAGAAGTACCCCTGCAGCTGCAAAGACTTTCTGACTAGCCAGAGCAGCTATTTTTATTGTACCATGTAATGTATGTAATAAGTTTTGGTCAGTTGTTAGCCTCAAAAAATCATATAAGAAGATTCATTTATTTTAATATAGGCAGTTTATTGTATTTTTTCCAAAACCTTAATATGAGGTTGACTTTATTTCCTATTTATGCTTCATATTGACTCATTACAAAAGTTGAAATTAATCAAGGAACAATGGTCCAGTCATGCAAAGTACATCAAAAAGAGCAGTTTTCTTCATTCTCATTCATTCTTCATTCACTTGTACCTTCTTTCATTTTCCCCAAAGTATAATCAAGAAATACAGTAATCTTACACATGACTTGCTGAAGCAGACCTTATTACTTTTTCAAAAAAAGTTTAGTATTATTGATGGAGGTAACCTTAATTACATAACAGAACTATAATCATGATATTCTTTCCCACGTTGCTGAAGGACTCCCCAGAACTACATAAAATGTCACTCATATGCAGTGAGTTGTGCACCAATGCTAAATTCTATCAAAATGTTAGCAAATAACTGATTTTAAAGGCTACTATATTTACTTATTAAAACGAGGTTAGGTGCCATCTTCTTTATGTGTAATTGCATCTTTAAACTTCTCATAATCACATTCAGAGAAATTGAAACAATCTCCTGGATCTTTATTTTAAAAAATCAAGAAAAAACATTTTTTTTTTTACATCTTTACAATGAGTTTTTGATATGAAAAAATTCAAAGCACTTATTTAGAGACTGCAAACGTTCTGCAGGAAGTGTCTCCTCTGCCCTAGATCCCAGGGCAGACACATGGCCCCAGTGGACATTCAAGGAGATTCCCAACCTGCTACTTAGGAAACAAACTACTTTTTCCTCCCATGGAGTAGGATGTGGATTGATGCTTACAGCAATGTCATTAACATCTCAGAAGGTAGCTGTAAATCAATAGTTCTCAAAGTGTGGTCCAGGTACCCTTGGTGAGTCTGCAAGATCAAAACAATGTTCACAATAATACAAAAAAAATTATTTGCCTTTTTCACTCATTTTCTCATGAGGCTACAGTGAAGTTTTCTAAAGGATGCATAATGTGTAATGACATTTTAAAATAAAACATGATAATATTTGGAAGTTAGTGAATGAATCTTTTTCAAATTATTGATGCAGGATGTTATAAAAATCATCTATGGGTTTAAAAAAGAGTCTTTCAAACACTAGAAAGACCAAAGAGTTTTAATGTAATAGGGTACAAAAAAATCTATTGAATCCATTGATAGGGTTTCATATTCCATAATACAACTAACTTAAAAAATCACCACTTGCTGATTTTCAGTACAGTAGCAACAAAGAATATTCACAAATTTTTGAAAATACTATTTTCTGAAAGGGCTATTCAAATACTTCTCCATTTTCTAAAATTTGTATGAGGCTGAGTTTTCTTCATATGCTTCAACTAAACAACATAGCTTAACACTTCAAATGCAGACAAAGATATAAGAATTCAGTTACCTTCTACTGAGTCAGACATTGAAGGAAATAAAAAATAACGTTTAAAGATACCATTCTTCACAAATCTTTTTTGTTTGTTTGCTTATCTAGGAAAATGTAGTCATTTTAACATATACTGGACTTGTTATCATTCTTTTGAAATAAATTAATGAGTAAAATATTTTAAGAATTTAGCAGTAATTATTAATACATGTACAGACATAGGAAAGATCTCACTGGTGTCCACAATAACTTTTTAAGAGAGTAAAGGATTCTTGCGATTAAAAGAGTTTGAGAATTGCTGCCATGGATCATGCTTTTATACTCCAGAGATATGAAATGAATGCAAGAAAAGATAGAATACTCAGAGAACCTTCAAGATTGTGGAGGAGTAAGACGTGGAGATCACCTTCCTCCCCACAAATATATCAAAAATACTTCTACATGTGGAAAAACTCCTACAAAACACCTACTGAATGCTGGCAGAAGATAGACTTACCAAAAGGCAAGAAACTCCCCACGTACCTGGGTAGGGCAAAAGGAAAAAAGAAGAAACAGAGACAAAGAATAGGGACGGGATCTGAACCACTGGGAGGGAGCTGTGAAGGAGGAAAAGTTTCCATACACTAGGAAACCCCTTCACTGGTGAAGACAAGGGTTGAGCGGTGGTGGGGGGGGGGGGGGAAGCTTCAGAGCCACAGAGGAGAGCGCAGCAACAGGGGTGCAGAGAGCAAAGCAGAAAGATTCCCGCACAGAGCATCAGTGCTGACCAGCACTCACCAGCCTGAGAGGCTTGTCTGCTCACCCACCAGGGCGGGTTGGGACTGAGGGTGGAGGTTCAGGCTTTGGAAGTCAGATCCCAGGGAGAGGACTGGGGTTGGCTGCATGAACACAGCCTGAAGGGGGCTAGTGCACCACAGCTACTCGGGAGGGAGTCTGGGAAAACTCTGGACCTGCCTAAGAGGCAAGAGACCATTGTTTTGGGATATGCGAGTAGAGAAGATTCAGAGCATCACCTAAACGAGCTTCACAGACGGGTGAGATCCGCGGCTATCAGTGCAGAACTCAGAGACGGGCATGAGACGCTAAGGCTGCTGCTGCAGCCACCAAGAAGCCTGTATGCAAGCACAGGTCACTATCCACACCTCCCCTCCTGGAAGCCTGTGCCACCCGCCATTGCCAGGGTCCCCTGATCCAGGGACAACTTCACCAGGAGAACACACAACAGCCTCAGGCTGTTGCAACATCAGGCCATTTTCTGCCGCTGCAGGCTCGCCCCACATTCCATACCCCTCCCTCTCCCTGGCATGAGTGAGCCAGAGCCACCTAATCAGATGTTCCTTTAAACCCCTCCTGTCTGGGCAAAGAACACACACCAGAGGGCGACCTACATGCAGAGGTGGGGCTAAATCCAAAGCTGAACCCCAGGAGCTGTGCAAACAAAGAAAAGAAAGGGAAATTTCTCCATGCAGCCTCAGGAGCAGTGGATTAAATCTCCACAATCAACTTGATATACCCTGCACCTGTAAAATACCTGAATAGACAACGAATCATCCCCAAATTCAGGAAGTAGAATTTGGGAGCAACTGTAGACTCGGGCTTTGCTGTAAGCTACTGACTAGTTTCTGATTTTTATGTTTATCTTAGTTTAGTTTTTAGTGTTTGTTATCATTGGTGTATTTGTTTAGTGGTTTGGTGGCTCTCTTTTTTTTATTACTTTTTTATTTTAATAAATTTTTTATTTTAATAACTCTTATTTGTTTATTTATTTATTTTTCTTTCTTTCTTTTTTTTCTCCCTTTTCTTTTGAGCTATGTGGTTGATTGTATCTTGGTGTTCTAGCCGGGGATCAGGCCTGAGCCTCTGAGGTGGGACAGCCAAGTTCAGGGCACTGGTCCACCAGAGACATCCCGGCCCCATGTAATATCAATTGGCTAGAGCTCTCCCAGAGATCTCCGTCTCAAGGTTAAAACACAGCTCCACTCAATGATCAACAAGCTCCAGTACTTGACGCCCCATGCCAAACAACTAGCAAGACAGGAACACAACCCCACCCATTAGCAGAGAGGTTGCCTAAAATCATAATAAGTTCACAGACACCCCAAAACAGACCACCGGAAATGGTTCTGCCCACCAGAAAGACAAGATCCAACCTCATCCACCGGAACACAGGCACCAGTCCCCTCCAACAGGAAGCCTACACAACCCACTGAACAAACTTTATGCACTGGGGGTGGACACCAAAAAAAATGGGAACTATGAACCTGCAGCCTGCGAAAAGAAGACCCCAAACACAGTAAGTTAAGCAAAATGAGAAGAGAGAGAAATACACAGCAGATGAAGGAGCAAGGTAAAAACCCACGAGACTAAACAAATGAAGAGGAAATAGGTAGTCTACCCGAAAAAGAATTCAGAGTAATGATAGTAAAGATGATCCAAAACCTTGGAAATAGAATGGAGAAAATACAAGAAATGTTTAACAAGGACCTAGAAGAACTAAAGAGCAAACAAACAATGATGAACAACACAATAAATTAAATTAAAAATTCTATAGAAGGATTCAATAGCAAAATAACTGAGGCAGAAGAACAGATAAGTGACCTGGAAGATAAAATTGTAGAAATGACTACCACACAGCAGAATAAAGAAAAAAGAGTGAAAAGAATTGAGGACAGTCTCTGAGACATGTGGGACAATATTAAATACACAAACAATTGAATTATAGGGGTCCCAGAAGAAGAAGAGAAAGAGAAATGGACTGAGAAAATATTTAAGGAGATTATAGTTGAAAACTTCCCTAATATGGGAAGGAAGTAATCAAGTCCAGGAAGCACAGAGAGTCCCGTACAGGATAAATCCAAGGAGAAACACGCCAAGACACATATTACTCAAACTATCAAAAATTAAATACAAAGAAACAATATTAAAAGCAGCAAGGGAGGGCTTCCCTCGTGGCACAGTGGTTGAGAATCTGCCTGCCAGTGCAGGGGACACGGGTTTGAGCCCTGGTCTGGGAAGATCCCACATGCCGTGGAGCAACTGGGCCAGTGTGCCACAACTACTGAGCCTGCGCGACTGGAGCCTGTGCTCCACAACAAGAGAGGCCGCGATAGTGAGAGGCCCAGGCACAGCAATGAAGAGTGGCCCCTGCTTGCCACAACTAGAGAAAGCCCTCGCACAGAAACGAAGACCCAACACAGCCAAAAATAAATAAATAAATAAAACTAAAAAAAAAAAAAAGCAGCAAGGGAAAAGCAACAAAGAACATAAAAGGGAATCCCCATAAGGTCAACAGCTGATCTTTCAGCAGAAACTCTGCAAGCCACAAGGGAGTAGCAGGACATATTTAAAGTGATGAAAGGGAAAAACCTAAAACAAAGATTACTCTACCCAGCAAGGATCTCATTCAGATAAAACAGAGAAATTAAAACCTTTACACACAGGTAAAACTTAATAGAATTCAGCACCACCAAACCAGCTCTACAACAAATGCTAAAGGAACTTCTCTAGGCAGGAAACACAAGAGAAGGAAAAGACTTACAATAACAAACCCAAAACAATTAAGAACATGGTAATAGGAACATACATATTGATAATTACCTTAAATGTAAATGGATTAGATGCTCCAACCAAAAGATGTAGACTGGCTGAATAGATACAAAAACAAGACTCATATATATGCTGCCTATAAGAGACCCTCTTCAGACCTAGATACACATACAGACTGAAGTGGGTGGATGGAAAAAGATATTCCATGCAAATGGAAATCAAAGAAAGCTGGAGTAGCAATTCTCATATCAGAGAAAATAGGCTTTAAAATAAAGACTATTACAAAAGACAAAGAAGGACATTACATAATGATCAAGGGATTAATCCAAGAAGAAGATATAACAATTGTAAATATTTATGCACCCAACATAGGGGCACCTAGGGGAAATCGACAGTAACACAATCATAGTAGGGAACTTTAACACCCCACTTTCACCAATGGACATATCATCCAAAATGAAAATAAATAAAGAAACACAAGCTTTAAATGATACATTAAACAAGATGGACTTAATAGATATTTATAGGACATTCCATCCAAAAACAACAGAATACACTTTCTTCTCAAGTGCTCATGGAACATTCTCCAGGATAGATCATATCTTAGGTCACAAATCAAGCCTTGGTAAATATAAGAAAATTGAAATCACATCAAGTATCTTTTCTGACCACAGCACTATGAGACTAAATATCAATTACAGGAAAAAAACTGTAAAAAATACAAACACATGGAGGCTAAACAATACACTACAAAATAACCAAGAGATTACTGAGGAAATCAAAAAATACCTAGAAACAGTTGACAATGAAAACACAATGACCCAAAACCTATGGGATGCAGCTAAAGTAGTTCTAAGAGGGAAGTGTATAGCAACATAATCCTACCTTAAGAGACAAGAAAAATCTAAAATAAACAATCTAACCTTACACTTAAAGCAATTAGAGAAAGAAGAAAAAAGACACCCCAAAGTTAGGAGAAGGAAAGAAATCATAAAGATCAGATCAGAAATAAATGAAAAAGAAATGAAGGAAATGATAACAAAGAACAATAAAACTAAAAGCTGGTTCTTGGAGAAGATAAACAAAATTGATAAACCATTAGCCAGACTCATCAAGAAAAAAAGGGAGAAGACTCAAATCAACAGAATTAGTAATGAAAAAGGAGAAGTAACAGCTGACACTGCATAAACACAAAGGATCATGAGAGATTACTACAAGCAACAATATGCCAATAAAATGGACAACCTGGAAGAAATGGACAAATTCTTAGAAAAGCACAATCTTCTGAGACTGAACCATGAAGAAATAGAAAATATCAACAGACCAATCACACACACTGAAATTGAAACTGTGATTAAAAATCTTCCAACACACAAAAGCCCAGGACCAGATGGCTTCACAGGCGAATTCTATCAAACATTTAGAGAAGAGCTAACACCTATCCTTCTCACACTCTTCCAAAATATAACAGAGGGAGGAACACTCCCAAACTCATTCTATGAGGCCACCATCACCCTAATACCAAAATGAGAAAAAGATATCACAAAAAAAGAAAACTACAGGGCAATATCAGTAATGAACATAGATGCAAAAATCCTCAACATAATACTAGCAAACAGAATCCAACAGCACATTAAAAGGATCATACACCATGATCAAGTGAGTTTACCCCAGGAATGCCAGGATTCTTCAATATACGCAAAGCAATCAATGTGATGCACCATATTATCAAATTGAAGGATAAAAACCATATGATACTCTCGATAGACGCAGAAAAACCTTTCAACAAACTTCAAAACCCATCTATGATAAAAACTCTCCAGAAAGTAAGCATAGAGGGGACTTACCTCAACATAATATTGGCCATATATGACAAACTCACAGCCAACGTCGTTCTCAATGGTGAAAAACTGAAACCATTTCCACTAAGATCAGGAACAAGACAAGATTGCCCACTCTCACCACTATTATTCAACATAGCTTTGAAAGTTTTAGCCACAGCAATCAGAGAAGAAAAAGAAATAAAAGGAATCCAAATCAGAAAAGAAACAGTGAAACTGTCACTGTTTGCAGGTGACATGACACTATACATAAAGAATCCTAAAGATGCTACCAGAAAACTACTAGAGCTAATCAATGAATTTGGTAAAGTAGCAGGATACAAAATTAATACACAGAAATCTCTTGCTTTCCTATACTCTAATGATTAAATATCTGAAAGAGAAAATAAGGAAACACTCTCATTTATCATTGCAACAAAAATAATAAATACCAGGCTTCCCTGGTGGCACAGTGGTTGGGAGTCTGCCTGCCAGCGCAGGGGACACGGGTTCGAGCCCTGGTCTGGGAAGATCCCACATGCCGCGGAGCGACTAAGCCCGTGAGCCACAACTACTGAGCCTGCACGTCTGGAGCCTGTGCTCCGCTACGGGAGAGGCCGCGATGGTGAGAGGCCTGCGATGAAGAGTGGCCCCCGCTCGCCGCAACTGGAGAAAGCCCTCGCACAGAAACGAAGACCCAACACAGCCAAAAATAAATATAAATAAATAAATTAATTAAAAAATAATAATAATAATAAATACCTAATTGTAAACCTAACTAAGGAGACAAAGACTTGTATGCAAATAACTATAAGACAATGATGAAAGAAATTAATGATGATACAAACAGATGGAGAGATATAACAAGTTCTAAGAACTGGAAGAATCAACATTGTGAAAATGACTATAGTACCCAAAGTAATCTACAGATTCAATGCAATCCCTATCAAACTACCAATGGTATTTTTCACAGAACTAGAACAAATATTTCACAATTTGTATGGAAACACTACAGACCCCGAATAGCCAAAGCAATCTTGAGAAAGAAAAACGGAGCTGCAGGATTCAGGCTCCCTGACTTCAGACTATACTACAAAGCTACAGTAATCAAGACAGTTTGGTACTGGCACAAAAACAGAATTATAGATCAATGGAACAGGATAGAAAGTCCAGAGATAAACCCATGCACATATGGTTACCTTATCTTTGATAAAGGAGGCAAGAATATACAATGGAGACAAGACAGCCTCATCAATAAGTGGTGCTGGGAAAACTGGACAGCTACATGTAAAAGAGTGAAATTAGAACACTCCATAACATCATACACAAAAATAAACTCAAAATGGATTAAATACCTAAATGTAAGGCCAGACACTATAAAACTCTTAGAGGAAAACATAGGCAGAACACTCTATGACATAAATCACAGCAAGATCCTTTTTGACCCACCTCCTAGGGGAATGGAAATAAAAACAAAAATAAACAAATGGGACCTAATGAAACTTAAAAGCTTTTGCACAGCAAAGGAAACCATAAACAAGACGAAAAGACAACCCTCAGAATGGGAGAAAGTATTTGCAAATGAAGCAACTGACAAAGGATTAATCTCCAAGATTTACAAGCAGCTCATGCAACTCAATAACAAAAAAACAAACAACCCAATCCAAAAATGCGCAGAAGACCTAAATAGACATTTCTCCAAAGAAGATATACAGATTGCCAACCAACACATGAAAGGATGCTCAACATCACTAATCATTAGAGAAATGCAAATCAAAACTACAATGAGATATCATCTCACACCAGTCAGAATGGCCATCATCAAAAAATTTGCAAACAATAAATGCTGCAGAGGGTGTGGAGGAAAGGGAACCCTCTTGCACTGTTGGTGGGAATGTAAATTGATACAGCCACTATGGAGAACAGTATGGAGGTTCCTTACAAAACTAAAAATAGAACTACCATTGACCCAGCAATCCCACTACTGGGCATATACCCAGAGAAAACCATAATTCCAAAAGAGTCATGTACCACAATGTTCATTGCAGCACCACAGTGTTCATTGCAGTCATGTACCACAATGTACAATAGCCAGGACATGGAAGCAACCTAAGTGTCCATCGACAGATGAATGGAAAAAGAAGATGTGGAATGTATATACAGTGGAATATTACTCAGCCATAAAAAGTAACAAAAAGGAGTTATTTGTAGTGAGGTGGATGGACCTAGAGGTTGTCATACAGAGTGAAGCATGTCACAAAGAGAAAAACAAATACCATATGCTAACACATATATATGGAATCTAAAAAAAAAGAAAAAAGAGAAAAGAAAAAGGTCAGAAGAACCTAGGGGGAAGACGGGAATAAAGATGCAGACCTACTAGAGAATGGACTTGAGGACATGGGGAGGGGGAAGGGTAAGCTGGGACAAAGTGAGAGAGTGGCATGTACATATATACACTACCAAATGTAAAACCGATAGCTAGTGGGAAGCAGCTGCATAGCACAGGGAGATCAGCTCGGTGCTTTGTGACCACCTAGAGGGGTGGGATAGGGAAGGTAGGAGGGAGGGACATGCAAGAGGCAGGAGATATGGCGATATATATATATGTATAGCTGCTTCACTTTGTTAAAAAGCAGAAACTAACACACCATTGTAAAGCAATTATACACCAATAAAGATGTTTAAAAAAAAAAAAGAAAAGAAAAAAACCGAAAAGAGTCATGTACCCCAATGTTCATTGCAGCACTATTTACAATAGCCAGGACCTGGAAGCAACCTAAGTGTCCATCGACAGATGAATAGTTAAAGAAGATATGGAATACATATCCATACAATGGAATATTACTCAGCCATAAAAAGAAACAAAATTGAGTTATTTTTAGTGAAGTGGATGGACCTAAAGTCCATATAGGGTGAAGTAAGTCAGAATGAGAAAAACAAATACCATATGCTAACACATATATATGGAATCTAAAAAAAACAAAAAGTTTCTGAAGAACCTAGGGGCAGGACCCGGATAAAAATGTAGATGTAGAGAATGGACTTTAGGACACAGGGAGGGGGAAGGGTAAGCTGGGATGAAGTGACAGAGTGGCATGGACATATATACACTACCAAATGTAAAATAGGTAGCTAGTGGGAAGCAGCCACATAGCACAGGGAGATCATCTCGGTGCTTTGTGACCACCTAGAGGGGTGGGATAGTGAGGTTGGGAAGGAGACACAAGAGGGAGGTGATATGGGGATACATGTGATAGCTGATTCACTTTGTTATACAGGAGAAACTAACACAACATGTAAAGCAATTATAGTCTAGTAAAGATGCTAAAAAAAAAAAGAAAAGCTAGAATACTCAGATATGTACAGAACCCACGCACACATGCTAAAGACCAAATTGTAAAGTATGGTCTCATTTGCATTCCCACAGCCCTTTCCCATCCACCACTGGGTTTTCTCTTATGAAATTGTATAAGAGTGTGGTCACATGTCCATGACTTTATTCCTCCTGTGGATGCCCGTGTATTCAGGGAACTTATTAAGTTTTATGTTTTATACCACCTCATCTCATACTGTTTTAGATAGCGCTTGACTAAGTAATCTATAGGTAACTATCTCTATGATATAAACACAAATGTTGTTATATTACCCCCCAAATCACAGAGGATGCTTAATTCAAATCAATCCCTGCTTAACATTTAACTTGTTAACATTTAACAAGTTCTGTGTTAAGCCCAGGGACCACAATGTGAATTATTCACCCAATGTTGGAGAGACATTTCCTTCTACCAACAAAGGCAGGTGAGAATCCTTGCCATAAAAACTTAGATGATTTTTACCAATACCTGCCAAAACAAATGTGTTTTAGTAGACCCAGAAATTTTTATTAAAATTTTAACATGTTTTATGTATTTACCCATATATTTCTTTGTAAGCACAATTAACAACCTTGTTCTCTGGTACAGAGTTCAACAAGCAGACCCCTGAGAGGACAATGAATGGCCATCCAGTCCATAAATGATTATCAGTGGAAATGTACTCTAAGCTCCCATGGATGGGAAGATCATGGTTGGCTATGGAGGATGCATTCTCTGTATTTTGTTTGCTCCACTTGTACACTCTAAAATCATATTTCCCAATAGGGAAGCTGTCTCAGTCTGTGTAGGGGTCAATAAAAACCTTTCTGTGATGAGGGCATACTCCATATGTTTAAGTGTTATTCTCAACATCTTGCCTTGCAATGCTCACATTATTTCTTATGTTCATCTTTTCCATATTGATTACAATTTACCAGTTATTTAGACCCAGTAGTTTTTCATGTTTTAGTTATCCCCTCTGTGATTATTTTTTCTCTCCATTTCCAAATGTTCTTTTATTTCTTCAATGTTTTTTTGTTGGTTTTCACTTTCATGAACTTTCATTTCATTCTGGTAGAATATTTTAGTGACTTCCAAATGGAATGATTGCATTCCAGGAGAGTGTGCAAGATATTTCATTAAGTACAGAAAGAAAACACCAGTGCTACTGTTCAGATTTATTTTGACTTCATCCTTTAAAAACTCATTTAAATACAGGTAATATAATATTCATAGTATACTAGGTCCGAAGTGCAGGTGTGTAATAAATAAATAAATATTCATGTGTGTGGAAGTATGCTAGCACTTATTTTCAGTGATGTATACCATCAAAAATGTTTTGATATCACTGATTATATTTTATGAATTTTCCTTAAATTTATATCCCATGTTTTCTTGGAATCCTCACACAAACTTCATTTTCATTCTACCCACAGATTTGAAACCTTTAAGTAAACAAGCACAGTAAACACCTAACATTTCAAATTGTATTTTATTCAATACTTTAAACATTTTTATTCAGTCCTTATGTTCAAAATAGATGATACATACTTAGCATTAGAGATGGTTGGAATTCTAATTTCAAAACAGTTAAGTAAGATAATGATCAGAAATGCCAAAATTCTTATAAGTGGTCACTACTTCTTTGTCACCATTGGTAATTTATTTCAATTACTACTCATTCTTTAGCTTTAGCAATTACATAGAAATTGCTTACCAGCATTCCCCACCTGAAACATAAATAAGATGACTAAACACATATCTAGTACCATTTTTTCTTAGCTCTGATAGTCTTTTTACCATGGACCAGAAATGCCCTAAAATTTGTGCTCTTCTGAAAGGGATAGAAATCTCCAGTATCACTGGAATTACAGGTGTGGTTTTTGCTAAACATACTTATAATATCAAAGTGCTTAGCATAATCTAGTACTGACTTATTGCAAATAAATGGTACAGTGAAATGCAACCTCAAAGATGACTTAATGCCAACTCATGGTTTTTTGCTAATAGAGAAAATGTGCCTCTAATAGTTTAAGGAACTTGCTAAAGTTCGCATAGCTACCTAGTAGCAAGGCTAGTACTTGAGCCCAATCTCTCAATTCTTAACACAACACTCTTCCACTAAACCAGGGCTGGAGTTCAGAGAAGTTTGAGAATAGCATGTGAAAATTACTTGGAAATATATTTCTTTTATAGTTTATTGATTTATTCTCTGAATTGCTCAGTTACATGATTTTTATCTCTCGTATATTGTTAGAGGCTAGAAGGCATCTCTTTATCTTACCTTATAACATGGCCATATAAAACTCCATAATTAAATTAGGACTATATAACATTTTTGAACGGATAAATGAGACACATCATAATAGTGAAACTTTTCCATTCTAAAATACATCTAGGATGTTTGGTATATTTTGGCTGGAGGTGAATCCTTCTGCTTATTGTAAGGAAATTGGATAAAATTTGAGACTATGGATCTCTTCAAATTTACTGTATTAGTCTCTACATCCTAACATAAGCCTAGAAGAAAAGAACATTGGAGTGGAACAGAGTGGTGTCTGTTCTCCCCTCCAAAGGCTGTTTACAAACACCCTCAGTATTGAGAAAAAGATGTGGATTGCTATTTACTGAATATCACATCTCTTATGCTAGGCATTTTACAATACCAGGCTCTATAATAGTATTAAGTACTCATAATGTTCTCATTGGGTAGCCTGTCTGTGGAATAATATGGCTTTTAATGGGCTCCCAGAGTTGTTTTTTTTGTTTGTTTGTTTTTTAGTAAATTTACTGGAAATTCAACTTAATAGTAAATGCAGGTTCACTTCTTTTTATAGTTAAAAAAATACAAAGGTGTGTCCCTGAGCTCACATTTCCATAGTTTTAAATGACTCTTTGTATCTGATTTTTATTGCACTGTGAACGTTATAGCAATTTTGGTTTCAGTATATAAACTAGAGCCTGTTTTATGCATAAAATGATGTAGCTCAATATCCAAATACATTGCCCACCCATGCATGATAATTAATTTTTTATTGAACAAAGCCCTAAAATATAGAGAATTAGTTGATTATGTGTAACCAAATGATGTTAGATGTCCAAGGGCAATTATAATAAAATATTAAAGCAACTTTATATCAAGAAAAAGATTAAAATATACAGCCACGTACTCTTGATTCATTTACTTCAATTTTTTGCACAT
Source organism: Balaenoptera acutorostrata (assembly GCF_949987535.1). Taxonomy (NCBI): domain Eukaryota; kingdom Metazoa; phylum Chordata; class Mammalia; order Artiodactyla; family Balaenopteridae; genus Balaenoptera; species Balaenoptera acutorostrata. Next base: position 43,575,646 of record NC_080080.1, read on the forward strand.
TAAAAATGTATTTAAGAGCTGCCAATTCAATTGCTTCAAATATGAAGTTACTTTAGTTTTGAGAAACTCCAAGATTGCTGAAGTGCATTTGAAATCTTTGGAGGCCCCAAAAGTTGCTGCCACTAAGCCTCATATAAGCCAAGGGAAGCTCATGATCCTTTCTTTAATAATAAATTGAGAATCCTTATTAGAAAATGTGCCACAGTGTAGCACTCAGACAAAACCTATGTTGCAGTCATGTCTCTTGAAAAAAGATAGAAATAAGTCGCTTAATAAAGTCTAAATCATTCCTTAGGTTAGCTAATAGAAGCACTCGCTGTTATAAAATTAATCAGTCCCTGCTATTACGGCAAATTGGTGAAGATTGTATTGACACATCTTCATCTGCATGTCTCATCAGAGGTGTCCGTGCCATTTAGCTACGAAACCCTGGAGGCTTTCCTCCGCACAGAATCTTATAACACTTCAATTAAGGGACACCAAGCTGCCAACCAGACAGCAGCGCATTTATTTCTTGATGACTCCTTAAGTTGTGCCACAGGCCTATCATTAAGAGAATATTTTTCACAGCAGGTTGCAAAGATCCTCATGCCATTAAAAGGAATTGAAAAAGCATCAGTTTGTTGTTTCCACCTAACACAGATATTTTTCATTGCTAGAACAGCCATTAAAAACAATCTGTTTTATTGCATTCTGAAAAGATCACATGAAGTACACACAGTGATTTATTTTAAGGATGACATTAGGATTAAAACCACTATGAAAATGTAGTATTTGAAATAAATATTTAGGAAAACAAAGTCTCATAAATGTGCTTTTCTTTTTTGTACCAAATTGTTAGCAGAAATTTATTGATACCTTGAATCAGAGTTTGAAAATGTTACAAAAGAATGCCTTTTAAAAAGAGGGTTAGGAAGAGTGTCTCTGGAGAGGGATGTCATGACTTAGAAGAAAGACATGCCTTAAAATTTTAAGTGGAAATTCTTTGAATATTAGTAAACCCAAACAGAATGCTTTGAAAATATAGTGGATCAAATGTTTCTTTAGGGCAATTGTTTGGGGATTTTTTTTTTTTTTTTTGGAGGGGAAGTTTAATTCCATTGCTACATTGTAGAATATTGACTTAAAATACTGTTTTTCAGTCACCAGAGTGGAAGAAAACACCCAATTTTGGTTACTTATTTATATTAGAGCAGCCACTCCATGAAGTTTCAGTTTGATATATTGACTTGTTTTAAAACTTACTTTCTCAGCACTGGAATCCATCACTATTTGACATCAGCAATAACTTAAAAAAAGGAAAAATTTCTGTAAATGAGTTTTCTTAATGTTACTGCTTAGAAAATTTTAGATGTTTTTTATAAGTTGTTTCTAACAAAACCTTCAAAAAATGTTTTTAAATTTTGTGCTCCTTAAGTGTTATACAGTATTTTGAATTCATCTTCTAAAGAACAACAACAAGAATGAAACAACCTCATGAAGAAGTTTATTCTGTCTTTCTGCTTTAGAATGTTGATCAAGCTCTGGTGTTAGCAAACTTAGGATGGCCTATGTTAAAACTGACCTTGTTGAAACCCACCAGGACTTCAACATGGTAGATGGGACAGGGTGTAATGTAGGAGCTGTAGTGGACAGTGTGAGGTGCTGTCGGATGATTCCCCCCCTTCAGGACTGAGATACCCATTCCTCTTGATGTCAGATGAATTCCTTTCTGGGGATTGCCCTGAGCAGAAGATAACCTCTAAGTCCCAAGGTCACTGCTCCTGCCTCGGGACAGCTCCGCATCCAAAGACTGGTCTCTGGAGGAAGGGATGTGAAGGACCTGTCCCTTTGCTGCAGCACCAGGCATTTCTGGACAACTCCAGCTCTAGAACTCCCCTGTAGGATTGGCAGAGGCCTTTGTTGTGAGTGCATCACAGTTGACATCAGGGGCACTCCCCAATCAACTTCCTCTATGCAAATCTCCATCACGAGTCTGGTCCAGAAGGATCAACCTGAGAAAATAGTGGCACATGTTTAATATATAGGATTTGGTTAGTTAGTCTGAATAGAAGCAAAAAATAGAGAATTATTGGAGGTTTGAGGGAACCTATTTAAAAACAAATATCCTTTGATACATTTGGAATGATGCCTGAGACATTCAGAGCTCTTTTTTTTTTTTTTTTTTTTAAATATCTCTCTTTTCTCCATTCTCACTGACACCACCTTTGTAATCTTTCCCAGCCACCAGTTTTCCCCAAGTTCAGTTCATTCATTTCTTCATGGCTGACAGAATTTTCTTTCAAAACTCAGATCTGATGTTGTAACTCTGTTGTTTAAAAACTTCTGATGCTTACACATTGTTACAGGGTAAAATAAGGGGTTTTATCTTAAAACCCCTGTCCCTGAATTTATGTCACTTCATTACCTGTAACATTCCTCCTCTGGTGGCTGACCCTAGAGTACTCAGTACAACTGTAGTACCTATTTACAGATGTTTTGAAAGTTTCACTGTTTCCAACACATGGCATGTCTTTCTGTGATTCACTGTGTGCTTTTTAGCCTTGTGATCCGTCTTGCTTTTCTTTACCTCCTTAGTTTGTTAATAAACTTCTATTGATCCTGCAAAAGACTCCTCAAATCTTCATTTCCTGTTCAACTGTTCCCTGATTCTCCCATCAAAAAAAAAGCTCCATACTTTCCAATTTTATTTGCATTCATTTATCACAAAACTTATGTGGTATTAGAATTGGTCATTTGTACATTTTTTGTACCCCGCTAAACAGTGAAATTTTCAAGAACATGCCGTTTAATTTGTGCTCCGGTGCCCAACTATGCTCATACTAAATACTTAAATAAATAAATGGGAATGTCTTAACTTTGATTCCCCTCAAAGCAGAGCCTAAAGCAAGAAGTTGGGTGTAGATGAAGTGAGTCTAAGAAGCCAGAGTGAGCAGAGGGAGGAATGTAATAAAGAAGGAGGGAAATTCAGTAACAGAATGACGGGTTATGGAGGTAGTCCCCACTGTGGGTAGTGGTTCAGAGGCTCTGGAAAGTTCTTTAGGCCAATGTGGCAAACAACCTCCAAATTGTCTCTGTGAAAGACAGGAAGATGGGGGCATTTATCCACTCCCTCCATCACAAGTTGGCTGCAAGTTCCACAATATTAACTTTCCCACACTTTCAGAATGTACCTGCACCAGGGCTTTGTGAGATACTGAACTTTGGGAAAAGTTTTGAGGGAGAATCTGAGAGAGGAGACTGGCAGTGTGTGCAGAACTGTCCACCCAGCTGCAGCTGAAATCACAGGTAGGCTTAGCAGATATGGCCCACGGCACAAAAGAACGTGCTACAGAGGATTATTGAGCTAATGTTCTGGGACTATTAGTTTTGAGGGACCAGTGTTGGTTCTAATCAGGCACATGATTCCACTTTAAGTGGAAAATGTAACTAAATATATTTTCAGTGCAACTAAAAATAAATCAAAGCTTACATTTAAGACGTGGATCTTATTCCCTTCAGTGGAGTTTTCCTTAGTTTTACCTGGTTCTTCTTGTTATTTTCTGCATTAGCTCTTCTGTGAATAATGGAACATGCATGACCTTGGCATTTTAAACTCTCTAAGCCTCAATTTTCTCATAGGTAGTGGGGGGATAAGAATCTATTTCACAGAATCATTTCCCATCTATCCATTCATTCATTTATTCATTAAACAAATTTCTATTGAACACCTACCATGTGCCAGTCACCACTGTATTTAGGGCTTTCTAAATAACGGAGAGTAAAAACAAAACAAAAACTCAAACTAACAAAAATTATTTACCAGTCCTTGACATAATGGATCATAATGAAGGAGAGACACTGAACAAATAACCATACAAACAAATACAGTATAAAAAATTTGATCCATGCCAGAAAGGAGAAGTACAATTTCCACCAGGGTGTAAAATAAGAGTGTACACCCTATTATAGAACAAGCCATACACCCTATTATAGAACAAGCCATGAAGCTGGCTGTCAAGTTTACCATTGCCTGAAGAATGCTGGGGAGTTGGTGAGATGAAGCATTGGAGTGGTGGGGCGAACACTGTAAGCGAAGGCTATGAGGCGGGGAAGTGCGGGGGGAGCATGATGTATGCTTAAGAATAACGTGAGGTTGCTCAGAACAAAGTAGAAGCAGAGGAGGGTCAGTGCAAAGTAAGGCTTAGAGAGGCAAACAGGGACAAGACCATCTGTAGATATGGAAGTCACAATGAGTGGTACACAATGAGAAACTTTTGAAAGCCTTTATGCTGAAGAAGTGCGTGATGTGACGTATTCATGGAAGATTACTCTTACTGCTATGTATAGATTTAGTGAGTGCTGGAATGAAGGAGGTTTGAGACTTAGGGCCACAGTTCTATGGAAAGATACTGATGTCATAAAGCAACTCACATGCTGAGTTTATTTAGAAAGACATGGATTTGAATTTGATCACATTCCTCTTTTCTCATCTTCTCCCATTTTCTTTTCTTCTTTCTTTTCTTTTCTTCCCTTAATTTTTCCCTCTATTCTAATAACTTACTTTTAGCATCTCTCAAAAGAGCTTCATTAAGAGAACAATGTTATGTTATTCATAAACAATGGCCCATCGCACATTTTCTGTCACACTCTTGGGTGATTTGTGCTGCTGAAAAGGCAAAAGAGGATACCGAGCCATTCTGCTCAGGATTTATGGGGCAAGGAGAAGGAATCATGGTCTTCATAGTGTTGTTAGAAGTGAAGGAGCAAGGTTAGGAATCATTTGGCAGATGAAATTACGTGTAAAGAGAAGTCAAGGGTGTTGGGTAAACTAGAAGAGGTGAATGAGAGATGAGAGTAACAGTGATTTAGGGAAGAGATTTCTGGATATCAGAGCAGCAGACAAGGAACTAACATATTCAGTTCTAAAGAAGCGTCACTTCACACTGTTACACCTCTCTGAAGTGTGTGCTCTGATGATTTTGACATATGTACACCTGTACCATTACCATAATCAAAGCAACAAACAATTTGATTAGCCCCCAAAGTTTACTTGTGCCCCCTTTATAATCCTTTTCTCCCTCCACTCCCATCTACAGGCAAGCACTAATGTACTTTCTGTCACTATACATTCATTTACATTTCCTAGAATTTTATATGAATGGAATCATACAGTACAATTCTGGTTCTTCTGTCCAGCATAATTATCTTGAGATTCATCATGTTGTTGCATGTTTCATCAGTTAATTCTATTTTATTGCTTAGTAGTAGTACATTGCATGAATACACCAAAGGTTTTCATCACTTTGCCTATTAATGGATGTTTGGGTTGTTTCCAAGCTTTATCTTTTACCAATAAAGCCTCTATGAACACGGTGTACAGTCTTAGTATGGACATATGCTTTTATTTCTCTTGGGTGAACACAGGAATGGAATGACCAGGTAATATGGTAGGTGTATATTTAACTTTAAGCAAACTTTCAAAATGTTTCCCCAGATGATTGTACCATTTCACATTCCCACCAATAGTTTAACATAAAAATTACAGAGGTTGGCGTTGCCTTACACAAGCTTAACAATACACCTGTAAGCTCAGTATCTCTTTCCCCATTATATAGAAGGAAAGCAAAGTTCAGGAATGTTAAATAACCACTTGTGGTCAGAGTAAGTGAATGGAAGAGTTGGAATTAAAACCTATACCTGACTGTGCCAGAATGATTTTTCAGAATTTCTAGGGAAAGTTTTTTATAAACCAAGGACTAGCTCTTGCTTTAAATAAATGTGATTCTCATCTACTGAGTTGCTAGCTCCTGCTTGACTTGGATAAATGGATAGAATGGAAAATTATTTTAGTCCAAGTGATGGCTCATTGGCCAGACAAGGTCGAGGTATAGCTTTATATGGTTGGCTGGAATTCAAACTTGTGACCTGCCATCAGTGGGAGAAGAGACATATAAGACCCTCTGATAAACCAACAATCTTATTAATTTAATAGAACAGCTCCAATTCAGATGAAGTGCTACTTAAATCAGCAACCATAGCCATACTTTCATTGGTTTAATGCCTTTTTCTCTTTACTGTTGAACAGATAAAGATGCAAGGACTGGAAAGCAAAAAAAAAAAAAAAAAAAAACAAAACCAACCAGCTGGGAAACAAAGAAAAAAGGATAAAGCACCTGGAGGAGATTAACAGATGGAAGTACATGCTCTTTGTTTCCATTTTTAATAAGACAAATGCATTATGTAAAATTTAAAATGTGAGAACTGTACATAGATGTATGAAACACACTTACAACAGGTTCTTGTGGTTTTTGATGCTGCTTTTGGCACTGTTTCTTCTAACTACTGACGGGCATTTTGTTTTCTATAATGGTTACTCTCAGTGCAAGCCTCTACAGTAACCCAATATCCAAGAGACACAATGATGGAGGAACTGCTTCTGCTTTGGGAACATAACATTTTAGTACTGAGATTAAAACAAATAGAACACTCTCTTTTCTCTTTAGAGAAGAATCGGGTGTAAGTTTGGTCTGTATTTAGAAGGAGTTAGTGAGTGAAGGTCCAAAAACTCAACACCAGAATCGTGTTTCTCAAAGCCTTTCATTCCTCACCATTTCTACTGTCATCAATGGCAATAGCTTCTTAACTAAATTAGCAAATACAAATATAAGACACAGAGTTAAATTTAGTTTTCAGACAAAAAATAATTTTTAGTATGATAATGTCCCATCCAATATTTGGAATACACTTATACTAAAATTATTTGTTGTTTTTCCAAAATCCAAAATTAATAGACTGTCCTGTATTTTTACTTGGCAACTCTATTGTCAACAGACTTCCCTCCTCTTTCGTTTGACTTCCCTTATTGTAGTGTCAGCAAAATGGAATAGCAAAATTTACTGAGGAAGTGAAATACCTAAATTAACAGGAGCCACTGAAGATGGAACCACTTCAGTGCATTCTTGCAATTATTCAAAAGCAGTCAGCTATAGTGTCATCTATTCATATACACATAATATCAATACTTAAAGTGATAATCTCAATAAATTCTAAAAAGTCATTTTGTAAAATATAACACACTCATTCTTGTTAAATACACTGAAACAATACAAATGAAAGGTTAATACTCAACATAATAAATAACATAATATTTAATAACTAATATTCTTGACCTCTTTCTATGTGTCACTGTTGTAAGGGTATTAGCTTATTTAATCCTCACAACAATGAGAAAACCTTATGAGGCAGAAATAATAATTATTATTCCCATTATCATTTTGCAGGAGAAGAAATTGAGTAATAGAGAAGTTAAGCAGTTTGCCTCAAAGCACACAGCTAGTAATTTATGGAGCCAGGCAGTCCAACTTTAGAGCCTGTACTCTAAACACTATGCTATACTGCCATTCTTCGTAGCAACAATGATAAATATGCATTGCTTAGGAATAAGGCAAATAAAAGATATTCAGAACTCTTACTATTAAAAGCACCTGAATGGCTAGATATATGTCTCATATTTTAAATAAAAGGCAATATTTGTAACATCTCAATTCTTCCCAAATTAATATACAGCTAGAATGAAGTACCAGTCAAATCTCAAATCATGTTTTTGAGAAAGTTGGCAAAATTATTCTAAAATTAATCTGAAGGAGTGCATTAGAAAAAAATATTTGAGGGAGCTCCCTGGTGGCCTAGAGGTTAGAATTCTGGGTTTTCACTGGCATGGCCTGGGTTCAATACCTGGTCAGTGTACTGAGATCCCACAAGCCGCGTGGCATGGCCGAAAAGAAAAACAAAAAAAAAGAAAACAATATTTGAGTAAAGGAGAATAAGTAGAGAGAGTTTGGTCTACAAAATAGGTAAGATAGGAAGAGTGGATGTTATAAAGATATCACTTTTTCCCAAATTAATCTTTAAATTTAATATATTTCCAGTAAACTCCAAACAGGTTTTCATGCATGTAAAGAGATTTACAAGCCTATTTTAAAATTATCTCACTGGGGGGCTTCCCTGGTGGCGCAGTGGTTAAGAATCCACCTGCCAACGCAGGGGACACAAGTTCGAGCCCTGGTCCGGGAAGATCCCACATGCCGTGGAGCAACTAGGCCCGTGAGCCACAACTACTGAAGCCCGTGCCTAGAGCCCGTACTCTGAAACAAGAGAAGCCACCGCAATGAGAAGGCCACGCACTGCAGTGAAGAGTAGCTCCCACTCATCGCAACTAGAGAGAGCCCACTCACAGCAACAAAGACCCAACGCAGCCAAAAATAAATAAATAAAAATTATTTCACTGGGATTAATGAAATATTTTCATTTTATTCAATAATTTTGCATATCTAAAAGATAAGAGCTTACTTTTTTTTAAAACATAACTAACCACCATTACATAGTCATACCTAAATATCTTAATATTGTCAAATAACCACTTAATGTTCAAATTTCCAATTGTTTCATAAATGTAATAATTACTTTACAGTTCATTTTATTGACTCAGGATTCAAATAAGGCCCATGCATTGCAACTGGTAGAAAATCTATATATTCCCTCCCATCCCTCAATCCACTGTTTTTTTGTCTTGAAATTTATTTGTTGGAGAAGCCAGGTTGTTTGCCTTGTACAGCTTCTTACAGTCTGCATTGTATCTCATAATTTAATATCTTCCTCTGCCTTCTGTATTTCCTGGAAATTGCTAGTTGTATATGAAGACTTAAAATTCAACTACAGTTTTATTTTATTTTATTTGACAAGACACTTCCCAGTTGACATTCTTCTACATAATGACTCTCTCTTTGAAATATTAGCAGTCATTGGTCATCAATGACTAGATCAATTAATAAAGAAGAAATTGCAAAATGGTGATACTCTAATGGTATGATAATAATTCTTCTATGTTATTAGCTAGAATGCTTCTATAAAAAGAAACATTTCTTCATCTACTATTCAATTATCCAGAGTACTGTTGGAATAGAAAAGCAGAATAAATGCTGATTGCTTTAGCTAATATAAATTTGATAAATAGTAACAAAGTGGAAAACTCATTCTCTTGGGTATGAAAACTCATTTAAAAGGGTAATAATAGATACAGTCTGGTATAGGTGGAGACATATAGGAATGAAGCAACAGAATGACATAAGAAGCCCACAATAAATATTTATTAAACTTTTGAAATTTTTTATTGAATTAATTGCCAACCAGATGAAGAATCAGAACATTATCAACAGCCCAGAAACCTCTCTCTTGGTTCTTTTCAATCACTACTCTTTACCAAAAGTAATCACTATTCTGATGTCTAAGAGCATATATTAGTTCTGCCTGTATTATACGTTAAATAAATTGAATTACATGGTAAGTACTCTTTAGTATTTCACTTCTTTTGTTCAATATTATATTTGTGAAATTCAGTCATGTTGTTGCATCCAGTTATAGATCATTGTTCTTATATTCTGCATAATATACCATTTTGATAAGCACTGTTCTAAATACTGAGCATAGAGCAGATTAAAAAAAGTGGGTCCCTGCTTTACTGGAGCTTACATTCTGGTGAATATAATCTATGAAAGCATGTATATATAGAAAAGCTGCATATATGCTAGGGTTAGGCTATTGAATTCATGGGGTCAGGATAATTTGTTTCCATTTGGAAAACATATAAAAGTAGAACTCTGTTTTATGTCATACACACAAAAATAATTCAAAGATATTTAAAGCCAAAGCTTTCAAAAGAATAAATATTAATATTTTAATTATGAATATTTATTAAACACTTATATCAAACACTTTTCTAGGTATTAGGGATACATTAGTAAATATAACACACAAAAATCCCTACTTTTATGAAGCATGTATTTAATGTGGTGAGACAGGCAGTAAAAACATAAACAAATAAATTATATATTAGAAAATTATAAGTACACTGGAGAAAAGTAAAGCCAGTGGGAGTAGGGGGGGTGGGTAAAGAGCACCTATAGAGAAGGGGATAGGGTTGCCATTCTCGAGAGGATGGCAGCGAATACAGGAGAAAATTCTTTGTGACCTTAGAGTAGGAAGGATTTATGAAATAAGACTTAAAAAAGTACAAATCATAAAAGAAATGCTTGAGGGCACCTTCAAGATGGCAGAGAAGTAAGATGTGGAGATCACCTTCCTCCCCACAAATACATCAAAACTACATCTGTATGCGGAACAACTCTTACAGAACACCTACTGAATGTTGGCAGAAGACCTCAGAGTTCCCAAGAGATGCCATCAGGCGACCTACATGCAGAGGTGGGGCCAAATCCAAAGCTGAACCCCAGGAGCTGTGCAAACAATGAAGAGAAAGGGAAATTTCTCCCAGCAGCTTCAGGAACAGTGGACTAAATCTCCACAATCAACTTGATGTACCCTTTATCTGTGGAATACGTGAATAGACAACAAATCATCTGAAAATTGAGGTGGTGGACTTTGGGAGCAACTGTAGACTTGGAGTTGGCTTTCTGCATCTAATTTGTTTCTAGTTTTATGTTTATCTTAGTTGAGTATTTAGAGCTTATTATCATTGGTAGATTTGTTTATTGATTTGGTCGCACTCTTCCATTTTTTTTTAATTTTGTATATATATATATATATATTTTTTTTCCTCTTGCTCTTTTTGTGAGTGTGTATGTGTATGCTTCTTTGTGTGATTTTATCTGTAGAGCTTTGCTTTTGCCATCTGTCCTAGGGTTCGGAATGTCCTTTTTTTTTTTTTTTGGTATAGTTTTTAGCGCTTTTATCATTGGTGGATTTGCCTTTTGGTTTGGTGGCTCTCTTCTTTCTTTCTCTTTTTTTTATTACTTTTTTAATTTTAATAATTTTTTTCTATTTTAATAACATTTATTCTTTCTATCTTTCTTTTTCTCCCTTAACTTCAGAGCCATGTGGCTGACAGGGTCTTGGTGCTCTGGCCGGCTGTCAGGCCTGAGCATCTGAGGTGAGAGAGTCGAGTTCAGGACATTGGTCAACCAGAGACCTCCAGGCGCCATGTAGTATCAAATGGCGAAAGCTCTCCCAGAGATCTCCATCTCAACGCTAAAGCCCAGCTCCATTCAGTGACCAGCAAGCTACAGTGCTGGACACCCTATGCCAAACAACCAGCAAGACAGGAACACAAACCCACTCACTAGCAGAAAGACTGCCTAAAATCATAATAAGGTCACAGACACCCCAAAAGACACCACCAGACATGGTCCTGCTCACCAGAAAGACAAGACCCAGCCTCATCCACCACAACACAGGCACCAGTCTCCTCCACCAAGACGCCTACACAACCCACTGAAACAACTTTACCCAATGGAAGCAGACACCAACAACGACTGGAACTACGAACCTGCAGTCTATGAAACAGAGACCCAAAACACAGTAAGTTAAGTAAAATGAGAAGACAGAGAAATATACAGCAGATGAAGGAGCAAGGTAAAAACCCACCAGACCAAACAAATGAAGAGGAAATAGGCAGTCTACCCAAAAAAGAATTCAGGGTAATGACAGTAAAGATGATCCAAAGTCTTGGAAATACAATGGAGAAAACACAAGAAACATTTAACAAGGACCTAGAAGAACTAAAGAGCAAACAAACAAGGATGAACAACACAATAAATGAAATTAAAAACTCTCTAGAAGGAATCAATAGCAGAATAACTGAGGCAGAAGAAAGGATAAGTGACCTTGAAGATAAAATAGTGGAAGTAACTACTGCAGAGAAGAATAAAGAAAACAGAATGAAAAGAATTGAGAACAATCTCAGAGACATCAGGGACAATGTAAAACACAACATCATTTGAATTAGAGGGGTCCCAAAAGAAAAAGAGAATAAAAAGGGACTAAGAAAATATTTGAAGACATTATAGTTGAAAACTTTCCTAATATGGGTAAGGAAATAGTCAGTCAAGGGCAGGAAACACAGAGAGTCCAATACAGGATAAATCCAAGGAGAAACATGTCAAGACACATATTAATCAAACTATCAAAAATTAAATACAAAGAAAAAATATTAAAAGCAGCAAGGGAAAAACAACAAATAACATTCAAGGGAATCCCCATAAGGTTAACAGCTGATCTTTCAGCAGAAACTCTGCAAGCCAGAAGGGAGTGGCAGGACATACTTAAAGTGATGAAAGGGAAAAACCTACAACCAAGATTAATCTACCAAGCAAAGAACTCAATCAGATAAAATGGAGAAGTTAAAATCTTTATAGACAAGGAAAAGCTATGATAATTCAGCACTATAAAACCAGCTCTACAACAAATGCTAAAGGAACTTCCCTAGGCAGGAAACACAAGAGAAGGAAAAGACCTACAATAACAAACACAAAACAATTAATAACATGGTAATAGGAACATACATATCAATAACTACCTTAAATGTAAATGTATTAAATGCTTCAACCAAACGACATAGGCTGGCTGAATGAATACAAAATCAAGACCCATACATGTGCTGTATACAAGAGACCCATTTCAGACCTAGGAACACATACAGACTGACAGTGAGGGAAGGAAAAAGATATACCATGCAAATGGAAATCAAAAGAAAGCTGGAGTAACAATTCTCATATCAGACAAAATAGACTTTAAAATAAAAACTATTACAAGAGACAAAGAAGGGCACTACATAATGATCAACAGATCAATCCAAGATGAAGATATAGCAATCGTAAATATTTATGCACCCAACAGTGGAGGACCTCAATACACAAGGCAAATGTTAACAGCCATAAAAGAGGAAATTGAAAGTAACACAATAATAGTGGGTGACTTTAACACCCCACTTTCACCAATGGACAGATCATCCAAAATGAAAATAAATAAGGAAACACAAGCTTTAAATGATACATTAACCAAGATGGACTTAATAGATATTTATAGAACATTCCACCCGAATACAACAGAATACACATTTTTCTCAAGTGCTCATGGAACATTCTCCAGGATTGATCATATCTTGGGTCACAAATCAAGCCTTGGTAAATTTAAGAACACTGAAATCATATCAAGTATCTTTTCCGATCACAACGCTATGAGACTAGATATCAATTACAGGAAAAGATCTGTAAAAAATACAAACACATGGAGGCTACACAATACACTACTTAATAACAAAGAGATCACTGAAGAAATCAAAGGGGAAATCAAAAAATACCTAGAAACAAATGACAATGGAGACACGATGACCCAAAACCTATGGGATGCAGCAAAAGCAGTTCTAAGAGGGAAGTTTATAGCAGCACAAGCCGACATCAAGAAACAGGAACATCTCGAATAAACAACCTAACCTTGCACCTAAAGCAATTAGAGAAAGAGGAACAAAAAAACCCCAAAGCTAGCAGAAGGAAAGAAATCATAAAGATCAGATCAGAAATAAATGAAAAAGAAATGAAGGAAACAATAGCGAAGATCAATGAAACTAAAAGCTGGTTCTTTGAGAAGATAAACAAAATTGATAAACCATTAGCCAGATTCATCAAGAGAAAAAGGGAGAAGACTCAAATCAATAGAATTAGAAATGAAAAAGGAGAAGTAACCACTGACACTACAGAAATACAAAAGATCATGAGAGATTACTACAAGCAACTCTATGCCAATAAAATGGACAACATGGAAGAAATGGACAGATTCTTAGAAATGCACAACCTGCTGAGACTGAACCAGGAAGAAATAGAAAATATGAAAAGACCAATCACAAGCACTGAAATTGAAACTGTGATTAAAAATCTTCCAACAAACAAAAGCCCAGGACCAGATGGCTTCACAGGCGAATTCTGTCAAACATTTAGAGAAGAGCTAACACCTATCCTTCTCAAACTCCTCCAAAATATTGCAGAGGGAGGAACACTCCCAAACTCATTCTACGAGGCCACCATCACCCTGATACCAAAACCAGACAAAGATGTCACAAAGAAAGAAAACTACAGGCCAATATCACTGATGAACATAGATGCAAAACTCCTCAACAAAATACTAGCAAACAGAATCCAACAGCACATTAAAAGGCTCATACACCATGATCAAGTGGGGTTTATTCCAGGAATGCAAGGATTCTTCAATATACGCAAATCAATCAACGTGATACATCATATTAACAAATTGAAGGAGAAAAACCATATGATCATCTCAATAGATGCAGAGAAAGCTTTCGACAAAATTCAACACCCATTTATGATAAAAGCCCTGCAGAAAGTAGGCATAGAGGGAACTTTCCTCAACATAATAAAGGCCATATATGACAAACCCACAGCCAACATTGTCCTCAATGGTGAAAAACTGAAACCATTTCCACTAAGATCAGGAACAAGACAAGGTTGCCCACTCTCACCACTATTATTCAACATAGTTTTGGAAGTGTTAGCCACAGCAATCAGAGAAGACAAAGAAATAAAAGGAATCCAAATCGGAAAAGAAGAAGTAAAGTTGTCACTGTTTGCAGATGACATGATACTATACATAGAGAATCCTAAAGATGCTACCAGAAAACTACTAGAGCTAATGAATGAACTTGGTAAAGTAGCAGGATAGAAAATTATTGCACAGAAATCTCTTGCATTCCTATATACTAATGATGAAAAATCTGAAAGTGAAATTAAGAAAACGCTCCCATTTACCATTGCAACAAAAAGAATAAAATATCTAGAAATAAACCTACCTAAGGAGACAAAAGACCTGTATGCAGAAAATTATAGAACACTGATGAAAGAAATTAAAGATGATACAAATAGATGGAGAGATATACCATGTTCTTGGATTGGAAGAATCAACATTGTGAAAATGACTCTACTACCCAAAGCAATCTACAGATTCAATGCAATCCCTATCAAACTACCACTGGCATTTTTCACAGAAGTAGAACAAAAAATTTCACAATTTGTGTGGAAACACAAAAGACCCCGAATAGCCAAAGCAATCTTGAGAACGAAAAATGGAGCTGGAGGAATCAGGCTCCCTGACTTCAGACTATATTACAAGGCTACAGTAATCAAGACAGTTTGGTACTGGCACAAAAACAGAAATATAGATCAATGGAACAGGATAGAAAGTCCAGAGATAGACCCACTCGCATATGGTCACCTTATCTTTGTTAAAGGAGGCAAGCATATACAGTGGAGAAAAGACAGTCTCTTCAATAAGTGGTTCTGGGAAAATTGGACAGGTACATGTAATAGTATGAAATTAGAACACTCCCTGACACCATACACAAAAATAAACTCAAAGTGGATTAAAGACCTAAGTGTAAGGCCAGACACTATCAAACTCTTAGAGGAAAACATAGGCAGAACACTCTATGACATAAATCACAGCAAGATTCTTTTTGACCCAGCTCCTAGAGAAATGGAAATAAAAACACAAATAAACAAACGGGACCTAATGAAACTTAAAAGCTTTTGCACAGCAAAGGAAACCATAAACAAGACCAAAAAACAACCCTCAGAATGGGAGAAAATATTTGCAAATGAAGCAACTGACAAAGGATTAATCTCCAAGATTTACAAGCAGCTCATGCATCTGAATAACAAAAAAACAAACAACCCAATCCAAAAGTGGGCAGAAGACCTAAATAGACATTTCTCCAAAGAAGATATACAGATTGCCAACAGACACATGAAAGAATGCTCAACATCATTAATCATTGGAGAAATGCAAATCAAAACTACCATGAGATATCACCTCACATCGGTCAGAATGGCCATCATCAAAAAATCTAGAAACAATAAATGCTGGAGAGGGTGTGGAGGAAAGGGAACCTTCTTGCACTGTTGGTGGGAATGTAAATTGATACAGCCACTATGGAGAACAGTATGGAGGTTCCTTAAAAAACTAAAAATAGAACTACCATACGACCCAGCAATCCCACTACTGGGCATATATCCTGAGAAAACCATAATTCAAAAAGAGTCATGTACCAAAATGTTCATTGCAGCTCTATTTACAATAGCCAGGACATAGAAGCAACCTAAGTGTCCATCGTCGGATGAATGGATAAAGAAGATGTGGCACATATATACAATGGAATATTACTCAGCCATAAAAAGAAATGAAATGGAGGTATTTGTAGTGAGGTGGATGGAGTTAGAGTCTGTCATACAGAGTGAAGTAAGTCAGAAAGTGAAAAACAAATACAGTATGCTAACACATGTATATGGACTCTAAGAAAAAAAAAAAAAGGTCATGAAGAACCTAGTGGCAAGACGGGAATAAAGACACAGACCTACTAGAGAATGGACTTCAGGATATGGGGAGGGGGAGGGGTGAGACGTGACAGGGTGAGAGAGTGGCATGGACATATATACACTACCAAATGTAAAATAGATAGCTAGTGGGAAGCCGCCACATAGCACAGGGAGATCAGCTCGGTGCTTTGTGACCACCTAGAATGGTGGGATAGGGAGGGTGGGAGGGAGGGAGATGCAAGAGGGAAGAGATATGGGAACATATGTATATGTATAACTGATTCACTTTGTTATAAAGCGGAATCTAACACACCATTGTAAAGCAATTATACTCCAATAAAGATGTTTAAAAAAAAAAAAATCTTCCAACAAACAAAAGCCCAGGACCAGATGGCTTCACAAGCGAATTCTATCAAACATTTATAGAAGAGCTAACACCTATCCTTCTCAAACTCTGCCAAAATATAGCAGAGAGAGGAACACTCCCAAACTCATTCTACGAGGCCACCATCACCCCGTTACCAAAACCAGACAAAGATGCCACAAAAAAAGAAATCTACAGGCCAATATCACTGATGAACATAGATGCAAAAATCCTCAACAAAATACTAGCAAACAGAACCCAATAGCACATTAAAAGGATCATACACCATGACCAAGTGGGGTTTATCCCAGGAATGCAAGGGTTCTCCAATATATGCAAATCAATCAATGTGATAAATCATATTAACAAATTGAAGGAGAAAAATAATATAATCATCTCAATAGATGCAGAAAAGCTTTCAAAAATTTTAACACCCATTTATGACACAAACCCTCCAGAAAGTAGGCATAGAGGGAACTTACCTCAACAAAGTAAAGGCCATATATGACAAACCCACAGCCAACACCATTCTCAATGGTGAAAAACTGTAACCATTTCCACTAAGATTAGGAACAAGACAAGGTTGCCCCACAGTCAACATCATTCTCAATGGTGAAAAAGTGTAAACATTTCCACTAAGATCAGGAACAAGACATGGTTGCCCTCTCTCTCCACTAGCATTCAACATAGTTTTGGAAGTTTTAGCCACAGCAATCAGAGAAGAAAAAGAAATAAAAGGAATCCAAATTGGAAAAGAAACAGTAAAACTGTCACTGTTTGCAGATGACGAGATACTATACATAGAGAATCTTAAAAATGTTTCCAGAAAATTACTAGAGCTAATCAATGAATTTGGTAAAGTAGCAGAATACAAAATTAATGCACAGAAATCTCTTGCATTCCTATACACTAATGATGAAATATCTGAAATATAATTTAAGGAAACACTCCCATTTACCATTGCAACAAAAGGAATAAAATACCTAGGAATAATCCTAATTAAGGAGAGAAAAGACTTGTATGCAGATAACTATAAGACAATGATGAAAGAAATTAATGATGATACAAACAGATGGAGAGATATACCATGTTCTTGGATTGGAAGAATCAACATCGTGAAAATGACTATTACCCAAAGCAATCTACAGATTCAATGTAATCCCTATCAAACAACCAATGGCATTTTTCACAGAACTAGAACAAAAAATTTCACAATTTGTATAAAAACACAAAAGACAATGAATAGCCAAAGCAATCTTGAGAAAGAATAATGGAGCTGGAGGAACCAGGCTCCCTGACTTCAGACTATACTACAAAGCTACAGTAATAAAGACAGTATGGTACTGGCACAAAAGCAGAAATATAGATAAATGGAACAGAATACAAAGCCCAGAGATAAACCCACAAACATATGGTCACCTTATCTTTGATACAGGAGGCAAGAATATACAGTGGAGAAAAGACAGCCTCTTCAATAAGTGGTGCTGGGAAAACTGGACAGCTACATCTAAAAGAATGAAATTAGAACACCCCTTAACAGCATACACAAAAATAAACTCATAATGGTTTAAAGACCTAAATGTAAGGCCAGACACTATAAATCTATTAGAGGAAAACATAGGCAGAACACTCTATGACATAAATCACAGCAAGATTCTTTTTGACCCACCTCCTAGAGAAATGGAATTAAAAACAAAAATAAAGAAATGGTACCTAATGAAACTTAAAAGCTTTTGCACAGCAAGGAAACCATACACAAGATGAAAAGACAACTCTCAGAATGGGAGAACATTTTTGCAAACGAAGCAACTGACAAAGGATTAATTTCCAAAATATACAAGCAGCTCATGCAGCTCAATATCAAAAAAACAAAAGACCCAATCCAAAAATGGGCAGAA
Source organism: Balaenoptera acutorostrata (assembly GCF_949987535.1). Taxonomy (NCBI): domain Eukaryota; kingdom Metazoa; phylum Chordata; class Mammalia; order Artiodactyla; family Balaenopteridae; genus Balaenoptera; species Balaenoptera acutorostrata. The sequence goes on from NC_080080.1 coordinate 43,594,065, forward strand.
GACCTAAGTAGACATTTCTCCAAAGAAGATATACAGATTGCCAACAAACACATGAAAATATGCTCAACATCACTAATCATTGGAGAAATGCAAATCAAAACTACAATGAGGCATTTCCTCGTACCAGTCAGAATGGCCATCATCAAAAAGTCTACAAATAATAAATCCTGGAGAGGGTGTGGAGGAAAGAGAACCCTCTTGCACTGTTGGTGGGAATGTAAATTGATACAGCCACTATGGAGAACAGTATGGAGGTTCCTTACAAAACTAAAAATAGAACTACCATTGACCCAGCAATCCCACTACTGGGCATATATGCTGAGAAAACCATAATTCAAAAAGAGTCATGTACCACAATGTTCATTGCAGCTCTATTTACAATAGCCAGGACGTGGAAGCTACCTAAGTGTCCATCAACATATGAATGGATAAAGAAGATGTGGCACATATATACAATGGAATAGTACTCAGCCATACAAAGAAACGAAATTGAGTTTTTTGTAGTGAGGTGGATGGACCTAGAGACTCTCATACAGAGTGAAGTATGTCAGAAAGAGAAAAACAAATACTGTATGCTAAAACATATATATGGAATTAAAAAAAACAAGGAATTCTAAAGAACCTAGGGTAGGACAGGAATAAAAACGCAGACATATAGTATGGACTTGAGGACATGGGGAGAGGGAAGTGTAAGCTAGGATGAAGTGAGAGAATGACATGGACATATATATACTACCAAATGTAAAATAGAGAGCTAGTGGGAAGCAGCCACATAGCACAGGGAGATCAGCTCAGTGCTTTGTGACCACCTAGAGGGGTGGGATAGGGAGGGTGGGAGGGAGACACAAGAGGGAGGAGATATGGTGGTGTATGTATATGTATAGCTGATTCACTTTGTTATATAGCAGAAACTAACACAGCATTTTAAAGCAATTATACACCAACAAAGATGTTAAAAAAATTAAAAAAAAAAGAAATGCTTGATTAATTTGACTACATTAGAACAGAAACGTTTATGCATCAAAAGCACAAAGTAAAAAGAAAGTGAAAAGATATTTGCAATGCATATAATCACCCAGGGCTTAGCATCCCGAATAGTATCAAAAGAAATTCTACAAAATAATAAGTAAAATATGAACAAATATTAGGAAAAATATCGACAAAGGATATGAATATGCAATTCACAGGAGAAGAAACCCAAATTATGACTACACCTATGGGGAGAAAAAGTGAATGGTATCAAGGCAAATGTGAATTCAATCCACAGCGATTTTTAATTTAGTATTTACTTTTTTAATCAGATTAGTTAAGATTCAAAAGAAAGCTTTCATTCAGATGGGTATGACCATAAATGGTTGCTGGGATTGTATAGTTAGTAAAACTGTTCTGAATTTGACAGCTTGTCTACTTACCTTCAGAATCATGATGTGTGCTTTTGGGTTACAGTGGAGATGAGCACAGATCTAGGGACCAACTGAACCCTGTCTTGTCCCCTTGTGCATAATACCAACCATGTCTCCCCTAACTTTTTTAGTAAATATAAGTCTTTTCCTCCAAGTTTTGAAGTCTTTGAAGATAGAAAAATGATGGAGAATGGTATTTGTGAACTGAGGGAACTTGAAATGCCACCCAGCCAAACTGTTGTCTAATTACTTAAGGAAAAGAAATTCAATTTTTGTATGACCCAGTACCTTTGTTTCCTATTTTCCTTCCTGATGCTCACTTAATGTCCATTTCAACTTAATGCTTACTGAAATCCCATCAGAAATGATGTACTTCAAATTTGTCAAAAACTCTCCCCCATGAATTCCAATTTTTATAAATGACTTGCTCTTCTGCAAACTGAAGATGCCTTTGTAATGAATACAATCTGATTCCTCTACATTTTTTATCCAGCAAATATTTATTGAGCACCTCTAATGTGCCAGACACTGTTCCAGGCACTGGGGTTTTACCTATGAATAAAAAATAAACTTTCTATTTTATGGAGCTTATGTTTAAGTGGAAGAAAGTAGACAATAAGTTGAAAAAAGAAATATATAATATGTTAATATGTCTAGTGTTCTGAAGACTTTTTTTTTAAAGGATCAAGGGATATGGTGATGGCAAGTACTATTTTAGGTATTTTGGTAAAAAAAAATTCGGATAAGAAGAAATTTGAATAAATGCTTGAGGGAAATAAGGAAACAAGTCATGTGTTATAAAAAAATGAGTGCTCTGTATTTGTCAACAACGGAACCAAAATAGAAGGTTAGTGCTATGTTAGTTTAAGGTCTAAAATTTAGGGGGAAGATTCTAGCAACTAAATAAGAATAATATTTTAAATACACTATATCAAAGAATAATACTTTCTCTGCGGTAAAGAGAAAGTGATACAGTTTTTTGAAATTCTGCACACTCTCCTGCTAGTTGTATTATCAGTTCTGTAAGCCTTGAACCACAGAAACATTTAACTTCTTTGATTCAATACAGATACATTTTATTCTTATTCTTATAAAAGTTTTGCTATAGAAAATGAAAGGGTCTGATATGTGATTGAAGGCATCTATGTGATCCACCCTTTTTTTTTTTTCACCCATTTTTACCTAAGGTAGTTCTTAGCTTTCTCTCTACTCTACATATTATCTTTCCACACAATCCCTTCCTCAAGTCAAAATACTGAAAAGATCACCAAGAAGCAAGTGGACACTCTTGCGAAACTCTTTAAAGAGTTTTCCAACTATAAATTAGGTGAGCAAAATGTGATAAGTGTATCTGAACTTTCCTGGGGACATTTAAAATACCAGTGGTAATTAGAGGATTTGTTGTCACAATTTTCCAGGTAGCCCAACCAGCCTTTCCAATAACCCTGCTTTCTCAGGGGCTGAGCATAGGCTGACCTCAGCTACAAGTGCAACCACCACTCCAGGCACTGACAGGTCTCTCTTCGTCCCCTACCCAGCCACCTAAACACATAGTCCACTCTGGAACCACTCTGTCTTCTGAGTTTCTAAAATATACTGGATGTACTCACACCAAGCATTACTCATCTCACAAAGTCTTTCCTGGTGGGACTCGTGGGCAATTGAAAGAGAATTGATACCAATGCAATCATTTCTGGTATGAAAAATATGATTAAAAACAAGGCACAGAAGGAATTTTTAAAGATAACCTGATCACAAATTAAACATGTAAAATAGCCACAGAATACTTGGGAAATAAAATGACAAATTTACCATTTGGAGAGCCATTCGTTTTTTTTTCAATTCATTCATTCACTTCATTATTTATTCAGCAAACATTTTGTGAACATTTACTGTCCATCGACTTTATAATAGTGTCTGGAATTGAACAGTTATTTTGTAATATGATTCACTGTCCTTGAAGAGCTAGTAGGTGACATAAATACATAAATTATTACAATACAATTTGATGAGTGCTTTGTTAAAGGTTTATGCAGTCAACTTAGACTGTGGAAAGGGAAGCCCAAATCCCACTCTGTGTTGGGGAGAAGAGAATGTCAAAGAAAGCTGCCTGGATATATTTTTTTCTTTGAATTTGAATAATCATTCTAATAATTTAGTGTATCAAAGCCCAGAATATTCCTTCACCATAAACACTGCATAGATGAACAATTTCCCATTATTTGCACATGCTTATGTGACTTTCCTTTAATTTTGTCATCAGTTACACCAAAACAATGGGGTTTACCGCCTTTTCCAGCCATTCTCAGAAATGCTCACTTCCTCCTCCCATCTCTTGGCCAGTGGTTTTTCCAGGAATAAATGACGACATGGTCTCAACTGCTTAACCATACATGAAACTATGGGGCCATATCTGGAAATGCTGCATTCAGGGATTGACATGTGATCTGAAGCCTGAACAGGCAAAAGATTTCACTTGTTCTGCTTGTACCCCTGAAAATTATCTTTCAAAGCAGAGACATTAGTCTCTGGAGACAACTTGACCGTATTTCCACAGTGGAGAAATATTTCAGCTAGTTTATAGTGTGCCGTTGATTTCTGCAGTGATTTCCTCCTGAAGAGTAGATGAGCGTCAATAAAGGTTCATTCACGCTGAACTTTCAGTAATCGACACATAAGGAACTTTAATGTAACTTGTTTTTACATAATGCAGGCTCATAAAATGCATCATTTTTCTTCCCAATTCATAGTTGGAAGATTTATCATTAAGAGGTTTTATTGAAGTCCAGACCCTTCAAAAGAAAAATCTGAACAGTTTTTTCTCATTCTAACAAAATCCTCCTGTTAAAGAACTGAAGTGCTTCAAACACCCTAGTAATGGTACAGTAAATCACATTTTCTCATTTGGAACATTGTAATAGATTTCTCTACAGAGTGATTTATCATGCAACAATTAGGAACCCAAGGGAATTAGATGACCATTTTAAATTTTATCAGCTTGTTTCAATAAACTGTTAATGTGACCCTAATGTTTGGGAAGCACTTTAATATAATCAGATTTTGGTTGTTCAATCTACTGACATTAATGGCTACCTCATTAATCATAGCATTCTCGCTGAGACCTTGGAGGCTGAGCTAAGTTCAGTGGACCAATTCTTACAATAATAAAAACAGGCAATTTTTGACAGGGAAATATTCTCACTTTAACTACAAAATGTATTTTGTTATTTCTTAGGAACTGACAGGGGTAACTGGAAACTCTAAAAGCTTACAAAATAACAATTAAAAACCCTTTAGGCTTAGTTTCCAAATTGGTCAATTAAATCAAGACCTCATATAATTATTACCTGTAATGATTTTCTATTATTTTAAAAGTACCGAGCTATACAACAAGACCTAAAATAGGCCAGACGACAAATACATGATAAATGTCTGTCTTACAAACCTGGGTAGCATCTGATGGTTTGTGCAAATCCTGCAGCACTGAAACATTCCTTCAGCTTTTAAAACCCTGTAGTTAATTCCTCAGTGGTCTTTCAGGAGGGATATGAAAAAGGTACTATGGGTGATTTATAAGATTTCAGGAAATTGTGTGTAAATGTAGGGGTCAAGTTTAGTACTTTTGACTTTCTTTTATTGTGTTAATAGACACTCTCTCAGTCTCTTAAATGTCTATAGAACTAAAAGAAACAAGAATTTTTTTTTAAAACTGCAATATCACTATAGTTTTCTGCTTGGGTTACTATTATAAAACACCTTGATATGTAATGACTAGAAAAAAGGACATAGTACCATCTGTTTCTAAAGTTATGGTTTTGTTTTATTAATTTTTCTTGTTAGACAATAGAATATGATCTTATTGGAAACAGAGTTTATAAAGCTATATAGTTAGCTGAGAACAGAAAAATCAAGATGTTTTTAAGTCAGGCTAAAATGCCCTGTGCTTTAAAAAAATTTCATTTTTGGTTTCAAGAAAATCTTATCCTTAAGTGTGTGGTTTATGTTCTGGGTTTTATATTATCTGCAAAGATTAAACTACAGAAAACACAGCCTTAAAAATCAAATATAAAAAATCATAAAAGTGAAACCAAACATATTTTCTCAAAGCAGAAAATTTTTGGAAATGTAACATGACTGAATCACTATTCATAATTTTTTTAGTTCTCAACTTTTTATTTACTTAAAAATACATTATTTTGAATAAAGATTCTTGGGTAGATAAGTTTAAGTTTATTCTATTGGACAGGAGTATGAGCCCTCTGAAAAGGTCTAGTACAATATGCCTTCTCAAGGTGACTGTGAATTTCATTGCACATTCAGTCACCAAATTCTTGTTGAGTTCCTTATATTTTACAGGTGCTATGTCTCCTAGACTCTGGATTCTGAAAATAACTTGCTATGCTAAGTGCATGTTCTGTGCATAATAATACTATAAAGGTTAGAAAGAAATGATACCTATTTTGTCTAGCATTCAGCAGGCACTCAATTACTTGTTAAATGGATAAATATATTACTAGAATATATATTACTAGAATAACAAATAATAATCTTATTTTTAAATAATAACAAATAACATTTTAGAAACTGTGAACTATGTAATTCTCCATATAACCAGAAGTCCTTCATTGGAAGACTTCCTGTTTTAGGACAGATTACTTGTAGGGAAAGGTGATGCTGTGAAAGCAAAGATAAAGGTGATTTGGTTTTCAGATCTGTTAAACAGCCTAGGTTAAATTTATTGTCTGCCAGGTTAGAATTTTAAAACTGTTCTTCAAAAACAAAGAGTTCCCTATTTGGAAAATGTGATGATCATGGAAACACAATTGCTCAGATCTCCTACTGAGGGGGCAGAGTCCACTCACCCCGCTGCTGCCCTTTTGGACCTATAACCAGTGCTTGTCGCAGGCCACATTCCTCCAGGCTGCTCCCACTGGGGATAATGTGCAGGTAGCTGCAGGAAACAGGCAGAGTCCTCTGGAGGGCAACTTTGGCTCAGGACTCCACTGGCCTGGCCAAAACCTTCTTAGGACTGTGCTGCAGCCTAAGAGCCTTTCTTCCCAAGCCTCCTTGCTTCCCCCTCTCCTTCCCCAGGGGTCAGACTAACCTCATGGTCTGCAGGCTCTCCCCGCCGACTGACTCCTGCTTTCTCCCCTTTATCCTTCACACAAGTTTCCCTCAGTAAATCTCTTGTACACCAAATCCCACCTTGTCCTCTACTTCTCAGAGGACAGAAAATGTGTTTAGTAATACTTGCAAGCTCTTTTAACATATATGGTAGGAAACTGGGAAACATTTTGTCTGAAAGAGCACTAACTGCTATTAGAAGGTTACAATCATAATTACTGCTCTCCTCCAACCATACAGAATAAAATATCTACTATTTGCCTTACACTTTTGTATCCTATTTTTTATTGATATGAGACATTTTTCACTAGAGGCAATTAGTAAGTGTTATAGACCAGCATTGACATCCATCAGACAAAAGAGAAATATCACTTTATGTCACATCACAAGCTTTGACTCTGTTGCTCGTTTCAGGTTATGGGCGGGTGGTACCCATAGATGGCATGTTGCAAAACCATGTACACTTGCCCAGTCTAAGGCACAGATTATGCCTTGGACTGTATCATCTTGAAGAATACTGTAACTAGATACAGTTTATTCTCATTAAACACTGACTTACATTCTTCTAATGTTTTATACTACAGAATTTTTCTTTTTTATTATTGAAATATAGTTGAATTACAGTATTATGTTAGTTTCAGGGGTACTACATAGTGATTTGACCTTTGAACACATTATGAAATGATCACCATGAGAAGTCTAGTAACCACCTGTCCCATACAAAGTTATTAAAATATTATTGACCATATTTCTTAGGCTGTATATTGCATCACCATGGCTTATTTTTTTTTTTTTTATAACTGGAAGTTTGTACATCTTAATCCTCTTCAGCTATTTTGTTCCCCCTCAACATCCTCCACTCTGGCAACCACCCATCTGTTCTCTGTGTCTATGAGTTTATTTTCATTTTGTTTTGTTTGTTTGCTTTGTTTTTAGATTTGACACACAAATGAGATCATACCCTATTTATCTTACTCTGTCTGACTTATTTCATGCAGCATAATACCTTCTAGATCCATTCATGTTGTCACAGTTGGCAATATTTCATTTTATTGAACATGACTGAGTAATATTCCATTGTGTATATATATATATATATATATATATATATATATATATATATATATATATATACACATACACACACCACTTCTTCTTTATCCATTCATCTGCTGATGGACACTTAGGTTGCTTTCGTATCTTGGCTATTGTAAATAATGCTGCAATGGACATTGGTGTGCATATATCTTTGCAAATTAATGTTTTTGCTTTCTTCAGATAAATATCTAGAAGCAAAATTACTGTATTGTATGGCAGTTCTATTTTTAATTTTTTGTGGAAACTTTATGCTGTTTTTCATAGCCACTACACCAATTTACATTCCCACCAACAGTGCACAAGTGTTCCTTTTTCTCGACATCCTCACTACATTTGTTATTTGTTGTCTTTTTGATAATAGCCATTCTGACAGGTTTGAGGTGGTATCTCATTGTGGTTTTGATTTGCATTTACCTGATGATTAGTGATTTGAAAATCTTATGGGTCTGTTGTCCATCTGTATGTCTTTGGAAAAAATGTTTATTCAGGACCTCTGCCCATTTTTTAATCAGGTTGTTTGGGGTTTTTCTGAAGTTGAGTTGTATGAGTTCTTTGTATATTTTAAATATTAACCCCATAACCCCTTATGACATATATCATTTGCAAATATCTTCTCCCATTCAGTAGGCTGCCTTTTTATTTTGCTGATAGCGTTCTTTGCTGTGCAAAAGTTTTTAGTCAGATATAGTTCCATTTGTTTATTTTTGCTTTTGTTTCCCTTGCCTAAGGAGACAGATCCAAAAAAATATTGCTAAGGCTGATGTCAAAGAGCATACTGCTTATGTTTCCTTCTAGGAGTTTTAAGGTTTCAGGTCTTACATTTGAGTCTGTAATCCATTTTGAGTTTATTTTTGTATGTGATGGGAGAAAATAGTCCAGTTTGATTATTTTGCCTGTAGTTGTCCAGTTTTCCCAACACCATTTATTGAAGAGGCTGTCTTTTCCCAGTTGTTTATTCTTGCAACTTTGTCATAGATTAATTAACCATACAAACATGGGTTTACTGCTGAGCCCTCTATTCTCTTCCATTGATCTATGTGTACATTTTTTTTGCAGAGGTGCCATACTGTTTTGATTACTGTATCTTTGTAGTATATTTTGAAACTAGGGAGGGTGATACCTCCAGCTTTGTTCTACTTTATCAAGAGTGCTTTATCTATTTGGAGTCTTTGCATTTCCATACAAATTTTAGAATTATTTTTTCTAGTTTGGTAGAGAATCTTTTGGTATTTTGATAGGAATTGCATTAACTGTGTTGATTGCCTTGAGTAGTATGGTCATTTTAACAATATTAATTATTTCATTCCATGAGCACAGTATATTTTTCATTTGTTTGTGTTGGTTTCAATTTCTTTCATCAACGTCTCATAGTTTTCAGAGTACAAGTCTTTTACTACTTTTGTTAGATTTACTTCTAGGTACTTTATTCTTTTGATGCAATTATACATGGGATTGTTTTCTTAATTTCTCCTACAAATAGTTACTCATTACTGTATAGAAACACAACAGATTTCTGTATGTTAACATTGTATCCTGCAAATTTACTCAATTCACTTATTAGTTCTAGTAGTTTTTTGGTAGCATCTTTAGGATTTTCTATATGTAGTGTCATGTCATCTACAAACAATGATAGTTTTACTTCTTCCTTTCCCATTTGGATTCTTTTTATTTCTTTTCTTTTCTGATTGTTTTGGCTAGGACATCAAATGCTATGTTGAATAAGAGTAGGAGAGTGTGAATTCTTGTCTTATTCCTGATCTTAGAGGAAATGCTTTCAGCTTTTCACTGTTGAGTATGATGTTAGCTGTGGGCTTATCATATGTGGTCTTTATTAGGTTGAAGTGTATTCCCTCTATACCCACTTTCTGTAGAGTTTTTATCATTAATGGATGTGAAATTTTTTCAAAAGATTTTTATACATCTATTAAGATGATGCTATTTTTTATTTTCAATTTGATAATGTGCTGTATCACATCGATTGATTTGAGGATAATGAACCATCCTTGCATCCCTGGAATAAATCTCACTTGATAACGGTGTATAATCTCTTTAATGTATTGTTGAATTTGGTTTGCTAATATTTTGTTGAGGACTTTTGTATCTATGCCATCAGAGATAATTGGCCTGTAGTTTTCCTTTACTGTGGTGTCCTAGTCTGGTTTTTGTATCAGGGTGATGCTGGCCTCATTGAATGAATTCTGTAATGTTTCTTCCTCAGTTGTTCTGGAATAGTTTGAAAAGAATAGATGTTAACTCTTCTTTAAATGTTTGCTAGAATTCACCTGTTCAGCTGTCTATCTGGACTTTTGTTTGTTGTGGGTTTCAAAAATTACTGATGTATTTTTATTACTTGTAATCAGTCTGTTCATATTTTTTTATTTCTTCCTGATTCAATCTTGGGAGATGATACATTTCTAGAAATTTATCCATTTCTTCTAGGTTGTCTATTTTATTGGTGTATTTTCTTTGTGTTCATGGTAATCTCTTATCATGCTTTGTGTTTCTATGGTGTCAGTTATAGCTTCTCTTTCACTTTTGACATTATTTATTTGTGCCCTCTCTCTTTTTGTTGACTCTGGTGAAAGGCTGATCAATTTTGTTTATCTTTTAAAGAACAAACCCTTAGTTTCATTGATCTTTTCTCTTTTTTTAGTCTCTGTTTTATTACTTATGCTCTGACCTTTTATTTTTTCTTTCTACTAACTTTGGGATTTCTTTGTTTTTTATTTTCTGGTTCCTTTAGGGACAAGGTTAGATTGTTAATGAGATTGTTTTGTTTTCTGAAGTAGGCTTGTATGGTTATAAATGTCCCTCTTAGACCTGCTTTTGCTGCATCTCATAGATTTTGGATCGTTGTGTTTTTATTTCCATTTTTCTTCAGGTATTTTGTGATTTCCTCTTTGATTTCTTCAGCAATCCATTGGTTGTTTAGTAGCATATTGATTAGCCTTTCTGTATTTTTGTTTTCGTTTTCCTTGTAGCTGATTTCTAATAACATACCTTTCTGTTTGGAAAAGGTGATTGAAATTATTTCAATTTCTTAAATTTATTAAGACTAGTTTTGTGGCCAAGCTTGTGATCTATCTTGGAGAATGTTCTATGTGCACTTGAAAAAAATGTGTAGCCTGCTGATTTTATATAAAATGTTCCATATATATACCTATGAATTCCCTCTGGGTTGATGTGTTACTTAAGGCCAGTGGTTCCTTGTAGATTTTCTGTCTAGATAATCTGTCCGTTGATGTAAGAGGGTGTTAAATGCCCCTAGTATTATTGTATTACTGTCAATTTCTCCCATATGTTTGCTAACATATGTTTTATTTACTTAGGTGCTCCTTTGTTGAGTACATATATTTTTATAATTTTTATATCTTCTTGTTGGATTGAACCTTTTATCATTATATAATTTCCTTCTGTGTCTCTTGTTACAGTCTTTGTTTTAAAATTTATTTTGTCTGATATAAGTATTGCTTCCCCAGCTTAGTTTTCATTTCCATTTGCATATAACACATTTTTCCATCCTCTAACTTTCAGTCTGTGTGTGTCTTTAGAACTAGAGTGAGTCTCTTGTTGGTAGCATATAAATGGAACTTATTTTTGTACCATTCAGCCATTCTATGTTTTTTGACTGGAGCATTTAGTCCCTTTACATTTAATGTATGTATTGATAGGTATTTACTTAATGCCATTTTGTTGTTTTGGGCTTGTTTTTGTAGCTCTTTTCTATTCCTTTCTTCTTCTTTTGTTCTCTTCCCTTATTTTTTGATAACTATCTTTAGTGTTATGTTTGCATTCTTTTCTCTTTTTGTGTGTGTGTATTTATATATATGATTATTTTAAGTTGGTGATTCTTAAGTTTGAATGCACTCTAACCACTCTACATTTTAATTCTCCCCTCAAAGTTTAATTTTTTGGCTTTTTATATTTTACATATCCATTAACTACTTACTCTGGATGTAAATGATTTACTACTTTTGTCTTTTAATCTTCCCGTTAACTTTATAAGTATTTGATCTACCTTTACGGTGTGTTTGTCTTTACCAGTGACATTTTTCCTTTCATCATTTTCATATTTCTAGTTGTGCATTTTTTCCCCACTTAGCTAAGTCTGTTCAATATTTCTTGTGAAGCCAGTTTAGTGGTGCTAAACTCTTTTACTTTTCCTTGACTGTAGAACTCTCTCTCCTTCAAATCTGAATGATAGCCTTCCTGGATAGTATATTCTTGGTTGTAGGTTTTTTCTCCCATCATTTTGAATATATTATGCCATTCCTTTCTGGCTTGCAAAGTTTCTGCTGAAAAATATACTCACAGTCTTATAATCTACTCATAGTTACTTTTGTACATAACATAGCTAGTTGCTTTTCTCTTGCTGCTTTTAAGATTGTCTCTTTATCTTTAATTTTTTGCCACTTTAATCATAATGTGTCTCAGTGTGGGCTCCTTTGAGTTCCTCTTGTTTAGGTCTCTCTATGCCCCTGGACCTGGATAACTATTTCCTTCTCCACTTCAGGAACGCTATCTGGTATTATTTCTTCAAATAAATTCTCTGCCCCTTTCTCTCTCTCTTGTCCTTCTGGGATCCCTATAGCAATTGTTAGTATGCTTGATGTCCCAGAAATCTCTTAAACTATCCTCATTTCTAAACATTTAAAAAAATTATTTTTCCATTCAGCTTGGGTGATTTCCACTACTCTGTCTTCCAGATCACTGATTCATTTTTCTATATCATTTAATTTACTGTTGATTCCTTCTAGTGTTTGTTTATTTAATTTTGGTTATTGTATTCTTCAGCTGTTATATTCTCTAGCTCTTTGTTGAAATTCTCACTGTGTTAATCCAGTCTTATCCTAAGTTTGGCAAACATCCTTGAATTCTTTATTGGGTATTTGTTAACTCCACTTAGTTTAGTTCTTTTCCTAAGGTTATTTCTTATTCCTTTATTTGAAATTTATTCCTCTGTCTCCTCATTTTTCCCAATTTTTTGTGTTAATTTCTATATGTTTGGTAAGTTGCTTTCATTTTCTGAAATTGGAGAAGATATCCAATGGGGCCCAGCAGTACACTCACCTCTGGTCACCAGAGCTATATGCTATAGGGTGACTTCTATGTGGGCTGCATGTGCACCTCAGTTTTTGTGGGGCCAATTACTGTGGTTGCACTGGTAAGGTGGGCTGGTCCCTGGCCTGGTTGGCTGCAAGGCTCTGCCTGATGCAGTGGCTGTTGGCCAGTGGAGGGTAGGTCCATCTTCCTATGCAATTGGCTCTTTGGCCTGTGGGGGCTTGGGGCTTGTGCCAGCTTGCTATAGGGCAGGGCCAGGTCCCCACCCATATGCCATAGAATTTTTATTGGGCAACATTTTTCTGATTATTCCTCCAGCTTTCACACTTTTTTCCTTTAAGCACGGATTTTTTTTTTCCAAAGAAATATTTATCTATTAAGTTAATGAAAGTGTTATATTTAAGAGCTGAGAGACTCCACATTCAACCTCTCTTCTCTCACAAACTCCTTAGAATTCTACCTTGTGGTTGAAAACCACCATTTAGATTATTTTAATCTTTGGGATCACAAACTAAATTTATACCCCTACATGCTGTAAGAAGGTATTTACAGACCTTGTTCCATATGGTGTCTTTTTTCAACTGTGACAGAACTTTCTATGAATGACAGTAGAAATTACATATATGAAGTGGGTGAAAAATTAATCTCAGCTGCCACCAAAATTTTTCTTGGGAGATAAATGTCTTTGTTTAGAAAAATACTTTGAGAAGTCTTTTAGAGTAGCATCTGAGACCCTCAAGTCATGAGCTTTGAAGATCACTTTTAAAATGATAACTAAATTGTTCTGCTAAACAAATGTTTAGGATGTAGAGGGCCAGAAAAGAATGAGGAAGAAGGATTTGGTGAGAGAAGATGCAGTGAAAGTCAGGCAAGACAGTGAGGGACATATTTTTAAAAGCCAAAATGTATACCATACTCCATTAAAATTTCATTTATATATTATATTTATATGGATCTCCTACTTTATGGAACAGTTGTTGCTACAGATGCTTAGAGGCTTTATCTAATTTATTTCTAATCCACATAACAATCCCATAATGTACACTATATTCCCACTTGGCTAATAAGGGTAAGTAAGACCAGTGCTCCCCATTTACATATTCATTCTGTTAGACAAATACTTATTGATCACTTATTAATTGACACATACCATGTTAGATACTGAGGGTATAGTGGAAAACAAAGGAAGTTAAAGTTTCTTGTCTCAGGTAGTTTACATTTATCTGCTTTATGCTGGTGATGAAAGATTCAATTCTAAGTTTGTAGGTTTTTAAAGAAAAATTCAGTACTAATAAGTCAACTCTTTAAACAAGGCTACTTTTTAAGAAGTTAACAATCTTGGCTTTTCTACTTCTTTATGTCTTATAATAGACCCAAGGTGGGTGGATAACCTACTACAACTGCACACCTTACCATGTGTTATTGATTACTTCAGGCACCTTTCACAGCTACTCACAGGACTTGGAACAGTGCTTTGAATTTAAAATGTCTTCTTCTGTTCTTGATGTGCCTAATTATGTCAGCACCAGCTGGAAGGAGATATTGACAAGAGAGTACAACACGGCAATGTTCCCTACATAATTCAAATTCAGTGGCAGGCTTCCACCTCCATCTCCCCTTCCACCTCCATCAGAATAAAGTGGCACAAGCCTTAGTGCTTCACATTTAAATGCACAAAAAAAAGGGCAGGAAAAGACAGAGTTTGCTATGCTTTCAATACTTCAGTATCAAAGGTCGGTAGTATCAAAATTATCATCAATAGTTAAATTACTTAATGGTCACAGGAAGTGCATACTGTGTTAAGTTTCAAATGTTTTAACATTTAATAAATGTTTATTGATTTATACTTCTGCTGATAAATTTTCATCACTTTCCTTCCCCTTCCTGGGGTAAAGCAGTGAACTATCCCATCTGCTTTCATCATCTTCAGAGCATAATGACCTTATAAGTCTAAAAGTAATTTAAGTGGATATTGGATGGAAACATTTAGTTTTTGCCATAAGCACATAAGTTAATGTATTTTTTACAGTACTTTAAAAGGTGGTTTTATAGGCTTTGTTTGTTTTTCACTTGTGTAATTTAACACATATTTATTGAATGCCTACTATGTTCCTGATGAGGAGGATATAAGATACAGGAGATGTAGTTTTTCTCTTCTAGAAGTTTATAAGCTAGTGAGGGACACTGACAAACAGGCAAATAAATTAATTGAAAAGATAGACATTCACAGAATGCGTATGGGAGCATTTAGGAGGACAACCTATTCTAATAGTGGGGTTTTTTGGCTATTTAAAAATAAAATGTTTACATACACTTCATATAGGAAAACAAAAACATCAGCTATTCAAATAGAATAATATCTAGAGAATAGTTTTAAGCAAATGAACAAAAACTCAAACTGTTACTGTCCAATACAACTTATCAAATATATATTTTGTAATAGCTGAAAAGACTAATAATTTTTCTTATATATAAGTTAAAGCACAATGGATATTTTAAAGAATTCTGTATCCTTAAACTTTTCTAATATGAACAATGTAAATAAGGATATTATTTTAAAATAAGGCTATAATAATCACTGTAATATTGTTATATGAAATTAGCATCAAGTCCCCAATGCATTATATCCACACAAATGCTCAAAATATGAACTGTTTAGGGAAATATACTCATACATCCCCCCATAGATTAGGGACGGAAAACGAACAAAAAATCTTGCTATAGAATGTAAAAGATTTGTCCAGTATTAAAATCCTGTAAATGTAATTTTTTTCATTATTGAACATATGTACACTAATAAACTGCATTAATATGGTTCATATTTTAAGTCCCAAAGTTAACCATTATTTGTGTTATTTTGATTCTTATATAGGTTCTTTTATTTGCAAGAAACAGATTCATTCAGTTTACCTCATACACGGAATCTTACAAAAAATAAGGGAAACAGGAATCTTAGCCAATCTTCGAGGAAAGCCAGAAAAAAGCCGTTTTAAGCAAAAATAAGAAACCTGAACAGTTAGACCTTGTGGCAACTGGAATGCAGCCTTTGCGCCAATGCAAGTTGTCTCATTGTTTTCTCAGCTGCCTGGGCCCCATCCCCCCCAGTCAGCATCCAGTTTCTGCCTTGTCTGGGCTTCTTCTGGTATGTTTTCGCTTCCATTTCCACCACCAATGAGCTACCTCTTTACGTGTCTCCCAGTCCAATCCTACCCAGGAAGAAGATTGGGTATCAGTGTCCTTGTGAAGTAACACTCTCACTTCATGTCATCTCAAAAGCCCCTGGACACCCTGAAGTTAGATGTCCACTGTAATAAATCACTGTGGCCAAGATCGCAGGGTCTGTTGGTAGAGAACATGACCACCCATGACCAAGCTGCTGTCTGGAGTCCTCACTTCAGGTGACTTATTAAATTACTAATAGTTACTTTTAACACTTCTAGTGTGTGACATAGCTTCTTTGTTGTATGCTGACATGAGCACTCTTTATGCAATAAAATAGTGGATTACTTTCCAGGAGCTTCAGTTTTCTCAGGAAACATGAGCAGCATGTAGACAAAATTGAAACCAGAAGCAAATACATTATCTTTTGCATCAAACAACTTAAAAAAAAAATAGTAGTCAGTATCTGGCATTAAATAAAGTGGATGAAATAAAAATAGGATATAAGTCTCTAGGGATTTACCAGATGAAGATTTATCAAAACAAAATGAAACAGTTGCCTCACTGAATTAACTAAAATAGGAGGTCAAGAACCATGAACTCAAATCATTGTGTTAGTTATTCAATGTTTTCACTGTTACATCTGTGTTTTGGTGTAGACAATTTTGTCTAAGTCTACTTTCAATATTAAGAAATCTATTTTTCTGTATTTCTACAACACAGCCCTCAACCTAGACTTGATCAAAATAGAGGCAATATTTTGCCCTTCAGTTGCCAATTTTTTTGTTTGTTTGTTTGCTAATTAATCCTGAGATTAGTAAAGGAGAGAGTCAATTATCGAGACCTCTCAAGCAGCCTGAATCATATTCCTCTTCCAATCTCCCCAGAGCAATAACTTTCTAATATTGGTTCATATTCTTCTGGTCTGTGGTTTTGTTTTGTTTTGTTTTTTGACTACATTTGCATATAACCATAAAAAATTAAGTATTAGTTTATGTATTTTTAAACTTTACATAAGTGTTCCACATGATATATATTCAGTATCCTGTTTTTTTCCACTGAATTTTGTTATTAAATTCTATTCATGCTAATCTGTGTATAGCTAGTTTGTCTATAATCATTGTATAATTTTACATCATATAAACATAACATAAGTGATACACCTATCACTTAGAATAGGCATGTTGCAAATGGGCAAAGTCATGTAAATTGTTATAAATAGTTTAAAATGTCAATAACCCATTTGCCAACATTTATTGACTGCTTATTATGTTATATGCTCTGCTATTTTGATATATTAACTTATTTAACATCCTAGCCCAGTGAGTTAGCAAATATTAATTTGCCCTATTTACAGATGAGAAAACTATATTATAGAGAGGTTCAATTATTTGCTCAAGGTCAACTCAAAGCTAGTGAGTGTTGGGGCCAGGATTTTGTGACAGGCACACTGGGTCCAGAAGCCCATTTTCTACATCATCATTGTATGAGCTACTAAAGAGAAATGTTTAAATGAATAGATTATCCTGACTTTGGAGGAAGTTTTGCTTCCTTGTGTGACCCTGCTGAGGAAATAGAGTTTTCTTTCAACCTTTAAATATCTAGGTGGTCAAAAGTTCAGGAAGAAAAAAAAAAAAAAAGGCAGGAAACACTTAAGGAAGTTGATGCTGATGATTAATTTTTAGAAAGATTGGATTGTTCTGCCAATATTAAGATTCTCCCTTGTTTTCATGCTCTAAACATATTATACTACCGAAAGTACTTTCCCACTATTTTTGTTACTAACAAAGTGTTCACTAATTTTAATTGTTAAAAAGTCATCTTTTGTACATGTCAATGCCTCTGTCCCATCTGGTCTTAGTACTATGAGATTTTGTGTTCCCCAACTTGTGGAAGGGAAGCTGACTCTGGTTAAACTCATGCTAGGTCCATTTTGAGGTGTCACAATTGGGGAAAGCAGGAGTGAGCAAGGCTATACGTGTAATTGTGTGTGTGTGTTGGGGGGTGGATCTCTATGAAGTATTGGGACTCTGAAAACTGCCTGTTAAATACAATGCCAATGAGTCTTCACTCAAGCACCTTTAAGCTTACTTGAAAGGCAAGGATAAAGGAAACTGTCAAAGCCATACATTTTATTCAACTTATTTAACTGTAAAAACCTGCCTTTCTTGTCTTTGGGGTAAAATAACTCTCTTTAATGAGCAGATTATTTCTCCTACCACTGCTAGAATATTGGATATTGAAGAAACTCTGCAGCAAAACTAAACCTAAAAAACTAAGCATACAAACTGAACTTTGGCTACATTAACAGTATTTTTGTCTCAATACCTATATGAAATCAGATGCTCTGAGGGGCAACATCTTTCTCCATTCATGGTTTCCATCACGAGGGATTTTCCATAAACACATGTCTAGAATCGGAACTGGAAGGATGCAAAAATAGTATTATAGTTTGTGCCAAATTTTTTCCTTCACCAGATTTCTTTTTCTTTCCCCTCATTTCTGTTCAAAGTGATCCTTAACCCAGGAAATGAACCTCAGGCTCATTAAGTTCAGAAGCAGTGTGGCTTCAATAAATTTTTGTCATTTGTTCTTAGAACCTAACCCACCTACAAGGCATTCGAGTGTCTTCAAGATCTGTTCCTAGTCTACCTTTACTGCTAACATTATGTCCAGCCTCATACTTTGTGTATGGAAATATTCCAAACTTATAGAAGAATCAAGCAAGTATCATAATACACATGTATCCTTCATCAAAAGTAAATGAGTGTTAACATTCAGTGGTGCTTTCTTCAGAACATTTTTTAAGAAAATAAGTTTTTCATTTATTCAACAAGTATTTTTGAGTACCTACTGTGAGGCAGCAGTTCTTCTTGGTGTTTAGGCTACATCAGGGAGCAAAACAGACCCTAATAGCTGCTAGTGGGAAGTTTGCATTCTTCATAAGTTATTTTTAAATCTTCTAGAGGAGGAAATCTTACTGCCCACATGTGCTGTTTCCTTATACATAGAGGTAACTGTCATTAACACAGCAATGCTGACCTCTTGCCTCACTTCTGAGAAGGGGCTGCTTATCTTGTTGGTGAATCTGGGAGAAAAAAACTGGGCCTGGGTGTTCAGCTCCTCCTCCTCAGACAGTAAAATCACAGTATTGCTCTCCAAAAACACATCAATTTTACCGGGAGAAAGATATGACCATACAGGAATGATCTATATAAGTCCAGAGCTGCTAGTGACAGTGTAGACAATTTTGTCTAAGTCTACTTTCAATATTAAGAAATCTATTTTTCTGTATTTCTACAATACAGCCCTCAACCTAGACTTGATCAAAATAGAGGCAATATTTTGCCCTTCAGTTGCCAATTTTTTTGTTTGTTTGTTTGCTAATTAATCCTGAGATTAGTAAAGGAGAGAGTCAATTATCGAGACCTCTCAAGCAGCCTGAATCATATTCCTCTTCCAATCTCCCCAGAGCAATAACTTTCTAATATTGGTTCATATTCTTCTGGTCTGTGGTTTTGTTTTGTTTTGTTTTTTGACTACATTTGCATATAACCATAAAAAATTAAGTATTAGTTTATGTATTTTTAAACTTTACATAAGTGTTCCACATGATATATATTCAGTATCCTGTTTTTTTCCACTGAATTTTGTTATTAAATTCTATTCATGCTAATCTGTGTATAGCTAGTTTGTCTATAATCATTGTATAATTTTACATCATATAAACATAACATAAATTTCTTACCCATTCCCTCTGTGATGGGACTTCTTTAGCTAGCCTTCTGACTTTGCTCTAGCTGTACTACAGGTCTCCTGATGCACAGTGTACTCAGCTCTCGGCCTTTGCACCTGCTATGAATACCTGCCCCTACTCAGCCCATCCCCCATCCCCATGCCCTATGCCCATGGACCAATGCCAGTATTTAGGACTCAGCTCAGATATCTATTCTTTCATGAAGTCTCCCCTAATCTGAATCAGGCTTTGCCTTGCCCAGATCATAGGGATCCACATTTCAAAAATAAGGCCTGAGTTTGAAAGTATTTTCTAAGCTGGATAGAGTTCTCTGTATAAGAGAAGTATTTGCGAGGTTCATTCTGTAAATTCTCTGTGTTACATCTCAGCAAAATTAAAATTAAAATTACACTTTGCTCCATTGTTGGTAAGTCTGTTTCTCCAAGACTAGCTTAGAAAAACTAGTTGGTAATGAAGCCAAATGTGCATCTCATACTCTCTTTACTACATATCACACTGAATAATTTCTAATTAGAATCTTAAAATACCCCTGATTTAAAATCTCTCAGTGAGATCAATGCCAGAAGACACACATAAAAGCAAAAAATTGGTCTTTTTTGAATTAGCAAGTGGGCAGCATTTTGTTTTAAATAAGAGGCATTGCTTTGCAAAATGTACTTTGTTCATTTATTGTGATGGCTGTACTCTAGTTTAAATTATTTATGATGATACTTTATACTATATTTTATAGTCTGAGTAATATGAGTCCTCACTAAAGCTCTTTGCTATTAAATCTTTGCTAAGAAGCCTTGAAGATCACTAGTTTTCAGTGAGGATTTCCAGAATTAGTAAAAGAATTAGTATGTGTTTAGGGTATAATATACATAATAAATTAAATTCTGAGGAATATAAATCTGTGTGCATAGCCCAGGGACGTTTTTTGTTTTATTTTATTAATTTTTATTTGGGAAAAAAGATGTTTTTGTTTCTGATGTACAAGGTGTTTTGTGGGTAACACTCATTAAGGTTAATGGGAGTAAGATGCAAAAATCTCTCCTGCTTTGTGAGAAGTACAGGCCCCATAATGTTTCCAGGAGGAATACTCTGAAACCTTCATAAAACATTTATATCAGTTGGATAGAAAGAAAAAAAAAAGAAAAGAAAAATCTCCTTTAATAAAACATTTACCCCTATTACACTATGCTGCCATTAAAATTTTATTTATTCAAGAATCACATGTAATAAATTTGCATTACATGTACATTTTGTAAAGAATGAGAACATACCAGTGCCCTCATGTTAAATAAAGATAGCCTTCTGCACAGTGAAAGTGAGAATTTTGGTAAAAACTTGCACGTTTCTCTGTTATCCTGAGTTTATGTGTATGCCATCCCTAGTATGGATTCCAAGATCTTTGTTCAAGCTTTCGGCCTCAAATTAATATGAAAAAGAAGCTGAGAAAGCTTATCCTTATCTAACTTTCTGAGTGAAGGGTAAGTAAACCTATAAAACTAAAAATTTATAATGGGAAAAAATAGTCAATTTCAAAAATAAAAGAAATATGTTTGCAGAATAACTTCACACTAAATTTATTTTGCAGTACTGTCTCTCTTTGATTATATGCTATATATTATAATTTAGCTGGAATTTTAGAAATATGCTGGAATTTTGGAGAGGCATTTTAAAATAATATACTTTTTGAAAAGTCTCTAAATAAATAAATTTTAAAAATCACAAAAGAAAGAAAAACTTCTTTATATATTACTTCATGTCCATACATATGCATAATTTCATAAATTCTAATAAAATATTATTTCTGGTCAGTTTCTGGTAGAGCAGTATACAGTTAATATTTATACTGAGTGAAATATCCCATTCTTCTTGAGGAAATGTTAAAATGTTGAACATCTATGTTCTCTGAAAGTAAATAACACACTGTATAGCTACATTATGACCAGATTATATCTATTAGTTACTGCTGTGCACCATGTAAATCTCTAGAGTCTCCTGGGAAATGAGAAAATCATTTCAGACTTCAATAACTAACAATCAGTTATTGCTCTGGGCAATAATAAAGCTGAATGCAATTACCTAAAGTGAAGTTAGCAGTGTAACAAATGAAATACAGATTTTTTTTCCTCCTCTCTTAAAATAAATGTAGCATCTCACCCCACACTAGTGTTTAGTATAACAGGGTCTTCTAAACAATGTATTCTCTGCATAGTCTATTTGAGATTTGAAATATATGTGATTAAAAGTTATAAAGTTACATTTTATGGTATCACTTGATTGCTGCTCGAAACAACAACAATTACAAACAAACAAACAAAAATCAAAAAGTAAGACCCACAAAATTGCAAAACATATTTATTTTATTTAAAAAATTTCCTAGACAGGCTTGTGTCTAAAAAATATTGGATTTTTCCAATTAAAATGTTAAAACTTTTTCTTAGTATTTTGTTCATATAGCAAAATGATTTGTATGAAAAAAGTGAAAAGAATTTTTCAGGGTTAGCTATAATGGGCTTACATATATATCATTACTCTATTGAAATGCATACTAAAAAAATTGTTTCACAATAATGGTTAATTTACAAATTTTACTCTTAGAATTTCTTTTTTTCTGTAACCTTTATTTATTTATCCATAATTGATTTCTAATTCATTATTTGCATATATTTCCTATTTGTCACAACACAGCGCAATTATACTGAAACAGATTTCCCAGTAGAAAGTTAATCCTGCTGTTCCACATTTTGTTTAACCATTTTTTATGTATAATTGTAGTCTGTGTTTTGGCATAGACTACTCCTGAAACAGTAGATTTTCTGGCAATTTGGCTGTTAGCATACATTTGATGGTGAATATAGCCTTTCATTAGCTCTGTATTCAAATAGCACTGCCAAAGTATTTTTCATGTTCTTTACTCATTTCTGTTTATAATAAATCCTTGGAAGCTTGAAGCTGACATCTGTTTTCTGAAGTAATCCTTTCTCTTTCCTCTGTATGGGCACATACTGACTTATTATTGTATGGTTGTTTATTATAGTTGGGTTGCTAGCAATTATTATTATTTAAGAAAAATGGATTGTTTTGTTGGGGGAAACCACTTAGGAAAACTGCATGAATAATGTTACAAAAGGATATGTAAAAATTGGCACCTACAAACAGTGACAGCATCTGCTTAACCGCATATTTATATTCTGTAGTTTTATTATATGTTGAGTAATTTGAGAGATGTTTCTATTTCACGGACCACACACTATTTGAAAATCAAATTCATGCACCGTAGTAAAATCTTTATTGAATTTGTGTGTCTGAAAACTGTATTTTAACTCCTTTATCTTATTCAAGTTGGTTCTTCTTTCTCTCCCTCCCTCCAAATCTCCCTTCCCACAGTCTTCTTTCCTTCCAATAGCATTTATTATTTATTATTATTATAGCTTACTGTGTCCCAGGCTCTGTCACTGACAAAGAGTGTAAAAGTCAGTGAGACGTGGTCCCTAACCACAGGAAGCTCACCATCTAGTAAGGAAGAGACATATATAAATGGACAATGACATTTTTTTTTAAGTTGGATAAGAGTCAAGCTAAATAGTCAAAGTGTTACTAAATAAAGCCTTATTGAATAAGCACATATGCTCTTTAATTAAGGATTTTCTGTGAAAGGGATCTTGGGGAGACTTTCTCTCTAACCACCACTGAGTGATCAAAAGTTCTTGTAATGTAAAGGTCTTAGAAATCTTCTCTTAGTATACTCCGGACAATTCTTAAGAGTCATAGCAAAGACAGTTTGGATGATTCCTCTTGTGTATGATATCACCTTTCTTCACATTCCCCTCACACACACACAAAGATCCACTACACCAGTGATTTTCAAATTTAGTGTGCAGCAGAATCACCTTGAGGGCTTGTGAAAATGTAGTCTTCTTAGCCCCAATCTCCATTGTTTCTGGTTCAATAGGTCCAGGGCGAGGCCTGTTCTGACAAGTTCTCCAGTGATACTGATGCTGCTGAATCTGGTTTTGATTTTGAGAACTGCTGCATTATATCATTTAGGAATATTTTCCTAATTGAGAGGGTTTGGTAAAGAAATCAAACTTCCTGACAAACTGGTACTGGAATTCAAGATTTAAGCAGGTGCATCACCTTGTTAAGAGATGGCAAATTATTGCTGTTTTATACTCTGCCTTGATAACAATGTACAATTAATGGCAAACTATGAAATATATCTGAATTTTGGTTTAAAATTAAAAAAATCAAAGACCAGGAAAACTTTTCAATAATTTGCCGGTTTAGTTTTCCTTAACCGTTTCCAAGGGCAAACAAATGAGGCATTGGATATTTAAAACCATGACCAAGAATTTGCTCTCCTGAAACCACTGTGTCTACCTGTAACCACAACTTCTCCCTCCAGTTTGTACATTCATGAGATTCTGGCAGGTGGACAGAATCTTGGACACTCTGTGTTTCACCTGATCACCAACAACATAGTTCAAACTATGCCTTTGGCTGGATTTAGGATGTTTCTTGGTACAAAGAAAAGCCAGAATGGTAATCATTTTAATGTAAAAGAAAAAGTGGAAAAAAATTTTACCCTCTCAACAAAATTCTGGGCTCAAGACTTACAGGAGTATGATTGATCCATACAATTTCAAGAGTCCAAAATTAGCTCATATTTCCTCCCATCCATTTTTTTTTTAAACATCTTTATTGGAGTATAATTGCTTTACAATGGTGTGTTAGTTTCTGCTTTATAACAAAGTGAATCAGCTATACATATACATATATCCCCGTCTCCTCCCTCTTGCATCTCCCTCCCACCCTCCCTATCCCACCCCTCTAGGTGGTCACAAAGCACTGAGCTGATCTCCCTGTGCTATGCGGCTGCTTCCCACTGTTTTGCCTTCATAGTCCTATGCTAGACATTTGTTTTATGTCCTCTCGAGATACTTTTCTCCAGTTTACAAATATTTCCTCTCTCTCCCCTCAACGCTCCATCATCCACTCCTATCTTCTGCTCTCAGCATTTGCATATAGTTGGTTTTAATATATTTGCAGTTTCTAGTAGAAGGATAGTAGGAAGAGAATGCACGTTAGGTTTAGACTAATTTGAGTGTACGACTACTTTTGAATGCAGCAGGGAAATGCTGTTTAGGCAATTATATTTATTTATTCAACATTTCCTTAGAAGAATGTGATCTAGCTCATATCCATCTCCTCTCTCTCTCTCTCTTTCTCTCTCTCTCTCTCTCTCACACACACACACACACACACACAGAGAAAGAGAACTCTGAATTTTATTGTGTTACCAAACTCTATGTAAATGCTAGCTTGTAGCTCCCTGAAGCTAGAGACTTGTTCTTCATTGTATATCTAGCACCTCAGACACCTGGAACACAGTAGGCACTAAATAAATATTCTTTTGTGCTTGGATGAACCATGCTCTTTCATGTCTTTATGATTTTGAACCTGATACTTCTACAATTCTATGTCCCTCTGCCAAAAACATTCTTTTCCTATCTTACAGCTTTTCTAATGGTCTCTAGAGACACTTTTGTAAATCTTTCCATAAACTCTGTGATGTTCTTTCTTCACGGCTCCCAGTGCGCCTAGATCTTCACCAATTAAAGCATATTAGGCTCTCTTGGAAATGTTGATTTGTCTGATTTGACCACTGAAGCATTAGTACCTTAAAGTTGCCATTTCATTTTTGTAGCTTTATGCTTAAAATAGTAACAAGAGTAGGGCCTCTATAACTATCTTTTGAAATAAATACAAACTAATGAAATTACTACTTTCTCATTATTTGAGATATCAGTAATAAGTTTTCCAAAAATGCTATTGTGCTTACCTATAACTCACCTTATATTATACATAAAATATTTGTCCTTTTCACAAATTGGGGAAGTTTTGTTTTTATCATGATAGTTCTCAAATTTTTTGACAGTGTTGTTGATGAGCTATAAAATACAGAGGTTTAAAAGTATTGATTTAACTTAGTTTTCTGCCTTTTTACTGTGCTAACACTAATCCCTGAGAGATTTCCTGATCTCTTTTAGTAAACTGCTCTAATATCCAACAATCATTTCTGCCAATTGTCTTTCATAAACTGAATATAAATCCTCACACTGAAGCTTAAACTCATTTTCCTTTGTCTCCACATTTTTATTATAACTGTAAATGGAAAGAATTAAAATGAATATGGAAAGAGAATTAAAATATATCGATATTAAGTAGGCTGAATATTTAATATTTGATTACATAATACAATCATTAATAATTCATTCATTTATCCTACAAACATTTACTGAGGGATCATTAAGGGCAAAACACTGTGTTGGGGGCTGTATATAAAATATGAAAACTTAAAGTTACTGTTTATTGAAGTTTTAGCACAAAACTTTTTGCCTTGGGGCCAACTGACTGAGCATTTATATTTTTTCATTTGTATTGATAATTACTCTTGTTTCATATATATAATTGTATATATCTGTGTATAGATATATTTCTTTTAATTTTACTTATTTATTTATTTTAAAAATTTACCTGATTTATTTAAATATTTAGAAAATTAATACTGTAACCAATTAATTTGTTGGGATTAATGAGTATTATAACATTTCTAGACTTCACTTTATTCTATTTTTGTCATTTTTTTTCTTATTGTTGGAAATCTTTTAATACTCTTTCTTGGTCTATTAGAGCTAGAAAGATGTTCAGAGATCAAATTCAAACTCTCTACATTTATGGATAAGAAAGCTGAAGCCTGAAGGTATTACCAGTGCTAAACTCAGTTCCTTGACTCCTCATTTCATTCTTTCCTTTGGTCATTAATTCTATCACTCATTCATGCATTGATTAATTGATTCATTCATTCATTCAACAAATATATATCAAAGTCTATTTTCCCATTTCTCCATTTCTTCCATTAACACTCTTTCTATTGCTCATTAAGGATTTTTGTTAATTTATTTTGAAGATTAATTTAGCTCTCAATATCCACTCCAGTCTTAATTCTGGGTCTATCTGTACAAATTCAAAAAGGTGCCTTACTAAGCTTAAAAAAAAAAAAAAAAAAAGCAGTCTATCCAAGGTCCAGATCCTTGTAAATGTAGTAATAAAAAAAGTACAAGCTTCCAAGAATTTAGAAGGGGTCAGGACCTGACTTATTTCACTATTTAATATGTACTACCATCTTATACTAATAAATAACCAGTATTGACAGGATTCAGAGAATTATTCACAGTTCTTGATGTCAAGGTGATAACAGTGTGTGTATTCATGTCACCTCCTTTGTGAACCATTTTCTTATAAACTTTCACCCCATATACAAGTAGCTACTTGCTCTTTAATGGCCAATACTACTCCTTACATATTAGTACTATAGCATCTAAGGGACACAACACACAATTTAGCCTATAAGCGTGTCTTGATTTCTGATTCAAGGCAGTAAGCTAAACACATTAATTTACCTTCTCAGATATATTGAAATAACAAAATATATATATATAACAAAAATGCCATAATAACTTTATAAAATAATGAAGGAAACAATCAATAGACCAGAAATTGAAAAGAATTGGGGGAGAATAGAAAACATAAGAGAAGGACAAGGTCTAGTGTGGTGCATGCTGAAGCTGGGGACATAGACAACACCTAGATCATACAAACCTTGTAGACCATGAAAAGGAGTTCAGATTTAATTTCAAGTGCAAGGGAAAGTCATTGAAGTATTTTAATCAGGGAATATGATATGATCTGATTTACATTGTTATAAACTCACTCAAGGAGGTTCTTGGAAAATGGCATTCTGAACTCAAGCCCAGGACACCCATGTTCCCCATTTCCTATCAACAACATCTCCTCTGAAATGCAGGAAATAGGGCAGGTAGCTTGACAGACCTGGAACAATTTGTACGTGTTCAAGGGGTTTGCCAAAATATTGGAAGGAGAAAAAAAAGGAGAATATATTATCTTGGTCATGGGGGCAGGAAGCACTGAAGTTCAGGATATTCCAGGACTCCGAAGGACTATAGGGAAGCCACACAGATAGACTTGAATAATTCTTATGCCTGAGACTGGTATGCATTGAGACTTGGTATGCATAAGAGAACATGGATCAGTGAAGCCTCCTACTGGTGCCTCAACAGAGACCTGACAGTTGATAAGTTATACATCACCTGCTCACAGGAAGCCAACCTGTATACCCTCTATTACTCTTAGATTTTCCATCACATAAATAATTCAGGAAACCTGACTTAGCCACTAGGATTAAAGACATGAGTAAGTGAAGGAAAATACTGGTTCCCCTAAAGGAACCAAGAAGAACCTTTAGTATTGATGGTGCCTATGAACTAGAATTGCAAGATATACACCAAACAATGTTAAACAACTTCAACCAAAAGGAAAATAAGTCCTTTTAAGTAGAATAAATTATAACTTAAAGATGACTTTCTGCAACAAATGTAAATGATTTTGAAATTAAACAAATCTTAGTAGATGAATTGAGGGATGCAACGAAATAAAATAAATAGTAAAGATAAATTAAAATGGAAAAAGTAAAAGTAAATATATCAGTTGTTCCTCTAAATATTTCTCCCTCTTGAAGAGAGCAGTTGCCAGCCTGGGGGGTGGGGGGGGAAACCTGTTTTGTGATTAATTTTTACAAAACACAATTGAAACAAAGGGATAAAAAAGGGGGAAAAAAATGACAAAGGAGTGAGCAAATATATACCAGGGATCTGTAGATAAAAGAGAGCAGTCTCAGCTACAAGAGATTCACTTGAGATCCAAAGACACAAACAGGTTGAAGGTGAAAGAATGGAGCAAAAAAAAAAAAAAAAAAAAAAAAAAAAGAAAAAACCTTATTGCTTTAAAAACTCTTTAATATCAATTTAAAAAAATAAAAATAAAGGAACACAACATTCATATTGGTATATTAAAAAAAATTTTTAAATAGTAGGAAAATGGTGTTAGAAAAATATAGGCTGAGATTAATACTTTTTTTTTTTTAAGTGAGGTGTTTGGAAAGACCAATAAAATAGTTAAATCCCCTAATGAGCCTGATTGAAGGCACAGTTATGAGACAAAGAAATATATATGATTTGAATAAGATAGAAACATAATCAGAGATATCTTAACAATAAAATATTTCTGAAAGAAAAAAATTGCAATGTTTTGCAACAAATTTGAAAAATTAGAGGAAATGGATGTTTTTCTAGCAAAATTTAACTTAGTAAAATCAAGTCAAGAAGTAGAAAGCATGAATAGATCAAATGATCATAAAATAAACTGGAAAGTATATTGAATATCAACCATTAAAAAACGCATCACAATCAAATGAACTTAGATATGCTGTGTAATCTCTCTGTGCTTAGGTTTTCCCATCTGTAAGATATGGATAATAATGCCTACATTATAGAGTTGCTGTGATGATTAACTACGTTTATCTACATAAAGTGCTTAAAATTGCCTGTATTATGTTGTTCCATAAAAATGTTAGCTTTTGTATTGCTATTTAAATGATTCAGCCTGTAGAAAAAAGATGAAAAAATCTTCATGGAAATAATTCATAAATTTGATTATGATAAGACAGAATAGAAAATTGTAGACAGACTTTACTTATAAATAGAGCTGCAAAACTCTAAGTATAATATTATAAAATTTAATCTAGTATATTAAAAATAGTTGTACATTATTACAAAATGTGATTTATTTTAGGAAACCAGGAAGAACTTAAATCCATAAATATAATTAATATCACCAATGAATTAAAGGAGGACATCCTTATGAATATATCAGTAATGTTAAAGAGAATGTGACCGAATTTAGTTGTCATTCTTAATTTTTAAAAACTGAATTTGAAAGAAACTAATTAAATATAAAAAAGGATGAGTTCACAGCAACAAATAACATTTATTCTAAACCATGAGACTCTATATTATAAAAGATAGTGATTCTTCCTGTTGCCATTATTTTCAACCACCTGCAACATTGTTCATGATCTTCCATGTTTCATTTTAATCATCAACACTTAAAATCGTATAACATCACTAATTATTAGAGAAATACAAATCAAAACTATAATGAGGTATCACCTCACACAAGTCAGAATGGCCATCATAAAATATCTACAAACAGTAAATGCTAGAGAGCATGTGGAACAAAGGGAACCCTTCTACACTGTTTGTGGGAATGTAAATTGGTACAGCTACTAAGGAGAACAGTATGGGGGTTCCTTAAAAAACTAAAAATGGAGCTACCATATGACCCAGCAATCCCACTCCTGAGCATATACCCTGATAAAACCATAATTCGATAGAGACAGGTACCACCATGTACATTGCAGCACTATTTACAATAGCTAGGACATGGAAGTAAACTAAATGTCCATCAACAGAGGAATGGATAAAGATGTGGTACGTATACACAATGGAATATTACACAGCCATATAAAAGAACCAGAAATGCTATTTGCAACAACATGGATGGACTGTCATACTAAGTAAAGTAAGTCAGGCACAGAAAGACAAATATCATATGATATCATTTATATGTGGAAACTAAAAAAAGGATATAAATGAGATTATTTACAAAACAGAAGTAGAGTCAAGGATGTAGAAAACAAACGTATGGGCTTCTGCACACAGCTGTCAAAGTGTCCAGCACAGTGTTTCTATGTTGGGAACACTAATCCAACATGTTAGGTGCAAGACTTCTGCACACTGCTTCTATAGACAAGTGAAAATAGACTAAGCACAAATGAAGGCAGACCTTATCACCTGGATTCCATCGTACTTTTCCCGGGGACCCCAGTGGGCTTTGCTGGTGGCACCATGGGTGTGCTCTGAAAGAAAAGAGAGAGACAGGATTATACAGGCTTGCACAACTGGATGATGGTAGATCTCTTAAGAATACCTCTAGAGACCTTCAAGATGGTGGAGGAGCAAGACGTGGAGATCACCTTCCTCCCCAAAAATACATCAGAAATACATCTACATGTGGAACAACTCCTACAGAACACCTACTGAACACTGTCAGAAGACCACAGAGTTCCCAAAAGGCAAGAAACTCCCCATGTACATGGCTGTGGGGCTGACAGGGTCTTGGTGCTCCTGTTGGGTGTCAGGCCTGTACCTCTGAGGTGGGAGAGCCGAGTTCAGGACGTTGGCCCACCAGAGACCTCCCAGCTCCATGTAATATCTAAGGTGAAAGCTCTCCCAGAGATCTCCATCTCAACGCTAAGACCTACCTCCACTCAACTATCAGCAAGCTACAGTGCTGGACACCCTATGCCAAACAATCAGCAAGACAGGAACACAACCCCACCCATTAGCAGACAGGCTGCCTTAAAACATAATAAGGTCACAGATACCACAAAACAGACGACCAGACATGGTTCTACCTACCAGAAAGACAAGACCCAGTCTCAGCCACAAAACACAGGCATCAGTCCCCTCCACCAGGAAGCCTACAAAACCCACTGAAACAGCTTAGCCACTGGGGGCAGACACCAAAAACAATGGGAACTACGAACCTGCAGCCTGTGAAAAGGAGACCCCAAACACAGTAAGTTAAGTAAAATGAGAAGACAGAGAAACACACAGCAGATGAAGGAGCAAGGTAAAGCCCCACCACATCAAACAAATGAAGAAGAAATAGGCAGTCTACCCAAAAAAGAATTCAGGGTAATGATAGTAAAGATGATCCAAAATCTTGAATGGAGAAAATACAAGAAACGTTTAACAAGGACCTAAAGAACTAAGAGCAAATAAACAACGATGAACAACACAATAAACAAAATAAAAAATTCTCTAGAAGGAATCAATAGCAGAATAACTGAGGCAGAAGAATGGATAAGTGATGTGGAAATTAAATAGTGGAAATAACTACTGAGGAGCAGAATAAAGAAAAAAGAATGAAAAGAATTGAGGACAGTCTTAGAGACTTCTGGGACAACATTAAACACACCAACATTCTAAAGATAGGATTCCCAGAAGAAGAAGAGAAAAAAAAAGGGGACTGAGAAAATATTTCAAGTGATTATATTTGAAAACTTCCCTAATATGGGAAGGAAATAGTCAGTCAAATGCAGGAAGCACAGAGAGTCCCATACAGGATAAATCCAAGGAGAAACACACCAAGGCACATATTAATAAAACTATCAAAAATTAAATAAAAGAGAAAATATTAAAATCAGAAAGGGAAAAACAGCAAACAACATAAAAGGGAATCCCCATAAGGTTAACAGCTGATCTTTCAGCAGAAATTCTGCAAGCCAGAAGGGAGTGGCAGGACATATTTAAAGTGATGAAAGGGAAAAACCTACAACAAATATAAACCCAACAAGGATCTCATTCAGATTCGACCAAGAAATTAAAACCTTTACAGAAAAGCAAAGTTAAGAGAATTTAGCACCACCAAACCAGATTTACAACAAATGCTAAAGGAACTTCTCTAGGCAGGAAACACAAGAGGAGGAAAAGACCTACAACAATAAACCCAAAACAATTAAGAACATGGTAATAGGAACATACATATTGATAATTACCTTAAATGTAAATGAATTAAATGCTCCAACCAAAAGATATAGACTGGCTGAATGGACACAAAAACAAGACCCATATATATGTTGTCTACAAGACATCCACTTCAAACCTAGGGACACATACAGACTGAGAGCGAGGGGGGGATGGAAAAAGATATTCCATGGAATATGGAATGGAAATGGAAAATCAAAAATGGAAATCAAAAGAAATCAAAAGAAAGCTGGAATAGCAATTCTCATATAAGGCAAAATAGACTTTAAAATAAAGACTATTACAAAAGACAAAGAAGGACACTACATAATGATCAAGGGATCAGTCCAAGAAGAAGATATAACAATTGCAAATATATATGCACCCAACACAGGAGCACCTCAATACATAAGGCAAATGCTAACAGCTGTTAAAGGGGAAATTGACAGTAACACAATCATAGTAGGGGATTTAACACCCCACTTTCAGCAACAGTAGTGGGATTTAGCACCCTACTTTCACCAATGGACAGATCATCCAAAATGAAAATAAATAAGGAAACACAAGCTTTAAATGACACATTAATCAAGATGGACTTAATTGATATTTATAGGACATTCCATCCAAAAACAACAGAACACACTTTCTTCTCAAATGCTCATGGAACATTCTCCAGGATAGATCATAGCTTCGGTCGAAAATCAAGCTTTGGTAAACTTCAGAAAATTGAAATCATATCAAGTATCTTTTCTGACCACAACACTTTGAGACTAGATATCAATTACAGAAAAAAATCTGTAAAAAATATAAAAACATGGAGGCTAAACAATACACTACTAAATAACCAAGAGACCCCTGAAAGAGGTAAACAAAAAAAATACCTAGAAACAACTGACAATGAAAACACGATGACCCAAAACCTCTGGGATGCAGCAGGGGCAGTTCTAAGAGAGAAATTTATAGCAATACAATCCTACCTCAAGAAACAAGAAACAGCTCAAATAAACAATGTAACCTTACACCTAAAGCAATTAGAGAAAGAAGAACAAAAAAAAACAAAAACAAAACCAAAGTTAGCAGAAGAAAAGAAATCATAAAGTTCAGATCAGAAATAACTGAAAAAGATTTGAAGGAGAAATAGCAAAGATCAATAAAAGTAAAAGCTTGTTCTTTGAGAAGATAAACAAAATTGATACCCCAGTAGCCAGACTTATCAAGAAAAAAAAGGGAGAAGACTCAAATCAATAGAATTAGAAATGAAAAAGTAGAAGTAACAACTGACACTGCAGAAATACAAAGGATCATGAGAGATTACGACAAGCAACTATACGCCAATAAAATGGACAACCTGGAAGACATGGACAAATTCTTAGCAAAGCACAGACTTCCAAGACTGAACCAGGAAGAAATAGAAAATATAAACAGACAAATCACAAGCAATGAAATTGAGACTGTGATTAAAAATCTTCCAATAAACAAAAGCCCAGGACCAGATGGCTTCACAGGCAAATTCTATCAAACATTTAGAGAAGAGCTAACACCTATCCTTCTCAAACTCTTCCAAAGTATAGTAGAGGGGAGAACACTCCCAAACTCATTCTACGAGGCCACCATCACCCTGAAACCAAAAACCAAACAAAGATGTTACAAAGAAAGAAAACTACAGGCCAATATCACTGATGAACATAGATGCAAAAATCCTCAACAAAATACTAGCGAACAGAATCCAACAGTACATTAAAAAGATCATGCACCATGATCAAGTGGAGTTTATCCTGGGAATGCAAGGATTCTTCAGTTTACGCAAATCAATCAATGTGATGAACCATATTAATAAACTGAAGGAGAAAAACCATATGATCATCTCAATAGATGCAGAAAAAGCTTTCAACAAAATTCAACACCCATTTTTGAAAAAAATGTCCAGAAAGTAGGCATAGAGGGAACTTACCTGAACATAATAAAGGCCATATATGACAAACCCACAGCTAACATTGTCCTCAATGGTGAAAAACTGAAACCATTTCCACTTAGATCAGGAACAAGACAAGGTTGTCCACTTAACATAGTTCAACCTATTTTTGGGAGTTTTAGCCACAGCAATCAGAGAAGAAAAAGAAATAAAAGGAATTCAAATCAGAAAATAAGAAGTAAAACTGTCACTGTTTGCAGATGACATGATACTATATATATAGACTCCTAAAGATGCTACCAGAAAACTACTGGAGCTAAACAATGAATTTGGTAAAGTAGCAGGATACAAAATTAATGCACAGAAATCTCTTGCATTCCTATACACTAATGATGAAAAATCTGAAAGAGAAATTAAGGAAACACTCCCATTTACCATTGCAACAAAAAGAATAAAATAGATAGGAATAAACCTACCTAAGGAGACAGAAGACCTGTATGCAGAAAACTAAAAGACATTGTTGTAAGAAATCAAAGAGGATACAAACAGATGGAGAGATATACCATGTTCTTGGATTGGAAGAATGAACATTGTGAAAATGACTATACTATCCAAAGCAATCTACAGATTCAATGCAATCCCTATCAAACTACCAATGGCATTTTTCACAGAACTAGAACAAAAAATTTCAAAATTTGTATAAAAACACAAAAGACCCCGAATAGCCAAAGCAAACTTGAGAGAGAACAACAGAGCTGGAGGAATCAGGCCCCTGGACTTCAGACTATACTACAAAGCTACAGTAATCAAGACAATATGGTATTGGCACAAAAACAAAAATATAGATCAATGGAACAGGATAGAAAGTCCAGAGATAAATGCATGTGCATATGTTCACCTTATCTTTGATAAAGGAGGCAAGAATATACAATGGAGAAAATGGAGAAAAGATAGCCCCTTCAATAAGTGGTGCTGGGAAAACTGGACAGCTACATCTAAAAGAATGAAATTAGAACAGTCCTTAACAACATACACAAAAATAAACTCAAAATGGATTAAAGACCTAAATGTAAGGCCAGATACTATAAAACTCTTAGAGGAAAACATAGGCAGAACACTCTATGACATAAATCACAGCAAGATTTTTTTTGACACAACTCCTAGAGAAATGGAAATAAAAACAAAAATAAACAAATGAGACGTAATGAAACTTAAAAGCTTCTGCACAGCAAAGGAAACCATAAACAAGACAAAGAGACAACCCTCAGAATGGGAGAAAATATTTGCAAATGAAGAAACTGACAAAGGAATAATCTCCAAAATTTACAAGCAGCTCATGAAGCTCAATATCAAAAAAACAAACAACCCAATCAAAAAATGGGCAGAAGACCTAAATAGACATTTCTCCAAAGATGTACAGATTGCCAACTAATACATGAAAGGATGCTCAACATCACTAATCATTAGAGAAATGTAAATCAAAACTACAATGAGGTATCACCTCACACCGTTCAGAATGTCTATCATCAAAAGATCTACAGATCTTTTGACCAATCAGAATGGCCATCATCAAAAAATCTACAAACAATAAATGCTGGAGAGGGTGTGGAGAAAAGGGAACCCTCTTGCACTATGCGTGGGAATGTAAATTGATACAGCCACTAATGAGAACAGTATGGAGGCTTCTTAAAAATCTAAAAATAGAGCTACCATATGACCCAGCAATCCCACTACTGGGCATATACCCTGAGAAAACCATAATTCAAACAGAGTCATGTACCACAATGTTCGTTGCAGCTCTGTTTACAATAGCCAGGACATGGAAGCAACCTAATTGTCCATCAACAGACAAATGGATAAAGAAGATGTGGCACATATATACAACAGAATATTACTCAGCCATAAAAAGAAATGAAATTGAGTTATTTGTAGTGAGGTGGATGGACCTAGGGTCTGTCATACAGAGTGAAGTAAGTCAGAAAGAGAAAAACAAATACTGTATGCTAACACATATATATGGAATCTAAAAAGAAAAAAAAAAAAGATTCTGAAGAACCTAGGGGCAGGACAGGAATAAAGATGCAGATGTAGAGAATGGGCTTGAGGACAAGGGGAGGGGGAAGTTTAAGCTGGGACAAAGTGAGAGAGTGGCATGGACTTATATATACTACCAAATGTAAAGTAGGTAGCTAGTGGAAAGCAGCTGTATAGCACAGGGAGATCAGCTCTTTGCTTTTTGACCATCTAGAGGGGTGGGATAGGGAGGGTGGGAGGGAGATGCAAGAGGGAGGAGATATGGTGATATATGTATATGTATCACTGATTCACATTGTTATACAGCAGAAACTAACACACCATTGTAAAGCAATTATACTCCAATAAAGATGTTAAAAAAAAAAGAAAACAAACCTATGTTTACCAGGGAAGAAGGGTGGGAGCATAAATTGGGAGATTGGGATTGATAAAATAGATAACTAATAAGGACCTACTGTATAGCACAGGGAACTTTATACTCTGTAATGGCCTATATGAGAAAAGAATCTTAAAAAATATTGTGGATATATGTATATGTATAACTGTTTCACTTTACTGTACACCTGAAACTAACACAACATTGTAAATCAACTATACTCCAATAAAAATTTAAAAAAATAAACTGTATAACATACTGTATATTTGGCTTATTTTTCTGTTTTATTGTCTGTGTCATATTGACCTTGATAAAGTCCATGAGGACAGAGTTTTGGTCTGCTTTTTTCTCTGCTATATCCTCTGATCCTTGAACAGTGCCTGGCATAAGAAGTTAAAAGAAGAATTAAATAAAATAAGAAATAAGTAATTTTTTCCATTTTACTTTTGAGGTAATAACTAATGCAATAAGATAAGAAAATTGTGTTAAAAAAGACAAAATTACTTCTTTGTTTTGACAATTGTGTACATAAAGAAAACCTAAGGACACAAATTAAAATTTTTGTAGCTACTAAAATTAATGAACTGTTTGGTAAGAGGTGGAATCTTTCTTCCAGTAATTTAAATCTGGACTGGTACGTAAATCTTCACCATTGTAGCTACAACTGGAATTGCATCATTCTGTTAACTGTATCCTAATACACAGTTCCTGGGCCCTTGCTCCTGACATCTCTGAAGCTCCTCTAACTCGTGGTTCTCAATTCTATGACCCAGCAGTAAATTTAATTTTTTCTGGCTCAAGTTAATCAGTCAGTTTTTGTCATTTGATATCAATAATCCTACCTGGTTGCACTACCTGGTACAATAGGTAAAACTTGATTTTTATGTTTTTCTTTAATTTAAAGATCAAAAGTATAAACAGATATTTGGCAAGTCTAATAAAAAAAAATACAGAGAAAGCACAAAGAGAAATCATAGAAAATAAAACAGAAGGGTCATCACAGCAAAAATAGCCTCAATATTAGTGCCAAATTGACTAAAATTCTTAGAGAAGCAGGTGTGCTGGTTAGTTTAATTTTCTTATTAATTGACAAATAAAAAAGAAGTTCTCAACACTAGAGAAAATCTTTATGAAATATATTTCTTCATTTTATTGTTTTAATAAGCAATATAAAGAGCATAATATAAAATTTCTTTGGTGATTCCAGTGTTATGTTTCAATCTTACCACATTCTGACCAATATTGAATATGGTTATACCAATACTATATTTTTAGTGTTTTTAATGACCTTAGTTATTGAGGTATTAGTATTTTTTAAAATATTAAAATCATTAAACTTGGGGCAATCTTCCCATTATTTGTTTCCCTGATTTTTTTTGACAAACAAGTTTTTAAAAAAAATACTCTTACATAGTCAAATGTTTCTGTAAATTCCTTGATCATTTGTTCACTTTTATACTTAAATGGCTCTGATTATCCAGATATTATGCCATATTTTATTCTAGTCATAATTTCTTCTATGTTTTAGTTTTAACTTTTGATATACCTGGAATTTATTTTTTTTTGGTTGAATTGTAGCTCTAAATTTATTATTTTAAAATAGGAACATATTTTGCTTACTAATCTTTTCATTCCTGACATTTAATATTACATTTATGACATGTTAAATTAAATCTTCATGGTTAAAAATTTTGTTTATAGATTGTCTGTTCTTTTTTACTGATTTGTCCACATATTTTTGAATCTGTAATGCACTAATTTTCTTAGCTCTTCTTATTCATTACTTTTCCAGATAATATTTAAAATAGTTTTTGCATGTCCACTGTCAAAAGTGAATAAATCACTGCTGTTGGAGTGGAACTAAAATTACAAATTGGGGGAAAGGGGTAGAAATTTTTATAATATTCACTTCAACTTGTATTCATCATATAACATCCAAAGGTATAAGAAGTTGAATGAGATATAATCCCCTATTTTCAGAAATTTATGGTCAATAAAATTAGCTAAGTGTTTGGACAAGAGTCTTCTGGTGTAATGAGAACACAGAGAACTGATATATGGGCCAAACTGGGAATCTTGGAAAGCTTTTGGGGACAGATGGTGTTTGAGATGACCAATCTGTTAAGGGTAAATTTTACTCAAGTAAATGTTGGAGATTAGGTAGAACAGAGACAATCTGAAATAGAATGATTTTAGAAGAGTTAAATTACTAGAAAAATTATAATGTTTGAAAATAAAATTGACTTTATGTTTTCTGATATGAAAGTAAAAAATAAGTATACCCCATCAATCTAGTGCCCTTCTTGATTTAAATGCCAGAAAAGGTGGCATGGAATTTAAAAACTCACATACTTATACAAACACACATTTCTTCCTCTCTCCTTCCTTTTGTGACAATAAAGAGAATAAAGAATGAAAAGAAAACTTGGAGGCTTTAAGACATGTCAGACATGGTCAAAAAAATAAATATATAAAATTAAATGTTAGCCTTTGGCTTCCCACAGCAAATGGAAACTGAAAGTAGGGTGAAGCCAAATCTCCTCTAATGTCTCTAAATTAAGCTATCCCCCCATTTCTTGTAGGAAAAGATTGGTCCATTGATTTCACCTACCACTTATTATACAATGGGAATTATTAGGAAATCAAAAAGTAAGTGGAAGAAGAAATAGGGGATGGAGTCTAGAAGCTATGGCGTGGTCACAAGGAATGAAAATTTCATGGTCCTTAGCAAAATTTTCAATGAGCATTTACCCTACAGACATTCCCTCTCTCTTTTGCATACACAAATACACATGCACATTTCAATTCACGTTTTAGCAGAAAAAGCTATGTGTTTAAGAAATGATCTCATACAATTTTGGAGATCAATAATGGTCATTCAAAGTCAATCACAGTGTCAGTCAAATTTGAAAAAGAAAACTAAATGAAACAAATATATAGTAGTATCTGACTTGAGTCTAGGAAAGAAATTAAGATAATGTGTTTATTAACCTTTGGACACATGATAGGTTGAGAGAACTTTTTCATGATAACTGACAGAAGGACTATTTTATTCTTACATGGAATTTAGTTCAGTTAGAGGTAACAAGCCCTGCATTATACATAATTGTTGAATATCCTTTTCATGATTTCCAGATTTTATAAAGACATAATATACAAAATCAAGAAAACTTGTGGAAAAGTCATGAACAAAATGTAGGAAAAAGAGAGGGAAAGGCAAAATGGAAAGTAAAAGAGGAAAGAGAAAAGAAAGAATCATTTTTCAGTCTACCTAAAAATTATAATGTTGCCCTTCATAGAACTGGCATATCTTCTAATTTGAATGAAAAACAATTTGATCTTAAGTTGCAATTTAGATGATTAAGGACAGGGTTGTGAATGTTAAATAAGCAAAAACTTATTGGAAAGGAAATATGTTTTGAAAGTTGGACTAATGTCTATAATAAAATAAAAGGGGAACTAAAAAATTAAGTTCCTATTTTCAATTCTTTGACGAAGAATTAGCTTAAGGTGGAAACTAAATTTTTGGCGGTGAGCATGCTGTAGTGTATATGGAAGTAGAAATATAATGTATGCATTGAACTTACATAATGTTATAAACCAATGTTACCTCAATAAAAAAATAAAACAAAATTAGAGGATAAATTCAAGAGGTTAAAAAAATAACAACAAACAAAACCAACCCTACTTAGGTTTCTCTATTATTCCAATATCTAATATAATGTTGATGACCAACTGAATTCTCCACTTTTCAGACCCCAGCCCAACCTGACCTTTAAAAACTCCTTTCTTATCTCCTTCTGAATCTTTGTCTTCCACATCCTTGGCTCATATGTAATGGTATGATGTTCTCTGTGATGACTTTTCTTTTTATATATCATAGTTTATTCGAATCATGTCAGTACAAGAAAGTGTTAACTAAACATAGATTCCAGCTGTATAATACAGGTGAAATTCAAATATACTTCTGACATTTAAACAGCATGATTTGCACAGATTTGCTAATGGACTTGATGAAGACAGGGCAGAGAGGAATGGAATGCCAAGTCATTATTATAGTAATTTTCAGCCATCTTTTCATTAGTAAAAATAATGCCTCATGCTTCCTAATTTATAAACACATTTTTATGTATATCTCAATTTAACTTTCCACTTCTGTAATTTAGATAGACATTTTTCAGATAACCAAAACTGGAAGAGGTTGAATGACTTGAAGTTTACAAAGAGCTAGGTATGAGAATCCAGCATTGAATCAAGATCTGCTGAGCTAAACTGATTAGCAAATCATAAACTATTCCAGCATTTATTCTTAAGTTTAAGCAAAAATTGGATGTTTACTTTTAAGACTGTAAGAAAGGAGTGTGAAAAAAACTTAGGTGAGGAAATTCAAAAGAAAAATTCAGTTGGCTCCCTGCACTTTTTCTGACATCTGACCAAATGACATCTCTGGCAGGCAGAAACAATGCTACATATTTACCAAACTCTATTTTCTTTCTGCCTTTGGACACACAGATTATACCTCTAAACCTCCCCTCACCTAGTTGATGGGACCATACGACTTAAGTTCTAGCCAATGCAACATGAAAAACTTGGAAATAACACGTACTACTTTTATTCATGTTCCCTAAAGATACACCCATGTTATTCTCTATTCTTACTCTTTTTTATGTCTCTTGCTTGCTAGATGCGATAGATTCACATGTGATCTTCAAGACTCTAGGAATAGTGGAACCTCTAGGTGAAAGAAGATTCATTCCCTGGATGACTTCATGGAGCAGAGGTCTCACTGTGTTCCTATATCGGAGTC
This sequence comes from Balaenoptera acutorostrata, assembly GCF_949987535.1. Lineage (NCBI taxonomy): Eukaryota > Metazoa > Chordata > Mammalia > Artiodactyla > Balaenopteridae > Balaenoptera > Balaenoptera acutorostrata. The sequence continues at coordinate 43,635,296 of NC_080080.1, forward strand.
AAAGAAATTGCAAAGTCAGCAAGAAATAAAATTTACTATGTTAAACCACTGGAATTTGGCACTTGTTTCTTATATCAGTTAATCTACTCTGTGCTTATAAACAATCACAAAATATTTTGTCTTGATTTGACCTGAAGTTAAGATCTTTCATCTCCTGTCTGCTTCTACTTTGTGTCTCCTGTGGCATTACTTCCAAGAGAACTGTCTGATAGGACTAGTATCTGTATGATGGGATAGATAGCAACCCTGTTCCTCTCCTTTGTCCAGCACTTCTAGGGTAAATAAAAGTAATTTATTGTAAATTTAAATTTAGGAAATCATATCATTCATACCTTGGGCCTTATTGTATTTATAACCTTTCAAACACTATTTTATAATAATTTTTACAGCAGCACTGTGAACTGGATATTATTAGACTAATTTTATGGATGAGAACTCTAAGACACAGAGACATTAAATAACTTTTGCAATCTGTCACATATAGATTAGATAGACCTAGCATTTAAATTCAATTCTGAAAGGCCCCAAAGCTCTTCAAAATGGATTGCAGCAGGGTCCAATTTTCTCTTAAAATGTCTTTTAGTATTAAGGCACCACAACCCCTACCTAGGAGGAAGAAGAAGAACCTCAATATCACATCACAACTTCATCCTACTTCTGGGCTTATAATGTGACCCTCTTCAGGAAGCATAACAGAAGACAGCTGGCTACATGAAAAAGAGAATATAATAGTTCCCATTGATATTGGGGCATCTGATTCTACAGGAACACTTAAAAGACCAACATATCTTTAGTCTACTCAACTATTTGAAAAATAAAAACAATTATTTATCTCTGATTTTGGCGTCAGTTCTGGTAGACATTACAGCATGAGAAAATTGCCTAGAAAGCAGTCAGTCATGATCTATCCCTCATCCTGGATATTCCCCACCAGTAAAGAACATATGGTTAATTCCGTGAATGGCAGGTTGCTACAGGATTCTTTTTTTTTTTTTTTTTTGTCCAGTATCCATGCATTTGGTTGACTGACAAAAAAAATTATTTATTTATTTATTTTAAATACAGTTTTATTTAAGACATTGCATTTTCCACTTACAATACACTGCTTATAAAGTGCAAAGTTATTTCCTTTCCTTGTGCACATATTCCATGTTAAAGTATCAAGAATGTCCAGTTATTTACTATAGCAGCTCAACTTTAAAACTGCCATGGAATTTGCTACGTATTTGGGTCCTTCAATGTTTTGTGTGGAACAATGCTAAATCTATGCTAGGTTTTAATTTTCCATAACACATATATCATACATAAAATCTTTATTTCCATTAACATACAGGGAATGTACATGACTGAAATTAACAGGGGGCCAACTATGTTTTCTTTCTTTAAGTCTAATTGAAACTCAAAATTATGTTTTCTATAAAAAAATTAAAGTAAGGTAGCATTGCAAATTATGAAATTGCTGATTTGGCAAATTTCAAATAAAAGGTGACCAAAGAGTCACCAAATTTCCAAAACATAATGTCTTTTACTAGTGATTGCTAATTTAAGTATTTCTGTTTTGTCTCTATTAATTTCTTTTTCTAAGATTCTTACAAAAATAGAAAACCTTATTTACTTTTTTCTGTATAGCATAAAAATGAAGCTTTATTGTATGTTCTGAAATGTACAATGAGTTATATTTTCATAAGGAAAAATAATGCTCTTAAGATGTCATGAACTGCTGCAGAACTTAAAAATACTATAATGCACTAAGATCAAAATAGCACACTAGGTAAATGCTACATCCTCTCCCTCTGTTTCAATTTATTGGATTTGGTATTAAAAATAGATTTAAAATATTCATTATTGCACTGGAAAACAAAAAAGATATCCCATTTTGGTCTAGAAACTATTGGAAATTTAAAATATTCAAAGAAGATTGAATTCAGTGGAGTAGGAAACCTCACCTGGAACAAAATGACACAGAAATATTGGAATAAAAAAATAAAAACAGATAAGCCAGAAACTTGTTAAGAAAAAAATGAATAGCAACATTGATATTAGACAAAACAGAATTTAAGGTAAGCAGCATTAAAGGAGGTGAAAGGGATAGTTCATACTGATTAAATATAATGTAGGAACTTTAGCAGTATATAGTAGTAATGGTTCTTTATGTACCAATGAACATAGCTACAAAATATATACAATGAAACTGATAAATACACACAAAAAAGTAATAAATCCATAATCATAGTGACAAACTTTAGAAATTTTTGATTTGTTGAACTGGCAATGTGAAAATAAGTTAGGATATAAAATATTTGTATAACACAATTAACTAATGATGTAGTAGATATATGTAGAATTTTATATAAGATTTTACTCAGCAAAGGACATAAACACAAATGGAACACCAAAAGAAAACAGAAATCAAGTGACTATGTACTAATCACAAAAGGGATCTAAAAAAGCTACCAAAAAATGTTATCATAGAGGCCATATTTACTGAGAATGTTGCAAGAAAATAAGAAATCGATCACAAAATCATAACACTTCTTCAGGCTCCCTCCAAATATACAAACCTATTGATTAAAGAAAATGCTTCTAAATAACTCTAAGAGGAAAAGAAATATTAATGATAAACTTTTAAAGGACAAAAAGCACTATTTATGAAAGTGTATACTCTATGTCCATGATAGAACTCAGAGAAAAATTTATAGACCCAAATGCACTATTAGAAAACAATAGACTAAAATAAATAAAAACAGCAAACAGAAAAAAAATAAAGAAGTCAATAAAATTAAATATATATTAATAAAATTAAAAAATAATTTCTAAAGCTGATCAACAGAAATTAAAAGCAAGATTTTTGGAAACATTAATATTAAAAAACTGCATTTAAAAAAATTTATTTCTGATCTGATCTTTATGATTTCTTTCCTTCTGCTAATTTTTTTTTTTTTTTTTTTTTTGCTGTTGTTGTTGTTGTTTCTTTTTGTTCTTCTACCTCTAATTGCTTTAGGTGTAAGGTTAGGTTGTTTATTTGAGATTTTTCTTGTTTCTTGAGGAAGGATGGTATTGCTATAAACTTCCTTGTTAGAACTGCTTTTACTGAATTCCATGGTTTTGGGTGATCGTATTTTCATTGTCTTTTGTTTCTAGGTATTTTTAGATTTATTCTTTGATTTCTCAGTGATCTCTTGGTTGTTTACTAGTGTATTGTTTAGCCTCCATATGTTTGTATTTTTACAGTTTTTTTCCTGTAGTTGATATCTAGTCTCATAACGTTGTGGTCAAAGCAGATACTTGGTACGATTTCAATTTTCTTAAATCTACTGAGGCTTGACTTGTGATCCAAGATGTGATCTATCCTGGAGAATGTTCCATGTGCACTTGAGAAGAAAGTGGACCCTGTTGTTTTTGGATGGAATGTCTTATAAATATCAATTAAGGAAACAATAGCAAAGATCAATAAAACTAAAAGGTGGTTCTTTGAGCAGATAAAAAAATGATAAACCATTAGACAGACTCATCAGGAAAAGAAGGGAAGACTCAAATCAACAGAATTAGAAATGAAAAAGGAGAAGTAACAACTGACACCACAGAAATACAAAGGATCATGAGAGACTACTACAATCAACTATATGCCAATAAAATGGACAACCTGGAAGAAATGGACAAATTATTAGAAAAGTGCAACCTTCCAAGATTGAACCAGGAAGAAATAGAAAACATGAACAAACAAATCACAAACACTGAAATTGAAGCTGTGATTAAAATTCTTCCAACAAACAAAAGCCCAGGGCCAGATGGCTTCGCAGGCAAATTATATCAAAGATTTAGAGAAGAGCTAAAACCTATCTTCCTCAAACTCTTCCAAAATATAGCAGAGGGAGGAACACTCCCAAACGCATTCTGTGAGTCCACCATCACACTGATGCCAAATCCAGACAAAGATGTCCAAAAAAAGAAAATTACAGATCAATATCACTGATGAATATAGATGCGAAAATCCTCAACAAAATACTAGTAAACAGAATCCAACAGCACATTAAAAGGATCATACACCATGATCAAGTGTGGTTTATCCCAGGAATGCAAAGATTCTACAATATCTGCAAATCAATCAATGTGATACACCATATCAACAAACTGAAGGAAAAAAACCATATGATTATCTCAATAGATGCAGAAAAAGCTTTCAACAAAATTCAACATCCATTTATGATTAAAACTCTCCAGAAAGTAGGCATAGAGGGAACCTACCTCAACATAATAAAAGCCGTATATGGCAAACGCACAGCCAACATCATTCTCAATGGTAGAACACTGAAAGTATTTCCTTTAAGATCAGGAACCAGACAAGGGTGCCCACTCTCACTACTATTATTCAACATAGTTGTGGAAGTTTTAGCCATGGCAATCAAAGAAAAAGAAATAAAAGGAATCCAAATTGGAAAAGAAGAACTAAAACTGTCACTGTTTGAAGATGACATGATACTATACATAGAAAATCCTAAAGATGCCAGTAGAAAACTACTAGAGCTAATCAATGAATTTGGTAAAGTAGCAGGATACAAAATTAATGCACAGAAATCTGTTGCATTCCTATACACTAATGTGAAAAATCAGAAAGAGAAATTAAGGAAACACTCCCATTTACCATTGCCACAAAAAAAATAAAATACCTAAGAATAAACCTACCTAAGGAGGCAAAAGACCTGTATGCAGAGAACTATAAGACACTGATGAAAAAAATTAATGATGATACAAACAGATGGAAAGATATACCTTGTTCTTGGATTGGAAGAATCAACATTGTGAAAATGACTACACTACCTAAAGTAATCTACAGATTCAATGCAATCCATATCAAATTACCAATGGCATTTTTCACAGACCTAGAACAAAAAATTTTACAATATTTATGGAAACACAAAAGACAACGAATAGCCAAAGCAATCTTGAGAAAGAAAAACAGAGCTGGAGGAATCAGGCTCCCCAACTTCAGACTAAACTACAAAGGTACAGTAATCAAGATAGTATGGTATTGGCACAAAAACAGAAATATAGATCAATGGAACAGGATACAAAACCCAGAGATAAAGCCATGCACATATGGTCACCTTATCTTTGATAAAGGAGGCAAGCATATACAATGGAGAAAAGACAGCCTCTTCAATAAGTGGTGCTGGGAAAACTGGACAGCTACATGTAAAAGAATGAAATTAGAACACTTCCTAACACCATGCACAAAAATAAACTCAAAATGGATTAGAAACCTAAATGTAAGGTGAGACATTATAAAACTCTCAGAGGAAAACATAGACAGAACACTCTATGATGAAAATCACAGCAATGGGTTTCCCTGGTGGCACAGTGGTTGAGAATCTGCATGCCAATGCAGGGGACGCAGGTTCGAGCCCTGGTCTGGGAAGATCCCACATGCTGCAGAGCAACTAAGCCCATGTGTCACAACTACTGAGCCTGCACTCTAGAGCCCATGAGCCACAACTACTGAGCCCAAGTGCCACAACTACTGAAGCCCGTGCGCCTAGAGCCCATGCTCTGCAACAAGAGAAGCCATCCAATGGGAAGCCTGCACACTGCAATGAAGAGTAGCTTCTGCTCGCCACAACTAGAGAAAAGCCTGCATGAAGCAACAAAGACCCAACATGCCAAAAATAAAAATAAATAAAATAAATTTTAAAAATAAATAAATAAATAAATCACAGCAAGATCCTTTTTGACCCACCTCGTAGAGTAGTGGAAATGAAAGATAAAAACAAATGTGACCTAATGAAAGTTAAAGTTTTTGCATAGCAAAGGAAACCATAAACAAGATGAAAAGACGACCCCCAGAATGAGGGAAATATTTGCAAACGAAGCAACGGAAAAAGGATTAATCTCCAAAATAAACAAGTAGCTTATGCAGCTCAATATCAAAAAAACAACCAAATCCAAAAATGGGTGGAAGACCTAAGTACACATTTCTCTAAGTAGACATACAGATTGCCATTATACACATGAAAAGATGCTGAACATCACCAATCATTAGAGAAATGCAAATCAAAACCACAATGAGGTAGCACCTCACACCGGTCAGAATGGCCATCATCAAAAAATCTACAAACAATAAATGCTGGAGAAGGTGTGGAGAAAAGGGAACCCCCCTGCACTGTTGGTGGTAATGTATATTGATACAGCCACTATGGAGAACAGTATGGAGGTTCCTTCAAAAACTAAAAATAGAACTACCATATGAGCCAGCAATCCCACTACTGGGCATATACCTTGAGAAAACCATAATTCAATAGAGACAGGTACTACCATGTTCATTGCAGCACTATTTACAATAGCCAGGACATGCTTGCAACCTAAGTATCCATCGACAGATGAACGGGTAAAGAGGATGTGGTACATATATACAATAGAATATTGCTCGACCATAAAGAGAAACAAAATTGAGTTATTTGTAGTGAGGTGGATGGACCTAGAGTCTGTCATACAGAATGAAGTGTGTCACAAAGAGAAAAACAAATACCATATGCTAATACATATATATGGAATCTAAAAAAAAAAAAAAAAAAAAAAGGTTCTGATGAATCTAGGGGCAGGACAGGAATAAAGATGCAGAGGTAGAAAATGGACTTGAGAACATGGGGAGGGAGAAGGGTAAGCTGGGACGAAGTGAAAGAGCAGCACTGACATATATACACTACCAAATGTAAAGTAGACAACTAGTGGGAAGGAGCTCCATAGCACAGGAAGATCAGCTCCATGTTTTGTGACCACCTAGAGGGGTGGGATAGGGAGGGTGGGAGGGAGACGCAAGAGGGAGCGCACATGGGGATATATGTATACATATAACTGATACACTTGTTATACAGCAGAAACTAACACAACATTGTAAAGTAATTATACTCCAATAAAAGTGTTTAAAAATAAATAAATAAAATAAAAAGGAGAAGATATTGCAACAACAGCAACAACAAAAAACTAAAAATAGAACTACCATATGATCCAGCTGTCCCACTACTTGGCATATACCCTGAGAAAATCATAATTCAAAAAGATACGTGTAGCACAATGTTCATTGCAGCACTATTTACAATAACCAGGCCATGGAAGCAACCTAAATGTCCATCGACAGACAAATGGATAAAGAAGATATGGCACATATATACAATGTAATATTACTCAGCCATAAAAAGGAACGGAATTGAGTTATTTGTAGTGAGGTGGATGGACCTAGAGTCTGTCATACAGAGTGAAGTAAGTCAGAAAGAGAAAAACAAATACCATATGCTAACGCACAGGTATGGAATCTAGAAAAACGGTTCTGATGAACCTAGTGACAGGGCAGGATTAAAGATGCAGATGTAGAGAAAGGACTTGAAGACACAGTGTGGGAAGGGGAAGCTGGGACGAAGTGAGAGAGTAGCATGGACATATATACACTATGAAATGTAAAATGGATGGCTAGTGGGAAGCTGCTGCATAGCACGGGGAGATCAGCTTGATGCTTTTTGACGACCTAGATGGGTGGGATAGGGAGGTGGGAGGGAGGCTCAAGAGGGAGGGGTTATGGGGATATATGTATACATATAGGTGATTCACTTTCTGTTAGCTTCTGTACAGCAGGAACTAACACAACATTGTAAAACAATTATACTCCAATTAAAAAAAAAAAAAAAAACAACTGGGAAGTATGGTCATGAAAAAGGGGAGAACACATTAGAAACTCAAATTGACAAAGTTATTAAAATAACTTTACAAGTTATTTAAGATATTGCAAGAGAATGTAGAATTCTAGGCCATAAATTTTTAAGCCTATGTAACGTGTATATGCTTTTGGGAAAATGAATTTTTAAGTGTGTTCAAGAGAAAGTAGAACAATTGAATTAAACCTTTAACCCCAGAGTATCAAGACCAGAAGATTTTTCCCTAGATAGCGAGCTCTGGTAAGACTTTACAAAATAAACAATTTTCCAACTTCTGCAAAAGATTCCCAGAGCAAAGAAAATAAGGTGAAGCTACCTACCTCATTTTATTAACCTAATATACTCAACAGTTACCAAAACTGGGAAATGATAGCAAACACACCCACACACACATACATGCCCCACAATATGCCAATTACACTTCCTAAATAGGTACAAAAAATATATAAAGTATTAACCAGCCAAATTAGGCAGCATGAGAAAAAGAAAAAAAGGCACGGCTCAGTAGTGTTTCTCCATGATAAAATATATTCTCACATTAGAATATCTATTGATGTAATAACTGTTAAATGCTGTTGTTTATTTCAATGGGTAATGATAAACATTAAATAGAAGCAAATATACATTCCTAATAAAAATATTTAACAAAACAAATCTAGACTAGAACATACTTAATAAAGTACCAGAGATTTAAGTGAACGTCATATCACAATGCTGAAACATTAGAAATATTTCAAATTAAAACTGATACCCAAGATGAAGATTCTCTTTATTGTTGCTATTCTTCAACATCATATTGGAAGTCCTAGCTAAGGGAATAATAAAAATAAAGTGGTATATACATTGTAAAGGAGAAAAAACTCTTATCAGTCATACATGATTCCAAATTCTAAGACAGTTTATCATTATTTGTACATGATTCTAAATTTCAAGAGAATCAACAGACAAACTTTTGTAACAGCTAAGAAATTAAACCAAGTTGAATGGCTGTATACATGATCAGTTGGCAAAAATCAATAGCTTTCCCACAAACCAGTAGTAAGCAATTAGAAAATATAGTGCATGTAGTAAATGCAATTCATAAAACCATAAAAAATACAATATTTCAAAAAAAGTCTAAAAATAAATATGCATGACCTGAATGGAAAAAATTATGCAACTTCAGTTAATGAGATCTAAACAAAGACATACTATGTGTGTTCAAGAACACTCAATATTATAAAGGCATCTAAAAATCAATATAGGCAAACCTTATTTTATTGCACTTCACTTTATTGCACTTTGCGGATACTGTGTTTTTTTTACAAATTTAAGGTTTGTGGCAACCCTGCATTGAGCAAGTCTACTGGCACCATTTTTCCAACAGCACTTGCTCATCTAATGTCCCTGAGTCACATTGGTAATTCTTGCAATATTTCAAACATTATTATTATTATTATTATATTTGTTACAATGATCTGTGATCAGTGATCTTTGATGTTACTAATGTAACTGCAGATGTGGTGGAAATAGCAAGAGAAGTAGAATTAGAAGTGGAGCCTGAAGATGTGACTGAATTGCTGCAATCTCATGATAAAACTTTAATGAACAAGGAGTTGCTTCTTATGGATGAGCAAAGAAAGTGGTTTCTTAGGATGAAATCTACTCTTGGTGAAGATGTGAACACTGTGAAATGACAACAAAGGATTTAGAACATTACATAAACTTAATTGATAAGCAGGGGCAGGATTCAAGAGGTTAAGACTCTAGTTTTGAAAGAGGTTCTTCTGTGGGTAAAATGCTATCAAACAGCATTGCGTATTACAGGGAAATCATCCATGAAAGGAAGAGTCAATCAGTGCAGCAAACTTTATTATTGTCTTGTTTTAAAAAATTGCTAGAGCCACACCAGCCTTCACCAACCACCATCCTGATCAGTCAGCAGCCATCAACATCAAGGCTGACCCTCCATCAACAAAAGCAGTATGACTCACTGAAGGCTCACATGATGGTTAGCATTTTTTAACAATAAAGTATTTTTAAATTAAGCTATGCACATTGTTTTATTAGTTTTATTAGACATAACGCTATTGCACACTTAAGAAACTGTAGTGTAAATGTAACTTTTTTATCCACTGAGAAGCCAAAAATTTGTGTGACTCACTTTACTGTGATACTCACTATATTGTGGCATTCTGGAACCAAACCCACAGTATATCCAAAATATGCCTGTAATGAATATCAGTGAAATACCCACCAAAACACCAATAATAATTTTGTGGAACTTGAAAAAATGATTCTCAAATATATATGAAAGTTGAGAGTTCCATATTTAGTGATATTTTATTGAACCTAAATATCCAGATTGACCTCTGGAATTCTTCATGCTGAAAACAAATAAAAATGCTGAAGACTAGATATAGATATAGATATAGATACAGATATAGATATAGACATATCTCCAAAGACCTAATAAAATGAAAGCATTTTTCAATCACAAATATAATAGAATGTATGGCAAGTTGTATTTTCCAAAGATGGACACAATAATTTTTTCCATCTCACAGATCTGCAAGGTGACCTTAACCTGCTGTGAGAATTCCAAGCCACTGAAATGCTATGTACAGGTCCTCTTGTCAATAGTCCCAGCTAAGTGCAATCCAGGTTTCAAGACATCCTAACTCAGGTAGCAGACATTTGTGTAGAAGAGCTTAAAGATGATTGATTCCAATAGCCAGCCATTTGAGTCATTCCCCAGGAGTTTAGGTTTCCCTGCTGAGACCCCAGACATTGTGGAACAGACAAGCACTTCCTGTTGAGTCCTGTCCAAATTCCTGACCCATAGGATTTTTGATCATAATAAAATTAGTATTGTTTTATATCACTAGATTTTTGGTGGTGTGTTTCATAATAACAGTTAATTGAAACAGCTGTATTTCAGCAAGTAGCAGGAATACAGAAACTGCTTTTGCCCTGATGTGTATGCAGAAGCTGAAAACTTCAGTGGGTTTCACAGCCTTCATGAGTCAGGGAGCACCCAAGGTAGGAAATCTAATAAGAAACTCTCAAACCCTGAGTTGGGAACCTCGATGCAAGGAGGAAGCAAAAGTAAATACACGCATGCCTCTGTCCTCAAAGGACTATGATCGTCCTGACTCTGAGCAGAGAAAGGAAAAAAAAAAAAAAAATCCCTGGGAAGTTGTACCCACAAGGTGGACTTTGAATATATTTGCAGTCAAAAATTGAGACTCTTATGCTTCAATTAAGTTTTAAATGATTCTACATCCTTACTGCCCTAAAGTGCTTACAGTGGTAATACAAATCCTCTCTGGAATATTACCCCTTCCTCCTACATCCAAAAATTCTGATAATTAATTTTCAAATAAAATGGAGTAGCACAAAACTTCTGTTCCCAGCTATGATTAAGTAATAAAGATCAGATCTAACCTTCACCTAAAACAACTACAAACTTGGTGGAGTAGAAACTCTTGAGCTTACCCCCCTCACAAAAGCACCAAAATCACAGCAAACTGCTGAACAACCATCAATAAAAAAATGCTGGAACCTACCAGAAAAGATATCCTACATCCAAAGACAAAGAAGAAGCCACAACGAGATGGTAGAAGGGGTGCAGTCATGATAAAATCAAATCCTATACCTGCCAGTTGGGTGACCAACAAACTGGAAAATAACTATATCACAGAGGTTCTCCTACAGGAGTGAAAGTTCTGAGCCCCACGTCAGACTCCCCAGCCTGGGGGTCTGGCATTGGGAGAAGGAGTCCCCAGACCATCTGGCTTTGAAGGCCAGTGGGGTTTGATAGCAGGAATTCCACAGGACTGGGGGAAACAGAGACTCGACTCTTGGAGGGTGCATACAAAGTCTCAGGCACACCAGGACCCAGGGGAAAAAGCGGTGACCTCATAAGATCCTGGGTCAGACCTACCTGCTAGTATTGGAGGGTCTTCAGTGGAGGCGGGGGTCAGCTGTGTCTCACTGTGAGGACAAAGACACTGGTGGCGGTAGTTTTGGGGAGTACTCATTGGTGTGAGCCCTCCTGGAGGCCGCCATTTTCTCACCAAATATTGGATATCTCAAATAATGGTTTTAAACACTGGGCATTAGGCAGCAGGACAGTAATCTCTGAGGGAGAAAAAAAATATTAACTGAGGGCTATGACTGCCCTACTTACACCCTGGATAGAGTTTCCAGCCCATAGTTTAGGGAGAAGACACCTAGGTGGAGCCTGGTGGTGTTGCTCAGTTGAGATAATGAAGTTGAGAACTGGTGAGACCAAGGCGGCTGCAGTTCACAGGGTCGAATACCAGACAGGAGAGTCTTATAGAGTGAGAGCTCTGCATAGATACAGCGATTACTTCTTTTTTTTTTTTTTAATTAATTAATTTATTTATTTTTGGCTGTGTTGGGTCTTCGTTTCTGTGCGAGGGCTTTCTCTAGCTGTGGCAAGCGGGGGCCACTCTTCATCGCGGTGCGCGGGCCTCTCACTATCGCGGCCTCTCTTGTTGCGGAGCACAGGCTCCAGACGCACAGGCTCAGTAGTTGTGGCTCACAGGCCTAGTTGCTCTGCGGCACATGGGACCTTCCCGGACCAGGGCTCGAACCCGTGTCCCCTGCATTGGCAGGCAGATTCCCAACCACTGCGCCACCAGGGAATCCCTACTTCTTGAATTTCAACTGACTACTGATCAGTGAATCAGTGTCAGGAAACAACCTGAATTTTTAAAAAGTACTATTTGGAAGAAACAGAGAGAAAAATCTGCAGGGTTAACACAGGGTCAGGAAGTTTGTGTCCTTACAAGCCAAAGTAGTAATTCAATAGTAGTAACATCATAATTCAAAGGGTTAGAATAAACACAAGTGTATTAGGTCAATGGTGGAGAAAGATTAATAGACCAAATTCTCCTCTGCTTCTGCCTACAAAACTTAAAACAACCCTGAAAAGGATTAAATTGTTTCTAGTAACACCTGCATTCCACAAAAAAAACCCTCAGGTATATTTTAGGAACATAAAAATATCTAGCATCCAACAAGGTATAGTTCAAAATATCTGGCATTCAATAAAAAAATTGCCAGACATGCAAAGAAATCACCCATATAATGAAAAAAATATTCAATCAACAGTAACAGACTCAGAAGTAACAGATGATAGAATTAGTAGACAATGATAATAAAAGTTAATATAATTATCTTCCAAATGTGCAATAAGGTAGAGGAAAGGATGAATATATTAAGAAAAGTGATGAATGATATCAAAAATGTATCAAATTGAATTTCTAGTTACATAAAAAGTCTGATGTTAAAAATATACACTGGGTGGGATTAACAGCAGAAGATATAAATGAACTTGAAATATAAAGCAATAAACAATAAAACTATACTAAAACAATAAAAACTATCCAAAATTATATATATAGAGAAAAAATTATTAAAACATACTAACAGATCAAGTAGTCCAATGTATGTGTCTGGAGTACTTGAAGGAGACAGAAGAGTGGGAAATAGAAAAAATATTTGGAGCAATAGTGACTGACAATTTTACAAATCTGATGAAAATTGTAAAACCAAGAATCCAAGAAGCTCAACACACTTCAAACAGAAGAAACATGAAGTCTATATCATGACATACAATCAAATTTCTTAAAGTAACTGCTAAAGGGAAATTTTAAAAAAACAGCCAAAGAAAAAAGAATCATTACTTAAAGAAGAACAAATATAAGATGATTGCAGATAGAAAACTTCTTTTTGCAATCAATGCAAGGCAGAAGAATGTGGAGTAACGTTTAAAATACTGAAATGAAAAATGCCAACCTGGAATTCTATACCCAGCAACAATAACTTTCAAAAATGAAGGCAAAATAGAGACTTATTCAGGCATACAAAAGGTAAAATAATTCATCATTAGCACCATAAGTTATGTTCAGGGAAGTCCTTCAAGCAGAAAGAAAATAATACCAGATGGAAACATGCATCTACACAAAGAAATTAAAGAACACTGCAAATGATAAATATGTGGGTGAATGTAAAAAACCTCTGCATATTTTTAAAACCTTTCTGAAGGAAAATTAAATTGTTAAAGGAAAAATAATAACATGTATTATCAAGGCCATAACAAATGAAGAAATAAAATGCATGATAACAGTATCACAAAGGCTGAATAAATGGAAGTACACAGTTTTAAGGCTCTTTTACTGTATGTGAAATGATATGCTATCACTCATTTCTTACCAGCAGAAACTGAGGTGGCCATAGGAGCAGGCCACCTGGGTAACACATCTTATACACCAGGTATCCTTCTTTGTGGGAGTTCCTTACATGCTCACTGGGGCTGACTGGGGAAGGGGGACATACAATGGAGGGTGGATGTCTGTAAGAGTCAGGCTTGCTAGAAATAGCCCAGTAGAGGTAGATCAAAGGAGGATAGAACCCCAAAACCAAAGACTTTTTTGTTTCCCCCTCAGCTTCTGTAGGAAGAAGCAGTGCCTTCTGTCTGTCTTACTTGTATTTTTAGTCTTGCTGAACTACCACACATCTGGAATCCACCAGAATTCTGTGCTCCTGGGGCATCCAGAACTCTGTATGCACATGGGATGCCCAGGAATGGTGCCAAACATACTGTGCTTATCTCCTCTGCTCATGCACATACTCCTGTATCCAATTCAACTTCCTTAACGAAGGACAAGTTCAAAGATAAAATTATTATTAAGAATTTCATGAAGGCAATAGGACAGCATTAACCAAACAGGAGGCCCTTCTGCAGGTTCTGTTCTGCAGGCCTGCACAGTTCTCATGCCATAAATCTGGCCCTGAGCGGTACATCCTGGAACTCAGTAAAGATCGAGTGAAAGTCTTGGTTTATGTTAAGGGCTGAGCACTGGTTGGCCTTCCACTTGGTGGGATTGACCTTATTACCTCTTTTTCTGTTCACTTCCCTGATACCTTGCCCAGGTACAGAAGTAGTGTTTTCACCCTCCTGGTTTTGTTATCCCATGTAACATGATGCCAAAAGATGTAGAAAGTTTCTGGTTTCCAATGAACCACTGAAGCCCTGTGTACTGGCAGCTGTTCACCTGCGCCGCCAGTCAAGGCTTCAGCTGTACCTGATAGGATGGTGGGGGAACCACTGGGGTTAAATTCAACTTTGAAAAGTATTAATTTAGTTCATAACACCAATAGGAAAATTAGAAAAACTTTATGATCATTTCAAAATGTGCAGAAAAAGATTTGATAAAACAAACATCTACTTGTGATTTTTTTTAAAAAAGTCTTTGAAATCTAGATATAAAAGGGAACTTCCTTAACCTAATAAAGAATTTTAAAAAATTTACAGCCAACAAACATTCAGTGATAAAATATTCAAAGCTTTCCCTTTGAGAATACAGAACATGTAAGAATGCCTGCCATCATCACTTCTATTCAACATTTTAGCATGAAAAAGACATAAAAATTATTTTAAAAAGAAAAATAAAATAGTCATTATTTACTGGTGACATAATTACGTAGAAAAAAATAATGCAGATAATTTAAAGAGAAGTTTAGCAGAATTGCAAGATACAGAATTAAAATACAAATGTCAATGTAGACTTCTGCTTTAAACCATGGCAGAGTAGTTAGTACCAGACTAGCCCTTCTACTTAAATAACTGGACAAGATATGTGAGGCAACATTTCAGGTCTTGGGCATGAGTCGGCATATAGCTGTCATCCCTGAGAGAAGGATAAAACATGATATAAAGTCCCATGTTCACTGCAGCTCTCTGTCTGAGGTCAATTTCCTGATCACAGCTTATGAAGCTGGAAAACAAGCAAAGCACATCAGTTCCACTTGCCTGTGGAGACAGATTTCAGAATTTGGGGCTGTCAAATTAGCTGCAATCTGCAAGGCAGGCAGGAAAGAAGAAAGATGCACATAAGGCAGGAATCAAAATTCTCTTTGGGGGCTCCCTATAAGTCCTTACTCAAGGATTAGGCTGTGCATATTCAATGAAAAACTTTACAAGGCTTACTGAAGACTAGTTGTTGTGAGATTGAGAGAGTAATAAAGATATTAGAGGTTGGCCAGAAATGGGAAATGAAATTCCCATCCAAGTAGAGTGAGGAAACCTCAGAAACACTCAGGGATAAAACTGAGACACCAGAAAGGCCATAGCTTAGGTGCAATGACCACTAAGGCTTACTGGAGACCTATACTAACAAAGCTCAAAATCAAGCCTGGACAAGAACAGGAGGGAATTTGAAGATAGCCAATGTAGAGGGTCTTGGAAAACATTTTGGAATTTTCACTGATCCACCGTAACAGAGTATAGAGCCAAGCCTACATAAATGCAAGTTGATTGGATATATTGAACTGACTGCAAGAAAAAAAAAAACAGCAACACTTTTCAGAGGAATATAACAGAAGTCAGTGTCCTTACAGCATATCACCCACAGCATCCAGTACACAATGAAAGGTTACCATATACGCAAAGAAACAGGAAAAGACGACCAACAACAAAGAAAAAAAGCAGTCAATAGAAATAGTTGTTGAGAAGGTGGAAATGTTTAATTTCAAGGTGAAGTGTTTAAAATAGCTATTATAAATATGTTCAAGGACTTAATGGGAAATATGGCCATAATGAGTGAAGAGTTAAGGAATCTCAGTAGTGAAATAGAAATATAACACTTAAATTGAAATTTAGTGATTCTACAGTAAATGACTTTTAAAAATTACTGAATAAGCTTCAGGGCAGAATAAAGACAGTTGAAGTGGGAATCCATCTGAAGAACAGAGGATAAAAGCTTGGAAACTAACAGAGCCTCAGGGATTTAGGGTGACACAATTATCACCATATAACTGGAATCCCAGCATGAAAGAACACTTATCATGGGCCAGAAAAATTATTAAAAAAATATATATCCAAAGCTTTCCAAGTGATATAAAGTATTGGCTTATAAATCCAAGAAGTTCAACAAAATCAAAGTAGGGTAAGTACAAAGAGAAGCACACCTACACACCTAGATACGTGATAGTAACACTGCTGAAAACCAAAGGTAACATGTGGAAAGCAGTGTGAGGTGGAAAAAAAAAAAAGATAGATTGCAACAGAGGACTAATTAGGTAAATAATGGCAAACCTCACTTCAGAAACATGGAGGCAAGAAGATCCAGAATTCTAAATAACTGTCAAAAAAGAGAGGGAAGAAAGACCTTTTCAGATAAATAAAACTGAAAGAAAGTATCACCAACACACTTGGTGTTGCTAATTCTGCAATATGAAGGGAATTGGTTCCATTGGAGATGTAGGAAAGAACAAAACACCAGAAATGGTAAATATTAGAGTAAAAATTTTAAGTTGAGGTTTTACAATGCATTTAAAAGAAACATACATGACAAAAATAATACAAAAGATAGGGTGGGAGTGTGAAAATAGAATTACACTCTTACAAGGTTTTTACATTTGTGAAGTATCATTTATGAACAGGAGGTGTGAAGTATTGTGTGTGAAATGTGAAACTGTGAACTCCAGCTCTGGAATGCTGGAGTTGGGGAGAAAACTGAGGGTAGTATGAAAGAAGAGCATAGGGGCATCCCTCCTAAATATGTAATATTAATGGATATAATATTGATGAATCTTAGCAATTATTTAAGTATGCATACTATTAATCCTAGAATTGTAGAACACTACATCTAACAGTTGCAGAATGCACATTCTTTTCTAGTGTATTCTGTGTGTATTCTCACATTCTCTTGAGAGCAATCATTGAGATAAACCATATGCTGGGCTATAAAATGAGTCTCAATAATTTTCAAAAGTTTGAAATCTTATAGAGTATGTTGTCTAACAAATTGTAATGAAATTAAAAGTCAGTAACAGTAAGATATTTATAAGACACCCAAATACTTGAAAACTAAACAACAGAATTCTAAACAAATAACAGTGATAAAAGAAAAACTCACAGAAAGGGAAATTTAAAAATAATTCCAAATGACTTCTAGTTAAAAACACAACATATCAAAATTTATGGGATATTACTAAAGCAGTTCTTAGAGGTAATTTTCTAGTTTTAAATGCTTATATTATTAAAGAATAAAAGTTTAAATCAATTTTTTTTAGTTTCCACCTTAAAGACATAGAAAAATAAGAAAATTAAATAGAAAAAAAGAGATAACAAAGAGCAGAAATCAATGAAATATTAAACAGACATTAGAGAAAATTAACAAAGACAAAATTTGGTTTTCTGAAAAGAAATACATTTGAATCTCAGAAATACTTCTGTTCGGAGGGCAAAATACAACACCTTGAAAAAACACTTTGATATTATATTTTCATTTAGAATGTGCACGTGCTCTACAAATCTGTGATTTTACTCCAGGTTATAAACCAAAGAGAAACTCTTGCGAATCTACACCAGGAAAATCATATAAAAGTATTTATAAGCACCCTTTTTGTTATAGAACAAACCTAGAAACAGCCCTAAAGCACTATCACAGGACAATAGATATAGGAATTGTGGCATATTCATGAGTTAGAATAGTATAAGGAATTAAAACAAATCGATTACAGCAATTAATTTAATTAAAACTTTTCCTGTGTACCTATTAGGTGTTAGGCACCTGGGATACGTCAATTAATAAAACTGACAGAATAGACCTCTACCCTCAAGCAACTTACATTCTGAGGTGAAGAAAGATAATAAACAATTTACATACTATATAAGTAAATTATACTAAAAACTGATGAATGACTATTAACAAAGGAACCAATGAAGCATGGTAAGGGGACACTTGAATTTGAGTTGGAGAAACTGAGGAGGCAATACACAAGGGGAGCATATTATCAATATTATGTGTACCACTAAGAAGGAGAACATGCTATCAGGGAATTATTTATGAGCTGCATCCTGATTTGAGAAATGTTTGTGAAATATGTCATTGACATTTTGGGTTAAATGCTCAATAAGCAGAAAAAAAGAAGTAAATGTGAACATTTTCAGCTCACTACAAGGTATGCTTTTTATGTATGTCATTTGATGATTAAGGAAATAGCTGGCAACTCTACATTTGAAATTATATACTCAAAATATTTGTAATATATGGTCCATATTTCTTCTGTGTACATAAAATAATTCTCTATATATGTTCTCACTATTAATCATCTGAAGAATTTTTTGACATAATTTTCTTCTAGATTTCAGAGACAATATTGCATTCAATTATTCAAAAAGCCAACAAACACTGAAATATGTGTTTAATAACATGTCAGTTCTCTTCATGGAGTTCATTCTATATATGTGCTATATAACTGTAATTTCAAATATAGAAATCAATAAAAATGTTTTTTAAAGTTTATTAATTTTCTGAGTTTTGAAAAGGAAGGCTTTCTTTAAGAAAACATACCCATTTTCCAGGTTTTGTTAAGTGATTTAAATATAGTACAATAGATTAAAACCAAGACTTTCAAGTACAGACTTAGAGGATCACAGAGTTTTTAAATGAACTTACATGAAAAATCATTCGTTTAAATTTTTAAACAAAATTCACCCTAAACACCTCCCTGATGTTGTTCTAGGACAATCCCACAGAAATAATAATATGTGTGTTTGACCTAGTAAGTAGCCGATTCCAGCTACTGAGAAAGCAAATTTGGATAATTCAACTTTTAAAATCTAAGGCAAAAGACTGCTTAACAAGATTAAGTAATTTGATATGATATTTCTTATTTTAATATATTCAATGAATTTCATACATCTTGACAGGATTATAATTTCTGCAAATTGATCCAAAATGATTCTCCCAAATTTCAATCTATATGCACATTTATCTAGACGAAAGATGATGGCACATATAATTATTAGATTCTAGTTGACAATTCAACTTACCACAAATTTAACTAAATGACATATCTGCCATTATATAATAAAGAAATAGGTATATTCATAACATATATCTGGATGTTTAATTTTATGTAAAGCCATTTATTTCTTGTTCAATGTCCCTAGATACACTTTATTTGGTATTTGGTTAGTATATTCCTCATAATTTCTTCTAATACATATTTGTGCCTAGGAGGGAATTTTAAATTATACACGTTCCAAGTATTGGAGAACAAGCATGAGTTGAAAAATAAATAATTGAGGTCTGGATAACATGAGACTCTCTTACACCAAAAGTTTAGAGTATTAAAAGTTAATTTGAAACATTATTTTTAGGAGTTTAATTATTTTAAAAGATGCTTGCAAGACTACTTTGGAATAGCCATATTCATGGAAGGTAAGTTGGCTAGTGCCCACCTTATAGATCAGTAAACTACTTGCAGACAATTTGCAAGGAAAAGCTATCTCATAAGGGTATGTTCAAGATAAGAAATTCATTGGCAGAGACTCATTACTCACAGTTTTAACCTTATTTCCTCACTGTGGATACAGTTTGAAAATTTATTCCTGTGTATGTGTAACACACTATTTTCTACGAGATGTTTAAATAGATACCAAGGTGTAGAGTTCCAGAAATTTGAATATATGCTTCAAACATCTGGAGTTATACATATGGGGAATATACAGCTGTGTTTATTTCAATGATTACACATTTACATGCATATAATACATTTATTTAAATGTATAATTTCTTATATATGTGAGAATATTCAAACACATTTGCTGTACTTATTCAAATATGCAATTGAAAAAGGATTCAAATAAATAATTCACCATTTTTATTTAAATCTTACAGTATTTATTTGTATAATGTACTTATTAATATACAATCAGAGCACTTTTTAGTGTAAAACCAAATATTTTTAAAAGATTAAAGTAACAATCGGGATCATGAGTCATACAAATGAAGAAATTTTTTGTACAGAGGTATTCATAGCTAGCAAACTTTCAGAAGAATTTGGAAATTCAGCAGGACAAGAGAATAAAAGCATTTGCAATTGGAATGTGTTTCTTTTATTCTAACAATTTTATCATAGTATAGTGGCCATTTTAATTGAATCTCAAAGCACTTATCCAGAGGCATTGTTTTCGTTTGTTTGTTTTTATTTTCTTTCTTACTACCTTATCTGACAAGACAAACACTTCTGGGTATTGGTATAATATAGAACAAAAAAGGATTTTATTATTTTAAAGCTGCACACATGAAAATCTGGTCAAGAGTATTAAGATAATCTCATTTAACTCTACCTTTATTTCTGGAAGAGGAACTGGAGACCAACAAAGGATTTAGAAGGACAAAAAATAAAATTACATTTTTAGACTCAATTCCTGGCCCTCATATCTTGGGAGATTTCAGAGAATCTTCTAGTTAGTCTGTTTATACTTGTCCAGTTCTTTTGTATGCTATTTCCTTTCTCAAGGTTTTCTTTTGTTTGTTCGTTTGTTTTTAAAGATTTGATGGGCTGTCCTAGAGAAAAGTGACTTATGTTTTAGCAAGAGAAAAATTAAATTGGAAGTCACATAATTTTTTTTAAAGAAATTTGAGTTCAATTTACTACAGTATAAAAATAATGACTGCAGGCACTTTTTCATGTGTTGAACGACTGAATAAACGTCACTCACAGCCTCAGTTTCTTCGTTCTTAAGCTGTGGATAATAACATCTTTCAATGGGTGTTGTGAGGATTATATAAGGTATAAATCATTCAATTGTCAGATGCTTTGCAAATAATAACTAATAACAATATTTCATTCCAATTTTGTAGGTGTGAAGACTGGGTACCTGGACATATCTCCAAATCTTAGTTGTTGGTCAGGTTTCAGGAATCACCTTTCCTAAACTGATTAATCTGTTAAAAGCTTGAATCTGCAAACAACATTGTTTTCAGACAGTTCATTCTTCCATCCAGGGATGCCCCCCCCAGAGAGTCTGGATGGGGCTATGTGTGTGTGTATGTGTGTTACATGAGAAAAGTTCAATAATCAAAAGAACGTATTTCTGTGCTTTATATTGAAAAACAAGTCGCAGTCCTTATTTTCAGTTTCCACGGTCACTTTGTGAGACAGGTATCAGAGCTTGGGAATTGCGTCAAAAGGAAATGCCACAGGTTCCGCGCATTTCCTTCCAGGACCCGCGCAGAGGCGGGAGAGAGAATGACCAATCGGAGAGCAAGTTAAGGCTGCTCCCGCCCCTTTCCGTCGAGCCCCGCCTCTTTTCCGTACCGCCCTCTGGGAGTAGGGGTGTGCAGCAGGCTCGTCCCGCCCCCTCCTCTGAGTGACAGGAGCGTGGACAGCAACATTTCCAGCCGGACACATAGTTTGTTGGCCCTTGCGTTGGCTGAGCTGAGGTGTGTGTGTCCAGCGAGGGCGAGGGGATTGGGGAGGCCCTGCCCGGGAAGCTCGGGGTCCGGGACTGAAAGCAGGCGCACCTCCTTTGTGGGCCCCCAGTGCGTTCGATCCGCCCCTGGGAGCGGCACTTGGGCGGGCTGGGCGGAGGGGGGCTCTGGAAGAGGAGGAAACCAGAGCCCGGGAAACCCAGTAGGTACGGTAATGACTTGAGGACCCTTCCCGGCGAGCAGGGAGATCGCGATGGGGGTGGGGATGGCGGGCGCGGGATTCGGGCGGTGGGTGGGCGTGGCCGCCGTGGTTGCTAAGGAACGCGCGGTTCCCGCCCTGCCAGCGTGTCTGGCGCTGGCTGCTGGGCCCTAGAAACCGTAGCCCCACCCACCGCCCAAGGCCTTCCGCTAGGGTAGGGGTTGGCTCCCGTGTGCCGTCAGTTAATTCGCGACCGTTTCACTGTCCTGATCTCTGTGTCTATAGTTCCCGCTCAGGCTTCCCTCTCTCGTGTTACTCCTCTCAACATTTTTCCTCGCCTCCCCTTCTAAAATGAACAAGTATCTGCAGACCAAAACATGTGCAGAGAAGGGCTTCAGGCAGCCTGAGGTGGCTTTATTGCCAGGATGGTGGGGCGGGATTGGGTCTTTTCCTGGTGTTTGGTGAATCCCTGAACCCACATGGTGTCCATGTGGATGACAGAAGATCTGATTTCTTCCACCTGGAATTCTTTTTAATCGGTGTTGCTGTTTGAGCTCAGTGAGCTTCTCAGGAAGTTGAGGCAATTCATTATTGGACATGCCCTAATATATGATCTCCCTTTCAGGCCCTATTATGGAGAAGGGTGGTACTAAGCCTATAAAGCCCTCTTTTGCTTCACTGTCCCATATTTAATGATTAACTATGAGATGGTAACGATAGATAACCATTTCAAATCTCTTCTTTGCCCCAATCAGCTGACCCCAAATGATTCAGCAGAACAAACATTCCAGAGAGAAAACACAAAGGAGCTAAAAGTCTGCTTTTACTTCCTTCTGCTAGGTTTACTGTATAAATCCCCAAGAAGGAAGCTTGTACTACTTGTTACCACTGGGAAGAAGACTGGCCTAAAAGTCAGGAATCTAACAGAGTTTGGAAATATTTGCCCTTAGGTAGTAACCCTCATAACTGTTTTCTCATCTGGAAAGTGGAGATACTTATGTGCCCTTTATTTCTAAAAAGTAAGGAGGAATAATTGGTTGTGAAAGTGTTATTAAAGTAATGATCTACAAGGATGTAAACTGTTACTGATTACACTTTTAATCTATCTTTTTGTCTCTATGATCTCTGTTGTCGATTCTGTATTAGTTCTTGTTAGATAGTACCTGAAATGTCTTGCATGAAATTTTTTTTTTTGACATCACTAGATTTTTTTCAAGTATATTCATAGCCTGAAAGAATTGGTAAAGAGTACTTTCTAATTCAACGATGAGTGACCTTTTTGGTGTCATATACCATTGTAAGAAGCCAAGGGAAGCTATTGACTCTCCCCTTAGAAAAAGACACAATTACAAGCATAAGTGGACCTTGGATAAAGAACATCTGTTTTTGATCAGCTTCTTGAGGGTTAAGGAAATTACTCTCCCACCTTACCTCACTCCAAAGAGTGAGTAATTTATATCCAAAACTATTTGGCTGGGAGCAGAATTGGGTCCTTTCCTTTCTTCCGCAATGCATCTCACTGTAGCTTACCTTAGTTCATGGTCTTCAATGAATCCTTTTTCTTTTCTTTTCTTTTTTTAGTGTTTAACAAACAAGAGCTACCAATGATCAATAAACTGTTGCTGTCTTTCAAAAACATGTAAATTGTATTTTATTCCAAATGCCCTTTGATCATCCTCTTAAAGAATATTCTTATATTTAAGCAAGTAAAAGAGAAATTATTGTCCAATATTTTGGGAAAATGTTAAATTGTATTTTTGTAATTCTCTCTTCTATCAAAGTCCATTTTGGACAAAGAAACGCTGATTACTTTTAGTGTATGCTACTAGAATTATTTAATTTAAATGAATGATCTTTTATAACATTATAATTTCCCGTGTCTAAAAAATATTGTGTTTGACTCCACTTTGGCTCTTTTCCCGATTTCTGTGTTAAAATGGAAGGCTAGAAATAGAGATATTTTGTTTGCTAACGTACCTTTATCTAACTTTATCAGTAAAAGTGGGCATCAGTAGTAGATACTATCGTTAGATAGAGAAAACAATGAAAAGGAAAAAATATATAGCTTTTGTAATAAACATAAGAGTATTTAGGAGCACTGATTGTTTCTTTAGCACTTATAATTTTATTCGAACTGTTTAGTAGTTATTCCTTTGTTTACTCAACTCACTTCATTTCTAGTGGAGAAACTAGAATAAAGACAAACTGATTGCAGCGAGAATTCTAATGGAATTAAAGCTTTAGGGCCTCAATAAATAATAGCTCTTTTGAATTTGTAAACAGGTGGAGTTGGCAAGATCTGCTTCATTACTACAGAGCTGATTGGACATAGTGCTTTCAGTGGGAGACCAAAAATGAGTACTAGAACTTCCTTCCCCTTTTTAGCTCCACTCCCTTTCTCGGGACCTAGACTTTAGTCCAGTGAGAGAAAATTTCGGTTTAAAGAACAGATGCACTTACTCAGAATTGCTGGTCTATATGATCCAGGGCAGAGAGGGAAGAAAAAGAAGGTAAACCCCTAGTGTTTACAGGTTTATAACAGGTTATCTCTACCCATTGGAATAATATGGACTGAAGGATTTCAGCTACAGATCATGTAACTCCCCTGTTGGGAAGCTGTGAATACAGAGTGGGATCTGAGGCCAGGACTGTTAATCTAGTGCTCTGGTTTTTCATCCTGGATGGTACCTCTGGGCCATTTGAAATATGTGGAGGTGTTATTAAATTATTACAATATCTTTAAAAGCTACTGGCTTTTAGGACCCTGAGATTTAAGGATACTGAATATTGTATAATGTAGAGGTCCTCCAGCTCAATGAAAGCTTTCCTTCCCCTACTCCAACGCCAAAATCATCTCTAGACTAGAGTGGAAGTTCCTCCATATAGAAACATGAAACTAGGCCAAATTTCCCCCTAGTCTTTGTTCATATGTACCATGTTTTTTCTTTCTTTCTTTCTTTCTTTTTTAATTGCTGTGTAGTTGACTTACAATATTGTATTAGTCTTAGGTTTACAACAGAGTGATTCAAAATTTTTATAGATTATACTCCATGTAATGTTATAAAATATTAGCCATATTTCCTGTGCTGTACAATATATTCTTGTGGCATATTTATTTTATACATAGTAGTTTATACCACTTAGTCCTCTATCCCTATCATGCCCCTACCTCTTCCAATCTCCCCACTGGTAACCACTAGTTTGTTCTCTGTGAATCTATTTCTGTTTCATTATATTCATTTGTTTGTTTTATTTTTTAGACTCCACATGTAAGTGGTAATATACAGTGTTTGTCTTTCTCTGTCTGACTTATTTCACTAAGCATAATACCCTCTAGGCCCATTCATGTTGTCACAAATGGAAAGATTTCATTCTTT
Source organism: Balaenoptera acutorostrata (assembly GCF_949987535.1). Lineage (NCBI taxonomy): Eukaryota > Metazoa > Chordata > Mammalia > Artiodactyla > Balaenopteridae > Balaenoptera > Balaenoptera acutorostrata. The sequence goes on from NC_080080.1 coordinate 43,660,818, forward strand.
TTATGGCTGAGTAATATTCCATTGTATATATACACACCACATTTTCTTTATCCATTCATCTATTCAGTATCTACCATGTTTTTGATATCAATAGATTTGACTCTAAATTTGAAGGTCTTAATAAAAACACTGCTTAGAATGTAGTTATTTTTTGGTATTCTCTCAGAATGACTAAAATTACATTAATGGAAAATAGCGATACATAGTTCATCATATTTAATATCCTTAAGACTGAATATATCCTTACTGAACATATAAGAATCATAGACTCCTAGAGCTAAATTTTTTTCACCCCTATTATGTACACTTAATTCTTTCTTATATGGTACAAGTATTAAGTATCTTTACAACAATAGAGTGAGTAGGTACCTATTTTCATCAAAAAGAAAAGATGACTTCTTAGCTTACTTTTTAGTTTTGAAATGTTAACAACGATAGAAAGATAAATACTCTGTACTCAGTGGTTTAACAAACTCTGTTGTGTTGAATCAGAAGGTGGAGACAGTTCTGTAAATGAGAAGATCTTTTCAATTTCATGGTTTTCAAGCCATTGAACATGGAGAATGAAGCAGGAATAAAGTAGCTTAGTTCTTCTATAGTAGTATTATGTAGGACAAAGTTGCAAAAACAGCAGACCAATTAGATTGAACAACTTAAATTTTTGAGGAAGATGAAGGGAAGATAGTTTAATGCAAAAAGCATTTTTTACATACTTTGAATTTTAAAATATTCAAATATTGCAAGATATAGAATAAGAAATTATATGGATACCTGTGACAAAATCCTAATTGTAGATTACAGTTTATAACCTACACCAGCTAGAAGGTGCACTGGACTGAAAGTTTTAGACTTGGCTCCAGCAGTAGATACATCATTTGTTGGGTTTTATAATGTCTCCAGGCATCAAGTTCCTTATTTGTGAATAGAAAGAGTTGAAGATTTATGGTTTTCTACTAGTTTTTCTCTGAAGAATATGCTTGAGTATTATGAAAATTCTCATTATTCACAGTGATTCACTTATAGCAGTTTATAGCACTGAATCTTTCTGGGCAGGAGTGTATTAGATATTTTTTAGGTATAATTTTAAAAAGAATATCCCAGTTCCTGATATCATTTTGTCTGTTCATAGAGGTCTATTCTCTGTCTCTTCTCCTTTCCTCAACATTCCCCTCACCCTCCACACATGCACACATTTGGAAAACACTGGGCTATGTAGAAATGATCTATACAGGCTCTTTCAATGCCATAACTTTCTGGATAAATTTAGCATTTGAAATGAATAAAGTGGAACAAAAAAATCCCACAAAACCAAGGAAAAGGAAATTGGCAGAATACTCATAGGCATACCTGTGAAAATCTGAGAAGAATTTTAAGCTAAGGAAAAATATTTGAGGGAATTTTTTGATATCTAACACATGCAAGAATGCATAGCCTCTATGGATAGGAGAACTTCATATAAAAAGAGCAATGATTAAGTGACACTAGGAAGAGAATAAGATAAAAAGAGGACAAAGAAACTGAAAAATGTGAGAACTGTATTAGTTTTATATTCATGCTGTATAATTTCTGTATTTCAAAGTCTGATACAGGTTTTACTGGGCTGAAATCAAGGTATTGGCAGGGATGCATTCCTTTCTGGGGGCTCTGGGAGAGACTGTTTCCTTGCCTTTTCCAGCTTCTGGAGGCTGCCCACATTCTTTGGTTTATGGCTCCCTTCCTCCATCTTCAAAGCCAGCAACATTGCATCTCTCTGACTATTCTTCTGTAGTCAAATACATTATGACCACAACTAGGAAAACTTAACAACATTTAAAGACTCATCTGGATAATCCAGGAGGTTCTTCATTTAATCACATCTGAAAAGTTCCTTTTGCACTGTAAGGTAACATATTCACAAGTTCTAAGAATTAGGACTTGGACATCTTTGAGGAGGGACATTTCTGCCTATCACAATAACATATTAAAAGTTCATATTTGAGGCAGTAAAGAGCAGAACTGATGTTATGGTAGAAAATCTAATGTGTGGAGAATAGACTTGAAAAAATGTCCTAGCTGAAATACTGAATGCAAGAAAAGAGAGAAAGATGAATGAAGTCCATTATATGAACATTTGGAATTTCTGAAGGAGAGACTAGAAAATAGATAATTGTTCCTAAACAAGAGAACAGAACATTTGAAAAAAAGTAATAAACAAAGGGATAACAGGAAATAAAAGTTTTATGAACTAAAAAGTGACCAATGTATGCAGAAAGGATATTTCTTATATAAGATGTGACAACTCAGAGACACAATATCAAGATTTTTTTCAAATTATAATGATAAAGGAAAAAAAAATTTCATATGTATAGAAAGAGAGAGAAAAAATAGCATATTATTATCAGGAAACAAAAATTAAGCTGGTCTCAGACTTCTTTTCTGTAGTATTAAATACCAAATGACAACAGAGCAACATTTTTAAAGTTTAAAACAAAATTCCATGCAATCTGTCTTGTTCACACACAGCAACAGAAAACCACTCTTAAGTATATAAAGAACTCTAAACTACATACTTTTTGCTTGGGGGGAAAAAGGACAATAATTTATAAGAAGCTGATACAATATAAATATGAAAGCGATGGTATATTAAAAAATGAACAAAAAAGATGATATATCTCAGAGCCCTAGAATATAGAGGTGGCTTTAATAATTACATTAAGTCTAGTTAAAAATTCAAATGTAACAAAAAAACTGCATGAGAAGATATATAATATAAAAATTAATTCAGCAACAGCAATCTAAATTTAAATAAAACATTGTGATTTTCTGATTTATTTATGCCAGAGATGAAACCTGGTAATTCAAGAGTATGAATAGATTAAAAAATAAACCATAGCTCAGCAAACTATGACCCGGAGCCCACCCACATCTGGCTTGTTTTTGTAGGACCCATGAACCAAGAATAGTTTTTATGTTTTTAAATGGTTGAAAAAAATCAAAACAATGATATTTTGCAATGTGAAAATTATATGAAATTCCAACTTTATTGTTTACAAATAAAGTTTTATTGGAACACAGCTACACTCATTTGTTTACATATTGTCTATAGCTGCTTTTGTGTTAAAACAGCAGTGTTGAGTAATTGCCTCAGAGATATAAATGTGGTGCTCTCATAGCTTTGCATTGCTTCTCAGAGCACTACAAATCACAGTGACAAACTTGAGTTATAACTTGATTTTGTCTCTTGACCTGCAGAGCCTAAAATATTTATGATCTGGCCCTTTACAGAAAAACTTTGCAACTCCTAACCTGAACTATATATATGGACTTTAGTGTATAAGACTGAAACTTTCTTTTCAATTCACGGTACCCAGATTTACTCAGTTATTGCCCTTCAATGTTCTACTTACCCTAGCAACTCTTTGGTCTTATATGGACTTGGGTTAAAACCAAGAATCTATTATTCTTTTTATTTAATAATCCAAATTTTCTCTTTTTCGTCTCTGTGCTTTAGAAAAAAATTCATGTAAAGATTTTAGAATATCACCTCCGAAGACAAAAATCAGTTAATACTGCAATACTGTAAGAAGAAATAAGTAGGTTGTATGTCAATCATTTAATAATCAAATATTTGTTTGGCAAGTATAGGTGAATTATTTCAGAAGAAGTGACATTGAAACAAGGTTTTGAAGGATATTTGTGAATTCAAGGTGGTTAAGGCTGGGGCTAAGGTAACATGGAGAACAAGATTTGTAAAGCCACTAAGCTGTCAGTAGGGTCATGTGATTAGGAAATGTAAGAAATTCAGTAGCTGGAACAGAATTTGGAAAAAAAAAGTGGCTGGAGTTGAGGCAATAAGACCTGCTAGCCCAGGCCAAGAAGGCTATTATATGTCATGCAAAGCCAGTCTCATCTTGTGGGCAATGAGGATCCATTTCAGATTTTTGAACTGTAGAGCAACATGATCAGATTAGTATTTAGAATAATGGTTCTTAAAATTTTCAAGTACAGCACTCCCTAAAATTCTTTAATGCTATGACTTATACCTTCATGAAGCAAAAGTTGCCTTGGGATATACCCATTTATGTTATATTTATAACAGTTTTTCCTTTGAGGGGGATATATAAACAATCCCCCAATTTCTTTTCTCCATTTTACAGATGTAAAGTCTATATCTCAGATAAATGATCTGAACACTCTCTTCCTTGTAGAGGAAAGTGAGTGTGCTCTGTGATTAGACAGCTTTGATTTCAAATCTCTACCCTTACCTTGTTAACTGCATGCCTGGAAAAGTCACCTAATCATTAGAAAACCTAGTTTTCCCAGTTGGGGTTAATTGTACTTATCCCACAGGAATATTATGAGAATTTCTGATAATGCATGTGACATGCTTAACACAGTAAATGGAAACTGCTGATATTATTATTATTACTAATATTAATCATCATCATTATAAGGCTTCAACACCCATTATTCACATTTTCAAAACACAAAAGTTTTGAAAAATTATTTTTTTTCCAAGTTTTCACAAACTCATTTGAGACAAACCAGCTTTGAAATGACAAGGTACTACTTATATAGTATTTATTTTTCTAGTCAGTGTAAATATTGATAAGATTTTGCTATGAAGTATTGATGTGCTGCCCCCATACTCCTCTAAGAGTGTCATGTAATTATGGTAGATATGGGACATATTACCTTTCTATAGTCTCCAAAACACATCTCGCCCATTTTATTTTATTTAATTTTTATTTTATTATTTATTTATTTTTTAGAATTAAAAAAAAAAATTTTTTTTTAAATTTAAAAGAATTTTTAAAGTGTTTTATAAAGACTTTAAAATTCTTTTAAAAATCTGGACCATTCTTAAAGTCTTTATTGAATTTGTTACAATATTGCTTATGTTTTACATTTTGATTTTTTGGCTGCGAGCCATGTGGGATCTTAGCTCCCTGACCAGGGCTCGAACCCACACCCCTTGCATTGGAAGGCAAAGTCTTAACCACTGGATCACCAGAGAAGTCCCTCAAACATTTTAGATAAGACTACAGATCTATATTATTATGATTCTTTTATTTTAATAACAGCTTCATTGAGATATGATTCACAATCATAAAATTTATCATTTTAAAGTGTACAATTCAGTGGGTTTTAGCATATTCACAGAGTTGTGCAATCACTACTATCTAATTTTAGAATATTTTCATCACCTCAGAAAGTACCCACTATCAGTCACTCCCCATCTGTTCTGCTCTCACCCTCACCATTAAGCAAACTTTTTCTGTCTATAGATTTTCTCATTCTGAACATTTACTATAAAGAGAACAATAGGAATGATGCATTAATTGGACTTTTGTGAATGGCTTCTTTCACTTAGCATAATGTTTTCAAAGTTCATCCATGTTGTGCCATGTATCAATATTTCATTACTTTTTATGTTGAAATAATATTCAATCGTATGGTTATACCACATTTTGTTTATCTATTTATCATGGATTGTTTTCACTTTCTGGCTATAAGGATAATGCTGCTATTTACATTTGTGTACACATTTTAATGTGAACATACATTTTCATTTCTCTCACGTATATACCTGGTAGTGGAATTACTGGATCACATGGCTATTCTGTTTAGTTTTTTGAGGAACAACCAAACTGTTTTCCAAAATGGCTGCACCATTTTGCTTTCCCACAAACAGTGTATGAAGGTTCTAGTTTCTCCACATCCACAGCAACACTTCTTATTATGTGTCTTTTGGTATAGCCATCCTAGTGTGTATGATTTGAATTGTGATTTTGATTTGAATTTCCCTAATAACTGATGATACTGGGTATCTTTTCATGTGCTTATTGGCAATTTGTATTTATTCTTTGAGGAAATATCTATTCAAATCCCTTGCACATTTTAAAATTGTTATTTGTATTTTTACTGTTGTAAGCGTTCTTCATATATTCTCTGTATATGACCCTTATCAGTTATAAAATTTGCAAATATTTTCTCCCATTCTGTGGGTTGTCTTTTCATTTTCTTGATCATATCTTTTGGAATACAAAAGTTGTTTTATTCTGATGAAGTCCAATTTACCTATCTTTTATTTTGTTACTTGTGCCTTTCATGTTGTTTCTAGGAAACTATTGCCTAACACAAGGTCATGAAGTTTTACTTCTGTGTTTTCTTCCAAGCATTTTATAATTTCAGCCTTTGCATTTAGGTCTATGACTTGGTTTGAGTTAATTTTTGTGTATGGTATGAAGTAGGAGTTCAACTTTATTCTTTTGCAGCATCATTTTTTTTAAAAGACTATGCTTTCATATTGTGACTCTTGACCTGAATTATCATCATTATTTTCAAGTAGTCTGAAAATTGCAAGCTACTTTTTATTGAAATACAGTTGACCTACAATATTATATTAGATTCAGGTGTGCTGTATAGTGATTTGACATTTGCATACATTATGAAATGATCACCACAATAAGTCTAGTAACCATCTGTCCCCATACAAATATATTATTGACTATATTCCTTATGCTGTAACTTATTTATGGTATAACTGGAGTTTGTATCTCTTAATACCCTTCACCTATTTCACCCACCTCCCCGCCTCTCTCTCTTCTAGTAGCCACCCATTTGTTCTTTGCATCTATGAGTATCTTTTCATTTTGTTTTGTTTGTTTGTTTGTTTTCTTAGATTCTACATGTAAGTGAGATCATGCAGTATTGGTCTTTTTCTTCACCTGATTTATTTAACTTAGCATAATACCCTATTGATTCTTTTGCATGTAGCTATCCAGTTTCCCCAACACCATTTATTGAAGAGGCTCTCTTTTCCCCACTACATATTCTTACCTCCTTTGTCATAGATTTATTGATCATATAAGTGTGCATTTCTTTCTGGACTCTGTTCTGTTCCATTGATCTGTGTGTCTTTTTTTTGTGCCAGTATCATACTGTTTTGATACTTTTGTAGCTTTGTAGTGTAGTTTGAAATCAGGGAGGGTGATATCTCCAGGTTTGTTCTTCTTTCTCAAGATTGCTTTGACTATTCTGGGTCTTTTTGTGTTTCCATACAAGTTTTAGAATTGTTTGTTCTAGTTTGATAAAGAATCCTTTGGGATTTGATAGGAACTGCATTGACTCTGTTGATTGCCTTGAGTAGTATGGTCATTTCAACAATATTAATTATTTCAATCCATGAGAACAGTATATTTTTCAATTGTTTGTGTGGCTTCAATTTCTTTCATCAGTGTCTTAGAGTTTTTTTAGTACAGGACTTTTACCACCTTGGTTAGATTTATTTCTAGGTATTTTATTCTTTTAAATGGAATTATAAATGGGATTGTTTTCTTAATTTCTCTTTTTGATAGTTCATTGTTAGTGTATAGCTATGCAACAATTTCTGTATATTAACTTTATTGAATTCATTGGTGAGTTCTAATAGTTTTGTGGTGGTGTCTTTAGGATTTTCTATGTATTTATATATGTATATAAATTATATAGTATATACATATTTTATATATATGTATATATATATTTATATATATATATTCATGTCATCTGTAAACAGGGACAGTTTTACTTCCTCCTTTCCAATTTGGATTTCTTTTATTTCTTTTTCTTGTCTCATTGCTGTGGCTATGACTTCTGATACTAGGTTGAATAAAAGTGGCAAAAGTGGGCATCTTTATCTTGTTCCTGATCTCAGAGTAAATGCTTTCAGCTTTTCACCATTGAGTATAATGTTGGCTATAGGTTTATTATACATGGCCTTTATTATGTTGAGGTACATTCCCTCTATACCCATTTTGTTGAGAGTTTTTATCACAAACAGATGTTGAATTTTGTCAAAAGCTTTTTCTACATCTATTGAGATGATCATTTTTTTTTCAATTTGATAATGTAATGTATCACATTGATTGATTTGTGAGTATTGAATCATCTTTTGTCACTGTGATAAATCCCACTTGATCATGGTGTATGATTCTTTTAATGTATTGTTTGATTTGTTAATATTTTGTTGAGGATTTTTGCATATATGTTTATCACTGGTGTTGGCCTGTAATTTTCTTTTTTTGTGGTCTCTTTTTCTGGTTTTGGTATTCAGGGTGATGTTAGCCATGTAAGATGAGTTTGGAAGTGTTCCTTCCTCTTCAATTTTCCAAATAGTTTGAGAAGGATCAATGTTAACTCTTTAAATATTTGGTATAATTCATCTATGAAGCCATCTGGGCCTGAACTTTGTTAAGAGTATTTTTTTTTTATTACTGATTGAATTTGTTAATTAATGATTGAGTAAATTAATATTAATTTATTTATTAATGACTGAATTTCATTACTTGTAATTGGGCATGTCATATTCGGTTGGCCAAAAAGTTCATTCGGGTTTTTCCATTACATCTTACAGAAAAAGACGTATGTTTTCCCATACGTCTTACAGAAAAACCCAAACAAACTTTTTGGCCAATCCAATATTTTCTAAATTCTTCCTGATCAAGTCTTGGGAGATTGTACTTTTCTAGAAATTTATTCATTTCTTCTAGGTTGGCACATAATTGGTTGTAGTAATCTCTTATGAGCCTTTGTATTTCTGTGGTGTCGGTTGTAACATCTCCTTTTTCATTTTTCATTTTATTTATTTGGGCCCTCTCTGTTTTCCTTGATGAGTCTGTCTAATGGTTCATCCATTTGTTTATCTTTTCAAAAAACCAACTCTTAGTTTCATTGAGCTTTTCTCTCTCTCCCTCTTTGTTTTGTTTTGTTTTTTTTAAGTCTCTGTTTTATTTATGTCTGCTCTGATCTTTGTTATTTCTTTCCTTCTACTAACTTTGGATTTTGTTAGTTCTTTATTTTCTATCACTTTAGGTGCAAGACCAGATTGTTTCTTTCAGATTTTTTTGTTTCCTGAGGTAGGCTTGTATCACTGTCAACTTCCATCTTAGAACTACTTTTTCTGCATCCCACAGAGTTTGGATTGCTGTGTTTCCATTTTTGTTTGTCTTCAAGTATTTTTTTACTTCATTTGATTTCTTCTATTACTCATTGGTTGTTTAAGTAGCATATTGTTTAGCTTCCACCATGTTTGTGTTTTCTGTAGTATTTTTTTTTCTTGTAATTGATTTCTAGTCTCATAGCGTTTTGATGGAAAAAGATGCTTGATATGATTTTAATCTTCTTAAATTTATGAAGACTTATTTTGTGGCCTAGCATGTGATTTATTATGGAGAATGACCCATGTGCACTTGAAAAAAATGTGTATTTGTATTCTGCTGTTTGGGGATGGAATATTTTATATGTATCTATTAATTTCATCTGCTCCAATGTGTCATTTAAGGCCAGTGTTTTTTTTTTTTTTACTAATTTTCTGTCTGAATGATCTGTCCTTTGATATAAGTGGAGTGTTAAAGTTTTCTACTACTGTATTACTGTCAGTTTCATCCTTCATAGTGGTTAATATTTGCTTTATTTATTTAGGTGCTCCCATATTGGGTACATTTATATTTACAATTGTTATATCTTCTTGTTGGGTTGATCCCATTATCATTATGTCATGTCATACTTTGTTTCTTATTACAGTTTTTGTTTTAAAATCTATTTTGTCTGTCAGTGCTAACCCAGTCTTTTTTGTTTCAATTTTCGTAGAGTACTTTTTTTTCATTTCCTTACTTTCAGTCTGTGTGTGTCTTTAGAACTGTAATGACTCTTGTAGAAAGCATATGTATGAATCTTAATTTTTTAATCCATTCAGCCACTCTATGTCTTTTGATTGGAGCATTAAGTCCATTTAAATTTAAAGTAATTCTTGATATGCATGTACTTATTGTCATTTTGTTAATTGTTTTTGGGTTGTTTCTGTAGTTTTTTTTTTTTTTTTTTCTCCTTTCTTCTTTTGCTTCCCTTTTGATTTGATGGCTATCTTAGTGTTATGTTTAGATTCCTTTCTCTTTTTTTGTGTCTGTATCTATTTTAGGTTTTTGATTTGTGGTTACCCTGTGGTTCATATATAACAACCTATATACATATATATAGAGATATGTATTGTGTATGTGTGTGTATGTGTGTGATTATTTTAAGTTGATGATCTCTTAAGTTTGGAGGCATTCTAACCGCCTTATATTTTTACTCCCCCACCACCACGTTTAATGTTTTTGATATTATATTTTTGTTTTTGTGTCCCTTAACTATTTATTGTGGATATAGATGATTTTACTACTTTTGTCTTTTAATCTTCCTACTTTATAAGTGGTTGATTTATTGTATGTTTGCCTTTATCAGTGAGATTTTTTTTCCTTTCATAAGTTTCATATTTATAGTTGTGGCCTTTTCTTTTCTTATTAAAGGAGTCATTTTAATATATCTTTTAGACCTGGTTTGGTGGTGCTGAAGTCTTTTAGCTTTTGCTTGTCTGTAAAACTTTTGATCTCTCTATGAAATCCGAATGAAAGCCATGCCAAGTAGAGTATTTTTGGTTGTAGGTTTTTCCCTTTCATCATTTTAAATATATTGTGCCACTACCTTCTCACCTTCAGAGTTTCTGCTAAAAGTCAGCTGATAGCCTTATGGGAGTTCCCTTATACATAACTTGCTGCTTTTAACTTGCTGCTTTTAATATCCTCTGTTATCATTAATTTTTGCTATTTTATTTATAAAGTGTCTTGGCATGAACCTTCTTGTGTTCATCTTGTTTTGGAATCTCTGTGCTTCCTGGACTTGGACGTCTGCTTCCTTCCCCAAGTTAGGGACTTTTCAACTATTATTTCTTTAAATAAGTTATCTGCTCTTTCTTCTCTTTATTCTGTGACTCCTATAATGTGAATTTCAGTTTGCTTGATGTTGTCCAAGAGGTCTGTTAGACTATCCTAATTTTTAAAAATTCTTTTTTTTTTTTTTTTCTGTTCAGCTTGGGTAATTTTCAGTAGTCTATCTTCCAGATTGCTGATCTGTTCCTCTGTATCTAATCTACTATTGATATCTTCTAGTAAATTTTTTTTATTGCAGTTATTGTAATCTTTGCTCTCTTTGTTTCTTCTTTATATTTTCTAGCTCTTTGTTGAACTTCTCACTTTGTTCATCCATTCTCCTCCTGCATTTGGTGAGCATCTTTATAATCATTACCTTGAACTCTTTATTGGGTAGATTACTTATCTCCCCTTTGTTTAGGTCTTTTTCTGAGATTCGACTTGTTCCTTCATTTGGGACATATTTCTCTGTTGCCTCATTTTTCCCAGTTCTCTGTGTTTATTTCTACATGTTAGATCAGTCAGTTATGTTTCTTCTTCTTGGAGAAGTGGCCTTATGTAAGAGATATCCTATGTAGCCCAGCAGCATGTTCCCCTCTGGTCACCAGAACTATATGTCCTAGGGGTGTCCCATACATGGGCTGCATGTGCCCTCTGTTGTGGCAGGGCTGACTACCATGGTCGTGCTGGTAGGTGAGGCTGGCCCCAACCCGGTTGGCTGCGAAGCCACATGTTGCGTGGTAGCTGCAGGCCTGCTAGGGGATGGCATGAGCTCCCCATGCAGTTGGTTGTACAGCCTGGGGGAAATAGGACTGCCGCTCGCCTGCTGGTGTGTGGGGCTGAGTCCTAGCACGGCTGTTTGCATGGTCCAGGTGGGCACTGAGCTGGCACTGGCCTGCTAGTGAGCATGGCCAAGTCTCCGGGCGGCTGTCCACACAGTCCAGGGAGGCATGAGTCTGTTGCTATCCCACTGATGGCTTGAGGGAGGATTCCAAAATGGGGATTGACAATGCTGGTGGTATTGCTGTAGAATGAGCTCCCAGAAATGGTTGTTGCCAGCTTCTCTATCCCCATGGGGAGTCCCAGTTACCTCCTGCCTCTCTGGGAGGCTCTCCAAGATCAGCAAGTGGGTCTGACCCAGGTTCCTCTCAGACTACTGCTTCTGTGCTGGGATTCAGAACATGTGAAGTTTTGTACATGCCCTTTGAGAGCAGAGAGTTTGTTTCCTATAGCTGTCTGGCTCTCCCAAACATAAGACTTGCTGGTTTTCAAAGCCAGACATCCTGAGGATTTGTCTTCCTGGTGCAGGACCCCTAGGCTAGGGAGCTTAGTGTGGGGCTCAGGCCTCTTATTCCTTGGGGAGGAACTCTAAGATTTTGATATTCTTTTCATTTGTGGTTTGACAATCTGAGGAAGTGGGCTCTGACTATACCACATCTCTGCCTCTCCTATTCATCTTCTTGTGGTCCCTTCTTTATATGTTTAGTTGTGAAAAATCTTATATGCTAGTCTTCATGTTGTTCTCATGGAGAATTGCTCTGTAAGTAGTTGTAATTTTGGTGTGTCCGTTGAACTCCAGGTGAGTTCATGGTCTTCCTACTCCACCATCTTGGCCACCTCTGCAAGCTATTTTTAATGATATAATTACAATTAGTAAAACTTGTATTCTCAAATACTTTGAGTTAAATTTTGTGTTGATTATTATTGTTAGACAGCAGTTTGGAACCACTTAAATTTGATACTCTTATCTATGTGACAACAGTTGTGGCATAAAGCTAGAGATAAGTTCAGTGCCTGGCACATAATAAGTATTTAATAAATATTCATTGAACAAAAATGAATAAACCATACATTTTTTGAATGTTTTCCTTGTTGCTTTTTAATTGGCATTTGGTTTAGAAAGTAACATGTACTTAACAATTATGGCTGAATAAATATATTTATAGGTCAACTCTACAAATTGCAATAACAGAAAATAAATTCAAATTAGTCTCTACATTCATATTTAAGTCTAAAATATACTGGAAACATCTCTTAATACTTTTCAGATAATCACTATACAATGAACCATTCTTCAAGTGTGATCTGCAGAAATAATGTAACTGTTTATTACAGTGGAAGGGGGTCTTTACTTAAATAAATTTGGGACACATTGGGTCAAGTAAATTTAAAATTGCTTTTCTATTACAGGACTTCTCAGAGCTTTTTTATGAAAGTGTACCTTGTGTAAAGGGGGAGTAGTATGCAATGTTTTTCAAGTATACATGGCCATAGAAACTTAATTTGAATGAACATATAACAGAGCTAGCAAACCACAAACCACAACTTGGAAAATGCTACCACAGTGATTTTATTTTGTGGACATTAAGGAACTGGAGATCATCCATTTAATATTTCCATATACTCTATTTTGAATTCCAGTAAGAAAAAGCAACCAAGAGTATTATTATTGGTATCTGGAGTTGAATTTGCCAGGAATGCGAGCACAGCTTTCTCAGTAAAGATCTTGCCTTTGGAAACATCTTACCCCTTGACATCTCTCCAGAGTTAAGACTTGGCAGCCTCAAGGATACAACACAAGGTGTGTTTATTTGATTTAACATTTGGCAAAAGGTGTTTTGACTTGTGGTTTGTTTTCTTTCACTTTGTTTCTCGTGTTTTGGTTTGTTTGTTTTTGGCAATGAACTTGAGTTTGGAATTAGTTCTTTTTTATGGGAGGCAGGATTACCATGGGGAAATGTTTTTACTTGTATTTACTTTATGATTTTGGGTAAATCCAAGAAAATGAAGCAAGATCCATAAAACTATAAATTTTTATCTGATTAATTTGTTAAATCATTTAGTATTATTAATTGTCTATGAGAATTTGTTGCCACATTAAATATTTGGTCTCTCTTGATGTTTGATACACTATGATACTTTGATATATAACTATATGTTGATAATTATATATTGGTTAAAATCAATGTCCCTGCATAGTAAGTAGTGAACAAATTAAGATCATCACAAAATATCTATTATTCAACATTATTTTAAATCTTTCTTGATTAATTGGTACATCTATGTCTCACATGCTTTGTGGAGAGAGGAAATATGTTATAAAATGGAAGAAAATGGGCCCCCATTATATCTGTGACTCTATCTTCTACTCTCTTCTTCCACCCCTCATGCTAATTAGAACTCTTCAATAGCTCCCCATTTCACTCAAAATAAAAGCTAAAGCTTTGAAGTTAGGGAATCTCATCCCTAACTACTCACTTGCTCAGCCATACTGTCTCCCTTGTTGTTATTTGAACATGCCAGGCGTGTTCCTATCTCAGGGTTTTTCCATTATTTTCTCTACTGAATTGCTTTCTCCCTGATATCTGCATGACCAATTTATTTACTTTCTTTTGGGTTGTTATTAAAAGGTCACTTTCTAAATGAGGTCTTACGTGGTCACCATCCAAAATATCCCTGTTCTGTGTTTTCTACTGAGCATTTATCTTATCTAATAAGCTATGTATTTTATACTTATTTGTCTTGTTTACTGTCATTATCATTTGCAAGAATATTAGTTATTCCTATGAGGGTAAGGGTTTTTGTTTGCTCTGGTTTTATTCTAGCAACCAGAGTAGTCCCTGGCCTTTGATGAGTGAATGAATGAATGCTTAATTTAGCAAATATTTTTTAAGGACTTACCATGAGCTGTACTAGTTGGTGAGGATACAGAAATTAAATACACAGTTCCTGCCCTCAGAAGTACACTTTGAAGGGAGGTAGAAATTGCAGCAGTATGAACAGAACTTTATCATTACTTGAGGAAGCAACATTTAATCAGACTGTGTTGGGCTCATGAAAGTCTTCCTGAAAAATGTAACCCTTTGAATCACTCAGATAGCCTAAGTTTTGCTGTAGGAACAAAGAAGCCCAAAGCTCAGTATCTTTCTTTTTTTAATTTTTATTTTATATTGGAGCATAGTTGATTAATAATGTTGTGTTAGTTTCAGGTGTACAGCAAAGTGCTTCAGTTATACATGTACATGTATCTATTCTTTTTCAAATTATTTTCCCATTTAGGTTATTACAGAATACTGAGCAGAGTTCCCTTCCACTATACAGTAGGTCCTTGTTGGTTATCTATTTTTATTATAGCAGTGTACGTGTCAATCCCATTCTCCCAATCTTAGCACAACAAATATTTATTTCTCACACAGACTACATGTCCAAATTGGACTGGTAGGGATTCACAGTGACCAAAGACACTGAAGCCTTCATCTGAATGTACTTCCATGATCACTGCAGAAGTGAGAAGAAAGAGTGGCTAGTTATGCACTGGCATGTAGAGTTTCACTGGTCAAAGCAAATTGCTTTATTTCAAATGGGGGACTGTGAAGTACAATACTGGCCTCTACGCAAAGGGAAAGGAAAATTGGAAGATATGTGAACAGAATTAATGACTACCATGCCTTTCTACTGTTTTAAAGGAGTATAAGATACCCAAGTAAAGAAGTATTTGAAAGCATTTTCAGAGAAAGGAAGGACATGGGCAAAGCCAGTAAGCTGTTACATATTATGATCATTTCAGAAAACTACATGTAGTTAAAACTAGTTGGGGCATAGTGCCTGCGTGGGGAAAGACAGATAAAGAGATTAGTGGGAAAACAGGGGTTAGATTATAACACACTATGGAATTAGAACTCTATCCTAAAGGACTTAGGGAGCATTGAATGATATACCTCAGAGGAATTTCCTGATTAAATTTAATTTGTGAGAGATTATTCCTGTTTTTTGTTTGTTTTTTTTTGTTTTTATTGAAGTATAGTTAATTTACAATGTTGTGTTAGTTTCAGGTGTACAGCAAAGTGATTTTATATATATGTGTATATATACATAGACATATGTGTGTATATATATATATATATATATATATATATATATATATATATATAACTTTTTCAGATTTTTTTCCATTGAGGATTATAACAAGATATTAATATAGTTCCCTGTGCTATACAGTAGGTCCTTGTTGTTTATTTTATATATAGTAGTATATATATGTAGTAGTATAGTATATGTTAATCCCGTATTTGTATCATTTTTATTAGATTCCACATGTAAGTGATATCATATGATATTTGTCTTTCTCTGTCTGACTTGCTTCACTTAGTATGGTAATCTCTAGGTCCATCCATGTTGCTACAAATGACATTATTTCATTCTTTTTATGGCTAAGTATTATTCCATTGTATATGTATACTACATCTTCTTTATCTATTCATGTGTCGATGGACATTTAGGTTGCTTCCATGTCTTGGCTATTGTAAATAGTACTGCTGTGAACATTGGGGTGCAGGTATCTTTTTGAATTAGAGTTTTCATGTGAGATATTATTCTGGAATCAGTGTGGGGGATGGCTTTGAGGGGAGGAAAAACTGGAGACAGTAAGACCAATTATGATACTAATGCAGTAATGCTGGTGAGACCCTGGATAAAGACAATGACAGAGGAGATGAAAAGGAGGGGAACAAATAGTAAAAAGGCAGGAAAGTGTTTATGGGGTGGACTCCAGGGCACAGAGGAAGTAGGATACTTCTTACACTGGCAGTGTTTGTGCCTGAGCATGTGTATGTGGATTTTTGTTTAGTGTGTGTGTAAATGTGTATGTTGGTGTGTGTGAGAGAGTGAGAGTGAGCTTGCAAAGTCAGTTGACGTTACCTAAATATATATGTTTTCTTTGTGATTTGGTAAACAAACTCATGTGCCCAGACTGAAACGAAGATGGGTTTCAGGAGAGCCCTGCAAGCTGGAATGGCTACTGAGTCAAATGGGAGATGGGATCACCTTGGGGCTGAGAAGTTGCTGGGTAGTGTTCTGTACTTGTAAAATATCAGATTACACATTTTACAGCAAAAATTGCTTTGGGAAGATCAGTTGCTTTTTTCTTTAAATTGTTTAGAGTTCAGCAATAATTTGAAAATAAATATTTTAAATGAGTTTGTGTATGCTATTTCCATTAGAGGGGCCCATGATATATAACCTATCCCCTGCTCCCAAATTTTGGTTAATGTGATAATGAAGACCCAATCATTTTATAATAGAGGAAAATTTTCTAAAATTAGTGAGGTAGTTATCCAGTGCTTTTATAAAATCATATTTTATGATAGACAAATAAAATAGTATAATGTTATAGTGAAGTTTAATTTTCAAAAAGAAAATAGAGAAGTGATTGGAATACTTATATTTTTCTTAAAGTTTTTTGGAAGACATTGGAATGTACTATAAATTAAAGATATTCTGAAATTGTATTTCTTGTTTGCCATTGTATGTTAGACCCATGGTCATTTTAAATATTTGGGATGATAAATTTATTACTGCAAATTCAAGTTTTGGTCATCGACAGAACCAGTTTTATCTAATGTCAGATTACTGCTCTAGTAGAAAGAACCATACTGACATGCCCAATGCACGTGGTGGATATATGAGAGAAATTGTGACATATAGACTTAGAAATAACATCAAGAGTTTACAACTCCTGAACTCCTGATAAGAGAATATCAAAGAAGTCGTGGAAGTGTTGAACTGAGAAGATTCTTTTCTTAGACTGGAGAATAATTGGAGATTTCTGACAAAGATAAGAGATTCAGTTGTTAGTTTAAAAAATGGGGACTAGTATTAAAGATTTTTGTTGTTGTTCCATAAATGGGATGCCTTCCATTTTAGAAAGTATTTTTGCATACTGATTATGTACATATACTGTAAACATATAAGTGATAATCTATTTATTCAAAGTTTTCAACACACTAACAAGAAGACAGCATATGTAATTTGGCATTTTAAAAGTTATCCAAAGATACTTTTGCTGAAACCACTTAGCTGGTGATAGAAGATGGTTAGGAGACCAAATAATAGCAGAAAGGGTACAATTTATATGTAATTAAGTTACACATAAGATACATATTATGAGACCATTCTTTTCTTTTTGTATCTCATTGACCTTTTAAATGAATGTGAGGTCTTCAAGTTCAGGTTATTTTTTTTTTGTCTAAAAAAACTTATTTGGACTGTATGGTGCCTCAACAGTGAGTAACTGATTAAGCCAGAATGTTATAATGATACTAACAACAATTATTGAGCACTTACTATGTGAGAAGCACCATGTTAAGTACTTTAAATGAACTAGCTATTTAATTTTATGCTTAACAGCAGCCACATGGGATAGGAATTCTTACTGTACTGATTTAAAAAAACGGTAAATGAGCTTAGCTTCGTAAACAACTAAAAAGTAACAGAACCAGAAAGGAAACGAGTTAAAGCAGGGAAGAGTTAACCCATACTTTATCAGGCTCATATTCTTATAAAAGATAGAGAACGTATAGTAATATTTTAAAACTCAAAGCATTTTAAAATTAAGTTTATAATAATTAAGCATAAAATGTGGATGTTTTAACTTAATGTAACAGTCTTCTGAAAAATATCTACTCAAAAATATACTGTCTACTATGTCCACAGTGTTCTAATTGTTTGAGATTATTTAGTGTACAAACAATTGTGGTACTACCTTCTAGTGGAGGGAAGTCAGAAAATAAGCAATAGACTAAATTTAATATGAAAAGAGCTTTTTAACATTTTAAAAGTAATAGTTGATAGGTCTAAGGTAAAAATAACTTTTCTGTTTCAACACTGATCATCTAATTGTTCATATTTTATATGCCTACATCAAATCATGAAAAAGGTGAAATATTGATTGCTATAATATGGTTATTTATTTTAAATATTATTGACCATTACTTTGAAGAAATCTCTCCCTTTCCTCCCTCCTTACACACTGAAGATGCAGCATTCCAAGAAAACAATTAAATGTCATTTGTAAAAGAACTTTATTTTATATAATTACAGAACTAAGTGCTCCAGGGCTTAAACAGAATGAAAGTGAAAATCTTAGGACGTATTTTTCCTATGAAGGACACATTTAAGTGCATTTTAGCACCAAAATAACTGCAGATGCTCATGATTAAAGGTTCAGTCATCGTCTTTTTGTTTGCAGTATATAGGGGTATGTTTATGTGTGTATGAGAAAAAGAGGAAGGGAAAGAATAAACATGAGAATGAGAATGAATAATGCCAAAGCTCCCTAGGTGCTTTTGTTTTAGTAGCTTCTCAGAATTCTACCTCTATAATTCAGGGAATTGACTAAACATTTGCATATATTGTTAAAGTAAAGGATGCCATTTCTCTGTTCTATGTTTCTTCTATTTTCTCTCAAGTGGTCTTAGTATTACTATACTGGATATTCTTTTATGTAGCTGTCTCTAATATACCGCTCCGTATCTACTTGGTAGACCATCTTACATCTATTCTTTCTTGTGTATGCTTTAAGGAGTTAAAAAATGGTTAAAGTTTATGAACTTCATTATTGAAGTAGTAATGATGTGGTACAGTGAAAAATTAAAATGTTCAACCACAAGGTCATTAACAAAGAATGAAAAATAATTAAGGGCAAAAGATGAAAAAAGGTTTTAAGATAAAATCGAAACTCAAGTATGAAAAGACCACTGTGTTGAGAGAGGCATAGGAAAGATTTTTGCAGAGGATATAATCTGTATTAAAAGCCCAGTTCTGTTAGGAACTAGACTTTTGTACTGAATGAGATAACATGAAAGTCTTTGGAACAGGCTGTAAAAAAGTTTTGGAAAAAGTAAAGGTAACAAAAGTGAAAAGTGTAGTTAAAAAATAAGCAGTAAGGAATATGATTCATTAGGGAGAATTTTGGACCAACCAGAGATTGTGATTATGGCCAATAATGTGAAAAATTTGGAAAACAATATTTTTTTTCTTTATTAATTGCTTCATCAGTTTATTCATGCACTAAGAGTTGTTTACTTTCATAAAATCCCATTTTCCAATCTGAACTAAACAAGACAAGTTTAAAGGCAGGGACTCAGAACAGTTCACAGCCCTTTCGCTACATTCATTTCTAAATGCCTTATTTGAAAGAGAATGCCCTGGTTTATGATTTTCATATCTTTTTCCCTTTTAGAAAGAGGCAGATGGTATGAAAACTGGACTCCCTTATTTAAAGGGAATGTTGATATTTATAACCAAGCTTATCTCCAGCAAGATTTGTTTTTTGCAGCTGTTCCAGGTTGAAAAAAATATTATATTAAAGCCCTGGCTTGTTTTTCTTTCCATATTTGGGGGGGTGGGGAATCTTCAGAATGTGAAAAAGTGATGTTTGATTTTAAACATGAATGCAATGTAAACTGTGATTTTTTGCTTCTATATGTGAATTTTCTGTTTGTATGCTGTGATGATGTTACTTTTTGTTTCACTGATCTATTTCCTAGATACATCACACTTGAGAAATAATTTACTCATCTTTTTCCTATCATCAAAGTATTCTAGGAAGTGTAGTAGATTTTCGCTGAATTAGCCTTTATTATTAAACAAACTATTTTCTAACTGTCCATTTTGATATGTTAGTCATTTTCTTTCTGCCCAGAGTGAGTATATTTTTCACTGGGAAATCAACTTTTTCTGTTCTTTTTTAATAGTTATATTATTTTCTGTAAGATATGTTTTTCTTTCTTACTTTCTATTCTTTGTTTCTATTTTCAATTATAAATGCTGCTATTTTTCTTTGAACATATTTTAGAAGCTTTCTTTTATAATTTAATAGAAAATTAATTATATTTTAAACTCTAAACTTAATATATGGAGCTATCTTTTTGGGCATGTGATGACACTAGAATGAATATCTAAGCTTATACACACACATAATCTTTGTTCATATGTGTTCTTATTATGTACCCACATGTACAAAATTTTCCATAAAGAAGGATATTTTATCAATATATATGTTGGTTTATTGTGAATAAATGTGATTATTGATTTAAGTGGACATAACTTACATAGCTGGCTTGTCAAGTTAAAGCAAGCCCCACTATTTTCATAAAGATTACCTTCTTGAATATGAAATATTATGCAAATTATGATTATGTCAGGCATATATTTTTCCTTTTTAATAATTAAAGCTGAAACTATTATTTAAAAGTTGTTAGTGTTTATCAGCACTCACAATTAAACTATTTAATTTAATATCATGAAAACCAGCATATTGCTTAAATTTACAAAACCCCAACCATTATTAGTAGTAAACAGTTTATTTCCAGAGAGATTCTGGCTGTTTTGTGAATAAACCCTTTAAACTTCAATCTTTGATCCATAAAATAATCAATCTCTCTCTTTAATCACATAGAACATGAGTAACTTTAGTAGATTTTATCAGTTCAATTTATTCCACACCTCCCTTTATTCTTCCTTTATTCTTTATAATGATAATCACGGTTAAAAGTGTTGTGAAGAATATGTGAACTCTTTGTTGGTGTGTCACCTCTCTCCCTATCTTTTTGTAAGGAATGCTTTTCACTCTAGTATGCTAGTTCATTGTACAAATGCCATATTTTCCTTGCATGAGTGTTTGCCTAATGTGGGTTTAGTAAAAATTTAAATGGAATTCTCAAAATAAACAAATTGTCTTGAAACACTTAGTGAAAGCTGCTAGCATTCTATTATTCTGTACTCTCACCATGTAACAAAGCAAGTGATTCTACAAAACGTATGAAACTGCAAACAAAAGTCTTTCACCTTACTATTCCTGGTTTTATTATTATTGCTGCATGTTCCCAATGGATACCGTATGAGTGAGCATTTAAGGATCCTGTGACCTGGGGTTGTCTATATTCATTTTCTACTTCTTTGGCCAGGAGATCCAAAGTATATATTTCTCAAATTCTTTGAAAATAATAAAAATAATAAAGATAAAAGGGTGTTCTTTCAATCAGTACATATACATCTAAATCTCACATAAGTTCAGATACAAAGAGATAGGGCAGAAATAAAATACATTCTTTTATTATATGATATGGCTGAAGGAGATGTTGTGTTTAGTCATAGAGAAGTAGTAGTGTATAAAAGAAAGCGAAATAAAATATATTTATAAACTATATTAAAATAATTGAAATTTTAATTCAGAAAGCATTTATGTGTTTCCCAGGCTTTCAGCCTTTCATTTTGAACATTAGTGATCATTATTCTATTAGTTCATGGGGAAAATAGCAAACTGCTCACAATAATCACCCTCTTTTTTGAAATATCCTTCTAGAGGACCTGATTCCAAGGTAAAATGTTATCTTATGTGAAGGAGGATTTAATTAACAGTTGAAAATTGACCAGTGGGAGAGAGAGAAAACTTGTAGAGTAGTAATGCCATTTTGTAGTGAATAAAAATTGATTCTAAATATAATGACACTTTAATTTCTTAATAAGAATGTAGTTTAGGAAGGGTCTAACAAAGGTTACACATTCTTTTGTCTTTAAAAATAATTACTGGGAATTTCCTGGTGGTCCAATGGTTAGGACTTGGCGTTTTCACTGTGGGGACCAGGTTCGATCACTGGTTGGGGAACTAAGATCCTGTAAGCTGTGTGGCGCAGCCATAAAAACAAAAAACAAACAAACAATAAATAAAATAATAATTACTAATAATAACCAACATGGCTATGTTTAACTGATTCAATAAACTACATATTAGATAATTGATTTCCAGTTATGTATTAGTTTTCTATTGATGCATAACAAATTACCATATACTTAGTGGCTTGAAACAACAACCATTTATTAGCTCACAATTTTGTGGGTCAGAAGTCCAACATGGCCTGAATGGATTTTCTGCTCAGGGTCTTACAAACCTGAAATCAAATGCCAACCAGGCTGTTCAAGGCTCTGTGAAAGAATCCACTGCTAACCTCTTATATGTTCTTGGCAGGATTTAGATTCTTCTGGTTGTAGGACTGAAGTCCTCATTTCCTTCTTCTTGGCTAACTGCTCTATTTCAGGTCAGCCTTATTTTTTGCCACATAGCCCCCTCCATCAATGGAGAATTTCTTATACACAGAATTCCTTTGACTTTGAATTTCTCTGACTTCTCTGGCTTTGACCTCTAGACCAAGATTTAAAATGCTCATATGTGAAACCCCTTTGCTGTTAATGTAACATAATCACAGGAGTTATATTTTATCATATTCACAGATTCCACCCACCTTAAGGAGGGGAAGAGATTTGCAAAGAAGACTATATTGGAGGTCATCTTAGAATTCTACCAATCACATTTGATGTAGTCATTACTTATCAATATGAGTGTATGGATAACTTTTAATTGACGGTGTGCTCCAGGATTACCTCATTATTTTTGTAGCTAATACCAGGTCTTTCTTGCTCTGCTCACTTAAAATTTTTGTATTTACATCTAACATTTTACTTCCTACATCTCTGCTGCTTTGTCATAGTTTTCCTCTTATCTGTGTTTAGAACAGGTGAGACATAGGAACCCACGCATTGAGATTTCTACTTTTAAAAAGCAGCAAATGAATTCCTAGGGAGAGTTATTCTGGGTCTCTTTTGGACATTCAAAACTGTTTTGAGAAAACATAGTTAATTGCAAAAAGCTGTAATGTATTTAGGAATTGATGGCGCAGAAATAGAGTAATGAATTATATATATTATCACAGGTTCCCCAGACAACAGATTCTGAGGCACAGCTTAACCTTGAATGCAATACTAGAGAATAGGGGGATAAGAGTGAGTGAAAAATGGAAGAAAGAAAAACTTTAGATAAGGAGGAAAAAAAATACAAGGTGGTTACTAAGCTGGCCATAGGTGCAAGAGAAAATGTAGACTTTTGTGTAGTCATGTTGGACTTCTCCAGGCCAGCTGTATAGAATCAATTAGTTGGGTTGAGGAGAAGAAAGTAATTTATCTGCCAGCATCTCTCTTATTTTTCATTGGTCAAAATTCACCTCATGGTTTGTTACTATCCCTGTACTTTTCAGATTGTTGTTGTGCTATGGGGCTTGGGATTTGGAAGTGGCAGGAGGAGCCAATCTTCCTATGGGTCTAGGTGTAGGTATTGCTGTAGCTGTGAAGGTAGTGTTGGAGGCTGTACCTTCACCTTCACCCCCAGAGGAAGCCAAGTCAGCCAGTGGTATTAGAAGATTAGTTGAGGTTAATGGCTGGTGCTATTGGGCAAGTGACTGAAGATCCAGGAGGCAGTGAACCTGCGGAAGTACATAAATTGGGTCTAACATAGAATGACATGTAGTGATTGCATCTGGTCAATTTCTTTAAAGATTCCTTATAATATGTAAATGTGCCTTTGATAGTACCTATGTCACAGTTAAAACTCACTAAATGTTTATGAAGGTTAATTTTTAGATAACATCATCTCCTTGGTCATCAGATAGTCTTTTCAAAATTTAGATAGTTTAGTTTTTAATAGTTGGGGAAATAATCAAGCATAATTAATGTGAGAAGCAATAGATATCATTCCTTTGGATATCCATTGCTAATTGCGTCCTAGAGTTATACCAAAAGGCATTGATCTTGTGGATGTTGCCTTTCAAATATGAGTATTCAACCAGGTCAATATTCTTTACAAAAGCCAGTTGTCTAATTTTCACACCATTACTGTAACAGCAGAATTCAGATTAACATTTGCGTGGTCTTCTTAGACAAAGATTTTGTTATTATTTATTTTCTGTTATTATTATTAGGATCAGGGTAGGATTGAACCCAGGTTCTCTGATAAGGCTTGTTGGACTGTCCAAGGTATAAAGGTTAAGAACAAATACATGTATTTAATCTCTGAGGTTTCTTCTGATTCTGTGATTCTGTTGTACTAAATAAACTGTTGTGCTGGCTAGTTATACTCAGATCCTTCCTTTTATATATTTAAGGTAAGTTCCATGGCTTTAGTACTACCATTCTCATTCAAAAATTGAGGTATATTCATATATCTTTTAGTTAAGTTCTGTGGTTTTAACTACCATGTTCGTCCCAGATTTTTTTTTCTTTCAAACTAACCTCAAATATTAATCTCTGGGACTATATTTTGATTGACTTTTGGAAAATTCTAACTATGAAGAAAATAATAGCTCTCTAAATTTTTTGGTTGATTGAGTGAACAAACAAACCAAACTAAGTTTGTATAATTCAAGTACATTTTCATTGTCAATTGTACATGTAAAGCATATTATCTGTTTTATAATGAAATATTTCATTATCAAATGAAATGTTATAAAGCAATGTTATAAATATCTATGTCTCACACCTAAGACTAAGAAATAAAATTACAAATTGAAAGCTTCCTCTTATGGCCATGGCGGAGGAATATGGGCCACACTTTGCCTGCTTTAAACAACTATCAATAACAAACTGGTATATTTCAACAATTTTAAACATTGGACAACAGACAGTAGAATTGTGATTCCTAAGAGAAGGAAAACAAACAAGGTGAGCACTGGATTTCTTCCTGGAATTAATTTCCTGCTTGTGGGTATAGAGAGGAGGAACCCAAACAGAACCCAGCCACCTCACTGAATTTAGCTGATACGGATTGGAGTTTGGAGAAGCTGAGTGGGCTATATATTGTGGGGCAGAGTTCTGGATGGAGCTATGCAGTCAGAGCATTTCAGAAATCTACATAGGGGTTCCCTTGCATCTTTATTGTGTGCTATGCCATACATGTGTAGTATGCAACTCTGTTTGGCTGGGCATAGCATGGGAAGGGTGTGTTAAATTGAACAATTATGAGAGCTTACACAGAGTGGGAAGATTAGAGCTTTGGCCGGTCAGAATGGGGGGACCTCATTGTCAAGTAGGGCATTTAGTGGGACCCTAGAGATTATAATGCCTTAAAAGTAGGACTGATCTGAGTGAAGGCTGTGCCAGACCCAGGCTAGAAAAACTTAAATAAAACCTGATCAAACTGATTTGTAACTTAACTGCTTTCCCATCCTCCCCCTAAAAAAAAACCCAAAATGTTTCAAAGGAAGAAAATGATATCCAGACACTCAACAATGTAACATTTATAATGTTCATCATCCAATAAAAATTACTAGACATGTCAAGGTGCAGGAAAATGTGATCCACAACCAGGATAAAAAACAGTCAATAGAAACAGACTCATAAATGACAGATTTGGTGGACCTACCAGAAAGGAATTTAATTAGTTATTATGAATATTTTTAAATTTTTGGAGGAAAATATGAACATAGAAAAATGGAAGGTATTAGAAAGAATCAAAGGAAGTTCTATTGATAGAAAATACAGTTTATGAATTAAAAATTTTACTGTATGATATTAATAGATTAGACACTGTAGAAGACAAGATCAGTTTGAACATATTGTAATAAAATAAGCCCCAAATGGAAAATAGAGAGAAAATGATTGCTTAAAAACAAAAAAAAACAAACAAAAAAACCCACAGAGCCTCAGTGACTTATGAGACAATATGAGGTAGTCAAATATATATGTAGCTGAAGTCCTAGAAAGTGGGGGGCAGAAAAATATTTGTAGAAATCATGGCAGAAAAATTAAAAAAAAATTTTTTTTAAAACATCTTTATTGGAGTATAATTGCTTTACAATGGTGTGTTAGTTTCTGCTTTATAACAAAGTGAATCAGTTATACATATACATAAGTTCCCATATCTCTTCCCTCTTGCGTCTCCCTCCCTCCCACCCTCCCTATCCCACCCCTCTAGGTGGTCACAAAGCACCGAGCTGATCTCCCTGTGCTATGCGGCTGCTTCCCACTAGCTATCTATTTTACATTTGATAGTGTATATATGTCCATGCCACTCTCTCACCCTGTCACATTTTACCCCTCCCCCTCCCCATATCCTCAAGTCCATTCTCTAGTAGGTCTGTGTCTTTATTCCCATCTTGCCACTAGGTTCTTCATGTTTATTCCCATCTTGCCACTAGGTTCTTCATGACCTTTCTTTTTCCCCTTAGATTCCATACATATGTGTTAGCATACTGTATTTGTTTTTCTCTTTCTGACTTAATTCACTCTGTATGACAGACTCTAACTCCATCCACCTCACTACAAATACCTCCATTTCATTTCTTTTTATGGCTGAGTAATATTCCATTGTATATATATGCCACATCTTCTTTATCCATTCGTCTGATGATGGACACTTAGGTTGCTTCCATGTCCTGTCTATTGTAAATAACGCTGCAATGCACTCTTTTTGAATTATGGCTTTCTCAGAGTATGTGCCCAGTAGTGGGATTGCTGGGTCGTATGGTAGTTCTATTTGTAGTTTTTTAAGGAACCTCCATACTGTTCTCCATAGTGGCTGCATCAATTTACATTCCCACCAACAATGAAAGAGTGTTCCCTTTTCTCCACACCCTCTCCAGCATTTATTGTTTCTAGATTTTTTGATGATGGCCATTCTGACCGGTGTGAGATGATATCTCATTGTAGTTTTGATTTGCATTTCTCTAATGATCAATGATGTTGAGCATTCTTTCATGTGTCTGTTGGCAGTCTGTATATCTTCTTTGGAGAAATGTCTATTTAGGTCTTCTGCCCATTTTTGGATTGGGTTGTTTGTTTTTTAGTTATTGAGCTGCATGAGCTGCTTGTAAATCTTGGAGATTAATCCTTTGTCAGTTGCTTCCTTTGCAAATATTTTCTCCCATTCTGAGGGTTGTCTTTTGGTCTTGTTTATGGTTTCCTTTGCTGTGCAAAAGCTTTGAAGTTTCATTAGGTCCCATTTGTATATTTGTGTTTTTATTTCCATTTCTCTAGGAGCTGGGTCAAAAAGGATCTTGCTGTGATTTATGTCATAGAGTGTTCTGCCTATGTTTTCCTCTAAGAGTTTGATAGTGTCTGGCCTTACACTTAGGTCTTTAATCCATTTTGAGTTTATTTTTGTGTATGGTGTCAGGGAGTGTTCTAATTTCATACTTTGACATGTACCTGTCCAGTTTTCCCAGCACCACTTATTGAAGAGGCTGTCTTTTCTCCACTTTATGTGCTTGCCTCCTTTATCAAAGATAAGGTGACCATATGTGTGTGGGTTTATCTCTGGGCTTTCTATCCTGTTCCATTGATCTATATTTCTGTTTTTGTGCCAGTACCAAACTGTCTTGATTACTGAAGCTTTGTAATATAGTCTGAAGTCAGGGAGCCTGATTCCTCCAGCTCCATTTTTCGTTCTCAAGATTGCTTTGGCTATTCGGGGTCTTTTGTATCTCCATACAAATTGTGAAATTTTTTGTTTCAGTTCTGTGAAAAATGCCAGTGGTAGTTTGACAGAGATTGCATTGAATCTGTAGATTGCTTTGGGAGGTAGAGTCATTTTCACAATGTTGATTCTTCCAATCCAAGAACATGGTATATCTCTCCATCTATTTGTATCATCTTTGATTTCTTTCATCAGTGTCTTATAATTTTCTGCATACAAGTCTTTTGTCTCCTTAGGTAGGTTTATTCCTAGATATTTTATTCTTTTTGTTGCAATGGTAAATGGGAGTGTTTTCTTAATTTCACTTTCAGATTTTTCATCATTAGTGTATAGGAATGCAAGAGATTTCTGTGCATTAATTTTGTATCCTGCTACTTTACCAAATTCATTGATTAGCTCTAGTAGTTTTCTGGTAGCATCTTTAGGATTCTCCAAATATACTATCATATCATCTGCAAACAGTGACAGCTTTACTTCTTCTTTTCCGATTTGGATTCCTTTTATTTCTTTTTCTTCTGTGATTGCTGTGGCTAACACTTCCAAAACTATGTTGAATAATAGTGGTGAGAGTGGGCAACCTTGTCTTGTTCCTGATCTTAGTGGAAATTCAGTTTTTCACCATTGAGGACGATGTTGGCTGTGGGTTTGTCATATATGTCCTTTATTATGTTGAGGAAAGTTCCCTCTATGCCTACTTTCTGCAGGGCTTTTATCATAATTGGGTGTTGAATTTTGTTGAAAGCTTTCTCTGCATCTATTGAGATGATCTTATGGTTTTTCTCCTTCAATTTGTTAATATGATGTATCACGTTGATTGATTTGCGTATATTGAAGAATCCTTGCATTCCTGGAATAAACCCCACTTGATCATGGTGTATGATCCTTTTAACGTGCTGTTGCATACTGTTTGCTAGTATTTTGTTGAGGATTTTTGCATCTATGTTCATCAGTGATATTGGCCTGTAGTTTTCTTTCTTTGTGACATCTTTGTCTGGTTTTGGTATCAGGGTGATGGTGTCTTCGTAGAATGAGTTGGGGAGTGTTCCTCCCTCTGCAATATTTTGGAAGAGCTTGAGAAGGATAGGTGTTAGCTCTTCTCTAAATGTTTGATAGAATTCGCCTGTGAAGCCATCTGGTCCTGGGCTTTTGTTTGTTGGAAGATTTTTAATCACAGTTTCAATTTCAGTGCTTGTGATTGGTCTGTTCATATTTTCTATTTCTTCCTGGTTCAGTCTCAGGAGGTTGTGCATTTCTAAGAATCTGTCCATTTCTTCCATGTTGTCCATTTTATTGGCATAGAGTTGCTTGTAGTAATCTCTCATGATCCTTTGTATTTCTGCAGTGTCAGTGGTTACTTCTCCTTTTTCATTTCTAATTCTATTGATTTGAGTCTTCTCCCTTTTTCTCTTGATGAGTCTGGCTAATGGTTTATCAATTTTGTTTATCTTCTCAAAGAACCAGCTTTTAGTTTTATTGATCTTTGCTATTGTCTCCTTCATTTCTTTTTCCTTTATTTCTGATCTTATCTTTATGATTTATTTCCTTCTGCCAGCTTTGGGGTTTTTTTGTTCTTCTTTCTCTAATTGCTTTAGGTGCAAGGTTAGGTTGTTTATTCGAGATGTTTCCTGTTTCTTGATGTAGGCTTCTATTGCTATAAACTTCCCTCTTAGAACTGCTTTTGCTGCATCCCATAGGTTTTGTGTCGTCGTGTCTCCATTGTCATTTGTTTCTAGGTATTTTTTGATTTCCCCTTTGATTTCTTCAGTGATCACTTCGTTATTAAGTAGTGTATTGTGTAGCCTCCATGTGTTTGTATTTTTTACAGATCTTTTCCTGTAATTGATATCTAGTCTCATAGCATTGTGGTCAGAAAAGATACTAGATACAATTTCAATTTTCTTAAATTTACCAAGGCTTGATTTGTGAGCCAAGATATGATCTATCTTGGAGAGTGTTCCACGAGCACTTGAGATAAATGTGTATTCTGTTGTTTTTGGCTGGAATGTCCTATAAATATCAATTAAGTCTATTTTGTTTAATGTATCATTTAAAGCTTGTGTTTTCTTATTTATTTTCATTTTGGATGATCTGTCCATTGGTGAAAGTGGGGTGTGAAAGTCCCCTACTATGATTGTGTTACTGTTGATTTCCCCTTTTATGGATGTTAGTATTTGCCTTATGTATTGAGGTTTTCCTGTGTTGCATAAATATTTACAATTGTTATACCTTCTTCTTGGATCGATCCCTTGATCATTATATAGTGTCCTTCTTTGTCTCTTGGAATAGTCTTTATTTTAAAGTCTATTTTGTCTGATATGAGAATTGCTACTCCAGTTTTCTTTTGATTTCCATTTGCATGGAATATCTTTTTCCATCCCCTCACTTTCAGTCTGTATGTGTCTCTAGGTCTGAAGTGGGTCTCTTGTATACAGCATATATATGGGTCTTGTTTTTGTATCCATTCAGCCAGTCTGTGTCTTTTGGTGGGAGCATTTAATCCATTTACATTTAAGGTAATTATCGATATGTATGTTCCTATTCCCATTTTCTTAAATGTTTTGGGTTTGTTATTGTAGGTGTTTTCCTTCTCTTGTGTTTCTTGCCTAGAGAAGTTCCTTTAGCATTTGTTGTAAAGCTAGTTTGATGGTGCTGAACTCTCTCAGCTTTTGCTTGTCTGTAAGGGTTTTAATTTCTCCAACAAATGTGAATGAGATCCTTGCTGGGTAGAGTAATCTTGGTTGTAGGTTTTTCTCCTTCATCACGTTAAGTATATCCTGCCACTCCCTTCTGGCTTGCAGAGTTTCTGCTGATAGATCAGATGTTAACCTTATGGGGATTCCCTTGTGCGTTATTTGTTGTTTTTCCCTTGCTGCTTTTAATATGTTTTCTTTATATTTAATTTTTGATAGCTTCATTTATATGTGTCTTGGCGTGATTCTCCTTGGATTTATCCTCTATGGGACTCTCTGTGCTTCCAGGACTTGATTAACTATTTCCTTTCCCATATTAGGGAAGTTTTCAACTATAATCTCTTCAAATATTTTCTCAGTCCCCTTCTTTTTCTCTTCTTCTTCTGGGACCCCTATAATTCTAATGTTGGTGCATTTAATGTTGTCCCAGAGGTCTCTGAGACTGTCCTCAGTTCTTTTCATTCTTTTTTCTCTCTTCTGCTCTGCAGTAGTTATTTCCACTATTTTATCTTCCAGGTCACTTATCCTTTCTTCTGCCTCAGTTATTCTGTTATTGATCCCGTCTAGAGTATTTTTAATTTCATTTATTGTGTTTTTCTTCGTTGCTTGGTTCCTCTTTAGTTCTTCTATGTCCTTGTTAAATGTTTCTTGCATTTTGTCTATTCTATTTCCAAGATTTTGGATCATCTTTACTATCATTATTCTGAATTCTTTTTCAGGTAGACCGCCTATTTCCTCTTCATTTGTTAAGTCCAGTGTGTTTTGAGCCTGCTCCTTCATCTGCTGTGTGTTTTTCTGTCGTCTCATTTTGCCTGTCTTACTGTGTTTGGGGTCTCCTTTTCACCGGCTGCAGGTTCGTAGTTTCCATTGTTTTTGGTATCTGTCCCCAGTGGCTAAGGTTGGTTCATTGGGTTGTGTAGGCTTCCTGGTGGAGGGAACTAGTGCCTGTGTTCTGGTGGATGAGGCTGGATCTTGTCTTTCTGGTGGGCACGTCCACGCCTGGTGGTGTGTTTTGGGGTGTCTGTGGCCTTATTATGATTTTAGGCAGCCTCTCTGCTAATGGATGGGGCTGTGTTCCTGTCTTGCTAGTTGTTTGGCATAGGGTGTCCAGCACTGTAGCTTGCTGGTCGTTGAGTGAAGCTGGGTCTTGATGTTGAGATGGAGATCTCTGAGAGATTTTCACCGTTTGGTATTATGTGGAGCTGGGAGGTCTCTTGTGGACCAGTGTCCTGAAGTTGGCTCTCCCACGTCAGAGGCACAGCCCTGATGCCTGGCTGGAGCACCAAGAGCCTTTCATCCACACGGCTCAGAATAAAAGGGAGAAAAAATAGAAAGAAAGAAAGAAAGAGGATAAAATAAAATAAAGCTATTATAATAAAAAATAAGAAAAAATTTATTAAAAAAAATTTATTAAGAAAAAGTTTTTTTAATTTTTTAAAGTAAATTTATTAATTTTTTATAATAAAAAATAAGAAAAAAATTTTTAAGTAACAAATTTATTAAGAAAAAAAATTTAATTTTTTAAAATAAAAAATATGAAAAAATTTATTACAAAAAAAAATTTTAATTTTAAAAATAGGAAATAAGGAAACAATTATTCAGAAAACATTTATTAAGAAAAAAAAAATTTTTAATTACAAAAAAAAAACAAACAAAAAAATGGACTTACCGAACCCTAGGACAAATGGTGAAAGCAAAGCTATACAGACAAAATCTCACCCAGAAGCATACACATATACACTCACAAAAAAAGGAAAAGGGGAAAAATTAATATATCCTGCTCCCAAAGTCCACCTTCTGAATTTGGGATGATTCGTTGTCTACTCAGGTATTCCACAGATGCAGGTACATCAAGTTGTTTGTGGAGCTTTAATCCGCTGCTTCTGATGCTGCTCGGAGAGATTTCCCTTTCTCTTCTTTGTTCATACAGCTCCCGGGGTTCAGCTTTGGATTTGGACTGGCCTCTGCGTGTAGGTCACCTGAGGGCGTCTGTTCTTCGCTCACACAGAACGGGGTTAAAGGAGCAGCTGCTTCGGGGGCTCTGGCTCACTCAGGCGGGGGGGGAGGGAAGGGTACGGATGCGGGGCGAGCCTGCGGCAGCAGAGGCCAGCATCACGTTGCAGCAGCCTGAGACACACCGCGCGTTCTCCCGGGGAAGTTGTCACTGGATCTCAGGAGACTGGCCGTGGAGGGCTGCACAGGCTCCCGGGAGGGGCGGTGTGGATAGTGACCTGTGCTCACACACAGGCTTCTTGGTGGCGGCAGCAGCAGCCTTAGCATCTCATGCCCATCTCTGGGGTCCGCGCTGATAGCCGCGGCTCGTGCCCGCCTCTTGGGTCCGCGCTGATAGCCGCAGCTCGTGCCCGTCTCTGGAGCTCGTTTAGGCGGCACTCTGAATCCCCTCTCCTTGCACACCGTGAAACAAAGAGGCAAGAAAAAGTCTCTTGCCTCTTCGGCAGCTGCAGACTTTTTCCCAGACTCCCTCCCGGCTAGCTGTGGTGCGCTAACCCCTTCAGGCTGTGTTCACGCCACCAACCCCAGTCCTCTCCCTGCGATCTGACCGCAGCCCGAACCTGGGATCCCAGCACCCGCCTGCCCCGGAGGGCTAGCAGACAAGCCTCTCGGGCTGGTGAGTGTTGGTCGGCACCAAGCCTCCGTGCGAGAATCTCTCTGCTTTGCCCTCCGCACCCCTGTGGCTGCGCTCTCCTCCGTGGCTCCGAAGCTTCCCCCTCTGCCACCCGCAGTCTCCGCCCGTGAAGGGGCTTCCTAGTGTGTGGAGACCTTTCCTCCACAGCTCCCTCTCACTGATGCAGGTCCCGTCCCTATTCTTTTGTTTCTGTTTTTTCTTTTTTCTTTTGCCCTACCCAAGTACGTGTGGAGTTTCTTGCCTTTTGGGAGGTCTGACGTCTTCTGCCAGCGTTCAGTGGGTGTTCTGTAGGAGCAGTTCCACGTGTAGACGTATTTCTAATGTATCTGCGGGAAGGAAGGTGATCTCCGCATCTTACTCTTCTGCCATCTTGCCCAGACCCCCCCAGAAAAATTTTAAAATTTGATGAAAACTTTAAACGCACAGATCTAAGAACTCAAGGAATCCTAACCAGGATTGAAAAAAAAAAAGATCAGACAGACAGCAAAACACATCAAATTGCTGAAAACAAGGATTTAAGAAATCTTCTAAATTAGCTAGATCAGGGGAGGAATATGAAGCAAAGAAAAAATGGTGAATTTGAGGAGTGTTCATCAAAACTATGCCAGCCAGAAGACTGAAAAAATATTGTGACCCTAGAATTCTATACTGAACAAAAATATTCTTCAAAAGTGAAACACAAAACAATACTTCTGTATGTGAAAAAAATCTTAGAGAATTTGTTGCCCAAACACTTGCATTACAAGGAATATTAAAGATAGTTCTTTAAGAAAAATGAAAATGAAACCTCAATCTATACAAGGAATAAAGAGAACTGGAAATAGTAAATATGTTGGTAAATATAAAATGTATTTTTCTCATTTCATAAATTTTTTTTTTTAATTTTTATTTATTTATTTACTTTTGGCTGTGTTGGGTCTTCGTTTCTGTGCAAGGGCTTTCTCTAGTTGCGGCAAGCGGGGGCCACTCTTCATCACGGTGCGCAGGCCTCTCACTATCGCGGCCTCTCTTGTTGCGGAGCACAGGCTCCAGACGCGCAGGCTCAGTAATTGTGGCTCATGGGCCTGGTTGCTCCGTGGCATGTGGGATCTTCCCAGACCAGGGCTCGAACCCGTGTCCCCTGCATTGGCAGGCAGACTCTCAACCACTGCGCCACCAGGGAAGCCCCATAAATTTTTAAAAAGATGCTTGTTTAAAGAAAACATATTAACTATGACTTGGAGTGTACTGTTGCAAGGCCTTATACTACGTTAAGTAGTAGAATGTTATTTGAAGAAAGACTGTGATTAGTTATATATGTGGGTTATAAATTCTGGAGTAACCACTGAAAATGTAAAACAAAGAGGAATAACTAATAAATTAAAAGTGAAAATAGAATATTAAAAAATGTTCAGTTAATCCCAAAGAGGCAGGTAAAGAAGAACAAGGAAAAGAACAGATGGAACAAATAAAGAACAAATTGCATGATAGTATGTATAAACAGAAATATATGAAGTCCAATAAACAAAATTATCTTAAAACTCCATTTGAAACAGGTATTCTCAGCCTGGGTAAAAAGACAAGCCACAACTATATGCTATCAACAGATATAATTAAATACCTCTGTGCAAGCTATCTCAATTGTTATCTTCCTTCCTCGTTCCCACCAAATAACTAAAGAATTTGGTGTTTTGGTATTTATTATTAGGAAGCATGAATATACATATATATAATATTGTATATATTTTACCTAAATAATATTAGCTATTGATTTGAATGTTTTAAAATGTTATATAAATGTATTAACACATGTATTTTGTCCATATGTTTTAACTGCCTTATATTTCATTGATGAATAAATTGTGATGTACATGCAGGGCTTTTTTCTTTTTTTGCTGTTATTAAAAATGTTGCCCTGAACATTCTTTCTAGTGTTTTTGCGCATGTAAATATAGAATTGTTTTTCTAATTCATATAACTAGCAGAGGAATTGATGATTCTGGTGAATGCATATCTTAAATTTTAGTAGATATTGCTGCATCACTCCCCAAAATACTCATTAGTTACTGCTCTTATTTTATTACAGTAATCTATTCTATTTAAAAAGTTCTGTAAGTGATCTTGCATGCATTTTAGAGGTATTCATAGTATTTATAGGTATTTTATAGATTTTACTGTTATAGTAATTATGATCTTTGTACCTAGATTTAATATACATTAGTCTTGCTGAGCCCTTGTAAAGAATGTTGTACACATTCTAATAATTTGCCTGTAGTTTCCTTTCTCTCTCCCCAGTCATATTATTTGTGAATAATAAGTTTTTTGTTTTTTTTTTTTTTTCTTTCCAATCCCTGTATCCTTTCTCCCCTTGTCTCACTATATTACCTGGATTTCTCAGTAAAAGACTATATTTGTCTTGTTTATGATTTTCACTATTAAGGATAATGTTTATCTGTTTGCCTATTTATAATCAGAGTGAGAGAGTTCTTTTCTATTCCTGTTTCCTCCCTCCCTTTCTCCCCTGCTCCCACCCAACTCTTCTTTATTTTCTTTCTCTCTGTCTTTAAGAATCATTGGGTAGTAGATGTAACTTTTATTTTTGCATCTATTGATTGAGGACTTTCATTTTTTTTCTCTTCTTTAAACAGTTACATGCAGAATATTATTGTGTTATCTAATATTAAACTATCCTTCCATTTTTGTTATTGGCCCAGCTTCTTCATGGTGAATTTTGTTATTATGATTATACATACTGGATTTAGTTTATAATATTATATTTAGGATTTTTATATCTCTCTTCATAATTGAGATTGGCTTATGATTTTTCACTCTCATAATATCCTTATAGTGCCTATTTGTATTTTTCAAAATAGCTTATTATATATCTGATCTAGCTTGTTAAGGATTTTCTTTTCCTCGAATATTCCTTTCACATCTGAAGCTGGGGAGCTGATTGATAAGCATGTCTCTTAACCAGTTCTTGATATCTTTTATTCATTAACGAGATGCTTATTCCCTTCCCTTATAATCCTTCTAAATGAACTTTCCAATAATCCCTTTAATTCAACAAACTTTACGTGAAACAGAGGTTTTATGGGATGATAATGTGCAAAATTTGAAAAGTTGGACAAGTAACATTGGAAACATAGTTTCAAGTCCTCTCAGAGATTAACAAGACACGTGGAGATTCAGTAAAGCTTTGCAGTAAACTTGTCCTAAAACTACCACATTTTGGGAACTTGGTTCACGTTTACTTCAATGTAAAATACATGTAAATTAAGAAAAATAAAAATTTTAACTTTGAAATAAGCCAAACTTGGTTATAAATAGTGATTTTGATAGATTAAGGGTGAATCAGAACACTTCATCTACACAGATATATATTATTTTGGGCTAAACATAAAAAACGTACTTTTTGCTAGTAAACCTTTGTCTCAGGTAACTTATTGAAAACTCTGAATAAGAATTTGCTAATATTACTTCAGAACCAAGGAAAGGGAGTTCATATTGAGGAATTATGATAAAATAGATATACATCTGTTTACTTAGGAATTTCAGAGATAAGAATAGATGCCATCTGAGATGTTTGCATTTAGAGCTTACTGTTTTCCCTCATCTTTTAGCTACCAGTTTTTGGTAGCATCTGGATGGAATAAAGTTTTTTGTTATTGATATGATAATTGAAACAATCTTGGGTTTCATAAAATTCCCTTAAAATAATCCCTCGTGTAAAGGGATTGTAAGTATTGAAAAATCAAAGTTTGTGACCTTTAGAGCTAGAACCCTATTTTTAATTACTCTTTGTCTCTTCAGGAAAAACAGTCTGTAGGTGTGTTGGTCAAAGGTCAAGGATGCGAAACTGCCTTTTCTCTGCTTGAGTCCCTGAAGCCAAACATAGCCTTGCTTCCTCTTATTCCTCTTGACTGTTAGTAGCTCTTAGCATGCATTGTACACGTTGCCTGACTTACTGATTTTATACTAGAACTGTAGGTGTCTTTGCTCTTTTTACATGGTTGGATATGTGTCTCTTCTTTTATCAGCACTTTGTAATACTAAAAACAGGGTCTGGAGTTTTACTTATTTGGTACCATATTATTGTAACCTATAAAAACTTTTTGAAAGAACAGTTTACAATAAAAAAAAAAAAACCTTATTGGAAAGAGTGTAGTTTATGACTTTTTAATTAACTATTAAAAGTTATATCATAGGCCAATCCTAGCTTAATTAACCTATCTTCTTTTGCAAATGTAATACGAGAAATTAACTGAAGTGCATTTCCCGTTTTGCTGAATTTAAACCCTGCAAATCATAATGATCATTTTTCTGCTTAGGAACATGGTCCAGAGAGAAATTCTCTCCCTGTCAGATTTGAAGTGCCTATTCCTTTGATATTTATGCGAAGTTCAGAATTTTAAAAAATAATTCCATGGGACCCAGCTAATGTAACTCCCCCACCCCCAAATGATGAGTGTTGTTGATGGTACATGCAGGCAGCTTTTTGTCTATTCTGGGCAGTATAAATTTAATGTGTTGTTTTCAAGTATGCCATGTGTCCAGATGCCACAACAATCTGTGAATTAAAAAGGCATTAAAATAAAAGTAAGTAAAATATTTGTAGGTATTTTTTTTATGAAGACCTGGGAATTTGTGATACAATTATGTTTGGATTAACTAATTCTATTAGGTTTCAGGAAAAA
The DNA here is from genome assembly GCF_949987535.1 of Balaenoptera acutorostrata. NCBI lineage: Eukaryota > Metazoa > Chordata > Mammalia > Artiodactyla > Balaenopteridae > Balaenoptera > Balaenoptera acutorostrata. The sequence continues at coordinate 43,698,620 of NC_080080.1, forward strand.
CAAGTGCATTGTTTTCTTACAGCAATTTTAAACATTTTATGGTGTGGATTTATACTACTACTCTATCCTCATTGCCTAGCCCATACCTTCTTCTCCCGCTATATTACCTATTTCTGTTAATGACATTACCATCTCGCTAACCCAGTATTTTGCAAGTATGGGCCATGAACCACCTGAGTTTGAAAACTGCGGCAGGGAGCTGGTGCTTGTTTAAAATGCAGCTTCCTTGGACCCACCCCGACATTGCTGACCGGCTGTATCTGAAGAGTAAGACCTGGGACTTTGTATTTTAATTATGACTCAGTCTAAAAGCATAGTCATCTTCAGCTCTTCCTTTGCCTCATACCCCCATCCAGGATGTTCCCAAATTCTAAAAGTCAAACACCAAAACGTCACTTCCTTTCTACTTGCTGCATTCCTCCCTTAGTAGATTGCCTTTGAACATAACTAAATTTTTTTTTAAACTTATTAATTATGTTCAAACCTTCCAGTCTTTCTAATATCATTAGAAAGTGTCTGATTTGGTTACCTCACTGCACAATACCCTTTTATGGTTTCCTGTTGAAAACAGGAAACCCGAGCCTTTTCCTCTGGAACTGAGATGCTCAGTTCTGGGCAGCTGACCCTTTCCCCAGGGACTGAGATCTCCCCATTTTACCCAGGCCACAGCTGCCTCCTGAGAGGGACGCCTGAGTACTCCATGCAGTTATGAGTTAAGCTGGCTCGAGATATTACACATTCCTGTTATATTCATTCACTTTTTAAGATGACCTATTTGGCCATTTTTCCTCCCCTTAACACTTTATTTTGTGGGTTTTTTTGGTTTTGTTTTTGTTTTTCATGGACCACTCTTTTGCTGTTCCCTTATGTTCCTATATTTTTCTTTATGTCCCTCTTGAACCCCATCCATTCTCAAGCAATTGATTATTACTTTTACCTCTTGGCATTAATTGAAACCTTATTCTTCTCAGAGACACCATTTCCCTGAAGCTTTCTTCAGTGGAGACTGTTCTTCCTTTAACCCTGCACATACCCATGGATCAAGATTTTGGTGGTTGTCTTTTCATTTCCTTATTACCACTTCCAGATCATTTCTTTTTCCATGCATATAGAATGACAAATGAAACAAAACAAAAAAAACAGCTCCTTTGTGGTTCATTCCATTAGACTGTAGTGCCCTTTACCTCTCTTCTTTGCTGTTATCTGTGGACATTCAGGTCACAGAGTCTCCCTAACTTAGAGTTTTCTTTCCATCCTACCCCAAATCTTTCCACCCTCCTGAGTGCCTTCACTATTCATATGTATGAAGTATATATTATTCTGGTCTCTCGTTTCCTTCTCTGCCATATTGTTTTTCTATCATTTTAGTCACCCTCCATGATGGGTGACTAACATGCTTCATCCCGATAATAACATCAATCACCTCACACTTTCTATTAATAACCTTTAGTTCTTCTAGAGTAAAAGAAGACTTTGGTTATTGGACCTCATACAAATCTTTAAGTCCAAAAATTGATCTATTTTCTGCTTAACTCTTAAATCCCCACTGTCTCCACTTCTTTCTCTATCTTTAAACTCCATGGTACATCATTTCACCCACTTTTTATAGTAACCTAATCTTTTTGCCCTACTGCCCTTCTGTTATGCCTGTCCGGGAAAAACGAAACTTTGCTTAATCCAGCTCTCTACCCCTTCCCTAGACCAGCAATGCACAGCTGAACACTCAGAAATATATTATTTGCAATCATGTAGCTTGCTGCTACCGTGGATTCATGGTTACCAAATTAATGTGGTCTCTTAGTGTTTCTCATTAATCCGATTTTCCCTAGACACCTCTTTCCATTTCTCCACAGCAGAAATTCCAGCCTCTGCACTCTCAAATCTCTAAACTTCCCACCTTCTGTTTCACTCTTAGAAGATAACCTTGCTTCCTAATTCATAGTGAAAGGAGAGCTACCACTTAGAGCTCCCTCTGCTTTTGGCAGCCAAACCTCAAAACTTACATAGATTTTTACTCATCGTTTTTTCCTCTTTCCTGCTGAAGTGAAATAGGTAGTCTGCTATGATTATTCCTTCAAGTGTACACTGAATTGTCCCTTCCTATCTACTTGGAAACCTCGATCATTTTCTGTTTTTTTTCCTGTGTCTTCACCTCCTCACTTTGTGCTTGTTCCTTCTACTTACTATTTAGACCAACTCAAATTTCCATCTGTATTCAAAAACAAACATGCCCTCAAGAGTAAAACAAAGCAAAGCATAACCGAAAAATCTCCCTCAACCTCAGTTCCTCTCTACTTACTATCCTATATCTCTCCTTCCTTTTACTTATTTTGTAATAGATTTGTCTAGGCTTTCCATCTCTGCTTTCTCACTTTGTACATATTCCTTAGACCATGGGAATTAAGTGTTTCAGTGTATGTGTCAGGGAAGAAGCAGGGATGACCATTGTTAAATCATATTATAAGGCCACTTATAATGAAACTGATGAATGCCCATTCAATTTAGGTCCAAAGGAGACATTGCTTTTTTTGCTCAGCATACTATTTTTGAGATTTATTTCCATTGTTGCATACTACCAGTAGTTTTTTGCTGGGTAGTATCTCATTATATGAATAAACCGCAGTTTATCAGTTTTTCTATTGATCAGCATTGGAGCTGTTTCCACTTTTTGGCTACTATGAATAAAAATGCTATGAACATCCTTGTACAAAGCTTTTTTTTGTAGGCATATGTATTTATCTCTCTTAGATAAATACATAGGAGTAGAATTGTTGGTAGTTAATTTTGTAAGAAATTGCTAAACAATTTTCCAAAGTGGTTGTATGATTTTACAACTTACATACATGAGAGTTTCAGTTGCTCCACATCTTCCTAATATTTTGTAGGGTAAATCTTTATTTGAATCATTCTAGTGGGTGTATAGTGATATTTCAATTCTAATTTTAATTTGCATTTTGCTGATTACTAATGGTGTTGGTGTTTCGTGTGCTTGTTTGTTATTTACATATCTTCTTTGGTGAAGTTTCTGTTCAAGTCTTTTACCCATTTTTTGTTGAGTTGTATGTCTTATATTATTGAGTAGTTCTTTATACATTCTGGATGCAAGTTCTTTTTGTCAGATATAGGTATTATGAATATTTACTTCCTATAGGTAACTCACCTACTTATTTTCTTACTTGATGAAGTTCAGTACATCCTTTTCTTTTTGCTTTTATGGTGCATACCATCTGTGTTCTCTCTAAGTGTTATTTGCCTACCCCAAGGTCATGAAAATAATCTTCTTTTTTCCTAGCAGCTTCATTGTTTTATTGTTTTTCTCTTTTGTTTAGGTCTATGGTCTATCCTCAATTGAGTTTTGTGTGTGGTATGAGATAGGGGTCTTTTTTTTTTTTTTTTTTCCCATAAGGATATACAGTTGTCCCAGCACTATTTGTTGATACTGTAATTACTTTAGTTCTAAGTATAGATGAAGGGTAGTCCCAATCACTAAGATTCCTCTTTTGGAACATGACTTTTTGGAGTCATACAGATTACTGTCTTGTAGTTACTTTTCTAATGAATTTTTATATCAATGTTGGCAAGTGATCAGGATTTTGGAAATCACATTTTCACACATTCGAGTTTTTACATACTCTTTCTGCAGCTACAAAGGAAATTAATTCGGCAAAGTAAAGACAAAATGGTCACTTTGATCCTTGAAAATATAAGGAAGACCACTGTTTAGCTCTCCAGTTTTATACAATAGGAATTTGTTCTTATTACAGACTTATCTCACTCTTACACTTATGTCAAGGTATACATTGTCTACTTGGATGCTGTGTCACATTTTGATAGTCTTTTAATTACCTATTTTTCATTTCCTCAATTGTGGAGAATTATCTCTGGAGATCTGAATCATGTACCTTTGCTTGAAATATTAAGATATAGATTCCATGAGTGGGGGGGGGCGGGCTATGGAAGTGACATTTAAAGTAAATTGCAGAGTTTCAAAATCATGGACCTAAAAGCTGAATTTGATAGTGCACTGGAACATGAGTAGGGAACAAATGACAAACTTGGATCATTAATGCTTCTGTATACCACGGATTTTTGCTTTATATAGGAAAAAGGCCATCATTTGGATGACTTAAGTATGTTAGTTACATGATCAGCTTTGAATTTTTAAAACATTACTCTGGAATGTTAGATCAGGGACCCTTATCTTCTTCGTTTACTACTTTCTTCAATTCAGCTTCTAGCATAAGATTGTATTTTCATGATTGGTTCTCAATTCTGATCAAGCCATAGCCAAACATATTTTTTGCCTGTTTATAACTTAATACTTAGGTAAGAGGTCTTTTTTTTTTTTTAATTTTTTTGTTTTTTTTTAAGTGAGGGTCTATCTTGTAGCCTTAAAAACTGAGATGGTTAATTTTTTGTGGTTATGGGTTGATTTTTTTTTTAATAACCTGTGTTTCGATCTGTATTTAAATGTCACAGTCTGGATTGAATGCTTTTTCTGGAGGCAGAGACATATGTGAAGTCTTCAGGTTTCTTATTTCTTTACATGTTCTTTCTGGATTTCATAAAAAAGGTATAAATGAGCAATAAAATAATTTGGTTGGAATGTGATTAAATATAATACTAACTTTGTTTTCTTTTTTAAAGGTCACATATTATGCTTAAAAATATGTGTGGCAAATTGCTGTACAAAATTCAGGTTAAGAAAGGATATTAAAAACAAAAGTATTCTCTTTAATTTTAAAAGTCCTAAAGTGTGTACAGTTTTAATGGAGTAAAAATTAATTATGAATTATTTTAATATGCAATTTGTGTATTAAATAAAATTAACTTTTTTTCTTCCTTAAAAATGTGTTATAAAGTTTCAAGAATGTTAAAAACTTCTCTGATGATTTAATCCGAAATAATTCTTACAGCAAAATTCATAAATAATAAATATTATCTTATTAATCCATATTTTAGTTTAGCTGGATCTCAGAGCAAGTTAGTTCCTCAGGGAATGTAGTCTTCTTTATAAAAGAAGGTGATGAGATATAATCACCAAGGAATTAAATTGTGAAAACAGTCTTGGTATTGTACATGCTAATATAAATCTGTTATTCCCTTTCTGCATCTATCACAACACATTTTAAATTGTGGCTGATCTTGTATGCAAATAGCTGTCTTATTAGAAATCGTGGCTGTATGTGCTAATGTCTCCCTGGATTTCTTGGGGGTTTGCTATCTAACCATCAAAGCAATAGAAATGAATGATGATTACTGCAAGGCTTTGAAGAACAAAGAAAAGTCAGAGCATTTTAGAGGTTCTAGATGTCTGAGGCATTGACAGTTTGCACCATACACATGAATGGGTTTCTCTTTAGATCATTTAAAATAGCCCCAATGTGTTTATTAGGAAAGTAAAATATTTTCCACCTTCTTGTGTTTGTTGCATCTAATAAAACGTGAGTCATTTGTGCACGTGTGTGTTCTCTAGGCATTTTTTTGTTTCTTTCAACATTTGTTAAAATGTAACCTTGCTTAAAAAATAGAATATAATAATTTCAAAGATAAGAATAAAGTTTAAATTTTTGAAATTTTGCATAAGGGTTATCAATCACCAAAATAATTAGGAACAAACATTTAAAACTAGTTCCTCTTCAATGTATCTCCTAGGTTGAAATTCTCTTAAAGTTTTTATATTCACAGGTTATTATACACATAAAATGTGTCATTTATAAAGTGTAGGCCCTTATAAACCTTTAGGTTCTTTAGCTTTTTTTTTTTTTTTTGATATAATTTTGTGTATTTAAAGTACATTTTAAAGTAAATAAAGTCCAGTTTACTTTGGTGAAAAGATTATCTATGAGTTCCTGACTTTTTTATTTACTACAGATAATGAATGAATAAAATACTGGCCTCTAAAGTGTTATCTCTGTTTGGATATTTGTTTAAATGACCAGGAAGGAATTGGGGGAAACATAGTTAGTGACTGTTTTGGTAGGTCACCTTAGTAGCTTGCTTTTTAAACATTTAAGCTATTCCATAAAGGCAAAAAAACAAAACCAAATTGAAGAGAGAATAATATCTTGTGTATTTATTCATTTAAACTAACTTCTCTCCTAAAATGTAGTGATATCTTTCTAGTCCCACACAATCAAGATTAAAATAACTTGACTCCTCTCTACAATTAACAAATGCAAAACAGTATGCAAGTGGAATTGCTATATGAATAAATTATAATATATCTGTTGACATTATTTATGGTAGTTGTATTATCAGAATTATTTTTGATATTCTGAATTACAACAAGTGAGAATATAGGATTAGGTGATGTCTTGGTTTCAATTCTGAAATTTTAAGGGTGTGTTATCTTAGATGTAATAACTTCATGGTTTATGAGAGATGAAGACAATTTATTTGACTTTTTGTCTTGCTTTGTACATTCCTAGATATTACCATAATATTAAATCTGAAGATTATTATGAATATAAAAATAAATTTTTAGCTGAATTTATAATTTTCTTATATATAAGTAGAAATTATTACTTTGGAAATGCCTTTTACTGTATAAAGTAGGATCATTGTTATCATTGCTCTATCTGTGTGACCATAAATATAAATAAACAATACAGTTTGGTCTGAACAGATTTCAAATGTGTTTGGCATTGTTAATAATGCTCATTTACAGTTTGATAATTGCATCAGTTTATGTGGAGAAATCTATACATCTATTTGTTTTAGTTAGAGTGATACTACCTACTGTGACAAATAGATGCAAAATGTATAGAGGCTCAAATGCTACAAGTTTATTTCTTGTGCTTATAGCAGTATGAAAGGGAAAACAAGTTGGTTGAATAGCTGTCCTCCATGCAGTCGTTCAGGATCCAGGATGTCATGGGCTCTGCCATCTTCATCACATTATTAACAGGGTCATTCTGGAGGTCATCTCCATTTCAGCCAGATGAATGAGTACATATGAAAAGTTTTTATAGGTTAGTTATAGAAGTAGCAAACATTAATTTATTCATATTCCATTAATTGAAACTCAGTCACATGCCCACAACTAACAGCAAAGGAGGCTGGAAAATGTAATTGAGTGTGACCAGGAAAAAAAAAGGAGAGCATGTAATTTAGGAAACAGATTTTCCTACATTCCACCTTTCTGGTCATGATATAGCCATGCACATCCTTTTTCCTGCCTCCCCAGTAGGGAGATCCTAAAGTTCCCCACTTACTGAATCCCACACAAAGTCAAGGATCTCAAGCCAATGCACAGTCTGTGGTTCCTTGAGGTTTACAGACTATGAAATTTACCTACTGTTTCCCAGCCTCACCAGGCCTCTAATAAATAACAGCAAAGCAAAGGATAACTGCTTCATAGCTCCAGTAATCACTCCCATTTAGAAAGGGAAGAATGGGAAACACACAGGGGTCATTGATCCATGCTGTGCAGGATACCGCTGAGAAGGCCCATTATACTGACAGTAGAGTTTCTTGCTTAGACCCTAGTTATGGTCTTTTTTAGAGAAATTCCTTTGTCATGGCTCTGCCTTCTGGATGGTTCTCCTTCCTGGTCACATATGAAGTGAGTGTTACAAATCCACAAAATTTGCCTTCTTTGGGAACAGCACTCTGCTGGTTTAAGTTTAGAGGCCCAAGGATTGGTTTTCATTCACAGAATTTTTTAAACAAAATTTCTGGTTTCCCTGTAAATATAGTTCCCTCATATTTTAGTAAGCTTCTTATCATTTCTAGTTAGTTCCATGTGCCAGTAATCATACTGCGATTTCTTTCCTAGACATGGTTCTCAAGTCTGCTTTCTTTATAAACATCAGATCTCCTACGCCTCTCTTTCTATAGTGGCTGCCTCTAGGTGATCTGGAACATTACGTTCAGGTGAGAAAGGAACATCCTTGATCTGCTCTTTGCCCCTCTCTCTCTCTCTTTTTTAACTGAGATTCTTAATGAGCATTTGTTCTTCAAAATCTGTTTAACTTTTTTCAAAAATTTTTAAAAAGTTTTATTGAAGTATAGTTGATTTACAATGCTGCGTTAATTTCTGCTGTACAGCAAAGTGATTCTGTTATACATATATATACATTCTTTTTTTTAAATATTTTTTCCATTATGGTTTATCATAGGATATTGAATATAGTTCTCTGTGCTCTACAGTAGGACCTTGTTGTTTTAGCCATTCTATATATAATAGTTTACATCTGCTAACCCCAACCTCCCACTCCATCCCTCCCCCAACCCCCTCTGAGTCTGTTTCTGTTTCAGATAGGTTCATTTGTGTCATATTCTAGATTCAACATGTAAATGCTATCATATGGTATTTGTCTTTCTCTTTCTGACTTCCCTTAGTGTGATTATCTCTAGTTGCATCCATGTTGCTGCAAATGGTATTATTCCATTCTTTTTTTATGGGTGGGTAATGTTCCACTTTGTGTGTGTGTATAGATAGATAGATAGATAGATAGATAGATAGATAGATAGATATCTCATCATCTTCTTTATCCATTCATCTATCGATGGACATTTAGGTTGTTAACATGTCTTGACTATTGTGAATATATTGTGAATAGTGTTGCTATGAACATAGGGGTGCATGTATCTTTTTGAATTATAGTTTCGTCTGGGTATATGCCAGGTAGTGGGATTGCTGGATCATATGGTAATTCTATTTTTAGTTTTCTGAGGAAGCTCCATACTGTTTTGCAAAGTGGCTGTACCAGCTTACACTCCCACCAACATATAGGAGGTTTCCTTTTTCTCCACATCCTCTCCAGCATCTGTTACTTGTAGACTTTTTAATGATGGCCATTCTGACTGGTGTGAGGTGGTACCTCACTGTATTTTTTTTAATTTTATTTTTTATTGAAAGTGGGCATAGAGGGAGCCTACCTCAACATAAAAAAGGCCATATATGACAAACCCACAGCAAACATTATTCTCAGTGGTGGAAACTGAAGGCATTTCCTCTAAAATCAGGAACAAGGCAAGGGTGCCCACTCTCGCTACTATTATTCAACAAAGATTTGGAAGTCCTAGCCATGGTGATCAGAGAAGAAAAAGAAATAAAAAGAATCCAAATTGGCAAAGAAGAAGTAAAAGTGTCACTGTTTGCAGATGACATGATACTATATGTAGAAAATCCTAAAGATGCTACCAGAAAACTACAAGAGCTAATCAATGAATTTAGTAAAGTTGCAGGATACAAAATTAATACACAGAAATCTCTTGCATTCCCATACACTAACAATGAAAGATCAGAAAGAGAAATTAAGGAAACAATCCCATTCTCTACTGCAACAAAAATAATAAAATATCTAGGAATAAACCTACCTAAGGAGGCAAAAGACCTGTACGCAGAAAACTATAAGATACTGATGAAAGAAATCAAAGACGACACAAACAGATGGAGAGATATGCCATGTTCTTGGACTGGAAAAAATCAATATTGTGAAAATGACTATACTACCCAAAGCAATCTATAGATTCAATGCTTCTCTTTAACTTTTATTTACTGCTATTTGGCATTTAGATGTTGGCTTTTCCAATCTTGTTCCCAAATTACTGGGCTCTCTATTCCCTCATCGTTTTGCTTGTGAACTGGCCAGTTCTTGCCTGACTTCATCTTTATCTTGTAGCTCCTTCCTTGAAGCATTGAGGAACACTTCCAGGCACCCTCTGGGGAACACTTAGGTCTGTAATAGACCCCACCAACATACATGATTCAATCACAGTAGAATTTCATTTCTTTTTCTGTAGAGTACAATGATAGTTTGAACTAAAATATTGCCTGCCATGTCAGTAAACAAAGGACGTTGCAGCCATCAAGCCATCACATTACAGCCACTGGATGGTGAGCCCTGAGGAAACTCAGGATGGAGACAAACAGGCTGCCCACTGCCAAGCCCATCTAGCAGTCAGCCACTGTAGCCACCTGTGATAGTGCAACAGAGGAAACTCAGGATGAGAAAACACACGATACTGGCCCCAGATAGCTGAAGTGCATATCAAAGTTCAGTGAGCCCAGACTCTTGCATCTTCCCATACATAGAAAAGAGCTAAATTCCCTAAACTGAGCTATCTGGTCTTCTTTAATTAATAGTAATCTTTTGATGTTCCAACTACCTGGTCTTTGTTGCAGAAGCTCCTGTATATCCTGGCTTCCCCCCTTGCCTCTTTGAACAGTCTCTCAGAGTTATTTGAGATGCTTCCTCCCAGGCTTGAAGTCCTAAGAATGTTTGCTGAATAAAACATAGCTCTCAACTTTTAGGTTGTGCAGTTTTTTCAGTCGACAATAGTAAATAAGTTACAGAATACCCTCCTCCATCCCAGGCAGATCAAGATTCTGTGTTCTTACAAAGATACCCTTATGGTTTCTCTGGGGATTATTCCCATTCTAGCCAATTGGAAGGGGAAAAAGAGCACAGGATTCAACAAGGGAGATTTTTAGTGTTCAGGTCTGGAAGTGGCACACATCACTTCCATTCATATTCTGTTGACAAGAATTCAATTAAATGTTTGATTTCAGGCTAGGAAAAATAGTGCCAGGAAGAAAAGGACAATATGGATTTTGGTTAGTAAGTTGCAGTCTCCGCTACAATACCTAAATTCAGTAAAAAAAAATAGGATTTGAAAGATATTTTGTGGATTAAAACAAACAGTGCATATAATGTAGTGTACGGGGGGGAAGAAATTTTCTTCTACCCTTCTAGGTTCATCTGGCTGGTCTAAGAATTAAGTTGACATGAGACAAATTAACAGGAGAAAATCAAACAGAACTTTAATAACATGTATACATGGGAGAGACCCAGGAAAACAGACTCATCAAAATGGCTGAAACCCTCACCTTAAATACCCTGATCTCCAGCTCTGTAACAGTGTGCTTTCATTGAGCATTAATAGTATTTGATAAAATGAATGTTACCAAGAATGAATAATTAGGAAATTTAATTGTATTTAATTGTATTTATTTGCACCAACAATTGTATCCTTGATAATTTATTTGAAAGAATTTTATATTCTTTTTTATTTTTTTACATCTTTATTGGAGTATAATTGTTTTACAGTGGTGTGTTAGTTTCTGCTTTCTAAAAAAGTGAATCAGCTATACATATACATATATCCCCATATCTCCTCCCTCTTGCATCTCCCTCCCACCCTCCCTATCCCACCCCTCTAGGTGGTCACAAAGCACCGAGCTGATCTCCCTGTGCAATGTGGCGGCTTCCCACTAGCTATCTATTTTACATTTGGTAGTATATATATGTCCATGCCACTCTCTCACTTTGTCCCAGCTTACCCTTCCCCCACCCTGTGTCCTCAAGTACATTCTCTATGTCTGCGTCTTTATTCCTGTCATACGCTTAGGTTCTTCAGAACTATTTTATTTTATTTTTTTTTAGATTCCATATATATGTGCTAGCATATGGTATTTGTTTTTCTCTTTCTGACTTACTTCACTCTGTATGACAGACTCTAGGTCCATCCACCTCACTACAAATAACTCAATTTCATTTCTTTTTATGGCTGAGTACTATTACATTGTGTATATATATGTATGTATGTATATATATATATATATATATATATATATATATATGCCGTATCTTCTTTATATATTCATCTGTTGATGGACACTTAGGTTGCTTCCATATCCTGGCTATTGTAAATAGAGCTGCAATGAACATTATGATACATAACTCTTTTTGAATTATGGTTTTCTCAGGGTATGTGCCCAGTAGGGGGATTGCTGGGTCATATGGTAGCTCTATCTTTAGTTTTTTAAGGAGCCTCCATACTGTTCTCCATAGTGGCTGTATCAATTTACATTCCCACCAACAGTGCAAGAGGGTTCCCTTTTCTCCACACCCTCTCCAGCATTTGTTGTTGGTTGATTTTTGGATGATGGCCATTCTGACTGGTGTGAGGTGATACCACATTGTAGTTTTGATTTGCATTTCTCTAATGATTAGTGATGTTGAGCATCCTTTCATGTGTTTCTTGGCAATTGTATATCTTCTTTGGAGAAATGTCTGTTTAGGTCTTCCACCCATTTTTGAATTGGGTTGTTTGTTTATTTGATATTGAGCTGCATGAGCTGCTTGTAAATTTTAGAGATTAATCCTTTGTCAGTTGCTTCATTTGAAAAAAAATTCTCCCATTCTGAGGGTTGTCTTTTCATTTTGTTTATGGTTTTCTTTGCTATGCAAAAGGCTTTAAGTTTCAATAGGTCCCATTTGTTTATTTTTGTTTTTATGTCCATTTCTCTAGGAGGTGGGTCAAAAAGGATCTTGCAGTGATTTATGTCATAGAGTGTTCTGCCTATGTTTTCCTCTAAGGGTTTTATAGTGTCTGACCTTACATTTAGGTCTTTAATCCATTTTGAGTTTATTTTTGTGTATGGTGTTAGGGAATGTTCTAATTTCATTGTTTTACATGTAGCTGTCCGGTTTTCCCAGCAACTTATTGAAGAGGCTGTCTTTTCTCCATCGTATATCCTTGCCTCCTTTGTCATAGATTAGTTGACCATAGGTGCATGGGTTAATCTCTGGGCTTTCTATCCTGTTCTATTGATCTATATTTCTGTTTTTCTGCCAGTACCATACTGTCTTGATTACTGTAGCTTTGTAGTATAGTCTGACATCAGGGACCCTGATTCCTCCAGCTCTGTATTTCTTTCTCAAGATTGCTTTGGCTCTTCAGGGTCTTCAGTGTTTCCATACAAATTGTGAAATTTTTTGTTCTAGTTCTTTGAAAAATGTCATTGGTAGTTTGATAAAGATTGCATTGAATCTGTAGTTTGCTTTGGGTAGTATAGTCATTTTCACAATGTTGATTCCTCCAATCAAAAAACATGGTATATCTCTCCATCTGTTTGTATCATCTTTAATTTCTTTCATCAGTGTCTTATAATTTCTGCATACAGGTCTTTTGTCTCCTTAGATGGGTTTATTCCTAGGTAATTTATTCTTTTTGTTGCAATGGTAAATGGGAGTGTTTTCTTAATTTCTCTTTCAGATTTTTCATCATTAGTGTATAGGAAAGCAAGAGATTTCTGTGCATTAATTTTGTATCCTGCTACTTTACCAAATTCATTGATTAGCTCTAGTAGTTTTCTGGGAGCGTCTTTAGGATCTCTATGCATAGTATCATGTTATCTGCAAACAGTGACAGCTTTACTTCTTCTTTTTCTGATTTGGATTCCTTTTATTTCTTTTTCTTGTCTGATTGCTGTGGCTAAAACTTCCAAAACTATGTTGAATAATAGTGGTGAGAGTGGACAACCTTTTCTTGTTCCGGATCTTAGAGGAAATGGTTTCAGTTTTTCACCATTGAGAATGATGTTGGCTGTTGGTTTGTCATATATGGCCTTTATTATGTTGAGGTAGGTTCCCTCTATGCCTACTTTCTGGAGGGTTTTTATCATAAATGGGTGTTGAATTTTGTCAAAAGTTTTTTCTGCATCTATTGAGATGATCATATGGTTTTTTTCCTTCAATTTGTTAATATGGTTTATCACATTGCTTGATTTGTGTGTATTGAAGAATCCTTGCATTCCTGGGATAAACCCCACTTGATCATGGTGTATGAGCCTTTTAATGTGCCGTTGGATTCTGTTTGCTAGTATTTTGTTGAGGATCCTTGCATCTATGTTCATCAGTGATATTGGCCTGTAGTTTTCTTTCTTTGTGACATCTTTGTCTGGCTTTGGTATCAGGGTGATGGTGGCCTCATAGAATGAGTTTGGGAGTGTTCCTCCCTCTGCTATATTTTGGAAGATTTTGAGAAGGATAGGTGTTAGCTCTTCTCTAAATGTTTGATAGAATTCGCCTGTGAAGCCATCTGGTCCTCGGCTTTTGTTTGTTGAAAGATTTTTAATCACAGTCTCAATTTCATTGCTTGTGATTGGTCTGTTTATATTTTCTATTTCTTCCTGGTACAGTCTCAGAACGTTGTACTTTTCTGAGAATTTGTCCATTTCTTCCAGGTTGTCCATTTTATTGGTATATAGTTGCTTGTAGTAATCTCTCATGATCCTTTTTATTTCTGCAGTGTCAGTTGTTACTTCTCCTTTTTCATTTCTAATTCTATTGATTTGAGTCTTCTCCCTTTTTTTCTTGATGAGTCTGGCTAATGGTTTATCAATTTTGTTTATCTTCCCAAAAAAGCAGCTTTTAGTTTTACTGAGCTTTGCTATGGTTTCCTTTATTTCTTTTTCTTTTATTTCTGATATGATCTTCATTATTTCTTCCTTTCTGCGAACTTTGGAATTATTTTATTCTTCTTTCTCTAATTGCTTTAGGTGTAAGGTTAGGTTGTTTATTTGAGATGTTTCTTGTTTTTTGAGGTAAGATTGTATTGCTATAAACATCCCTGTTAAAATTGCTTTTGCTGCATCCCATAGATTTTGGGTCGTCATGTTTTCATTGTCATTTGTTTCTAGGTGTTTTTTGATTTCCTCTTTGATTTCTTCAGTGATCTCTTGGTTATTGAGTGGTGTATTGTTTAGCCTCCATGTGTTTGTATTTTTTACAGATTTTTTTTTGTAATTGCTATCTAGTCTCACAGTGTTGTGGTCGGAAAAGATACTTGATACAATTTCAATTTTGTTAAATTTACCAAGGCTTGATTTGTGACCAAAGATATGATCTATCCTGGAGAATGTTCCATGAGCACTTGAGAAGAAATTGTATTCTGTTGTTTTTGGTTGGGATGTCCTATAAATATCAATTAAGTCCATCTTGTTTAATGTATCATTTAAAGCTTGTGTTTCCTTATTTATTTTCATTTTGGATGATCTATCCATTGGTGAAAGTGGGGTGTTAAAGTCCCCTCTATGATTGTGCTACTGTCGATTTCCCCTTTTATGGCTGTTAGCATTTGCCTTATGTATTGAGGTGCTCCTATATTGGGTGCATAAATATTTACAATTGTTATGTCTTCTTCTTGGATTGATCCCTTGATCATTATGTAGTGTCCTTCTTTGTATCTTGTAATAGTGTTTGTTTTAAAGTCTATTTTGTCTGATATGAGAATTGCTACTCCAGCTTTCTTTTGATTTTCATTTGCATGGAATATCTTTTTCCATCCCCTCACTTTCAGTCTGTATGTGTCCCTAGCTCTGAAGTGGGTCGCTTGTAGACAGCATATATATGGGTATTTTTTTTTGTATCCTTTCAGCCAGTCTATGTCTTTTGATTGGAGCATTTAATCCATTTACTTTTAAGGTAATTATCGATATGTATGTTCACATTACCATTTTCTTAATTGTTTTGCGTTGGTTATTGTAGGTCTTTTCCTTCTCTTCTATTTCCTGCGTAGAGTAGCTCCTTTAGCATTTGTTGTAAACTTGGTTTGGTGATGCTGAATTCTCTTAGTTTTTGCTCTTCTGTAAATATTTTAATTTCCCCCTCAAATCTGAATGAGATCCTTTCTGGATAGAGTAATCTTTGTTGTAGGTTTTTCCCTTTCATCACTTTAGATATGTCCTGCTATGCCCTTCTGCTTTGCAGAGTTTCTGCTGAAAGATCAGCTGTTAACCTTATGGGGACTCCCTTGTATGTTATTTGTTGTTTTTCCTTGCTGGTTTTAATATGTTGTCTTTGTATTTAATTTTTGATAGTTTGATTAATATGTGTCTTGGCCTGTTTCTCCTTTGATTTATCCTGTATGGGACTCTCTGTGCGAAGTGGACCTGATTGACTATTTCCTTTCCCATATTAGCAAAGTTTTCAACTATAATCTTTTCAAATATTTTCTCGGTCCCTTTCTTTTTCTCTTCTTCTTCTGGGACCCCTATATTTCGAATGTTGGTGTGTTTAATGTTGTCCCAGCGTTCTCTGAGATTGTCCTCAGTTCTTTTCATTCTTTTTTCTTTATTCTGCTCTGCTGTAGTTATTTCCACTATTTTATCTTCCAGGTCACTTATCCGTTCTTCTGCCTCAGTTATTCAGCTATTGATTCCTTCTAGAGAATTTTTAATTTCATTTATTGTGTTGTCCATCATTGTTTCTTTGCTCTTTAGTTCTTCTAGGTCCTTGTTAAACGTTTTTTGCATTTTCTCCATTCTATTTCCAAGATTTTGGATCATCTTTACTATCACTACTCTGAATTCTTTTTCATGTAGACTGCCTGTTTCCTCTTCATTTGTTTGGTCTGGTGGGTTTTTACCTTGCTCCTTCATCTGCTGTGTTTTTCTCTTTCTTCTCATTTTGCTTCACTTACTGTGTTTGGGGTCTCCTTTACTGAGGTGCACGTTCGTAGTTTCCATTGTTTTTGGTGTCTGCCCGCAGTGGCTAAGGTTGGTTCAGTGGGTTGTGTAAGCTTCCTGGTGGAGGGAACTGGTGCCTGTGTTTGGTGGATGAGGCTGGATCTTTTCTTTCTGGTGGGCAGGACCACGTCCAGTGGTGTGTTAAGAGGTGTCTGTGACCTTATTATGATTTTACTCAGCCTCTCTGCTAATGGGTGTGATTTTGTTCCTGTCTTGTTAATTGTTTGGCATAGTGTGTCTAGCTTGCTGTTCGTTGAGTGGAGCTGGTTCTTAGCATTGAGATGGAGATCTCAGGAAAAGCTTTTGCCATTTGATTTTATGTGGAGCTGGGAGGTCTCCAGTGGACCAATGTCCTGAACTCGGCACTCCCACCTCAGAGACACAGGCCTGACACACAGCCAGAACACCAAGACTTTGTCAGCCACACAGCTCAGAAGAAAAGGGAGAAAAAAAGAAAGAAAACTGAATAAAATAAAATAGATTTTTAAAATTATTAAAAATAAAAATAAAACGTAATAAAAAGAAAGAAAGAAGAGAACAACCAAACCAAGAAACAAATCCACCAATGATAACAAGCACTAAACATTATACAAAAACCAAACAAAACAATCAAAAAAATCCAGACAGGCAGAACCCTAGGACACTGGTAAAAGCAAAGCTATACAGATAAAATCGCACAAAGAAGCATACAAATACACACTGACAAAAAGAGAAAAAGGAAAATATATATATATATATATCTATATAAAAAAAAAATAGGAAACGAGCAACCAAATCAATAAATAAATCTACCAATGATAATAAACTCTAAATACTAAACTAAGATAAACATAAAATACTAAACTAAGATAAACATAAAACTAGAAACAAATTAGATGCAGAAATCAAACCCCAAGTCTACAGTTGCTCCCAAAGTTTACCGCCTCAATTTTGGGATGATTCATTCTCTATTCAGGTCTTCCAGAGATGCAGGGTACATCAAGTTGATTGTGGAGTTTTAATCAGCTGCTCCTGAGGCTGCTGGGAGAAATTTCCCTTTCTCTTCTTTGTTTGCACAGCTCCTGGCATTCAGCTTTGGATTTGGCCCGCCTCTGTGTGTAGGTTGCCTGAGGGCGTCTGTTCTTCCCTTAGACAGGACTGGGTTAAAGTAGCACCTTATTCAGGGGCTCTGGCTCATTCAGGCTGGGGGGAGGGAGGGGTATGTAATGCGGGGCAGAGGCCAGTGTGACATTGCAACAGCCTGAGGCACACTGTGTGTTCTCCCGGGGAAGTTGTCCCTGGATCATGGGACCCTGGCAGTGGCGGGCTGCACAGGCTCCCAGGGGTGGAGGGGTGGATAGTGACCTCTGCTTGCACACAGACTTCTTGGTGGCTGTAGCAGCAGCCTTAGCATCTCATGCCCATCTCTGGTGTCTGTGCTGGCCACAGCTTGTGCCCATCCCTGGATCTCATTTAGGCTGTGCTCTGATTCCCTTCTCCTTGCTCACTCCAAAACATTGGTCTCTTGCTCTTAGGCAGTTCCAGACTTTTTCCTGGACTCCCTCCTGGCTAGCTGTGGTGCATTAGCCCCCTTCAGGCTGTGTTCACGCAACCAACCCCAGTCCTCTCCCTGAGATCTGACCTCTGAAGCCGGAGCCTCAGCTCCCAGCCCCTGCCCGCCCCAGCGGGTGAGCAGACAAGCCTCTTGGGCTGGTGCATGCTGGTCGGCACCGATCCTCTGTGCGGGAATCTCTCTGCTTTGTCCTCTGCACCCGTGTTGCTGTGCTCTCCTCCATGGCTCCGAAGCTTCCCCCCTCTGCCACCTGCAGTCTCCGCCCATGAAGGGCCTTCCTAGTGTGTGGAAACCTTTCCTGCTTCACCTCCTTCCCACTGGTGCAGGTCCTGTCCCTGTTCTTTTGTCTCTGTTTTTTCTTTTGCCCTACTCAGGTACGTGGGGAGTTTCTTGCCTTTTGGGAAGTCTGAGGTCTTCTGCCAGCATTCAGTAGGTGTTCTGTAAGAGTTGTTCCACATGTAGATGTATTTCTGATGTATTTGTGGGGAGGAAGGTGATCTCCACGTCTTACTCCTCTGCCATCTTGAAGGTCTCTCGAATTTTATATTCTTTACCAGTATCTAATGGGAATAAGTCAAATGCATTTTTACCTGTTGCTTTAAAAATGCATTTTGTGAAATGAATTATTCCTGAAGTTTGTAGATAGTTCTTTTGAGTTTTTAGGACTTCATCATAATTATTTTCTTTCTTTGCAGCAGGCATTTTGGAGATCAAAGATGGGGAGAAAAGATGCCTCCACTATAAAACTTCCTGTTGATCAGTACAGAAAGCAAATTGGTAAGCAATGAATTCCCTTTGATACATTCTTGTGAATTAAGATGAAGAAAAAGAGCAATTATGTGTGATATTAAGAAAATAACTTTTCTCTAATACATATGATGCACAGAATATGAATAACAAAGGACTGCACAGAATTTTAAAGGAACAAAAATCAGTTCAGCCCTGTTTACCTATGAAGAAATACCTTTTTTGTACTTATGATTTTTCAAAGCTCTTATAGATTTAATTAATTTGGTAAAGCAAAAATACTTTTATTGTTATTCTTAAGGCAAGGTGCTTGTGTATAATCAGTATTTTTAATGTTAACATCTGTTTAATTATTTATTTTTATCCTTATAAAATCTTTCAATTCTTTTGACTCTTAGTGAAAATAATGTGATAACCTCAAAATTCTCCATTAAAATTTTAACTTTGTAAAATGGTGGACTAGAGAGAAGTCCAGTCAGCAGCAAAGGAAGATAACAGGAAGCTTCTCTGTTTTAGACTATGCTCTATGTGCAGGATTTCCTACTCAATCTTTTCAAGGATGCATGGAGTATTTACAAAAAATTACCTCCATACTACGTCACAAACCAAGTCCCCTCAATTTTAAAGAATCAATATCCTGCAACCACAACTTTGAACAAAGTGTAGTAAATTAGAAATCAGTTGGAAGCCAAAAAGTTAACCTCCCCTTCCCCACCCGCTACCCTCTCTTCTTACATGTTCCTTCCTGTTGCCACCTGTTCCCATTCTTTTGGAAATTAAAATAATAATAATAATAATAATAATAAAACCTCTTCTAAATAACTGACAGATAAACAAAGAAGTTACAATACAAGTCAGAAAATAAGTAAAAGTAATTGATAACAATAGAGTATATACCTGTTTTATAAATATGATGCATAAGGTACACTCCAGAAGGGAAAAGATGTTTCTGCAAAACAAAGGAGATGAAAACAAAGTGAAAAATATTTAAAATATGTAACCAATTAAAAATTTACATGTAGAAAAATAAAGCCCTACTGTAAAGAAAATAATCTGGAAATCCAATAGTAAAATGGGCAAAAAATATGAGCAGGCAATTCATAAAAGAGGAAATCAAAATACACAAAACCAAACAACTATTACAATAAAAAATGCAATCAAAAAAATCTTATGAAAGTTTTAACTCACCTAACTGATGGATAATGCAAATTAAAATACAGTATTTCTGGCTATATTATTTCTTAGGAGAAGGTTTATGATATTTGATTTCTTTTGTATATATCTTCCTTCACTTATAGGATGCAGCATGAGTAAATAGTTTGGGTTGTTATATTATTTATGTGTTTAAACAGAAGGACTTACTTACCAGATTGAAGTGTGATCAAATGGAATGTGCTAAACCACATAAATAAAGAATAACCATATTGGGGATCAATCCACATCCAACTCTTAAATAAACAATTCTTAGAATTTTGATGAGTGTATATATCCATGTAACCACATATGCCAATCAAAATATAGAACATTTCCATCTTCTCAGATAGTTCTAGTCAGTCCTTACGCACACCCCCCATATGCAACCACTGTTCTGATTTCTATCATCACTAATGACAGAAAAATAAAATAAAGCATCAGCTAAGATTTTTATTGAAATTGAATTGTATCTAATGATCAATTTTTGAGAATAGACATACTAAAAAGCTAAAGTATTCTGTTCTATAAACATTGCATATCTTTCCTTTGATTTAGTTATATTCATACGTATAAGAGCCAAGAAAGAATAAGACAGAGAAAGTAATATAATTGTAAAGTCTCAGCCCTCTTCTTATACTAAATTGTTCTGAGGATTCTGTGTTATGCATTATGTTCCCATATAGAGTTCTCTTTCCTGTTTCACTTCCTCTTGAAAATATAAGCAGGCACAAGATCTACCCTTCTCACAGGATGCTTGTGAGATCCATAAAAAGTGTTAGAGCAGTTTATAAACTAGAGTGTTGCATGGACATGAGTTATCCTGGGTATACTTTGCAAATACAGTAATCATGATCAAACAAAATATACTAAAATTAAAATAGTGAGGGTATACTTTTGTTTACTCTTTTTAAGGATAATGCACTGCAGTGTTTAGATTTTCATGTATATACTATAGCGCATTATAGTAATATTATGTAAGTAATAATAATAATATGTAAGATTTTGTAAAGAGAGAAAAAATGAAATAGAAAAGATATTAATTAGTTAATTAATTAGGATATTAACTAATTCGAGAATTTTCTCAAGGAAAGATTTTTTTTTCTCACTTAATGTGTCAGAGTTAGAAAGTACCAGAAGCCTCAACTCATACTAATGATGATAGATGGTCTATCACCGACACGGTCTTCCTTACATGGAGTTCTATGTAGACGTTTTCCCAGATACGATCCAAAATGTGAGGAGGGAATAAAGCAACTAGAATTATTTTAAGAAGATATTTCAGTATTGGTGGTAAAAAACGAAGTACAAATAGCAAATAAACTGAGTATCACAGTGTTTTTTTTTTTAGTATTCAAGCTGTTAGTAAGCTAATTTAGATTGCTAATAAAGTTTCACAATGAATAGAGGCGTTGTATGTGTGCAGTGCTCACTTGTTACTAAATCTCATTTATTTATGTAATTTTTGTATGGTCAGTCAGTAACTGTACTTGGCAAAACCAGTGCCATTTTTGAATGATGATTTCAATATCACTGTTTAATATTTGTCTTCCACTAAAAGTTTTGCCTTTTTAATTATGTAATAAATGACAGTGATTAATGGCTTTCACAAAAAGCCTTTCTTACAATAGTCTTTGCTCAGGTAAGAATCAAATGAGCTGACACTGTGACTGGAAACACCTCGTACATAGAGAATTTTCACATTAAATGGACACTATGTTAATTACTGTATCGTGATATTGAAATGTGTAGTGAACTGAGATGGAATACCCTTCTCACTTTCAAGGCAGTAAACTAAGAAAAACTGAATATTCTGAAATATTGTTGACTGCAAGGGGAAATAAATTGGTTTGGGCCTTACATTTCTTCAGAAATAATGTTTTAAAAATATATAGTGTGAGACTGGCTAATATTACATGTATTATTCTAGAGATAAATTATTTCAAAATTGGAAAAGAATAGAATTTTTAAAACTTCTAACATAAGATATTTTGTAAATAGATATTATTAAATATATGAGGCCAAATAATACATGTGCTAGGTAAATCATATAAAAATTATAACTAATTTACTTATAAATTCCTATTTTCTTATATAACAGAAGTATTATAGGCATCTTGTGCCACGCATATCTTATTTCATCCTCATAGTAGTCCTATAGGAGCTATTGTTAGCTTCATTTTTTACAGATCAGGAAAATACAGCACAGATGGGTTAAAGAACTTTCTCAAGGTGCTACATTTGGTAAGAGGTAGAGCCAGGACTCCGTTCCAAGAAACTGACCACAGAATCCCTTCACTATACTGCTTCCCTGGGGCCAAAGACTATATTAGGTACTGGCAGATGCAAAAATAATTAAGTCATAAGATCTGAGTTCATGGAATTGGCGGTATAATAGCACTATGGCTGTTATGACTGTCTGAGGAAACTCTGGTCATAATTTAGAAATACAAAGTCCAAAATAAATTCTGGTATTTCTTAATTCTCTCTATATTTTTAAAACTCCTGATGTTATTACTGTAGTTTATTCAGTAAAAATTCATATATAATGGTATACGTATTTACTATTTCCTCTATTCCTAATTCTGTTTTATGTCCCAGACTTTCTATCTAAAATAGTGCCGGTAGACATCATTTTTTAGAATTTCCTAGAATATATGCCTGCTTGTGGCAAATTCTCAGTTTCTTTTTTTAAAAAATGATATTGATATACCATTATTTCTGAAATATGTTATCTCTGGCTATAGAATTTGCATTTAGAAGGTTTTGTTTTTATTTCATTGTGTGTTCTTTCAATATATGAAAATATCACTCCTTTGCATTTTGTCTATTATTTTTACTCCTAGGAACTCAATCGAAATGTTACTTCTTTAAGAATAATCTTTTTTTTTTAAACCTCCTTTTAAGATTTTCTGTGTCTTTGGATTTCTGCAGTTTCACTAAGATGAGTCTAAGTATAGGTTTGATTTCATTTATTCTATTTGGGGTTTACTGGGCTTCCTGTTGTTGTAGATTCATTTTTTTAAATATGTTCTTGAAAATTCTTATCCATTTTTTCCTGAAAATATTACCCCAGTTTCATTCTTTTTCTCTCATTTTTGGCAAATACCAGATATTCTATTGCTGTACAATAGAAAGGTGCATTTTCAGCTTTACTAAATGCTGGTAAATTACTGTCTAAAGTGGATGCACTCATTATTTTACAGTCACAGAAATGATGTAAAATGTCGTCTATTTCTCCATATCTCTTTCTTACTTTTTAGACTTAAAATTTTTGCCAATCTCATACACATAAAACTGTATTCATTCTTATTTTAGTTTTCATTTTATTACTTACTAAGATTAATCATCTAATATATTTATTGATCTTTTGATTTCTCTCTTTTGCAAATCTATTGGTGCTATTTTTCTTTTTCTTTTTTTTGTGAGTAGACTTTTAACTACTATTCTTTTCTTTCATTCTTTTTTTTTCATCTGTTAATAGATCTATATTTTCTTGAACCAATTTGTGTAACATCCTGGGATGAAGCTGAATGAAATCTACTGAGTTGGTTTTCTCTCAATGCATTGTTTCATTTCTTTATTTATACTGATAATAATTCTCTGTTACTTTATTCCATTATCCAATTTGCTTCTTGCTTTGGAAATACCTTACTTGTTTAGTTACTATAGCTTTTATACTTTTATACGTTTTTTTTATAGTCTTTAAAGTGGTAGGACAAATCATCACCCTTATGTGTTGTTTTTAAAACTTGTCTCAACTACTCTTTGTCCTCTATCCACTCATGTGAATTTTAAAATTAACTTTGAATAGTCATGAAAAAGGCCACTGGTAGTCAAATTTGAATTCCATGGGATTTGTAGATTACTTTGCAGAGAACTTATGTCTTTATATGTGAAAATTCATATCAATTTTATCTTTTGAAATGATCCTATGGCTGATAAATTCAATAATTTTTTTATTATTTTCTTCATAAAGTTATTGAGTATTTTTGAGCTAAACAGAAGTGATACATAATTTATTTGCTATTATTGTGTAATTTTTTTGCTAATATAAAATTATATTTTGTAATTGGCTCTTGCTGCTATATAAACATGGTAATGAGTTTTAATTATTAACCTTGTACTAAGCAACCTGACTGCATTTTATTAGTAGTAATAATAATTTGTAATTTCTTTTGATTTTCTATATAGATGATTTTCTAATAGGCATAATTAATTTTTTTTTAACCTTTGTATTTTATCTTTCATATCTTGTTATGTTGTGCTTTTCAAGTAGTGGATATAAATTACTGACTTTTAAGAAAACACTTCAGTCGTTTTGCCATTATGTATAATACAGCTCTAGGGTTTTGGTACATACTTTTTGTTGGACTAAGGAAATTCCCCTTTGTTCTTAGTTTGCTAAGAGTTTGTTTTTCTTTTTTAAAATAATAAAGTATGTTGAATTTTATTGAATTTTTTTCTGTATCTGTTGGAAGGATATTTTTGTTATTTTGGCAAATTGTATTTATAGATTTTCAAATGTTAAACTATCCTTGCATTACTGATATATATCCTACTTTGTCTTGATATTTTTTAATACACAGCTGAATTTAGTTTACTAATAATTTAAGATTTTTTTAACATCCTTCTTCATGCATGAAATTGGCACATAACTTTCCATTCTCTTGCCATCTTTGTTCAGTTTTAGTTTCAGAGTCATATAAGATTTCTATAATGAATTGGAGAAATATTTTTTTTATATGCACCAGGATAGGTTATATAAATTTGGAAATATGACTTTCTGGAATGTTTATAAAACTCCCTAGCAAAACCCCTGTCTGAAGCTTTTTAGGTGAGTAGACTTTTAACTACCTTTTTTTTCCATCAGTTAATAGATCTATATTTTCTTCAGCCAATTTGGGTAACATATTCAGTGATAAAGTTGAATGGAAAATATCAAATATATTCATAAACAGTTATGCATAAAATTTTCTTAATATTTTAAAATTATAACTGTAATTTCTATTTTTAATTGATGTTATTTAATTTAACTCTATCTCTTTTTTCATCATCACTTGAGATTTGTTTAAATTTTTTAGACACTTTAAAGAATTAGCTTTTGTTACTAGATTTTATTATTTCCTTTTCCATAATTCTACTGTTGTCTCTGATTTCCTTCATTGTAATTCTTTAACTTGTCTCTTTCTTTTATAATTATTTGAGTTGAGTTCTTCACTATTTGCTTTTCAAACATTTTTTTACTAATGTATTCATTTAATGGATCAGTTTTCTTCACTACATTATTGGCTCTATTATATTATTTTAGAGCTTTCTTGAGTTATATACAGTTATCCCTCAGTATCTGCCAGGGATTGGTTCCAGGACCCTCTACAGGTACCAAAATCCATGGATGCTCAAGTCCCATAGTTGACCTTTGTATTAATGGCTCTGCACCTATGGATTCAACCAACCTTGAATTGTGTGGTACTGTCTGTATTTACTGGAAAAAAATCTTTCTAAAAGTGGACCTACATGGTTTAAACCCATGTTGTTCAAGGGTCAACTGTGTATATATATATATGCATTTCAAATTGATTTGCAACCTTATTGTTTTCTGTTCAGAAAATGTTTTTAGAATAATGTTAGTTTTTGATATTAAGCTCTTCTCTATTGCTTACTATATATATGGTCAATTTTGTTAACATTCTCTCTGTGCTTGCAAAGGATAGGTATCCTCTAATATTGGGATGCAGTACTGCTTATATTAATTGTGGTGTTCAAATCTATTTTGTACTTAATATGAATGTATGAGCTGTCATTCTGTGAGAAAGAATAATTAAAATATTCTCACTAATTCCATGAAGCTGTCAATTCTTGTAATTCTGTCATTTTTTACTTTGTATATTTTGAGGTTATGTTTTTGTTGCATAGCATTTCTAAATTGGTATATATTTCTGATAATTATTCCCCCTTTTCTATTAAATGTTGGTCTTTATAAAGTGCTATTAATTTTTTTTCAGAGAATCTTTTTGTCTTAAATTAATGTTGGTAAAGACCTTTCTTTTGTTTAGTATTCTGATTGACATTTTTGTTCCTACCCTTTTACTTTCATCTAGACTTTAATGTTATATTTTATGATTTTGATACAGCCTAAGAATCTTTGTTTTGGGGCAAGCAAATTTAATCATATATTATTTACTGTGAATAAAAAATCTAAATATATTTCCACAATTTTATTTTGTATTTTTTATCTCTGGTGGTTTTTCCTTGCTAATCTCTACCCTAACCTTCTTTCCAAAAAAAATTGGATTGTCTTTTTTTTTTCTTTCTTTCAAATTTTAAAGTTTTACTTTCTATTTCTTTCTCTATTTTCTTTTTTTGTTTGTTTGTTTGTTTAATTTTTTCATCCTTCAAATGTTATCTGGTATATTTGACTTAGTGAAAGCTAAAGTGTATCAATATGTTTATTTATCCTAAACAATATAAAGATTTTTAACTCTTTATATCTGATTACTTTTTCCTGTTGTTCATGTTGTTGTATGTATTACTTTCTCTCTTGTTTTTAACGGGATAATAGTTATTATTTTTAACTTTTTTTTTTTTAACTTTTTAACCACCAATAATTACTTAGATCTAACTTTATGTTTGCTCTCGTTACTAACCACTACCTCTTATATTTTACATCTTCCTCCTGGTGAAGTTTCCTTGCTCCTTTTGCCTGAATGCAAATATCTATTAGGGAAAAATTCCTCTGTCTCTGCTTAAAAGACAATATTGTTACATTGTACTCACACTTGAATTATTGTTTCAGGTGTTTCTGATGAGAACTCATCCATTAGTCTAATTGTCATTTCTTTTTGGTGTATTTTTTTCCTGTCATTAAGAATTTTTTAACATATTTTTCAGCTTTAATTTAATGCAAATGTTTATTTTTATTGGTAAAAAGAAAGAAAGGGGGTGGGCTTCAGAATTGATGTGATTCTTCATCCTGGGGATTCTCGTCTTTCTTAAGTTTCAGAAGGACTTCAATCTCTGATTTTTTTTTTTTTTTGGAAAGACTTTCCTCCTCTCTAATCTCTCCTTCTGGAATTCCTATTATGTATAAGTTCAGTCTTCACATTATAGCATCCATATCTCTTAAAATCATTTTTATATTTTATATCACTGTCCTACTCTGGGTTACTTCTCAGATCTACCTTCCCTTTGACTAACATTCACAAATTCTTTCTTTTTCTCTCTCTCATTTATTTCTTACTATGTCTAACTTGCACCCATAGATGTATCATTTCAGTGACCTTTTTTGTCCTGGGTAAAAGGTCTATTTCATCATTTAAAAAAAATCATTCTGTTTTTATTCTGTTCCTTAATTTTTTCCTCTTTAATTATTTTAAATACCAAGTTTATATATTCTTTCAGGTTTTTTTAAATTATTTCTTCTTCTTATGGTACCAACTTTCCCATTTGTTGTATTGGCTTATTTATTCTATGTCATGCTATTTTCTTCTTTTTCTTTCTTTTTTTTTGATCTCTTTGTGCTTTATGGTTCTGAGTTTGTGTGTATGTATTCAGCTTCAACAGAGGTTTGTTTTTGTTTCTGTTTTCTCCCTCTGTGAGAGTCCCAGCAGTCTGAATTATGAAATATTCTTATGGAACAGTGTTCAATTTTTTATTGACAATGGGGATTTTATAGATTTTGAACTATTATTTTGGACTTATTTCTTGGCCTAGGATTCCCACAATTTGGACTTCATACCTTGTTTTGGGTCTAACAGTATTAAGATTTGTATTTCTCACAGGAGACACATCTATCTTCCACACCCAGAACTTAGAGGAAGCAGAAAGATTCCTTGCTATTTCTCCAAACAAGCACAGAATTACTTTTTGTATGTTTTGGTCAGTCCTTTGAGAACCTCAACTTTATCCATATATCTCACAGTGGCACTATACAGGTCTGGGCCTTTAAAATCTAATGTGCAAGCCTCTTGACGTCTAATACAGGCACTAATATGACCACCCCGACTTCTGCACCCAGGACCACCAGGACATCAGCTGGAA
The DNA here is from genome assembly GCF_949987535.1 of Balaenoptera acutorostrata. Taxonomy (NCBI): domain Eukaryota; kingdom Metazoa; phylum Chordata; class Mammalia; order Artiodactyla; family Balaenopteridae; genus Balaenoptera; species Balaenoptera acutorostrata. The sequence goes on from NC_080080.1 coordinate 43,726,414, forward strand.
CTAGCTGTCTTGCTTTGAGTTTTTTCCTTGTTTCTGGCATTTGAACATTTTCTCTATTTCCTTTATTTTATTATAAATATATGTATGTATGTGTGTATGTAAATATGTGTACATCTAATATTAAGAGCTTTATAGAATGTTTGTTTGTTTGTTTGTTTGTTTCCTACTGTTTCTATGTACTTATATCAGAGAAGGGTCCATCTCAGCCCACTCTACCATGTTTTCAGAACTGGAAATCCTCTTAACATTTAACTTTGCTGATTGCACACACTGCTTCCTTTCTACCTTGTTTAAGTATTTATATTTTTATTTGTATCTACTAGGATTTAAACATTTTTGCAGGCAGAAGCTCTATCTAATTTTTGCATCCTTAATGATCATCCCTAATGATAGAAGGTACTTAATACAATGCAAAAGTCCCTAATTCTTAGGTAATTAAAATTCTATATGCCCTTTGTTTAACCTACTCTGTTTATATTATTTATTGTTTTGTAATTCCTCTTGAAATAATAAGCAGTATCTTTAACTAACTTGAAAACTCATTGATATATGCTGTTATTTAATTTTTCTGGAATTTGTTTTTTATCTTCTGTGTGATACTTTTTTGTTCTTTTCCTTTAATTTTATCTCTGTATCCCCAAGGGCACTTTACACATAGCAGCTACTTAAAAAAATATTTGTTGATTTTTTTTTGAGGGGGGGAGTGGTGGTTAAATACAAACTAAAGATTGAGATACTTTATAATACCTCTTACTTAACTACATTTCCGTCTGTTGGGGAGGAATAAACTTTCCTCTATCCATCTAGGTTCTTCTGGCTGGTCTAAGAATTAAATTGATATGAGACAGATTAATAGGAGAAAAATCAAACAAAAGTTTAAATAACATGTATACATAGGAAAGACCTAGCAAAAACTGATTAACTCACCAAAATGACTGAAACCCTCACCTTAAATACCATCTTTAGCTAAAAATAAAGGAGGACTTGGGGGTAGTAGTTTGGAATTTTAAAAGAGAGGAAGGTAATTCACATGCAGATGGAAAGCAAACTTTTGGTAAACAAATGTTTGCTGGGCCCTGCAGAGATAATGAAACACAGAGTTCACTCTGATCTGTAGGCACTGCAGAGTTTCACCCACCACACCCAGGCCCTATTCTTGCAGATATCTCTGGTGATAGCTCTATTCTTAGAACAAGCTCTCTACCTAAATTTTTTAAACAGGAGAAGGTCAAAGTTTCTTCCTGAGTCTTTTTGGGCCTTGATTGTTTTAAGCTCAAAATAATCTGCATGCCAAAGAGACATTTTGGGGTGGCAAATTTTGCTCCCCTACATGTATAAGTTGCTCTCCATATATTAAATTGTTGCTTGGTTAGCATTTTTAAAGTATTTTTCTGGGAAGTTAATTTATATCTCATAAGCAACTTGTTGCATTATCTTTGTAGCAACCCAAAGTAAAGTACTTGTTTCTTAGTACTTAATGACTTAATGTGCTGTTAAATGGTGATGATTAATGTTAAGTTGATTAACGTATGATTAATGTTAAGTTGTTCTGTGCAAGCATTGAAAAATTATCATTGTTTGAGTTGCCTCTATAACGTAATTTTAAAAGTTTGTGTGACATTTTTGTTTCTGAGGATTAATTTACCAGCTTCCTCTCTATAGCCTAGATACCCCTCAATAATTTTAAGGAAAATACTTTTTTCAAATTTACTTTTATAGATACCTCCTTTTTCTAAGTAAATATGTGGCATCATTTTGTATGACTAGCTAAGTATAAAAGTGTACAATGCTGATGAGAATCCATTAGATCTGTATTTTTTATTGTGTTTCTGGTTTTGTAATAATTTTCTTTTTATCAACTTGATTGATTAAAATTTTAATTATATTTTGCCTGTGACCATGCAATTTGTGATTTTATTCATTTTGCAGCTATCAAAATGCAGACTTTTTGTTTACTGGCATAGCTACTGGAGCTTGCTATAGAGTTCCATAAGAAAGACTATTGACCCTTGCTTTTGCAAAGAGTTTTCTATAGTTATTTGTAGTTTGTAATATAGTAGCTAAAAATTGTGTTCATATAGTAGTTGGAAAATTACTTTATATGCCAAATAGTATTGTTCTTTTATGTGTAATTATGGTAATATGAGAAAAGTAAGATTTCAAATAGCATTTTGCTTTTTAAGGAAGGGAGGATGGATTTGAAGCAGTTGAGAAATTATTCTAAAGATGTTATAGGAAATATAAAAGTCTTTGTTGTTGATTAGCAAATTTTATTATTTGTCAGTATTTTGGGCATGCTGTAAATAACTCATCTTCCAATAATTCATTTGAGTAATTAAATTTAGATTGCAAATTTTTCTTTTCAAATATTTTGACTCTTATCTCTTCGCTTTTCTATTGTATCTTAATTGGTGTGGTCTATATAAATGGACAATAAATTATATATCTTTGTTATAGAGATCAGACAGTGAATAGAACTTGGTATTCATCCCAGACAGAATTATGATTGAATGTGTTTGCAAGATTAAAGCACTGAATTTACTTTTTTCTAATTAAAGGCAATTAAAGATTTCCAGACACAAATAAAAGACAATGAATTGAGGAATAAGTGTAGGAGCAAGTCCATTTGCAGGTGAAAAGATGTGCCTTTGAAGCAGAACCAGCTGTATTTTCATTGAAAGAATAATAGTTGAGGAAGCTTTTCTGCATGTGCTTGCTTGATAGCATAATGTACTCATAAGCAGCTTATGCAGTATTCAGAAAATAACAGTGCATTAATTTTTAAAGCAGCAAAGGCAGAGGAAGAGCAGTACTGCCACATGATGATAATGAGTGTGGCTAGTGTAAAGTCTACTGTTCTAAGAAAGAAGAAAAAAAGTGAGCTTCTGAAAAATGAACATTTATAAAACAATAACCAGATATTCACATGATAATGAGCTTAGGCCACAATATCAACAAAGGGCAAAGATGCAGTCTTGTTTCTGGGCAAAGCTAAGGAATTAAAAAGCAAAAAGCCAAAAGCAGTTAAGTAATCTATTCTTTTATTAAACTAAGGAAACTGTCAGTAAACCTGTGGCACAGTAAACACAGACTATTACTTTAAATATAAAATAATTCATGGCATAAATGTAGGTTTTTATGTCGAATTAAATAAAGCATATAAATTACTCTATTCTTTCCTAAATTAATTTAATATGAGGAATGGAAAATGATAATATTGAGATATCAAAATATGATCTTTATTAAACGTATATTCTTATATCTACCCGTGATTCTTTATAGAAACAGTGCCCATGCTAAAGTTAAATATATTTTAATTATACTGAATAAGAAAGGAATTTTTAACATATATAATATCTACTGATTAGAAATTGTAAATGAAAATGGCTTTTTAAAGTATTCTGTTTAAAAATGCAGATACTACACAGATTGTTTGCAAAGTGTATATAAATAAAAATTATGAGAATGTAGGTATTATCCTTGCTATCAAAAAATTCAGGCATAATTCAAAAATTCTTTTGCATCAATGTTTTCTTTTTAGTTATTATTTTGCTCTTAGTTTATATTTATAATCCCTGTTTAAGACTTGAAACAGGAAATTCTGGTGATGATGTACAATGAGTTGTTAAGTATATGTTTTCAATTTGTATTTAACAGGAGAAATCAGAGACAGACTAGTTTGTTTTGTTAAAGTTGCTTGAATTGGGAACTACACACATATTATTAGGTAAATCTTAGTTTTCTGTCATTAGAAGTAACCTGAGATATAATCTTTTGGGGCATAAGGATGATTAAAATGATCCCAAAGAAAAGTATCCATTCCACTTTGCTCTTAGTTTTATAAAGTGTGAGCCAGGGCTAGAAATAGCCGTGAATCCAGAGTGAAAAAAGAAATAAACTTATTGTTCTCTTATCTCCTGGAATCAAGAAGTAATCAATTAACCTCTCTCTCTCATTTTCATCTTATTTCAAGTTGGCTTTCTGTCCTTTATCATGAAAATAATCCTGAAGAGTATCTAAGAAGATCCTCAAAAACTACCCAGATATTTTCCAACCAAGCCAGAGACTGTTACTCTCCAAGTCTAGGATCTTAAGTGATATTTAGTCTTTTTATTCTTTCTTCTTTTTTCTATTATGATCCAGCCTAAAAGATGAGAAAGAAATATTTAAATTTTTATAATGCTGTTTTAAGGAGAAATTGGTTGTGCAGAGAGGATGGGCAGGTCACTCTAGGAGCAAGTGAAGGTTGCTCAGGTTATCATTGGTTCAGGTTATCATTGTCAGTATTCTAGCTGGTCATAGTAGTTATAGTTTATGACCTTCCTTCTCCAATATTCATTCCAGATCTTCTTATCTCTAGCAAGAATCTGAGTTTGATGAGCCCTTTGCCATTAGTGGGTAACACAAATCTTCGTTCCTGAAGGTTCTAAGTGATTCTTCTTGTTATAAAGTCACACAGTTGACCTTTTTTTTAATATAGATATAGATGTATATTTATTTATTTATTTTTAACATTTTTATTGGAGTCTAATTACTTTACAATGGTGTGTTAGTTTCTGCTTTATAACAAAATGAATCAGTTATACATATACATATATCCCCATATCTATTCCCTCTTGCATCTCCCTCCCTCCCAAACTCCCTATCCCACCCTTCTAGCTGGTCACAAAGCAACAAGCTGATCTCCCTGTGCTATGTGACTGCTTCCCACTAGCTATCTATTTTACATTTGGTAGTGTATATATGTCCATATATACACTACCAATCTCTCACTTTGTCACAGCTTACCCTTCCCCCTCCCAGTGTCCTCAAGTCTAGTAGGTCTGCGTCTATATTCCCATCTTGCCCCTAGGTTCTTCATGATCTTTTTTTTTTTTTCTTAGATTCCATATATATGTGTTAGCATACAGTATTTGTTTTTCTCTTTCTGACTTACTTCACTCTGTATGACAGGCTCTAGGTCCATCCACCTCACTACAGATAACTCAATTTCATTTCTTTTTATGGCTGAGCAATATTCCATTGTATATATGTGCCACATCTTTATCCATTCATCTGTCGATGACCACTTAGGTTGCTTCCCTGTCCTGGCTATTGTAAATAGAGCTGCAATGAACATTGTGGTACATGACTCTTTTTGAATTATGGTTTTCTCAGGATATATACCCAGTAGTGGGATTGCTGGGTCGTATGGTAGTTCTATTTTTAGTTTTTTAAGGAACCTCTATACTGTTCTCCATAGTGGTTGTATCAATTTACTTTCCCACCAACAGTGCAAGAGGGTTCCCTTTTCTCCACACCCTCTCCAACATTTATTGTTTGTAGATTTTTTGATGATGGCCGTTCTGACTGGTGTGAGATGATATCACATTGTAGTTTTGATGTGCATTTCTCTAATGATTAATGATGTTGAACATTCTTTCATGTGTTTGTTGGCAATCTGTATATCTTCTTTGGAGAAATGTCTGTTTAGGTCTTCTGCCCATTTTTGGATTGGGTTGTTTGTTTGTTTTTTGATATTGAGCTGCATGAGTTGCTTGTATACTTTGGAGATAAATCCTTTGTCAGTTGCTTCATTTGCAAATATTTTCTCGCATTCTAAGGGTTGTCTTTTCGTCTTATTTATGGTTTCCATTGCTGTGCAAAAGCTTTTAAGTTTCATTAGGTCCCATTTGTTTATTTTTGTTTTTATTTCCATTTCTCTAGGAGGTGGGTCAAAAAGGCTCTTGCTGTGATTTATTTCATAGAGTGTTCTGCCTAGGTTTTCCTCTAACAGTTTGATAGTGTCTGGCCTTACACTTAGGTCTTTAATCCATTTTGAGTTTATTTTTGTGTATGGTGTTAGGGAATGTTTTAATTTCATTCTTTCACATGTAGCTGTCCAGTTTTCCCAGCACCACTTATTGAAGAGGCTGCTTTTCTTCATTGTATATTCTTGCCTCCTTTATCAAAGATAAGGTGAACAAATGCACATGCATTTATCTCTGGGCTTTCTATCCTGTTCCATTCATCTATATTTCTGTTACTGTGCCAGTACCACACTGTCTTGGTTACTGTAGCTTTGTAGTATAGTCTGAAGACTGGGAGCCTGATTCCTCCAGCTCCGTTTTTCTTTCTAAAGATTGCTTTGGCTATTCGGGGTCTTTTGTGTTTCCATACAAATTGTGAAATGTTTTGTTTTACTTCTGTGAAAAATGACAGTGGTAGTTTGATAGGGATTGCATTGAATCTGTAGACTGCTTTGGGTAGTATAGTCATTTTCACAATGTTGATTCTTCCAATCCAAGGACATGGTATATCTCTCCATCTATATGTATCATCTTTAATTTCTTTCATCAGTGTCTTATAATTTTCTGCATACAGGTATTTTGTCTCCTTAGGTAGGTTAATTCCTAGGTATTTTATTCTTTTTGTTGCAGTGGTAAATGGGATTGTTTTCTTGATTTCACTTTCAGATTTTTCATCATTAGTGTATAGGAATGCAAGAGATTTCTCTGCATTAATTTTGTATCCTGCTACTTTACCAAATTCACTGATGAGCTATAGTACTTTCCTGGTAGCATCTTTAGGATCCTCTATGTATAGTATCATGTCATCTGCAAACAGTGACAGCTTTACTTCTTTTCTGATTTGGATTCCTTTTATTCATTTTTCTTCTCTGATTGCTGTGGCTAAGACTTCCAAAACTATGTTGAATAATAGTGGTGAGAGTGGGCAACCTTGTCTTGTTGCTGATCTTAGTGGAAATGGTTTCAGTTTTTCACCATTGAGGACGATGTTGGCTGTGGGTTTGTCATATATGACCTTTATTATGTTGAGGTAAGTTCCCTCAATGCCTACTTTCTAGAGGATTTTTATCATAAATGGGTGTTGAATTTTGTCGAAAGCTTACTCTGCATCTATTGAGAAGATCATATGGTTTTTCTCCTTCAATTTGTTAGTATGGCGTATCACATTGATTGATTTGTGTATATTGAAGACTCCTTGCATTCCTGGGATAAACCCCACTTGATCATGGTGTATGATCCTTTTAATGTGCTGTTGGATTCTGTTTGCTAGTATTTTGTTGAGGATTTTTACATCTATGTTCATCAGTGATATTGGCCTGTAGTTTTCTTTCTTTGTGACATCTTTGTCTGGTTTTGGTATCAGGGTGATGGTGGCCTCATAGAATGAGTTTGGAAGTGTTTCTCCCTCTGCTATATTTTGGCAGAGTTTGAGAAGGATAGGTGTTAGCTCTTCTCTAATTGTTTGATAGAGCTTGCCTGTGAAGCCATCTGGTCCTGGGCTTCTGTTTGTTGGAAGGTTTTTAATCACATTTTCAATTTCAGTGCTTGTGATTGGTCTGTTGATATTTTCTGTTTCTTCCTGGTTCAGTTTCAGAAGGTTGTGCTTTTCTAAGAATTTGTCCATTTCTTCCAGGTTGTCCATTTTATTGGCCTATAGTTGCTTGTAGTAATCTCTCATGATCCTTTGTATTTCTGCAGTGTCAGTTGTTACTTCCCCTTTTTCATGTCTAATAATATTGATTTGAGTCTTCTCCCTTTTTTCTTGATGAGTCTGGCTACTGGTTTATCAATTTTGTTTACCTTCTAAAAGAACCAGCTTTTATCTTTATTGATCTTTGTTATTGTTTCCTTCATTTATTTTTCATTAATTTCTGATCTGATCTTTATGATTTCTTTCCTTCTACTAACTTTGGGATTTTTTTGTTCCTTTTTTCTAATTGTTTTAGATGTAAGGTTAGGTTGTTCATTTGAGATGTTTCTTGTTTCTTAAGGTAGGATTGTATTGCTATAAACTTCCCTCGTAGAACTGCTTTTGCTGCATCCCATAGGTTTTGGGTCGTTGTGTTTTCATTGTCATTTGTTTCTAAGTATTTTTTCATTTCCTCTTTGATTTCTTCAGTGATCTCTTGTTTATTAACTAGTGTATTGTTTAGCCTCCATGTGTTTGTATTTTTTACAGATTTTTTCCTGTAATTGATATCTAGTCTTATAGTGTTTTGGTCAGAAAAGATTCTTGATATGATTTCAATTTTCTTAAATTTACCAAGGCTTGACTTGTGACCCAAGATATGATCTATCCTAGAGAATGTTCCATGGGCACTTGAGAAGAAAGTGTATTCTGTTGTTTTTGGATGGAATGTCCTATAAATATCAATTAAGTCCATCTTGTTTAATGTATCACTTAAAGCTTGTGTTTCCTTATTCATTTTCATTTTGGATGATCTGTCCATTGGTGAAACTGAGGTGTTAAATCCCCCTACTATGCTTGTGTTACTGTCCATTTCCCCTTTCATGGCTGTTAGTATTTTCCTTATGTGTTGAGGTGCTCCTATGTTGGGTGCATAAATATTTACAATTGTTATATCTTCTGCTTGGATTGATCCCTTGATCATCTTGTAATATCCTTCTTTGTCTCTTGTAATAGTCTTTTTTTTAAAGTCTATTTTGTCTAATATGGGAATTGCTACTCCAGCTTTCTTTTGATTTCCATTTGCATTGAGTATCTTTTTCCATCCCCTCATTTTCAGTCTGTATGAGTCCCTAGTTCTGAAGTGGGTCTCTTATAGATAGAATACATATGGGTCTTGTTTTTGTATCCATTCAGTCAGTCTATGTGTTTTGGTTGGAGCATTTAATCCATTTACATTTAAGGTAATTATCGATATGTATGTTGTTTTGGGTTTGTTATTGTAGGTCTTTTCCTTCTCTTGTGTTTCATGCCTATTGAAGTTCCTTTAGCATTTGTTGTAAAGCTGGTTTGTTTGTGCTGAATTCTCTTAGCTTTAGCTTGTTTGTAAAGTTTTGAATTTCTCCGTCAAATCTGACTGAGATCCTTGCTGGATAGAGTAATATTGGTTGTAGGTTTTTCCCTTTCATCACTTTAAATATGTCCTGCCACTCCCTTCTGGCTTGCAGAGTTTCAGCTGAAAGATCAGCTGTTAAACTTATGGGTTTCCCTTGTATGTTATTTGTTGTTTTTCCCTTGCTGCTTTTAATATTTGTTCTTTGTATTTAATTTTTGATAGTTTGATTAATATGTGTCTTGTCATGTTTTTCCTTGGATTTATCCTGTATGGGACTCTCTGTGCTTCCTGGACTTGATTAACTATTTCCTTTCCCATATTAGGGAAGTTTTCAACTATAATCTCTTCAAATATTTCTCAGTCCCTTTCTTTTTCTCTTCTTCTTCTGTGACCCCTATAATTCGAATGTTGGTGCGTTTAGTATTGTCCCAGAGGTCTCTGAGACTATCCTCAATTCTTTTCATTCTTTTTTCTTTATTCTGCTCTGCAGTAGTTATTTCCACTATTTTCTCTTCCAGGTCACTTATCCGTTCTTCTGCCTAAGTTATTCCGCTACTTTTCCCTTCTAGAGAATTTTTAATTTCATTTATTGTGTTGTTCATGATTGTTTGTTTGCTGTTTAGTTCTTCTAAGTCCTTGTTAAACGTTTCGTATATTTTCTCCATTCTACTTCCAAGATTTTGGATCATCTTTACTATCATTATTCTGAATTCTTTTACAGATAGACTGCCTATTTCCTCTTAATTTGTTAGGCCTGATGGGTTTTTACCTTGCTCCTTCATCTGCTGTGTGTTTCTTTGTCTTCTCATTTTTCTTAACTTACTGTGTTTGGGGTCTCCTTTTCACAGGCTGCATGTTCGTAGTTACCTTTGTTTTTGGTGTCTGCCCCCATTGGCTAAGGTTGGTTCAGTGGGTTGTGTAGGCTTCCTGGTGGAGGGAACTAGTGCCTGTGTTCTGGTGGATGAGGCTGGATCTTGTCTTTCTGGTGGGCAGGTCCACATCTGGTGGTGTGTTTTAGGCTGTCTGTGACCTTATTATGATTTCAGGCAGCCTTTCTGCTAGTGGGTGGGGTTGTGTTCCTCTCTTATTAGTTGTTTGGCATAGGGTGTCCAGCACTGTAGGTTGCTGTTCATAGAGTGGAGCTGGGTCTTGGCATTGTGATGGAGATCTCTGGGAGATTTTTGCTGTTTGATATTACGTGGAGCTGGGAGGTTTCTTGAAGACCAATGTCCTGAACTTGGCTCTCCTACCTCAGAGGCACAGCCCTGACACCTGGCTGGAGCACCAAGAGCCTGTCCTCCACACGGCTCAGAATAAAAGGGAGAAAAAAAGAAAGAAAGAAAGAAAAAGATAAAATAAAATAAATAAAATAAGATAAAATAAAATAATATAAAATAGAATAAAATAAATAATTTAAAATGTTATTAAAATAAAAACAAAAATTAATTATTAAAAATTTTTAAGTAATTAAGAAAAAAGAAAGAGAGAAAAGAACAACCAAACCAAAAAACACATCCACCAATGATAACAAGCACTGAAAACTATACCAAAAACACAAACAAACAAACTAAAAAAAAAACGGACAGACAGAACCCAGGACAAATGGTAAAAGCAAAGCTATACAGAGAAAATCACACACAGAAGCATACGCCTACACACTCACAAAAAGAGAAAACGGGGGGAAAAAAATATATATATATATATATATATATATATATATATATATCTCGTTGCTCCCAAAATCCATCTTCTCAGTTTCGGATGATTCGTTGTCTATTCAGGTACTCCTCAGATGCAGGGTACATCAAGTTGACTGTGGTGATTTAATCCGCTGCTGGGATTTAATGAGGCTGCTGGGAGAGATTTCCCTTTCTCTTCTTTGTTCGCACAGCTCCTGGTGTTCAGATTTGGATTTGGCCCCTCCTCTGCGTGTAGGTCGCCTGAGGGCGTCTGTTCTTCACTCAGATAGGATGGGGTTAAAGTAACAGCTGCTTCGGGGGCTCACGCTCACTGAGGCCGGTGGGGGAGGGAGGGGTACGGAGTGCAGGGCGAGCCTGCAGTGGCAGAGGCCAGCATGACGTTGCACCAGCCTGATGCGCACCGTGTGTTCTCCTGGGGAAGTTGACCCTGGATCACAGGACCCTGGCGGTGGTGGGCTGCAAGTCTCCCAGAAGGAGAGGTGTGGATAGTGACCTGTGCTTGCACACAGGCTTCTTGGTGGCTGCAGCAGCAGCTTTAGCATCTCATGCCCGTCTCTGGGGTCCACATTGATAGCCGTGGCTCACACCCGTCTCTGGAACTCTTTGAAGCAGTACTCTTAATCCCCTCTCCTTGCGCACCAGGAAACAAAGAGGCAAGAAAAAGTCTCTTGCCTCTTCAGCAGTTCCAGACCTTTTCCCGGACTCCCTCCCGGCTAGCCGTGGTGCACTAACCCCTTCAGTCTGTGTTCACGCAGCCAACCCCAGTCCTTTCCCTGCGATCTGATCAAAGCCGGAGCCTCAGCTCCCAGCCCCCGCCCGCCCCAGTGGGTGTGGAGACATGCCTCTCGGGCTGGTGAGTGCTTGTTGGCAGCGATCCTCTGTGCGGGAATCTCTCCACTTTGCCCTCTGCACCCCTGTTGGTGCGCTCTCCTCCATGGCTCCAAATCTTCCCTGCTCCGCCACCCACAGTCTCTGCCCGCGAAGGCCTTCCTAGTGTGTGGAAACCTTTCCTCCTTCATAGCTCCCTCCCACTGGTGCAGGTCCCGTCCCTATTCTTTTGTCTCTGTTTTTTCTTTTTTCTTTTGCCCTACTCGGGTACGTGGTGAGTTTCTTGCCTTTTGGGACATCTGAGGTCTTCTGCCGGCCTTCAGTAAGTGTTCTGTAGGAGTTGTTCCACATGTAGATGTATTTCTGATGTATTTGTGGGGAGGAAGGTGATCTCCACGTCTTATTCTTCCGCCATCTTCCAAATGGGGCTTCTTCTAGATGTATATTTATATACCACACAGTTGACCCTTGGTATCCATGGGAGATTGGTTCCAGGACCCCCATGGATACCAAAATCCTGATACTCAAGTCCCTTATATAAGTAAAATGGTGAAATACAGTTGACACTTTAACAACATGAGTTTGAACTGCTCAGGCCCACTTATACACACACTTTTTTTTCCCAATAAATATATACTAGAGTACTACAAGATCCTGGGTTAGCTGAATCCATGGATGTGGAACTGGAGATACAGCAGGCTGACTATAAAGTTGTACTAGATTTTTGACTGTGCAGAGGGTCAGTGCCCCAACCCCCGCATTTTTCAAGGGTCAACTGTATTTGTGTATAACCTACGCACATCTTCCTGTATACTTTAAATAATTTCTAGATTACAGTTGACTGTATATAAATTTCATTAAATTCTGCCATTGGTCATGGTAGTACATGGAATTAATCAAGGAGTTCCTTCACATCTTTCCATATTCGTTTTGGCCCTCACTACGTATTAACAAACCATTTTCTCCTTGATAACCAGCATCAACTATCCCAGCCAACACTGTGAGTCCCCATTTTACTGTTTACTCGTAGGCATGAATAATCCAAACTGACTGGGTAGCAGACTCAGCTTCCAATTCAGGAAAACTAATATTGTGTATTTTTTTAGGTTACCTCTCTTTCTAGGTAAAGTACACAACAAAATGTACTACTTAAACTTTGGGTACTGGGAGGATTTCCCTTATAAATTGTGTTTTAGGACCACCTCCAAAGATAGCAGTATACTTCCAGTTGGTGCAGCATATTATAATGAACCATCCACATACATTATTTTTTAACTACTAAAACAGTACACACAATTTTATGATTTGTTGAATTAGATAACCCCCAATTCATGACTGGTAGCTCAGGCCAGATGGTCCCTGAGTCTCGTGACCAGGTAGTCAGTCTTCATCAGAGCTTGGTAGCAATCCAGGAGTTGTTTCTTAGCAGCTGTTACCTGTTGAAGGATGTATGGCGTTGTTCCAAAACCCTAGAGACTGCCACTTCTTTTTAATTGGGACCTGCTAAAGGCTTGTTTCTATGTCTCAGTTAGTTTAAAGCACTTCAGGCTCCTTTGACTATGCCATGTCATGAGTTCTAAGAAGTAGATGAGCTTGTACAGCAATCTACTGGAGAACCTTTTATTGTACCATGTCTTAGCAGCTTTTCAGGTTCTTTACATATATAAAATATGCATGTAGATTAAAAAAATTAACAACATGAGCAACCATGTATCCATCACCTAGGTTAAATATTAGACATATACCAGTAGCTTAGATGCCTCTTTATGCACCTTCCCAATTGCTACACCCTCTATGCCTCTATACCTGTGAGAGATAACCACTATCTTGATTTTGTATTCATTCCCTTTATGAATTTTCTACCTAGATATGTGTTAAACAATATATTTTTTAGTTTATGAATTTTATATAAATGAAATCATGCTGTATATATTGTTATATAACTTGCTCTTATTGAACATATTTTTGAGTTTTATTCTTATTGATGAATGTTAATATAGTTCATTCATTTTCTATGCATTATAGCATTCCATTATATGACTATACCAATATTTTTCTATTTATTCTACTCATTTTGACAATTGCATGATTCTCAGTTTTTTTTCCTATGAATGCTATTATGAGGATTCAATAAATATTTTCAGACATGTCTGTTCTTTGTTTCACATGTGCAAGAGTTTTTCTCTACAATATATACCCAGTAGAAAAATGTTGGATTATAGGTATGGATATGTGACATTATCAAGTAATGCCAATTTCTTAAGAAGTTGTACCTATGTTCCCTTCTTAATGGTAGATAGAGCACAAAGCTCAGCGAGTTGACCTTTTCTTCTTGGAGATAATCTTGACATGCTCTAAATCAGTGGACTTCCATGAGTCAGATTTAGTTGATAAGTCTCTGTATTTTTGACAGAATGTTCTTTCTTCTCCCAGATATAGATATAGATAGGTATAGATATAGATACAGATATGAATGAGGCATCTCAGGCAGTTTTCATATCTTCTTCAGGGCTTATGTCTTATTGTCATTGTGATATATTGCAGGTTGGTGAGGCAGTTAGTCTATTGGAATCAGATTATAGCATTAGATGGAGAGTTGATATAGTTTAAAAGCAGGTTTGTAAGTATACTGCTGTCCCTTCCAGTAAAGGCAGATAGTCTCTTGTGGTATCTGTGATCAGAATTTAGAAAGATGCATTGGCTAGATTAATTACCTAGTTGTGACCATGTGCAAAGGACATTTATATTCTGCTACAGTAAGTACAGTAAAAAAATTCTGCCATAAGTTTATGTTTAATTGTACTCAGTCTCCAAGACCAACTAGCCACAGTGAGGAAATAAATAGATCTGCGAAAATAATCAGTGTAACTGCATATTTTGTTTTTGATGATATACTCAGTTTCTGAAACTTCTCCAGGAGTATGCATTCCCTTTCATTTACCATTTTAGTAAGCAAGGAGATTAATATTTCTACTTCACTCTTACTTTCAAAAGCTCTCACATCACATATCAGGGAACCAAGCTGAAGATCCTGCCTATTTCCAAGGTTATCATTTGAGCCTATATATTCAGATATTGACAGTTGGTTCTGGACCACTGAGCCTGACATCAGAAATTGAACTTTTTACTTTTATTACCTATTAAGCTCTCTTTCTGACTTGGGAGACTTCAGTGACATTTTGGCCTCCTACAAAAGTTAGTGTTTTCTGACTCTTTATACTTAATATGTTCCCAGTATTTGGAATTGCTTCCACCAGTTATCCACATGACTTCCTCCCTGACGTCATTCAAGTATCTGGTTAAGTGACATCAAATGATAATGTCAAGTGATATTACCAACAAGGCCTTCCCTAACCACTCTATCTGAAACAATACATCTCTCTCCTTTGTTTTCTGCCACTTGCCAAATGTATACTTCTTTTTAGTGCTTTTCATTACCTGGCAAATTGAACTATTATTTTTGTTTGCTTATTATCCATCTTTTTACAAGGTTCAAGATAATAGGCATTTGGTCTGTTTTGCCAAACTATTTTATTTTCAGTACCTTGAACACTGTTTCTATATAGTGTAAGTGCTCAATAATTTTTAATGAATGAATGAAAGCACTGTTTAAGAAAATAAGATATAAGAATTCTTATGACCATAAGTGAACATTTTCAATTATGCTTAGGCACAAGGTTAACTAAGAAAAATTATAATTGGTTATATGTCCTGATGTTACACTACTTACAATACTATTCTCAGAGATTCTAGCAACTTTATCTGCTAACCATAAAAAATAATGTCTCATGCAATTAAGAGCTTGCATACAGGTGAAACTAATAATAATAATAGTAGTAATAATATATCTATATATAGATATATAAACACATAAGTATAACTTTTTTGTTTCCTTATGGATAACAATATTTTGTTACTTGCTAGCCAAAGTAACCTTATGTCAGAGATTTCACAATGTACTCAATAACTATGTGTATATACTCATAGAGATTTGATAATCAGTTGCTAATATTTGTTCAAAGAGCAATTTTATAGTACAGATTTCCTGTGTGAAAATGCAAGTTTTAATGTTTCTTATTTTGAAATGCCCAGTTTTCAGCATTAAGTCCAGATTAATTTTGAAAAATAATTACTAAATTCTATTATAGAATAAATAGCAAAGTTCACACATTCTAAGTGTATTTTTCCCTTATATAAGTTATGGTAAGTCCAGGCATTAACATGAAAGTTAATATGTTTTATTGTTCCAAGTGCATTACTTAGCTGTATCATTAGCATATTTGGGGAAGGCCTTTTATATTTCTTCCCCAAAATGATCTTGGATTTTACATGCAAAGGGAGAAGCTTTATAATGAGATATTGACAGAAACACACACTCTCTATTAAGAATCTCAGATTGTACTGAAGGAATTTTAACTTTCGATGTCATGATTTCAGAGAAATTTTCTATTTGTATTGGCAATATTAATAGTGCAGTCATCTAAATATATATTTATTATTAAGACCTATACATAGTGGATAATAGAATCTATATTCTTACTAAGCCATAAAAACAGTTTTCCATATCATGGAATTTTTACTAGAATATTAATTTTGCAACTTTATTTTAAACATACAAAAGGTGGCATTTCATTATTATAAATATGTCTCATAAGTTTAAGATATAATATGTAGTTATTTTAGACAAAATCAAACAGAATGTTATGGCTGTTTTGATGAAGGTAATTGAGATTGAGGATTAAGAGTGACATTTGTCATCATTTATCAACCTGAACTTTGTTTTATTCCTGTACTTTGTTTTGGTTTTACAGTATCAAGAAAATTCTATTAATACAAATAAATAGTTAAAATATTAATGTAACTTTTTAATAGTACAGATCTAGCAATTTAAGGATACTCTTCAACTAAACTGAACACAAAACTCTAGAGAAGAGTAGTTAGAAATGTTATGCCAGAACTAAAACACAGGTATTATCTAAGGACAACCTGCAGTTTTTATCATGAATATAAAGTTTCAGTAACCAAAGTATAATAGTCCTTCTAACTATGTATGTGCCTTTCACTTTTTATTGCAAAACAGTTAAGCTATAATAAGAACATGCATCAAATAGGAACACCAGTATCTTGTCTGGCATTTTTAAGGAAAATGCATCTGTGCTACAATAGTATATTCACTTGTATAATTCTTTGTCTGTGGACATTTAAAGTCCTGAATTATTAAAAGTCAACTGTATAGAAACAACTTTCCTAACCTATGACACATGTCCAAGAAGATCAAATATAAGTACAGCAAAGTCAGAAGAGATAAACAACAACTAGTAAAACTAGCACTGCAGAGCAATGTACTGCTTGTTTCCATTATATTAGAATGTGAAATGTATTGGATTGTGCATGTTAAATTTTTTTTAAATGTAGAATATCTTTAAAAATAGGAAATTCAATAAAATATTGATTTGAATTAGACTCTTAAAAGTTAAATGTATATTTTGTAATCTCTTGGGAAACTATTGAAACATTATTCTAAGAGAGATATCAAAATACAATATATGATTTAAACAAAATATTAAAAAATGTTCATATAACTTAAAAAGGCATGAAAAGTGAAACAGAAACAAATCAAAGCAAACAAAAAGAAAACAAAGATAAAATGGTAGACCTAAATAAAAATACATTAATAGTTTCATTAAATGTATATGTTTAAACATACCAATGAAAGGACAGAGGATTTTCAGGTTGAAATTTTATAAACTGACATAAATATAGGCTGTAGATAAGAAATTCACTTCGAATATAATGAGATTAAAGGTAAAAGGAAATGGAAAGTAAGGACCTCAAAAGTCTGCTCTTCTATAAAAGCAAGAAGAATGACAAAAAATTGTCAAAATCAACTTTTTCAGAAATCTACAAATTTTCAAAAAAATTAAAACAGTGCAAAGAGCGTTTATTTGAGAAAAACAGCTAACTCTGAGTAAGAACATCAAGCTTTGTTTTGTTCAACTTGCCTTAATCCTATCTTCCTCTCCTCAGCTTTGCAACAATAGTAGTCATGAAAAACAGCAGCCTGCAGTCACTGGAGAGGCAGAATGGGTTTGGAGCTACCCCAAATCCCATCCTCTGAGAACTGTCACTATTTGACGTATCTGGGAGCTCACTGAAAACCCCATTCTCAGAAGTTGTCTTTATTTGACCTGACTTAGAGCTCATTTTGTGTGAAGAGTCCTTTCCTGATGGCATTTGGCAAAAACAATCAGTGGCAAGCATTTAACATCACGACTACCTGAGGCAGCATTACTAGTTGGGGCTAGCATAAGGCTGACCTAAAATTGTTTTTAAAACTGGGCAATGAGATGTTCATAGTGCCTTTTTGAATCCCTGACATAGATTCTTGGGAATCTAGAAAGTCATGAACCTGTGCAGGACTATGCCATGTCCAGTAAAGACCTGGAAAGGTCATAAGCTCTCACTTTTTGCTGACCTTGAGGAAGCTAGCAGGAAGTGAAGGCTAACACAGAACTATGAAGTCCTGTCAAAGTATGGAACACCTGTTCAAAAAACCTGGAAGATTTATTGGTTAAAAACATTTAAGAAAATACCTGTCCAGTTATTAGATGAACATTAAGCTAAGTGACTCCATATAACAAAGAATACAGACTCTACAGAATTAGACCATAAAAGTCACTAAACAAACAAACAGTAACACCAACAAAAGAAGAACAAAGAGCAGCAGCAACAAATCCTAGGGAAGATCTGTTTGGCAGAGTTGCCACATTATGTTATTTAACTGTTGCTAAATAACATTATTTTGTAGAAAACTGTTTTCTACAAAAATTATGAAACACACCAAAAAATCAGCAAATTACGGTCCATACACTGAAAAAGAATAGAAAGCATCTCTAAGCAAGTTCAGACCTTGGACTTACTAGACAAAGACTTTAAATCAGCCATTTAAAATATGTTCAAAAAATAAAGAAAACCATGTCTAAAGAATTAAAGTATGAGAATGATGTATCAACAAATAGAAAATATTATTATATAAATGTAAATTATGTACATAAAAAATAGAAATTCTGGACTTCAAAAAATATAATAACCAAGATAAAAATTTCACTAGAGGGGCTTAACAGTAGATTTGAACTTATAGGAGAAACAGGGAACATGAAGAGAGGTTAACTGAGATTATCCAGTCTGAGGAAAATGAATAAAAAATAATGAATGAGATATGACAAAAAATGAACAGAGCCATAGATGCCTATAGGACTCTATCTAGCATACCAGTCTATGCATAATAATAGTTCCAGAATGAGAAAAGGAAGAGAGAGTGTCAAAAGAATATTTAAAAGATAAAAACCTTGAAATATGATGAAAAACTTTAATTTGTAAATCCAAGAACCTCACAAAATTTTGAGAAGGATAAACTCAGAGATCCACACCTGGCCACATCATAGTCAAACTGCTTAAAGTCAAACATAAAGAGTAAATCTTGAAAGCAGAAAGTAAAAAGTAATTCATTATATATGATGTGATGAAAGCAAAAGAGCATCAACCAAAAATTCTACATCTAGCACAACTGTCCTTCAAAAAAGCGAAAAATCAAGATGTTCTTGGATAAACAAAACCAGAAAATTTGTCAATAGTACACCTTCCCTATAAGAAACACTAAAAGAAGTCCTCCAGGCTAAAATGAAAGTACATAAGGCAGTTACTAGAATCCACAAACAGAAAAAATAAGTTAACACCAGTAAAAGTAACTGCATAGGTAAATATATCTACAAGTGTTTTTTTGTATAACTTTCTTCTTCTCCTTGCTGACTTATGAAATGATGATAAAGCAGTACTTAGATGGAGATTTATACCTGTTAATGACTATATTAATAAAGAAGAAAGGTTTCAAATCAATAACCTAAATTTCTATCTAAAAAAATTAGAAAAAAAAGAGCAAACTAAACTCAAAGCTATCTGAGGGAAGGAAATAAGAAAGATTAGATTGGAAATAAACAAAATACAAAACAGAAAAATAGTAGAAAAAAATCGACAAAACCCAAAATTTGTTATTTAGAAAGATCGACGAAATTGAAAACCTGTAGTTAAGACTATGGAAAAAAAAAAAAAAAAAGAACAAATTACTAATACCGGTAATAAAACAGTGTACACTACTATCAACCTTACACATATAACATGAATTATAAGAGAATACTATGAACAATTGTACACTAAAAAATTAGATAACCTAGATACAATAATACCAAGTGCTAGTGATGATGCAAAGCTATCAGAACTCTTATTCGTTGCTGGTGGGAATGCAAACACTCTGAAAAATGGTTTGGCAATTTCTTACAAAGTTAAATATATACTTACCATATGACTCAGCAATCTTACCCTAGATAAATGAAAACTTATGTTCACATAAAAACCTGCATACCTGTGTTTATAGTAGCTCTTGTCATACTTGCCAAACACTGGACATAACCCAAGTGTACTTCAATGAGTGAATGGATAAACAAGTTCTGGTACCTTCCTATAATGGAATACTAACCAGCAATAGAGAAGAATAAAATGCTGATACATACAACTTGGGTGAAATTTAAAGGCCTTATGCTGAATAAAAGAAGCCCTTGTCACATTATTGATGCATTACTGAAAAGACAAAGCTATAGAAATGGACAATATTTCAGTGGTTGCCAGGAATTATGGTAGGAAGGAGGGTGAGTTTAGAAAGTTAGTGCCAGGGAGTTTTTTGAAATGATATAACTTTTCTATATCCTGATTATAGTAGTAATTACCTGATCTATACATAAGCATTAAAATTCATAGAACTGTATACCAAAAGGAAAAAAAAATATTATATTCACTGTATGATAAGTAAAAAATAAAATATAATGAAATAATATAATAGGATCATATTGGAGGGAGGAAGCATAAATCAGTCCATCAGAAAGTGTGGAGATGGGGGAGAAAGCTTTTGTTACTTAAACTATGTCATAGGAAATTAAAATACAGAACTGTGATGAATGGTGTAATTGAGAAGAGAGAAACGAGATGATTGAGGCCCCATATTGGCTTCGTAGGCTTGAATTTCTCTCATATAAAATGTCATGAGCAATTGCTAAATTGCTACTTTTGTTGTTGTATTATTGATATAACCAAAATCAGATCCAATTGTATTTAAAAAGCTGTCTACATATAAAATCTAGATTACATAAATGTGTTTTTTCCTGGGTGTAAATACTCAGAAGGCAGGAGCTTCTTATTTTATATTTTTTTTACAATCATGTGGGCATAGGTATTTTTCTTGAAGCCATAAAAAATTAAAATGTTAAATATCTTTTTGGGTATAATGGAGAGATCTGGTTTTAGTTATAACAAATGCCCCTGTAAACATTTTCACTTAGTAGACTGAAACCACGTTTTGCAATATATACTTTTGGATATCATAGTCAGCAAGGAGAATGCTACATTAATGACAGATGCACTTTTTGGAGAAGTATGAGGTGTGTAATAATTTTTAAAACTGTCTATTTATTATAAATACTGCTTCAAATGTTCATATCAACTTTAATATAAATTTAGAAGTATTATTCTTTAAGAGATTATAGGACTTGAATTGAAATAGAGCACATTACTTAACAAATGGCAAGTGAAGTAGAATGATAAAATCTCACTTTAACATTGACTCTTTTAAGCATATTTGAATCTGCTTTATGACAGACACATCATCCAGAATATTGCATATGTCTACAAAAAGCAGATTGGTTAAGATAATCTTTTTTTGTTGTTTATTTTGTCCCCGTTGCACCCAGAGTTTATTATAGGGCATATATAACATAAGAAATGACTTCTTGGCTTCAAATCTATAATATTGAAATTTCTTTTTAGATTCTCATTAGAAATTTGCTTTGTAACCCTGAGTGGAGACATTTGATGTGTCACCAGTTTCATTCCTCTGAACTGTTTATATCTCAGCAGGAATAATGACATGAATAGTTTGACTGTTGAGACGTGAAATCAGAGTGAACACTTGTCAAGATTTTTTCAGCAAAATTAAATGTTGCTAATTTAAAATGGGTCAGAGTAATATTTTTCTGTGTTTGTTCATTCCATAATTTAAATTTAGATCATTTGATATACATTTTTACAATTGGCTCATTTCTGGATCATTAAACCCCATCATCAAATAATATTTATTAAGCTGCTGCATGCTCATAGATCCAGAATGACTGCTATACCATTGCAGTTAAGGAAATAGCATACACACTTCTTTAAAAAAAAATATCTCTTCAGCCAAATAAATACTTTTATGTGTCTAATGAACACAGATATAGCATTTCTTCATCCTCCCATCCATTTGTCTCACTTCTCCCTGGCATTTCTAATTCTAAAAATCTACATAGAATTTTAAAGGTACTTTTGAATCATTAGCAAACACATTAAAAATATATATTGCACATTAAATTTTGATGGTATACTTTAGATAAACTGCTTTCAGATTTACTTCAGTGTGAGGAAGATGTGGAAATTAAAGTTAGCAGTTGTATTATTTTGATAGACTACAGGGGTAAGTTTTTGGAAAGTAATTGATCATTGAAAGGAAAGGGAATAAAATGGAAACAACAAGGCCAAATAGGAGAATATAAAATAGTTGAAGAGATTATATGGTCAAATGTTAACTCCTACTCAGAATGACATATGATTATATTTGAGACTCATTTGACCCAATTCTTAGCTAACAGTTTGGTTAACAAAAAAAGTATGTTATTCTAGTCAATGCTTTTGTTGTTGTTATTGTTAAATCTGTTTTCCTCACAGGGTGTGTAATAGCTCTTTTGTTACTCATTAGTGGGGTCACCAGGTGGTATACACAAAAAAAGCACATTTGGTGACACTAACTCAGTTTTGTTCATTTTTGGTTGTTAAATGTGGTAAAGAACATTGAAACTAATGTCTAAATATAGCTATCCTACATCATTTATCTAGCCATATTTATTCTCTCCTCCACAGAGAGCAAACAAAAGTTAAATACTTTTTTCTAAAGAATTCAGCAACTGAAAGTTAATTATTTACAGATCAGTCTTTAGTTTCTTACTTAGAGAAACTTTGAGGATACTTCTCAGATTGATTATTGAATACTTAATATATCCATAATAAAATAAATTTCTAATGAACTGTTATTCTTCAATTATGAAGACAGAGTTAACCTTACCTATTTAATGGGATCTTATGTAATTTCATTTATTTCCGCATTTGTCTCCAACTGCTTCTAAAGGTTTACTCTCTTTGCTTTAAACATCTTATTCTCTAGAAGAATTTTTTATCTTTGTTGATATTCACTGCACAGCAAATCAAAGATGTCTGTCAAATCTTCTTCCTGAAAAAGTAAGAGAGAAGGAAAAATTGACCTTAGGGTGACCAGTTTATGGTTTCCATAACTGGGAATTACTTTGCAACTTTGTCTCCCAGTTTTACTCTATTTAAAGGTTCTTTGACATTTCAGATGGCTGTTAAACTTAAATTATAGCTCATTGTCTGAAATTATTCTTTCTAGGTAAACAGGATTATAAAAAAACCAAACCTATTTTACGAGCAACCAAATTAAAAGCAGAAGCAAAGAAAACAGCGATAGGCATAAAGGTACCTGTATTTGATAACTTTAAGATTTGTTATATTGCGTGCCATCTCATTTTCTAAAACTGGATTGCATAAATGTTGAATTCTAAATGTTTTATGACATTTCAAAATCTAAGTCAAATGCCAGGATTAAAGGCTTTTAAAGAGAATTTACTTAATGAGAAACATCCTTCCCATTCTAAGATTTTATTAGGTCTTAGAATAAGACCTAATGTCACTTAAGAGAAACAGTTACACTTAAAGTTGCAACTTAACGTTTTCTCTAGCTACTGTATTTATTGTTCAAACACTTCAGCGATATATGTGGCCTGGATCAAAAACTTTTCTCACTTGCAATAAGTTTCATGTTATGGTTGTTTAACTTTTAATTATAATTGTGTATACTTAGATCATTAATATATGTAATTTTACACATGTATTATTTTTGTTGTCAGTACTCTCTATGATGAAATTCTAATGATGTTCCCAAACTTGTTCTTTTAGAAAACCAGTGTTTTAACTGCTTAAGAGGGATAAAAGCAACTGAGAATGATGTTAGCAGATGTTAATCCAATGTGCTAGCACAATGAAGTTCAACAAAATTACATTTACATTATTACCCATGTCAACTCTGCCAAGTGTTTAGAGTAAAATTAAACTATAAATAGAAAAATTAATTTGACGGCTCTACTGTCAAATGTGCAAAAGTAAAGTGACTAGTACATATATTTTATTTAAATTTTAAAATGTTAAAAGGAGATTTTGGGTTTTATCTGGCAGATGAAAAATCAATTTTTCTAAGTTATAGCTTGTAGCAAATGCCAAGGTATTACTACCAAGCTGTAACAGCTGTTGAACTGCCAGATGATATATTTGGTTGTCTTCCAGAATTTGCTATTATGATCACGAAACACTGCCTTCTTTTTACTCCTGCTTACTGATTTTGATCAAGCATTGCTGTGTGCTGTGGTATGTTTTCACAGCACAATCTCCTCAGTTAGTGCTGTGTGTCAGTTTTTAACGGAAAAAAAAAAAAAAAAAAAAAAAGTGAATTGCCTTTTTGTTTGAAAGAGAGATGATTAATCTTTTGAAGTTTCTTCTAATTTCATGTGAAATTTCATTCATCTTTAAAATTATTTCAATGACACAAACTTTCTAAAACCAGTGGTTAGTTTCTTATTTTGCAGTTAGTTACCTGATGATTGTCTCTTGTAATGAGAGCACTGTCTGTCATTTTCCAGGAAAGCAGTATGTCACTTATTTTTATCTTTCACAATACAGGGCTTTGTTTTTGTCTTGTTAGAAGAATATTGGGGTAGCACACTCCACTTGTGGCACAGTATAATGAGCAGCTGCAAATTAGAATTTGAAAAATAGTGCAGCCATGCATTTATTAATATATACCACTTTCCTGTATATATCCTCTATTTCATTTGCTCTTATCATTTTTGCTATGGTTTTAACTTGAGGAAATAACCATATTCCTAGTATAAGTCTACCTTATAGTGCAATCTAATGTCCTTTTAAAAACAATATAGAATTTGTTTATCTTTTATGAGAAAAAAATTGTTCTTAGATTTCATTTATGATTTAAAGTATGTACAGAAAAGTTTCTGACATCAAAAACAGCTCCTTTTTAATAAACTAGCATGCCATTTTGATTTGCAAACCTGTGAAAAACAAAAACCTTATCTTTAAACACTGTTTACTTTGCTTGAAAATTTATGTAAAGAGCCCATTAAAATAATAGGAAACTTTTTAGAATCAGAACCATGGAGGTGTTTTACATTTCAAATCTGGCATACTAATTAGTTTGCCCTGTCAAACTTTGATTGCCTTGTCATTTTAGCATAGTATTTTAAATAACGAAGTTTCTTTCAGCAATTGCCATTTAATGCTATTTAATTTCCCTAGTGAGTGATTTTATCCATGTTGATAATGTCAGAGAAGCAACTAAGGATTAATGAACATCAAACATGTTTGACTCTTATCTAGTTAATACAGGATGACCATAATGTTATAATATTTTATCACTTTACTACTTATTTTTTAGAATGAATCATTGCTATGCTCTTAAAATAATTTAAATCTACAGAAAATATGAACAGCTGCAAGGAATAGAAAAATAACAGCAATGATAAAACTGAACACGAAAGAGGCCTAGAATCACATGACTCCTCTTACTGTTACAATGATCTAGCTGAGTCTAAACTGGCACATTTGTAAAATGGATTTTATGCCGTTTACCTCACAGTATAGTCAGAAGATTTAAATAATACACTTAACATAAATATTTCTTTGAATTAGCTATTACTGGTTTGCATAAATAAGACTGTCCTTGGATGTTTGTCATTGGCCTAAAGATCCCCTACTTCAACTAAGTCTGCTTTGTGTGACTATACTACATATTACAAAATGTTTTTAGTTTTGCTGTGAAGATAGTATTATGGATATTATTGCTGTAAAGTTTTCAAAACATTACATAATTTTAATATACCTTGTACATAAATTATATAAATCTGACTCAATCCTTCATTTATTTAGAAATTGCTATGAGCATTACAATGTTGTAGAACCTGTGGAAAAAATGATGAATAAGACACAATTGTCTTGGAGGAATTTCTACAAGAAATCGCATGATTGAGAAATCATGGATTAGAGATATAAAAATTACACAGTAGGGTACTTACCCTCAGGGGCTTCTAGTGCTTTTTTTTATAAATGTATGTTTAGTGATAGAAAATTTCAGGGAACAGTAATGATTCAGAATAAGATATGAATATCACTTCTTCAAAATGTGGAATTATTTCTATTGAGGTGCTATTTTTAGTTCGTGTCTTTTACCAACATAAACAAAATGTCATAATTTATGACCCAGTAATGAGTACCACCTAAAAAAAATATTTGCACAACTAATATTTACTATTTGGTTGCTGTTCAATTTGAAGATTATTTTTCAAGAGTTGCAACATCAGGGAAAAATTTTTTAGAATGCAAATACCTGTGTTTCCTAGTATTTAGAAGGAAAAAGATAATCTATATTTGTTTATTAAGTAGTTTATTTGAAACAAGTGATTATAATAAAAAATAAGGATCAGAAATTTGATTTATCTGTTACATAAATAAAATATTCAAATAGCAACCAGATCCTGCTAACAACCCCTTGGGATGAGCCAGCTGGAAGCATTATTTTTGTTCTCTTTGTTATTCCTGATCTCAAACTAAAAATGGCCAAGGGTGGGGAGAGTCATAAATGCCTGTAGGTCTCTAAGTTATGGTTAGTGTGACCAGAATTCTGAAAGCAGTATTTTCAAATTTTACCATAGTTTTAACCCTCCAAGCATGCAGTCCCCACAATACTTATCTCCTTAACAGAATAGGGACACTCTGAAACAAATGATTTGCTGTACCTCCTCGTCCAATACTTCGGAAGCCTCACTCCCCAAACCATAGTATGTTGAATAGACTTAATTGAATTAATGGATCTTCTGAAGTTGTATTCTATGAATGTTTTCGCTTCCTACCTTTAAACCCCTTTTTCATGCCTCTGAATATTCTGAAAATGTACAATGAAGATGATACAGAGCTGTTTGAAAGGATAAGAAGGAGTTGAAAAATAGCAATTAGAGGTGATTATCAATGAGATGAGAATCACAGACTCTAATCAAGAGTAAAAACTTTAGTTTTGTGTTAAGCTTATGGGAATGGTGACTGCTGTTGAACAGTTTTTTGTCCACTGTACAGAACAGATGGAGTTTGCAGTTGTGTTTCACTTGTTTATTACATCCTCTTAAAATTAGTAGCTGTGTAACCAGATGGGTCTGGGAGCACAGCTGTGGATACAAGAAAATAAATGAAACCTGTCTGATGCTGCCATGCCCTTTTGAGATGCCAAAGTATTCCAACTGCAACAGAGAAAAATTCACTTTAATTTGACATTATATTGATAGAGTAGATTGAGAAATCAAATCTTACAAAAATAGTTGACACTAAATCTTTCAACCCCATGTTTTTTATTAATATTTATTTTTATAGTTTGCAAATCTAAAAAAATATAATTATAAAGCTAAAAATCTGTGTAAAATGTCCATTTGTAATTTCAATACCCAGGTAAAAATTACATGTTGATTATAAACCAAATTTATTCTAATGTTTTTAAAGTTTATTAGGTAGCATATGTTGAATTATTAATTTTGCATTCTTTTGAAATGTAAACTACATTTGTGTAAGTGCAAATAAATTGCTTCTCCATAAAATAATGTCAGGAAGGGGTGTGATATGCAAGTGGGAATTACAAGGGAATATTTAAGCCCTTTAGGATACTGTACTGGCACTATTTATTCTTCTTTCTGTTTAGCCAAATGATATGTTAATATTGAGAAAATTCCTTCATGGTGTGTGTGTGTGTGTGTCTGTGTGTGTGTGTGTGTGTGTGTATATATATATATATATATATATATATATATATGTTTATAGACTTTGAAAAATAATATGATTTTTGCCATTGTATATGTGGTAATTTTTTGGCTATTGTATCAACATAATTGATTAATATAATCCATATCAAATCACCAAATGAAGTATCCAGGACCATCCTTCATAGTTGTGTGAATTATATCATACCATGCTTCATGAGCCAAGAGTACTTAGTTTTTTTCTGCCACATTGTAAACTATAGAATTTAGAATTTAAAAATGAGTCTAAAAAAATAATATTTAATAAGGATGTTTACAGAGACATAATCTAGAAACTGGTTATAATAGTTTCTTCCTATTAGAAAAGGAATGATAATTTAAAAAGGAATCTATGTCCAAATGCTATAGCTAATAATAAATGTATTGAAGCAAGAAATAATGTTATTTCTTTCTCAAATAGAGAAAGATAAACTGTGTAGGCACAAACTACATTGCTTACATCCAACAGTTTGATACCCAAACTATGAAAATATTAAAATTATAAATGTTAATTTTACTATTAGAAAAACACAAATTTAAATAAAAATAATAATATACATCTATTATTATACCCACTGATGTACCTGCCATTATATTAGGTATTGTCAAGCACAAAAGTTTCTTTGCTTAATGACAGGAAGTGTTAAACAAAAAGAATGTGATTATTAATTCTAGACTGTGGTTTTTTATCTCGTTAAGCTGATAACGTTAACCAACCTCATTTCATGAATTTCAAATCTACTTTTTTTTTCCTTCCTCAGGAAGTTGGCCTTCTACTTGCAGCTATATTGGCCCTCCTATTGGCTTTCTATGCTTTCTTTTATCTCAGACTGTCCACAGATGTTGACCCTGATCTGGAACCAGATGAAGATTAGTTGAGCAGCAATCAATGCATGAAAAGGATATAATTTTATAAAAGCACCTCTAGGGACCAATACTTTCTGAAGTACTGAGACAGCAAGATCTTGATTTTTTTCTGCTGGTATTTTCAGTTTGCAGAAATATCTTTTAAAATGTTGCATAGGATATCAAGAAAAGAACCTTACCTAGTAATGTAGTATGTGTGCTACCAGATACTTTTATAAATCTTTCTACTTTGACAGGCAACCTATTCATGGTGCATTTAGATAAAGTGAAAAACAGATCCTAAATTCTTCAGATGTCTTAGGCAATTTATGTGTATAACTCCATCACTTACAGATTACTAAATCTATTTTTGTTCCATATACATTCTAAGTAAAAGTATATATCCTCATTTACAGAAACATTCTCTAGTCACATTCAGAGCCTAAGAAGGAATGAAAAGTCATGGGAAATTTTTCATTTTACAGAGAAGCCCTGCTTTCTTTCCAGACGTAGTTTATATCATTAGAGAGACAATCTGCACATACATCTACAGTAATCTTTTTCCTTCTTTGCCAACTGTTCAGTGCACATGTGCTCCATCAGAAATGGCACCTGGATGACAGAAGCTCAAAGAGTCACATATGTCTCTAAAATAGAGTTGCTTTCCTCTTGGGCTGTCTGAACTGGTGTAAATAGAAAGTTCAGTTGATCTTGATTTTAATTAACTTATTACTCTATTAATATAAACTTGGAATTCTATTTTAATTATGTTGTCCTGGCTGCTTGCAGTATCAGTTTGCCCTTCTTGTTAAGGAGATATGTAGCAATCTGTTGTCTAATTGTGCAGTCTTTTTCACACAAGGGTAATAGCAGAAGTCCTACCTACTCAGAGTCATTTTCTTGGGTTGTCTCTTATATCTGAACAATACAAACGTGTTTTACAAAATTGTATTTTGTCTCTTGGGAATTAAATCAATTAAGTCATTTTCTTGGGTTGTCTCTTATATCTGAACAATACAAACTTGTTTTACAAAATTGTATTTTGTCTCTTGGGAATTAAATCAATTAGAACCCTTTCAGGAAAAGTAATAGAAGAAAATATATGTCTTATATTACTCACATATGGAGTTTTTTGTTTATATGATTTTTCAAGGTATTTTACATTTGTTGGAGTATAACGACTAATGTATTCAGTATTTTTTACTGGTAATGGAATTTTTAAATAATTTTATAACACATGAATACATAAAGATTAGAAAATGGAAAAATATGTGTCCACAGCAGAGTTGTTAGTTACTACCTTACATAAATATGTATAGAAAATGAATAGCTTGCAACATGTGTATAAGGTGTTTCATAGTAAATACATTGTATTTATAAAGAGTAAATAAAATGTTAAGATTGTTTCCATACTCTCCAAGAGAAGAAAGTATTGATAAATATCCTAGATAGTCTTTGAGACTTTTGCAGATAGTTGAATGTGGTTGTGTAGCATTATGTTCTGTAGAATTTTTTCAAGTAGCATAACTTATTTCATCAGTGTGAAAACAGCCAAAAGTTCCAGTATCCTCACAGATCATTTATGCCAAACATCTGAGGGCAAAATTTAACCAGTGTTATTTCCTGGATTCTTCCCCTTGAAATCACAAACTTAAGAGACAGACCAAGAGTTCCTATACACTCACTACAGTGGACAAATCCAAGTGGCATTTTTAGGAAAGGTTGCAGCATTTAATGCCATGTGGTATGTCTGTTTGTGAAGTGGGTGGCAAGAGAATATCCAAGCTGGCATTTTGGATATGATGGGTCTTTTACTTTCCTGAGTGACATGCCACATGTCAAGAAATACTGCTTTCCCCGACTCCTATCACATTTATGTGAACAATCTTCATTTAGTTATTTCCCCTCCCATCTGGTGTTAAATACAGTCAGATAAAATAAAGATTATTTCTAATTTCAGTGGTAATTTAAATGCAAGGATAAGTAATAATTGTCTATTAGATACCTATCCAAGTGAGATATAACAGAATTTACAGTATTTAAAATAGATGATTATACTCTTGGAAATGTTTGAAAATTCATTACCCTGAAAAAAAAGAAAAAAAACAACTTTACTATCCTGTTCTACTCTTGAGGTATTCTTTGGAGGAAAAATGTTGTTTCTGATAGTAATGAATATTAGCCTAAACACAGCATAACTAACTTAACTGATTAACTTATGGTAAGTCCCAAAGGCTAAACTCTGATTTTAATAAATAGCAGGTAAAATGAGACAATGTATGCTTACAAAATAATGTTTTCGTGAAATGCACATTTTTCAAGCTCACATTAACTGGGAAGCAGCCAATCCTCTGTAGAGAAATCCCAGGTTGAAGTCTGGTTTGAATCTTTGAAGACAGAGAGGTGATAATCCGGCCTGCAGTTTCAGGGGACTACACTTTTAAATAGTGAGTGGTATTTGGCATAAATCTGAGACTGGCACCATACAAATTTTAGGCATGGGTTTTTCCCCTCCAATAATTCACTGCTCAGAGTAATTCAGAAGACAAAAACAAAAAAAATTTAATGACTTTTCAGAATGTTAGAATCTATCTGTTAACATACTCTTTCTGCAGAAGAAATTTCAACTAATGCAGCTGGACTTAACGTACAGCCTATAGAATACTGTGAATGAAGCTTGAGTGGTTGCTGGTTCTTATAGTGCATGAAAAATACAGAATATGTAAATTCATTTGAGAGGCGATGTTGTAAAAATATAACCTCATCTAGAATTTCTTTTAAAACAAATGTGCTAAAAGCCTATTTTAGTACCAGAATGAGGTTTGCTGTTGTTTTAAGGTGACAAAATACTTGAAGATTTTCCAATCTTTTCCAATTTTTTGTAAATGTAGGTGAAATATTCCCACTCCAACCAAGGATTACAAAATCCTGAGAATATGTTCTTATTCATTTCTGTAATTCCAGTAGTGTAGTGGTCTGCACATTTTTAATAAATGCATGTTAGAATTTAAGTTAATCTCTTCAGTCCTCTCAGAGCCTGGCACAGTTCTTGCATGTAACAGATGATCAAAAATTATTTGCATTTAATAAATAAAACTTAAAAATCACAATATTGATCAACTCAGCATTTAGCATTTATGGTCTTTGGTTGTATTGGGACACATACACATTTAATCCTGGTTCTCTTTAAGATCAAGACAACTAGCATTAAATTTGCTACAGAACAGAAGCGTTGCTCTTTTCTAGGAAATCAAATATGCTATTTTCACCTTAGTATTGTTAAAAATCATACTCATTGTTTTAAATTTAACTTAGTCTAAATCTTCACTCTCATTGAAAATAAAACTAAATTTCCATTATAATGCTTATATTTATGTGAAAATTAAAGTGTTATATTTTCCAGATTCTAAAATTATATAGTCATTGATAATTCAGTAGATCAAGTTATGCTTTAGATAAGCTTCAGAAATAAACTTCTAGAAATTAAACTTAAATTTTAATGTATTTCATCCATAACATGAGGTTATTGAGCCAGAGACTATCTAAGATAAACTTTTATTTTTTTCTTACCAACAATTAGGTTTCTTTACACTTACCTGAAGCTTCTCTGGGGAGATTCTCACCACTTTTCCCTTAGCAGCACTGCCTTCTTTTATTAGAATTGCTCCAATGCAGCCTGGATAGAATGTTTGCTAGATTTTGTTCCACTGACACCATATCTAAAATCAGTGCAACCTACAGTAAAAATTGTAGCAGATGAATTCAGTGCCTGCAGAAACACTTTACTATTTTGTATAGGTTTTAGCTATACAGGTAAGTATAGAGGGAACTGGGAGAGTCACTTCAAGAACTATACCAGTGTGGAAATATCTATAGTGGGTCAGTAAATGTATTTAAAACAATTGAACTGCTGTCGTATTCAGCATTGTGCCTCTTTGTTAAACAATTTTTTTTTTTTTTTATCCCTAGCAACAGACATGAGATCCTTATTTCAAGAAAAATAAGATACTTTACATGCCAGAAGATTTTTTGATGACAGTACCCCCTCCTATTCTTCATTTTTTAAAACAACAACCAAAATGGTGGGGCGGCAGCCAAAATTTGAGGTACCAATGCCTCTCGAACAGATGTCGCACCATTATTTTTTAGCTCGTTTAGATGAATAAACATGTTAAACTGTGAAGTATTACATTTTAGATTTTTTCATTAAAAAAAGAGACAATCTGTTTACTGTCCTAATTGAGACAACAATCCTTGTGGTTGCCAGTTTTGGCAGTCATAACAATGAACTATAAATATTTGGACCAACCAAGTAAATGATGGCTATAAAGGCTATAGCATGTGTAAAGTTCTGTTTTCACGGGCACCCATCTTAGTATGGCATTTTTTTCTGATTTCTTCAAATACAATTGTTTGTGTAAATCTGAAGTTTCATGGTGAGCCTAAAAGAAATTGATTTCAATATCTAATTTTGTTCTAGTTTATCATCCTTTTCAGTGTTCAACTATCCATCTGCTTGTAACAAATTGTTTCTGCAGTTGCTCTATTGAATGTGACAAGGCAGGTCTTATTGGATTGCCTTCTCTGTACATCCTAGGATAATACAAAATTCAGAGGTTTTTTGTTGTTGTTGTTCTCATATTTATAAAGTGAGGTTAAAAACATTTTTAAAAGTCTTTTAAATTGCAGTTTTTTTTAAAAGAAGATTTTATAAATAAACATGGCCAAATATAACTCTTGTTATAATAA
The DNA here is from genome assembly GCF_949987535.1 of Balaenoptera acutorostrata. Classification (NCBI taxonomy): domain Eukaryota; kingdom Metazoa; phylum Chordata; class Mammalia; order Artiodactyla; family Balaenopteridae; genus Balaenoptera; species Balaenoptera acutorostrata. Next base: position 43,759,404 of record NC_080080.1, read on the forward strand.
CCATGAGATGGAGGTCATAGTCTTAGCCCTTATTAGTATGCTTTACATAAAACAAGAGTGTGGGAGAAGTTGGTGGACCAAAGAGAAATAATCCAGACATTAAAAACTCATTTATTACACTAGTTCCTAAACATTTGTGATTCAGATAGTGAGTGCCCTTCTAGGCGTCTTATTTGAGTTCTCTTGCTCATTTCTCCTACTCTTCACATATGTGCCTCAATTCTAAATTCTCAGCAATCTCGAACATTCCTTCTCTGTTTGTGTGAACCTCACTTGTACTTTGTAATACTTAACTATGTGCTTACTATATTAACTGCCTCTATCTACTGTTTTACTTAGAATCATCATTGATCCTCACCTATTTTTTCTACTGTCTCTTACTTCTTACCTGCTTTCTTTTTCATCTGTCACTAACCACAGGTATGACGCAAAACTAGAGAGACTAGTACAGTGAACCTCAATCTACCCATCACCTAGTTTCAACAATTACCAATATTTTGCCACTGCTTTATATACTCCATGCATCTTCTGTAACCTGAAGTATTTTAAAGCAAAACTCAAATATGCTGACATTTTACCTGTAAATATCTCAGTATGCATCCCTGAAGGAACTTTCACGTTTGTTATTTGTTAGGTATTATTTTTTGAGTTACTAAGAAGCTACTATTATAGCTAATAGAATTAGTTATTTCCTGTTATCACTTAATACCAAGTCAATATTCAGATGTCCTTAATTGCCTCCAAGATACCTATTTAAGATAGGTTTTGAATCAAGATCTGTACTGCATTTGGTTGTATGTCTCTTAAATTTCTTTTAAAGTTGGCCCTTGAACAATGTGGGAATTAATCTCCTTATAACTCAGTCAGCCCTCCATATCCCTGGTTGCGCCACATCTGCAGATGCAACCAACCACGATCATGTAGTAGTACTGTAGTATTTACTATCGAAAAATACCCGTGTATAAGTGGATCCATGCAGTTCAAACTCATGTTGTTCAGGAGTCAACTGTATTCTGCAACAAACCTTTTTCTTTCATGCCATTGATTGTTGAAGAAACCAAGTTATTTGTCCTTTTGGATGTTCAACATTCTAGATTTGGCTTTTTCATTTTGTTATTTAGTTTATTCCTCTATTTTTCCTATTTTCTGTAAACTAGGAGTTAACTTTTAAGTTAGATTAGATCCAGACAGTTTTGTTGTTGTCATTTGTTTGTTTTTAAGGCAAGAGTATTTCATAGTGAGACACATGAGACACATGATATCTGGTTGTCTCACTTATGGTGATGCTGAAATTTAACAGTGGATTCATGTGCTAGTAACCTGATTCCCTCCAAAATAAGGTTTTACATCAACATATTACCTAAAGCTTTTAGCATCCATTCATAATTGTTTCCTCGGTTCATTATCTCATTAGGCATTTCAAATTGGTGATTTTCCATCATTCCTTTACCATATATTAAGTGAAATTATTAAAAACAATTTTATCAACTATCTGGTTAGCTTACACAGCTCATAACAAGAAGGAAGCATAAATACTTGAAATCCAAATTTCAGAGTAATGGCTTAGCACTCTCTAACTGTGGCCAATGAAGATGTGTCATTGTTGTTCCTGTTGTTTCTTATATTATCATTATAAAGGCATAGATATTACCTATGTAGTGTGGCTCAATCCTTTGTAATATTTGTTCTTTTCAGTACTGAAAGGAGAATTCCATTATCATGCTTTACATTATTAAAATCATGAAAGTTTTATGCTTTTACACTATTTTAAGTTATTCTGAAAGTGACAGCCAGTCCAATCCGATTTTTAAAACAACAGGAATAAGTAGTAAATATGGGAAAAAGTATAGTATTTTCATATTATATGATCGACTAGAAAACTAAGAAGATACTGAGTAAGTTTTACATAACATGCTCTTTTTGAAAAATATCTGTGAAAATATCTATCTACCTATACAATAATTAGCTAAATATCATAACATAAAAATATTTTTACAATTGCAATCAAAACTATAAAATTATCTAGAAAAAAATCAGCAAGAAATATGAAGAGTCTTCATTGCAAAAAGAACTTTACAGGGGAACATAATAAAACTTTAATAAAAAGGAACCAACTATTTCCCTGAATGAGATCATTCAGTATTGTACAAATATAAATTTTCTTCTAATCTGGAAATAGAAAAGAGAACCTTTATCAGATATTAAAGTGTATTATAAAGTTATAATACATAAAATAATATCATTGTCAAGGAAAAGTAGACAAACAAATAGAAAAAGTGCAATGTCCAGAAATATATTCAAATGTAGATATTCATTTAATGTATCCTGTAAGTCATGAAGATGGAAAGATAGGTTATTTATTAAATGTATTGAAACAACTGAGTGTCCATTTTGAAATTAAAAGATGCCTACCATGATGTAAAACAAGATTAATTTCTGATGGAATTTTATTTCTGTATGAAAATAAATGAAACCATAAAAAGTATTAGAAGAAATTGTAGACATTTTAAGAAAATTGTAGTAGGGAAATTATTTCTAGACATTGATTCATGAGTCAGAAACCATAAAGGAAATACTGTTGGTTTATAACACATTAAATTAAAATCTAACACATAACCCGGTACCCAGTGTTAATTAAAGATGTGAGAAAACAGTCTCTTTCATATACTGCTTGGGGGAATGGTAATCTTACACACTTTGTGGAAGGGACTTTTGCAGTGTACCTTAAAAATCTTAAATTTCATATATACTTTAGAAATTTATCTCAAGATAATAATGCCTATAGTGTGTAAATACACAAAGTTAACCACAGCATTCTTCGTAACATCAACACAAACAAACAAGCAAGCAAACAAAATGAAAGCAATGTAAATGCCCAGTGTAGGAGTCTTTTTAAATGAGTCATGTTACATCTATAAAATAAAATGATGTATTTATAAAAATAACATTTATACTTAACTGACATGGAGAGAGGTGAAAAAGCAGTCATAAAGGATTACATGTAATACAGTTCTCTTTTGTTCGAATGTATATACACGTCTGTGTGTTGTATATGTGTGTGTGTGTGTTTATATGAGTCTTTTGGAAGAATATTTAGCAAGAATTAAAGAGTATTTATCTTTCGATATTAAGTTATAAGTGATTTTTACTTCTCTATATTGATAGAATTCTTCAGTCTCTGCTCTTCAGGAAAGACTAGAAGGGAAATGTTTTACTGAGCTACATCATGGGTCCAGACACCTGGCAGATCTATCTGTTTTGGGTTGTTTTTTTTTTTTTTTCCCCATTATGTTCTTCTATTTTTCATTCATTTAATAGACATTAAGCACTTATTAGGTATTATAATAAGTCATCTTTTACATTTACCCATCTATATGCAATGTAAGAAGTATGGGAAAGGGCAGTTCTGGGTTTTTTGTTTGTTTTACAGTGAGAAATTGAAGAATGCTTCAGAAAAGAACTGATATTGTAATAGGGAAGAACTTTTGTATCCTATTACAAGCTAATAACTCAAGGCATGTTGCCTATGAGATTAAATTATACATAATGGCTCATCTCTGGGAACCCTGCCTCCCAGGTAATGAGCATTAAGCTAAAATACCTTTGTTTAGCTCACAGGAAACATCCTGACCAAGCCCACCTGTGAATGACTTCAGGGAGGAAGAAATTAACACATCCCTTTTGGAGGCTGATGGGAATAAGAAAATGCTTGACTTTACTCCCTCCTCTTTTAGTATAAAAGAAGCCTGAATTCTAACTCAGGCAATATGGTTCTTTGGGGCATGCCCACCATCTTCTTGGTTTTCCGGCTTTCCAAATAAAGTCATTATTCCTTGTCCCAACAACTCGTCTCTCGATTATTGGCCAGTCATGTGGCGAGTGGTACGAGCTTAGACTCAGTAACAGTATTTGGGTTTATTCATTTGTTCATTCAAAAATAACTTAATTGAATATTTGCTACATGCCAGAACTGTTTTTGTGCTTGCAACATATCCATAAACATTAAAAAACAAAAAAACAAAAACAATACTCTTGCTCTCATGACATATGATCTTGAGAGATGGAGATGGTGTTGGTTTCATCAAACAGAAAAAAAGCGTGAAAAGGGTATTCTGAAGTGAGAGAAAACCAATAAAAGAGTACAAATACATATTAGTGCTTGAGTGCTTGACCTGTTGCAGCCAAGAGTGGCTGGAACACAGAGTGTATGTGGTAGAGTGGAGTGAGAAGGTTGTTTGTTAATGTCCCTTTGTACTTATTGTCACGTTTCTTTCCTTTGCCTAAAACCATTTCCTTATATTTAATCTGGAAAATGCCTACATATCTATTATTTAAGACCCATCTGTTCCCAGATTTTCCTGGACTTCCCCCGCTCCAGCCACCAACACCTCCAACCCAAGGCTAGAATTTTATTCCATGACAATTATTCATTTATATAATTCTTCAACTGGACTCTGAGGTCCTTCAGGAACTCTGGGTTTCATTGCTGTATCTCAAATGCCAAGCACTCCTCTAGACCTATGGCATTTGCCACAGTAAATATTTTTGAGTGAATAAATACTACACCTCATTCCCTAGAACAGGGTTTCTCAACATTGGCACTATTGACATCTTGGGCCAGATAATTCTGTTGTGGGGCCCTGTCCTGTGCATTGGAGGACGCTTAGCAGCATACTTAGATGCTAGTATGCAACTAGATGCCTGTAGAACCTCCTCCTGCCCCAGTTATTGTTGGAGGAGGTCATCAAGAAGATGTGACAACTGGTTGACCCATGAGTTGGACCAGGGCAATGGGAGGTTCCTTGCCCCTTCCCTGGGATGTATATTCTCACTGTTTCCACAGTGGGAACCATTTTCAAGGACACAGCCTTTGGAGGGCAATGTGTTGTGGAAATCATTTGGACTGTGTATGTGACTGTTAAGGCCTCTATATAAATGTTATGATTCTGACAGCAGGTGCAGAGATCTACTCATCTCTTACTTTCTAATTTTTCATTCATTTGACTTGCCTTTTACTGAGATTGGTGTGTTAAAGTCTTTTATTAGTATTTTTTTTTTCTCATATCTTCTGTGGTTTTTGCATTTTGAACATGGCTGCTTTGTTATCTGGTATCTTGTTATTTGGTGTATTGATATTCATAGTTATTATATCTTGATTATAAGTTTTGGATTTTAGCATTATAGAGTGTCCTTGATGCTTTTAGGCCTGAATTCTACCTTTTTTATATCAATATCACAATTCCTGCAGTCTTATAGTTTCACTTTTTTGATATGTCCTTTCCCATACCTATGATTTCAACATTTTGGAACACTGTATGTTAGGTGTGTCCCTTACATAGAATCATAGAGTTCAGATTTGCTTTATGAGCCAATTTGGATTTTTTTTTGTGATAGATGAGTTAAGCTCATTCACATTTTCCAATGTGGCTGATATATTGGTATCAACTCTGCATATAATTTTATAATTTTATTTTACAGTCACCAAATATATTTAGTTATATATAATATGTTTCTGTATTTGATGTGGCTTTGCTTCTAAAAAAATATTTTGGTATTTTTGAACATTGGTATTTTTATTTAGAGATTTCACTTATATTTATACCTTTTTTGTGCACTTAATATACCTTTTCTTAAATAACCTTTTATTCAGTAGACTGTCAGTCTTACATGATATCCTTGACTTTCATCTGTTACCTATAAAACAGTCAATAATCTTAGTCTGCTTTCTCCTTTGTCTTTCCCTTCTTCCATTTCTAGCTGTTTTCTTTCTACTTTTCTAGAGTATATTCTTCTACTCATGCCACTCCCCTTCTTTTAGGTATTTAACTCTTAAAATACTCAAAAATTAAACTTAAATTGAACTCAAAAATTAAAAATATATAAAATGCTTATCATCATTTAGTTTGCCAAAATTTTCCAGGTTATCTCTTAGTTGAATGAAGGTCACGCAACCAAGGAAGGGCTCATGTGTAAACTATTCCCTTGATTCATGAACCTTTAAAATAGTTTTTCTATTGCCTTGACACTTGAGGGACAGTTGCGTGATTACAGAATACTTGGCTTGCAATTTTTTTTCCTCAAATTTCTTCAAAATGTTGCTCCACCATTGCTTTTTTTGTTTGTGTGTTACCTTTGAAAAGCTTGATGCCAGTCTTTCCTAGACCCCCTCTATGCATAAGCAACTTGATGTTATTGCCGGTATACCCTGAATTCTAATTGTTTTTCTAGAACATGTCTCTAAGTTGATTATTTTTGAGTTTCTAGGCACACAGTGGGCCCTTTGAATATGTAAAAATAGGTTTTTCTTACTTCTGAAAAGTTTTCTTTGATTATACTTTTACATATCAGTTATAGCACGTTTTGTTTTCCTTCTTCAGAGACTTCAATTATATGTATTTTGAATTTTCTTTTCATCTCTTCAATTTCAACCATTTTCTCTTTGACCCTTTTACTTACTACTTTATCTCATTTTATCCTTTTATCCTGCTTTTCTTCAAAGTTCCTTAGTAAATTTCACTAGAATCTATTATACCTTGGGTACCTCTCAATTTATTCTTTATTTCTGAGATAGGCTAGTTTTTTTCTACAGTTTCTTTGCTGAGATCAATCAACTCTTACTCCATCACTCCCCTTTTTTTTTCCCATTGTGGTCTTAGTTTTAAATTTTCTGTTTCTAGTTTATATCTGTATCTATATCTGTGTCTCTACATATCTATATCTAATTTTCAAATGCTCATTTGAGGGTTTTTAATTCAGTTAAAAATTGTGTAAGCATATTCTTCTGGTTTGTGGTTTTTTGTTTGCTTGTTTGTTTTTGTTGTTGCTTTTTGGTACAGACCATTTCATCGGCTGAAGTATTTTGATTTGAATTTTCTGTTTTCTTCTTCCATTAAATTTGTATGTAGTTGGTTTGATTTTTTTTTCTATTCCTAGTCATTTTGGGGGTTGAGTCTCTAGTTCAGGATTACTTCCTTATAACAGCCTAGTGAAGCCAGTTTCTTTAATGAATGCTTTCAGTGGTAGGGGAGACACAAGGATTGCATGCCTTGTCTCTTTCATTTCTGAAAGATCCTCAGTTTTTCCCTTACCTTCTTTCTCATTTCTGCTACGTTCTCAAGAGCAAAATCTTTTCTACTTTTATGATTTCGCTAAGAATCAATGCTCTTTGAGGCTGCTGACTTCCTCAGTATTAATCATTTTCGAACATTTTTCCTATAGCTGGTACTGTGAAGTGCCAAATACCAGACCTCAAATTTTGCCACTTAGTATTGTACTTCCTTTTTCTGGGGTCTTTGACTTGTTGATGTGTTCCACTTTTCAATGGTGTGTCTTAAGTTTCCCCTTTCCTAATTTTGGCCCCTACAGGCTTAAGATGTTTGTTGGAAGGTGGTGTTTATATCTCTATTTACAGGTAACTTGATTTTGGTGGTTTCTGCTTCCTAATAAGGCTAAACACTTGAGCCATTTGTGATTATATTTGCATTCTTATTTTGATATTATCATTGGGTGGAGGACTTGAGAGATTCAAGTTCAGGAGGATATCGTTATCTCCAGTCCCACAATTTTTAAATAGATTTTGAAATTGCTTATTTTCTAGGTTAAATGTATAAAGCTGCTTTGGATTTGTCTTCTATAGACCTTATTATATTTTGAATTTTAAAATGTTTTTGTGTCTTTAACTTGTATATCCCTAAATGGACTCCACACTTTGAGGGGAGAGATCTTGTAATTTTGATATTCACCATAGTACCTGATATACTAACATACACAGAATAGTTTCTCAATACATATTAATTATTTAGTTATTAAAGCTTTTTATATAAGAAATTGTAAGCAAAATATTTGGGTTCTTTATATATCTTTTTAAAAAGATTTCATACATAGATAAATATTGAGAAATATCTCCTAAAACCATTAAAATGTACTCCAGTTTCTTAAAAAGAATCCATGTTTTAAGAGAAGCACCAATATGAGAACATGTTCTCATGATAAAACTGGAAATAATAGACTAAGTAGTTTCTCCAATTCAAATTTTTCTCAATAATTTCTCTGCAAAAAAAAAAAAAAGGAAACCCATAAACTTTGTTCATTTTAACATGTGTAAAAATTAAATCAGCAAACAATAAGAAAATATAACACATTATTGTAATCTCTGCTATTTATTAATTCATTTAATTTAAATGCAAATTGTATGTTTTAATCATAAATTGCTTGGTACCAGGTTGTTCCTAGTAATGAGCAGTTCAAGAGATGGCACTTTTTTGAAATTATAATAAAGCATTCCACAGAGCCCTCATCCTTTGTGAGCATGGTTGCCCCTTGAAACATCCTGAAATACAGAGCTAAAATGATTTAAAACCTCAGAAGAAGGTTTCTAAGGTTGGAATAGGAAGCTACTCTTGGCTTCATGGCTAGATCTGAACACCAAAGTTAAGAAGTAATTTCAAATCAATCTGTAGAAAGATTTTACCTCTGATCATGAACGAACAGAAGCCCTCTCTCCAGAAGGTGTCAGGAGTCATATGATGGACACTAATGATGTCTGCTGCCTTTTATCATCTGTCAGGGACGAGTCACATTTATTTTCACACAGACAGTGAGAACATTTAATGAAACAAAACAGCATTATCGAGCTCCAGGTTTCCCAATTCTCTTTGGTCCTAGAAATGAAGCTCCAGGTTCATTAAATTGTGGCTTTTGGAGGTATACTACAATTATAGTCCATTGAACCAAAAATTATAATAAGATCCCAAAGCGAAGCTTTAATATACACAGACCTCCTCTCTCTATTTCAAAAGTTCAAGTTAATTCAGCAAATACCACAGCTTTAGGATATATATATAGAGAGAAAATATATATATATAGAAAAAAATACAAAAATGAATTAAAAATAACCAAAATCATTATCCAGAAATATCCCCTAATAATATTTATACATTAATTATTTTGCTTTTAGCCTTCTAGACTTTATACTTTCATGTTATTATAAAAACATGCAATTTATTTGTTCCCAGGCCTCAATAGCCTGTGACTACGGTAATACCCAAATTTTTGCTGTCTTTAATCAAAAAATGCACAAATGTAGACATATATAGGCCTACCATCTTGTCATATTCTTGTTTATTTATTCACTCAACAAATATTTACTGCATTTCCGCTAGAAGCAAGACACTTTTTAGCAACTAGAAATATAGCAGTGAACCAAAAATAATGAAATCTGTCCACACAGAGCTCGTATTCTGGAAGAATAGGTGAGCAGAGATATAAAATAAACAAATGAAAAAATACATACAAATATATAAACATAATATGCCAGGTGATGAGAAGTGCTATGGAGAAAAAGAAGGTAAGGGAGGTGGAAAATGAATGTCTCTTCACTCCACTTGCTCTACCAGACAATTCAGACTATTTTTTAAAATTAATTAATTAATTAATTTATGGCTGTGTTGGGTCTTCGTTGCTGCGCGTGGACTTTCTCTAATTGTGGTGAGTGGGGGCTACTCTTCATTGCGGTGCGTGGGTCTCTTGTTACAGAGCACGGGCTCTAGGTGCCTGGGCTTCAGTAATTGTGGCACACGGGCTCAGTAGTTGTGGCACTCAGGCTTAGTTGCTCCGTGGCATGTGGGATCTTCATGGACCAGGGCTTGAACCTGTGTCGCTTGCATTGGCAGGCGGATTCTTAACCACTGTATCACCAGGGAAGTCCCAGACTGTTCTTGATTTGACAAGACATGCTTTGACCTGAGGGCCTTTGCACTGACTGTTTCTTCTATTGGACTCACTCTTTCATCTCTTTCTAATCTTTGCTCAAATGACACCTTCTCAATGAGGCCAACCCTAACTAGTCTACTTAAAATTGCAACCTGATGCCATCTGCCCTCACCAGCACTCCTAAGCCATCATCGTATTTTGTCATTACCTAAGGCTTATCACTTTGAACATTCTGCATAGTTTACTTAGCTATTATGCATATTGTCTATTTTCAGTCTCTCTCCACTGAAATGGAAGGTCCATAAGGGCAGAGATTTTTGCCTGATCACTAATGTATTCCAAGTACTGAAACTAGTATCCGGTACAAAATAAATGTTCAAAAAATATTTGTTGGATGATTAAAGTGGAGATGTTGAATAAGCAGTTGAATATCTAAGACTCAAGTCTGGGGAGAGAAATCCAGGCTAGAAATACAAATTTGGGAGTCATATAGGGTGACATTTTAAGTCATAAAATTGTATGAGACCTCCTAGGGAATAAGTAAAAATAGAGAAGAGGCCCTTAGAAATGTTAAGGAATCAACAAGATGGGGGCACTCCAGGGAGGAAGGCTGAGAAAAGAGGGTAGTAAGGCAGGGGGAAAACCAATTGTGCTTGGCCTCCTGTCATGTGAGGGAAGAAAATGCTTCAATAAAGAAAAGGTCAACAAATTTAGAATATTTGTCTTTTTGTAAAAGATAAATATGCAACATATCTTAATTTTTACCACTCTTTTAACTACTACACTGCAAGATAAGCTCTGCATTTCTGAGTAGTATAAACAATTTTTTGTCACTCCAATTTCATTACAAAGTATTAAAAATATTCTAGTTTTTATAAAATTAGCTGCTGGCAATATGTGCGCATAAACTGCAGGGTGGCCCAGTAAATGAACAGCAAGCATTCTGAATCTCTTAAGATGCACAGGCTTCCCTTTAGAAATCCATTCATCTGCAAAATAAGACTCCAAGGGACCTAAGGTTGAGCTTATTCAAATAAGACTCATCACCTGCTTTCTCAATTCCCTTCCTCCTCTAATGATTTCTTCTCCCATATGTGGCACATCTTTCTGTAAAAGCTTTGCTGTTCTACATGCTTCCTCTTCGCTCCCTTCCAGCCAAGGGACCAGCTGTGTTGGTTTTGTATCCTGCCTATGTTGCCTCTGTTGCTCTCACTGCATCCTGTTTGCTCCTTCCTTACTAAGGGCATCTTCTTTCAGGCCCTTAATACTACAGTTTCTGTCTTCTCTTCATAACCAAGTGTCATCAAAGCTGTCTCTCTTAAGGTTCATCTGCATTCACTAACTCCCCTTGTCACCCCCTTTCATTCCTCACCTACTGTACTTTAACTGTACTGTTCTCACACCTCTGTCACATCTGCTTCAGCTGGGGTTACTAATAACCGCCTAACTATCCACTTAAGTGGACACTTTCAGTTCTTACTTTGCCTATTTGTGGCACTGGACATTGTTGGAAGCTTTCTTCCACTTGACTCCTTTTCTTCTCGTGGCTTCTGTCATACCACATTATATCCTACTTTTTCACTTCTCCTGATTCTTTGCAGCCTCCTCTGCAGCCTCCCTTTTCTCTCTCTAGCCTTAAAATGTCAGTGTTCCTCAGAGGTCAATCTGTGGTCCTCTCAGCACACCTCTGTCTTTAATCTACATGAGTCCCTTGTTCCAATCTAATTAAATTGAACTAAATTAATTCATTCCCCAATGCTCACCTATGTTTTTCTTCTCTGCTCTTTGGTCACACTGTCCCTACTTTCTAGATTCTTCTTCCTACTTGCACCATCAACCCACTATCAGATCTGTAGTACTGGTCCTTCATGACTCAACTGAAATAGCCTTGTCCTTTCCTCCCCAGAGCACCTCAGCTGTACCTTTAATAAGGCGCTTTCCACAGCCCATCAAGCATTAGCATTATTTATGTATCGTATCATCCCCCTGCAGGCTGGCCACATGTCTAATTCATCCTTTCCTACATTGGCCTTAGACAGCTGAAACTCAATAAATGGGCTGATATTACAATGACATGATAATGGTATCTAGGAAAAGGCCATTTAGTTAGCAACTTCCTGAATTACCTAGCACACTCTGAATTAAGAAGTGAGCAAACTAATTCCCGTCCTGTTGAAAATACTGTGCTTGACAAAGCATCTCAATGAGCGGTGGGTTTGGCACAGATTCACTGAGAAGTAGATAACTTTTTCATAGTTCTGAATAACTGGACATTAAAATATAGAAACGCATTTACAAATATGCAAATTACAGTGGTTATCTTTTCTTCAGTTACTTTCAGTGAATCACTTATATGTACATCAATACTGTTATTTCACGTTTTTATAATGTTTTAGACATTTATTATGTATGACTTCACAGTTCTCTGAGTACCTTGGCAGAGCTCACTATGAAATAAAATTAACATTAATGATTATTAATAACAATTTAATGGGGCATTATATTAACATGTATGAAGATTAGGGCTTATTACACTTATTATTAATATTCCTCATATGTTAATTTCTTTAACAGTTTTAAAATGTGTCATGTCATTATATTGGCCCCTTTTCCTTAAGCATTGCTTGGACTTACAACTACCAAAACTATGACATTTTATTAGCCAGTAATAATAATAGCAACAAAAGCTACCATTTACTGAGCACTGTGCCAGTGTAGGCCTACTGGTAAGCACTTGATGTGCATCATTTTCTTTGATCCTTACGGAACCTCAGGAGGTAAACCGTATTGTTATCCCCATTTTACATTGAAACTGAAGCTTAGGAAAGTGAAGTGACATTTTCGAGGTCATAATCTGGAAGTAATGGATCTAAGTTTTCATAATAAAAATGTCTGATTTAAGAGCCAGTCTTTAACCCAAGCTTATTTAGCTTCTAAATCTCTTTGCTCTCAGTAAGCATATATTTGTATAAACAATACCACTTCTACTGAGTTTGCCAGTTTTCATATTCAACATCTGTAAGGTCATGCTGTACTTTGCTCTAGGAAAAACCAAATGTCCCCAGATAGGGAACTTATTAAACACATTATGGTATGACGTATGGCTACTGCATTTCCATAATTTTTTGAGAAACATTAACTTAAAAGAAAATGAACCTGAAATAGGTTCTTATTGTACAATGTTGGCTTCATTTTAAGTGCTCACAAAATGCATTTTTAAACAACCCATTCTAGACTCTTGACTAGAATCAAGTTCTCTGACCTGCTTTGGAAGAGCAGAGCTAAGTTTGCCCACTCCAGCCTCCCAAAATTTCAAATCTTCATGATTCCCTAGGACATCCAATTAGATTGATGAAATAATACTGTTTCCTTAATGTTCTAAATAAGTGATGTTTGAAAGCTAAGAGACAAATGTAGTTGAGACAGAAATTCTTCCAGTCTTCTTATGGATTTCAGGCTTACCAGGCTGATGGATTTCCTCTTACCAGCATTTGTCCTAGCTTTCCTATCTGAGGATCACTCTCCTTTGACACCCAAGGCAGAAAAATCATCAGCCCTTACCAGATCTGTTCTCTACTTGTCATCTGTCAGTACTGTACAATTAGACCTGAGCAATAGGCAACCTGGACCTTCCCTGCTCTTATTTGGAATATAAGTAAGTGAAACTTTTTTTGTATTTGTCCTTATCAGTTTTCTCTCACTTCAATTCATTTAGGGGCTAAGACTTCCTGATGGAATTCTTTAAAATCTCTGCTACATTTTTGGTATTTGTTCTTCTTTAATACACATTTTTTACATTGAAATCCATTAGAAAGCTCCCTTTAGGGGTATATGTAACTTCTAAAGTTGATGGTCCTAGACCATTTAACTGAACAAGCTTTGGGAATCTGATGAAAGCTCGGGGCACCCCTCCCCTGAATAATGCACCTACAGATTCAAATTTCTTATAAGTTCAGGGAATTTATAAACCAATGGCTTTCATCCATGGACCCTTATAGAAAAAATTCTGATTAGAGCCACCATTGTTAAAGACTTTCTCATTCTTACCTTCATTAGTATTATCACAGTTGTATTGAGGCAATTAAAATTTTAATATAAATAATTTAATTTTTTTCTTTTTTCACTTTTTTCCTTCTAATTGACATACAGCACTGTATAAGTTTAAGGTGTACAGCATAATGATTTAACTTACATACATCATGAAATAATTATCACAATAAGTTTAGTGAACACCTATCATCCCAGATAGATACAAAATTAAAGAAAAAGAAAAAAATTTTTTCTAGTGATGAGAACCCAGGGTTTTCTCTCTTAACAACTTTCACATATAACATACAGCAGTGTTAATTATATTAATCATGTTGTACATTACACCTCTAGTACTTATTTATCTTATAACTAGAAGTTTGTACCTTTTGACCATCTTATGCCAATTTCCCCTTCCCCCACCCCACCTCCAGTTACCCCAAATCTGATCTTTTTTTATAAGAGTTTGTTTGATTTTGAAATATAATTGGCCTACAACACTATGTTAGTTCCTGGTACATAACATAGTGATTCAATATTTCTATACATTACAAATGACAACCATGTTAAGTCTAGTTACCATCTGTTACCATACAAAGATATTATTTTATTATTGGCTATATTTCCCACACTGTATATTTCCTACCCCTGACTTATTTATTCTGTAACTGGAAGTTTGTACCTCTTAATCTCCCTCACCTATTTCTCTCATCTCCTTCAGCCCCTCCCCACCCGGCAACCACCTGTTCTCTGTATCCAGGGGTTTGTTCATTTGTTTTATTTTTTAGATCCCACATATAAGTGAAATTATTCAGTATTTGTCTTTCTCTGTCTGACTTACTTTACTTAGCATAACATCCACTAGGTCCATGCATATTGTCACAAATAGCAAGATTTCATTATTTTTTTATGCCTGAGCAATATTCCATTGTGTCTGTCTGTATATTTGTGTATGTGTATGTGTATGTATGTGTGCATAATATATATATATATTTCTATATATATATATGCCACATCTTCTTTATCCATATGCCACATCTTCTTTATCCATTTATCTATCGATTGGCACTTTGGTTGCTTCTATATCTTGGCTATTGTAAATAGTGCTGCTATAAACATAGGGGTGCATATATCTTTTCAAATTAGTGTTTTTGTTTTCTTCAGATAAATGCCCAGGAGTAGAATTGCTGAATCATATGGTAGTTCTATTTTTAGTTTTCTGAGGAACATCCATACTGTTTTCCATAGTGGCTGCACCAGTTTTTAATACCCACCAAGAGTGCACCAGTGTCCCCTTCTCTTCACGTCCTCACCAACACTTGCTATTTGTTCTCTTTTTGATAATAGCCCTTCTGATAGGTGTGAGGTGATATCTTATGATGGTTTTGATTTGCGATGTTGAGCATCTTTTCCTGTGCCTGTTGGCCATCTGTATGTCTTCAGGGAAAATGTCTATTCAGGCCCTCTGCCCATTTTTTAATCAGGTTGTTTGTTTGACATTGAATTGTACACATTCTTTGTATAACTGGATATTAACCCTTTATCAGATAAATCATTTACGTATATCTTTCCCCATTCAGTAGATGGCCTTTTGGTTTTGTCAGTAGTTTCCTTTGCTCTTCAGAATATTTTTAGTTTGATGTAGTCTCATTTGTTTATTTTTGCTTTTATTTCTCTTGCCTGAGGAGACAGATACAAAAATAATATTGCTGAAGAAATGTCAAAGAGCATACTGCCTGTGTTTTCTTCTAGGAGTTTTAAGGTTTCAGGACTTACATTTGAGTTTTTCATCCAATTTGATTTTATTTTTGTGTATGGTGTGAAAAAGTAATCCAGTTTGATTCTTTTGCATGTAGCTGTCCAGTTTTCCCAACACCATTTATTGAAGGGACTGTCTTCTCCCCACTGTATATTTTTGCCTCCTTTGTTGTAGGTTAATTGACCATAAAATTTTAGATTTTCTTCTGGGCTCTCTATTCTGTTCCATCAATCTATGTGTCTATTTTTGTGCTAGTGCCATAATGTTTTGATTACTGTAGCTTTGTAGTATAGTTTGAAATCAGGGAGCATGGTACATCCAGCTTTATCCTTCTTACTGAAGATTGTTTTGGCTGTTGAGGGTCTTTTGTGTTTCCATACAAATTTTAGAATTATTTGTTCAAGTTCTGTGGGAAATGCCCTTGGTATTTTGATAGAGATTACATTGAATCTGTAGATTGCCTTTGGGAGTATGGTCATTTAAACAATATTAATTCTTCCAATTCATGAGCAGGGTATATCGTTCTATTTGTTTGTGTCATCTTCAACATCTTTCATCAGTGTCTTATAGTTTTCCAAATACAGGTCTCTTTCTCCTCAGTTAGATTTATTCCTGTGTATTTTATTCTTTTTGATGCAGTTGTAAATAGAATTATTTTCTTAATTTCTCTTTCTTTTTGTTGCCAGTGTATAGAAATGCAACAGATTTACATATATAAATTTTGTATCCTGCAACTTTTTCTGAATTCATTGATGAGTTCTAACAGTTTTTTGACAGCTTCATTAGGATTTTCTATATAAAGTATCATGTCACCTGCAAACAATGACAGTTTTACTTCTTCCTTTCCAATTTGGATTTCTTTTGTTGACTGAAAAAAATGCACATGGTAATAGTTGTGAGTTAAATTTATCTGGGGCAAAATGAGGACTATAGCCCAGGAGACAGCATTCAAGATAGCTCTGAGAAACTGCTCCAAAGAGGGAGGTGGGAAGGTCAGTATATATGTGATTTTGGTGAAGGGGGAGTACATGCAATCAGACACATATTTTTTGCAGAAGGTTTCTGCTAGTCTTGTGAAGGTTACTGCTAGTCACAAGGAGCAGATGTCACCATGAAAGTTTTTAGTTCTTTTCTAGATATGAGAATATGCAAGAATTGGGCTCATAAAATCTTCTCCTAAAAATATCTAACTATCTGAAGTCCTGTTCTGCTAGTTTTTTTCAGAGCACAGAGTACCTCATTCCTGATCTCCACCCTGGACTACTTTCAGGGTGTATTGAAGGCCAGCAGTCACAGCAGCTTGTGATTTGATCCTTAGATGGTAGATGGCAAGTGCCAATTTGTAGTTGACACTTTTATTTCTTTTCTTTGTCTGATTGTTGTCGCTAGGACTTCCAATACTATATTAAATAAAAGTGGCAAGAGTAGGCATCCCTGTCTTGTTCCTGATCTTAGAGGAAATTCTTTTAGCTTTTTGCCATTGAGTATGATGTTAGCTGTGGGTCTGTCATATATGGCCTTTATTATGTTGAGGTATGTTCAATGGGGTATACCCATTTAGTTGAGAGTTTTTAATCACAAATAGATGTTGAATTTTGTCAAAAGCTTTTTCCAAATCTATTGAGATACCCATAAAATTTTTATTTTTCACTTTTTTAATGTGGTGTATCACATTGATTGATTTGCAGATATTGAACTATCCTTGCATCCCTGGGATAAATACCACTTGTTTATGGTGTATTATCCTTTTAATGTATTGTTGAATTCGGTCTGCTAATGTTTTCTTGAGGATTTTTGCATCTATGTTCATCAGTGATGTTGGCCTATAATTTTCTTTTTTTGTAATATCTTTGTCTGGTTTGGGTATCAGGGTGATGCTGGTCTTGTAGAATGAATTAGGAAGTGTTCCTTCCTCTGCAATTTTTTGGTACAGTTTGAGAAGGATAGATTTTAACTCTTCTCTAAATATTTGGTAGAATTCACCTGTGAAACTGTCTGGTCCTGGACTTTTGTTTTTTGGGAGTTTTTTAAATTATTTATTCAATTTCATTACTGGTAATCGGTCTGTTCATATTTTCTATTTCTTCCTGATTCAGTATTAGGAGATTGTACATATCTAGGAATCAGTCATTTTTTCCTAGGTTGTCTGTTTTATTGGTATATAACTGTTCATATTAGTCTCGTATGGTCCTCTATTTCTGTGGTGTCAGTTGTAACTTGTCCTTTTTAGATAATTTAATTATAACAATATTTATTTTAGGGTCTCCCACCACAGGTTTATACATGTCTTTACTCTGAATATTTTGAAGACTGTCTTCATAAGATTTGCTTACCACCTTCATTTTCTACCACAGCTATTTTGTATTATTGATTCAACTAAGGCAGTGTGTATAATAGAAAAATACAAGGCTTTGCTATATAACATTAATCAAGGTATTTAATATCTCTAAGCTACAGTATTTCCCTGTGCTAAATATGATTATGATTTATTTCATTGTTTGTTTGCTTTATAATGGGTGAGAATTAGATGGGGATGTCAGCTCCCCAACAGAAGAAATGTCATTGGTTTTGTTAATTGTGGTTCCTCAGCACTGGTCCAGAACAGCACCTGGCACATAGTTGTTGCTTAATGAATATTTATTGAAAGAATCAATTACTTTATTTATATTATTATATTATTTATTTATTTATTTATTTATATATTATATATTATTATATTATATTATATTATTTATATTATTATATAATATTTGACTTGCCTGATGATGATTTCATTCTGAAATTAAAAAATCATTACTAAGAACATACCATCTGCTAAGAATGTAAGAGAAAGAGAAACAATGAAAATACAAGAGACAAAGAAAATAAGAAATTAATGAGAGAATGAGAGAGACTGAAGCTAAAAGAGAGACTATGAGGAGAAAAAATGAGTCCAGGAATAAGGAAAAGAAGTGTGCACATAAAGACTAGTTAACTGAAAAGACTTGTCTCTATACTATTTTCCAAGAGGATGAACAAATAATAAAAAATTACTCTCCTGTTGAGTTGGCAGCAAGAAGTTTCCTGCAGAAGCAATATATCTGAAGTAGATTTTTGTACCTGCTGCTTAGCATTGAACAAATATATAATACATTTTATTCAATTTCTTAGATTATCTTAGAGACCCTAAGTATGTCTTCAAATTATTTATTGATAGAATTTAACCAACAGCTACATCTTAAATATCCAGTATCCTGGAGTTTCTATAGAATTATCTTTGGGTGTTCTCAGCATCTATTTGCATGACATCATTATACACTCCTTGTGAAGAATGCCAAGGAATGGCCACAGGTGTCTGGCACATTCTGACTACGGCCAAGAGACCCATATCATTAGGATAATGACCACAAGTCATCCTGCTTGGCTATGTGTCTGAAATCAAAATGTGAGGCAAAACCAACATAAGTGCAGTTAATTTAAGACACTTTCTATTTATTAAAGCTAATTTCAAGTCTGGTTTACAATTAACAATTGCCCAAAGGATTAAAATGCCCATGTCATGTGACATAATAGAGTGTCTGTGGCACTGACCCCTGGATTTAATATTTCCAGGAATGGATTTCATTGCTTGTGACCTTACTGCTGGAAAGAGTCCTACTGTAAAATAAATATCAACAATATCTTGGCAATGTCAAAGCAATTTATGATTTTATGACAGTTTATGCTGGTGTCTAGTATTCAAGCAATATTGCTGGAGGCTAATTAATGGGTACAGGTAGGATGTTCCATCCTGTAAGAGGGAGGTTGCCTGTTCCCTCACTGGCTGCTGGCTGCAGCTCTCATACTGATAGCATGTTGTTGCCAGTGTTGCCACCTCATTAGAAAATTAGCTTTTAATTAATTTTGGAAGCTGTTGCATGGGTTTCAATAGGAGGCATACATTTGTACACATCTCGTGGCAGAATTAAACCACCCCTCCATGTTTCTAATGGGCCTCGCCTGCCTCACAAAAAAGCAGCAGTCCAGCCGCTTGCAGGCAGCAGCTCCATGGGTAGCAGTGGCCACACAGCTCCAGCCTGCTCCCAATTACAAAGAGATGTCCTTTAGTGCCCTCGTGTGCAGTCCCTTACTCCAAGGCCACTTGAGACATTAAGCAGCAACAGAGAGGACCAAAATCCCAGATGCTCCCCTTTCATGCTTCTGACCCCCCAACCTGGCTTTAATGGCACATAGTCTGGCAAGAATGTGCCTTACCTCATTTTTATATTTAAACATCTCTGCCTGAGCACAGTGGTGATAAACCTACAGACAAGATAAATAGCTAGATTATCACTCTTCTCCCCAGGGGAAAGTCATGCTGTCAATTAGGCTAATGGGGGTTCCGGGTTCAGCTTTGGCATGCCCTAACATTAGGGAAGGCTTTTTGCCCTGCATAGCTGTAAAGCCCAAAGATGGATTTGAAAAGTAGTTATGACCCTAGGGTGGCCAGTCAGCAAAGAGGGAAGTCAAGAACCTGATGATTAATCATCTGCCACAACAATGGGAGGGAAAAGAAGATGAGGCCCATGAGACCAGATCTTTTGAGCTCTATTATAATTATACATTGCTTTTTTCGATTCAATTTGGTGGCTTAAAAGGAGATATGGGTGTTTTCTGCTGAAGAAGTGAGGCTCCATCCTTTACTAAAAATAAGTGTTCGTCATACGTTTTCAAAGCACTTATTCTGACATCTCATTTGATCTTATTACTAATCTCTGATGGACTTAGGGCAGGTGGCATTTTTCTCATTTTGCAGCGGATGGAATTGTGTGACATAGCAGAGTTTAGCAACTTCCCTGTGACCACACAGCCAGCTGTGATGGCACCAGGATGACAACCCAAATAATATAGCTATCCTAAATTTTTATAATGGTTCTCCATCGCATCATACTTCACTCTACAGTCACAGAAATTAACTTATGAACTGCTGACAAATGATTTTTGTAATTTTATCTGTTACATATGAATAGGAGTCAAACCTAAATGGTAACTCCTCCTGGCAAATACAGTCTGCCAAACAATGAAATAATTTATTTAATCCAAAATTGGAAAGCATAGTGTTAGCCCTGATTTATTCTACAATTGGGGAGATATAGGGATCATATTTTTTTTAGATACCAGCAGAAAATGACAGACCCTGTGCAGTATTGGGATTTTCCATACCAAAGACAGGCTCTTTGTAGTATGAATATTGGATTATAAGCAGGGTGACAATGTAGTCTCCTGATTTACCTGAGCAGATCCCAGTTTTCAGCTGCTGTCTAGGCATTCGATTAGTTTTAGCATTTGTCCTGGACAAAAATGGCCCAGCTTGATAGTAAATTTCATGGCACCCCAATTTTAAGTCAAAGATTTATCTTCTACTTATATTGTCCCATTGAGGAACCAATACTTCCACAGTTTAGCTGTTGGAAGTTTACAGGAAACGTTTTATTAATCGTATACTTCCCATGCTTTCCCAGGAGCGGATAATAGTTGTCAAGAAGGCAACCATTCACTGAGCACTTGCTCTGTGCCAGGTGCTATGTTTTGTACTTTACTTGCATTATTATTTCCTTTAATCATCCCCAAGCCCTCTGAGGTGGTTACCATCATTACCCATATTTTACATAGGAAGAAACTGAGGTTCACAGCGACCAAGTCACCAGCTCAAGATGCAACAGTAAGTAAAGGGCAAAGCCAGGATTTGAGTTCAAGTCTTTCTGGCTTCAAAGCCCAGACTCTTAACAGCTATGATCTTTCAGAGTAGGCAAAGTCTCAATCCAGGTCTGTTCACCAGTGTGTTTGACTCCTACAAAGGGGAAAGCCCATAGCACTGTCTCAGGTCTCCCAGGTCATTTTCACTAGCTTCACCTAAATAATTGCTTCTTGTGCTTTAACAGGAACAAGAATCACATGAGGTGCTTTATTGAAATGCATATTCCTGGACCTTTTTTCAAAGATTGACTTGGTAGACTCTAGGAATTTCCCTTTCCAACAAGCTCCCTAGGCAATTCTGGTGCTCAGGGATTTTTTTCAACCACACTTTGGGAAACATTGATTTAGATATTTCTAACTATTAGAAAGTTTGGATCTGAGATTGTCAAGTAGGCTGGGAGAAGCAGAGGTAGACAATCTATTTCACTGAAAATCCCTGAAATGGAGAACAACAATAATGGCGATATTGGGCACTGGCCTAGCATCAGACACTTTGACATGTTTTACTGCATATAATCTTACTAACAATCCTGGTGTGTGTGTGTGTGTGTACACATTTTACCAATAAGAAAATTGAGACTACTAAAAGTGAAATGTCTATTACTAAGTTATGCATCTTGGTGGTGGTGTCAGGATACAAACTTAGATGGTTAACACAATGCAAATGCTTTATTTATATGGACCTAAATACATCAAAATTTTAATAATTTTAATAATATCTTCTATAATTATGTTCTGACAGTTTTTGTCTTTTTCTTTGTACCTCCTATTTTCCAAATTACCTTCAGTGGGTGTTATTTTTACAATCAGTAAACAGTAACAACATAAAAATATTCTTATTTTTCACTGGTTGGCTCTCCCAGCAGTAAACTTTAAATAAGGATTTGAGCACAAGTAGTTTATTTGGGAGGTAACCACTGGAAGCACTAGTAGGGAAGGCAGAAAGGAGACAGGAAAGAGACTGATGCCCACACAGGGTGTTCATGAACAGATTACCATTGTGGGCAAGTGGGACTCAGTCCTCCTGGGGACAGTTAGAACTCTACACAGAGCACTCCTCAGGGCTATCCCACCCAAGGGCTGAGAAAGTGGGGTTATTCATCCTCCAACTGCTGTCCATCACCATTACCCAGCACATCCAACCTGCCCTGCCCGTGATATGAGAATTCTCCTGTGGTCAAAGAAAGCCCTAGGGCAAGGAGATGCAGGTGTTTGCAGTAAAAGGACATCAGGCTGCAGGGAAGCTGACAGAGTTGGCTACATTACAGAAGCAAAGCAGGTGAAGCTCCAGTAGCAAAACTAACTAGTGTGTCTTTGGCAAGAGTTATCGTTTGGCTTCTTCAGGATGTTTCAGAAGTTTACAGCCTCCTGATCAGTCACTTTTCCTATTTAAAAATATGTAGATGATATCAACTTAAACTTTGATTTCTATCTAGATTATAGCCTACACATAGGTTTATTTTTCTGTTAGTAAGATTTTTATTTTCACTGTCTAGTTAAAAAGATATGCCAATTTTTAAGGAAGGAATCAGCTTATATTCATTGTGTTGGCTTTCTACTTTCAGTGTGCAGAATAAACTTACATTTGGATTCCCAGATCTCTGAGGACCATGAAAAAATGAAACAAGGAAATCTGGAATTTGGATGTGATGTTTCTTCTTCATAGAAAAGGATGGAAAATCCATGCTACACCCACTGTCTTGGATACTCCAAAGGAGAGCTCAGTCTTATTGATACAATGAACTGACAGTTAGAACCTGACGGTCCCCATCAATCATAACCCAAATCAGCTGAAATGCTGCCATTGCTCTTTGGGGAGCAGCAGCCCAGCAGAGAAAATCACCTTTGCTAATTGAAACTCTTCTGGGGGAATTGCCAGGTTTGTGCTAAAAGCAGCTGTCCCTGTTCTTCACTCCAGAAAAGGACAAGAGGGATGGATCAGAGGACCAATAGATACTGGGTTACCATCATTTCCCTAGATGTATTTACTGCCTGCACAAATTCATATCAAAGTAAAATCTGGGCTGTATAATGAGAAAGAGAGACAACTCTCTTCATTCTTCTATTTCTAGCAATAGAAATTCAAAGATAAGCCAATATTGAAAACTAACACCTTTTATTAAAAACTTGTTTGAAATGAAGCAGTGAAGATAGTACCAAAAGAATGTGATGTAGGTCTCCTCAAAAAGCTTATATTATCTTGAGCTGTGCAACAGGAAGTGTCTACTTCTCTTCCTTCATTCTGTATTTTGGTCAAAGGCATTACTGTAAAAGACTATCCCTCTTTGTTCATGTCAGCCACATCCTTTGCTTGAGATTCCTGAGACTGTTAACTAAAACATTTTCTTCTTGCAATTCATTCTCTTTTTCTAAATCTCTCAGTTGATCTGCTATAAAGAAGAGGCATGGGTTCTAAACACTAGATCCTCAAGACAATATAGATACAACTGGTTCTAGATACAAAGATTACATATAAATACTTAACAAATAATAAATAGGTGTGAAGGGAAAGTCCAAAGGGAGAGGAAGATAGAGATGGAGATCAGGACTTCACATTTGGCCTTGAAGTTCAAGCTTCTCTGTTCTCTTTTCTGGGCTGGGCTCCCCAGTAGTATCACTACTGCTCTTGGTAGAGGACCAAGTGATTTTTCAGAGAGAAGCCTCTTCTGTTGGCCATATATTTAACTCTCCCCATGAGGATTTTTGTCGTTGTTTTTTAATTTTTACTGGAGTATAGTTGATTTACAATGTTGTGTTACTTTCAGGTGTACAGCAAAGTGAATCAGTTATACATATACATATGTCCACTTTTTTTTAGATTCTTTTTCCTTATAGGCCATTACAGAGTATTGAGTAGAGTTCCCTGTGCTATACAGTAGGTCGTTATTAATTATCTATTTTATACATAGTAGTGTGTATATGTCAATCCCAATCTTCCAATTTATCCCTCCCCGCCCCCTTACCTCCTAGTAACCATAAGTTTGTTTCCTACATCTGTAACTCTATTTCTGTTTTGTAGATAAGTTCATTTGTACCCTTTTTTTTTTCAGATTCCACATATAAATGATATCATATGATATTTGTCTTTCTCTATCTGACTTACTTCACTCAGTATGACAATCGCTAGGCACATACGTGTTGCTGCAAACAGCATTTTTTCACTCTTTTTTATGGCTGAGTAATATTCCATTGTATATATGTGCCATATCTTCTTTATCCATTCCTCTGTTGATGGACATTTAGGTTGCTTCCATGTCCTGGCTATTGTAAATAGTGCTGCAATGAACATTGGGGTGCATGTATACGTTCAAATTATGGTTTTCTCCAGATATATGCCCAGGAGTGGGATTGCTGGATCATATGGTAGCTCTATTTTTAGCTTTTCAAGGAACCTCCATACTGTTCTCCATAGTGGCTGTACCAGTTGGTGCTGGTACAGTTGGTGCTGTACCACCAACACTGTAGGAGGGTTCCTTTTTCTCCACACCCTCTCCAGCATTTATTGTTTGTAGACTTTTTGATGATGGCCATTCTGACCAGTGTGAGGTTATACCTCATTGTAGTTTTGATTTACATTTCTCTAATAATTAGTGATGTTGGGCATCATTTCATGTGCTTTTTAGCCATCTGTATGTATTCTTTGGAGAAATGTCCATTTAGATCTTCTGCCCATTTTTTGATTGGGTTTTTTGTTTTTTTTTGATATTGAGCTGCATGAGCTGTTTGTATATTTTGGAGATTAATCCCTTGTTGGTTGCTTAAAGACTGGTACTCAGAAAGCTATAAGATACTGATGAAAAAAATCAAAGATGACACAAACAGATGGAGAGATATACCATGTTCTTGGTTGGAATATTGTCAAAATGACTATACTACCCAAAGCAAGCTACAGATTCAATGCAATCCCTATCAAATACCAATGACATTTTTCACAGAATTAGAATAAAAATTTTTACATTTTGTATGGAGACATAAAAGACCATGAATAGCCAAAGCAATCTTGGGAAAGAAAAACAGAGCTGGAGGAATCAGGCTCCCTGACTTCAGACTATACTACAAAGCTACAGTAATCAAAACAGTATGGCACTGGCACAAAAACAGAAATCTAGCTCAATGGAACAGGATAGAAAGTCCAGAGATAAACCCACACACCTATGGTCATCTAATCTATGAAATAGGACACAAGAATATACAACGGAGAAAAGGCAGTCTCTTCAATAAGTGGTGCTGGGAAAACTGGACAGCTATCTGTAAAAGAATGAAATTAGAACACTCCCTAACACCATACACAAAAATAAACACAAAATGGATTAAAGACCTAAATGTAAGGCTGGATACTATAAAACTCTTAGAGGAAAACATAGGCAGGACACTCTTTGACATAAATCACAGCAAGATCTTTTTTGATCCACCTTCAAGAATAATGAAAATAAAAACAAAAATAAACAAATGGGACCTAATGAAACTTGAAAGCTTTTACATTGCAAAGGAAACCATAAACAAAACAAAAAGACAACCCTCAGAATGGGAAAAAATATTTATCATTGTTGTTTGTTTGTTTTCAGTGTAAGAAAAGTTACTTCCAACATTGCACCCTGGAAGCCTTCTCACTCTGCACTGGACCTACCACCACTCTCTACATGACCACCACCACCCCCAAACCCAGCCAATGATCACTTTTTCCTCATGACATCAGCTACAGCCAAAACTGTTTACTTTGCAATCCACCCCTTACCATTTTCATTTTCTCCAAGCAATATTTTTGTATTGTTAAATCTTGAATTTTCTTTTGTTTATTTAAAAAAATATGTAAGGTGCTATTTCCTTAAAACTTTCTTTTGAATAATTATACAAGTGAAGAAATCTAGAATTTCACATCTAATAACTCAGTAAATTGGGTGATACACTCTCTTCAGTTCCTCTAGTGTGCATTTCACAACCTCTCATCCTTATTGCTTCTTCCTCTCATCAGACCTTCCTCCACTCTCATCAGTTTCTTGTCTCCTTGCCCTCAAGTGCAGCCCTGGTCCATCACTTATTCTTCACATAGTTGTGATGTTATATTTTTAAAGCACAGAAGTAACTATTATATTGCCTTGCTTCAAAAACTTTGCTAAAAATAAAAGGATAGGAGCATATTAGTGAAAAGCAAAAAAGACCTTGTACAACTTCTGTGAACATAGCTGAGGGGTCATTGGAGCCTGGGGTGTGATAACACCAAGTAAAGGTGCTGGATTGGGACAGATAGAACAACAGAAGCTCACAGCTGAAGTCAAGACTTGATGTCCAAAGGCATGTAAGGAGTACGATGCAGACACCAGTCAGCTATGGGATTCTCAGAGTAGGTTGTGGAGCCCATTCAGCTGGATAGAGGTAGGTAGATAATAATTATCTAGCAGCTCTGTCCAGCTACCAGTTTACTATTAGTATCAGTTAGGGATCTGGACTGAAAGTAATAAACATTCATATTAACTTGGGCAACAAGAACAATTTATTTCCTCACAAAATTGAGGGACGATTAGGGATATAGTTAAATCTCCAGGGAAAAATTGGATCCTTGAGCTCCAATCTCACCATTTTTCTCTTCTCTTTCTTTTCTCTCTTCTCCTTCTCCTTCACCTTCTCCTCCTCTTCCTTCCTTCTCTCTCTTTCTCTCATCTGCTTTTCTCATCATCTGTCTTAGTTTTCTCAGACTGCTTCCATTCACATATAAAATAATTTTATCATCAACAAATCCATTCTCCATATTTCATGGATTTACACAGAAAGTGCTTACATGCCTTTCTACATTTCATTTCAAAAAGTCCGACATAAATTCTGATTGGTCTAACCTCACAATCCAATTGGAACTTAAATTGCCTGGGGGAGGAGATGGAAGAATAATATGATTGGCAACTTGCACTAAGGCATGTGGTTACAGCTGATGGGGGAGCAGCTCCCCAAAGGAAGGGAGTACTGATTCTGTAAGAAGGAGAGCCAGATATCCAAACTACAGGGATGTTGTTCTATTAAAATAAAGATAAGGCAGAAGCAAACATCTGATGCTAAATTTATTTAACTGGGCAGATGAAATAGCTGTGGTTCCCAAGGCATGGGTGTGATCACCAGGACACTGAGACCTCTATGGATGGCCATGAAGAAAACTTAGTTGATAAAACAGCAGTGTGATGTCTATATTCTGGCATGCATACACAGATCTAGGAGGTAAACTTAACATCAATTGGTATGGTCTTATAAAGCCTATTTTATATCCAACTTGGATTTGGTCTGACCTTGGAAGAAAGAGTGAAGGAAGTGGTAATATGTAATTTTTGATACTCAACCTTCATTCATTCATTTCTTCAGTAAATATCTATTAATTGGTTTATATAGGCTAAGCTGGGTTTAGGGCAGTGAGTACACTACAGTGAATAGGACAGATGTTTCTAGTGCCAACAAATGCTTAGAAGAGAGTTCCTACCATGTTTTATTTCCCCAACCTCCGCTCTTGCAATGCAATGTGAAGTGAGTAGGACACTGCTGTAGAAACCCTCCTTTCCTACACAGATGCTCATTTCAGCAGTAGCCTGACTCCTAACATAGTGTCACATGTGTTGAATCTTTATAGATACATCTCCAACAACTGGAATTTCAGTCTGTAGTATATGGATGAGGGATAAGTTTAAAACTACTCCTTGACAAGTCATTCCTTTAATTAGATAAATGAGAATGACTTTTGTTTGCTTATAAATTGTATTGATTAGTCACAGTAACTTCTTTGAGTATACCTGTTGTCAACAGGTATCCTTCTTCTTATTTGTATTCTTTTAAAGGCATCTGCATCATTTTCTTTATTAAGAAAAGAAAATCTCTCTTCATTGGTCTTGATATATAAGAAGAATCCCAGAAATTTTCTCTTTCTTTCTATACCATCTC
The DNA here is from genome assembly GCF_949987535.1 of Balaenoptera acutorostrata. Classification (NCBI taxonomy): domain Eukaryota; kingdom Metazoa; phylum Chordata; class Mammalia; order Artiodactyla; family Balaenopteridae; genus Balaenoptera; species Balaenoptera acutorostrata. The sequence continues at coordinate 43,787,530 of NC_080080.1, forward strand.
TGAAATTCAGCTGGCTTTTTAAGGCTCTGGTTGCATAGCCCATGAGGTGGGGATTCTGCTATGAAATTAACCAGGAAAAACATTGTACATAACACATGATTAAGTCATTTTCCCTATAAAATTCATTTCAATTAAAATAGCAACATAAATCATTGAACAATTTACTATAAGATGTATCTGAGAAAATGATACCTATTTTACTATAATTTTAAAGACATAAACATCTGCTATCGTGTTTAATTTAACTGGTATATGTGGTCATGTTGAGTTTGTGTTCTGAAATTAGCCAGTTTTTGATAGGCTTTCTTCATGATTCTAATCTTTCAGGTAAGGTTTTGTGAAGAAAAAATCCCCACAAAACTCTAGTTAAAATATGTTTATTTCATTAAGGTTCATACCCTGTAGTAACAAATCAAATACTGCCTGACATTGGAATTGAGTTTTACAGAAGCCTAGAAATTCATTTTAAGTAAAGAAAACACTTTCTGAACCAATCTTTTAAAAACTCTTTAGGGTCTCAATTACTAATTTACAAATAGAGGTTTATAATATCTTTCCTCCTCGCAAAAGAATTTTGGAAAAAATTAAGAGAATGTACATGAGAGTACTCTGCAAACACTGCTATCATAATAGGTGAGACTGTTCTGTACTTATAAGGACTGCAAACTTTCCATTATAAAGACTATGGGTCAGTGGCTCCATGTGTCCCCCTATTGTGACATATGGTCAGTTTTCACACCAATGCACCATCAGAGTAATGGTCAGTAGAATTAGTACTTTGTGTGTGTGTGTGTGTGTGTGTGTGTATTTTTATATGCACTAGATATATATATATAGATGTTAGGTAGCAAGCTACATTCACACATACATGCACACACATAAAAAGATGCATTTTATGTGTATTATTTTATGAGGCATAAACATCTATAAATATCTCAAGCACAGAGGTTCTTATCTTGTAACAACTGCAACTCTAACTTAAACAGAGTAGACTTTAACACACATTTGTAACATCAATAGACATATCACTGTAAATAGAAATACTAAGGGATATTAAAAGATATTAGCCCCCAAAAGTCAGAGATAACTAAATGCTTCTGACACACAGTATAAATGGAAGGATGGAATCAAAATGCACAAAAGATAAAATATGTATTATATTTCCTCCAAATTTGAAATATTATCAGAGGGCAAACTAACAGAGACCATAAAAAATAGATGATTTTTAAAACTTTAAGTACACATAAAAGAGGCAATTTAAGTAATGAGAAAAATTTCATTCAAATATGACAAAAGAGTATGCATAGCTCTAAAATAATCAAATATAGCTTCAGTCAAAACTTCCCTGGTGGTCCAGTGGTTAAGAATCCATCTTGCATTTCAGGGGATGTCAGTTTGATCCCTGGTAGGGGAACTAAGATCCCACATGCTGCGGGACAACTAAGCCCGCGTGCCACAAGTAGAGTGCCCATGTGCCGCAACTAGAGAGCCCACATGCCGCAACTACAGAGCCCACACACTCTGGAGCCTGCACGCCACAACTAGAGAGAAACCCAAATGCCACAACTAGAGAGAAGCCTGCACACCACAAAGAAGAGCCTGCATGCTGCAACTAAGAACCGACACAGCCAATAAATAAATAAATAAATAAATAAATAAATAAATAAATATTAAAGTCAACAATTAAAATAACAGAGTCATATCATTCAAGTTAGTAGAGTGTAAAACCAGGAATAAAGAAAACCCAATCAATATAGGAAAAAGCAGAGAAAGAGAAAAAAATAAGCATAGTAATACCATGGTAAATATTAAAAGAAAATAATTATGATAAATGTAAATGTATTTAAGTTGCCTTTTGAAAGGCAGATCCTTATGTTGGGTAAGGAACTAAATCTCATTTAAATGCTATTTATGAAAAACACACCTAATGCACAAGGATCTTGAAAGTTTGGAAGAAAAATGGGAGAAAAGTATATACTAGGTATTTTCTAAACAAAATAGAGTTGCCTGATGAAATAAATACAAGATGACCAGTTAAATTTTGATTTCAGATAAACAATGAATATTTCTTATTATGACAAGTATGTCCCAATATCGCATGGGCAAACTTACACCAAGGTGAGAAAAAGTTCATTGTTTACCTGGACGTCAAATTTAACGGACGTTAAATTTAATTTAATTTAGATCCATCCACGTCTCAACAAATGACCCAATTTCATTCCTTTTTATGGCTGAGTAATATTCCATTGTATATATGTACCACATCTTCTTTATCCATTCGTCTGTCGATGGACATTTAGGTTGCTGTAGGCTTTTGAGTTTGTGACTGCTGTTCCAAATCTAGACAAACGATTTTACGTCTTTCTAGCATGCCCTAACACTCAAGGGCTCCCAGCAATGTTGTAGTTGCAAGTGGATGACCACACCAACCTGCATCAGAATAAATCTTTGATCATCACTTAAACTGGAAAAGACTAAAACATCAGTTGATTGAGTGGTGTTAAGATATTTTAGTTTGAGCATATGATTCTCTGCATATGTTTATTTCTGAGGTTTTATTTACATAGTCATGCCTGTATGTATGCATCTGACAATTGAGGAAATAAAGTAGAGGTGAAGGTCCAGCCATCCTCAGCTGTTAGAAGCTAATATTGTGTTAACAGATGCACCAGAAAAGTCTAACACTTTATCACTTTGTTTACACCTGAATTGGGGCGGTAGAGCAGGAAACACAATATAAATAAACGTAATGTTTTCAAGGAACATTAATGTTAAAACCAAGTGGCTTATTGCTTTTAGGGAAGAATATCTGACTTTTCTTCACATCTGACCTGAATTCCTTGTCTTAATTAATTAGGCAACAAAAGTATTAACATAACTATTCAGGCAGAGGTTTAATGGCTATTCTTCAGGGATATTGTAAAAAGAATTGCTGCTTTGTTGAGTTTCGACTCGATTTAGTTTAATAATAATTTGGTTTCTTGACATCTTGGGGGTAAGTCAAAGTCAACGAGTTTAAATGGTTGGGTAGTTGGGTATAGGGCTGGAAATAAGGGTTGATTTTAGTGGCAAAACTCCAACTACTAGGACACACTTAAAACTTCCTCTGGAAAAAACGTGGAAGACTAGAAAGGTGGGCGTGGGGAAGAGAAACGTCTCTCAAAGATGGTGGAGGAACTAGAACCCCTTAGGACACAATCTCTTTAGACCAGTGTGTTCCAAACTTCATAATCCATTTGTAAGTCTTGAACTAATATCAAGAGATAACTTTTAAACAATATTTAATCTTTCTGTGTGATCTGTTCTCTAATACTTCTTGGTGGTTATTCTTTATTTTTATTCTGTTTAAATAAAGACTTCCCCACTTTCTTCCTTAGTCTTTCTCTTTCACACACAGGGCAAAGAGATGAGGCACTCCAGTAAACAAACAATAAGGGTACACATTTTCCTGAATTGTAATGCCTAAAGTCTAAAATATTAATGAATACTAAGGTGTAAATGATGCGAGCTGATTCACAAATTCCACTAACCCATTGTATTCACATGGGTATCAGTAAGAATTATTTTACAGAGCACCAATCCACTACACTTTCTTTAAGCAGGGAGGGACTTTCTACAGGAAATTAGATGGGTTAAAAAGTCATCCTGAGAGTTTAGGAAACAGATTCTCGGTAGAGATCTCAAGAATGACTCTGAAAAGCCACGCCGCAGAACTAGGTCATTGAAGAAACTGCTACCCATAAGCAAAATAAATGAGAGAAATTTAGTCTTTCTTGATATCCCTATGCCTAAGTCCAGAGGCTGGCAAGGTTATGGTTAGGAATACTGCCAGGACTGGACCCTAGGTCTGTCTCATTCCTTCTGTGTCTGTGTTATCACCATTCTGTGTTCAAGAGAGCTGGACTACTGTCTTTCTCTATGTTCTCTGGCAACTGACACGTCCTCTGTGAGATTTTAATTCCTCATCCATAAAATGGACCTAATATACCCTCCCATAAAATTCTTTTAGGATCACGAAAGCAAATTCCTGCAAAAGACCTGGCACAATGAATGTTAATTCCCTTTCTTCATTAAAAAGCTTATATCAGCATGCAACACCTTATGTAGGAGTGTTTTATTCTGAAGCAGTCGACTTGATGGATTGGAAAAATGGAAGAACTGTTGCCTTTTTGAATCACAGAGATATTTATAATCATAAACACACGCATGCCTTTGAGTCAGTGTGATTGAACTGAAATTAGTGTGGTCCCTCCCTACAGAAATAGTGCTCATAGGTGGCAGTGGACTAGAATCTAAATAGCTTAGATTTTCTGTACAAATGAAACACAAATGATGAGTTTGATGAGTGTAGCTTTTTTCATACATGATAACAGTTTAGTGGAAGGAGCACAGACTTTGAGTTGGCTTGAGTCTCTGCTGCATGATCTATGAGCTGCATGATCTTGCTAATGTCCTTAACCTCTCAGACCTTTGGTTTCTTCATTTGCAAAAGCATTTGGGTGAATCTGTAAAGCACCTGACACATAAAAGGTACTCAGTAAATAATGGGTGTTATTACTGTTCTTGATTGTGTTTTTATCTTAATTTACTTTCTACTATTTTTAACTGGCATAGTACCTAGGTAAGCAAATGTTAGCACAGTTTGATGGAGAGAGTACAACTCTGAAATGTATGTTCTTCCTTTCAGAAAGCCTTGAACCTTATATAGTCACCATCTTGTTTCTTTGCTCAGAATCTGACCTTTGGTCAATAGATCCTTGACTGCTGCAGTCTCCTCCAGAAAATAGTCTCTTTTTGCCATCTCCAAGTTCCCAACTACTAAACATCATTGCATTCTTCCAACTAAAAGCAAAAAAAAAAAGTGTTTGTCTTTGGTTATTTCTGAGAGAAAAATTGGTACGTTACATAGCCCTAGGAAATAAGGATATTGCTAAATTGACCTTTACTATTGTTATTTCAAGACCTGAACTATCAGAATTCCTCAAAGAAAGGAATATTTAAATAGTCCATAGGCAAAACATTAACTTTTGAAACGAATGAGGAAGTCAGAATCCGTTTGTTCTAAGTAGGTGTAGCAGAACTGGATTATTTGCACTTGATTGTTTTGACTGTAAATTTAATAACAGGCAAAGAAAGAAGAAAGAAAGAAACAAGAGTCTTTAAACTGGTCATCGGTTGGAAATAAAACAGATCCTGGCAAGCCATTTTACTGTGTAAAATAGATTATGTTATGTCATATTCACTGCCGATAGATATTCTAGGTACTTCACACATACTAAATAACATCTTACAGTATATAACAATTACAGAATTAGACTTGGATTGCTTTTGAATGGTAAAAATGCCTTTCAAAATATAAGTATTGTGACAAAATCTGTGGGTGTAGTAAACCCTTGGGTATCAGTGAGTCTGAACTATCAAGAGAATAAAAGACACACAGCCTATATTTTCCCATGGAGTGAATAGTGCCAAACATAAATATTGCAGTATTTAACATAAAACACCCTATGTAAAAATATAGACCTTGTTTGTTTGCTTCCCCTAATGCTTTAAAAAAGCTTACATCAAGGGTACTATAAGTACTATATTTAAGAATCTAATTCAATTTAAGGGGTTCCACACTGCCTATAAATTTTTCTATCAAATTACTGCGTATTTTCAATTCAAGGCAATGCATTATTCTATGCCAACAAAGCTTGTTAGGTACTTAATAATAGCAATAATCTACAAGGAGTGACTAAAATGCTTGTGGAAAAATTAGTCGTTAGTAGTTACTGGCAACTTCTTCCCATTGGAGTTCAGACATATAGTTCAAGGACTGTTCTTTTTAAATTAATTTTATGGAATATCTACTATATATATAATCATGTTAAGGAGCTTTTCATGTATGCTTCCTTTAATCATTTTACCAGTCCTGCCAGGTAGGTTTTTCAGAGAGGAATCTTTCTCCTCCATCTTTATATTTCCATAGAAGGGGCCTTTGGGGGGAATTTTAAAGGGAGCATTTCTGGCTTTATTCTCTCTCCTCTATACCTGCTCCTCCCAGGACTGTGGAGAGCCTAACAGCCAGTGCATCGCATCCCACGTATCTCACACACTGTTGCCCCTCAGTAGTGGAGAGAGACTCCTTCTCGGTTCTCGTGAGCTGTTCGTTTAAATGAGAAAGATGGAGCTTTCCCTCAACTCCCTCTGCCCTTGAACTCACGACTCAGGGCATGTTCCAGAACTCACCGCGCTCTTCTGAGTCCTCTGGGGCTCCCCCTTAGACAGCAGTTAGTGAACGTCACTGCCCGTCCCTGGGAGGCAGATTGTCCAAGGAGCAGACATGAACAGATGTTCTGAGGCTGTTAGCGGACCCTATTTCCCACAGCTGTCTGGTGAGGTCTAGATTTGGGCGTGGGGCTCAGGGGTGGGAGTGAGGGTGGGGGTGAGGAGAGGGTAGGAGATGGCCAAGTTGACCTCAGTTATCAGTCATGTCCTCCATATATCTTTGTTATGAATCATTATACTTTTGGAGTAACCGACATCCTTAAATAGGCTCGGGCTTTGATTTTCAATCATCTCCTTGTTCTACTCCTTACCCTTAGGCCTTGAAGGAGATGAAGACTATATAGTTTGGACCCCAAACTACAATAAGTGACTATTTTAACTGGGAGATGACTGAGATGCAGGGAGGTGAATAAGTTGCCCTAATTGACCGTATAAATAGGTATGATTTAGAGTAGTGCTCATCAAAGTGGGGTGTGCAAGATGATTCATTGGGTTTGCAAATATATATATATATAAGTTATATTTATATTATTTTTATATTAAAATGATCAAGATATTAAACTTTACTAATATTTAACATGGGGCTCAAAATGACACCTGTGTTGGGTGTACTGTATATCAGGCATTCATTTATCCATAAATATACAGGGTTCATCTACAACGCTGAGAGGCTTGCAGCCTCGCCCTCACTTTCTCGTTTGCATTCAGGGTATTGCAATGTATTGAGCTGCTGTGTGCCACTAAATGGATTTAAAGATTATACTGTCTTGTTCTAAGTAAATGAACATGGCCACAAAATAGATAAGTGGCTTATAAAGATTCCTATAAAGAAATAAAATTTGAAGATAACACTAGTAACATAAATGCAAGTGAACAACAAGAAAATGGCAAAGCTGAGATTACTTACATGCTAGGACAGGCTTTTGTTGATCATATTCAAGAGGATAATAATGATAATCTAATCAGATCCCCAAAGGAGTTGAAAAACATTTAGAAAATATTATGGACAGTATTTAATATATAGATTTCATCCACCATATTTAACTAATAAACCTCATCTTGCCTTGAGATATTAATGATAATATAAAGTAATAATTAGCAAGGCATTTAAAATCCAGGCATCTAAACCATGAAGCAAGCCTCTTTTTTTTTTTCTTAACATTTAAAGTTATTTGAAACATTATACAAAATATTATACAAAATTTTATACAATATTATACAAAGTATTACACAAAATTTCATTAAAGTTGATGATAAATATTTAAAAGCATTTTTGGGTTTCTTAATGTAATAATACTATAGAAATGCATGTAATATATATATACACACATATAATACTTTCAGTTCTCCAATTGTTTTTTTATATGGTGGTCAGAATTCAAAAATATTTGGAGACTCCTGGACCAGAGGATTAGTGCAAGCCTAAAGGGAGATTTTAGGTGGCATACTAGAAAATGAGTTGGATAGCATATTCTGCAAATGTATAAGCAACATGAATCTGAAAGGTATCTAATTAAGATACTGGGCTAAAACAGGTGACTGAAGCAATGGATTCAGTACAACTAGAATACATTTAAAAATAAAAAGTTCAAGTGCTACTCTCTGAACTTTATTTTTTTTAATGTATATTTGACAGTGAAAATTTCCACTCTTCAACTGCAGGATGAGTAAACAGCAGTGTAAGAAAAGAAACAACTTAGAAGTTTGTCAAGACAGAATGTGATGCACATGCCATAAAAGACAATTCAGTCTGTGGCAGCATAGACAGAAGTACTTCTTTTTTTTTTTTTTTTAATTTTTATTTATTATTTATTTATTATGTTTATTTTTGGCTGTGTTGGGTCTTCGTTTTTGTGTGAGGGCTTTCTCCAGTTGCGGCGAGTGGGGGCCACTCTTCATCGCGGTGCGCGGGCCTGTCACTATCGCGGCCTCTCTTGTTGCGGAGCAGAGGCTCCAGACGCTCAGGCTCAGTAGTTGTGGCTCACGGGCCCAGTTGCTCCGCGGCATGTGGGATCTTCCCAGACCAGGGCTCGAACCCGTGTCCCCTGCATTGGCAGGCAGATTCTCAACCACTGCGCCACCAGGGAAGCCCAGAAGTACTTCTTTATCTAAAATGTAGAACAGTCCAGTCAGACACCTGGGACATGGTTTGTGGTCAGAGTATCCTATTTTTTTAAAGTAACTTCTTTGTTTAAAATTTTTATTGGGGTATAGTAACAATTGATTAACAATGTTGTGTTAGTTGTGTTTCAGGGGTACAGCAAAGTGAATCAGTTACACATATACATATATCCTTTTTAAATAGACTAGAAGTATCAATAAATAGAAGAGCAGCCAAAGGAGAGGCAGACAAAAGGATTCAGTCTTAGGAATTGAGGATATTAACTTTAAAAATCTTCAAAACTGTCATGAGCCTACTAATATTTAAAGGATGACTATGTGAAAGGAGAATCACAATTTTGCATGATCCTAAGGCAGCCCTGTGCCATTCAACTCCATAGCACAGCAGCTGCTACCACCATGCCAAGCTCTGTGAGCTGGCTGGAGTCTGGATTGAAGCCTGGGGTCTGATGGCCCTTACACCCCACAGGTGGGGCCTGCCCTTGAGGACTCACCCCTCTACTTTCGGATTCAAAAGTAGGGCTTGGAATCTGGCTCCCCAAGTCACCATTTGAGGGCCAACTATTGCAACCTGAAGACAGAGGAGAGTTAGTATAGGTCATTCTTGACCTATACAAAAGTGGTGTGAGGAAGCTTTGCAGATAATTCCCCTTCCTTTATCCCTTGTGTGAACTACCCATTTTGAGTGAAGGCGCTATTCTGCTGTGTCTCCTTCTGGCTCATTGTGAAGTGGCAGCCAACACATCTTACCTGTGCCTGCTTCATGTCCTCTGGGCTTGTACCAGCTAAATACATTACCTCCACTCCACTTTATCCTTGCCTCAGGCTTTGCTTTTTAGAAGACCTAGGCAAAGACAGCTAGTTCCCAGAATGTTAACACATGATGTGATGATAATAAAAATAGAGACATATTTTGTGGTCAAGTATATTTGGAGAACTTTGTATTAAATAAAAATAGATTCACTTACTGCCAAACTTCTTGAATGAGGTAGATCCTATGCAGTGTTTTTCATATTTCTTAGAAACCTCTTTCCAGGGAGCAGGTGTAATATCAGCATAATATAGAATGAATTTGAAGGATGCTGTTTTAATTGGCAAAATGAGGAGATACTCTTCAGCTCAACTTGAAGCACAATTGTTTTATCATCAGAACTGTTCAAAGGTAGAATAAAGGAGCCCCAGGAGACTGTTTGATCATTACTGAGTCTGAGTATGCACTGGGAATACCCGGATGGTAAAGAGATGAAGAGGCGTCAACTCATCAGATGATCTCTAAGGCCCATTCTAGTATTTGAAGTCTACTGTTTCACTTTATTATCTAACATTTTTACTTTAAAGCCTGGGCTGTCTTTGCCATTATATATAGCAGATCATATGGACACTCCATTTACAATAATATGTTTAGGTATTTCTTTGAAAGAGTTATTCACCTCCTTTACCTTGAGCTTGCCCACTTGAGTATACTACATAACAGTTGCACACCAAAAAGAGCTAGCACAATTTATGATACATAATTGGTGTCAAATAAATGATAGTTTTCATTGTCATTATTTTTCAAGAGAAGAAAATTTGACCATATTTGGTAAATAATTCAAAACAGTGGATGTAGAGAGGATTAGTTAAATAAACTTCAAGGATTTAATTCTAGGTGACCAGTGCCTTGCACTTCACAACCAGAAATATTGAGTTGTTTGTAATTCATGCCAGGTTCTTGCATAATCTGTTCCTTTGTAGGTCCAGTCTCCCCTCTCTGTAATACTCCCTTCCTGCCATAATGTCTAGAAAATAACTACTTATCTTTTAGGTGTCAATGCAAAAATATACTTCTCCTCTAACTTACCTAGACAGAGCTAACAACCTTCTCTTATGCTTCTACAACAAGGCAGGGTCTTGGCAGAAAGCGCTCCAGCTGGTTCACATAAAGAAACTATTTACAGAGGAACAAGCAAATGCATTCAGAGACTAGAAATGATGAAAAGCCATTACAAACTCTAGGGATGAAGGGGCAAGGGGAGAAACGAGGATTACTAGGGCCAGTGAGAGTGGAGCTATGGAGGAGGAGAGCTTGCATTCTGGTGGAGCTCTGCTACTGCCAGAGACGTGCACCTAAGCAGCCTCTCACTGGCCGAAACTAACTGCAAGTCAGGTGACAACGGAGTCTGAGGGATGTATTCTCAGAGGTATGCCCACCATCTGTGGCACAGGGAGAAGAATGAATGTAAGAGGAAGGGAAGATAAATGAAAAATAACCTTCTTATTGACATTCTATCCAACTTATCACACTAGATTTACTTTATGTGTCTATCTTCCCTCTCTTTGGACAAAGAGATAAGTGTGTTTTGTTTTGTTGTGTTGTGTTGTGCCTATATCCTTACTATGTAGTAATACAGAGATAAGTATAAGTTGGAAGGAAGAAGGAAGGGAGGGAGAAGTGATTTGTGTTATATGTTAAGCATGTTTAACATAAAGTAGCAGTGTGATCCCAGTGAGACATTCTAAGAGGCAGCAGGAATTTAAAGTCTAGAAGCAAGAGGCTCCAAGTAGTGACTCAGGAACCAAACAGAACAGCATTTGCACCGTGCACTCCCAAATAAGCAACTGCCTTTTGGCTTTGCACTGCCCTGGCTTTTATCTTTGTGTGTTAGCTTTAAACTTTATGTCATAACTGTCCTTCATACAAGGTCATTATTTTGGAAGTGCTGCAACCTCATCACCATATTACAATAAATTAGAGGTATTTTTGAAATAAGTTTCTTTGAACTGAGGTTACTTGATAGTTTATGTACTGATCTTATTATCTCAATATCCTAATTTGGACATTTTAAACATTTTAAAGCATTCACTTTTCTGTTCATTATCAAATTCTCCTACTCCCTGGTGACCAGCTACTACTTAAAAAGATTTTATAATTTTTTTCCTGGAGACATAAAGATGGAGATAAGGCTTCTGGAAATATCTATATGATAATGTTTAAATATTAAGTGTTCCTGAAAGGGTTGCAGTATTCAGTGCAAATACTGAAAATTTATGTAAGTGGTTTAAAAAATAGCTTTACAGTGCTTAGAAAATACCCTTAAGCTATAAGGAGGGAAAAGAAGATGTAGAGGAAGGGGAGAGTAGATGGGAGAGGCATATATTCTAAGATATTTTTTATTTTGTACTTTGCCTCAAGTATTTTTGAAATATTGAAATTATGAGAAATTTTCACGATAACCAAATTTATACTTTTTTGAAAGGAAAAATGTGCAAAATTGTTTTATGAAATTTGATCTTCTTTACTCAGTGATGTTCAATTACTAGGTATTTGTTCTGATTTAAGTGTAAATGCTCTTGGTAACTTTCCATTTCTAATCTGACCCTTTCCCTATTAACCCAACTTTACTTCCCACTACTCCCTATTAGTTATTCTTGGCTTCTATCACTAATATTTTCTTATCAGCATACCTCAATGTCTTACGTATGTTATTTAGTCTCATAAATATTTATCACCTTATGTAGTGGGTGGGAAATACTAATATAAATATGAATAATAGGGCCCTGTCATGTAAGAGTACATAATTTTTCTTATTGGTGGAAAGGACATGACAATAAATAATTACTATACAGCCCTGTGAGCGCTAAAGTGGAGCTATTTACAAAATGCTAGGGGAACAGCAGAAGGTAGGATTGACATCTGTTTGGAAGAGTTGTAAGAAAAAAAACCCATTTCATCTGAGTCTTGAAGGATTAAATAAATCATTGCCAAAAGTACTACCAGGAAGTGGGAACAAAAACGTAAGAGTCATTGGTACAATTAATAATCCTGAAAAGAGTTTTCCAGAATGTTTTATGAAGTCCAAGTTGTCACATATATTGAGGCCCACTCTACATTTATTTCTCAGGGGAACTTCCTAAGACATAAAAGCATTTTAGGGAGAAACCAGTTATTCCCAATACCAGACACCTGGTGACTTAGGCACCTTCTAAAATCTCCATATATTAGCTATAAAAACTTATAAAAATATTTCATAAACTTCTCCCCAAGTAATCAGTTACTTTCTGAAGGAAATTAATATCATTTCATGTAGATATAGCCATTGATTCAATTTTTCAGAAAGCTAGAAAAGTGCATTTTCTTCCCAAGAAGGAAAACATAGATATGTTGAGGCAAAAATCAAACAATAGACATTTAAAACTAATGTATTTTAAAATGTTAGTATTTAGATAATTTAATTTCTTCACTGGGGAAGAGCAAAATTTAATTTAAATATTATTATTATGTAGATTATGACTGGGGTAACAAAGATCAGATTTACCATACTGACTCATACAACCAAAAAAACAGTCAAAATATAGGAAACAGTGGTTTTAAGATATTGGATATCATGCAACAAAGGCAGTATTCCTGATGAGAAACAGGTGAAATAAGCTCTATAACTGTCCCAGCTCGTTGCCTTGAGAGAGCTTCCAGGCCACAGTACGGGGAAAGGAAATCCAAGCAAAACTTTACAGATTCCTTGAGTTGAGGAGAAAGAACTGAGATTCCAAAGAGACCAAAGCATCCAGAATTTTCAGGACAGAGGAGTACCAGAGAGGAAAGAACCGCACACAGAGAGAACCCCAGGGAATTTCAGAGACTCCCCCTCAGGTATTCAGCTGAGTACTGATAGTGCATCCATGTGAGAGAAGTACTCATAGCTGGGGAAAGACGCTTGAAAGTATTAGAGGGAACAGTGCAAGGAGATCACACAAGCCAGGGAACAGTGCTTATTCCCAGTAGTCGGAGCAGAAAAACTCCTAATCACAGGTCAGTGACTAGAGTTCCAAGAGGCCTAGATTAAAAACTGCCTTGGTTCCAATCTAACAAATCTTAAAAGCAAGACCCAGCATAATCATACTGTTTCCAAGTAACTCCACCTGTTCCAGAACAGCTCAAGTATATTTGTAGCAATATATAATTATCCAACAAGACAGCCAATAAAAAATTACCAGACATGCAAAGAAGCAGGAAAATACAACCCATAATGAGGAAGAAAATCAGTCAAAATTGACTGAAACAGATGTTAGAATTGGCAGACAAATTATAACAGTATTCCATATTTTCAAAAAGTTAGAGGTAAGATTGAACATGTTAAGCTGAGACATGGAAGATATAAAAAGGACACAAATCCTTTTTCTACAGGTTAAAATTATAATCTGTGAGATGATAAAATAAATTTAAAAATAAAAATAAAGGACTAGATTAGATAATTGATGAGGAAAATATTAGTGAACTTGAAGACAACAATAGAAACTACTCAAAATAAAACATAGAAAAAGAAACTAAAATAAATGAATATGGTATCAGGAAGCTTTGGGAAAATTTCAAATAGCCTAACAATAAACATATTATTTATTAAGGAATGTCTAAGGGAGGGACCGAAGAATGAGTTCAAGAAATAAGGGCCAAAAATCTTCAAATTTTGTGACAACTGTAAACCCAGAGATCTAAGAAGCTCAACAAACTCTGAGCACAAATAATGAAGAAAGCTATACCACCGCCCATCATAATCAAATTGCTTAAAACCACTAATGAAGAGAAAAGTCTTAAAAGGAGTCAGAGGTAAAAATAAGGATAGTAACAGTGCTCTCATTGGAAAGTAGGCAGGTGAGAAGACAATGGGTCACCATCCTTAACAAACAAAAAGGAAAAAAAAATAACCTGTCAAATTAAATTTTCTAGCCAGTGAAAATACCTTTTTAAATGAAGGCAAAATAAAGATTTTCAGACCTACAAGTGCTAAAAGAATTCATCACCAGCAAACCCAGACTGTGAGAAGTGTTAAAGGAAGCCATTTAGGCAGAGGGAAATGGTACCAAAAGTAAATGTGGATGCACACAAGGGAATGGAAAGTGTGGGAAATGGTGGCTACATTGGGTTAATGCACAAGATTATTTCCTTATTCTTTAAACCTCTTTTTAAGAAGTTGACTAAGTAAAAATAAAAACAGTGTAGGATGAGGCTTATAACACATGAGAACTAAAATGTATGGCAACAATAGCACAAAGACAAGGAAGGAAGAAATAGAAGCACGTTGTTGTAAGGTTCTTATACTATAGATGAAGCGTTAGTATCACCGGAAGATGGAATGATAAGGTAAAGATGTATACTATAAACCCTAAAGCAACCACTAAAATAGCAAAGCAGAGTTACAGCTATTAAACCAACAAAGGAGCTAAAATGGAATCATAAAAATACTCAATCTAAAATTAATGTATTTTAAAAGGCAACAGCATTTTTATTACCCTATATGAAAGCAAAAGGCTTTATATGCATTATAGAAATATCTTCACCAAGGGAAATTAATGTCATTTAAATTGTTTTCCTCTGATGTCTTAACCTGATATAGGTGTAGATACAGACTCAGAGAATAACACAGTAAATATATTTTGTAGGCCAGAAATCCTTTCCCACTTTTTGCCACAATGCACAGAAAGGGTGCTTTTAACAAGTGTGATTGCATTACTGGAGAAATGACTATGTAGGTGCATTGCTAAAACACCTTGCCTTTCTCTGCCATATAAGAAAGAGTTTAAAAACATGTGTGAGTGAAAGTGACAATATTGACCTCCAGTCTTCTTTAATTTATATTAAAATTATATTCATATACTCCAGTTATTTCTTACTAGTAGTAAATTACCAATGATACATCTCACAGCCAACGTAGAACTCAGCCTGGCTGTCTAGTTAAGAACAGATGGCTTGAACCTATTTCCCAAACTCAAACCTAACTCTAGCAAGAACACTCTTGCTGCATAATGGTTGTTTCTCTTCAGTCCCTTCCTCAGTAACTTGGTTGCTTCTCTCCTTATTCCCCTTATTCCTTAAATCGTTGTGTCCATTGTAAAAATTTTGAAAGTTTGTAAAGCTATGGAATAATTCAAGTTAGAAAACATTGCCTTAGACAGAGTTTTTCAAATACAATTTTTTAGCTGTCTTTTTGATGGGAACTGGATGGCAGCCAAAACAAGATAAAATGAACTAAAGGGACTAAAGTACAGGTACTAAGTGTTCTTGATTGAAAAGAGATCTACATTTCAGGTTCTTGTTAGTCCAGTACCAATGGAGATCCAACTTTCTATGAAGGGGTGTAAATATTCAGTCATTCCACAAAGGCATTGAATGATTGCTCATAGCATGCTCTGAGCTCAACACTGGTGATATTATGGTGAGCTAGATAAACAACAAACTCTGGTCGAGCTGAAATCCCAGTGGGGGAAGACAGCAGTGAGCAAATGTGTGAGTGATAAAAAGCCATGTCATGGGACTCTCTGGAAGTAGTTTGGGGAAGAGGATACACAAATGTTCCCTTTTATACTACTCTAATTTTTGAATTTTCAGACCATGAATTACTGTTGTAACAAAATTGTGTATTCTGAAATTGCTATTTTTGTTTCTCTTTTTCTTTTTTTGTTTTTCTGCCTGTGTTACTCTGATATTTTGTGATTATAACTTTAGTTCTAATTTTAGGCAGTTGGTATTTGAAAGATCTTTTCCAAAAGGGTAGATTTTTTTTTGACCCAAAATAAGAAAGACTTTGGGAATATACTCAATAACTATGTCATATCTTTGTATGGTGACATATTGTAACTAAGCTTATCATGATCATTTAAAAATGTCTAGAAATATCGAATCATTATGTTTTGCAGCAGGAATGAACATAGTGTTGTAGGTCAATTATACTTCAGAAAAAAACAAACAGACAAACTCATAGAAAAAGAGATTAGATTTGTGTTTACCTGCAGTGGGAGGTGAGGGGAGGAAAAATTGGATGAAGTATGTCAAAAAGTATAAACTACCAGCTATAAAAGATAAATAAGTACTAGGGATGTAAAGTACAACATGATAAATATAATTAATACTGCTGCATGTTATATATGAAAGTTGTTAGTAAATTCTGAGTTCCCATAAAAAGAAAAAAAATTTCAATTTCTTTAATTTTGTATCTATATGAGATAATAGATGTTCACAAAACCTATTTTGATAATCATTTAATGCTGTATGGAACTCAAATCATTATACTGTACACCTTACACTTATACAGTGCAGTATGTCAATTATATCTCAATAAAACTGGAAGAAAAAAATACTGCGTGTGTGTGTGCATCCATGGTGTGTGGGCATGCCTGTGTGTGTGTTGGTAGCAGAAGATATGAAATTGTCATACTTCTTATAGTCAACAGCCTCAGTAGAATTAAAATGGTGCTTACATTTATGGGGCAGTGATAGGATTGGTTGTGGTTCTTTAACATCATTTTCTGTTTTTTTCAAAGATGATGTCTTTCAATTGGATGCTCAGGGCAAACCACTGATTTTATGAAGCTCAGTGTTTCATATTTAGAACCAGATCTCTAAACTCAGAAAGACTGGCTGGGAGCCAGCTGACAGGCGGATCCTACCATGTTACCATGGCAGTCGTACCCTGAGCCCGGCCTGTCACCTGATAGGTGGAATCTATGAATTTGGGATCTTTTTAGCAGCATACCCCACTTTTTCAGCCAAGCAGTCAGCCTCACAACCTTCAGGTGTGACTCTAAAGTGCCATGGAATAAGCCATTTCTAAAGGTCCCCACTGAAAGCAAAGCAGTTCTCAGAAACACCACATGCAAGCTAATAAACAAACAGCCATAACTTCATTTTGTATTTCATAATTCCAGACATTCTCCTGAACGAGATATCACATTTCCTGGAGTGGAGCAGTGTAAAAAGATCGACTGTGACAGCTGACAGGTGAGGTAGGTCCTTTTGCAGTGCAAGCAAGCTTTCTGATCTTCGGCCAGTGGGTCTCACCTGTCAGCAACTGCTGACAGCACAGGGCTCACTGCCAAGAGCAGGAGCCCTGTGACTTTGACATGGCAGATGGGAGTCAAATACAATAGCTGACAAGTGAGATGGGCAACCCAGGGAATACAATCCTGCATTTTCCAGGGTCAGAGTCTACACAGAAGATCTGTGGCACTGCCCAACTTGCCCAGGGGCTAGACCATCTCCTGTGGTCCAGACGAAAAGGTGGAGACTGAATATCTCAAGTAAATAATCAGAAGTTACTGCCAATTATGTAGCAGAGATTTACAAATATTTTCTCTGTCTTCAGAACAACCCTCCAAGGGAATGGTCGCTGTTTTGCAGATGAGAAACTGAGGGTCAGTTGGATGAGCATCTCAGGGCCACACAGATAAGCATGAGAAGAGCTGGGATCAGCCATAGATGTGCCCAAGCTCCCAAGCTGGGCTGTTTCCAAAATTCTGTTGCTGGCTTCCCAGCAAGTTCCTGTTTCTACAGCTCAGTCAACCATTTCTATTTTACTTTTGTAGTGAAAGGGAGGAATGAATAATAATAGGAAGAAAGTATAAGTGAAAAAATAAATTAGAAAGAATATGATATGTTCATTTTTGCTATGGACAATAATTGGCTTATTACAAAGTTAAATATTTTTTTTCTAAACTTAACTTATCCCAGGAAACTGGCACAGCATTTTCAAGTACCAGACCTAAACATGTACAGGAATAAGTTTAGGAATCCCCTTAGAAGTGTGATATATAATTCATATGTAATATGAATAGAGTTAGACAAAAAAGAAAGTGGAAGATACCACTTTTTTAAAAAACTGCAGCATTTTTTACACTCTAGGGGCTAGCAGAATACATTATAGGAAGAAAAACTGCTCTTTTGTTTGGTAAAACATCTTACTAGAACTTTTGAATATACCAAGATAGGGTCAAGAGTCTGTAAGGAATGGGGAAGTTAAGAAAAAATACTTAAATTGTATGATTAAAAAAAAGATAGGCTCCTTGAGGGTGGGGAAGGCACAAGGTGTGGGGCTTGGGGATAGGAGCAGAGAGGACTAAGGAATGGGGTTTGGGAGCAGCCAGCAGAGAACAATGTCTGTTACTCTAGCTCAGGAGGCAAGAGGGTCCAGATGACTCAGCTGAGTTCATATACTTGGGAAGTGATGAGAGTGGATACTGATTTTCATTTACTTTCTCTGTAACATAATTTCCTTGCCATGGGTGCTGGTGTTTGTCAATCGTCTTAACACACAACCACTGTGTGTTACCAATGCCTCTGGCTCAAAGAATGAAGAAAGGAGGTTGTATACATGTTCAGAAAAAGCCAGTAAAGGGAGGGGCAACCCAACTCACACTCTGAGACTAGCATGATATCAGTAGCATCTGTGCAAGAAAGGACTGGAAACATTTGTGAGTTCCAGGAAGTGACCAGCTACAAGATCACCAACCTCCAGGGTGGAGCTGAGATCTAAGTTATTGTGGGGAAGCAAGATATCTTGCTGCTGCATCTTCTCTTCTCTATGTAAATTACTCCCTTGCTGATCTCATCCTATCTCGTGACTTTAAACATCACCCTTGTGCTGATGATATTTAAAGCTAATGTTTACCTCCAACCTCTCCCCCACCCACCAGGCCTTTCCACTTGGGCATCTAATAGACATCTCAAACTTGACAAGTCCAATACTAACCTTTGATTTACTAATTCTGACCTAACCTATCCCTCTTTTCATGTTCCTCATCTCAGTAAATGACATTACCATTCATCCTCAGACCAGCCAAAACACCCTATTACCATCCTTGACTCCTTATTAGAATATAGATCCCACTTCTAAGATATATCTCAAATGTGACTACTTCTCATAATCTTCATGTAAAATGCTCTAGCTGAGCCGCTGACCTAACTCCTAACACAGTGACCACTGATAGGATTCTCTGACCTCATGCTTGCCCCCTGTCCTGACCACATTCCTTGTGCTTCCCAGTCTATTCTCCACAGAGCAGTGAGAATGATCCTTTTACAGCCTAACTCAGAGCAGTCTTCCTGTACTCATTGCCCTTCGATAACCTTCTTGAAGAGGTATGGTCGGCTCTTGTCTTTTATCTCAGTGGCTAGCCCAGTGCCTAGCACAGAGTAAGTGTTTAAGAATGCCTGTTTGTTCACTGACTAGAGAAATATAATATTCTTCTACCCAAATAGGAAGGCAGTGGGAATTGGTGAGGTGTGTACTACTGAAGAAGGTGCTATGTACTCTTCAGCAGCTTTCTTTTCAAGGCTAATTTCACAGCAAACATGGGATTATGTTTTAACAGTTTCTGAGAAATGATAGCAAATGGCAGGAAATCTGTACATTAGCAACATAGACAACTTCATGGCTCAGGAAATGAGAAAATGCAAAATTGTGATAGCATAAATAGGGGTTTTCTGTATATATAGCTTCCTCTTAGCCCAATCTTGTGTTTATTGAATATTCATTGGGGTATGTTAGAACAGTGAACAATATTTTATGAGCTTGGCAAAGGGATAAATTGCTGAATGGCTTACATTTTGCTACCAAGAAAGCCCCACACAATGGGCCCAAAGTGGATCTTCAGCATATACCAGTCAAAGGTGATTGAAAAGTAAATTTATTTCATTGCTCCTATCACTTCAGCCTCCTCTATTTGCTAAATCCTCTTATTTTGTACTCCTCAATGGCTATCAGCATCATTTTTATAAAGTTTTGTCCCTTTATATATGTCCTCAATCTCTTTCTTTACATAGGTCCCCTGATCTCTTCTAATAACTGCATTTCCCTCTTCAGCATTAAATTTTCAACTTTTTTTTCCTGGGAAGATTTGAACTGATAGTCCCAGTTATTTCAGAATATTGTGGGAAAGGTCTCAATCTCTTTATTACTGTACATATTTCTGAGCAGTATTCTCCTGACCTTCTTACACTTCCTTCTGAATTAAAACTTGAGGGCCTTTTCTTGATATCCTTAATCTAGTGGAATTTATTTGCTATACTAAAAGTCAAAGTTACTATATCTATCTATTAGCTATTTGTTGAAGGGTTTTTAAAGATATGATAACAGCCCTTGGGAAAAGAGTGAAACAAAGTGTCTGACACATAGTAGGCACATAACAAATTTCTTTAGAATGAACAAAATGACTGTGAAAATAAATGAGTGATTATGTGATTTAGTAGCATTTAGACTTGACATATTAGTTCGTGGGCAGATGTGAAATTTGAATGCAATTTGAATACGATGTTTTAAGTAGCCAATAATTTTAATATTATAATACATTTCAGAATGGTTGATGATGCAGGCCATAATCCTGTCACAAAACATATGATCATCACCTAATGTAGTGTTTGAAATCTTGCCAGCTAAAATTATCAATAAGAAGTAATTTTTATCCTAGTTAAAAGCTAACTTTGTTTCATAACCATTGTGTTATGATTGGCTTTAAAGAGATGTTAACAGATTTAATCATTTATCTAAAAATATTATTCTACATCTCTGAAAGGAATAAAATTCAGGAGAGTAATATTTTAAATTTGCAAAAAAAAAATAGTATATTTTCCTCACTTAACTGAATAGCTGAATGTCATGATTAACTTATGCTCAAATTAGTTTGCCAAGAATTTACTTGTTTTCTCTTTCTCCTCTGTCAGACCTCACCTCTGGCTTTTAAAACTTCTTTCCAAAAGACTTCCACTTTTGTTTCCTCACCTTTTACTTTATTTCATGTGTCTTTCATTTCCTCTAATATAGTCTGTTGTTTCTTCCATTAGTCAGTATAACACTCCTGTTATTATTCTATTTTTGCTTCTTTTTAGCAACAACCATGAGCCATATGGTGACTTAAAGGCATGATATAAATGTGTGTATCTCCCTGTGGCTGATTTTGTTATTGGCCCAGAAGCTTCACTCTTCCCTGTATCCACCTCTAGGACCAGCTACATCATTTTCAGGACCTTGGGCAAATTGAAAATGTACAGCTTCTTGTTAAAAAATGATTAAGAATTTCAAGATAGCAACAACAGAGCATTAAATCAACCATGGATCCTTCTAAGCATGGGACTCTGTGTCTGGAAAAAATAACACCCCATGAAGGCAGCTCTGTCCCCAACCTTTGCCATGTGACCTTTGCAGTTCCTTCCTCTAGAGTAACTATATCCCCATCCTGTTGATATTGGGTGCAATGGTCTGAATATTTGTGTCCCCCCATGAAGTTTGTGTGTTGACATCTTAACCCCCAAGATGATGGTATTAGGAGTTGGAGCCTTTGGGAGATGGTTAAGTCACAAGGGTGGATCCCTCATGAATGGGATTAGTGCTCTTATAAAACAGGCTCCCAAAAGCTCCTTTGCTCCTTCTGCCATGTGAGGTCACAGTGAGAAGATTGTCTTCAATGAGGAAACAGGCTCTCATCATATATCAAATCTGGTGGTGCCATAATCTTGCACTTCTTAACCTCTAGAACTATGAGAAATACATTTTTGTTGTTTATAAGCCACCTGATTTATTGTATTTTTGTCATAGCAGCTCAAATGGACTGACACTGGGCTTGATCAGGAGATTTGCTTTGGCCAATGGAATGTGGGCAGGAATGACATGTGCCAGGTCTGCCTTGGCCCTAAAGGTCATCAGGTGTCTCTGCTTGTCTCTCTGTTTTTTGGTGATAGACGCATGAAGGATATGTCTCAACTAACCCATTGGGATATGGGAGACTCACCTGTAGCATAAAGTTAAGCCCACCTGAGTCCAATCCACATCAGTCAGCCTCAGCCAACCTTCAGACTATCAATGAGAATAAATGATCGGTGTTTTGATCTCCTGAATCTTGGAGTAATTTGTTACACAGCAAAAGCCAACTAATACACTAAATGAAAACAGTCCATCTAAGAGGCCCTAACAAGCAAAATTGTTTTTAGCTGTTGATCCTCATCTCCTTCTCTCTAATACCTCACTGACCCAGTTCAGATTGTGGCCCAGTTAGTTGCCATATCAAGACCCTGACTGTGGTTTTTTGCTCCAAACCAACCCCTTTAACCACATTCTAAACTCTACACAAACTGCCTCTCCAGTTCCACTCTTGGTTCTAACAGAGCTTACCGCCCCCTCCTGCTAGGGATGCCATATCACACACACAGAAAGCACCATTAACTCAAGGTATTTGTTGTAATTGTGCATGTTATCTGGTTTCCCTATCTTCACTTTTGGCGATTTTTGGACTATCTTCCATCCTGCAGTCACAGTGACCTTTGAAAAGCAACAATCAGCTCACATCATCCCATGCTTACACCCTCTTTGGCAACATTTGCTATTGAAGTAAAATCTAAACTTCTTACACTGCCTACATCTTTGACCTCACTTCCCTCCATTCCTCTGTTGTATGGTATCGTCCAACCACAATGGCCTTCCTGAAAAATGCCATGTGTATTTCCATCACAGAGCCTTTGATCATTCTGATAAAAATGCCCTCCCTACCTCATCTTCAAGTCTTCCCTAAATGCAAAGTGCTCCTATGAGTCTATTCTCATTACTGTCCTATTATATTCTGGAAGATGTCAGGTCTGGAGGGATACTGAAAATCAACTGAAAAGGGAATAGCATGACGTACAACTTACAAAAATTAACAATAGTGGAGAAAAGAGATCAGTGACCAGATTTGGGTCCATTACATGCTCTGAGCTTTGAACCAAGGAAACAGAAAGTGTGACAGTTCCTTCCTACACTCTCTCAAATAGAAGGATCCTAAGAGGGACTTCCATTGTTTTCCACCTTTTTTAATGAGATCAAACATGAGATGTCTATTAAGAAGTTTTTTGTATTCTTGCTGCCTCATATTTATATGTGATGAAATATTTTTTGATTCTGGCCAAGGGCTATCCATATATCAATTTGGGGTAATAGTGCTAATTATAAAAAAAAAAAAAATTGTATCTTCATAGTATTTTAAAGGTGATTTTAGGGAGACTTTATCAGAAGCTATCAAGCAGACAGTTTTAAACTGGAATTTGACCACATTTTTTGTCACTTCATTGACTTTATCTTTCCATAATTGACCTCATGTCCCCGTTTTTCTTTCACAAATCAACCTATGTGAAAACAAATTCTTATAAAAATTTCTGTTAATTTTTTTTTTATTCTTCACCAAGGAACAATAATGATAAACTTTAATTGTTGTTTTAAAAAGAACAGCCAATAATATTATTGCTTACTGTGATTATGAAAATTGTAGGAATTTGTAAAGGATAAAGAAATGTTATGCTAAACAATTATCATAAGGGACTTATATACAAAGCATAAGAGCCACAACTAAAATCAACAGGAATAATGATTAGGGCTGTGAATTTACCAAAGCAAGGGACTGCCATGTGAAACACACTAAAGCTTTGTCAAGCTCAGGGAAGGGGCATAATAGATAGAGAAGATGGACAGAGTGAAGCAGAAATGGGTCCCATCCATTGATGGACAGGGATGAGACTGAAAGATTCCATGTGCAATTATAAGCAGTTGGGCAGAACTGAGCCGTCCATTCATCATATGATATTTGAGGAAAAAATGATGTCCTCCAATAGGTGGGAGGTAGAAGCATGGCAGAAGCTAGTCCAACATGTGTCTCAATAGGATTAGAGCACTGGAAATATTCCCAATAAAAAACAGAGAACAAGCCAGAAAACACAGGGGAGGAAAAGAACATTGTAACTTGAAAGTATCTTGTTGCTCAGATGAGGCTGGGATATAGCTGGGGAGCAATGCTACTTTCAAGGATAAATCTGGAATGCATTCTTTGCTGTGGTTTATATTCATCTAAAAAGTACATTGTATTAACCCTCCTAATAAAAGATATTAACATTTAATACAAAAACATATAGTATAAGCTGATAATAAATGTATCCATTTATTATTACATCATGTGTATTTTTTTTAAATAGGCAAAATATTTCATTTATAGAAAATTTGGGAAATAAAAGGAAAGGAAAGAAGAGAAAAAAGATGACATGTGATTCCCCCAAACTGAGTTCTCATGTATAACTCTTCTTTGTGTAATCTGGAATTTTGATTCTATCATTGGCGAATTTTACTATAAATTATATCTTCTCTAGCAAAATTTTTGGTTAATGACTTTGCTTTATGTTTTATAACCACATTTATCATAAATTTTTTACATATAAAGCTTTTAATTTTTCTTTTAAAGCTAACTCATCCTTATTTTTGAATTCTATATTTTAGTGCATCTCTTGGTTAGGTAAATGACATATTTGAGTAATTTTTTCAGGAAAATATTTTTAGTAGTAAACTTTATGAACCATTAATTATTTGAAATTATCTCTCATGACAACTTGGCTGGATATAAAATCCTTCAGTTACATCTTTTGCCCTTAAGTACTCTAAAAAAGTTGTTTCATTATCTCCCGACTTTAAACATCATGGAGAAGTTGGGACTCTGTATGATTTTTCTTTTCTTACATGCGACCTATTTTTTCTTCCTGGATGCATGCCGGAGTCTTTATTCTTAAAATTTATTTTTCATCAGGCTGTATCGTGATCTTGTCACATTAATCTACCTTTATACATGTTAACCTAGTTATTTAAAGCCTTATTTTAAATCTTTTGCTTATAAGACTCAGTTACCATATGTGTAACTCTATGGAATATTTCTTTCTCAGGAAAATTAGTATATTTGACATATTATATATATATATCATTTTACCTGTCATAAGAACAAGAGAGATTCAAACTAAGGCCCATGTTTTCTGCTCCTTAAGCTTTTAATTCAATAAAACTTTACTTAGCACAAATTTGGTGTCAGGTACTGTGCTAGGTGAAGGAAAGAGAGGAAGAATAAAGCATGTTCCCTGTCCTCAGTAAATTTATATATATTTTTACGTTGTGAATCTTGATAATCAAGCAGCTAGTCCATGAATGTAGAAAAATGACTCGAATTTGTCCTTTAAGAAGAGAAATCTTGTTCTGCTCCTTGAGTAAAAATCCCATCAAGTCCTGTTGTATGCTACACATAAATCTATGTGTAGTAGTTTATAAGTATATTCATATAAACAGATGTTTTACAGTAATAGCTTCTATGTTTATTATGTGGCACATGTTGTACTAAACCCTTTTTTAGATCATCTGACCTAATCTTCACAATAAGCCCATGAGTTATATTTTTATCTCTCTTTTAGAGATGAGGAAATGAAACCGAGTTGAGTTCCAAGATCAGACAATCCTTAGAAAAAATTTGACACTCAATCAAAATTTACCGAATGAGAGAATGAAATGAGGCTTAAGGCCAAGACAGTGTGAATACAATACCCTTGTCTTAACCACTATACTAAACAACTCATCAAGGGGAAAAAAACAAAAATAACAACAGAAACAAAAACAAAACAATTCTGGCTAATGTTTAGGTGTAAGAAGACAACTTAAACTAATCATGAATTATGATTCTGTAATAGAGATCAATTTCTTGTACTTTTCATTTTTAAGTAAAACCTTAACCTTAATTAGACATAAAATGAACATGAAATGTCGATAAAACTTGACTTAGGTGTGAAAGTCCAAATTTGAACTCTTCTAAGATTTCGATACCCAATAACAATAATAGAATTAATAAAGGCTAGTTGAGAGTTTTAAATCACAATTAGGTCTGTAAATTTATATTTAAATACAAAAGGTATTTATGGGCTTTTAAAATGTATTGTGGAAGATTATCCAATATTTGGATTGATGCAATTTCTCTTAATTTATACATGGAAAAACAAAACATGACAGCAGGAAAAAAATAACCGTCTAAGTAACCTCTATACATAATGAGCCAGGCACAGTGATGGGTGACAGCTTTCAGTACAGAAAGAGGCTTCTTATGAAACTAGATTATATAAAGTAATTATTTTTCAGTTTTGAAATGTTAATCAAATGTATTTACCTTTAAATATATTTAAATAATATAAATATTCTTTATATCATAAATTTATATTATAAATATATAATATAAATAATTTTTTCTTTGCTAATAATATAATAAATACTTGTGTAAAGTTTCAAAATAAAAAAATACAAGAAGAACATCAATGTTACTCATTATCCCATTTCACCTTAGATAACAACTGTTGACATTTTTATGATATCTTCATTTGTTAAACACCTAGCACTCAGTGGTGGATGCTGGCACAAGGTCATTAGTAATGTATCTGGGCAATTTGATTGCTACACTGACTACTTTCCATGAAGAAAAAAAAAATGTAGTTTAATTTACACAATTTGTTTTCAATCAGCTTTTTTCTTAGTGTTCTCTGTACTTGAAATATAATAAATAGTATTATGGAATATAATTTACAAAGATTCTACAAAGTATAGGGAGTAAAGAAAAAATTAAGTTAGAAGGAAAATAAGAAGCCAGTACAACCATTGTAATATAAAGAATCAGTATTATTTTTTAAGCTACTGAATAACAGTAGGTAAAATAGAATATGCTACACATTTAGACCAATACAGAAATTCCCACACTTCTTACTTCAGACAATTCATTATATGGGCCTCTAAGGAGCTTTAGTGTAAAAACAAAGATCTAATTGTTTGCTTTAAAAACTGGTTACACAGTTTACCTAGCTTAATAATCTTGAACAACAAAGGAAGGATTTTTCAGGGTGAGTGGGGGTTGGGAGTTGGTTGATGATCCATGGCTTGAGGCATGGGAAAGAAGAGTCCAGTTAGTAAAGAATTGCATTTATGGCAGGAGTAGATTACTGAGTGGATAATTAATGGTGGCAAAGATAGGAGATCTTCCGTTCCTCCCTGAGCTCAGTCTCACACTGAGGTTATAGCCCTGAGCAAGGTTTTTGGCTTTAAAGACCATTCTTTCTGAGACTTTTGGTCTTTCTGAGGTTTATTGAGCTACTGTCTAGGGTTCAAGGAGGGTCAAAACAGAAGATATCTTCTCCAAGGCATTAAATAGACATTAAAGGAACAAAGTCTGAAGAGTTTTCACAGGATCTTCTTCAAAGATTTAATCTACAAAGGAGCTTATTTTTTCCCCACATAAGACATTTACTTAATGACTTTGAGTCTTAGTTTATATCTTGTTCACTTTTAGTAAAAGATTAAAACTGATCAAATTTGAGCACATAAATTAATATTAACAGTGTAGATAACCCTAAAGACTAAATCAAAAGTTTGAGGGTAGCAGACTGTGATAGATTTGTGTCTTGATTCCTCCCACATATGGGAATTTTTTAGATGTATTAAAAACACTGTATAAACATATATAATAAGAGTATGTACAATGTTTTCCAAATTTGAATGACTTGTATATTACATACATATGCAAACATGTAAATTTTATTCTTAGATTATTTAAAATAACATCACATCATTTTAGTTAGTCTTTTGGTGTACAGGCAGCAAAAAACAAAAGACACATGATTTATCAAAGCTTTTTTATTGATGTCATTGCCATAAATATATAAAGCCAGATAAAGAATAGGTAACATTAACAGTAAATGTATATTGATAAATATCTATCAATTTAGTCAGTAAGCTACTATTGTAATAGTACAATGATAATTATCATGGTATGTTCTTATAGTCACACCTATCACATGAATAAAAACAGCCTTCATACCATTTGAGCACTATTAAGTCTTGCATTTTTGAATCATAATATAAATAATTACAGAAGAATACCTTTTTAAATGTCCTATTTTTACTGCATGTGTGTGTATGTTCACACATGCACATAGATCATGTGTCTTCATTTAAAAGCCGTGGCTTCTATAAAATTTAATTACATCTCCCTGCAGCTTTAAATTGTGAGTGGCTTTAAATCAAGTGTGTCTTCAAACCAGGGGTAGCCCCTATTAAATTTAATTATGTTTCCCTGCATATTGTACAGTTGAGGTGTTGCTGCTAAATGAGGGCATCTTCTATTAAAATGGCACAGGGAAGATGTAGGAGCAAGTGGGATGGCCCTCATGCCTCTTTGAAATGGATGCAAATGCTGCTGTCTTGCCATAGTCAAAACTCTC
Source organism: Balaenoptera acutorostrata (assembly GCF_949987535.1). Lineage (NCBI taxonomy): Eukaryota > Metazoa > Chordata > Mammalia > Artiodactyla > Balaenopteridae > Balaenoptera > Balaenoptera acutorostrata. The sequence goes on from NC_080080.1 coordinate 43,815,749, forward strand.
TGGGACCAGCTTTGCTAATATAAAACAAAGCCAAGAAGATTGAATTTTTTATGCTATTTTCACGTGTGATATGTACATTTTTGGAAATGTTCCATGTATGTTAATTTTTCAATACGTTAAATATGAATTCAGATGATTGAAATGTAGAAAGTCTTTTGCATTATATTTGAATTTCAGAACCATATGCATCACTAATTTCCCATACAAAAGGGATGAAAGAGGCAAAGCAGCTTTGAAGGCAAAGAAATTATACTTTCTTTTGTTAAAAAACAAACAAAAAAGAATACTTGGGATGCTTGTGTGTTATCTCCAAAGATGAAAATATTTTTCTATTTAAAATTTTAAAAAATCGTGATTAGATATCTCTTAATAATTGCTCAAGTATATGAATAATTTTTATGAGGGTTGATATTTGATCATATATATGTTAAATATTAAAAGACTGGTAAAAACAGAGAACTCATGAATGGTTCACCTGTAAAATGATATTGACTCAGAATACCTGCTTTACTAAGTACTTTTTGACTGATATTATAAACCATGGTTATATACATTGCAAACATATAGTCTCTACAGGTGCAGGCTAAGTAAAAGTGGTAATTAACTCTATACATGTTTCACAACATTCAATGATATACTTTTATACAATTTATTATGCTACTATTACTGTTGTAAAATTGCTTCTGGGAGGGTGGCAGGAAGTTGATGATCTCAATATTCTTCTCCCTCAAGGACATAGAATTTTAAAACAGTTTACCCTTTAGGGGGCGTAATACTTAGAGAAAGAGGCCTAATTAAACTAAACATTTCAGTAGGTCATGTTCCCAAACTCAGTATAATGGTCTTTTCATTTTTTGCTTTTCCTTCTATAAGCTGGGGTCCTTTCCTAGAGTAGAAGCAAAAATAGACTTTTATTCTTGAGCAAAGTAAAATCCTGGCCAAACATTTTCCTAACTTGTCTAGAAATAAAATTAACCCACTCAGTTAGCATTTCTTTTGACTTGCAGACCTGTGTAGTGTTTTGTTCTGGTCTTGAGAATGACTATACACTGGGGCAGACATGTTTACATGTGAAATAAGCACAACCTGTGATAATAGAGGGAGTACTCTTGTAACTTGCCTGTTTTCTAAGCTGTCTAGAGATGTATTGGAGACAAACACTACAAGTGAATTTACCTTAAAGTCATACATGTAACCTTTTAACTCAGTTTAAAATAATAGCTTCAGAAATCTTCCCAGGTGTTGAATATATGCCTACCCTAACCATATAGAAGTGAAAATTTGAAATGATCGTCTTCTAATTTAGGTGGAAATTTCTAAACGTAAGGGAATCATTCTTTAAGCGTCAAATTTTTGTTATAGTCTACCTCCATCTGCTGAAAAGAAGAATGGGATTTTCAACTCTAGAGGTTCTATTTTCCACTTTAGCTCAGGCTGAGAATTCTCTGATAATTATTTAATCAGTTGATTTTGTATTATTCAGAATGCATGTTTATTAGGGCCCCCACGTGCCATTATATATTCTGTTAAATTTATCAACACATCACAACTTAATAGGCGTAGCTTGTAAAAATGATTTGTAGATTATTGTTTAAATTATGGTCATTGAACTGATTGGCTGACTGTTCTAGAGTAAATGTGCCCAAATAAATTACAAACTGAGATGTTCATTAGTAAATTGGGGGCATGAGGGTAGAAGAAGTAAAACCATCTGGGTGCAAAGAATTTAGCAGTATGAGTGTACTCAGGTACCAACATCTGTTACCTACTCACCAGTGTTTAATGAGTATCTTTTTTCACTAAATCACAGTAGAAAAAGTTCCATTTTTGTGGCATGTAAGAGTATGTTATGTACATAGTGCTATATATATGCATTAAATTGCAAAGCTTTCCCCATTCCATTTCCACTATTTCTGAATACTGTATAAAATAAAATGATTAAAATGTCACTGGATCCACATACATTCCATTTTTGCAATAAGCATTTCTTTCTACAAAAGAGGAATGCTGTTTAATTTCAATGTGATTGTGAATTTTGTAAAATGAGGATGTAATAGCATTTTACTTAAACTTATAGCATCTTCTACTCATATTGTGTTTCAGAATAGTTCCTTCATAATTAAAGTGTCAAAAAACGCATTTGTAACAAGAATGATGAAATTCATTCTGAATAATCCATCAGCAAATAATAACCTGCATTTTTTGCTCTCAAACAGAATCATTTAATACCTTTCAATCATTTGGTTCTTCCCTGTTTTTTCTTTTTTCTTGTTACTCTTAGAAAATAACTTCCTATAACAGCTTAGAAACTATTTTATGGGCTTAATGGAGGTTTTTCTTTAGCAGGAATGTTATATGGTTAGCAAATGTTTCCATAAATATGTTAAATGCTTTTCCCTGAGTTCCCACTGGATGCCACCCAACTAGAGCATTTCCAAAACAATAAACAAGGCAAACAAAGAATGCTTCAAAATAATCATAACTTCTCATTTCCTCCCAAACATTGTCCACCTATTTTCTTATTTTATTGATAAAAATAGAAATAATATTAAGTGGAGAATTCCCTCTCATGTTGAGATGAAGTCAGGTTGACAATTAGAAGCTACAGCATATTATGTTTCTGGAATATTGAAGGGGCAGGTCAGATTATTCAAGTGGATTCTCTCCATCTAAGTCTTTAAAAAATAGTGTTGCCTTTAAAAAATTACATTCATTTTACATTTACAACTTTGAAATTTTTAAATTAAAAAACATACTATTTATGTATTGTTATATGTATGTATACCTGCCAGTGATTTTAATCAAATGCAAATATGAATAAACAATATCTGTGTAAATAATTTAGCTTATATCTTGAGAATCAGTATTTTGGTTGGCTTAGTATTTTCATACTTAATATTCTATACTTACTATTTTCATACTACCTATGCTTAAAACTTAGCTTTTGGAGAATTATTGGATTAGACAGGATGGTAAACATATTTATATAGTCCATACATCCTGAAGTTTCACATTTCTCTCCTTTGCATGAAATTTAGGACAACATTCAGACTGTGAAGGGCATGGAACTGTAAATTATTTTATAGCATATCTTAAGATTTTACCCCAACACAGGTCAAGCATAACTGTAAGAGGGAAAAAGAAAATCTCTTTAAATAATTTATTCTTTTAAAAATGCTTGTACTATCCACTGCAGCTGCAGAACCATAATGCTTTCATTAAGGATCACATCTGGGCTGAATTAAAACAGGAGCCTTTCCCAGCCCTGGAGTGCTTGTCAGGTTGAAAGTTTTTCTCATAGCTCCTGAAGCTTTTCCAAAAGTCGAGGGCTAAGACAGAGAACAGACCTTGTCACGAGCTGGTACCAGGCTTTAAGTACATTCCTGCTCTGTTATTCACCGTCTGGCTCTAATTTGGAGGTACATCTCCCTTGTGTTCACTTTATTAACTTACATATGACTAGCTCTTTTGTTTTATATGGAAATAAAGAAAACAGGGTTTGTTGAAGAATAGTGCTGTAGACTGAGACTTTTATTTTTCCACACATTGGCTTTTTTTCTATATGTTTATTCTTTAAGGCAATTTCCCCATATGTTTAAATATACTTGCATAATAAAAAGGTAGATAATATAGGGAACTCATAATAGACCTTGTTTTCCCCTCCATTTTATGAAAAGGGAAGGGGAAAATACCACACAGATTTAAATACATTACATTTTTTCATGTTGACCAACAATATTACCTTAAAACTACAAGGAAAAAAATTCTATCTGTGTTATCCAAGACATAATGATATGAAAGTAAATTTATCTAAATTTTGGAGAAATTATTTCAACAATATATTGTAAAGTTGAATAGAATATCAGCTAAATGTTGAGATGTCATGACATTAAATAAAGAATAGAGATATTTTCAAAACTTTCAAAAATCCTAAGGCATATGAGGATGAAATAAACCACCAACCAAAGAGTAAGGGAGCTTTAAAAAATTATTGGAAATGTTTTTCTGATGACTGGAATATGTTAATATTCCAGAATATTAGTATATGTTAACTTATCAACTGTACAGCACACACATCCTTGCTAAAATCCCAAATCTTGGGTCAAAAGGAAACACAAACTCTGGGAAGTTTAATATCAAAATGGAAACAGGTGAAGAAATAATTGTAATAAAATATGATATATACTAGAATACAGGTAAATGCATAGCAGTGGAAGTGATTAACCTGTGTCTGAGAAGTCACCTTTGAGCTGGTCTTTGAAGGATGAATAGAAGTTCACCAGACCTTAGAATATTCATAGATTTTAGCAAATTTTTAACATTAACCCTTTACCTGAAATTGCCAATTGATATCCTTTTGGGATAAAGAATGCACCTCACTATTGCATTAATTTATTTTCTACATTTATTATTAATTCCAAAACTAACATTATTCTGACAGATCTTTTTTTCTAAGTGCCTTAATAGTACTATAAGTTATAAATGTGCTTTTTCTCCCCCTGTGAAAGTAGAGCTTACTTTCAGCACATATAACAGGAGAAAATCTATGAGTGAAGTTGACCCAGATGATATGTGAAAATGAAAATTTAATTTCTCTGAACCTTACCTTTCTCATTAAAAAAGATGGGAATAATACCTATCTTACAGAATGATGAGTATATAGTGAGATGATGGATTTTGTGAACTAGGACAACAGCTAGTTCATATAAACTAACATTCAGTAAATGGTAATTCTCTTCCATAACTTTTATCTCCAAATAAGATAGACAAGGCTTGACTCAAATTTATTCTCTTTTCTAGTTTGCTAATACTATATGATGAACATTAATATTCACATTCTTGAACAAATGAATGAAAATTGTTTGACAGTTAGCTTGGTATAAAGTAGGTTAAGGGAAGAACACAAAAAATAAAGACTCCTCTAATTTCACTACCTATGTATTTAGAGCTGATTTCTTGCTGGACAAAATGATTTGTGCATTCTCATGGTATAGTCCTTTCAGTGAAAAATCTTGTAAATTTTCCCAAGAACAAGAACAAGGATTACCTCTTCCATTGTTTTCACAGATGCCCTCTTAGTACCTAGTAAAATATTTCATCCAAGCCTTGGATTTCAATAGGTTTATGTTGCTTTACTGCCTCTTGTTCTTAAAACTCAGACTTAGGATTTCCCAGAGAGCATTAGCACAGTTTTCTCCAGTATGAAAGACAAGACCAGAACTTCTAAGTCAGGTCAAGTCACCTGTGTCTATATGTGAAAATGTTATGGTTTATAAAGTGTTAAACCAACAAACAAAATTTTTCAAATGTAAAGAAAATTAAATGCTATAGTACCACTGAGTGTATCTATGAAATGATAAGATTGGCCTCCTAGCTACATGAAATATAAATATTTATGAGGATGTAGGTTGGAAAACAGGTTCCTTCTTTCTCATTCACTGTTCTTTACTTCTACTTTTTTATCAGACTGTGAAGGTAAATGGACCTGTTTTACTTAACAAAGCTGGCTAGCTCTTTTTATGGAAATTCTTTTTCAGTTTATAACTCATGTGAATGTCAATGTCAAAGTAACAACAGTACCACTGGGATGAAATGGATAAAAGACTCATGGTCAGATGAAGTTCTCTTTCCATTAAGATTTAACCTTCACATTTCTCCATTAAGCCATATTGTCAGCTCAGCTTTTTTCTTCATTGAGAGTGGCCAGTTGATGGATGCTTATGTATAGTGTAGCACAAGACAGAAAAAAATACTTCTACTTCTATGTGCTTTAAAAATCTTTGTATGAAAAAAAAAAATCTTTGTATGGAAAACAAAATTTGACTGTTTCTAAGTGACATTGGTTTACATGTGAATTGTGAAATATTTCATATATTAATCATAATTTTGATGCTATATGTGTATGTGTGTGTACACACACAAGAATATTTTAATCTTTCTAACCTTTCAACTTGTTTTTTTAAGTTTTATACTTTATTCAAGTTTACCTTGTGTGAATTGTTTGGTGTATTAGACTGGACATATTTCATCAACTCATAAACCCAGGTTTAGAAAGTACACTTTTAAGGTGGGATCTGGAAGCTAAAGCTATAAGTCCAAAATTTAGCACTATTCATTCACATGTATACTTCAAAAAATTTTTCAGCCTGTGATTGTTACTTAAAATGAACTATTAAAAATGATTAAAAGTCACATTCTTGAAAATTAATTTACCTTTGGCATGAGGACAATGGTCCTGCAGTTCCTATCATCTTCAGTACTAATAATCAAGTTTAGAACATGGCTTCTAGGGATAAAATTTTACTATAATTGAAATTATAAGAAAATTTTAATTTCATTTCTTAGTCAAGCATTAGATTTTTACTTTTAACAAGGAAAATCTTAAATACTCTCTCTGATTGTGCTTGATAGGTTTTTGGCCTCAAAAACTTGTCAAATGGTGTTTAAAATGGTTTTCCGTGGACAGGTTGGAGATATTATCAGGAGCTACACATTTGAAAATTAAGAAATATCATAGTCACATATTATTTTTTACAATATGTATAATCCTATGGTAGATCCACAAGTATTAAATACACCTGTGAAATAATCTCAATGCACTTAAATAACAAAGTTAAGGGGGCATATATTTCCTACCTTCAAGATTTTAGAAAAACAGTTACCAAGAAAATATTATTTTCTCCTTTCTTTCTTCCTCCCTCCTCCCCTCCTTCCCTTTCTTCCTTCCTTCCTTCATTCCTTTCCTTCTTCTTCAAATCTCCAGGATAAGTTACATACTTAGAATAAACTATCTTTAACCCCAAAAGGAAGACGATTAAAGAAATTAGCACATCAAATTAAGGAATACGACGGGAGGTCAGGAAGATTGTAGTAAACTTGCCATGACAAGTTGGCATTTGGAAAAACAGAGGGTCCTATCTAAGAAATATCTTGAAGTAAAGAAATCAATAAACTTTGTGATGTATTAGATTTGAGGACCTAAAGAGTCAGTATAACAGCAATACTTGTAGCACTGGGAACTTGGGAAACACTGATGGTTATAGAGAGCATATTCATTGCATGTGTATTAGGCGCCAATTATTCAATTTCTCCATGTTTACTCAGTCACCAAGCCAGGCTGATTTAAACACCAACATATTTCTCAAATCATGCCCTAACTTTCCACCCTTACAAGCACAACCTGAAATGGGCTTTGAACTAGTCTTCCCACTTCTACACTGGCTCAAGGCTAAGTATCACCCTATTGTTGGAGATATTCCAATTTAGAAACTATAGACGTGTCATATAACTTCAGTAGCTTTGCATGACTGTCAGGACAAAGTCAATTTCTTTTCCCAGACCCCCCCCCAAAAAAAAAAAAATATATATATATATATATATATATTTATATATATATATCCTTCAGGATCTCTGCTTCTTGCTTCTCTAACTGCTTGCCCTTCTCCAAATGTCTAAGGTGATTTCACTTCTCTGTCTCTTTCCATATGCTGCTACCTCTTAACACTCCCTCCCTAGTCTTCTCCTAGTCAATTCCTACATATCTATTGAGTTTGGTTCCCACATTCAAGCCTCACCTTTTCTGGGAGTCCTTCCTTGGACTGGTTTAGAGACCTTCCTCTGTGCTTCTCTATCACCACTGACACTGTACTAAATACAGATAAGGATTCTGAGGATTTTCAAGACAATGAGCTTTTTGAAAGGGAGGACTATCTTTTTGCATTTTGTAAACCATGCAGCATCAATCCCAAGATTTGGCCAATAGTGAGTGTTCAAAATATTTATTTAATGCACTAATTAATGAATGAGTGAATTCATAATAAATTATAAGAAGTGATGTGTTTAATACTTTTGATTTTCTTCACAGGGCCTTTAGGCAGTGCTGAAAACAGTGTCCAGTATTCAGTGCCATGGATAGGAGGTGTATTTTGGAGACACGAGTTAGGTCTATCTATGTGGCATTTTCATTTTGAAAGTTTGAATTCCATCTAAGAAAAAAGATGTTGCCCATTAGTGCTGTGACTAGCCCTTTCATTCATTATGTTGTTCTGATAAGGCTACTTAATTGTACTTTATATTTTCTTTCTTAAGAAAGTGTGTTAATAATTCCAGATCTCTATTTCCTTAAAAGAGTGATTAACAAATTATGCACTCTGGTTTTCTGAAAAAAAGAAAAAGAAAAAAATCATTATGTATGTATATATATATGGATCTATGTATACAGATATATAGATATACTACATATTTACATAGAATTAAACAGCTAAGAAATAGTTTTTTTTTTCCTGTCATGCACCTAAAATTTCAGAATTTCAGTCAACATTGATTGCCTTCCAAGGTTTTTTTTTTTTTTTTTTTTTTTGGCCACGCAGCATGGCAGCATGTGGCCAACCAGGGATTGAACCCACGCCCCCTGCATTGGAAGCATAGAGTCTTAACTACTGGACCACCAGGGAAGTCCCCCTAGCCCAATAGAAAGCAATGCCATACACCAAGTTGAAAAAAAACCCCAACAAAAACAGGATTTTATTCCTTTTTCTTCATCATTTGGTATATTTAGTTGCCAAGTCTTATGCGTCCCATATCCTAAATCATGCCCATTACCAACTCTTACCCCAGGCCATCATTGCTTCTCAGCCAGACTGTTGTGATAGGCTTCTAAGTGATTCCCATGTCCCCAGCCATGCTCTTTTCTAAAATATTCTTGAAACTGTAGTCATGATGATTTTCCAATGCTCACATCTTACGTTGCTCTTCTACAAACATTCAACGGGACCAGTGGCTTCTGATTTCTAAGTAGATAAATCTCTAACTTTCCAGGTCTAAGCCTTACCTTTGACATCTCCTTACCTTGTGCTCTACACTGTTACTATACAAAACTTCTTTTTGATCCTTCAACTTTCCACTCTCTCTGGAGAGTGGATATGGGAAGTTTTTGCTTCTTTATCCTGATGCTGTCTTCCCCTGTCTCTTCATTAGGCTAAATTCTTCCATGAGGTTTTCCTGGTTCCTGGATCTTTAGCCACCCAATCACAGGAAACATCATACTCTCATTTTTAACATTGTAGCACAGTTCATTGTAATTTCTTGTTTGATGTCTCTCTTTCCAGATAGACAAAAATGTCCATAAGAGCAATGCTCTTTGCCTTGTGCCTGGCAAAATTCCTGACACACAGGATGTGCCCAGTAAACATTTGTAGACTATAGTAAATTAACTCCATATATACATGACATTCTTTCTCTGCATTTAATAAGTCACTCTAAGCAACTTTTTCCCATAATATTATTTACTTGAAGTGTAAAGAAAATGAAACTTTTATTAATTAAATCTCTGAAAAAGTCACTGTTGCTTAGGATTTTAAATAAAGAAAAATGGTATTTAAGAAAACTAAAAATAAATCTACAAATGTTACTTTCTTTGAAAGTAACCCAGCCCTCATAAAATTTAGAAGATAAGTATGTAATATATAAAAGCATTTAACTCTCTAACCTTAAAAGTAGCTTATACTTTCTTACTGACTTTTTTTTTTTTTTTCTTACTGACTTTTTAATCTCAGTGCAGTGAACTTGTTTCCTTTCTCTAACTTAGTGCTGCTTAAGGTGAACTGAAATGTCAAATTATGGTACAATGCTTGAATACTTTCCACTAGTCTCCTTAAAATCCCTTCTTACTTGTTTTCAATTTTGTTGCAATCGCTTTGACTGGAGTGACTGCAAATTACAGTTTGAAAATGACTGACCTCTTCCTCTCTGCTAATATTGTTAGAATGAAGTTACAATGGCACCTATCAAGATAACCAAATTAGAGCAGTTCACATAAGGCAGACACGCATACAAATGTACTTATGTACCAGATGTACCCCTCAACAGGAAAATGACAGCCATTCAGATAAAATGCTTTTATTATTTACTTTCAACAAGTATCTATAGCTGTGGCATGACTATTGTTGAATCATTCCAATAATCTTGTTATAGGGCTGGTAATAAAAGAAAAAGCACTTCAGCAGAGAAATGACCTGCCTCCTGACATCTTCAGAGGTACCGGTTGACAATGATATGTAGATTACTTTTCTGTTCAAACAAACAAGAGCATTGCCAGACCTTTTTAAGCCTAGTTTATTTCCCCAAAGCACTGATGTTGGCTTGACAGGAAAGATAGGAGGCGACCCTTGCAATTTCACCACTGCCAGTAGGTGTAGCAGTTGGTGTAGTTTGACAAGTGAAGTAGAAGATGGAGGCATCCTTGGAAAAAGCTTTATAGTTACCAAAAGATGTAATGACTTCTGCAAAAACTAACTTCTACACATAAGCAAGCACTGATGAATAATGATGCTTGGAAACATAAAAGAATTTTGACCTTATTAAATTAAGCAGGGGCAGATATCTCACAATTTACATGTATGCTTTGCCCTTCAAAGACCAAAATGTAGGTAATATATAAGTATTGTGTCCTGTGGTAATAGCTAGAACACAGATATTTCTTTGAAATTAATATTGATTCATACACAACTAGGAAGTTTTAAGAAAATTAGCAAATTTTAACATTTACAAAGTTTACCATATTCCCCTCCTCTCCATTGGATCTATACCTTATCAGGTAATCTTGATATTATAAAAAGGAGAGAAGCATTTCATTCCCATTTTATCTCACCTTTTCCAGTAATATCACAGTGCTCTATCTGACACATGAAATATTATTATCACACTGAAAAATCTGGAGTCAAGGACCAGCAAAGATAAAACCAGTATATCAGGGGGAAAAAAGGAATCAGTGATTTTAAGGTTGCATAAAAATATGGTTTATTTCTTTATCTTTAGAACATAATGGTTGCCAACTCAACACCAACATCTTGAATCTAAAATTTCCAGTTGAATTGGCCCTTTCAGTATATATGCTACATAATACACTCTATTCTCCTTTTAGTACACAAGAAGAAAATGTTAATAGTTGGCAAAGTAACTGGAATCTCCCAAGACCCTTCTTCACTGAATGTAGGTCTGGCTAAAAGATCAATTAGCTGAATGAAAATATCCTTTTTTAAGGCTAAGTTTATGGAAAAGGCTTGTCCATAAAGGAAAGGCACCTGGCAACATAGGTATTGGGAAACAGAATCAGTCCAACAAAAAAGTCAAGGGTCATCCCGAGAGCTCCTACCATCTCTTAGTGATTTCTCACTTTCTATATTATTATAATGCATTAATATTTTGTAATGAATATAATTTAATTCTACCTAGTAGAGCAATGATTCCTAAGACAATCCATCTCTCCAGATATGAGATTTTGAGTCATGATATCAGGCCTTAAGAAACTAGATAATAGGATCACCCTACTTTAAGTCAGAAGACTTGGGTTCAATTCCAAAATGTTCTGTTAACTGACCATGTGATCTGAGGCAGGTCCCTCACACTCTCTGAGTCTCAATACATTTTCAATGGTAAGATGAAGACAACAGTTTTTTATAAGAATTAAATGCTATTATTAAGTCAGTTATATAGGGTTATGCAGAAGGTGTTTTTTATTATTATTCTCACCAAGTTACTGTGGGAATTTTAATACTAACTACATTGATAAGGCTTACTGGCAACCAGTCTCCCTCAGTGGTACTTGTGATTCCAGGAACAAGAAGAAGAGATTAAAATTTACTGAGTATCTCCCTGGTACACAGAACTGTGGTAGTTGCTTTAGTTCCCATGTATTTCTCACAACACCTCCCTGAGGTAGATTTTTTTCTCCTTTATTTACAGGAGAACAAACCAAGACCTGGAGTATTCAGTTGCTTTCCAGTCATTGATAAGTAATTGGCAGAGTTAGATTTGGGCCTCTTTCAAGCGATCTTTATTGTACTATTCTAGATAATATCCATTCAAATAGTTGGTATAACGTAAAATGAACTAACGTGGGCTTAAGGAGAACAGGTACATGGATAGTCTTTATTGTGATAGCAACAAACCCACCAAAAGATACACCAGGTCCTTGACAAATCAAATATGTAGTGGAGAATTGATAGCCTTACATTACAAAATGCTGTTCTAAAATATAATATTATAAATGATTGGCTAGCTTATATGTGAGCTATTTTATAGCATGAAATAGAACATCTTGCCTCAATTATATTAACATATATTTATAAAACTAAAATATTCAATGCATCTAATGTAGTTTATTATTTATACATGCTACTGATAGGTGTTAACAGTTTATTATAGTTAAGTTATATTAAAATTAAGACAAGAGATACTTAACATTTCTTTCAGTTATTTCTCAAGCCTTGAAATGACCTCATGATGAAGCTGGATAATATATATGGGGAGCAAATAATCTTATTTGATTTGAAACATACTGGGGGGATGATTTGTGGAGGAACTGGAGCTTTGAGGATATTGCGAGGTTCATGGCAATTTTCTTAGAAGGTGCTGTGGTCTTTCAATTGAACAGCAAGGAAATTGATCAAGTTCCTATCCTGACCTCATCAGTCTTTCTCTAGGGAGATGACATCTCATAGGAACTGTAGCAGCGAGAGCACTCTCATCTCCACAGAGTAAACAAATCACAGCATTAGGGCTAACAGTTATCCAGGCAGCTCCCAGGAGGTGGGGAATCAAAAGGCAAAAGAGCTTCCTCCAATGGCCAACCTTTATGACTTGGGGTGCTGTGTGGTGACTCAAAACCCTCTAGTCCTAGGGCTGGAGCTTTATCAGTGACATTGCCATTTGGAAGCTGTCCATCCCATCCTATACCTGAGGCTTTGCAGCCTTTCCTGACTCACTCTCCTCTATGACCCATGACTACAACTTGGCTTTTTAGCCACACCTGGCTGTATTATTTGAGTTTTCCAACCTTGGCTTCAGTGACCAGATTCTGGAATGAAATAATAGCTCCTGGCTTCAACCCTTGGTACCCACACTCATTGCCTGCTTACACTTGGCTTTGTTTCTGAACTGTCTTCTCTTGAATCAGGCACCCACTGCAGCCTTATAGAACAAGTGTCTCTGCCTCAGCTAGGGTTACTGCTTAGTAATTTCTCACCTGGTCCCATCAGGTAAAAAATGAGGTAATATAGAAGCAGCATTTGAATGGAAATTACCAGTATATACTATACATCTCTCTTCACATGAACCCAGTCTTAAAAATAGTAATAATTATATTTTTATATTATTAACATTTATTGTGCATGTAATTAATATGTTTCAGACATTATGTTGAGTGCTTTATCTACATCAATTTATTTAATCCTTCTATAGTCCTATGATATGGGTGTTATTATTAGAAAAAATATTAAATTGCTGATATTTGACCATTTTTGATTTTAAAAATTGCCAGTTTTCATATGGCTGATGCAAATGATGTGAGCCCCATTTTACAGATGAGAAATCTGAGGCATGAAGAAATTAACTTTCTGTAGGTCACAGTTGTAACTGTCAGAACCACAAAATGAAGTGTACAACGATTATAGCCCTTTCTTTCCTGTCTACTCCATGGTTTTATAGCACATCAGCTTCTCAATCTTGTGATGGATTCCCTGCCCCCCCCACCAATTTGAAATTACTTTTTTGATCAACTGCTTGGAGCCAACAACCAGCTGTCAAACACATAATTCCTTTAAACTAAGAAAGTTTTACATTGATTGGAATAACTTATGTGAGAAAGAACCATGTAAAACGTCGAGTGGGGCAGTTTAATCAACTCAACTATAAACAAGCCATAGTGCCACATATATTAGTTCAGACTATTTCAGCTATTCAACACATGGGCCATAAATATAGCACTTATCCAAAAATTAGGAAAAGCATCTATATAATTTAAACACAGTATAGATTAGCTAAGTTAGACCATCCCTAATGAATGAAATGAAACAACTCTCAGCTTTCTGCACATGTTTATAGCAGACTGTAAAGTAATTTCCTCCTTGTTGAGAACTTTGAGCACACATTTTCCTGTCAGACTTCCTGACTGTACAGGTTAGAAGTGGAGCCCGACTGAGAATTCTGCAGGTGATGCAATTAGCCTGGGGGCACTGTGGGATCTTTGCAGAACCGCCAATTAGAACTTTAAAAAAATTATTTGCTTTGGTAAAAAGACAAAAGGATAGACAATAAATTTGGAAAAGTTGTTGTTACATTTGAGAACTTCATATTTTTAGGACAAATGGGGATATTTTCAGGCTCTCAGTGCTGGTCCTACTAAGTCATTAATTTAGTCAAGTCCATGACATACCTTTGGATGGAACTCATTAGATACAAGGTGTGTTTTTGTTTATGGATTATTTTAAAAACTCTTTACCTGAGCTGTCATTTTCACCCTTTATACACGATGAGATAGAGACTGTGACCACTTTAAAAAGTCACAGATATCTCTTCTGATGTAAAAATAAACAATTCTGTTCCCTTTTTATTACACTTTACTTTTTGGCTACATAATACTTTACCTCTTTCCAAGAAAGCACTACACAGTAAGCCATTCTTACTCCTAAAAATCTGATATCCATGATAAATCCAAATATAAAAATGAAGCTATCATCATCCTTCACTAACCTGGATCAATCAGTGACTGAAGTACAGATCTAAAAGTCAGATTATGTGTACTGGATCATCTTTTGTTCTCATTTTGTTCTTCAGAAAGGATTTTGAGTTCTTCATATAAGAGTCAGGCTCTGACCTCCCCTCCTAGAGAAAGGAATACACTGTAGTTTTAACCATTGGTTGGAAAATGTGCTAATGAGATTAGAGTCATTGATTGGATCTCACATAAGTGAGTACAAGTATGCTTTGCTTTAGCTCTAGGCTTCTGACAGCCTTGGTAACCAAAGTCCACCATTTGTAAACGTGCGCAGCTGGTTGTAAAGGAAATGTGGAGAGAATTCACATTTATCAGAAAACACTGTCAATACTAAAATAAAAATCATTCAAAGAACAAGTCTTACTGGTGGTGGGTCAATGATATCATCTTTACTTCTGAAGCATGCACAGCTCATAAACGTCCAAAAATTGCCCTTTATTAAAAAAGAATTAAGATCTTTTAAAACTTATGGGAATGCAGTGCAGTTAAGCCAAATTAAGAATTTTATAAACTTTAAAAAAATTTTTTGAGTAATCTGTTAAATAATTATATTTGAAGGATCCATTCATTTATTTTTACCCCAGTGTGTATACACACACACACACACACACACACACACACACACACACACAAACACACATACACACATATTCCATCATTGCTCCCATTTACTCTGTATTTTGGAAACAAAAACAAAAACAAAAGCAAAACTTTCCTTCTTCAATCTCAAAGAACCTATATTTCAAATAAACTGTTTTAAATTTTCAATTGAAATAAATTCAAGAAAAATGCTTTACATTTCATGTTTTTAAAAAATTATCAAATAATTGCTTTGAAATGTGAATACGGTATGCTTGTGAGTGAGAAGCTCTTCCTGAAAGACTGTTATGTCTCAAGAGGTCGATTCCAAATTTGCATCCCAAAAGTTTGACAAAGAAAACCAGTCAGAATGATATCAAATGTAGCCTAATATATGTTAAATGTCAGAGTACAGGCCAACACTTTAAGATAGCTATTTGTATTTGTAATAAATAACATGCCTTTCTTTGGATGAAACCCAAGTGTTTCTGAAATCTATTGTAGTTAATTGTGTAGCCAAGAAATCTAAGGATTCTAGAGAATTGGATTTCTAATCAAGTGACTGCTTTATCAAACCAAACTGCTGTGGTCTGAATGTTTGCATCCCCACAAAATCCATATGTTGAAACCTAACCCCCAAGGTGATGGTATTAGGAAGTGGGATATTTGAGAGGTGATTATGTCATGAGGAGAGAGCCCTCATAAAGGGGATTAGTGCTCTTATAAAAGAGGCCCAAGAAAGCTGCCTTCCCCCTTCTGCCAGGTGAGGACACAGCAAAAAAGACAGCCATGAACCAAGAAGATCTCACTAGAAACTGAACCTGCCACTGTCAGATGTTGGACTTCCAAGCCTTCAAAATAGTAAGAAATGTTTTTGTTGTTTTTAAGGTTCCTTTTCTGTGGTAGTTTTGCTATTGCAGCCCAAAAGAACTAAGGCACAAACCACTTCTCATTTTCTAGAGTTTAAATTTAACTCAATATTTACTTCAAAAATGTAGTGTGTAATTTATACTAGCCAATAGCAATGCTCGTTATTGTTTTGTCCTGTCCAATTTTCTTCAAACCCTACCATGTAATGGGAAGCATTTTTCTTGCTAGATATTGAAGCAGGCATTTTACTTACATATGTCCTCTCACGATTTGATTCTGTTGGAGAGGTATCATTACTAACATTATAAAGATGAGCAGAGATCAGACAGGCAAACACTGGTCAAGCTTGGATCTGAATGTAGCTTCCCCAGCCCCACACCCATTTCTCTTTCACTGCATTGCCCTTCCTCCTTGATTGGTCTGGAAGTTTGTCCAGAACTAGGCAAAGCCTTGGCCCTGTCCAGTTCCTATCAACGTGCTGCCCACTGGGCCTGGATCCTGCTGCCCATTTCAGCAGTCCTGGACTAGGGGTGATAAAGCAGAGTGAGAACTCATGGCAAAGATGTGAAAAACCTAAACTAGGAGTCGGACACATTTGAGTTTGAATCCTGTGTTTTCCACTTATCTGTTTGATCTTAGACGATTTACATAATCTCCAATATTTCAGATTTCTCACGTGTAAAATGGGAAAAATGAAACATACCTGATAGGTTGGTGTTAGTTCAAAACCTCTTGAACTTTGAGTTCCCAATTAATATTTTCTCCTATTAATATTTGTAATTAAATAATCACAATTAATACTGATGGCTACCTGACGTCAGTTTTTTTCCTGCCATCTGAATTACTACTACTGTTCCCTCCTCACTATTTTCAGCTACCTCAAATATCAGTGCTTGCTTGGATCACACCTGGTTTGCTGTTCTTCTATGTATGAAACAACCTCTGGGGTCAAGATGCTTTTCTGTAGCTGTTGTAACAAATTACCACAATCTGGATGGTTTAACAAAACAGAAATGTACTCTCTCACAGTCCCGGAGGCCAGAAGTCTGAAATCAAGGTATCAGCAGGGCTGCAATCACCCCAGAGACTCTGGAGGAGAATTGGTTCCTTGTCTTTTCTTGTTTCTGATGTACCTTGGCATTCCTTGGTTTGTGGCTACATCACTCTAGACTGCCTCTGTGGTCATATTGCCTCCTTCTCCTTTGTGTATTTGTCTCAAAACCCCCTCTGCCTCACTATAAGGACACAGGTGATTGCATTTAGAGCATATGGGATAATCCAGGGTAAACTCCTTCTGATCTTAACTTAATCACATATTTTACCATATAAGGTAATATTCACTCTTGCCATATAGGGTAATATTCAGAGGTTCTAGTGATTAGGACACTGATATATCTTTTGGGGGAGCCATTGTTCAACCCACTATAGCCAGGCTCAAAAAGTTTTGAAAAAAAAATGCAAATACCCACAATTCAGTTCAATAAATAGTTACGGAACACCTACTAAGCGCCATCACACATAGCACATAAATTCCCTCACATACCCAAATAAGAACATTCAAAGCACATACATACACATTTGTACTCATCTCTCACAACCACATGGGAGAATGTAGTAGAATAAAAGGAGAGTATGTCAGAGATTGAGAGAGAGAGAGAGGGAGAGAGCATAACAGAGAGACAGAGAGAGAGGGAGAGACAGAGGGAGAGAAGCAAAACCTGTTCTGTGTCCCTTAGTCTGACACTTATTTATTACAAGCACTGGACGTGTATTATCTCAGTTATTGGAGTGATGCATACTTGAAAACTGTTTTGGTTTAAAAAATGGACACACTATTAATCCATGCGGATAGCATATGTACATGTGGTAAGCCTGTGGATTTGGGAGTAGAACCCCCTTAACACATTAAATACTGTAGCCCTGATCATTCATTAAATACGTTTTTGACAACTGATTGTAAATCAAAGCAAGGACAATGAATTGTAAATGTGGAAGTTGATGCTGTATCAGAAGACTCTAGCAAGTGAAAAAAGTTTTATTCATTCTGCCTATAAGAACTATGTAAAAAAAAACAAAGCTTCCCCCCCCCCACCCCGACCCCTGCAAATGAGAGAACACAGAGAACTGGCAAAGAAACAACAGTGTAATGGAGACGATTTCTAGGCCACCCAGCTGCCTAATTACTGGCAGCATCTCCGGATTTTACAGCATGCCTCTGTGACACCACCCTTTGAAAAGCAATAATCCGGCATTGTAACAAAAACAAACAAAAAAATACATACTCCATCACAAAAAAGCAGCCCTAAACCTTCTAAATAGAATAATTCAGCAAAGGATTTCATGTCATGAAAGACAAAGCAAAAGAATAAATAATTACTTTGCAATTTCCCCCTCTACTGTAGTGTTTTGAAAAGCCTATCCCTTGTGTTAAGTTGAAACACCACTTTT
The DNA here is from genome assembly GCF_949987535.1 of Balaenoptera acutorostrata. Lineage (NCBI taxonomy): Eukaryota > Metazoa > Chordata > Mammalia > Artiodactyla > Balaenopteridae > Balaenoptera > Balaenoptera acutorostrata. The sequence goes on from NC_080080.1 coordinate 43,834,200, forward strand.
TAAATTTTAAACTTATTACAATTTAACCCAGCAAGATTAAAGCTTTGAACATCCAATTTCTTTCGACATTTTATTTGGAAGGCCAACAGTGGTGATATTCACATTGTTTCATGCAAAACAAAAAAACAAAACACAATGAAAAAGCAGTGGTCTTACATAGCCTAGCACTGAAGATGTTTAAGCAAAACTACTATGGAATTATTTGTCAATTCCCTTAAGCGTTCTCAGCAATTTCTTATAACGGATTCTTTAAAAATATTATTGAACCTTGAGAGGAGGTAAACAGGCTATAGCTGTGTCCCTGAGGAAGCGTCTCTGAAAAGACAAAGCAACAGTATATGTAGCTCAGCGACAGATAGGATGTATTAGGCTGGCTTCTTCCAAGTTGCAGAGCCTGCTGTTTATTGGACAGCAACGTTCTTCAATAGGGCTTACACATTTCTGCAACAAGTGAAACAGATGTATTCCATTAAGAAAGCATCTTTAAAAAATGTTTTCTTTTTAGAATTGCTGGACATTGTCTTATCTCTTCTCTGGGGGCTGACAATCCTTGAACTGTTGATTGGAGGAAACATTGATTCATGCGTTCATTTAAGCATTCATCAAATGTTTGAGTTCCTTCCATAGTGGACCCTGTGAAGATCCTAGAGATATAAAGGTAAATCTCCTTATGCTTCCTGTCTCTGAGGAGCCCACAGCCCAGAGAAAAAAAATATAAAAGCAGGTTATTGCCACCCAATGTGATCAGTGTTCTAATAGCAGTAGGGAAAAAGGTGCTCAGGAAGCACTGAAGAAGGATTAATCAATTTACCAGGAGGGTAAGGAGAAAGTTTGAAAGAGTTTGGGAAAATCTACAAGTAAGTTTGTCTTAGTCTGGTCAGGCTGCTATAACAAAAGTACCATAGACTGGGTGGCTTAAACAACAAAAATTTATTCCTCACAGTTCTGGAGGCTGGAAGTTCAACATCATAATGCCAACAGATTCAGTGTCTGATAAGAACTCACTTCCTGTTCATCGATGGCCACCTTCTCCTGTGCCCTCTCATGGCAGAAGGGGAAAGAAAGTTCTCCTTTATAAGGGAACTAATCCTATTCATGAGGGCTCCATCCTTATCACCTAATCACCTCTCAAAGCCCCACCTCATAATACCAACGCACTGGGGGCTAGGATTTCAACATGTGACTTTTGGGAGCACACAAATATTCAGTCCATAACAAAGTTGTTCTAGACAAAAAGAAAATGTCTTTTCTTTGGTAACATATTGTGCTTAGTAACAACTAGACAAACATAGCAGGAAGTTATCTTTTGTATTCCTCTAAAGCATCAAAGCTATATTATGTCTGGTCTTTGAAAAAATAAATTACTCAATGACTAATTTTAGATACCACATACAGTCTGGTACTGAATATATACTGTTTGAGAAAAAAAGGTATAAGTGGTAGTCTCCTTAGGATAAGCATGCTGTTTAAAGAGAGAGACTCTGAAAGAAGACTGCCTTGGTTTGAATACTTACTAGCTGTGTGCCCTTGGGGAAGTTACTTAACATCTCTGTGTCTCTGTTTTCTTTAATCTATAAAATAAGGTGGTAATTATATTTTTCCGTGATAGAGATGTTATGACTAATGCTTGGCAGACACATAATAGGCTTTTTTTTTTTTAATTTTTATTTATTTATTTATTTATTTATTTATTTATTTATGGCTGTGTTGGGTCTTCGTTTCTGTGCGAGGGCTTTCTCTAGTTGCGGCAAGTGGGGGGCCACTCTTCATCGCGGTGCGCGGGCCTCTCACTATCGCGGCCTCTCTTGTTGTGGAGCACAGACTCCAGACGCGCAGGCTCAGCAATTGTGGCTCACGGGCCTAGTCGCTCTGCGGCATGTGGGCTCTTCCCAGACCAGGGCTCGAACCCGTGTCCCCTGCATTGGCAGGCAGATTCTCAACCACTGCGCCACCAGGGAAGCCCACATAATAGGCTTTTAATAAGCTTTAGTTCTTATTATTGTAAATATTATGAAAAATTTTCTATTTTGCTAATTATTCACTGGGACTATTATAGCTGAGAGAAAATTCTACAGTCTTTTTCACTGGGATATTAATGGTTATTAGATCTAGTAGATTTGAGTAAATTAAAAGAGAGATTTTCTTTTCTGAAATACTAACTTTAAGTAGCATACACATGTAATCATCTGGTATAGTATTTTATATTTCTAACATGAAAGGGCTAAGAAATTCTCAGCTGGTAAACGTGAAAAGAACCCTACATGCTTATTTCTTTAGGGATAAAATTTTAGTGAACACTTCTGACCCATGGGCACATTAAACTTATCACCATCTTCTTTCACTAGTAAATTAAAAGCATACTGTTCTTGTTTCCAGAAAGTCCTTTCATTCACCAAAATGTATATTGCTGTCACATGTAGTTTATTGTTGCCTTTGGAAATGCAAAATTCTACTGGGTCATACATATTAGTACTGACCTTAAGTAAAATCCTGATGGAGGTGATATTTTCCTCTGCCTTCAGGCATCTTCATTGTGTTTTCTCATTCCTCTCTACTCTCCCTATCATAACCTACTTTTGAAGGCTTCATTTACACTAAAGTATAAAATAACTGATACTAACTTTTACACTAATAGATTCTCCATGGATTATTTGACTCTCTGATAAAGTTTCATGCCTTAGATCGGTGGTCCACAAAAAATAGCCCTTGGACAAAATCAGGTCTACAGCCTGTTCTTGTAAATAAAGTTTGATTGTAGCACAGTCACACTCATTTGTTTACATATTGCCTGTGGCCGCTTTTATACTACAAAGGCAGAGTCAAGTAGTTGAGACAGAAACCTTATGGCCCACAAAGCTTAGACTATTTACTAACTGGCTTTTTACTAAAAAAGTTTTCCGATCCCCATCATAAGTTCTAGAGTTGCTCTTCTGAAGGAAACAATCAGCTAATTGGACATTCCCTTTCCTATCTGTCCTTAAAAGATTTCTCTTTCTCCCTCTCTTTCCTTATGCACACACACACACACATACACACACTCCAGATACATTTATTTTACCTAATCATAAACTGTAAATCTTGGGGCTAACTAAAGAGTTGTCATCGGCCAACTAGACAACTGAATGTCCTTGATAATCATCCTATTTATTGTTATAGAGAATGACTACAAATAGGTTGATCCCATTTTGACTTTTTATTTTAGCACAAAATTAAATCTTATCTTTTATATTTTACACTAACTCCGTATCCTTTAGTCTGATTCCTCTAGGCTGAGTAGGTGGCATTTTGTCTTCATTTTGAATCCAGAGCACCCAAAAGGCAGGAATAGAATAGATGTACTGAGAAAATACATGAGAGAAAAAATGAATATAAGGTTTATAATTTTCTCTGGCTTCTTTAAAAAAATCTCAAAATGGGAAAACACTAAGCATAGGTATAGATGTGAACCAAAAGTGATCCTCATTCACTATTGATGGAGTGTAAATTGTTATGAGCACTTTAGGCATAATCTAGTAAATCTAAGATACTCATACTGCATGACAAAGGAATTCTACTCCTAAATATGTACCATAAGAGGATACGTGTCCATGTGCAATGGGAAACATAAACAAAAATATTCATTGCACCATTTTTTTATAATAGCCAAAACCTAGAAAAAAATCAAAATGTCCATAAACAATAGAAAAGGTGTACAACTTGTGTTATATCCCCAAGTATTTGCAAACTGACAGGTTTTGTTTTTACAATTTCTTCACTTATATAGTGGATAAATCTATAGAATTTTATCACTATTATGATGAACATCAGTGGCAGAAATCCTCTTCTATCTGAATAGATTCAGCTTTCAGATAATCTGGAAAGATCTGGCTTCCCTTGAAAATTTGAAAAGTAGAATTTTATAATTCACTATCTTTACAACTGAAAATTCAGAACAATCTCAGCTCTGGGTAATATTCATTTCTCTAGAGAAGACAACATATATATGTTGTTACACTTGAGTTGAACAAGCTCAAATTCTAATCATCATAGATAGGCAGTTTCAATGACATCAATATTCTTTAATTGTTTCAGTTGAATCTTCTCTCTAGGATCACGTACACTTTTCATATTTTGAAGACTTAATCTTGTTAGACTTTTAGACTGTATATTTGGATGACCACCTTGAAACAAGATGGAGTAAGGGACTGAGATTACTCTCCTGACTGAAACAATTAAAAGAAAATAAAAAAATTATATAAAGAAATGTTTTACAAGATATTGGGTATCAAGCTTCTAAGAATAGTGAACCTTGAGAGATAGGAAACAAACAAGGTGACCCTATAATCATCCAGCTTATAGTCTTTAGAGAATTTCCTAGCTGTGGCATGAGAGAGGGAGCCCAGACTGAACCTGATAGACTCCCTTAGTTGAAGAGAGGAAACTGAGACTTTAGTGTGACCAGAGCATGTTTAGTACTTAGAACAGGATAAAGAGAGAGCTACATAGAGAGAAAACCTGAAATTTACATAGGGTTTGCCTTCAGTATTCAGCAGAGTACTGATCAGCATCATGTCCATGAAGAAACTAACAAAGACTAGGAGAAGAACCAAATGAAATGGTTAGAAGGAAAAGTACAGGAAGCTCAAACAAGGCAAGAAACAATGCAAGTTTCCACTAGCCAAAATGGAAAAACTAATAATTTACTGGAAACTGTGAAGAGTATTTAGAAGGGTCATACCTCAGCAATAGGAAATAATTAGCCATAGACTAAACACTGCTTTGATCCCACTTAATGAATATTAAAAGCAAGGATGAAAATTATTCCAAGTAATTTAACTGCATAATAGAAGCAAAACTCAAGATATTTATAGAAATACAAAAATACTGTGCTCTCAACAATGCAAAATTCACAATGTCTGACCTTCAGTCAAAAATTACAGGTATGCAAAGGAGCAGGAAAATGCAGCCCATAATGAGGAGAAAAAGCAATCAATTGAAACCAACCCCAAACTAACACAGATGTTAGAATTGGCAAATAAAGACATTGAAATAATTATTGTAACTGTTTTCCAAATATTCAGGAAGCTCTAAGAAAAATTTTGCAGGTTAAGTAAAGACATGATATATATATATATATATATATATATATATATATATATATATATATATATTCACCAGATCAAACTACAATGTTTGAGATAAAAAAATTAACTGGATGAGATTAATGACAAATTAGACATTGTAGAAGAAACGATTAGTAAACCTGAGGACATAGCAATTGAAAGTATCCAAATTAAACACATAGAGAGAAAAATAGAGGGAGAGAGAGCTCTGGCACAAATTCACACAGTCTAAAACACACATGATTTGAGTCTCTGAAAGAGTGTGTAGGGGGGTAATACATTCAAAGAAATAATGGCCAAAAAATTTCCAAATTTAATGAAAACTATAAACATACAGTTTTAAGAATTTCAATGATATCCAAGCATCAGAAGTATGAAGAAAACTACAGAAAAGCACATCATAATCAAGTTGCTTGAAACCAGCAACAAAGAGAAAATCTTAAGCAGCTAGAGAAAAAGACACATTATGTACAGATGGAAAGAGATAAACATAACAACAGATTTTTTTATTGAAAGCAATCAAACAAAAGACAGTGGATCAACATCTTTAAATTACTGAGAGGAGAAAAACAAAGCTAGAATTCTATGCCCTCTGAAAATATATTTAAAAAATTAAAGTGATAGGAAGACTTTTTTCAGACCTATAAAATCTGAAAGAATTCATTACCAACAGATCCACACTCTAAGAAATGTTAAAGGTAATCTCTCAACCAGAAGGAAAATGATACCAGATGAAAATGTGGTTCTATACAACCAAATGAATGAAAAGTCCTGGAAACGTTAACTATGTGAGTAAATATGTAAGTTATTTTATGATTATTTAAAATCTATTAAAAGATAATTGACTATTTAAGTAAAAATAGTAATCATATAGTGCAAGTTTATATCCTATGTAGAAATAAAATGTATGGCAACATGGCCAGAGGAGAAGAAATGAAAGTGTACTATTGTAAATATCACTCAAAGGCAGACTGTAATAAATTAAAAAGATATTATAAACCCTAAAGAAACATTAAAATAATAAAACAGAATTATAACTAAAAATTCAATTAGATAAAATAGAATAATAAAATATACTCAATCCAGAAGAAGGCAAAAAAAAAAAAAAAAGAGAGAGAGAGAGAGAGAAACAAAGAACAAGTGGAACAAGCAGTAAACAAATTTAAAAATCATAGAGTTAAGGCTGACTGTATCAATAATCAAAATTAATGGTGTGGTAAGCAAAATCCTAAAATGGCCCCACAAGATTGTTCTCCCTAATCCCCAGGACTGTGAATATGATGAGATATCAAGTCAATGGCTATGTTAAATTATAGAGCAAAGGGGGATTATCTAGTTGGGTCTAATCTAATCACTGAACCCTTTAAAAGCAAAGGGATTCCTATGCTGGGAGCAGAAGGAGAAGTCAGAGATATTCCAAGCATAAAAAAATTCAGCATGCCATTGGTGGCTTGACAACTGTGGAGGCTATATGATGAGGATCCTGGACAGACTCTAGAATTTGAAAGGAGTCCTTGGCTGACAGCCAGCAAGAAAATGGGACCTCAGTCTTACAATCACAAGCAACTGAATTCTGCCAACAATTTGAATGAGTTGGAAACAAATTGTTTCATAGAATCTCCAGATAAGAGCCCACCATGGCAAGCACTTTGATTTTGGTCTTATGAGACTAACCAGAGAACCTATCTGAGTCCACCTGAACTTCTGACCTTCAGATCTGTGAGATAATGAATGGGTGTTGTTTTAATCTGCTAAATTTCTGGTAATTTATTATGCAGTGATAGAAAACTAAGACAAATGTAGTGGTATAAACACCCCAATTAAAAGATAGAGATTTTTAGATTGGATGCAAAAACAAGACCTACTATATGATTCCTACAAGAAGCTCATGTTACATGTAAAGGCAAAAACATATTAAAAGTAAAGGTTGAAAAAGATATACTATACTAACACTAATCAAAGGAAATCTGGGGACTTCCCTGGTGGTCCAGTGGTAAAGAATCTGCCTTACAATTCAGGGGATGTGGGTTCGATCCCTGGTCAGGGAACTAAGATCCCACATGCCATGGAGCAACTAAGCCCATATGCCACAACTACTGAGCTTGTGAGCCTCAACTAGAGCTCGTGTACTGCAAATTATAGAGCCCACGTGCTCTAGAATCTGCGCACCACAACTATAGAGCCCATATACCCTGGAGCCTGTGTGCCACAATTAGAGAAGAGAAAACCCGCATACCACACCTAGAGAGAAGCCCGCTCACCACAACGAAGAACACTCATGCTTCAAGGAAAGATCCCACATGTCTCAACAAAGATCCTGCGTGCCACAGCTAAGACCTGATGCAAAAATAAATGAAATAAATAAATAATTAACAAATAAATCTTTAAAAAAAAAGAAATCTGTAGTTCCTGTATTAATAACAAAGTAGATTTCAGAGTAAAGAATATTATTAGGGATAAAGAAGTTCATTTCATAAGGAAAAAGAGGTCAACTAATCCAGAAAACATAATAATTCTAAATATTTATATAGCTAATATCAGAGCTTCAAAATAATAAGAAGAAATTGAAAGGGAAATTTGAAGGGGTTTTGAACTGAATGAAAATACAGTATATAAAATTTGTGAAATTCCACTAAAGAGGGATTTGGAGAAAAATTTATAGCACTAAACACAAAAATTAACTCAAAATCTATCACAGATCTAAATGTTAAGACCTAACACTATAAAACCGCTGGAAGAAACAGAAGAACAATTTTTCACCTTGAGTTTGGTAAAGATTCCTTAGACAACACCAAAAGCATAATCCATAAAGGAAAAAGTGATAATTTGAATTTTATCAGAATTAAAAGTTTCTGCTCTTTGAAACTATTAAAACAATGAAAGGACAAGCAACAGATTGGTACAAAATATTTACAAACCACATAACAGACAAAGGACTTGTATCTAAAATATATAAAGAGTTCTCAAAATTCAATAATAAGAAAATAACCCAGTTTTTAAAAAATAGGCAAAATATTTGAACAGATAATTTATCAAAGAAGATATATTTATGGCAAATAAACACATAAAAATGTGTTTAACATCATTAGTCACTAGGGAAATGCAAACTATGACAAAAATGATATACCAGTACATTACCTATTAGAATAGCTAAAATGAAGAAGACTGATCATACTAAATGCTGACAAGGATGGGAACTGGAATTCTTATACACTACTAGTGGGGATATAAAATAGAACAAATTCTTTAGAAGAAAAATAGTTTCTTAAAAATTAACATATGCCTACCATATTATCCGGTCATTCATTCCTATGTAATTACCCAAGTCAAATGAAAATATATGTTCATATAAAGGCTGTACATGAATGTTCACAATCACTTTGTTGTCTGTAACAGTTCCAAACTGGATACAGTACAAATGTCCATCAACAAGTGAATGGATAAAGAAACTGTGGTTTTTATGTACAATGGAACACTGCTCAGAAATAAAAGAGAATGAAAAGTTGATACAAACTAAAACATGGATAAATCTCAAAATAACCATACTGAGAAACAGAATCTGGACAACAAATAGTACATATTGCATGATTTCATTTACTGAAGTTTCTAGAAAATGTAAACTAATTTGATAACAGAAAGCAGACCAGTGGTTACCTGGGGATGGTGGGGGGATGATTGGGGAGGGGAGAGAGTGAGAAATCACAAAGGATATGAGAAAACATTTGGGGTGATGGATATGTTCCCTACCTTGATGTGATGGTTTCACAGTGTATCCATGTGTCAAATTTACCAAATTTTACACTTTAAAAATACGCAGTTTATTATATGTTAATTATGTCTCAAGTAAGCTACTATATAAATTTGAAAAAATAAAAATGCTTACTTGAAATGGGTTTGAACTTTAATTTTAATAACCTGTAAAATCAATAAATAGAGTACATACATATATATTTTCTTTAGCACATTTTCTGTCAAAAATGGACTCTTGCTGGTGTAACTGGGAACAGAGTAGATTTAGGGAATAAATCTATCTTGCAATCTGATACATTTCCTTAAAAAATTTATCTGTAACGTAAAAATAGCTGTAGGATCAGATGATATGGTAGTTGCTATGGAAACTGCACATCTGAGGTATAATCACAGTGTGTAAAAGTTGTAAGCTATAAACACCTTACAGTAGCTGCTGGCCTGTAGTTCCTGTCACCCACCCTCCTGCTTTGGGAGGGAAAAATCATTTCTTAATGAACTTAAGAATCTTTAAAATATATTTTTCCAAAACATTCTTATCTGCTAACTGTATCCATTACTAGAATTTAACACCCCTGTGGCACATAAGTAAAAGGTGACATTTTAAGTGACGGTGAATGAAGATTTTGCAATCAAGAATCATTTACAAGGAACTAATGTGGAAAACTGCAGGCAACAAGTAAAAGATGATTTATATGGTAGGTCAATTTATCCTAGTGAATGGAAAGAAAATGGGAAGTCATTTGAGGGCTTCCGTAAGTTTTCCTGTTATATTTAATACTGGACTTGATTATATTCAGCACATGTTTAAGAACTAGTTTTCCTCTGGATATTTCACAGGATAAATGTAGGAGGGTACATAGGATTGAACAACTTAAGGAGCCAGTGAAAAACCTGCCTGCATTCTTAGCCCTTGTAAAACAGGTGGTAACTTTCTGACCCACAAGAAGTAATCGTTATATTTCTGCTCTATCCACATTTCAGCTGATATATTTCTTTCAGACTCTAGAGTCACAGTCTCTTTGGCTGAACATCAAACGTAGCCTCCATCAGAGATATTTTTTACCACTGGGTTCACTTGCTTTAATTATACCAGGTGTCTGGGATATTTCATTTTATTGAATCAACTAGATTTTCTGAAACCAACACAAAGAGACTATAAAACTGAGCTTAAACATGAGCTCATTTCTAACTTTAATAGTTTGAAATTGTCTCTTTTTCTAGTTAGGTTTGTTTCATTTTTAGGGGGCAATCAAATTAGAATTGTGTTTAGAGTACTTTTTATTTCTTGTGGTTGAGGCAACATGAATTAATATCTTTATCTTTCCTCTAAGGAAATTTCAGCCTTATACTTTCAGTGTTCAATTCATCCTCTGGAAAAAAATTTCATGCTGGGAAGAGTGTACTTCCTTTCTCAGACCCCATTCCCTCTAAAAGATTGTAATTTAACAGAGCTGCTTCAAACTCCCTGTTGGCTTCCTCATTCCTTATAGGATAAAGTCCAACCAGATGCAGCCTTCTATGGCCCTGTGAACCTTGTCTACTTTTCTAGTGTCACCAATAGCCAGTCGCCTCACGGCCCTCTACCCTAAAGACAAACAGAATTACTTCTATTTCCCAAAATTCATCTTGCTGTTTAACCTTTCTGTGATTTTGCCCATGATTTCTTTGAGAACATTTGCCCCCTTTTCTAAATCTAGAGAACTGCTGAATGTTTCTTCCTCTAAAGCTTTTTCTGACTTCATCAAGGAGAGCTTACCACACCCTCTTACCTCTCTATCTAGGCACGTATCTCTATCAAAACACTTACTATATAGTGTATTACATATAACCATTCCCTTTATGAGACTGCTCACCATCTGCGAGCAGGGCTGTCCTACTCAGTTTAGTATTCTCTACATCTAGAATAGCACCCAGCCCCAGGTCATCTGCCATTCCGAGTCTGGTGCCCCTGGTGGACACTGGTGTGTATTAGGAATATAATTGTCATTTTTCTACTTTATGATGGTGTTTCGATCAAAGCCATGGAAATGCTAGAATCTTGTCATATCTATTTCCCAAGTCATTCTGTGTAACGCAGAAATAGGTGTGGAATGTCAATCAGAGAACTTTAATTGCTATGCAAGCACCTGATTCTCAAAAGAAGAATTCTGGTCCTCAGCTACATTGGAATGCGTGGCTTAGATTCAAAGTATAAATGAGATCTCCTTCTTCCGCTCTGACTGTTCAATTGGAGGAAGGCAGTTTAAGAGAGTGGATGCTGAAAATTCAGAGCACGTCTCCCCATCTAGTTTTATGGAATGGTTGAGAGCCCTATAGAGTAAATGTGGTTTAGTCATGTGTGGACTCTGACCAATCAGGTCTTTCCTTGCAAAAAATAGAAGGGTCTAGGCAGAAAAGACAGAGAGAGAGAGGCTGTAAAACTGACTCCCCCTACTCTGCGTGCCTTATAAGGTGGCTGCTGTAGTTAACAATACCTTCCAGCTAGATGGTACTGTCTTCCCAGGCCATACTACTCTAATGCTCTGCATTACATTAAAGTTGTTTGTGGTGAATCTGTTGATCGATAGGGACAGCAAAAACACAATAAAAATAATTTTCAGCTGTAAATAATAGCTAATGTTTGTTTAGGACTTCGTATGTACCAGGAACTAATTTTGCACACTTTGTAAAGATTAACTCATTTAATTCTCTCAATAATTCCATAAAACAGGAACAGTTATACCCACAGTCTGGATATCAAGATGTTCAGTAACTTGTCTAAAGTTACATAGAACCAGGACTTTAACCCATGCAACTTGCTTTGGCACCTTAGCCTTTAACCACTATACTACCTTGCACCTATTAGAACAGCTCCTATGTACCAGCTACTGTGCCAGGCTGTGGAGATACAATGGAAAACAACATAGACATAACACTTACTCTCACAAAGCCCATAGTCTAATGAGGGACAAGGCATTACTATACAGTGTGATGGGAGTACCTATGAGGATCCCAAAACCATACTTTGGAGAACAAGTTAAGTTTGTGAAATAATTAAAGATTGGTAGGCAGATTAAGTCAGGCAGAATGGGTCAGGAAGGGCTTGGGGTACTGGCATTAGCAAAAGCCCTGGGATGACAGAAATCATGGTATATTCAGGAATTTAAGGTTGGAAGCAAGAATACTAGTTTCATAAGACTTTTTAAGCATTTGGACTTTATACTGACATGCTTAGTTTGAGGTATCCATGAGACCTCCAAGTAGAGATCTGTGTCTGTAGCTTCAGAAAGAGATTTGGGCTGGAAATGGTTATTTGGGAGTCATTAGAATAGAAGTGGAAATGGAAACCGTAGGGTGGATAAGAATGTATGAGAAGATAAGAAGACATAAATCAGTCTAAATAGCACTAAAAATTAGGGGATATCAGGAGATGTGAAGCTCAGAGGATGAGGACACAAGGGAACCATTGAAAGAAAGGAAGAGAGGATGAAAAACATGGTATCATTGGGGTCTAGGGTTCTGGAGCATTCCAAGGAAAAGCAAATTGTCAATAATAGCCAAAACTGCAAGGATAAGGATTTAGCAACAAGGTGGTCTAACTAGGTGTGAACAGCTTCAAAGAAGTAATGGAAGTGGAAGACACTGTACCATGGGTTGGAAGTGAATGGGGAATGCGGAGTAGAGACTGTGAGTAGAGACGACTCCTTCAAGAGGTTTGGCTACACATGTGGACTGAGTAGATGAGCATAGACTTGTGTGGTCCTGTGAGGTTCTCATGCTTCAGTAGTCTATCCCCTGAACTAGATTATAAGCTTATTAAACACAAAGATTATATCTTCTATTTCTTTCACCCATAGCACTCAGATAGTAACTTCAAACTTGAAGATGGATTGGTGATGAAAGAAGTTTGTTTTACTTAAAAGCAATATCTCTCGCATATGACAGAGCTTTTGTACTACAGATTCAAACCAATTTTCTATACATTGTGTGTGTACATAACCATAGTTCCTAGTACACAGTACTATATAATTATAGTAGTTAATATTGATGACATTCCTGTGTCAAGAAAAGAAACAGAGACTTCATGAAGAATAAGATATAAGCTGTATTGGGGTTAAGAATTATACTGCATTCTTTTATTTCAAATGATAATTTGTACATAACATGTAATCCAAGTAATTGGCATATCCAATAAAACAGAATACTTAATTTCCTATTCTTTCTTAAGGAAGGAGAATTTAACTCATATGTAAGATTTTATATTTTGAGGAATCAGCATTGGTAAGTTTTAGTCAATATAACATAGTATATGTGTGACTTTAGAAATTACAAAGTGTTAGAAGAATCCAACTCATAATATATACATCTAAACTTAATCTTGAAATTCAGAGATTTGAACATTTTATTTACACAATATTGTTTTTGTTGGAAACATTTGACATATCTTTATATATATAATGGAATCACCTTTATCTATAATGATGGTCAAATAGGTAGTTTTAATAGAGGTTCTATGACTTCAAACTGAACTTTTTTGTCAGTTTTTCCACATATTACTATTTTATTCATTTATATTTTACTCCATTCCTTTTAAAATTAAAAAGAACTAAAAAGCAAAGATATGGCTCTACAATTTTTGAGGATATTATGTTATCACTTACTAAATTAGGGAATTGCATTTCAGGCAACTATCTGCTTATTGAAAATTATCCAATAGAAACAATAGCTCTGACTTGAAAGGCCACACATTGTGTTGTCTAGTACGATGATATGCTTGTAATTACATTGAGTCAGTTGTATATGATTTTCTGGATCACAGAGTAACTTGTAAAATGTTACCAGCTAATTAGTTATATCTTTTAATAGAATATTTTGATCATATATAGGGGGTGTTGATTTTCAGAGAACAAAAGTAGTTAAAGCAAAAAGAGAAATTTATTTGAACATTACAGAGGTTCTAAGGAAATATTATAGCAAATATTCACTGTGTGCCTTCTATGTGCACTCCCCTAATTAAAGTATTTCTATAATAGCCAGTTTTTGCTAGGTTCTGCTGTGTTAACAAATACCTCCAAATCTCAGTAGTTTACGACATCAAAGATTTACTTCTTGCTCCTGCTACATGTTGGATATATGTCTTTTTATTTAGGGACCCAACTCTGTTTTAGGTTCAAGGCAGAGGAAAAAAGAGAAATAGCCAAGCCATGCAATGGCCCCTACAGCTTCCACTAGGTCACATTACAGTAAACAAAGTAAGTGCCATGGCCAAGCTTAACAGTCAATGGAGTGGGGAAACAAGCTCTTCCCATGGGGGCACTATAATCAGATGTCAACGTTCCTCCTCATCATAATATTCGCTTCTCTGCTTTTTGATATTTTTCTCCCATCTTGGCATCCAGTGTTGCACCTCTTGATTCAGAAATGTCTCTTCTCTTAATCACACACAATCTGAGTTTATCAAGCTTCTGTAGTAAGCCACAACCTTAGTTAGACTCTTTATCCTGAGCTATTTTATTTAAAAGAATTTACTGGGTGTCATCTTGATTGATTCAGAAGCTCTAACAAAAGGTTTGTTAACTAGACCACTATTTTACTTCTTGCCATGGGTTGTCTTAAATTCTGTCATTGAGAATATTTTTCAGTGTTATCTTTTATCTGTTTTGATGAGGTATATTTCCATTTTGTAACCCCACAAATTCTGGAATTTTTGAGCTTTCTACATCCTCCTTCAAACTCTACTTGCAAACTGATATTATATTTTAGAGCCTTTGTATTTGCAATGTTTTTTGAGCTTACATATTTCTATTCTTATCTTGTCCAAAACACCCCAAAAGCTCTGACACTATCAACATCCTAACATTCCATATTTTTAAAAAATTTATTTTATTTATTTATTTGGCTGCGTTGGGTCTTTGTTGCTGTGCGCGGGCTTTTTCAAGTTGTGGTGAGTGGGGGTTACTCTTTGTTGCAGTGCGCGAGCTTCTCATTGCAGTGGCTTCTTTTGTTGTGGAACATGGGCTCTAGGTGCGTGGGCTTCAGTAGCTGTGGTACGCGGGCTCAGTACTTGTGGCTCTTGGGCTCTAGAGTGCAGGCTCAGTAGTTGTGGTGCATGAGCTTAGTTGCTCTGCAGCATGTGGGATCTTCCCAGAGCAGGGCTCAAACCCGTGTCCCCTGCATTGGCAGGCGGATTCTTAACCACTGCACCACCAGGGAAGTCCCCACATTTTTATCTAAAGTTAAAGTTCTTGTTATTTTATCTGTCTTTCAAACAATACATTGCCAAATGTTAAATGTTTGCACTGCATACATGTCACCATTCTTCCAGCTATTACTATTTCCAGCCAATAACCATTTCCTTGCCCCTCACTAGCTAGCCCCGAAGGTAACACCACATTGTTTAGGGTTTGTTTATAGCACATTCCTACCACTAGGTACCAATTTCTGTATGGTTCACCTTTGCTAGATTTTTCTGTGGTATCAAACAATTCCTAATTTCTAGTGATTTACCACATCAATGATTTTTTTCTTGCTTATTTTACATGTCAAACTGAGGTCAGCATTGTCTCCACTCTGTGCCATTGTCCAAAATGTCTTCTTTATTTGAGGATCCAGGTTTCAGGGGCAGGGAGATTAGAAGCAATAACTAAACAATATTTCTTAGAGCTTCTGCTCAGCTGTACAATTTGTCACTCTTGCTCATATTCCACTGGTCAGAACAAGTCACAGGACTAAGTCTGACAGTACAGTGGCACACTACTGGTCACACATCAGTGGGCAGAAACGTATAATCCTCTTACTGGGAAGGCAACAAATAACTGGAAACAATCTACCACACTCACAATAACCTCATTTTACACATGAGAAAACTGGAGCAAGTTAGCTTAAATAGCTTGGCAAGATCACATTGCTGGTGGGGCCAGGATTTTAAGTCTGGTTTGAGGACTAACTGTTTTCACCATGAAAGTGAAGTAAATACAGCTGGGCCTCAGAAGGGACTTTACAAGTCATCAGGCACTACTTCTTTCTGTGACCAAACGGTCTCCTATCACTAAAGCATACTTGCATCTTTTGAGAACATAAAGGAGAATGAATTCATAAATATCTGTTCTTGCCCTTCATAAACTCGTGACCTCAGCACTCAACTTTAACCTGTTCAGGGTTCTTCTTTCCCAGTTTCAAATTTCCAGGAAAAAAATGATGTAAGTGCATTAGTTATGGGAATAGGTCTAATGAGTTTCGGCCAGAGACCCAGTTTTTTTTTTTTTTTTTTTGCTTGTTTTTGTTTGTTTGCTTTTTGCCTGGCCCTGAAAAGGGCCTTTAACTTTGCTAGAGAATATAGCTTGCAGAGCTCAAACTTAGATATTGAAGCCAGAGAGGGTGGGCCCTTGGCATTTGAGTGCGGAGACCACGTTCATGGCCGTGACCATTTTATGCTTGGCGTCTCAGTGTAGGTGATGGCGTCCCTTCCAGATCACATTCTCCAGGAACAGCTTCAGCACCCTGCGGGTCTCCTTGTAGATGAGACAACTCTTTGCTTTATAATGGATTATGTTTTAAAAGAGTCTCACCTGCTTTACTTGGAAATATAAATTGTGGACTGATCTAGTCATGTTCATATTTTCTCTTTTGGCAATGACTTTTGCCAAGAATGGGAAACTCAGTTTCTAGTTAGGTTTATGAAACTGGAAGTAATAAATAATCAGTAATGAAGTCTTCAATTATTAATACATGTACACACAGTTAAATAAACAAATAATGGTGAAAGGATGAAACAAAAAAGAGCAGTACCCATTACATTCACAAGAATGGCAGATTGGAGACCCTGGATGACTCTTCTACTGAAAATGACTATTCTACTTCTGAAAGTGAATCAACGATCCTGTTAGAAGGTAAAGAACTTTCAGAGGCCAAACCGAAAGGTAAATTAAAGTGGCAACCTGACCTGGTAAGTAAGCCCATATCCTGAAGGTGCTGCCAAACCAAATCCAATTTTCACAGCTTCTTAGAGGTTGTATTGGGGGAGTGGCAGAAGAAAGAGCCAAGCCTCATCTAGAGTATGGGATTTCATAGGAGAGATCAGCACAGGGAATTATACTTTCAAAGCTGGGAGGAATTAGATGAAAACTGCCCTTCTCTCTGCACCTGAAGAGTGAAGGAGAGGTGATTGTTTTGAAATTTCTCTAAATGGAGAACAAATATTCCCTGAGAACTGGTAGTACAAACCAACTTTCATAAGTTTGCGGATAGAATTTGCAGTGACTGGGTTGACTGAAGACCTCTTACTTCTCATGCTCCAATCTGCTCTTTTGCTCTCTGGTTCTGGGACTTGTCTTCAGTACTCTACCCTACAGCTCCTGGGTCTTAAATCTCATGACTTCATCTTTCTTGGTTTACTTATTTTGCATGTCTTCTAGTAGTTTTCTAAAAGAATGAGCATTTTAAGTATATTTTGGAGAGTGTATGGCAAAAACTGCTAGCTGTTCACTAAAGTCCATTTCTTCTTCTTTCTTAGCCTATGATTAGACTACAGTCTATCTCCCATGAAACTACATTATAACCATTGGAATATGAGAATGTTATTTGTCACTTCCAGGCCTTGCTTGTAAAAATCTCCCATGTGTGGCCCTCCATGTTCTTCCCCATTCTGTGTAACTGGGAAGGAGACAACCATGGTGACCTAAGAAGCTACTCATTGAAGGTAGCAGGTCCTCCTTATCCTGAGTTCCCTGAATGATCACATGGAGGAGAGGTGTGCTTAGTAGCACTGATACCTACTATCATTCCTTGAAAGAACAAAAAATATTTAATTATATTTGGGTATACATATGCTATATATTTTATATGTATATATATTAGTATTCTGTCTTATTTGAGCAAGTTCTATTATTCTAACAGATTGCCTAATGGAGTACATTCTGTGTGTTTGCAATTATCTTTATTTTGCCTTCACATGTGTAATACTGTATATAGAATTTTAGGTTAAAAATTATTTTTTCCTATAGAATGAAGATATGGCTGCATTGTATTTTAGGATCCATGTTGCTGTTGAGGATCTGATGTTCCTTTTAGGAGGGTTCTGTCTTTTCTCTAGGAGTTTTTCTTTTTAGCCCTTGCTTTCTGAAATTTCAAGGTAGTGTGCTTTGGGTTCCATCTGCTCACTTTTTTTGGCACTTAGTGAACACTTTCAATCTGGGTATTGGTGTCTTTCAATTTCAAAATTATTTCTTCTATTTTATATATGATAATTCTCTACCCTTTATTTTCTCTGATCTCCTTCTAGATGTATTATTAGAAAGATGTTGGAAAATTATTACCTTTTATTTTATATTTTTTCATATTTTGTCTTTTTTGATCTATGTTCTAGAGATTTCTTTGATTTTTATTCAAATATAATTTTATATATCCATTTCCATATTTTCTAATTTTTTAAAAGTCATTAGTTTTCCCTATTCCTATTTCAAAGCATCCTTTTCTGTTGTGTCTCCTCTTATTGTCCTTGTAGTTTAATTCCATTTTAAACACATTTACTGTTCTTTCAGCTGAATTTTTATAGAGAGAAGAAATAAATGCATAATCAATCTGACATTCTGCATAATGGGGTCTTTATGAGCAAAGTTTAAGGTAAAATACAACTAGAAATGATTCATAGCTGAAACCTAGTGACAGGTTATGTTTACATCTAGGTAATTTCAGTTTTTATATTGCTTAGTGCCATTCAGCTAGACAGCTCCAGGGCTATAGAGGAGCTGCAGGAAAGCTTAGATAATTTCTCTTTGTGTGAGCTAGGACATCTGGTCTCACACCCTCTTGGACAACATTAGGTATATACAAATAACATATATCAAGTTAAGGGAAGCAAGAGTCAGTATACTGTGACATTTAAAAATACAGGCTTTACAAATGAAACAACTGACAAAGGATTAATCTCCAAAATTTACAAGCAGCTCATGCAGCTCAATATCAAATAAACAAACAACCCAATCCAAAAATGGCCAAAAGACCTAAATAGACATTTCTCCAAAGAAGATATACAGATAGCCAACAAACACATGAAAGAATGCTCAACATCACTAATTACTAGATAAATGCAAATCAAAACTACAATGAGGTATCACCTCACACCATTCAGAATGGCCATCATCCAAAAATCTACCAACAGTAAATGCTGGAGAGGGTGTGGAGAAAAGGGAACCCTCTTGCACTGTTGGTGGGAATGTAAATTGATACAGCCACTATGGAGAACAGTATGGAGGCTCCTTAAAAAACTAAAAATAGAACTACCATATGAACCAGCAATCCCACTAGTGGGCATATACCCTGAGAAAACCATAATTCAAAAAGACACATGCACCCGAATGTTCATTGCAGCTCTATTTACAATAGCCAGGACATGGAAGCAAGCTAAGTGTCCATCGACAGATGAATGGATAAAGAAGATGTGGCACATATATACAATGGAATATTACTCAGCCATACAAAGAAACGAAATTGAGTTATTTGTAGTGAGGTGGATGGACATAGAGTCTGTCATACAGAGTGAAATAAGTCAGAAAGAGGAAAACAAATACAGTATGATAACACATATATATGGAATCTAAAAAAAAAAAAAATGGTTCTGAAGAACCTAGAGGCAGGACAGGAATAAAGATGCAGATATAGAGAATGGACTTGAGGACATGGGGAGGGGGAAGGGTAAGCTGGGACGAAGTGAGAAAGTGGCATGGACTAATATGTACTACCAAATATAAAATAGATAGCTAGTGGGAAGCAGTCGCATAGCACAGGGAGACCAGCTCAGTGCTTTGTGATCACCTGGAGGGGTGGGATAGGGAGGGTAGGAGGGAGGTGCAAGAGGGAGGAGATATGGGGATATATGTATATGTATAGCTGATTCACTTTGTTATAAAGCAGAAACTAACACACCACTGTAAAGCAATTATACTCCAATAAAGATGTTTAAAAAAATATACAGGCTTTAAAGTTGTGAAGAACTTAGTTCAAACCCTGCTCCAGTATTTACTAACAGTGAGATTTTGGTTATATTTCTTAATTTCTCTAAGTTACTCAATTCTCATCTGTAAAATGGGGACTAATTATTATCCCTCCTTCGTAGGCCTGTTGTGAGGATTAATTGAGATAATGTAGGCAATATGTTTAGCACAGCATCAGGTATAGGAGGTACTGAATGAGTGACAGCTGTTATTATTTTAATGGCACATAATTACATGTTAACAAAAGCTGTAACACTCCACTTATGGGGATTGTCTAGAATGAATCAAGGCAAACACACACTCCTGAAATGAATAAATATAATAAGTATATAAAATATTACTAGCTTACAATGAGTACTTAATTTGTAGTGAAATAATTCATCAAAAAAAAAGAGCACTGAAAGATTTGTTCAAATTTATAGTTGTGCCAAGGGTCCTGGAGAGAAGCCGAAAGGCCCTTTACTGATATATTTATATCATATAAAGGCTTAAACCTATTGTAAATAAATAATAAGTTTTGGTAAATAATTTTTCTTTGATTTCCTCTTATTTTAATTTCTATTTTCTTTTTTTGTCATTCACAAAAGTAAGCAATGTTTCCCTCTAATTTAGATTACTTAAAAACAAAAGTTGCAAGTGAATGTAGCTTTCATCTATTTTAAAACAAATGGTAATTTGTTATCTTAAGATTCTCAGTATACAAAAATAGAAAGATTTAATAAATTATAATTGTGCTTTAATAACTTTCTTCCTCACTTTAATCTTACATTAAGATAAATGAAACATGTTCAAACCATTGTTTTAAGCATTAAGAAGAGAAAATGTAGAATTTGGTTTATTACAGAGTTTATGTTCTCCCTGTTGAGACCACCACAGGGGTGAATATTTTTAAACATTTTTCTAGAACGTGAATAAGTAAGCTATTTTGGAACTTTGAGAGCCGTGTAGATATCCAGACAATACAAAAAAATACTACAACAGGTTAAGCCATTATTATAAATGTGTGAGAGCGTATATGTATACATATAATATTTATCCTTGTAATTCCTGAGTAATATTTCATTGTCTGACTATAACACATATTGCTTATTCTTTCACCAATTGATAAATATTTGTATTGTTTTCACTCTTTGCATATTATGAATGTTGACTATGAACATTCATGTGCAATTCCTTGTGTAGAAGTATGTTTTTCATTTCCCTTGGGTAAATACGTAGAAGTGTAAATGCTGGATCATGCAGTTGGTGTATATTTAACTTGATAAGAAACCACCAAACTGTTTTCTAATGTTACTGTTCTATTTGCACCCTTACAGGAATGTATGAGAATTGTAGGTCTACCACATCCTTCTTAGCATTTGGTATTGTCAAGATTTTTTATTTCAGCCATTCTAATGGATGAGAAGTGGAATCTCATTTTGATTTTGTTTGGATTTCCATCATTACTAATTATGCTGAGTGCCTTTTCATGTGTTTATTATCCATTGATACATCTTTTATATATATATATATATATATATATATATTTATTTATTCATTTATTTACTTATTTTTGGCTGCGCTCGGGCTTTCTCTAGTTGCCGCAAGCGGGGCTCCTCTTCGTTGCCGTGCGTGGGCTTCTCATTGTGGTGGCTTCTCTCGTTGTGAAGCACAGGCTGTAGGCATGCAGGTTTCAGTAGCTGTGGCACATGGGCTCAGTAGTTGTGGCTCATGGGCTCTAGAACACAGTCTCAGTAGTTGTGGTACACGGGCTTAGTTGTTCTGCAGGATGTGGGATCTTCCCAGACCAGGGATCAAACCTGTGTCCCCTGCATTGGCAGGCGGATTCTTAACCACTGCTCCACTGGGGAAGTCCCCATCTTTTTTTTTATAACAATTCTTCTGTCCATTTTTTATTGGTCATTAGTATTTTTGTTATTGATTTAAGAATTCTTTACTTATATGTAAAATATAAGTAAATATATAAATATAAAATATAAAATATAAAAATAAAATAAATATAAATAAAATATTTATATGATTTGAAAATATTTTATCCCAGTGTATGTATGGTTTGCTGTTTTTTTCCTCATTGCGTGATTTTTAGCTGACTTTTTTATTTTGATGAGGTTCAATTTATCCATTTTTCTTTTATATTAATACTTTGTGTGTCTTCTTTAAGAAACCTTTGGCAAATTGAAGATTATTAAATTGTTCTCATGTTTTCTTCTGGAAGTTTTATAATTTTAGCTCTTATATTTAGATCTATGATCCATTTCAAGGTAGTATTTGTTTATGATGTCATATAAGGTCTGAGGTTCATTTTTGTGTGTATGATATGACTATCCAGTTATTCCAATAAAGTTTATTAAAACAGCTCTCCTTTCCCCATTGAATTTAACTTAAACCTTTGTCAAAACTTAATTGACCATATATATTTGGGCCTATTCCATTGATTTGTCTATACTTATGTGAATACCATATTATCTTGAATTACTATAGCTATAAAAGTAACTGGAAAAATCAGGAATTTTGAGTCTTCCAAGTTTGTTCATTTTCAAGATTGTTATGATTATTCTAGGTCTTTTGATTTATAATAGAAATTACTTTTTAATTAATTTATTTTATTTATTTATTTTTGGCTGCATTGGGTCTTCATTACTGCATGCAGGCTTTCTCTAGTTGTGGTAAGTGGGGGTTACTCTTCACTGTGGTGCATGGGCTTCTCACTGCGGTGGCTTCTCTTGTTGCGGAACACAGGCTCTAGGCGTGTAGGCTTCAGTAGTTGTGGCACACAGGCTCAGTAGTTGTGGCTCATGGGCTGTAGAGCACAGGATCAGAAGCTGTGGCACATGGGCTTAGTTGCTCCGCAGCATGTGAGATCTTCCCGGACCAGGGCTCAAACCCGTGTACCCTGCATTGGCGGGTGTATTCTTAACCACTACACTGCCAGGGAAGCCCTTGATTTATAATAGAAATTTTATAATTATTTGGTCAATTTCTACCAAAATAATTTTCCATTGAGATTTGGATTGTGATTGCATTGAATCTATGGAACAATTTAGGGAGAATTGATGTGTTAACGCCATTGAATCTTCCAATCCTTGAACATGGCCTAACTCTATTATTTAGGTCTCCTTTAATTTCTCTCAGCAAAGATTCATGTTTTTTGTTGTAGAGGTCTTCCACATCTTTCTCAGTATTTTATGGGTTTTGATGCTATTGTAAGTAAAATTTTTTTTAATAAATTTTGTTTTGCAATTGTCTTTTCTGCTAATGTGTAAAATAAACATTATGTTTTTAAAACTTTTTTTTTATTTTGTGATATTACTAAATTTATTTATTAGCTCTCCTTAGTAGTTGTGTTGAGAATTCCTTAGGATAGTCTGTATTGTCTGTGAATAGAGGCAGTTTACTTATTTCTTGTCATTCTTTACACCTTATTTTTCTTTTTCTTGCCTTATTGCACTGTCTAGGACGTCAGGGAAGAGCAAACCATATCATTTCCATGCTCAAAGCACTTATGTGTTTTTTTTTTAGGAGATTAAAATTTTATTATGGAAAATATCAAAAATATACTGAAGTAGACCAAAAAGCAAAGTGAACCCCACTTCTCCTCATGAAGATCAACTAATTATGAACTAATGACTAATCTTGCTTCATCTGTGTTTCTATTCACTCCTCCCTTATTTGAAGCAAATTCTAGATATCATATAAGTTTATCCAAAAACATTTCAGTTCATTTCTCTGTAAGATGTAAACTGTTTTTTTTTAAAAACAACCACAATATTATTATTACATCTCAAAAAAAAATAGCAATAAGTCATATATCCAATCAATGTTCAAAATTTCAATTGTCTTCCAAATGTCCAAATGTTCTTTTGTTTTTGTTTGTTGTTTTAACCTTGTGTTTGTTTGAAATGGGAATCAACTAAATTCAAGCATCACATTGGTGGTAGTGTCTCTCACTTTCTTTGAATCTGTAAGTTCTCCCTTTATCTTTTTTTCCAGTCTGGATTTTGCTGACATGCTGATATGGCATCCTTTTAATGTAGTTTAACACATTTCTCTGTAGCAGAAACCTTTCTGGGAGGAATCCAGGCATACGTAGATTTTTTTTTAAGGTGCTTGGGTGAATTTGAGCCACAGTCAGGCATGGAAAGCACTTGGAAAAGCTCAATGTCTGCACCCAGATTTATTTATTTTTTAAAAATTTTTATTGGAGTCTAGTTAATTTACAATGTAGTGTTAGTTTTAGGTGTACAGCAAAGTGAATAAGTTAAACATATACGTATGTTCATTCTTTTTTAGATTTTTTTCCCATATAGGTCATTATAGAGTATTGAGTAGAGAGTTACCTGTGCTATACAGTAGGTCCTTATTAGTTATCTATTTTATATACAGTAGTCTGTATATGTCAATCCCTACTTCCCAATTTATCCTTCCCTCCCACCCACACTTTCCCCCAGTAATCGTTTGTTTTCTATATCTATGATTTTATTTCTGTTTTGTAAATATGTTCATTTGTATGTTTTTTTTTAGATACCACATATAAGTGATATCATATGGTATTTGTCTTTTTCTGTCTGACTTCACTCAGTATGACAATCTCTAGGTCCATCCATGTTGCTGCAAATGGCATTATTTTGTTCTTTTTTATTGCTGAGTAATATTCCATTGTGTATATGTACCACATCTTCTCTATCCATTCCTCTGTGGATGGACATTTAGGTTACTTCCACGTCCTAGCTACTGTAAATAGTACTGCAATGAATATCGGGGTGCATGTATCTGTTCGAATTATGATTTTCTCTGGTTATACCCAGGAGTGGGATTGCTGGATCATATGGTAACTCTATTTTCAATTTTTTAAGGAAGCTCCATACTGTTCTCCATTGTGGTTGCACCAATTTACATCCCCACCAACAGTGTAGAAGGGCTCCCTTTTCTCCACACCCTCTTCATCATTTGTTTGCAGATTTTTTGATGATGGCCATTCTGACCGGTGTGAACTGATACTTCATTGTAGTTTTAATTTGCATTTCTCTAATAATTAGTGATGTTGAGCAACTTCTCATGTGCTTTTTGGCCATCTGTATTTCTTTTTTGGAGAAATGTCTATTAAGATATTCTGCCCATTTTCTGATTGGGTTGTTTGTTTGTTTTTTTTTTATATTAAGCTGCATGAGCTGTTTGTATATTTTGGAGATTAATCCTTTCTTGGTTGCTTCATTTGCAAATATTTTCTCCCATTCTGAGAGTTGCCTTTTTGTTTTGTTTATGGATTCCTTTGCTGTGCAAAAGCTTTTAAGTTTAATTAGGTCCCATTTGTTTATTTTTGCTTTTATTTTCATTACTCTGGGAGACAGAAGAAAAAGTTATTGCTGTGACTTATGTCAGAGAGGGTTCTGCCTATGTTCTCCTCTAAGAATTTTATAGTATCCGGCCTTACATTTAGGTCTTTAATCCATTTTGAGTTTATTTTTGGGTATAGTGTTAGGGAGTGTTCTAATTTCCTTCTTTTACATGTAGCTCTCCAGTTTTCCCAGCAGCACTTATTGAAGAGACTGTCTTTTCTCCATTGCATATTGCTGCCTCCTTTGTCATAGATTAGGTGACCATAGGTGCATGGTTTATTTCTGGACTTATTATTCTGTTCCATTAATCTATATTTCTGTTTTTGTGCCAGTACGATACTGTTTTGATGACTGTAGCTTTGTAGTATAGTCTGAAGTCAGGGAGCCTGATTCCTCCAGCTCCATTTTTCTTTCTCAAGATTGTTTTGGCTATTCATGGTCTTTTGTGTTTCCATACAAATCATAAAATCTTCTGTTCTATTTCTGTGAAAAATGCAATTAGTAATTTGATAAGTGTTGCACTGAATCTGTAGATTGCTTTGAGTACTACAGTCATTTTCACAATATTGTTTCTTCCAATCCAAGAACATGGTATCTGTGCCATTTTTACTTCTTTCATCAGTATATTATAGTTTTCTCAGTACAGATCTTTTGCCTCTTTATGTAGGTTTATTCCTAAGTATTTTATTGTTTTTGATGTGATGGTAAATTGGAATGTTTTCTTAATTTCTCTTTCTGATCTTTTGTTGTTAGTGTATAGGAATGCAAGAAATTTCTGTGCATTAATTTTGTATCCTGCAACTTTACCAAATTCACTGATGAACTCTAGTAGTTTTCTGATAGCATCTTTAGGATTTTCTATGTATAGTATCATGTCATCGGCCAACAGTGGCAGTCTTACTTCTTCTTTTCCAATTCAGATTCCTTTTATTTCTTTTTCATCTCTGATTGCTGTGGCTAGGACTTCCAAAACTATGTTGGATAAAAGTGGTGAGAGTGGACATTCTTGTCTTGTTCCTGACCTTAGAGGAAATGCTTTCAGTTTTTCACAGTTGAGAATGATGTTTGCTATGGATTTGTCATATATGGTTTTTATTATGTTGAGGTAGGCTCCCTCTATGCCCACTTTTTGGAGAGTTTTTATAATAAATGGGTGTTGAACTTTGTCAAAATATTTTTCTGCATCTATTGAGACTATAATATGGTTTTTATTCTTCAGTTTGTTAATGTGGTATATTACATTGATTGATTTGTGTATGTTGAAGAATCCTTGCATTCCTGGGATAAACCCCACTTAATCATGGTGTATGATCCTTTTAATGTGTTGTTGGATTCTGTTTGCTAGTATTTCATTGAGGATTTTTGCATCTATGTTCATCAGTGATACTGACCTGTAATTTTCTTTTTGTGTGATATCTTTTCTTGTTTTGGTATTATGGGGATTGTGATCTTGTAGAATGAGCTTGGGATTTTTCCTTCCTCTGAAATTTTTTGGAAGAGTTTCAGATGCATAGGTGTTAACTCTTCTCTAACTGTTTGATAGAATTTGCCTGTGAAACATCTGGTCCTGGATTTTGTTTGTTGGAAATTTTATAATCACAGTTTCAATTTCAGTACTTGTGATTGGTTTATTCATATTTTCTATTTATTCTTGGTTCAGTCTTGGAAGGCTGTATCTTTCTAAGAATTTGTCCATTTCTTCTAGGTTGTCCATTTTATTGGCATATAGTTGCTTGTAGTAGTCTCTTATGATCCTTTGTATTTCTGTGGAGTCTTTTGTAACTTATTTTTCATTTCTAATTTCATTGATTTGAGTCCTCTCCCTTTTATTTCTTGATGAGTCTGTTTAAGGTTTATCAATTTTTTTTTATCTTCTCCAAGAACCAGCTTTTAGTTTCATTGATCTTTGCTATTGTTTCCTTCATCTCTATTTATTTCATTTATTTCTGCTGTGATTTTTATGATATTTTCCTTCTATCAACTTTGGGTTTTGTTTGTTCTTCTTTCTCTAGTTGCTTTTGGTGTAAGGTTAAGTTGCTTATTTGAGACTTTTCTGGTTTCTTGAGGTAAGATTTTATTGCTATAAACTTCCCTCTTCTGCTGTGTCCCATAGCTTTTGGACAATTGTGTTTTCATTGTCATTTGCCTCTAGGTATTTTCTGATTTCCTCTTTGATTTCTTCAGTGATCCATTGGTTGTTTAGTAACATATTGTTTAGCCTCCATTTGTTTGTGTTTTTTACAGTTTTTTCGTGTAATTGATTTCTAATCTCATAGTGTTGTGGTCGGAAAAGATGCTTGATCTGATTTCAATTTTCTTAGATTTATTAAGACTTGATTTGTGGCCCAAGATGTGATCTATCCTGGAGAATGTCCCATGTGCACTTGAGAAGAAAGTGTATTCTGCTGCTTTCAGATGGAATGGCCTATAAATATCAGTTAATTCTATCCAGTCTAATGTGTCATTTAAAGCTTGTGTTTCCTTATTGATTTTCTGTCTGGATGATTTGTCCATTGGTGTAAGTGGAAGTCTTAAAGTCCCCCAGTATTATTATGTTACTGTTGATCTCCCCTTTTATGGCTGTTAGCATTTGCCTTATATATTGAGGTGCTCCTATGGTGGGTGCATATATATTTGTAATTGTTATATCTTCTTTTTAGATTGATCCTTTGATTATTATGTAGTGTCATTCTTTGTCTCTTGTAACAGTCTTTATTTTAAATTCCCTCCAAGAGTGGGGTTTCTGTTTCCTCCAGCCCTGTGGAGCTCCTGCACTCAAGTCCCGCTGGCCTTCAAGGCTAAATGCTCTGGGGCTTCTTCCTCCTAATGTCAAACCCTCAGACTATCTTGCAGGGCTATTTTTATGTGGGAACACACCTGTGTAGCCTGTGTAAGCCTGTGAGGGTTCCATATATATATATATACATATATATATATGTATATATATATGTATAATATATATATATATATATATATATATTTTTTTTTTTTTTTTTTTTTTTTGTGCAAGGATTGTTTTTAGTATGGATGACTGCCACCTGTTTCCTCAGTGTATGCTGGCCATTATCCCCTTGACAGGGGGCTTGACTGGTGTTGTGGTGCCCAGAGCCTGCCCTGGATATTGAGTGGGGCCTCCCCTTTGCTCTATGGTTGTCACTGCCCTGTCAGGGGTGGGGTCTGCTCCCTAGATTTTGGAGTAAAGTCCCACAGATTTGTTCCTCAGCTGTGTTTCTGATCTGTGTAGTGAGGTAGGTAGGATTGGTGCACTCCCACTGGGAAAGAAGCCTCTGAGTATTCCTCCTCTGGAGCTGTTCACCTGTGAGCATGCTCTGTTGTGTCACCTTTCTCCATTGTGCAGGCTCACAAAGTACACTGCTGTTGGCACTGCTCTCAGTTCCACCCTAACCATGAGTATGCCGGCAATTGGCCCTGGTGACTCCCAGGCATTGTTTTCTCTTGGGTACCAGTGCAGATCCACTGAGGTCACATCCCAGGACTGCAGTCGTTGTGCACCTGGACCTGCTGTAGGAGCTATGGAGGCAGCTCAGAGTCTGGTCTGGCCCAACCCCCACGTGTACGTGCCCACAAAGCCCATAGCTGCTAAAGCCAGACCTGTCACTCTTGTTGTCTATTTGGATGTTTCACAGGTGTTAAATTTACGAAGCCGTCAGCGGAGGTGTAAATCCATGGTTCATACAGCTGTGAGGAGACATTTCAGCTCTTCTTCCTTAGTCACATGACCTCTGGGGAGCAGCTGTGGTTTCAGCCCCACCTCCGTATGTGGGCTACCCACTGGCATCTGCTCCCGAGGCTGCAAGAGCACAGAAGTCCACCCAGGCGGGAGGGACCTGAAGCGTGATCAAGGCACGAGTGCCTGTGCAGGTAGGAGATAGCGATCAGGGAGAGCAGGCCTCCCAGGGTTAATGGTGCTGGGGTGGCAATTGGGATGTGCAAGCCCGTCAGGTGGGAGGGGGCTGAGGCGGCGATCGGGGTGAGTGAGCCGTGCCCAGGTGTGGAGTTGGTGAAGGAGGTAGCGGCCAGGAGGCACGAGGCTGCTCCTGTGCGAGCCCTCCTAGTGCTCGGGGAGGCACGGGCTGCTGCACGAGGAGAGAGGCCACGCCCTTTGTGTATCACTCAACAATGGCGCTTCGCTTTTGTGGCAGTCTGCGTTTCCTCCACAGCATTTCCGGTTGTGGATTTCCTCACTCCTGTCCCCTCAGGCTGTCTCTTCACAGCCAACAGCAGTCCCTCCACTATGTCTGTTCTCCAAACCCCATGTTCCAGCACCCAGCCTCTGTGTGCACCAGCAGACACGTCTCAGGCTGGGGGGGTGCAGGGCTGTGGCATGAACCATCTGTGTAAGTCTCACTCTGTCCTACCTGCCACAGAAGTTTGCTGCTCTCTCCTCCAAGCCCTTGAAGCTCCCCTTCTGTCCCAGCTGACCTCACCCCTTTTAAGGGGGCTTCCCCGGGTGTGGGAACCTCTCCTCATCTTCAGCTCCCCACAGGGGCGCAGGTCCCGTCCCACTTTCTCTCCTCTTCCTTTTCCCTTCTTCTTTCTTTCGTCCTACCTGGTTATGTGGGGATCTTTCTTGTCCTTTTAGGTGTCCAAGGTCCTCTACTAGTGTTCAGCAGGTGCTCTGTGCGAATTGTTCCATTTGTAGATGTATTCTTGACGCATTTGAGGGGAGAGATGAACTCCACATCCTCCTACTCCTCCACCATCGTGTCTCTGCTCAAAGCCCTTAAATGGACCTTCACACAACTTAGAAAAAAATCCAAAGTCATTGCCTTAGCCCATATGAGTTGGCTCTTGCTACCCTTTCTAACATATCTGATGCCAACAGAAGGTATGTTACAGTCAGTTTGGCCTTTGGGATCTGGAAGGAGCCATGCCTTCCACTTCTGCAGGGCATTTACTGAGGCTTTTTCTCTGCCTCCAACTCTTGGGGTGCCTGGTACTCTCTCAGCTCCTCAGAGATGCTCAGATATGCTTCCCCTGGTCAGCCTGTCTCAAGTAGTACCCATTGTTATTTACCTAGCCTAGTACCGTGCTTACTTTCTACAGAACATGTGTCTCAATCTGTAATTATAAATATATTTACTTTCTTATGTAATTGATACACTAAACAGACAGAAAGCATCTTTGTATCATGCTGTCTCTTTGGGTTGTTCATTTTGTTAGTTATTTCCTTGCCACTGGATGAAAAATTTGAGGACAACCATAACTCAAAAATCAAAAGGACCTATGATCATGCTAAGACATAAAACACGGACTCAACTTTGCATTGTTAGCACTTCTTAAACACGGCAGTCACTCATCTCCTTCACTTACTAGCTGCAGTTTTTGATCCTAACAGGAATGGGAGATGATGGATGTATTTGGAAAGGAGGAAGGATGAAACAAGGGAGCATCCCACTCTTACCTTCTGGTACTAGGATAAGAGAGCATCATTCTTTCTGGTCCTGGCTGATGTTTAAAGCTGACAGTTTCATGAGTACCTTTTTGGGTCTTCAGAAACCCTCCCTGAGAACATTCTTGCAAGGTCAGGATTAGATTGAGGCAAGTGAGTCAGGGATATATAAGTACAGGGTTGGATCTTGTCCACTTTAAAAAAAATGTTTGACTTTTTGTTCATCATGGATTCTTTTGCATTAATTCTGATATTTTTAAAATATTGCATTAAATATTATTTATTTAGATTACTGAGTTTTTGTTTTTTTGGCACTCCCTTAAGTTAAGTGCCTGACTTGACTACTTTACTCACATCACCTTGTCCTAACCGAGATTCTCTACTTCCTGTGATATAGGAAATGCGTTTTTCTCTTTCTGGTCACATACCTCTTAGCACCTTTCTTTCTTTCTTTTTTAGGTTATTCCACATAAAATTTATCTTTGGGGTCCTGTCACCCTCCTATATTTCCCTCCAAGGTAGAATTTAGTACAATTCCAGGCCAGCTTTTTCTTCTCTGGCCCACATCTGATGAGGAGAACAGTCTTATGTTTCCTTTACAGGACAAATTCTGGGCAAGGAAGCCAATCCTTATAGACCATCAATTCTTCTTTATTTTGTTACAGAATCAGCTGGCCAGCCTGTTTCTGCAATTTGGCTTTCTAGGTTTCAGTTAGACATCAGTCTATTGTGCTTGAAGGGGTGAGGTAAGGGACACTCGACATGCCCCCCCCCCCCTTTTGTCTGGGGGACTCATAGCACAATCTATTTTAAAGAAACCTTTCCAACAAATCTTTCCCCAGTCTTGGACTCCATGGTTTCCACTGTGGATGAAGGGTTTCAAGGGTGAGAGAGATTTAGCTAAATCTTGTATTAATTCAGCCTGTTGTCTAATACATGGGTATTATTGTTGAAACTCCCAGTCAACTGACCAGTTATTCTCTGTCTCCCCTGTGAACCATAAACTTCATGAAGGCAGGAATCATTTCTATTTTGATCACTCTTATATCCTCTGCCTCCAGCACAGTGCCTGGGAAATTTCAAATGCTCCATAAAATTTTGTTGATATAATATAATGAATGAATTCTTTTTTCAATGCTGTTCTAAACCATATGTAGAAATAAACTTCTTGACATATTTTATTATTTGTCAGTAACAATATATATTCTTCCTTTGTAATACTGATGAAGAGATATGAATGCAGAGTTGATCATGAAAGATGTTGTAAAAAAGTAAAATGAAATGGGATTCAGCAAAGATTAGTAAGAAAGTTTAATGAGGAAGTGAAGGTTTGCTTATATTTTCAGAGTCAGAATGAGAGACTCTTTAGAAAACAACATGAAAGTGGCTAGCGGCAGGTTTTCACTATACCCTGTAATAGCCTCTGCACCTCTCTATCCTGAAACTATAAACCTTATTCTCTGTGGATTTACCTGGATGAAAACCAATCAGGCAACTGTACAAATACTACAAACACCTGCACATTGGACAAATTTAACAGTGCCAGCACCAAATAGTTCTTTTAGTTTATCTCAAAGAATGTTCCCAGCTAATCCTCTCTTGGGGACATAGATAAACACTCTGAAGCTAATACAGTCTTAACATAAATTAAAAATAATGCAGAAAAGACATTTTAGAGCATATAATATTTTGGTACCTTTGGATTTCTATTCGCCTTTTGTAAGTCTCATTGTTGAAAAGAAAACATGTTCATATTATTGTTCTGAAGAGACCAGTAACCTCAGCACTGCACACTGGTAGATTTTTTTTCTCTTTCCCTCCCTTGGTAGCAGTTTAGAAAACCCAGATGCTAAGCTATGGAAGAGGTTCCCACAAAGCACCTGGTTTCTTGGCACATACCTCAGCTGGCTGGGCTGGTAGCTGCTTTTCCATCTGAATTTTTCAAAGTTGGTTTTAGATCCAAGATTTACTTCTAAATTTAAACGACCTAGCTTCTTGTCATATTGTCATCTTAAAATATTGAAATTATAGTAAAACTTTATCCAAGTAAAAGTTATACATTATATATAAAAGTATATGTTTGTTATTTTATAATATATAATATAAATTATAATGCATAATATAAATAATGTGCTATTGGATTTTAATATAATTTTATTCTGTAGGTAACTTGTATCATAATGATAAAAGCATAATTCCATGATTATATTTCCAGTAAATCTTTTTCCTCCTAATATATGTACCCTTATCTAACAGTTTCCCTTTGCTTCTAAAAAACTGACCTAATTGATAAAGCCTCATAATAGGAGACCACATATTTCAAAATATATCTTAATTAGCTCTTTCTTATATACTACCTTGTCTATAAATGATTCTAGATAAGATACAATTTACAAATTTCTTTTGTGTGGATATCTATCTCTCAATGTGAGAACAATTTTTATTTATCTTTTCTATGATTTCTAAAGTCCCTACTCATTTCTAAAATTCTGTACCAAAGCTATTTGGAAAGCTTTTTATTAATAATTCCATTTACTTCTAAAATATCTTGACATTTTTAGTCACTCTTTTTATAATAACTCTAACAATGTTTCCTTTATATCTCATCTATGTTTAAATTTTGATTTTATATTTTCCTTTGTCATTTCATATGAACTATATTTTTGTATTTCTTGGTTCTCATCTGAGTTCAGTAATACTATGCTCTAAAACCATGCTTAATCATCTAATGAGTGTTTAGGTCTATGCTTTATATTAATAAAGCCATGCAAATGAAAATTGCTGTATGCTTGTTAGAGCCTAAATGGTGTATTCCTAACATATTTCTGTAGTTTTGTATTTCAGAGAGTGCAATTCAATAGGGCCTCAATAACATAAACATATTTGGTTAGATGCAATAAAGATAAGCCGTCTAATCACAACAAACTGGAATCTTACAATCTATAAAGTAAGAAAGAATTAATTTGTATGTTTATATAACTTCACCAGTGAGTTTGCCTCTTCCTGTTGTTTATTTGTTATCTAAATGTTTGCCACTTATTCTTATCATTAAACATAATCACATATTTATTATTATTTGACATAGGAGATAAGGTGGTTAACAACAACAACAAAAAACCTATCCTCTGGCAATAAATGAAACAAGATATGAATATTCCCAAAACTGATCAAGCCACATCTGGGAACAGTGGATCCCAAGAGTAGAAGAAACAGGAAGAAGCACTAACAGGAATAACAATGCAGATACCAAAGGACTGGATTCACTCTACATCTGAAAACTTCCCAAAATTAAGCTCTTGGGTCATGTAACCACTACTCACATCAACATCAACAGTTCTTCACAGTGTGGAGCACTCAAAATGCTTCAAACTAGGACAGACCATTACTGGATTGATTTGTTGCTGTTATCAAATGCTTGTTTAATTTTACTTTAAATATTTAATCTTAATTTATTTTATTTCCTTGCCTAAAATGCATTCTGAGGCTCCAAATACTGAAGAGTGACTACAGTTGTGAGGTTTCGCCTTGGACAACAGAAACTCTGAGCTGTCATTTGGTTTCTTTGACTCTGATTGAATTGGGTGGCCTTCCTTGTCTGCTTTCCCCCGAATGCACTTCAGCTTTTTTCAGTCACATAATAACTTTGTGTAGCTTATAAGCTAAGAAGTCAATCCAAGGTTAAGCTGTTGCTTGACAGAGAAGAAATAAGTCATTTGATATGAATGTTGTGTGTGACATGGGCATGTGATTTTGACAAAAGTGATTGGGGATATGTGATACAGATCGATTCTTATTCCAGAATCTTTGGGCATTCTAAGGCTACCTGAAGCTGATCATGAGAGTGGACTGTCTGTAACTCTGCTTTTTTGGTTTTAGAGATCAGTGTGTATGCTTGTGGTATGGCTTGCTGTAATCAGGTGTGTATTGGCATTGACTCTTAAAGCACATTATTTGTTTTAGAGAATCACAGACAAACAAGAGAATCTTCAATAAAAGTTAAACAATAAAATATGGATAAATAAATCTAAACTTTGAGAATACATATAAATTAGCTACCCTTTCTCAAGTATTCCTGGGTTAGGTGGGCTCTGTGAATCTATACATACATAATATGATTTGGAGATTGGGTATGTTATTTAGATTTGTTTCACAAAAATTTTGTGAATATGAGCATGAATGGTTCTTTCAGAAAAAAAAGATATAAAAGAAAATGAGAAATTATGCCACAATAATTCAACTTGGAAGGGAGCATTGTCTTACTCTGGCCCTCATCAAATGATAACAGGCACAGAGTTTGAGTCCTAAGATGGAACTCATTATTTTCCTCTTAGACCTTTCTCTAATTTTAGTTCATCATTTTCTTCTTTTCAAATCCCTTCATTTCCTTCCCTGAACTTTACCTCTGTCTCTTCATTATATTTCTATGATCTTCTATTTTCTCCTTTTCTCATTGCCTTCTTTAAACTCAATAGGGAACTCTCATATCTTTCCATGTATTTTATTATTATTGCATTAATAATAAAAATGATTCTTAGTTCAGTTTACTTAAATATAAATGATATTATAATTCATTTAAAATTATTCATATAATTTTAGTAAAAAATTCCAATTGATTAACACTGTTTAATAATGAATAGATATTATCTTTGCATCCAATATCCTTCATAATGTTTGTCTCTTTCCCTAAGCATCACTTTCCTAAGCCAGATTTTCAACTTCCATTTTTTTTACAACTTTATCAAGACACATTTCATAAAATTCACCAATTTAGAGTATATAGTTCAAAGCCTTTTTATTATATTCATACTTGTACAAATATCTCCACAGTCTAATTTTAGAGTAGTTCAAACCCCTAAAAGAAATACAGTATCCATTAGCCATCATTCCTCATTCCTGCTCCCTGCCCCACCCCAGCTCAGCACTAGGCAACTCCTTATCTTTCTGTCTCCATAGATTTCCCTATTTTGGACATGTTTTATGAATGGAATCATGCAACATGTGGTATTTTATGACTGGCTTCTTTCACTTAGCATAATATTTTCAATTTTCATTCATGTTATGAAATGTATCAATACTTCATATCTTTTATAACAATAATAGTAATTTTGTTAATAATAATTTTACATTTTAAAAATGTATAAGTATTTTCTTTTTTTACAATGCTGTTCTACATCAATTCTGTCTCAGTCACATAATAAAGTTCAACATGATTTAAATAATATCTTCACGTTTAATAATGAAACAAAGTATATTAACATGTGTTTCCTAATTCTAAATATTATTATCTTACTATCTCAATGGGCAATTGTAGAAAGAGAATAGTGTTCCCTTCCACCAACTAACAGCTTTCTGCTTTTCATCAGCCAAGTTTCCTTAACTAATACTCTCCTCAAACTTGTCTTATTAGTAAGACTTCCCAGATAAGATATATTTTTATGAACAGAATAGATGATATACTTTTTTCCTACTGTTTCTGTCCATAGCAAAAATTAGTCTGTTGGTGGGGAGAAATAGAGAAGCATACATAATCTATTTCTGTCGGGATGAATTAGAAGGCAGAGAGATTTCTGCTATTAATTTGTTGTAGCACATAATTCAAATATCAATTGATTAAATCCAGCATTCAGTTACTCAATGAGCATTTATCCATTCTGATGCTCTCATGGAATTAGTTTTGTATGAAATTAACTTTGTGTTGGATGATAAAATGCAAGCTTAAAAATAAACTGTAACAAAGACTTGTTATAAAATACCAGATGCTCTTTTCAATTTTGGTTCTGAAATGAATACATGTCAGTCAAGGCCAAGAGAAATTTTCTCCAGCTATATCAGATTTGTCCAGCTGCATCCCAATAGATGCTTCTTCCATAATGTTTTTCCATGTGTATATAACAGTTTTCTGGTTTTTCTCTACAATGCGGAATTGTAAAGACGTATCAGACTTGCTATGTTTCCCAGGTTTAATGGGTTCTCAAGTGTACTTGATAATCAGTGTGTTAACAGCAACACCTGCTCTGAAACCTGGACTACCACACTAAGAATAGAAAAATGTATAAATGTTTTCTATAGAGCAGAAGACTGACTGCATTAATGACCAAATCTATCACACCTTTCTGGATCCACACCCATTGCTATGTAACTGTTGTGTCTTCTCATTCTGGCTTTGGGCTTGGCCATGTGACTTGGTTTGGCCAATGGGATGTGATCCAAGAAGACTATAGAAAAAGCACTTAAGCACTTCTTCTCAGTCTTCCTTGTGCCATCACCATGAGAAATAACTACATGACCAGGCAGTTTGCTGGTGGTGAGAGACATGTGGGGAAAGCCGAGTAGCTATACAATCCACCCAGCTAAGACTGCACATGATTGTTCATTACTAGGTATGAGCAAACTTATTCAATATCAGAAGTTCGCAGACAAGCTCAGCCTAAATTTCTGACCCACAGGGCCATAGGCTTCATAAACATTTATTGTCATTTGATATTTAGTTGTTGTGGTCACTTATAATGTAGCATTTTTGTGGCAATGGACAATTGATACATAAATGGATTCTCAACAAATGATCAGTCATACTTATTAATTAATAATACTATCACCAGAATATCTTCTAGTCTAGTTGAAGCTTACCTAAAAAAGAAAAACATATTTATTAGCTTAACTATTTACTAACAAACCTTGTACATAATAGCTGGGATCCAAAATTCATATGGTGAAACCTAATCCCAATGTAATGGTATTTTGAGGTGGGACCATTGAGAGGCGATTAGGTCATGAGGGTGAGCCCTCATGAATGGGATTAGTACCCCTATAAAAGACACTACAGAGAACCCCTTGCCCCTTCCGTTATGTGAAGATACAGTGCAAAGATGGCCATCTATGAGCCAAGAAGCAGGGTCTCAGCAGACACCAAACCTACTGGTACCAATACCTTGGCCTTACCAGGCTCCAGAACTGTAACTTGTTGTTTATAAGCCACCCAGTTTATGATAGTTTGTTAAAGCAGCCCAGACTAAGACAGAGGTCTTTCCAAAATAAGTATGCAAAATCTTAAAAATGTGCTTGTCATTTGAGCCAGCAATCCCCTCTTCTAGTGCTTTATACCAAGTGTTTATATTCATGCGTTATACTAAGAAAATAATCATTAATATAGAGGGAAAGATTTGTTTTCAAGGATGTTTATTAAATAATGCTAATAATAATAATAATAGTTAGAAAAAAGTTAGGCCAAATAAATCATGGTGAATCTTTATAGTGGCGTGCCACAGTTATTAAAAAACATACAGAAGAAAAAATAAGGGGAAAATTAGGGTTGCATTAATTGAAAAAAATGTGTTAAAAGATGATATGTAGTATATATATACTTTACATATACAACATGATACCAATATTATTTTTCTAAATTTGCATTCAGTTGCCTAAAAAGACCAGGAGACTCTATAGTATACTATAAACAGTATTCTGTATGACAGGATTATGGTTATTTGTAAAATCTTTATTGCCCTTTCAAAGCTTTCTACTTGCATGATTTAAAATAAGAGTAAATGGGTGTTGAATGAAGGTTTAGGGTAGTCACCTAAGAATAAAGTGTATGAATTCTATTGCATGGATTTTATGCCATATATTTAGGTATATATTGAGGTTGACAGATAAATTACCATCAAATAAGCTCTACTATTACTCTTGGGTGATTGTACATTGAATAGCTCTTTTGATGTTTTCCATTGCTCCTCTGTATTTCAATAGATGTTCCAGTTAAAAGATGAGCTTCATTACTATTCATCATTTGATAAGCTGAGTATTTGAGATATGAAATTTATTAAGTGTCTCAAACTTAATGTCCTCAGGGGCCAGGGAGGTTATGCAAAATAAATAAAGCAGATTAGCCAACGGCCATATGCAAAAGGAACAGCTACTAACCATCAACTGATTATTGCCAAACAGCAACGTGGGCCTTGCAGTACCAGCTCTGATGATTTTTCAAGAAAACTAGATGCCCAATTTTTAAAGCGATCTCTCTATTTTTTTTTTTTTTTTTTTTTAACAGAGAGGGCTGGATTTTTTTTTTTTAATTTTTAATTTTATTTTATTTTTATTTATGGCTGTGTTGGGTCTTCATTTCTGTGCGAGGGCTTTCTCCAGTTGCGGCAAGTGGGGGCCACTCTTCATCGCGGTGCGCGGGCCTCTCACTATCGCGGCCCCTCCCATTGCAGAGCACAGGCTCCAGACGCGCAGGCTCAGCAATTGTGGCTCACGGGCTTAGTCGCTCCGTGGCATGTGGGATCTTCCCAGACCAGGACTCGAACCCGTGTCTCCTGCATTGGCAGGCAGATTCTCAACCACTGCGCCACCAGGGAAGCCCGATCTCTCTATTTTTATATCCTGGCTATTAATTCAAACATTTTAAAAGTTTACTGGTTGCAGAACTATGACTGCCAATTGCTTTTGTCCTGTGAACAGCCAGTTTGTGATTTCAGATATGTCAACATGTCAAATTTGAGGCACCTACAAGTAAAAAATTCTAATATAAAGACCAATAATTTTGCCATGAGTAATGAAATCACTTATTAAGTGGGCATCTAGTCATAATGACTGCAAGTTGTGAAGGTGAATAATTGACAAACAAGTAAGCCAGTATTTTTCACTTTTATACCCAGGATCTTTAAGTGTATCATTTTAGTTTATATAAGAACAATGTCAAAATTTACAAACTTCAATATCTATAATTTTTTACTTACAAAATACATGGGCATTCTAAAGGACTCTGCGAAAGGAAACATCACAGAAATCAGAGCAAAGGATATCCTGATTTAAGATTACTAAGTGTGAGGCTATGTGTAATCTGAATCTGTGTTCCACAACAGGGATATTTGTCCCTCGTAACTTCTAAGGTTGAGAGTTAGTGTGACAGGGACACGCAAACTACTTGGACAGCAGAAATATTGGTTATTTATAGAAGTTGTCTAGTAGTGGAAGATGACCAATACCTTGGAAATTTGAAGCTTTTGGGAAATTACAGCTCCTCTTGTAGGGAGAGAAAAACCCACCGAATCTGAGGAAAGCTGAGTTTGGGTGCTACCTCTACGTTAGAGATGGTAGGGTTGGGGACCAATCTCATTTAGATTCCTCTAGAAGAGAGGGCTTGATTTCAATATTCAAGCAGCTCAACCAGAACTTCCAAGGTCACTAAGGAACAATTCTCATTGCATCACAGTCATACACCTTTTTGCAGATGCAGTGGGACTAGAATCTACTACAACTTGAGGAAAATGAAAGGCAAACTATCATTGAGGGTAGATACTATGTCTGTCAAGCAATTTTAGCCAGAACTCAGATGATTCTGTCACTGGAAGAGGTCCATAGTCCATACTTTGAGAAACCTTAGTGTATGTGTGTGTGTATGTGTGTTTTATATATATATATATATATATATATATATATATATATATGATAGAGTGACATTCAGTGAATTCAAACATCTCTATCTACATATTCATCTCTGTATATATCTACCTATGACTGATTGTATTTTCCAAAGACGCCATAATAACACCACATGCTGTTCTAGAACCTTGCCATTTTCTTACAAAAATGTAGAGCCTAATTCCCCTCTCGTTGATTCCGAGTGGGATTGTGACTTGCTCATAACCAATAGAATGTGGTGGAAGTGACTGTAGGAATTCTGATGCTTGGTAATAAAAGGCAATAGGGCTTTGGCCTTGGGAGCCCAAACCCCAGTGCTGGTGCACAGCTCCAGGTAAGCAGTGCCACTGCCCTGAGGCTGTCGTGCTGTGAAAGTCCAAATGGATTTGTGTGGAAAGACCGGGTGGAGAATCTCTGTGGCTGAATGAAGAGAGAGAAGCTTTGCCAGCCCCCAGCTGCTCCAACTCCAGCTACCTTCTGACCACATCTGCATGAGTCCCTCATTTAGGAAGAACAGCCAAACAAGTCCTTCCCAAATTTCTGACCCAGAGAAACTGAGAAAAGGTAAAAGTCTTGTTGTTTCAGTAAGCCGCTTCATTGTGGAGTGATTTCTTATCCAATGATATAGCAGAAATCCCTCTGTTGGTCAGTCTTTTTTTTTTTTTTTAACACCTTTACTGGAGTATAATTGCTTTACAATGCTGTATTAGTTTCCGCTGTATAACAAAGGGAATCAGCTATATGTATACATATATCCCCATATCCCCTCCCTCTTGCACCTCCCTCCCTCATGCACCTCCCTCCCTCCCACCTTCCCTATCCCACCCCTCTAGGTGGTCACAAAGCACTGAGCTGATCTCCCTGTGCTATGCAGCTGCTTCCCACTAGCTATCTATTTTACATTTGGTAGTGTATATATGTCAATGCTACTCTCTCACTTCGTCCCAGCTTATGCTTCCCCTTCCCCGGGTGTTCAAGTCCATTCTCTACATCTGCGTCTTTATTCCTGTCCTGCCCATAGGTTCATCAGAACCTTTTTTTTTTTTTTGGATTCCATATATATATGTGTTAGTATATGGTATTTGTTTTTCTCTTTCTGACTTACTTCACTCTGTATGACAGACTGTAAGTCCATCCACCTCACTACAAATAACTCAATTTCGTTTCTTTTTATGGCTGAGTAATATTCCATTGTATATATGTGCCACATCTTCTTTACCCATTCATCTTTCAATGGACACTTACGTTGCTTCCATGTCCTGGCTATTGTAAATAGTGCCACAATGAACATTGGGGTACATGATTCTTTTTGAATTATGGTTTTCTCAGGGTATATGCCCAGTAGTGGGATTGCTGGGTCATATGGTAGTTCTATCTTTAGTTTTTTAAGGAATCTCCATACTGTTCTCCACAGTGGCTATATCAATTTACAATCCCACCAACAGTGCAAGAGGGTTCCCTTTTCTTCACACCCTCTCCAGTATTTATTGTTTCTAGATTTTTTGATGATGGCCATTCTGACTGGTGTAAGGTGATACCTCATTGTGGTTTTGATTTGCAATTCTCTAATGATTAGTGATGTTGAGCATATTTTCGTGTTTGTTGGCCACCTGTATATCTTCTGGGAGAAATGTCTATTTAGTTCTTCTGACCATTTTTGGATTGGGTTGTTTGTTTTTTAGATATAGAACTGCATGAGCTGCTTGTATATTTTGGAGATTAATCCTTTTTCAGTTGCTTCATTTGCAAATATTTTCTCCCATTTTAAGGGCTGTCTTTTCATCTTGTGTATGGTTTCCTTTGCTGTGCAAAAGCTTTTAAGTTTCGTTAGGTCCCATTTGTTTACTTTTGTTTTTATTTCCATTTCTCTAGAAGATGGGTCAAAAAGGATTTTGCTGTGATTTATGTCAAAGAGTGTTCTGCCTATGTTTTCCTCTAAGAGTTTGATAGTGTCTGGCTTTACATTTAGGTCTTTAATTCATTTTGAGTTTATTTTTGTGTATGGTGTTAAGGAGTGTTCTAATTTCATTCTTTTACATGTAGCTGTCCAGTTTTCCCAGCACCACTTATTGAAAGGCTGTCTTTTATCCATTGTATATTCTTGCCTCCTTTATCAAAGATACGGTGACCATATGTGCATAGGTTTATCTCTGGGCTTTCTATCCTGTTCCATTGGTCTCTATTTCTGTTTTTGTGCCAATGCCTTACGGTCTTGATTACTGTAGCTTTGTAATATAGTTGGAGGTTAAGGAGCCTGATTCCTCCAGCTCCGTTTTTGTTTCTCAAGGTTGTTTTGGCTATTCAGTGACTTCAGTGTTTCCATACAAATTGTGAAAATTTTTGTTCTACTTCTGTGAAAAATGCCATTGGTAGTTTGATACAGGTTGCATTAAATCTGTAGATTGCTTTTTCACGATGTTGATTCTTCCAATCCAAGGACATGGTATATCTCTCCATTAGTCTGTGTCATCTTTAATTTCTTTTGTCAGTGTCTTATAGTTTTTTGCATACAGGTCTTTTGTCTCCGTATGTAGGTTTATTCCTAGGTATTTTATTCTTTTTGTTGCAGTGGTAAATGAGAGTGTTTCTTTAATTTCTCTTTCAAATTTTTCCTCATTAGTGTATAGGAATGCAAGAGATTTCTGTGCATTAATTTTGTATCCTGCTACTTTAACAAATTCATTGATTAGCTCTAGAAGTTTTCTGGTAGCATCTTTAGTATCTTCTATGTATAGTATCATGACATCTGCTGACAGTTACAATTTTACTTCTTCTTTTCTGATTTGGATTCCTTTTATTTCCTTTTCTTCTGTGATTACCATGGCTAAAACTTAGAAAACTATGTTGAATAACAGTGGTGAGAGTGGGCATCCTTGTCTTGTTCCTGACCTTAGAGGAAATGCTTTCAGTGTTTCACCATTGAGAACGATGTTGGCTGTGGGTTTGTCATATATAACCTTTACTATGTTGAGGTAAGTTCCTTCTATGCCTACTTCCTGGAGAGTTTTTACCATAAATGGGTGTTGAATTTTGTCAAAAGCTTTTTCTGCATCTATTGAGATGATCATATAGGTTTTATCCTTCAATTTGTTAATATGGTTTATCACATTGTTTGATTTGCATGTATTGAAGAATCCTTGCATTCCTGGGATAAACCCCATTTGATCATGTTATATGGTCCTTTTAATGTGCTGTTGGATTCTGTTTGCTAGTATTTTATTGACTTTTTTGCATCTATGTTCATCAGTGGTATTGGCCTGT
Source organism: Balaenoptera acutorostrata (assembly GCF_949987535.1). Taxonomy (NCBI): domain Eukaryota; kingdom Metazoa; phylum Chordata; class Mammalia; order Artiodactyla; family Balaenopteridae; genus Balaenoptera; species Balaenoptera acutorostrata. The sequence continues at coordinate 43,877,452 of NC_080080.1, forward strand.
AGTTTTCTTTCTTTGTGACATCTTTGTCTGGATTTGGTATCAAGGTGATGGTGGCCTCATAGAATGAGTTTGGGAGTGTTCCTCCCTCTGCTATATTTTGGAAGAGTTTGAGAAGCATAGGTGTTAGCTCTTCTCTAAATGTTTGATAGAATTCACCTGCGAAGCCATCTGGTCCTGGGCCTTTGTTTCTTGGAAGATTTTTAATCACAGTTTCAATTTCAGTGCTTGTGATTGGTCTGTTTTTATTTTCTATTTCTTCCTGCTTCAGTCTTGGAAGGTTGTGCTTTTCTAAGAATTTGTTCGTTTCTTTCATGTTGTCCATTTTATTGACATATAGTTGCTTGTAGTAATCTCTCATGAGCCTTTGTATTTCTGCAGTGTCAGTTGTTACTTCTTTTTCATTTCTAATTCTGTTGATTTGAGACTTCTGCCTTTTTTTCTTGGTGAGTCTGGCTAATGATTTATCAATTTTGTTTATCTTCTCAAAGGACCATGTTTTAGTTTTATTGATCTCTGCTAATGTTTCCTTCATTTCTTTTTCATTTATTTCTGAGCTGATATTTATGATTTCTTTCCTTCTGCTAACTTTGGGTTTTTTTTGTTGTTCTTCTTCTTATTTCTCTAATTGCTTTAGGTGTAAGTTTATGCTGTTTATTTGAGATTTTTCTTGTTTCTTGAGGTAGGGTTGTATTGCTATAAACTTCATTCTTAGAACTGCTTTTGCTGCATCCCATAGTTTTTGGGTCATCGTGTTTTCATTGTTATTTGTTTCTACATAATTTTTGATTTCCTCTTTCATTTCCTCAGTAATCTCTTGGTTATTTAGTAGCATATTGTTTAGTCTCCATCTGTTTGTATTTTTTATATTTTTTTTCCTGTAACTGATATCTAGTCTCATAGCATTGTGTTCAGAAAAGATGCTTGATACAATTTCAATTTTCTTAAATTTACTAAGGCTTGATTTGTGACCCAAGATATGATCTATCCTGGAGAATGTTCCATGAGCATTTGAGAAAAAGGGGATTCTGTTGTTTTTCGATGGAATGTGCTATAAATATCAATTAAGTCCATCTTGTCTAATGTGTCATTTAAAGCTTGTGTTTCCTTATTTATTTTTATTTTGGATGATCTGCCCATTGGTGAAAGTGGGGTGTTAAAGCCCCCTACTATTATTGTGTTACTGTCGATTTCCCCTTTTATGGCTGTTAGCATTTGTCTTATGTATTGAGGTGATCCTATGTTGGGTTTATAAATATTTACAATTGTTATATCTTCTTCTTGGATTGATCCCTTGATCATTATGTAGTGTCCTTCTTTGTCTCTTGTAATAGTCTTTATTTTAAAGTCTCTTTTGTCTGATATGAGAATTGTTACTCCAGCTTTCTTTTGATTTCCATTTGCATGGAATATCTTTTTCCATCCCCTCACTTTCAGTCTGTATGTGTCTCTAGGTCTGAAGTGGGTCTCTTGTAGACCGCATATATATGGATCTTGTTTTTATATCCATTCAGCCAGTCTATGTCTTTTGGTGGGAGCATTTAATCCATTTACATTTAAGGTAATTATCAATATATATGTTCCTATTACTATTTTCTTAATTGTTTTGGGTTTATTATTGTAGGTCTTTTCCTTCTCTTGTTTTTCCCGCCTAGAGAAATTCCTTTAGCATTTGTTGTAAAGCTGGTTTGGTGGTGCTGATTTCTATTACCTTTTGCTTTTCTGTAAAGGTTTTAATTTCTCTGTCAAATCTGAATGAGATTCTTGCTGGGTAGAGTAATCTTGGTTGTAGATTTTTCCCTTTCATCCCGTTAAATATGTCCTGCCATTCCCTTCTGGCTTGCAGTGTTTCTGCTGAAAGATCAGCTGTTAATCTTATGGAGATTCCCTTGTATGTTATTTGTTGCTTTTCCCTTGCTGTTTTAAATATTTTTTCTTTTTATTTAATTTTTGATAGTTTGATCTATATGTCCTGTCCGGTTTCTCCTTGCAAGGTTTTATCCTGTGTGGGATTCTCTGTGCTTCCTGGACTTGATTGACTATTTCCTTTCCCATGTCAGGGAATTTTTCAACTATAATCTTTTCAAATATTTTCTTAGTCCGTTTCTTTTCCTCTTCTTCTTCTGGGACCCCTACAATTTGAATGTTGCTGTGTTTAATGTTGTCCCAGAGGTCTCTGAGACTGTCCTCAGTTCTTTTCATTCTTTTTTCTTTATTCTGCTCTGTGACAGTTATTTCCACTATTTTATCTTCCAGGTCACTTATACATTCTTCTGCCTCAGTTATTCTGCTATTGATTTCTTCTAGAGAATTTTTAATTTCATTTATTGTGTTGTTCATCCTTGTTTGTTTGCTCTTTAGTTCTTCTAGGTCTTTGTTAAACGTTTCTATTATTTTCTCCATTCTATTTCCAAGATTTTGGGTCATCTTTACTATCATTATTGTGAATTCTTTTTCTGGTAGATGACCTATTTGCTGTTCATTTGTTTGGTCTGTTGGGTTTTTACCTTGCTCCTTCATCTGCTGCGTATTTCTCTATCTTCTCATTTTGTTTAATTTACTCTGTTTGGGCCTCCTTTTCAGAGGCTGCATGTTTGTAGTTCCCATTGTTTTTGGTGTCTGCCCCAGTGGGTGAGGTTGGTTCAGTGGCTCGTGTAGGCTTCCTCTTGGAAGGGACTGGTGCCTGTGTTCTTGTGTCTGGGACTGGATCTTGTCTTTCTGGTAGGCAAGACCTCATCCAATGGTGTGTATTGGTGTATTTGTGAGCTTGGTATGATTTTAGGCATCCTCTCTTGTAATTGGTGGGGTTTTCTTCCTGTCTTGTTAGCTGCTGGGCATGGGCATCCAGCACTGGAGCTTTTGGCCATTGGGTGGAGCTTGGTCTTAGTGCTGAGATGGAGATCTCCAGGATAGCTCTCACTGATTGATATTACATGGGACCGGGAAGTCCCTGGAGTCCAATGTCCTGGACTCAGCTCTCCCACCTCAGAGGCTCAGGCCTGACACCTGGCTGGAGCACCAAGACCCTGTCAGCCACATGGCTCAGAAGAAAAGGAAGAAAAAAAAGGAAGAATAAAAAGTAATAAAATAAAAATTTAAAAAAAAATTTTTTAAGTAAATAAAATAAAAACTAAAACAACTTTAAAAATTAAAAAAAAAAATGAAGAGAGCAACCAAATCATTAAACAAATCCACCAATGATAACAAGCATTAAAAACTAAACTAAGATAAACATAAAAATCAGAAACAAGTTAGTTGCAGACAGTAAACCCCAAGTCTACAATTGCTCCCAAAGTCCACAACCTCAATTTTGGGAACATTCATTGTCTATTCAGGTATACCACAGATGCAGTGTTCATCAAGTTGATTGTGGGGATTTAATCCACTGCTCCTGAGGCTACACAGAGAAATTTCCCTCTCTCTTCTTTGTTCACACAGCTCCTGGAGTTCATCTTTGGTTTTGGCCCCACCTCTGCATGTAGGTCACCCTCAGGCTTCTGTTCCCAGCCCAGACAGGAGTGGGTTAAAGCAGCGGCTGATTAGGGCTCTCTTGCTCTCTCAGGCTGGGGAGAGAGTGGGGTATGGTGGTCATAATTGGAATGCAGGACAAGCCTGCAGTGGCAGAGGCTGGCGTGACATTGCAACAGCCTGAGGAGTGCCATTTGTTTTCCCGGGAAAGTTGTCCTCCCTGAATCTTGGGACCCTGGCAGTGGTGTACTGCACAGGCTCCTGGGGGATGTGTGGGTAGTGACCTGTGCTTGCACACAGGACTCTTTTTGGCAGTGGCAGCAGCCTTAGCATTTCATGCCCATCTCCGGGGTCTGAGCTGACTTGTGCCCTGGGGTCTGACTTCTGAAGCCCAAGCCTCAGCTCCCAGCCCCAACCCACCCTGACAGGTGAGCAGACAAGCCTTTCGGGCTGGTGAGGGCTGGTTGGCACCAAGCCTCTGTGAAGGAATCTCTCTGCTTTGCCCTCTGCACCCCTGTTGCTGCGCTCTCCCCCATGGCTCTGAAGCTTCCCACCCACCCCCTCCCTGTCTTTTCCAGTGAATGGGCTTCCTAGTGTCTGGAAACTTTTCTTCCTTCACAGCTCCCTCCCAGAGGTGCAGGTCCTGTTCCTATTCTTTTGTCTCTGATTTTCTTTTGCTTTTGCCCTACCCCGGTACATAGGGTGTTTCTTGCCTTTTGGGAAGTCTGAGGTCTTCTGTCAGCATTCAGTAGGTGTTCTGTAGGACGTGTTCCACATATAGATGCATTTTTGATGTATTTGTGGGGAGGAAGGTGATCTCCATGTCTTACTTCTCCGCCATGTTGAAGGTCCCTCTGTCTGTCAGTCCTTTCTTCAAAGAGCATCTTTAAAAGGGGAGAAGCTCTAATTTAAATAAGATGGTGGTCTCAGGACCATCTTCTTCTCCCCTCTATTGCACCCAAGGCATTTCAATGGACCATGAAGACTATGTGGAGTACTCTGTAGTCAAAATGATGTTTTTGAAGACAAGCAAAGGAGAATCTTGAATCTCCAACCATCCATAAACAAGCCCCAAAGAGAGAAGAAGCAGGTGTAGGGAAAATGTGTGCTCAACTGTGTGTTCATTCAGCAGGTAGAAAAGCAATTGATTTTCCTCCTTGAATAACATACAGAGTCATTAATCTGACAGAAATACTGATATGAAAAGCTAACAAATTCAGACCACTACACCACAGTTTGGATAGTGAGAATTAGGGGTAAACTTTGGTCTTTGGTGGCCATGGCTTTCCCAGTTCTTGAAAAACGTCTCAGTTCATGGGAAAACTGAACTACACAGATAAATTAAAAGTATGTTTGGGGAAAAACATCAATATTTGGAGAGCTTACTACCATGCATCACAGAAGTTTACCTTATCACATGCAGTGCTTTAACATTTTAAAAATATAACTATATTATTTCTAGAGTTCAGGTGAAAAAATTGAAGCTCCATCAGAATAAATATTGTGGTGTCACCCAGATAATAAGGAGCAGATGCTTGAACTCAGGTTTGCCTCCTACCAGAGTCTGGGTGTCCTTCACTTTATTGTTCTCTGTAATATGCCTCAGGGCCTGAAATTAACTTAGCAAAGAACCAAGAGAGATTCTTCTAGCTCTGCCATTCATTACATTGAATAATGTGTGATTGTTAAGTAACAGTTTTCTCTAGTCCACAGACAGGACACATTTATTTCTGCACCTTAAATCTCAATGACAAATCTTGCCTTTCAGACTCCCTGGGCCTGAAAGCTAAGTGCAGCTCAGTGGAGAGAACAGCATTCCCCTAACCTCACAGTGGCTGGAATGAGTATCTTGCCAGCGACTCCACTGTCTTTTTGTTACTGTACCTCCCAAATCCATCATAATTCCATGTCTCTAGAGAAGGCACGTGGCCTGCATCCCAGTCCCCTTCGTCCCAAGGAGTTTTCAATTTGGAACGTGGGAACAAGATAATCATTAAGAGAGACACTCTGAAGTCACTCTGCCTGGATTGAAATGTCATCCTCATTACTTTCTGGTCATGTGATCTTGGATGTGTTTAATGAAGCTCCCCGTTGAGTATGGTTAATCAAAATGTGTCAGTTCCCGGACTCTGAAAAGCAGATGCAAGACAGATTTAGATGTGCAAGCACTAGGGAGAAGCATCTACAAAGCATAAAAAGGAGAGAGAGAGAGCAAGAACAGGCATAGAGAAACTTCTGACCACAGTGCAGATCTAACACCCATGAAAAGAGAGTGGGAGAAAGAATCATGTTGGAAGAGCCTCACACTGCAGTGCAGTTCTGAGAAAGTCTTGGCCAGTCTGATGGGGAGTCCCCAAGCAAATATTGCCCATTAAAGGAATCCCAAGTTGAGCACAGATATCTTGGCTTTAGTACCACCACTGTCCTCAGTCATTGGCTGGGAGCAGCCCAGAGACAGGGTGGTCTTGGAGTGAAAGCTGTGATAGATTTCCAAATATATGGCAGCTGGATAGTCTCCAATAACCACGGCTCCTCACAGCCCATTCGCTCTTGAAGGGAGATCTGAAGAGGCTATGCTGTTATACAAAGTTACTATGTAGCAGGGCTATTGCAATGCTGAAATGGTTTAATCCATGGAATGCATTTAGAACAATGTTCCACACATAAAGGTGTTCAAAAGAGTACAACAGTTACAATCACCTATAAGGACGCACAAGGATGCATTTAAACATCTGGGTTACACATGTTATTCAACTTAATTGGGCAGCCTCAAATCCCCATTTGCAAACAGACACCTGGAAAGTGGAGTGGGTCCTGAATTCATGAGTCAAAATCCTGCAAAGTTGGGCTTCCCTGGTGGCACAGTGGTTGAGAATCTGCCTGCCAATGCAGGGGACACGGGTTTGAGCCCCGGTCTGGGAGGATCCCACGTGCCGCGGAGCAACTGGCCCCATGAGCCACAATTACTGAGCCTGCGCGTCTGGAGCCTGTGCTCCGCAACAAGAGAGGCCGCGATAGTGAGAGGCCCGCGCACCGCGATGAAGAGTGGCCCCCGCTTGCCGCAACTAGAGAAGGCCCTCGCAGAGGAACAAAGACCCAACACAACCATAAATAAATAAATAAACAAATACTTTAAAAAAAAAATCCTGCAAAGTGTCTGTTTATTAATGCTAGAAACTGGAACTAGAAATTGCTCAGTCTCTATGGTCATTCATTATCTTCTTTGAGCACTACCTCAAAGCACAACTTCTTAAAATGACAACTTCTGTAATTCCTTTGTTGGAGCCTATTTTGTCTCTCTGTCTCATTCTGTCTCTCTCTCTCTCTTTCTCTCTTTCTCTCTCCCTGTCACCCTTAATCTTGGGTGTCACTGTTGCAATAACTGGTTTGGCACAAATGTCTTACATGCTTAAAATCAGCATCTTTCATTTCAACATGGCTTAGCAATCTTTCAACACCTGACCTGGAGGAATTCAGAATTCAGTGAGGTACATTCTCAGCAGGTGACCCATATTCCTTTCTGTCATAATTTTATTCTTTTCTCTTTTCCCTGCCTTTACTTCACCTTCATCTAGCACTGGTCCTATAAGAGCTTTGTCTCTTGGTAACATCATGGTGGAACTATCACTTTCTTCTATCAATTTATTTACCACCAGGTAGAGATAAAGGCTATAGAAAGAGTTCATTCAAACTACTATTGATAGTAATCTACCTGAGGGCAGAAGTGAGGCAATGAAAAGTAAGGAAACAGCCAAATTAATTTATAGGCTTTCAGGCCTGAAGGCAATATATTTCAGACCTGAATTACTGTATTGGTTACAAGTATCATTGTGCCTAGCATAGTGCCCTGCTCAGGATAGCATACAATGAGTATGTATTAAGTGAATGAGAAGAAGCATTTTAAATCATGTTTATCTAAATGACGGTATCATACATGCTCTTCGTTTGGGGAATCATTCTAAACCCTAGTTTGGGAGCTTTTAAAATATACTGGTGCCTGGGCACACTCCAGATCAATTAAATCAAAATCTTTGTTGGTAGAGCCTACATATGGGTATTTTTTAAAAAACATTCCTGACGATGCTAATATGTAGACAGATTTGAGAACAACTGGTTTCTAGAGGAAGTTATTAGAGGTGTGTCAGGGCCTCTTGGGGTATTCACGGTTTGCTTTTCCTCACTGGGCTACTCCCATGACAAGCCACAACATGCTTGCAATTACTTGAATTCTTACATTTTCAAAATTTAAAATTAATGTCCTCATAGCGCTCTACTCCATAACAGATCCAATTTGTTTTAATATGAAACGTTTCTTTTCACACACACACAAAATCTTTAAGTAAGGGATCCGTGATAACTCCAGGGCTTCTTGCCCTCCCAGCACACCACCTGTGCCCCTCTCTCCCCAGCTCTAGCACTGGGTCAAGAGCTCAGACATCGACATCAGATATACCCAGGTTTGGAGTCCATCTCTACCACTTATACTTGGGTACCCTAAGCAAACCTCTTCATCTCCCCAAGCCTTAGTTTTCTCATCTATCAAAAGGGGTTGTTGCGAGGATTAAATACAATGAAGTGCTTAGATAACGGGTCTGGTACATAAGTTTTCAGCTATGTTCGTGTTACAATGTTTTGATGTATAAGAATGTGCTTTTATTCTGTGTTGCTCCTGGGCAGAGTTGGTACCATAGCATGCCTAGTTTTATGAAAAGATGAAAGAATTGAGAAGAGGAGTCACTGGAAGGTCAAGGAAGGCACAGATAATGCAACCAAGCCTGGAGGAAAGAGGAGAGTAGGATCTTGCTAGTTTCTTCTTCCATACTCGTGTATAAAGTCTGCATGGTCTCTAGTTGGGAGACAGGGCTGGAGTGAGAAGGGGTTTGACCATGCCTTCAGTCCTGCCATCTTAGGAAGCTTCCCTGTGGTGATGTTTAACCTCCTCCAATGACTCTCAGTCAAGGGGATTTTTCACTGAGGTTTAAACTCTGAACAGATTCCAAGTTGCAAGACTACCTGAATGCAAATGAGGACAATGGTCACTGCGAACCAAAATGTGCTGATTTAGGTTTATGAAGCTCAAGTCAGTTGACCTGGCAGCTCTGGCGTGAGATGAGGTGGAACTTAAATGTGCAAAGTGGTCATTTTCCAGGCATCTGCCATTTGGAGTCAGACGTTTCTCATGATGAGAGTCTTGCTCATCTCTTTTCTGTTGACAAAAGTGTTTGGGCCACGGTTGGCAATAAGGAAGAATAATAATGCTTATAAAACGTCACCTTACATTTGTGTCGCATGCTACATTGAACAACGCGGTGTCATATCCATTATCGTATTTGATCCTTGAAGCAATTCAGTGAACTAGAAAAATTACTGCAGCCTGAGATTAGGTATATTCTTAAAAGATCCATGGTTGCTAGCATTCATTTAGAGTGTGTATTTCTAAGCTTGTATATACAATGACCTCCCTTCTGTTTGCACTGTATATCAATTTTTACTTTTTAAAAATCCATTTGCCTTTTTAAAATCTCCATATCCTTTGACCCTTTACATCTTGTTCTAATGTCTCTCTAACATTAGTAAAACTAATTATTGAGAAGAAATACATATTTGAGACTGAACTCTTGGTTGAATTTCTGCTAGAAGTGCTCCCTGTAACAGGTGTTAAATAAGTTCATTTGTCCTTCCTTCCTTCCTTCCTTTTGTTGTTGCTAGGAAAAAACTGTGTGTGTGTGTGTGTGTGTGTGTGTGTGTGTGTGTGTGTGTGTGCGCGCGCGCGCGCGCATGGCCTGAAGAAAGGCAGGGGTGAACGGTAAAGAAGATGATGGGTTGAATTAATCAAAGTGAAGAAAATCATAAAGTTTCAAAAGAGGTCCTTTAGAGGTTAAAGGCAGTTATCTACAGAGATATGAATTTATAGTAACTCTGATTTTGTGGAATGTATTTCTTTTGGTAAAACAATGCTATTAGGCTCTGCTTGTGCTTCTTAAACTGTTTCACTGTATAGAGTGACACCTAAAATCAATGATAACTAATAATTTTTTTCAGTAATTTTATGTTTAGGAAATGTATTCTTTTCCTACTTTTGTTAATGTTTATCATGATCCTTTCCCTAAATGATTCAGCCTTGTATTTCAAGATCTTTATTTTGCCAGATGGTACTGAGATCACTAATACAGCAATCAGGAGTTCCCATACATGCAGAAATGTAACCATCAGAGACGTGTGTTAACAGAGTGAGAATTATATTTTTTATACTTGAGAATTTTACGGTTCTTAATGAGATTAATATGTTTATATATTGTTTATATATTATAGGATATGAATGACTTTTAAACAATTAAAAGGCCATATACATACTTGCTCCAAATTATTAACATAATAACAATAATAATAGTTTAATAGATAAGAAATTTTTGAAATAATACCTAACATATGGTAGAAACATAAACCTATTTGTCTGACACTTTTTTTTCATTTGATTTAGGCTGAATTTACCAAATATTTTGATAGAGGAGCGGCCATTTAATATTGTGATTAAAAGCTTAGACTGAAGTCGGGTAGAGCTGCATTTGATTTTTGATTCTGATGCTTACTAGCTAAATTTCCCAGACCCAGTTTTCTCATCTGTACAATGGGGACCAAATTTGTAACTAAAAGGGATTCTAAAATTATAAAATAAGATAAAGAATGTGAATTGCTTAGCACAGTGTGTATTATAAAGTCAGTGTTCAGTAAGTAGTACTATTGGTATATTGTTACTTACTAATAGTCATTAATTCAGTTGTATTAGCCAATATTCACCATATCTTATGTATTCTGTAATATATGTATTTTTTCTCTTAGACTGTCTAAAAGCAGAATATTATGTGTTTATAAATATATTTATTTATTAACTACTTATTGAATGACTGCTATGTGCTGGATAACTTGCTAGAAGCCAGGTTTAGAATGGTAAGCTAAGCAAAGCCCCTTCTTACATGGAAATTTTAGTCAGTATAAGCAATTGATAATTAACAAGCAAACTAAAAAAAATCCACATTTATTTGTTTATTTAGCAGCAGCGCACTGATCAAGGATTCTTGCATAAGTCTTCTGAGAACCAGGCTCAGAGCAATTGTCCTGGGATATGGAGCACAGTGAGGAATTATTGGTAGGCATGATTCTAGAAACTTCACTGTTTCACTTGGGAGCCCTGGGCTCTAAAGTAATTCACTGTACGCATGCGACTTCTGCATTTCCCGCCATTCCACAGAGCAGAATGGATGTGTACATTTCCTTCAAATCACCTTATCAGTGCTCAGCAAATTATATAAAATGAATAAATAGGTTAAGGGCCATTCTTTATAAAGGCCCATCAGTCAAGATGTTCAGCAACTCTAAGGCAGGCTGAATGCAGACAGTGATAAAGTAAATCTGTTTTCCCACCTTCAATTATTCCCTGGTTAAACAAGATATGCCTGCCCCCCTCACTTAGTATTCAAAGTCTTAATGGAAACAAGAAAGAATTCTTAAAAGATAGACTTCCGGAGTGTCGGTGCATGAATGGAGGAGGACTTTATATTCTAATGATGGAGGCTTCTGTAGTAGCTACACGAGGGGAACGTATCTGGGTGTGACATCCATAGAGGTTTCTTCCCAGAGTTCTTGGCGTCTGAGTTAAAGTCAAGCCTCTTCTAATGCCTTGGGTGGTTACTTCAAAAGACCCTAATGAAAGCACTCAGAAGGAAAGAAAAAGTTTCCTCCTGGCTCTCCATAGTGAATTACAAACTGGCATTCTCTCCTCCCATTCTTAAAACTCGAAGGGTAGTACAGGCAGCGATGCTGACAGTGTGCATTCGCAGATGCCACCATATGGGTCTCGGAAAACTAGTTGCACTGATGATTCCCTGCACATGTAGGAGACAGTTTGCATTGTTGGCATCGTCCCTGCACAGAAACAAGCACAGCTTAGCAAGGCTGAGCAGATGGCACTAGATCTGGTGCCAGGGAAGCAGTGAATTAAAGGTTATACCCACCAGGTTTGATGTGGTGCCAGTTTGAATTGGTACAGAAGCTTCAGCCCACCTGCTTATTGGCCTCATGACATCTGGCATCTTTTTATTTTATTTTTTAAAAATAATTTGGACTGAATTGAAGGCAGCAAGGAAAAATGTCATTTTAAAAGCCAGTTACAAGTCAATGGATTTAAACTCTTAACAAAAAAAGGCCTACAGGCCCTCTACATTAATGTTTTATATTAATGATTTTTATAAAACCTTGGGGAAATTACACATGGATGTGCTGAATTGCGCTGTAATTTATAGCATCATATAATAGAGAGGGTGGACTGCTAAAAACTGGCCCAAAGTTGCTAAATAGTGACAGCAGAAAAAGGCTATTATCTGTAGCCTGTACATAGTAATTAGGAATCAGGGAGGAAAATAAACTTGTTTCTATTTATTCTAACGATTTTCACATTGTAATAATGAGAAAACATTGTGGCATTTCACACAGAAGCACACTCTAAAAGGTGTTTTTCACCTTTGGTTTGCTCCCATACAGTTTTTCTATAGCAGCGTATTAGTTATGCTGTATTTCAGCTGTAATCCCCACTTGCTCTGCACACATTCATACACTGTGCACACAAATATGCAACATACCGAGCCCCAGGGTAGCAGTGTGTGCCTACTGAAACCAGTTTGTATGTCTTCTCCGTTTGGGATTTTCATGTCTGCTCCCTGGGTGTGAAATGAAAGCATGCCATGGAGTTGCACTCCGAGGTGATTAGCTTGGTAACTAAGCCTTTTGATTCAAAGTGTATATAAGGCCTGGCTTAGAGCATCCATGATTTATTGATTTTAAATGGACTTTTAATGATACTGTATCAAGCCCTGCATCAGCATTCTAGAGGTAAAAGAAATTATCGCTAAGCCAATGGATTAAATGTCTAAAATTGCATCCACTTTTCATCCCACAAATCTGACTTGTATCATGGTCATACTGACTTTTTTTTTTCTTTGCATTGGAATTGGACTGATTTTTTTCTTTTTCAGAGCTTGTAACAACTTTGAAGTTTTGTGGCAGTGTAGTCTTTTCTTTTCAGAAAAATACCTAGAGAAGAGACATTGATAAGGAAAAAAAGAAGTAGGAAGTGCTTCTAAATTCTGCTCAAAGAATTTGGAGGGAGAAAGAAGAAAAACTAGCAGCATACCTCTAGTCCTGAACAGAAAAAAGACTGGGAAGGCAATAATTTATTCCTGTTTTGAACTCTGTAGACAGTCAACAGGCAGAGACAGTGAAGAGGCAGCAATACCAATATAGTCCTCAGAATATGAGAAAGGTTTGGTGTCTGATTGGGAAGGCTACATCCATTCCATTAGTTCTGGGTAAAATCTGGAAATCTACTGTCTGTCTTGAAGCCTTTAATTGAATATTGTAATGACTTCTTAATATTAAAAGTATTATTATTAATGTTAAAATATTAAACACATTAAAATTATTTTAAAATATTAAAATGCCATTAATTATTAAGATTAAATATTAATTAATTTCCAATTCTGAATTGCATGAACCACAACTATATTTTTTTTTCAGTGGTAAATCCAGGTCAAAAAAAAAAAAAACAACAAAAAACAACTACTTCCCAAGGTCAAGAAATTACTAAGGGAAAAATAAAGTTCAAGAAAATCTTCTAAGCAACAAGACTAGAAATGATGTTGGAGTTCTACAGACCCATTTGTTGTTATCAAAATCCTTAGGTTTATCTAAGTTTGCAGATGGAAAAAAATCTCAAGTTGATTTGATATAATTTAAAGGAAATATTAATCAGCATTTCAGCAATAGAGTAAAGATGGGAAAAAATAAAACCACCCACATAGCAGAGCCTTCCTAACATTGGAGCCACTTAGAACTTCCTCCTGTTCATGTACTTAACTCATTTACATTTGATACTTCTTCAAAACTCTATTAGACTGGAATTTCTTTCACAGGCTTCTAAGGTGTTCTTCTATAATAATGCTCTATCATTTTTGCTATCCAAAGGCATCTTACTGTTGTCAGAGTCAAAACTTATACATTATTTAGTGTTATAAATAATTCTTGTTATAGACCAGGTACTAAATTGCTACTTCATATTCATTGTAGCAAGATAATCTGTTTCAAATTTCTCCAGATAAATAGGTAGCCCAATATATTCCAAGGGAAATAAAAGAAGTATGCTTTGCTTCTTCAATTGAGCAGTTTTAATGAGGCAATGGTTAAAAAAAAATTCCCCAATGAGAGATGGCACTGAAAGTTGTAAAGTTGTAATCACAAGGAGATGATATCCAAGCATAATTTTATTTACAATGTATCTGATAACATTACCTTCTGGGCTATCTATAATATATGGCTGAGTATGCTCTCTCAATACATTTAAAATCTATTCATTTCTAACAGACACAGGGTTGGTAAAAATGGTTCTGAAAAGTAAGTGAAGAGCTCTATGGATTAACTGGAAGGCAAGATCCTAGGAACTTTTCTTAAAGCAAAACAGATTGTGGATTTTATATTTATCTTTTTTCAGTATTAATTTTGAATATTTATGACCAAAAATTCAAAATGGGTGCTTTAAAAATAAATCCAGAAAATCAATAATTTGCCCTCACGTTAATCAAATACAAGATAAAATTCTTGAAGATTCAATTTACACGGACTCTGAAACTGAGAATAATGGTCACGTGGATTTAGCTCAGCCAAATCCTGCTCTCCAGCTATTATCATCATTAAAGTATATTGTTGCTTTGCTTAAGATATGATTATATTGCAGAGTAAGATAGAATACAGTTCTTCGCACAAAATAGGAACTCAAAAGATTTGATGGATTTATGAACCAGGTAGTGAATCATTTATTCATGCTTTCTTTCATTCAGTATTATTGATGGAACATGTATTATGGAAGTGGCTAAGATCTCACATTCTGGAGACGGATTGCCTGTATTCAAGTTGGTTCTGCCTCCTGCCAGCTGCGTGATTTGGGACAAGTTACTTAACATCTCAGTGCCTCAGTGTACTCTTCTGTAACATAGAGAAACTACAAATACTAATAATACCTAGCTTATAAAATTTTATGAAGAATGTATTATATTTGTTAAGAATTTAGAGCAGTGTTGGGTACGTTGTGCCATATAAGTATTTGATCAATAAATAGATACATAAAGATAGGTATATGATAAAATTCCCAGCACAGAGAACAGAACAAAATCTCTATTCCCAATGTGCTCAAAATACTCAGGTATTCTTCTAGCTCAGAAATGACTAATGTACACACAAAAAACTTTTAATTTAAATGAAAGTTTAAGTTATGGGCTCAGAAAGATGGAATTTACCAAAAGATCATGTGATGATTAGTATCCCTTCAAATAGACGTACCTTCTCTTTATTCTGTAGGCAAAATGATGAAGTCATTGAGATATGTGTTCATCATTCCCAGAATCTTCTTCCTTTGTAATGGCTCTTCTCATTTAAAGGAGATATGATCTAATATCAGCTTACTACACTTTTTAGTTGATATTCTGATTAACTTTGTATGTTTGTGAATAATTTCCAGTGTCTCTTCAACCATGCATGTAAAGATTTTAAGCTTTTTTCCATAATGATAAAATAAAAGCATTTCATCCCTTTAAAAGATTTTTAGTTAGGGCTTGACCAGTAGAAAATTTTGAGAGAGGAGCAAAGGGGCCCCAGAAGAATTAATATACTATAAACTATGTTCTCCACACCCTATCAGTCTCAAACATCTATTGATTCCACACCATTTCTTTCTCTATCCCCAGCACCACTGCCTCAGTTCAGGCTTTCATCATTTACCACCAGAACTGCTGAAGTCTCTTTCTTTGCTTCCCAGCTTGCTTGTTCTTCCCTTATATTCCATTACCTGCACTACAGCCAGGATGAGCTTTCCAAATGACAGCCCTGATCATGCTACACTCAGGCTCAAAAATCTTCTAACAGGATAGCATACCTCAGCAGAGGTTCTAAACTTGGTTGCCCATGACACTCATCTGACTGAGCTCCTTGTCTCTGAGGCTGTTGATTCAGTATGCTTTTGATTAGACCCAGGGATTTTGATGAAGCCACTCCATGACCAATGTTTGAGAGCCACCAGCCAGAAGCAAAAGGCAAGGTACATAAACCCGCTCAGGATTTGTCCTTGCCAGTCTCTCTCCACTCCTGCACACCTGAGCCCCTCCAGCTGGAGTTCCTACCTCCACACCTTGCAGGTGCTTCGCTCCTGGCCCAGTAGTCACCTCCCCTTTGTGACCCCTGGTGACTGCTCTGCAACAGTTGGTAGCTCCTTCTCTAGTATTTTCCAGCTCCTTCTCTAGTATTTCCACTCTGCCTAGACTACATTGCACACTTCCTTACTTTTATAATTACGAGAATTTATATTGCATGTAGTGCTGGAATAATGGCATTTAAAAATGCACAGTTCAACTGGACAAAAATAATCAATGCAAAAAAATCCATTT
Source organism: Balaenoptera acutorostrata (assembly GCF_949987535.1). Taxonomy (NCBI): domain Eukaryota; kingdom Metazoa; phylum Chordata; class Mammalia; order Artiodactyla; family Balaenopteridae; genus Balaenoptera; species Balaenoptera acutorostrata. Next base: position 43,893,402 of record NC_080080.1, read on the forward strand.
TTCATTTATATCTGTTGGATAACATTAAAGACAGTTCCAATACATAGCGCCCCTCCTCCCAATTTTTTCTCTCTTTCCAGTTTTCTCACACCCATCTACCATAGTACCTTTCTCTTCCAAACTCCCTGGAGATTCTCCCACACACCCAGTCTTACTTGACTTTTATCCTTCTCATCCATCTTCTTTCCTCCTGATTTTGCAATTTGAAAGTTTCAGAGAAAAATAACACTTCCCTTAGAAGTCTGGAAATGCCAAAGAACCACAGCTGTAGTTGTATTTAGTGTATAAGAGTTGTTTCTAGTGGTTAGAGAGAAGGGAGATTTGGGAACAATCATACAAAATCCTGCCATTTCAGCTTGAGCTCCTTCAAAACAATGATGTCTTAGTGATTTTGATTTCTCTGTACAAACTCAGATCTCAAAATACATTATAACCAGTGTGTTTTTAGTATGTATTATACCTACCTACTTATCAGAATTGCCTTAAGGAAAATGTAATTTGTTTGCTTTAGGGTAATATAGAATCAATAATGTAGGAGGGTAATTTGTCTTTGTCACAATTTCCTCTTTTCCTGCCACCATCTAAAGAAAAAGTCTCCTGTTTCTGTGTGTTCCAATCACCATAGTTATGTAACAAATTGCTCCAAAGTTAGTGATATAAAAAATTATTTATTTTGCATGCAGATTCCTTAGGATAAGTATTCAGGGAGGACTTGACAGGGCAGTCTTCACTGGGGTTATGTGGTTGAAGTCAGAGGGCTGCTGTCACCTGAAGGCTTGACTGGGGATGAGGATCCACTTCGCTGGGGCTATTGGCTGAATGTGTAAAGCATATGCGCAGAGTTGCTAGGGTAGCCTCACGACATGGCATCTGGCTTCCTCCAGAGCAAGTGGCCCAAGAAGCTAAATTAGAAGCTGCAGTGCCTTTTATGATCTAGCCTCAGAGTCACACATTGTCACTTCTGCCCTGTTCTATTGATCACTCAAGGGACAGTGTTGTTTCATTTTGAGACAGGACTACACAAAATTATGGATATTGGAGATGTGCATCATTGGGTACCATCTTGGAGACTGGCTAGTCTCCGAATGTCTACTCTTTCCTGAAAGATAAATTGTGCACTAATTTAGTTGCTGTAACTGCTGTAAGGAATAGAAAGCATGAGGTATTGAAAAACATAACATTTTGTAGCTGGAAAAGATCAAGAGGTTATAGTCTAATTCAAGTGTTCTTAAATCATAGATCTGGAAGTAGCTTTAGGGATTAGCTAATTCAACCGTTTAGTTCATAGATAAGAAAAGAGAGGCTCAGAAAGAACATTTGTGGCAGAGCTGAGACAAGTGGTCAGAACTGCTGTATCCTAGGCCAATAAATAATCAAATGAAGCAAACACAAACAAAACTCTCTGGGAGAATCTGAGAAAGAAAACTGCAAATGTGTTCTTTGATGTGTAAAAGTAATCTGAATTTGAGTAAACATTATAAATTGCATATTTTTTGATGAAGTATCATGCAGTATATTTGTGGGTTTTTTTCTTGGTAAAATGCACTGCACACTAATTTGCGTGGGCTTTATTTGCTCACAACACTATATTCTATTACATGTTCCTAATTGTGCTAATTTACTGATCATACACTGTGGTCACTGGCTCAGAAATTAAAAGTAAATGGAAGATTTTCCATTCATTTATCTCTTAACCATTATAGAAATATTAAAAGAGAACTTTAAACTAAGACATAGAGTAATGAAGATTTTTAAAATTAATTGCATAAGTTAATTAAAATCTTAGAAAGCACTTAATTAAAAGGCAAATTGTGCAAAATAGAATGTCCTGAAGTCTGTTTTTCATTGCCTAGAAATTAAGTCCAGATAAATTTCACTGTTTCTTTCAATAGGAAGTTCTTTTACCTACTCTAATGAAGGTCACAGACAAATCTATTTTTAAACTACAGCTCTTCCTTCATTATTTTGACAACTTGAATTGAATATCACAAGTTACAGAGTGCAACTATTTTATAGACTTTCTTTGCAATTGGAATAAAAAACAAATAAAAGTAGACATAAAAAGGGCCATTTGATTTTGAAGGTTTTACTACTGCTACAGTTACAGATTGACATACGTAGGGATAAAAATACTGGCCTTGCATTAGTTCTGCCATATATTTTGCTTTGGCTCCTTAAGAGACTAGGATGTGACAGGGGAGAAATATACATTTTCAATCTGTTTTTTCTTCGGAGAAAAATACACCTCATTTCTATGACCTAGGAGAACACTGTGCTGGGATAAGGTGATGTGTCAATGTGGAGGTGTAACTCTGTGCAGTGTTTGGGCTTAACGCGGGGTGGAGGAGTCTGATAGTTTATTTGCATTCTATCTACATTGCCAAGTATTTCTTCATGAGATCTTCATTTTTAATTTTTGAGACTAAAATAGTTATAGCCAGCTAATTATTTAATCTATTTTTCTCCATTTAACATACACATAGGTGATTTTAAATATTATTTTCCTGTAGCTGCAGTCCTAATAATTAGCTATTTTTACTAGGTATTCAGCTAAATGGTAAATGCAGCAGGAGCTATGCAGAGTCCAAATGTGAATAATCATTTAATTCTAGATTATTTACTATCCTTGTATTTTAAAATCATCCTACATAACATGTTAAAAGTATACTTTACATATCTATTATTTAATGACCCACACTGCTGTATCCTAGTCTCCTGTTATTATACAAGCAAACCACCCACCGAGTTTTCTCTGTGTAGCTGAAGGCCCAGAGCAAGCTCCTGAGACTATAACTGTCTACAAATATGAGTCTTTTTCAGGGCGAAGGAAATGACAACAGAGAGAGTTAGCAGTTTTAACTTAAACTGCATTTTAGTTGAGGCCTGTGCGTAAGACTGTTTTAGAATTGATGCTTTGTAAAATTCATAATGAACAAGGGTTAAAAAATTTATTAATAGACTGGTTATTTTATAGGTAAAATTTCTAATGGAAAAAATATACATCCAACAGAAAACCCAAAATTGTATTATATATGTCCTATATGTCCTTGTAGTTTGAATGTAGACTTTATTTCTTGCCTCTGATTTAATGGTCTTTTTTTTATCCCTGCTTTATTACTTTGTTATTGTGAACTGCTTTGCATCAATTCAATACCAGTTTGAAAAACTGTTGTTGTAAAGTATGTAATACTGGTACTAATTTTGTAAAATCTCCAAATGCCCTCTCCATCCCTCTTGTTTGTTCTTTATTTCTTTCCTTCCTTCCATGTTTGCTTTGGCTTACAAACTAGTGCCTGCCTAGTGAGTTAGTTAAAATGGCAACATTAATTTTTATGCGTGGAAGCACATCAGCTACACCGGGAGGGAAGGGGGTGGTGAGGAGGAAGGAGTCAGGTGGAACAAAACAACTGAGCATGTATATTGCACCAAGCTGTGCTGTCACAAGAAAATGCTCTGGCAATCATAAAGTAACATAATCTTTTTATCAAAGATGCCAGTGAACAAAGGGTTGTAATGATTTTCATGAAAATCCTTTTTCTTGGCTTGAAAGCTTCTTCTCACCACTAGGCCATTTAGAATGTTCACCTAACCTACAGTCTACTTGTTCCTTGTTTAAAAGTTCCACTGTCAGGATAGGGATAGAGGGGCATTTAATAATAAATAGACAACAAATATGTAAGAAAACAGGCAAAATTAAAATTGTGAGAGTACCCTGTAGCACCTTTATAGTTCTTTACAGTTTCTGGGAGACAAAGTAACCTGTTCACCTTGGCCCTTCCAACAGTTTTCCATGGTCATGCTATTCCAGAAGTGTTGTCTGTCCCACCTTTGCTGGTTGGCATTCCATCATGGTGAGATCCCCTGAGAGTTTGACAAGTAAGCAGGATTGGGTCCTGGAGACAGTGCATTCTTTGAAGCTAAAAATCTTGGGTGTAAGCCTGATGTCAAAAGTTACTATGTGTGAGAATATGAACTAATCACTCTGATTCATGGTTTTTGATCTGTAATTCACATTTTTAATCATAAAATTACCTTTCCAACTTCCCAACAGGATTTTAAAGGCTATCAATAATAATAATAAAAATAATAACAATAATAGTAAGTTTGTTTACCATGGCAATTTATCAGTCCTAAAGCACCAGCCAGCACAAGCATGGTTCTTTGCATTACTCTAGCCAACATTGCCCAATGTCTCTGTGGCTTCACATATAAGGCTGGGAATATGCCTGCTAGAATAACAGCTCGTCTAAGGCAGGGACTGTATTTTACTAATCCTCAGCACTGCTCATCTAGCTCATTACCAGGCATTTAATAAATGATCAATAATGTTTGCTTAATAAACAGCTAAACAAATATGGTAGGCAACCATCTGAGAGGCAAGTTAATTTTGCATTTTATAATCTCTAGAGGTATAATTAGTCTAATGAAGGGATGCTATAGGAAGACAGATATAAGAAAGGTAAAAATTAAATCCAAAAATGCAATAGGATATCTTGCTACCTTTGAATTTTCTTAGCAGAGGTTATTGTATTCATCAGGAAAAACGAGGTGATGCTGCAATAACAAACAATACCAAAGTTCAAGGGCTCCAAACAATATCATTCATGCTCTATATCCATCATGGGTTGGAATGGATACTTTGACCATTTGAATCACCCAGGCTGATGGAACAACCATTATCTTGAATGTTGCTAGTCATCAGAGTTGAGGGAAAATGAATGTCCTGCGGAGGTTTTTGGGTGGATAATTAAATGCTGCAGCCTCTGAGCTTTTCCACTCACAACTCACTGGCCAAAATTAGACATTTGTACCCAAACATGAGGAGATCAGGAGATACAGTCCTAAACTGTACCCAGAAAATAACAATATTAACGACCACTATACCCAACCACTTACTAGGATGTTGTAAAGAGAATTGAACAGAAGTACTACAAGGGAGACTGAACTATGAGAGGTCAATCTGTAATTGGATGATTCTGTAGATGTACTTATTTTCCCAACCCCTATGCAATGTCTGCAAGCTTTATTTTCATTTAAAAATTTAGTATTCATTACACTTGTACTATGACTTCTTCTAGGCCAGTAAGTTCTAAATACACCTATGTCCAATGGCTTTTTATAATTATTAATTCTATTTCAATTGACTTGTATTTGTGTCTGTCACCCTTTTCTGGGTGGCTTGCTGTAATTGTTATATTCTACCATGTTCCCACAGTTTTCAATATAGAAATGTCCACCAGTTCTTCCAAAATTTATTTTCTCTTTCAAAGAAGCACACTTTAGGGCAATTTCTCAGTGTAAGATAACTTCTCAGTGGCCATATGAGAAATATTTTTTGGAAGACTAGAATATACTTTTAAGAGGGGTTCATATTATGTGGACACTGACTATGAAGGAAAACTGAAATTCCAGGCAACATCATGGGAAAGTACAGCCTTCTTCTAAGATGGTAACCTAGGGAGCCATTCTCCTAACAGATTGCTATTTGTGGTGCCATATCCTGACTTTCTAATATACCTTGCATCAGCACGGGTCTGTCTGTACACAATGAGCAGAGACAGATTTCTGTGGCTTGAGTAGTTGTTTTACAAAGGTAAAGCTAAAGTAAAGAAACCTACTGCCTCAGGTAGAATAGAAATCCCATGATCAATGCATAGAATCTGGTGTTCTGGTAAATATGTAGTTCTTCTTCTGCACTGTTTTTTTTTGATGATTGTGTGTGTGTGTGTGTGTGTGTGTGTTGGGGGTGAATTGATTATGAAAAACCCATGACTAAAATCACGTCTCAAACTCTTCTTCTGAAAATATTGTTAGATGTTATGGTGTTTAAAGGAAAAGCAGAGGACACAGTGGCACACAGTGGTAAATGCATTTTATAAGAATCCTCACAGATAACAAATATGGTCACAGTGGCAGTTAAATCCCTCCTCCTAAGCGTATCTCAACATACGGTGACTCTCATTGTGTTATTTTGCCTATAATGTTGTGATTATCTGGGCTTGTGACAGTGGAGTAATTACAGGGTTCTACCCTCCCATTTTTGTTCACTGGTCTCTTAGTGAGAAAACTTAACAGTCATTTGTCTAGGCTACTCTGAATGAGAAGCAAGTCTTCTCCTCTCTCTTGCTGAATGATAATGAGGCAATGAGTGTGTTCCCCTTGGAAAGATGTGCTGACCTGTCCATGTTGGAAGCTCGACGTGTTTAACAGTCACTGTCATGAGACTGTGGAGAAAGTAGGGCAAGACAGTATCTATGGGGTGACTAAAAATACACAAATGCCAAGGATGTACACCGGAATTTGGAGAGTTCTCTTAAGTGACTGTCATGTGAAGAAGGAATGTGACAGAACTGCCATCTCATCATAAGCGAGGTATGTCACAACTGATAGGTAAGGACATCACATCACTGTTAAATGGCTCTGGTTTAAAAAGAGCAGTATATTCTAGAATTTTCAAAATGGGAAAAATTAGCTTAGTCTGAAGCCAGTCTCTCTCAGTGTGTTCGTATCCATCAGCCTGAGAAAACAGAATTCTTATTTGAAATTTATCTTTGATGCAAATGAGACTCAGAAGAAACAAATGTGAAATCCTTAATAGCTCAATTTATTCATCATGAATTCTTACTCTTGATGTGTGACTTCATTTTGCCAAATTGTGTGGTTGGGGAATTATAATATAATTGATAAATTCAGGCCAATTGTGACTGAGGAGAAAGCAGGATATGGCAGTAAAACCATCACAAATACTCAATTCAGAATGTGGAGATCCAGATATAAATGCCTAGCTGTGAAGTTTAACATACTTTATAGTCATACACAAATAACTTTGAAGGCTGAGCTTTCTTTTCATTTTATTTTTTTAAAGTCCCGCACATCCATTAAAACTGTTACTATAAAGATCATGTAAGTTATATAGTGTAAGCATATCCATGTGCACTTAGCTCATGATATAAAATGCGAGGATTCTGTATAACTAAAAAGTGCCATGCTTACTTTTTCATATTTTATTTGATAGTTTTGCCTTATGCCTTATTTGTTGGTTCCCTCAGAAAAGCCCCAAAGATCCTAAAACATACTTGGAATTATCTTGGGTTTTATGAACTTAATGAATACTTTGATAATTGTGAAGATATAAAATTAACACAATAGACTATGTTTTCATATCTTTCAGAAAGTGGATTTTGAATCTGGAAGACAGTACTACTGGTAGAGGAATAGGTCCTCTCAGAACTCAGATCCCTTTTAGCACAAGAATTATCGACCCACAAGATGTATAGTGTTTCCTTAGTTTATTATATCCAGACCACTGCCACACAGGCATGCTTAGGCTTTGTGTGTTGGAGAGTTCAATACAGAACACTGATATAAGCCCACTCCAAAGGTAAACGTAATCATTACATCACGATTCTTGTTTCTGTATCTCCCCAGCGCCCTTCAGAGTATCCTGTTGTAATAATCCACATTGCACATACACATAATTGAATTCAGGTCACAATTCAAGCAAAAACTTCTCTGGAATACTAACTCACAAGCATCACTCTACAGGAGAGTATTCTGCACAGAGGATACAGAGATGCCGAGGTTCAGCCCATGTGACATACAGTGCTTCTGAATACCAATGGTGTTTGCTAGTGAAAGACCTTCTTCAGATGGAAGCCCAACTTTTCACATATAAGAATCCTTACAATAAAACCAGAGGCTCAGAACTACAAATATGTTGATATGCAATTAATTCTGGTGGCATACAGTTAGGAAATAAGTTTCTTTGTGGTTCAGCAACATAATCACATGTGGGGCATTGCCTATAAATCACAGGCATTTCTTGTTCTTTCTAATTGGTGAACTAACCTATTACCAGGTTTCTTAAATGTTACATGATCTAGATATGTGAGCAGAGGTATCAATTATATTAGGAACTCCTGAAATTTGCATAAAAAGGACAGAGCAAAATATCTGCCTGGAGGTTGCTGTGCTGTATTACATTTCAAACAAAAAGGAGACATTTGCTTTAGTAATCTCTAGCTCCCGTCCATAAAAGCCTTGAACTGTATAGGCTACAGGGTGTCATACTCAAGTGTTGTCAGCATTGAACAAAAGTCTTAAGCACAATAAATCAGAGCAACCAATACAGCAGTAAGTAGAGTTTTAAACAACAGCTCATGAGTTGAGCAGGGCCTTTTGAGATACATATTTTGAAATAAAAAAAGGTTAAACTTTGTGAACATTGAATACAAAGTCTTTAAATGAATGTTATATGAATTTGAGAGGCGAAGGAAAAAAACATTTGAGAAGGCTGATTAACTGAACCCCTCTTCATTGTGCATGCCAGCAATGTTGGAAATATATTTATCAATACACCTTTTAGTCACACAAAATGGACAGCATCTAATCCAAGGAAGAGAATCAGGTATGCACAAAGGCACTGTTGAATGTCTTCTGACGATAGTTTGGTGAGTGAAATGTAAAGCCAGGATTTACAAATATTACACAAGTGAACACTGTTACTGCACTCAGGCTGAAAAATCCTGTTCAAATCCAATAAGTGGTTTAAGATGTGCAAATAGAGCCTTCTGCAGGGAGTCAGGCATTAGAAGCCACCTGGAGCATGTGCTAGAGATTGTATCCATCAATACAGCAGCTGGGCTGAAATTATAAAGAGAGCTGCTTTTCATCACGCTTGTTTTAATGCATACATTTCTCCTGTCACTGGCACCCCAGGAAAACTACTAAGCACAAAAATGAATGGTGCCCATTACCTGATATTCATACTTGTGACAACAGAGGAAAGAATCACAACACAACAGTAAGCAAAACTTGATATCCAAATTATTTTTAAGTTGCTGCAGTAGGAGAAAATCTTGGAAACCAATGGGCAATATTTTAATATGAGAAGTGGGGAGGGAAGCAAAACCATTTCATATCTGATTACAAATTTCCTTATCCTGATATGATATGGACAGAATCTATGATTATTTTCAAAGTAGGATCACATTTTAAAATATATTTTGTACTAAAAGAGGAAATGATGTCCTCTCTAATATGAGACTTATGTAAAATGCTGGTTAGGGAAAATATTAGGAGACTGTGGTTGGATCCAACCCATTCCAATATTAGAGACAGAGACCACATTCCCTGCGGGGTTCTGTAACTGGGCTGATGGACTGATATTCAGACATTTCTGGCATTTTATGTGGCTCATAACTGAATGGCAAATGCCAGCTAATTGGGCTTTCATGATGATGGTACAATCCATATAATACACTATTATACTGATGCCTTTGGAACAACATGAAAACAGCTTCAATAAGAGCTGAGTGTTAAAAAGACAAAAAACAAAAAATATCTTTGGTAACAAAAAGGAGATCAGTGGTTGCTTCAAATCTGGAGTGAGGATGAATTTGACTGGAAAGAGGCATGAGGGAGATTTTTGGGGTAATGGAAATGGGCTCTATCTTTGTTGTGACAGTGGTTACACACATGTACATATTTACCAAAGCTCACTGGATTGTGCAATTAAAATGGATGTATTTCATGGTATGTAAATTATACATCAATAAAGGTGATTTTTTTAAAAAGCCTAGGTATCAGAAATATCATTTTAGTATGTTGCAGTCTGAAAACAGAAGTGATATTTTACATAATCAACCTCAATTTTCTCCTCTCCTTTTAATTTGTTGAATATTTGCACATTCACACTTCCCTGTATAAGAGGAGTTATCAAATTTGTTGAGATTGTTGGCTTTTACTCAAGAGTGAATTTGCCTTTCAGAAGGAAACTTTCCACATGGGGGATGGGTTGAGGTGAGTTAATCAAGAAAACAGGTCCTGACTTGTTGCTTAAGACTCTAGGTTAAATGATATGATTTTTTTTCCCCAGCACAAAGTAATGTATGGTTCACAGAGGAGGCTGGTGTGACAGTTCACGGAAAAGCATATCTTTAAATTCAATGGAACGAATACTGAGCTGGGAATATTAAGAGGCCTACAAATCTTCCTAAACCACTTCTATTAATGTTTTCAACTCTGGGTCACTTAGCCTTCCAAAGCCTCAATGTCTTTGTCTGTAACTTAAAAAGGCTGTGCCCAAGCTGTAGTTTTCATGCTAATTTAATTTTAATAATCTTATTTTAAACAATATATTTTACAGAACCACAATAAATAAAATAAGAGTAGAGTTATTCTGGGTGAATTGGGAGTGGGGCCCTGCAACTTTGCACATTAGAGTAATACTACATTGAAAATTTTTTGCATAAAACTTTGTACCTATATCATATAGATAAATATATATTTTACCAAGTTGCTTTCTAAAAAGTTCTACCCATTCATTCCCACCACCAATAGATAACATTCTTTAGGTCACTAAGTGGTGAACAGGTATGCTACATATTTTGGTCATGCCTAGCCTTGGATCATCTTTAAATCTTACTTTTTTGAGCTTGGATTTCAGTTTAGAAACCTTTGAGATGATTCATATTTCCTACATGTAGGTCAAATACTTCAGAGACAAAAAAGGTCTTGGGATACACCTTCAATCAAAACAAAGTACCTTGGAAATTTTCCTATTCATTCACACATTTATTGAGAATCAACTATGTGCCAGGCCTTTGCACTAGGTTATGGAGATACAAATTTAGGTTCAACTTGGTCCATTGCCATTAAAAAGTTCATAGTCTAGTGGTAGGATCAAAAAGGTACATTCTATTAAGACCAAGGTGTCTTGGTAGCTCAGACGAGAATCCAGGGAACAGTTCTGCCTAAGGCAGTTTGGAGTAGCCGTCATACAGAAAATAACAATTGGTTTGCGGTTTTAATATTTAACCAGATGGATTCTGGAGAGAGGGATTGGGTATGGTGGGCACAATATTCCATTAGAGGCACTAACATATGTGGAAAAGTCAGGAGTCATAAAAGTTCACAGCATGGTTGAAGATAGGTGCTAACCTCATGAGGCTCAGTATGTGGCCGCCTTGTCCTTGTAATGAATTGGGAAGAATGCGTCAAGCCACACATTGTCTGATAGACCTACCGAAAGTTAATGAAAACACATCTTACTTTTCCTTTACGGTCCATTTTCTAGGATTTTCCCTTAAAATTCTGAAACTCCTTTTACATAAAAAAGATGAAAAAAGAATGCATAAATCTAATTTTTTTTAGTCTTCCTAAACTACACTTTAAAGGTCTTTGAAACACTTTCAGAAAATAGATAATAGTTTGCACTCTATTTAATCCCACATATAGATCACTTTAAGAATCTCTTTAATCAAATTTTTCTGAAAATTCAAAATGTTAACACAAGTTAAATATTTTAAAAGTGTTAAATATTTAGAGACAGACCATTGGAAAAGCCTTCGTTTGATTCTTATGGTTCGAATTCATATTTGACTTTAAATAATATGATTGGATATTTAATTTCTATGAATCAAAGACCCTGGAGTATTTGTAGATTTGTCTTGTCAATACCAAATTAGAGATAGACACAAGTAGAGCCCAGGCTCAGAGAGAAGAGAGCTAAAACTTGGGACTTACCTTGGGATCATGTGAATTTTTAAAATCTGTTTCCTTGAAATTTAACCATTCCATAATGAAAATCTATCATAATATGATTAGCCTTTAAGGTTCATTTGAGCCTTCTAATACTATAGATAGAAAAAATAAATTCTACTATGCTCACAATACACAAATCAAAAAATCACAAATTCCTTCAAATCATGGATTTCCTAACTCCTTGCCTACCTCTTCAAGGCTAGTTATAAATTAACTTTACAGTGAACAAATTCCAGCATGTGAATTTCAGCTACCGTATTTCAGAAAGTGGGCTGCAGAAGCAGGAATTAAGCATAAGGTCCTAGCGACTCACCCTCTTGATTTAACAATGGAGGAGTTTGAGCACAGGTTGAGCAAAATGAGCGTTTGGTCCTCCTTAAGTCATTTCCCATTGTTAGATGAAGGAGAGTAATTCCAATCATTTCTTTAAAGGGAGCACTATAAAAAGCTTAAGAATATTTGTTTACTTAAAATAAAATCATCAGACTTAAGAGGGGAAAAATATTGTATCCATCATCTATAGTGACTATTCACTTCAAAATTCTATTACCCCCAAAGAGAGAAATTGAAGAGAATCGTAATCTTTTGTGTTTCTGTCTTGTCTTGACTTGTTCCCCGTGATGTTCTTATTCTGTGTTATTTTTAGTTGGCAGTTAATAATGCAGATTCCCTAGCTAGGAAAATTCAGTTTTGTTTTGTTTTGTTTTGTTTTTCTTAAAAGGACAGGCTTTAAAATAGACAAATTATCTAAATATCTACTTGGTTAAAAAAAAAAAGGTGGAACAGGCTTCTGGACACTTTGGTTCAGAATTTAATTTATATTTTAAACAAACATGCTGAATTTCTGTAGTGGAAATTTGCCATTTGGTTTCTTAAATCAGTTACAGTTTAAGCCATTGATTCATGAATCATTCAAAAAAGTAAGCCCAAGTTACCAGCATATGACAGCAAGAGCTGGATTCTCAGAAGAAATGGAACCATGGCTTGTTTATCTTGGAGAGCATTCTTGTCATAATTTTTACTGTGCACATATATTTTGTTGGCAATTTTGTCTGTTTTCCCTATTCTCAGGTAGAATAAACCAAGGGGGGGAAAAAAAAAAAACAGAGAAAAAGACAAAAGCACTGCTAGCTGGTCCTGGTAAAGTTATTAAAGGATTGATGTCCTCTCCAGTGGAGGAGCAGACTCGCTTTCTTTCAGTACAAGGGATGGGGAGAGTACATGACGAGTTCCTGGGCAGGAAGGGGAGAAAAGCATTCACCATAATGTTATACCACCACCCACTGAGTGCCCCAAACCAGCAAGTGCTTTTCCCATTAACTGTGTGAGTGACTGGCCTAGCCTACTTGAATAAGATGCTGAGGAGGGTAACCAAACCAGAAGTGAGCAACTGGACATGGCATGGGTGCCTGAGAACACACAGAGGCCCATTTCTCTAGGTTCAGCTCCAAAGATGGAAGCCACTGTAGGGAGATAGTCAGAGCAAATGACACCTCAACCTATCGCTCAAGTGCAAGGGATTAGAGAAAACCCACAAGCTCTGAAACTGATAAAAGATAGCTACCGGGACTTCCCTGGTAGTCTAATGGTAAAGAATCTGCCTTACAATGCAGGGGATATGGGTTTGATCCCTGGTCAGGGAACTAAGATCCCACATGCCACAGGGCAGCTAAGCCCGTGCGCCACAACTACAGAGCCCATGCACCCTGGAGCCTGTGCACCACAACTAAAGAAGAGAAAAAAAAGCAAAATCCATACACCACAACAAGAAGAGAGAAGCCCACACACCACAACAAAGAGCCCGTGCACCGCAACGAAAAGATCCTGGATGCCTCAACAAAGATCACCACGTGCCGCAACTAAGACCCAACACAGCCAAAAATAAATAAAATAAATAAATAAAATAAATCTTTAAAAAAAGAAAAGATAGCTACCCATGGATGCTATAATAAATCTGTAAGTCTGGCTTCCAAGATCATTAAAACTATGACTGTTGATAAAATAGTTTAGGGGGGTTGGGGGGAGACTATGGAGAGTCATTTGAATCACTTTGCTTTCATGAAGCTCTGGGCTGCTTCCCACACTTGAGAGGGAGCATGCTCAAATGAAGGTAGAAATGGCTGCTGTCTCACTTGAAAGATAAGAGTGTGAAACAGATCCCAGGGTGGGAAAAGACAGAGGTAATACATAAAAACTGTAAGGTAGAAAAACATTCTGGCTTAACTGTGTGAGGACTGAGGTTCAGATCCCGTTTTGGTATAAAGATGGTGATTGAATCTTTCTGAGTCTGTAAAATGGGGACACATAACACTGTCTTCATAACAACATTAGAGGTCTATGAGAAATAATGTGAGTGAATATGCTTTATGAAGAGTTATATGAAATGCGTTGTAAAGTGCACCCCTCAAGTCTGAACACATGAGTTTGAGTTACTTCTGGAGACACTGGTCTCTCAGTTCTGCCATTTAATGTTTAGGCAAATTAGTCAAAGTACTTATAAATTCCTTGGGTTCTTCTTCATCCTTCTCAGGCGTATTTTGTTTATGTTTAATTTGATGTTACTTGTTAATTCCTTTAAACTTTTGGGAAAACTAAAAACTTCAACATTCAACAAACTCCTACTATGTGCAAGACTGTATGCCAGGTGCTGGGAACTTTTAAAAATTATTTTAAAATTGTCCATATTCTGTCAAAATATTTAGTTTTTTGTATTTCTGGGAGAAAACAATACATATTTAAAGGCTGCTACAAGTTTCTTTTTCCCTCTTTTTTTTGGAAACAAACCATTGAAGCATAATTTAGAAAACAAAAACAGAAGACAAAACTCTGTTACAATCTTATTACTTTGACCAAAAATTTAAAAAATTTTTTTCAAGATTACTGCTGCCAAGTGTTTTATATGTCGGGGACCTAATTTATAAATGCTTTATTTACTTTGTTTCTCTACTCACTTATACAGATAGAATCAATACAGAATTCACTTATTGCAAGCTGTGTAAGGTTCTAACAAGACTTAGTTCCTATATGGATTTTTCTTCATCACTAAATGTATTCTCATTTTCAAAAGCTTTACGACGACAAAACAAAGAAGCTACACAATACTTACATGGGGTGATACTATTTTTTCAGTTTTAAAGAAACTGCTCCCATTTTTCTTTTATTTCAAGTTTACCTACAGCTAAGTATTTTCCTATTCAGTTGAAATGAGGGGTAGTTATCACCTCAATTTAAGACCAGCTGAAATCATCCTCCCACTCCTGAACAGTGTCCGCAATCTGAGGGAGAATGACAAACCGTCGATCTCAGTTCTACTTGCCAAATATGAATTTTCAACAGATTCTACTAAGAAAACATTGTGACACCATTACGTGTCTGCATTTCATTTCTAGGAAAGATCAGACTTTTTTTGCCCATGTGGAAGATAGAGTGACATTATAATAATTAGAGTGAGTGATCCGAGAGGCAACATAACAGTGAGTCCAAGTGTAGCTCTAGAGTCAGATTCACAGATGTGAGTTCTGATTCCAATGGTTCTAACACTCACTAGTCATGGGACTTTGCCAAGTCAACGACTGCCCCCCCCAAACCATGTCTTGGTTTCCCTGTCTGTGAAATACAGATAATTATTCTATGAGGATGGATGTTTAAGGATTACGTGAGACAAAGCATGTAAACTCATCGAAGGACGCATGGTTAGTAAGCACTCAATGAATATGAGCTATTATCATCATTAATTGAGACTAACCTGTGATATTCCAATTCTATTCTTGATCTTCTCTCTAGTAATTGCATCATACTCTTAAACACAGGTTTGGAAAGCTGGATGTGTTAGTATATGAAGTATGTAACACATTGCTGCTTTTCTCCCTTAAAGTGATTAGAAAACTCCTGCATTGTATCATGACCAACAGCAATATGTGTGCATATTACAAAGAAGTAAATGTCAACAAAATGTGTCCTACAAACATCTTCTTTAGCTGTGTCTTTTCTGAAGGCAGAGAGAGGAAAAGAAGAGATAAAGGAACAGCCTGGTTACTTGACTGACCCAAACAGCTTGTGGAACCAGAGCTAAAGCCCTTTTAAACATTGAGTAAGGCCTCTTCTCCTAGACAATAACCTCAGTGCAGTGGTTCTGCTCCTTGGGCTTTGTACTGAGTAGGCTTAGCCATACCTGCCAAGATTATTGTCCTGGACCATGGTTTCCCAACCTTGGCACTACTGACATTTTGGTCTGAAGAATTCTTTGTTGCAGGTGACTGTCCTCTGCACTGTAACACACTCAGCAGCATCCCTGGCCTCTATGTATGAGATTCCAGTAGCATCTCCCTGTGCCTCTAGGTTGAGAAAACCAAAAATGTCTCCATAAGTTGACAAATGTTCCTGAAGGGCTCAGTCACCCCTAGTTGAAAACCACTGCTCTGGAACACGCGAAGTGGGACTTGTGCAGGCTCCCCCCACCAGTTCTTCTGCTTAAGAATTCATTAGAAAAATAAGCCATCACTGAATTCACTTATCAATAAGCCATTCTCATTCCCAAATCACTCGCCTATCTGCCCTTTTTTAATTTAGGCATTCATTCATTATTCTTCACTTAAAAAAAATTATTGAAATCATACCCTGTGCCACCATCTTAGTTTGGGCCCTGTAATTCTTGCCTGCACTTCCTGCATCGTTTCCTCACTGATGTCTCTGCCTTTACACAGCCCTCATCCAGTCCTCGGACCATGTCTCCATCCGAGTTATCGAATGACTTCCTAAAACCCAAATCTGATCTCACCGCCACTCTTCTTAAAATCCCTGCTGCTTCAGGATGAAGTCCAAAAATTTAAGCCTAGCACACAAACGTTCATGATCTGGTACCTGACAGCATGATGCTCTACTGAACACAAGTTCCCAAATATACATGATCTTTTTTTTTTTTTTTGACATTTTGAATTTTATTTTATTTATTTATTTTTTATACAGCAGGTTCTTATTAGTCAATCCCAATCTCCCAATTAATATACATGATCTTTTAAACGTTCATGCTTTTGCACGTCTACTAGCAATGCTCTTCACCTTAACCACTTGAATTAATTCTGATTGCTCTTTCAATGGTCCACTCTGTCGTCCTTTGCTCTGGAAAATCTCCTTCACTCCCTGGGTAGCATCAGAGAATTTCCCCATTCCACTGACCATATTATATTAAAACACGTCACAGTCTATTATAATTGTTTATACTTCTCTTTTTCTGCTGGAATGTAAGTTCTGTTATTATCATACAAAACCTGGTTCAAAGTTAGTAAATAAAATAAAATTTAATTAAATCCAATTACAAAGAACAGTTGGGAAATCCACTAAAACTAGTGTTCTCCTATTGTATTGCCTCATTTATTTCATATCACTTACCATTATGGTAAATTACAAACTGTTTTTGTTTATTCACTCATTTATTGTCCACTTCCACCCTCCAGTACCACTAGGATATGTTATATGAGAGTAAAGAACATTTTCTATGTTGTTGATGTTGTTTATCAGCACCTACAGTGGTGCTGGGAAGATAGTAAAAACTCAAAAAAATTGCTGAATAAATAAATACAAAAGGTGGGCTGAAAAGTAGAAGCTAGTTAATAAAACCAAGAATGACTGGTCACAGATGTAGGAAGGGAAGTGAGAGAATATATTCAAATAAAAAATAAAATATTTTATTAATGTGTCATACTTTATTTGAAAAATAAATACATATATTTTGAGAAAGCATACAACAACAACAATAAACTTAAACCTAGACAGAAGAAATAGAAAGGGCTTCCAGTTTTTTCTGCTACCTATAGGAAACAGACTTGGCAGCTGCTGTTACAAATGAAAAGAAAAATTTTCATGCACAGGGTTCATGTTCTCATGATTGATGGACATTTCCTTTTGAAAATATGCCTATTTATAATCACAAATAAAATTCCTGTTGTCTAATGAACAACAGACTATGAGTCTTATGGATTTGCCTCCAAGAGTTAAATAACCTCCTAATTCCACTTGACAGTAAGGATAAAGCTACTGTTCTACTGTGATAGATAATCCTCTGCATGGGGTGGTGGGACTGGGGGAGCAACAAGGAGGCAGGGGAGAGGGGACATCCATCTTGCTAAGCAATTTATGAATTGAACCCTAAATCCTTAATGTACTAGATGGTGAGTCAGTGTGCTAATGCATACTTGATTGAATTTGGTTTAAAATGCTAAGTTAAAGTGTGCAGGTGTCTTGAGCAGGTGCACAGTGTTCTGCTAATAAACAGAAGACATTAAACCTGAGGCAAGGCTTATTTTGCTGCATTATAGAAATTTCACAGACCTATAGAAAATACATGAAATATTGCTTTAGGGAGGGCTTTTCATTCAGTATCTCTTCAAACCCTGTAAATCAAGAAAACAATGTGCTAGTTCAAATTTGTTCCATGAGGTTATTTCCTTAAACATTTAAAATGAAATATAATGATAATTCCCCCCTCTATTAGAGTATCATTGTATTTACACAAGTGGGTGTGAAAAATACTGTACTTGAAACCTCTATATATATATATATATATATATATATATATATATATATAAAATCATATCATGCTGTATTTTTTCTGAAACACTTCTGAGCTCAGTTGGAGTCCCAGTGTCATAATGAAAAATTGCTGTTAATTTTCAGCTTATGGATGTGAAGAGCTGGGAACTCAGGCTGCACTGGGAATTAGTTTGTGCAAGCTACAAAGATCCACTATTTAGGGTGTGGCAAGATTTGAAGTAGCCTTCCCATTCCAGAAAGAGGACCAACTGGCAAGGGCGTGTTTTGCTCTGGGAGTGGCAGTTTTCTATGGGAAATGATCCCATATGAGAGACGCATGTGAAAAAATCTGGCATATTTTCCATCTCGCCCCAAACAGGTTTAAATAAGATGTCATTCAATAACTTTTTCACACAAAATGCTTTAGTTTGGACATCTACACTTATGGTGTTTATTAAAGTATCACTACAGGAGCAACAGCAAGTTTCATTATTTATTGTCCATCATGGAGCTAATTCATTGCCATATATTAGGCACTAGAATTTAAATAGTGATACTGTTTATTATTATAGACTAACTTCTTTGGTTCCTATAGTTCATGTCATAATCTATTGCATGTAGGTTAGAACATGTAATAACCTACTGTGTATTCTATGTTAGATATTAATATGTTACATTTATCTAATACTTTTTTTGAATATTGATTACATGAAGGTGGAGAATTTCCTGTTCACCATATAGAAGTGATTTTCCTATGTGCCACAACTAGATTGGAAAACAATTATTCAGCTGAAACCTAAACAAGGTTCATAAGCAAGGTTTATAATGCCCCCAACATTGTGCTTTCAAGATGGAAACAAAATTTTTCTCTATTCTTTTCTTATCCACCTGACATAGCCCTAGATGAAAAGACAACCCAAAGTTGGTCCCACACTTCCTAATGAAACACAAAACAAATACCAAGTTCTAAACCTTGGTAAATATTACTGAACATCTCAAATGTTATCATACACTAAAACGTTTTTATCTAAACATCATCATATTAATCATTAATCATACTCCAGCTTTATTTAGATATTATTAAAATATAATATATATACATTTAAGGTATGCAATGTGATGATTTGATTCACATATTGTATATTGCAAAATGACTACCACAATAAAGTTAGCTAATATCTCTATCTTCTCTATCTCTATTTTCTTTGGGGTTGGTAACATTTAAGATCTATTCTCTCAAAAACTTCCAAGTATATAATACAGTATTGTATTGTATTATATTGTATTGGATCTATTCAGCGGGAGGAGGCAAGTTATTTCTTTCATCTAACCTGGTTTCTCATGCTACACCTTAGAGCTATTGTTTTCCTTGTTCCTGAGGATGCGAGAGCGGAGAGAGAGCGCTCTGTATCAAATATCTTGATCTTCATGGACTTGGAACTGTTAAAAATTTTAGAAGGTGCTCAGGGTCAGAATTTTGTGCATGTTTTGCTTTCTTTTTAATTCCTTTGGTGCTTTAAATTCATGTAATACATTTTAGTGATTTAAAGTAGGATTAGCCTAGAGTGATTTTGCACTAAAAGAGGTACTGTCCTGTCAGAAACCTACTCATACTATCTGTATTTATTTTCCCCAACAGAAAACCATCCAGTAAACTGTAGGGTTTTTTTTTTTTTTTTTTTTTTTTTTTTTACTTTTCACTCTGTGCTTTTAGTAACTAAACTCACTATAATGTGCATAACTCAAAGGTCTTTGTTCATTAGTTTTTCATCTTTTTACTGATGGTCCTGCAACAAATCATGCAGAGCGTCAGGGTTCAGAATCACTTAAAGATGTTTAAATGCAATACTTGATCAGTTGTTTGTGAGATATGGCACCGTTTTTTTTTCAAACATTAGTTTATAGTGAAGGTCAGTATGCAAAACCAGAATTAGTAATCTTCACCAAGGAATCAGCAGTCTATAAAGCTCTTCAAAATTTTCATCCCATATTTTTCAGATGCACATAATTTGAGATAAAATTTACCTAGTTCAGTTTTATTCTAATGCAGTGATTCTTAAACTTCAACATGCATCAGAATCACTTAGGGGATTTACTAATCCAGATTACAGTGTCCCACCCAAGAGTTTCTACTTCAGTAGATCTGAGATGATGGGTTGGTATTTTTAACAAGTTTCCAGGTGATGCTAAAGCAGTTCCCAGTCCAGGACTGCACTCTGAGAACCAAAGTTCAGCATTTCCCTAATAGAAAGCACTAAAATGATTTGAAGAGTTAATGCAACGATCAAGTGTTCCTCAAGAAAGAATTCCTGGATTATTCCAAGAAAGCAGTCAGTCTCCTCTCCCATTAGTTCCAGAGCCAGCACTTACACAGAGCTTTGCAAATTTTTCTCTGCTTGTCTATTTTCTTAACTTGACTTACATTCCTTGAGGACAAGAACTGTGTTTTGTTCATGATAATATTCTCAAGATACATTGAATTTCAACAGAGCATAATGTGTATCGAGTTTATTGGTATATATTAAAGGGAAGTAAAATGAGGGCAGATTTTTCTCTAACACTTTGCTTAGACA
Organism: Balaenoptera acutorostrata; assembly: GCF_949987535.1. Classification (NCBI taxonomy): domain Eukaryota; kingdom Metazoa; phylum Chordata; class Mammalia; order Artiodactyla; family Balaenopteridae; genus Balaenoptera; species Balaenoptera acutorostrata. The sequence goes on from NC_080080.1 coordinate 43,914,047, forward strand.
ACATTTTACCACTTGGTATTGTCATTTGAATGTTAAAAATGATCTTAAAAAGTATGATGTGAATCCAGAAAAGTAAAAGAAAAAATGCTAAATCAAATCTGATATCACTTAATATCTTGAAAGAACCCGGGATGGGGGTTGGGAACCCGACTGCAGTATGAAGAAAGTTAGCTAATCTAAGAGTGGCCTGCCAACTTCTTTAAATGAAAAGGAGAATTTAGTGAGGTGTAACTATACTGTAGACCCAAAGCCAGGGACCACTTCATGCGAAGCTCTGCTTTTTCTGATCTTGAGGGTAATGTCCCCAGATGTCTGCATCTCCTGCTTTTACACTGGCCACACCCTCTGGTTGGGAAACAGGCCCGACTATCTGAGAAAGCAATTCTAAGAATTTGTTTGGAAAAGAAACACCAAGTTATTTGGAATGGAATAAATGGTTTCTTGAGTGGATTTGTTTAACCTTGGGAAAAATTTAAACTTAAATGGAACTAAGATGAACCAAATCAAACTCATAAGTTCAATACTTTGAGATGTAAGAAATGATGTATGCATTTTTGAGATCTTAAGAACTTGTCATATTTAAGATAATTTAGTCTAGTGACTTATCTAACATATTTCAATTTAAACATGTGATTGAGTGATGGATTTTGCTTGCTGTTTTTATCTGAAAGTTATGAGCATCTGATGTATTAAGGAGTACTGTAACACAATATAACTTCAGACTCACCATATCCATAAATTAAATGTATTAGCTCTGCAAATGTTATTTACTCAGGTAAATTTTATTTGTTAATCAGAAAACTGTGAACTACTTAACAACGAAACAAAAATTTTGAATTTATAAAGGCAGCTCGAAATGTTTAAGTAAGGTGAATTATTCGTTATGAGAGCCCTCTTAACAGTGATTGTTAAGACGTAATAAGATGATACAGAATTTGAACTTAATAGACTAAGGAAGAACTAGTTTTATGAGCATATACCTTTCATAAATTCCATGCTAACTTAAAAAACTGAAGTAATTAGTAAATAATGTTTTTGTGTATAAAAGTCACCTATTAAGAATATCAAACACCTCATGCTTTTGGGGGGACAGCTACTTATGACTGTACAGGTGTAGCTGCATAGACTGCACCTATTATTGGAATTGGCTTGGTCCACTGAAAAAAGGCTAGGGACCATTTCTAACTTTTGGCCATTGGATGACTGATGTAAAGGAGAGTCAAGACTCTAATTGTAATGATGTTATACTGCCACAAAACACACAGGCATCAAGTTCATTTTGGTCCTTTTTGGCCAGGAGCTGCACTGAGTTATATCTGTTAAAGAAGATTGAGTAACTTTCTCACAGTCCTTCCACTTCTTTAGATTTTTGCTTAAAAAAAATGTTGTACTCACTGAAGGGCAGGCAGGTCACTAAACAACATGTACCCATTCTTTAAAAAAACAGCTACTATTATATTGTAACTCTTTTAAATGCATCCTTATTTCCTGCCTCATGAAATACAGAACAAAATGCCTCATTTTCAGGATCTTTCATAATCCATCTCAGCCACGCTTATGCCCCTCCACACTCCATCAAATATAGCCAAAGAGACTTGTGTGAACTTTCTCACTTTTCCAAGGGCACGTATTTATTCCCTCATCTGTGTGTGTGCTTCTGCTGCTCTCCTAACTTAGAATCCCCTTACCTACTTGATTTGCTTATTTTAATCTCACTGAATTCCCATGTTCTCTCTGAAAATTTCCCTGATTCCTGGCTCTCATTGAATTCCTCCTTCTCTGTGACATTCTAGAATATTTATCTCTATGCCACACTGTTTAGCACTGATGTGCATTTTATAAATATTGTACCACCACCATATAAACTGCAGTGGTATAATATTTACCAAAAATGTTTATTAATCCCTCTAATACCTTTGTTTGTCTCCACCCCAAGCACACACACAAATGGACACACACACACACTCTTGCAAACTAGACCTTGGACTCCAGGACCATAGAGAAGTGAGGCACAGCCAAATGTAAAGGAAAATGAATGAAGTTAATTTTTACCTTTCTAAGACACAAAGCGCACATTGCTGCATAAAGCATAGATTTGGGAAAAAGTCTAACTTAGTTTTCCTATGGCATAGAGGGGAAAAGAAGCAAAAATAAAAGCTATTCTCACTGGACTTGGAGAGGAGAGAGAATCAGAGGAAGAGAAGAGAAGAAAAGCTTAGAAAGCAGAAGCTGAAAGACAGTCTCTGGGACCTCAGAACCATGACCAAGGGGACAGGGTGTGGGTACCAATGAGTGGAGGCTTGCAGAGGGCAGCCCTGTCACCAGAATCCAGGTATGCAGAATGGCTGGCTGTACCCAAGAATCTTAGTGGACCCCAACCTGTGATCTTCCTGCTCTCGACTCCACAATGCTGGGTAAAAAGTTGCTAAATACTGTAAAGTAAAGCAATCTTAAGTATTGTAAAGTATCATAAAGTAAAAAATATCATAAATAACTTCTAACATCTACAGGAGAAGGACTTACATAAGAGGGAAAATCCATTAGTAACGTAAAATAATAAGGAAATATGAAATTGACTACATCGTTGTGAAGAGGAAGAAAAGACACAAGCTTGATAGAGTTATAGGAAGCACACTGATTACTTATCATTGCACACACCTGAGACAGTAGATTGAAAATCAACATTCTCTCTGCAATAATATCTTCAATTGCCCAATTTATGATGGCAAGTCCCCACTAACTTTGTCACCAAGTGTCCACCAGATATTTCTGAGTGTGTCCTAGGGTTCTTCTACTTGTATGCTCGGAGAAGTCTCTCTGCTTCTTCCCTGCCGCTGCCTCACCAGGTAGCTCTCTCTACAACTAATGACCCTCCTGATGAGCATAATTATTCTTTGCTGGTGACAGCAGCTGTGGGGGAGGGGGCGCCATCCTCCACTATCCCAGATCCAATTAGGCCTATCTCTAATTCACCCACATCACTGTTGACTTAACAGGACTTTACTGTTGTTTAAGGATGGTGGAAAGAGAGTTCACAGCATCACTGGTCTTTGGCTCTGTTTCCTTGTCTTTCTCTGCCCTCTACCTTCCTCCATATGGTACCCACAGTCTCAAAATAGCTTCTCTCATGTCACAGGATGGCTTCTAGTAGATTCCAGAGATATGTGCTTTCCAGTTCACATCCAAGGAGAAATAGATACCTTCTTTTTCTCGAAACATCAAACAGGAGTCCTTTGCTTTTCTCTGATCAGAGCAATTGAGATCATATGTTCTTCTCTGAACCAAACTCTATAACCAGGAGATTATGACTGATTGGTTTAAGCCAGACTTACAAACCCATTCTTGAATCAATAACTTTGACGAAGGGAGGCCACCCTAAAAGTTTAGGCCAATCAGGACTCACGCAGAGAGCTAAGGGAGGATCAAGCTCATTTCATCTGTAAGGTTCTCCTATATGGTATACATGGAAGAGAGAATAAAATGGAAGGCCATCACAATTACTCCCACACTCATCCTGATGTCTTACAGTGGGCTCTGCCCATGCCTGTCTCCCTGCCAGCCCCAGGCCAGCCTCCACATGACCAAAGACAGGCACTTAACACTGTCACAACTGGATCCAAAGAAGTTTATTTACAGAGTTTAGGCTAACCTGTACTGCTGGCTCCCTGTCTCAGAGAAAAGATTTTCTTAAAAATCCCAATGTAAGGTAAAATTTTCCAAAATTTCATGCGAATATACATGTGTTTTTAGAGATAACTTTTTTTTGGAAGACACTTTATACTCTCTGACAGATTGGCCTTTCTGTATAGTGGTGGTCAATTTATTACTCATTATAAGATTTTAAAAGTATGGAGAAGTCACACTATATATTTAGTTGTTTCATTTGTATCCAGCTAGATTTTTAGGCTTCTTAAGAACAAATTCTTCATCTTATGATTTTTTGGGTTTGGTCATGACAGGCAGTTTCATGAAATTCAACCTAATATATTTCTTTGTATTTACAAAGCAATAAACATTTGCAAAATACCATGAGCTCTTTGAGGCTAGAAACTATGTGAAACTCACCTTTGTATTTCCAGGGCCCAGGGCAACATCCGGAACGGAATGCCCAATCAATCACACAATGCTTGAGTGAATAAATGAATGAATGCCAAAGATAATTATTGATGCCATATTTTAAATCATAATAAATAAATTGATATATTTGCTATATCAAACAGACTCTGCAAATTATTCTAGGAGTGTGTGAGGTGGCCGCATTCCTGTCGCTGAGATATTATGAAATAAACCACTGTTTAGGGAATGCTTCATTAAATCTGCTGTCTGGGAAATTTAAGGTAGCTTTTGGGCAGGTGTTTATGTACATTAGTTATATACATTAGCTCATTCAGCATAAATTTATCTTTGAATATATATTGTTTCTCTATATTCAAAAATCATAAAGTGTTTCTTCTTTGAATGAATCATATACATTTGGATCAATCATTTTATGACTAAGGGTTACAACAATTTGTGTCCCTGACAGGCCCAATCATTGTCTTCTCCCTTCCTACCTGTTACACTTAATTATTATTCTGTACTGGATTTACAAGTAAATAAGTGCTATGTTTCAGGGAAAAGTTTTTTTTTTTTTTTTTTTAATTAGAAATTAGGACTTGCATTCTGCCAGACTAAATGTGTGCTTGTTGCTATTTTTTTTTTTAACACACATATCCTCCTCCAACTAAATCACTGATCTAAAATTTCATAATAGTTACTAAGTAGTTTAAAAGTTATTTCTTTGTGTACCCCTATTAGTCACATGAAATGAGTATATTATTCAAAAACTAAAACAAAAATGTCTTATTTTTTATTTATAAAATGCTTTGAAATTTATAAAACTCTTATACATATATTATTTCTTTCAAATATTGGGTTGGCCAAAATGTTCATTCAGATTTTTCTGTAAGATGTTATGGAAAACCCAAACAAACTTTTTGGCCAATCCAATATTTGAAAGATTTCCTTATAACAAATCTATTAAAGATTTCAAATATTTTAAAGATTTCCTTGCAACAAATCTATTAAGTAAAGTAGATATTATTATCTAATTTGTCAGAGGATGAAAATCTAATTCCTTATGTGACCTGTTAGTCCTACAAGAACACTTATTATGCAGTATTCTCAGAATCTAGAACATTGTCTGGCATAGAGTAAGTGGACAACTAATAAGTACTTTCAAAAATGAATTATCAAATGTTACACAGCTAGAATCAGAAGTTATACCCAAACCTGTAAATCTAATGTATATGCTACTAAATCAGACTGACTTTATCACTTTTGCCTCTTTTAACTTTAAGAGGCACATATCCAAAAAAGTTTACTTAAGATTAATCATCATTCTAGCTCATCACTATTTGAACACAGAGCTGAAACATTGACATAGGGTAAAATAAATTCCATTCAATTCCACAGTGTTCAGTGCTTACTATATAAAGGTAATATATTAAGGGCTGAAAAGATAAAGATGAGTCAGATGTCTCTGTCCTCAAGAAAAATATAGACTAACAGAGGGCAGAGATAATGTAAATGTAATTTAGCTAGTAAGTACTATGATCAAAGTGTGTTTAGGGAGCTCAGTTAAAAAGTACAGTAAGTGGAACAATGTTAACAATGTGAAATGAATAACAAAAGTGTAGTAGTCAGGGTGGGCTAGATTATACCTCAATAACAAATAGCACCAAAATCTCAGTGCTTTAAAACAGTAAATTTTATTTATTGCTCATACTACATGTTCAACACAGAAATTCTGAATTCTTCAAATTGCTTTTACTCCAGGATCCAAACTGATAGATCGTCCACCATCTTGAACATTATTGGTTGACTAGGCAGAGAGAGGGAGTTCTGGAAGCTCTCAAATCAGACATAAGTGTCATTTCTGCTCATGAATCTTTGGTCATAAATAGTCACATGGGTACATCTAAGCACAAGAGGGCCAGAAAATGCAATCCTGTCTTGTGCATGGAAGGCAGAGAACTCTAACCAACCATGCTAATGGCTACTTCAAAGACTAAAATAGGAATCAGTACATTCTAAGTAGCATTTAATGCAGTGAAGCACATGTTCTAATCTTGCATATGGCTCAAATATTTAAATTAGATATACTTCCAAAGTATGCTCCTTACTTTTAGCTCCTTAAATTATACCCTCTCACCCATGATATATAGAAAATAAAAGAAATTCACAAGGTCTGAGTGCATATAGATGCCTGTATATGGGAACTGAAGAAACTAGAGATCCCTAATGAGGTAGTTTCCCTGCCAGAACCACTGTGTTTGCAATGCCATCTTCTCGTAGCTGAAAGTCCTTTCTACCCACTGCACTAAAGGACTCCAGTTGGTTTTCTGTTCCAAAGCAGAAATAAATAAACAGTGGAGCCCAGTTATTATTTAGAGCTGTCAGTTTTTATAGCCTGAAAGTTATAGTCACTAATCAGACAATCTCCAAGGAAACAAGTAGCCAAAATTTGGAGAGCAATGAATGAGAAAGGGCTATAATGATGGCACAGCATTGTGGGCATGTGATCTCCTGTGATGCTGTTGGAGGGTAACACTTGATGCATTTTTGCTGATAATTGTCAGAGGGAGAGGAGCCTGTAGAATTTGTATATGACTCAGGCTCTCCAAACTATAGGATCTGTATTCTGAGCAAAAATAAATGTCAGATATTTCTTTTGAATGGCATTGTAGTCCAGCATACCATAGATCTAATTGCGATTGAATTCTCTTTGTTTTATTTTTCAAAAGCTGATAACTTTCTTGGTCATTAAGAATGTTCTGGACTGCTAAAGAAATAAAATTTGAATCCAAAATCGAAAATGGAAGTTCATACATTATGGATTTATTTATTATAAAGCTGACTGTATGTATATAAATCAAGAAAGATTGTTAATTTTTTTCTTTCACCTAAAAATCTCCTTATCTCGACTGTCAAGGGGAACAACATCCGTCTGCTTCTTGCACTGATAATTTTTCTAGACCTTAAATTTCTCCATTTGTTCCCAACAGAACAAGAAAGACAGGACCACTGGACTCAGCAGGGTACATGGACCCTGATTGCTCATTTTAGTTCAATATAATTCATAAGGGTACAAGACTCTGACAGCTCTAAAATTCTGCAGTTTCCAGCATGTTGATTTTGCTACTCCATATATTTAATTTTCTTTTAAAAACATATCGTATTTCTCTGAGCATTCATTTGCTTTTCAAATTATGGCTGCCTAGCTAAGGCTTGTGTACCAGGTGCCATGTAAAAGCATGTTAAAAGTAGATAAAAGCAATTTACCCTGCCCTCTAATTAGAGATGTCTCATCTTTACCACTGACAATAGCAGTATGCAGCTGTGGCAGTAGAGAGATAATAGGAGCTGGAGCAGAGAGAAATTAAAGATATGCTGGCTGGTGCAGAGCGTCACCTCTCCGTTGCTCAGCTTGGGTGGGCTTCAAAATGAATACAAATTTTTCATATTTCCTCTTCCCTGACTCTGTTCATTTATTTCACATTAATAATTAAGCTTTAAAAGCCAGGGGTATGTTGGGAGGAGGGAAGCAAGTTATAGGCTGTGTCTTTCTTAATGACTCACCATGTGAAATATATTGTTGCCTAGTTCTATAGCTGACCTATCATTTAACACCTGTTGGATACACATCACTGTACTTGATGTAATAAGGTTTAAAAAGCATGGAGAAGACACACTACTTGTCCCCTGAAGCTTGCAATCTAGAAGGATTACCCTTTATAAAGATCATATCCGATATGTTATAATCATTTGCCATGTTAAAGACAGAAGGTGGTCATCTTGGAGTATAATTTTTCAGAATAAGCTGTTTGAAATAAATAAATGTTAAAAAATCTTTAGTGAAGTGGTCAGCATGAGTGAGGGACATGGAAGGAAGGATCCTCACAGGGAAAATAGCATGATTAGAGGTAGTAAGAAGTGGAAGTGTATAAGAAATACAGAGACAAGTTTTCCTGCTGAGGAAGAAGAACTGTGACAAAGGACCTGAAAGTGTTTAGAGCAGACCAATATGGCAACATGGCAATGGAAATTTAATACCAGATCACAGAGAGTAATGTGACTAAAACTGCATTTGAGAAAAAAACATACAGGTAAGTGTATGCTGGCTAGAGAGGAGTGAGAAGATACCAGAGGTAAGTGTATATAAAATCAAATTTAAGTAGCAATTTTTGAATGTAGATTAGTATGAGAAATGATGCTACAAATGAAGAAGATACAAAGACTAAAGTATGCAATGATTAGGTATGAGCTTTGTTGAAATGTAGAGGAAGAAAAGTTAACTTAAGCAATGTGGTAGGTAGTTAAAGGAACAGTCCATAGACTTGATCAATTAGATACAATAAGGACATTGGGAATAAATTTATCAGACAAGAATAGTGACAATAAAGAAGTAAGTACAAAATATAGATTTGTGTGAGGAAATAACTAGTTCAGTGTTTGATACATTAAGTGGCATCTATAGGGAGTTGAGATGCAAGATTGAAATGATGATGAGCAGTCATGACTGGGACTGTAAATTTGGGAATTGCTTGCCTAGAGGTGGTGGTTGGACCAAAACACATGATGAGTTATTTATAGTAAGAATAGAAGTGGAAGAATGTTAATGAACAAAATCACAGGAAGTGGGAGGAAAAAACGTGTGATGGTGAAATATTAAGAACTTGAAATCAAGTAAGGGGTGACCAACAACCAGTGCCAAATGCTAGAGAAACTACAGTTTCAAAAAGAAAAGAGTTGTCCTAGAGATGAAAAAGCAAACTCAGTTTTCCTAGAAGAATAGAATTGATAAATCCCTTCAGCAATAGAAGCCAAATCAAGAGGATTAAGGAAGAACAGAGTGGTGAAGAAAAGTGGCAGTGAAGTGTTCAATCATTAAATGCAAGGAGAAAACAGACTGGTTGTAGTAGTGACTGTTAGTGTCACCAAGTTAGTAATTTAAATAAAGCTTAGGGGAATCTGAACATTTTTACATTTTTAGCATGAATTAAGTATAGAGGGATAAAATGCTAAAGGGTGGAATAAAAATTGGGATGAAAGTGAAATATATATGTGTATATATTTCATTTATATGCATGTATAACCTTGGGTAATGCACATCTAATCTGAGGAGAAAAGCCTGTTAGTTCAAAGATGGCATCAGAATTATTTTAGAAAAAATCACTTTATTTTGTTTCTTAAAATAACATATGGATCTATACTATTTCTGCAATGATATCCCTCAGAACATTGCTAGGATGCAGTAAGAGTTATACAAAAAGAGATAAAGTCTCTCTGCACAATAATTTTTCATTTACAAAGGTAGCCAAGAGGAAGAGGAGAAGGGACCCAGAAACGGAGAAGGGCTGGCCTCAGGTATGTCCCATGAGGTGGAGTTGTTGAGAATGCTGAAGAGTTGGTTAATGGGATATTCCCATTGTGAGAATGGCAGGTGGAATATCTAATATTCACCAGGAAAATGCTCAAAATGCATACAACACTTAGATGAAAGCTTCAAATTTTCTTTCATATGGATTCACAACTCTCTCTGTGGTGTGTTAAACTAACCAAGGAAAGGGGCTTTGTTTTATAACTGGGTTACACAGTGGAGAGAGACCAGAATAGCTGAAAGCTATGAGACGTGAAAGCAATGAAAGATTTAGGAGAAATGCAGAACGATGGTGTCTAGGCAAAATGTCAGTATGATCAACCCCCACACTATGAATCTCAGCAGATATTGGGAGTAGGATTTTGAGAAAAATTTTTACTCAAGTCTCAAAGAGCGAAGCAACTCAAAATATTGAATGCCTTACGTCAGCCAGTAGCTAATATTTAGGATATATATATAGCATGGATACATAGAAAATAATTTATCAATTAAAATAATGAAATGTACTATGTGTTGAATATTTACCGCTGTATTTATATTACAACCCTAAGAGTTTGACATTTAGAGTTAACTTCTGATCTTACACATTGAAAATCATTTGTTAGATTGTGTCTTTCCTACATAAATGCATATCTGAAACAAAATACCGATTTTTCAAGGATCTTATAATCATATATAAAAAGTCAGAAATTATTTATTGAAAGTATACTCCTAAATTCATTAGAGAAATATTTCAACTAGATTAATTTTGCATTAACAGTCAATGAGAGGTTACAACTGTTACTTGCAATGAGACATAAACATGCATCATTCTTTGACAGGAAATAAGTCAAAATCCAAATGATTAAAAGTGTATACATATAAAGTATATGCATGTATATGCAGATTTAACTAACAAATATATCCAGATGAGGCATTGCAAGGATCAGGTAGAATTAGCAAGAGGAGCTATGTCGAACTTCTTTCAGTTGAAAGTCATTTTTGGCTACTTCTCTCTAAGGATGGGACTAGCTCCCTTTTGGCTTTCACTTAGAATTCTGCTTGCTTTTAGGAATGTGGACCTGTTTGGAAGTGATCAGTTATAACCTCACTGAATTTCCTAGGGCTTGATTGCACCTACTCTAACTAACAAATATAATATAATCACATATTTTATTGTAACTTCTCAAAGTGAGAAAACTTATATTTTGGTTTCCTTTCTCTCATTTTCAAATCTTCATTTGGTCTACTTGATGTGACAAAAGCAGAGCTTTTTCTTCTATCATTTCACATGGACCTCATAAATGTTTCTAAGTCCACATCATATCATTCAAGAAACAAGCATTCATTGAATGATTTACTGCAAGACACCTGAGACCACCACAAGACAGATTTTTCTTCCTTGGAGCTTAAGGGAGGAGCAATTTTAAATGTAATTTTTCTTAGTTAACAATAATACACAACAGAAGTGAAATTAACAACCAATTGAACTCAACCTGGCCAAATTGTCACCCTTGCATGTTTGTAAATGCGTTGAATTATATAATTTCTTCTTTATATTATTGCACCCAAAGTATTATTATGTTAACATTGAAAGTAAATTTTAATTTTAACCATCAATGGGCATATATAGAGGTAATCTAAGTCATTCACATTTGTTTAGTTTTACCAAATATTCCTCCTTGTCCACCAATGAACTATAATCCAGAGGTTATGTCCTATTAAATTGAAAGGGAAAAAAGGAAAAAAGGATGACTACCAATTTTACAGATAAAGAAAGCAAATTAATTCACTGTTCCAGGTGACAGGATGGTATGAGAGTCAACATCAAAACCAAGAGTCTTGAAATCTAGCTTTGTGTGTGTTCTTCATGATGCCATGAGTAAGAAAGAGAATGATAATAGCTGAGAGAGAGACAGAGAAAGAGAGAAAGAAATAATTCAATACAAATGTAAGTAGAGGGAAGTGGAGGTGATCTCAAAACACTTACTAGGGAAAATGAGGGCCACAGGCAATAATTGCAAAAGTCATGGAGCCCTTGTCGTCTCCAAAGCATCACATGTGGATGCAGGAATCATATTAACAACATGCATAGTCAAGTAGAAAATGGATAGAGTAAAGCCATACCTGGGGAAACAAGGGGACACACTAGTGGATATCATGCTTAAGAGTAAGCTTAGGAAAAAGTCCCCTATAATGTTGAGGAATGGACCCTGATCTAAGGTTTTATTACAAGATTCAAAAAAGACCTAGTTTCATCATTCGGAAGGTATTGCAAATGAAGTGATCAGGTCTAAATAATCCTATCCTTGTTCAAACTGGAGCTTGTACTCCCTGATGGATTCATATACAGAATGGTTTGCAACTCACCCACCTAACATGGTTCCTGAAATTCCCACCAGTCACTCTGCCTTAAGCAGTGTGCCTCAGAAGGACTTAGAGGAGTAATACATGAATATTTAATAACCAATTTTCATGTCAGCATGGATTTTTGAAATTCAAATCAGTTGTCACATTGTTGTAGTGAAAAGAACCCAGGTTTTTGGAGCTGGACAGAACTGGGTTTGAAACTTACTTTTCTGCTACTTAACTGCTAGCGTCCTTTTGAGCAAGGTGCTCAACGTCTCTGAGACAGTGTAAAATACATATGTAAAATGGCTGGTGAACATCTGGTATATGTAGGTGCCCAAGAGGTGGTCATTTTCTTTTGTTTCCTTGAAAGTTCAAAAGAAAATCTTGAAGTAAGTTTCAGTACGAGTAGAGCAGGTAGGTAGATTCCAGAAAGGCAAAAACACTGCCTTTTATTTAATGAAATATTGAAATATCTGAACAAGGTGTCTGTCCTCCCTCTGTCAAGGTTGAATAGAAAAATTCTTGAACTGCTATTGCTGTTTTTTTTTTTTTTCTCTATCTCCTACTGCTCATGTACAAGTGGGCATCTGGATATCCTACTGGCACCTGAAATTCAGTATGTCCAAAATGAAACATAATCTTTTCCAACATGAATTTTTTCTCATAAATTCTCCATGACTCTTCATGGCACTAACAGTCTTTCAGTTATGTACTACATTCAAATATTATTTAAAATAGACTCACAGTGTTTATTAAGCATAGAATGGTGGACGGGGGGAGTCCCAGTGGTCATAAATAATCCTCTAGGAAAAATTTGAAACTAGATGAGATTTGGATTGTCATAATGACTGGAAGGTGTTCTCAAATTTAGTGGGTGGGGGACAGAGATGCAGAAATAACTGCAATGCTGGGAGATTGTGAATGCTTCACATTGAAGAACTGTGGAGCCCAAAATATCAATGGAGGTCCCAATGAGAAATGCAAATAGAATCCACCTCTTCAGATGCCTCATACCCATTTTGTACTGTCCATTCCTACTTCTGTTGTACTAGTCCAGGCTCTGTATTACCTTGAATTGTAGAATGTTAACTGATGGAAGAAACTTGAAGGTCATGTAGATTAGGGAACTAAGGCCAAAAAAGTTAATTTTCTGGCCCAAGTTACATAACTACTTGGTTACAAAGCTGAAGTTGACCTCAGATCTGATTGTTACCCCATTAGACCTGTTGAGGTTATAATATTATCTAACTGTTTTCCACATTCAAATTCATCCTCCACTGGGCAGAGTTGACCACTAAATCTTCAAGAACCACTCCCAGAACCTCACTTTCCAACCCCAAACAGCCCTCAGTGTTTCCCCATTGCCTAGTATGTACATTCCTCAGCCTGGCATCTAGACTACCCATGATCTGGGCCAACCAAGCCACATGGTATTATTTCACCCTACTCTCCTTCTGCTGTTTTCAAGTGACAAACTGTCCCCCTGCTGACTCCCAAGCACATATTGGGTATTTATATCTCCCCTCAAATTGTTCCCTTTGCCTAAAATATTCTCCATATTCCCTCCCTGTCAAAACTCTACTGACACTCAAATGTCTCCTCCCCCATGAAGCTTTATGAAGAAAAACTTTCTTCAGCAAGATATGTTCTTTCTTTATCACTTTTAATACTTGATAGCTGTCATTGGAATTACTATGATTAGGTAGGCACTATAGCTATTTGAATTGTTTTCTGTCTGAGGACAGAGACTAATATGCAAAACCTTATCTATATCATATTTTGCACATATAAGGTAGACAGTAAAAGTTTTGGAGATAGATACACAAAAGATCTAGCAGCAAATCTAAGGGGAAAAGAATCAAAAGAAAAGAAAAAGCTTTCCACTCTTAACTAGTCACCTTAGAAAAGCTTTAAAGCACTTCTCACCCCTACTTCAGGACTCCTTTTAACATTATAATTGAAATTCACTGGAAATGTGCTTCAATTTCAAAGAAAACAGAAGGAAATGACATCATCCCTGTTTTTTCTGCTGCCCTCTATGAAAATTTCATTTATCTTTGTCATCTAACCATAAGCTGTCAGCAGTAAAGATGGAAGCCTCATTAATAAAAATCAGATAATATCTTCTGCCTTGTAGATGAAAACTCCTAAAGTATCCTCAAGACAATTGCACTACATATTACAGCTTAGAGGTTGATAATCCTGAACTGCATCAGCAGTTGATTTAGAACTTGTTTATAACCATAATTGTGGAAGAGCAAATCTTTGTAAAATCTTTCTAACTGTTCATCACTGCATAAACCTGAAGCTTAGCTAAAAGTAACCTATAAAGCAGAGCTGGGGAGTAGAGTCTAGGTTTCTTGATACTGACCACTCACTTCAAAATTAAACTCTTGGTATATGTAAGTCTTTACGTGTGTGTGTGTGTGTGTGTGTAATAAATCTGAACATATCCTCCATATAACTATGTTTTCTTAATGTGTCCTACATGAAAAAAAAATGATCACATGATCAATTAGGATCAGTGGACCAATATAAATAAGCTGAGAATGTATGGCTGGAATATTCATGTGTGAGAAGACCAAAAAAGCAAAAACAAAAACAAAATATTTAAAGAACATATAATCCAATTTAGAGGAACGGAATTTTAATCTTAAATCATGAGCTAATTAGTCCAGAGTTTTATGCTAATCTTTTAATGCTGGAAATCAAGTTACTATGTCATGACTATTTATAAGTTCATCAGTGGTTATTAGAGTCTTTGTACAATGGTGAAACTTTTGATAGTACTGGACATTATCTCATTTTTATGCAGTTGATTAGATTTTAATTTTTACATTAAAGAACTATTTTCTCTAAATTTAGAAGATAATAATTTTTTTCTTCAGAGTTGTAAGGATGGGATAAAAGGTAATCATTATGCTATGCTATACTTTAATCTTTTTCTACAAAAGATTATACATCCACCTTTAAAAAGTTATTCCACAAAACTCAAGAGCTGTGTTCTTTCAATACACAATTTATAGTAATTTACCCTCCAAGGTTTTTGCTCTTTGAACTTTAACAATATAAATGATTATGTCATATTCATGCCATTTTATATGTTGTCATAAGATATTAAATTGCCTTGTATTGCATTATATTTAAATAGAGCTCAACAGTAAATAAGTGATCTGAAAAATTGTTCTGTACTTCCCTAATAGCTTATATTATTTCCTGAAAATTCCTTTTCGTAGAAAAGGGCATGCCACTTCTCTGCTGGATGCTCCATCAAGTCTTGTTTACTGTAACCAGGAGATGAAATTTCCAAACAAACCCTGGTGTTTACAGCACTTGGAGAGGCATGTGGCCTGTCATTCCAGTCTCTGTCAAGCCTGTGCCCCACCTGCTTTTTGGCTTTGGCTTAAACAAGTTGGTTGGGCCACAACACAAGTGTGAGAACATGAGAATGTGAGATGCCACAGGCCAGGTGACATGCCAGTGCTGAAAAGCTGGTACATGGCAGGGCACCATTGTGTACATAGAAAGGCCACATGCCACAGCAAAATGTGGCAGCCACGTCTCCAAAATTAGATGAATAATTTCCCTTCCATTATGTTCTCACAAATATGTTGTAAAACAATAAGCCTTGAGCTACACTAAGTCCAAAAGTTCAGGGTTTCATAAGAGTGAAAAGTAAATATTCATATTTATTTCAGAGTTGACTGACAGGTAGAACTTTTTTTAAACCATGCTTATGTATGGTTTGAGAAATACTTTTTTTAAGGCAACAGAAATCATTCTCATAGGTATGAGTCTTCTGACACGGCCAAATGCTGCAGATCAGCAAATAACTTTTTTTTTTTTTTTTTGTCTAACAAAGCAGGAGAGAATTTACTAGAATAAGTGTTGTAGAATCTTACAATTCCTCCTCTTTTTCTCTGAATTTCATACTTCTGTATGCTATCGCCAGGTCCATGCTGCTAATGCAACTGCAGTTGAATTCATTTCAAGTGCTGGCAGGAATGGATAAGGAAAAAATAATTACACTTTTAAAATTCTGTTGAGTCTAGTGTGGGTTACAGAATTCATAAATGTGCAATGTCAGGTAAACCAAGGTATTTTCTGAGCTGTGACTCTACTGCTGAATAAGTATGTGAACATAAAAGATGAATAAAATTTCTATACTTTATCTTAACAATGGAAGACTCAATCCAAGGCCAAAATACTTTTGAAAATTTTAGAGTTACTAGTGAGGATTTCTTTCTTGATGAAAGGGCATCAGTGGAAATCCTGAAATAATCTAAAGGGCTTTCATCTCTGCTGTCCAAATTTTAAACAAGGAAATAATTGTGGAATTTGGGACTATTAGCATTTTTCTAGCATAATGTATTTACAAATTTACAGTTTTTAAAATTTCTTTACTTTTCCATCTGTTTAGCCACAAACCATGAACTTTCAAGGAGCAGAATATGTCTAGTCATATCCTTTCTCATAGATTTCACATAACATTAGAAGTGAATCAGAGAGGGATTTTAAAATATCAAAAATTATATTAATATGTGGAGAGCTGTACAATTTCAGTCTGTAATTTAGATTTACATCCTATAGTTCTTG
Source organism: Balaenoptera acutorostrata (assembly GCF_949987535.1). Lineage (NCBI taxonomy): Eukaryota > Metazoa > Chordata > Mammalia > Artiodactyla > Balaenopteridae > Balaenoptera > Balaenoptera acutorostrata. The sequence continues at coordinate 43,930,395 of NC_080080.1, forward strand.
GCTTTTACAACTGTTCCCTAACTTTCCTAAAATAATTTACCATCCTTCAGTGTGAGATTGAGAGTATCCTGCAGGACCATAGTCCAATTTTAGATGAACAAACTCACGGTACTATTTGCTGCAGCCAAGTATCGTTCACCTTCACCTGGAACAGAGTATCTTAATCGTTTACATAAAGGAAAGGCCACTTGTGCTGTGCTATGCTTATAATATTATGTTGCCTAATAAAGGTATTTTGGGGAGTTTGTTTGTTCCCTTTCTGTTTGCTGAGTAAGTTATTGCTTGTAAAAGATTATGCTTCTCCAGAGAGCATTAGAAATAGTCTTGGTTCTTTTTTACTTGAAGTCTGGGCGATTTCTAGCATCTTTTAAGCCCAGACTTTGAATAAGAATGTCACCTCTTTGAAATAGTCTGCTGAAATACAGATTTAAAACTCCAACACTGCCTCTTGATGAATACACAGACTGAGAAGATAGTGAGGGGAATCCTGAGACCATGTGGAAACTCATTGTACTATGTATATTTCTGTCATGATTCTACAGAAGGAAGTACCTTATCCTCGTTTGAACATATTGAGCCCATTGACGCTATGAGAATTACTTCTCACACTGACTCTCTATGTAAGTTCTATAATTTCTAGAATTACAGCTGTAAAATATTTTACTAGTATTATGAAAGTCAAAATTGTAAACCAAATAAAAATACACAGATAAATCAAACATTTTCCTGACATTTTCTTTCTCCTCTCCTTTTGGTCTTCATTTTCTCTTATTTCCCATTTACATTTTTTTTTCATATTCTTGCATGTAACAATAATCCCCTTCTCCCACAGACCATACACACTTCCAGTACATTATAAAGATGCCTTTCCACTGTCTACTGACTTTCCTTTTTTTTTTCTTTTACCTTATTCCTTCTGAGACATAGAGAGATGAGCTAGAGGCAACACTTGGGAGACACTTGTAATTGAAAGGTAAGTGAGATTAAATGATTGTTCTCTGATTCACAACTACCTAAAGTGAAAGCAGTGTTGATCCCACCCACTTAAATCTGAGCTGATGATTCAGTGCCAAACATGCCATTTAACAAGGGTACCTAAATTAGAGTGAGACAGCAGAGTAGCCTACCATCATTGTCTATGACACATAGTAGGTCATTAACAATTATTTGATTGAGTTGACCAGGAAAAATGTCTTTGTGGAATGTGTAATGTCAGCTTGGAATTATTGGACTATGATTATGGTAAGAAGAAATAAGCAAAAAGAGAATCAATTCTGCCCTGAGTACTGGAAATTTTGGTAAAAGAAGAATTTAGGAAAATAAATTGGCAAAAGGAGGATCTAATATTTTGAATTAGTGAGAATATACTGTTCAACATAAAGGACAAAGCGTATGTCTTTACAAATTAATGTTTTCATTTTCTTCAGATAAATACCCAGGAGTGGAATTGCTGGATCATATGGCAGTTCTATTTTTAACATTTTGAGGCTCCTCTACACTGTTTTCCATAGTGTTTGGACCAGTCTACACTCCCACCAACAGTGCACGAGGGTTCTCTTTTCCCCACATCCTCACCAACACTTGTTATTTCTTGTCTTTTTGACAACAGCCATTCTGACAGGTGTGAGGTGAAATCTCATTGTGGTTTTGATTTGCATTTCCCTGATGATTAGTGATGTTGAGCATCTTTTCATGTGCCTGTTACCATCTGTATGTTTTCTTTGGAAACATGCCTATTTAGGTCATTATTTACAATAATCAAGATAAAGAAGCAACCCAAGTGTCCATGGACAGATGAATAATTAAAGAAATGTGGGAGATATATATATATATATATATATATATATATGGCTGACTATATATATATATATATAGTCAGCCATTAAAAAAGAATAAATTTTTGCCATTTGCAACAACATGGATGGATCTGGAGGGTATTACACCAAGGGAAATATGTCAAACAGAGAAAGGCGAATACTGTGGAATCTAAAAAATATGTGGAATGTAAAAAATAAAACAAATGAACAAATACAACAAAACAGAAAGAAACTCATGAATAGGACAAACTAGTGATTGCCAGAGGATAGAATGTTGGGGAGATGGACAAAATAGGTGAAGGGGATTAAGAGGTACAAACTACTGGTTATAAAATAAATAAGTCACAGGGATGTAATGTACAACACAGGGAATATACTCAATAATATAATAACTTTGATGCATAATCTATTAAAATATTGAATTGCTATGTTGTATGCCTAAAACTAATATAATATTATAAGTCAACTATACTTTAATTTAAAAAGCAAACAAACAAAAAGATCTATCCTTGCAGCATCTAGAGAGAATGACAGTTGAAGCCATTTGAAAATTTGAGAAAAGTTATGTTAATGTTATGACCTTGTAGAATAATCATTTGTTGAACCCTAATTTCAAATTTTTATATTTAAAAATGGAAAGGAATGTATAGATGAAAACATAAATTTGTCATTTTGAAGTTTTCCTCACTATAATATTTTCAGGCAAAGGTTTCATGATGAATTTAAAACAAGGTATGGAACCTACAAGAAAATGAAAATCTATTTAGATTTTCTTAAGCCTACCAAAATTGTAGAGAAGCATAGTCACCACCCAGTGCATTTTTTTGGGTTTTAGGGAAAAATGTTTTTATAATGCCCTAAGATACTATTTAAAAGGTATTGAACCTGGCAAAGTGTAGATGAAGATGAATCAGAGGAAAACTTTTTCTGAGAAATGAAGTGTGATAATATTTTGCTAAGGAAAAAACAGAATGATCTATGATTAAAAAGGAAACTGACACCAACATGAAGCACACAAATTTCTGAATTGAATTATTCCATCAAAAATCCTGGACTTTAGTTTATTGCTTATATTGCTTTAATTTCTGATTCTCACAGTTTAAAATATCTGGTTGCATTATGCTTAACAAACATGTAAGTAACACTTGGGAGACATTTATAAAGCATCAAATACATCAGTAAATTTCATCAGAAGACTGTTTCAACCCATTTCACTGGACACCAAAATTGGTAAAAAATATTATTTTACATGAATATATTCTTATATTAACTATATAATTTGCCAAACCACACATGGAAATTTAAACAGAGAAAGATATTTTTCTTTGACCTGAAAGGAGGACCACACATATACTTCAGTGAATTGAAAACAGCTGTGTACAGTCTTTGGCACAGGCAAATTTTCTGAAAGATTACATCTGCATGGTCAGTTTGGCTTTTGATAAAATCACCATTAATGGATTTATGTATAAATATAAAAATATGTTGAACTGCTTAAAAACATTTTTAAAAGTTGAGACATCCACTCCTCGAATTCAGTATTCTCTTTTTCTCCCTTTTCTTGCATTCTACTGGGTACGCAATTTGAATAATACTGTTCAAATGCAAATATTAAACCTGAAGGAGTGATAAAACTATTGTAAACATTAAGAAATCTTAATTCTATCCTTGACTGTTGAATTTACTAAATGATACTTTGTAAATACTTAATCCATATATTACTTGGTTTCCTTGTATAGTAAGATTAATAACTTCTTATTTACTGGAATTTTTAAAGAAGATATAAAAACTAAGTGAAATCTTGAGAAGATTTCTATATTTATATATTGCCTATAATTAGAGTCAATATTTTCCCTTTTGCCAGACAATTTTCATTACATGTTGCATTCTTTTTTTTTTTTACTATAATGTAATTTATTCTATTTTGGTAGCATAAACTGGGGTCAGTAGGCACTGAACTGAACAGGTGTAAAAGAGATGAATTTATCATATCAAAGATTTTCGTTATTCTTAATTGTATAATGAATGCCGTGTCAAGTGGCAACTCAAGGCAGCATGTGGTGATTCTGACTGCAATGTAATAGTCATAAAAAATGTATTTATGAGACCCCACATCAGACATCTTCTGTGAATCAAACCCTAAAATGTAAAGCAATAACCTGGGAAGAGTTGTGAATACCTAAAGATGCGGGAGTGACTTTCAAGTGATTTCCTGTTCTGCTTTTTCCCTTAGAAAGAACGAAAGACATCAATTCCATACGTGTATTTTTTTCCCAGGCATCAATGTTCTTGGAAATAAATCTGAGAAGTAAAAAGAATAATTTACTCTACGCATGGGTATTTGCTGTAAGAACTTCACAATGTTGGAAAATGAATGGAAAGGTTAAGTAGAAGACGTGCATCATTGCTGTAATTTGTAAACTGGTGTGATAACCTCGTGTTTAATATTTTATGGAGTGGAAGGTGAATGCTAGAGGGAGAAATACCACTTGGAGATAAGGGAAATCATATGCTAAGAATGTGTATAAATATGCCTGAGAATTAACTTGAGTGTTTCTTTATTAATTGATAGACTGGTGTAACATGACAATGAAATAAAGAAGGTATCCTAGCAACCATATTTTCATAACAACTGTGACCTGTAAGACTGTGATGACTGTCAGTCACATTTTGTTAATTCAGGAGGGTGAGCAAGAATAATTTCAATTAATATAACCTCTCTACAAACAAAATATAATCTAGATTTGATCACACCTATGACCAGAATTTTTTAATTTATAAAACAATAGTATACCTAGATGAATAAATTATTTTAAGTTGATAATATTCCAGTTCTGGGTGGTAGTTAGACATTCTATCATTTATTTAGTTGGTGTACAATCTGGAAAAAATATTTTTAAAAATCCACAAAAACATGTCAATATTAGAAAATCTGCTTTTAGTATGAAATAACAAAACATAAAAAGGAGTTTACTTATAAGTTGACATTTCTATTTTTATCAACTTTTTTTATTTGAACAATACCAAAATGAAAACATTATATGTCCTTGTTTTGATATTCTAAAAAATAGTTTATTTCTCTATGAGCCTCTTCTTTCCCACATATTGAATTTATCCAAATACTATTTCTTTAGTCAGTTAAAATTGATTCAAGGAGTGCATATTATATACCTACTTTTGGCCTAAATGAAAGATCAGCATAACATGAACATAACGTGATCATAAAAATACTTATAAAAAGTTTTAGGTCTACTATTTTTTCAATTTACATCATCTCCTCTGAGAGAAATAATTTGTCTGTCCAACAGAAACTTCTCTGTCTACTTGAAGTAAGTAGAAAAGGATTTGATACAGAGCATTAATGTTTATCAAACTATTGAAAGAGATAAGGAACAGAGATAAGGAACAGCTACCACTAGATCTCAGTACCTCTCTAAGGAGGCAGGAAGGTACAGACACTGCCAAGCACTTATGGCAATGATCACCATTCCCTCCAGCAATGAAGCCAATGCTTCAATAGAAAATACCTGGAGGCTGCTGCAAATATGTCACATCTGCCCAAACCCACATATAGTCCCATTGCAGCCAGAATGATGACATGGCTTCTGCTTCCTTTCCGCCTTTCAAGTTTCATCACTGCCTCTCACCTCTCATTAGAAGAATCATACCTAGAATTCTTTTGACAGGAAATCTGAGAAATCTAGTTCTCAAGCTTCCAGCCTGTGCAACACAAGGAAGAGCTAAGATGAAGAGAAATGACTTTGCAACAGACAATATGGCACCAGTATTAAGCCAGAGAACTTTCCTCTGGAGACAGTGTGGCAATTCCAAATACAACAAAGGAACTGTAGGAGGGATCTCTAGCTTGAAATGGTCTTTGGTATTTTAGTAACTATAATTAAAGAAATAAACGAAAGATAGTGAATGATACTTCTCTAATTTTATTAGTGTTACTACAACAACTTTTTCTGTGCTCTAATAAAGCTTAAAATTTATTTTGTATTTTCAGTAAGATAACAATATGATTGTTAATCTGAATAGATTTTTGGAAATTTGGAATCATTTAACCCTAACCGAATTTAACTAATTGGATTTATTATTGATATATAAGCAGAATAGGCTATGAATGCTGTAGATTTTTTATAAAGCAATCACAAAAGTGAAGTTAACACTAGCTAACTGATAGAATTAATCTTTAGCAATAACAGCTCTCATAATACATTTTTAGGTTTAGATGTCAGGTGCTCTTACTGTGTTCCATGTTTCCCCTCAGTAACTATGAAACAATTGGTGAGTTGCATAAATGAAAGAATTACAGCTTTCTGAGATGCACTTGGTTGTGATGATGCAAATAGATCTCTCCCTAGACAGAGAGGTGTCTGTCTTTTTTACCATTTCATGCCAACGCTTAGCATGGTGCCTGGTACATCTAAGAAACCCAGTAAATATCTGCTGAATAATACATGACTAGTATTTAATTTGTGACATTTAACTCACATATCATTTTAGAAGTTGTGAGTATTTTTTCCTTGGAGAAACATTGTCATAGAAGAAGGAACTTCAAAATTTGCCATTTTCAAATCTTTAACAATTATTGAAACTGGATGGTAGTATAAAGAGGTTCATTGTACTTTTCTTTTTATTTTTGAGTATGTTTTAATTCTTTCAGCATAAACTTTCTTTTAAAACATTATCCTAGGAGATCTGATGCTTAAAATCACAACAACCATTCTACAGAGTCAATAGATTGCTTCCACATGTACAATCTTCAATCAAAGCATCTAATACTGGCCTCATATCCAAGCTCTACTCTATGGCCATAAAACTGCCTGGGAGGCATATTTCTTCTTCTTCTTCTTCTTTTTTTTAAACACCTTTATTGGAATATAATTGCTTTACAATGTTGTTTTAGTTTCTGCTGTGTAACAAAGTGAATCAGCTATATGCATACGTATATCCCCATATCCCCTCCCTCTTGCATATCCCTCTCACCCCTCTAGGTGGTCGCAAAGCACCAAGCTGATCTCTCTGTGCCATGCAGCTGCTTCCCACTACCTAGCTATTTTACATTTGGTAGTGTATATATGTCAAAGCTACTCTCTCCCAGCTTATGCTTCCCCCTCCCCGGGTCCTCAAGTCCATTCTCTATGTCTGTGTCTTCATTCCTGTCCTGCCCCTAGGTTCATCAGAACCATATTTCTTTTAGATTCCATATATTTGTGTTAGCATATGGTATTTGTTTTTGTCTTTCTGACTTATTTCACTCTGTATGACCGACTTTACGTCCATCCACCTCACTACAAATAACTCAATTTCATTTCTTTTTATGGCTGAGTAATATTCCACTGTATATATATGCCACATCTTCTTTATCCATTCATCTGTCAATGGACACTTAGGTAGCTTCCATGTCCTGGCTATTGTAAATAGTGCTGTAATGAACATTGTGGTACATGACTCTTTTTGAATTATGGTTTCTCAGGGTATATGCCCAGTAGTGCAGTTGCTGGGGCGTATGGTAGTTCTATTTTTAGTTTTTTAAGGAACCTCCATACTGTTCTCCATAGTGGCTGTACCAATTTACATTCCCACCAACAGTGCAAGAGGGTTCTCTTTTCTCTATACCCTCTCCAGCATTTGTTGTTTGTAGATTTCTTGATGATGACCATTCTGACTGGTGTGAGGTGATACCACATTGTAGTTTTGATTTGCTTTTCTCTAATGATTAGTGATGTTGAACATCTTTTCATGTGTTTGTTGGCAATTTGTGTATCTTCTTTGGAGAAATGTCTCTTTAGGTCTTCTGACCATTTTTGGATTGGGTTGTTTGTTTTTTTGATATTCAGTTGCATGAGCTGCTTGTATATTTGGGAGATTAATCCTTTTTCTTTATTGGTTGCTCTGTTTGCAAATATTTTCTCCCATTCTGAGGGCTGTCTTTTCATCTTGTTTATGGTTTCCTTTGCCGTGCAAAAGCTTTTAAGTTTCATTAGGTCCCATTTGTTTATTTTTGTTTTTATTTCCATTTCTCTATGCGGTGGGTCAAAAAGGATCTTGCTGTGTTATAGAGTGTTCTGCCTATGTTTATGAGTGTTCTGTCATATGTCATAGAGTGTCATAGAGTGTTATGTCATAGAGTGTTCTGCCTATGTTTTCCTCTAAGAGTTTTATAGTGTCTGGCCTTACATTTAGGTCTTTAATCCATTTTGAGCTTATTTTTGTGCATGGTGTTAGGGTGTGTTCTAATTTCATTCTTTTACATGTAGCAGTCCAGTTTTCCCAGTACCACTTATTGAAAAGGTTGTCTTTTCTCCATTGTATATTCTTGCCTCCTTTATCAAAGATAAGGTGACCCTAGGTGCATGGATTTATCCCTGGTCTTTCTATCCTGTACCGTTGATCTATATTTCTGTTTTTGTGCCAGTACCATACTGTCTTGATTACTGTAGCTTTGTAGTATAGTCTAAAGTCCAGGAGCCTGATTCCTCCAGCTCCATTTTTCTTTCTCAAGATTGTTTTGGCTATTCGGGGTCTTTTGTGTTTCCATACAAATAGTGCAATTTTTTGTTCTAGCTCTGTGAAAAATGCCATTGGTAGTTTGATAGGGATTGCATTGAATCTGTAGATTGCTTTGGGTAGTATAGTCATTTTCACAATATTGATTCCTCCAATCCAAGAACATGGTATATCTCTCCATCTGTTTGTGTCTTCTTTGATTTCTTTCATCAGTGTCTTATAGTTTTCTGCATACAGGTCTTTTGTCTCCTTAGGTAGGCTTATTCCTAGGTATTTTATTCTTTTTTTGCAGTGGTAAATGGGAGTGTTTCCTTAATTCCTCTTTCAGATTTTTCATCATTACTGTATAGGAATGCAAGCGATTTCTGTGCATTAATTTTGTATCCTGCTACTCTACCAAATTCATTGATTAGCTCTAGTAGTTTTCTGGTGGCATCTTTAGGATTCTCTGTGTATAGTATCATGTCATTTGCAAACAGTGAGAGGTTTACTTCATCTTTTCAGATTCAGATTCCTTTTATTTCTTTTTCTTCTCTGATGGCTGTGGCTAAAACTTCAAAAACTATGTTGAATAATAGTGGTGAGAGTAGGCAACGTTGTCTTGTTCCTGATCTTAGTGGAAATGGTTTCAGTTTTTCACCATTGAGAACAATGTCCATCCTGTTTAATGTGTCATTTAAAGCTTGCGTTTTCTTATTTATTTTCTGTTTGGATGATTTGTCCATTGGTGAAAGTAGGGTGTTAAACTCCCCTACTATGATTGTGTTACTGTCGATTTCCCCCTTTATGGCTGTTAGCACTTGCCTTATGTATTGAGGTACTCCTATGTTGGGTTTATAAATATTTACAATTTTTATATTCTCTTCTTGGATTGATCCCTTGATCCTTATGTAGTGTCTCTTGTAATAGTCTTTATTTTAAAGTCTATTTTGTCTGATATGAGAATTGCTATTCCAGCTTTCTTTTGATTTCCATTTGCATGGAATATCTTTTTCCATCCCCTCACTTTCAGTCTGTATGTGTCCCTAGCTCTGAAGTGGGTCTCTTGTAGACAGCATATGTATGGGTCTTGTTTTTTTATCCATTCAGCCAGTCTATGTGTTTTGGTTGGAGCATTTATTCCATTTACATTAAAGGTAATTATCAATATGTATGTTCCAATTACCACTTTCTTAATTGTTTTGGTTTTGTTATTGTAGGTCTTTTCCTTCTCTTGTGTTTCCTGCCTAGAGAAGTTCCTTTAGCATTTGTTGTAAAACTGGCTTTGTGGTGCTGATTTCTCTTAACTTTTGCTTATCTGTAAAGGTTTTAATTTCACCATCGAATCTGAATGAGATCCTTGCTGGGTAGAGTAATCTTGATTGTAGGTTTTTCCCTTTCATCACTTTCAGTATGTCCTGCCACTCCCTTCTGGGTTGCAGAGTTTCTGCAGAAAGATCAGTTGTTAACTTTATGGGGATTCCCTTGTATGTTATTTGTTGCTCTTCCCTTGCTGCTTTTAATATTTTGTCTTTGTATTTAATTTTTGATAGTTTGATTCATATGTGTCTCGGTGTGTTTCTCTTTGGGTTTATCCTGTATGAGACTCTCTGTGCTTCCTGGACTTGACTATTTCCTTTCCCATGTTAGGGAAGTTTTTGACTATAATCTCTAAATATTTTCTCAGACCCTTTCTTTTTCTCTTCTCCTTCTGGGACCCCTATAAGTCAAATGGTGTATTTAATGTTGTCCCAGAGGTCTCTGAGACTGTACTCAATTCTTTTCATTTTTTTTTCTTCTGCTCCCTGGCAGTATTTCCACCATTTTATCTTCCAGCTCACTTATCTGTTCTTCTGCCTCAGTTATTCTGTTATTGATTCCTTCTAGAGTATTTTTAATTTCAGTAACTGTGTTGTTCATCACTGTTTGTTTGCTCTTTAGTTCTTCTAGATCCTTTTTAAATGTTTCTTTTATTTTCTCCATTCTGGTTCTGAAATTTTGGATCATCTTTGCTTTCATTACTCTGAATTCTTTTTCAGGTAGGTTGCTTATTTCATCTTCATTTATTTGGACTTGTAGCTTTTTACCTTGCTCCTTCATCTGTAGCATATTTTTTTGTCATTTTTTTTTTTTTTTGATGGGTCATGCTGTATTCCTGTCTTATTTCTTGTTTGGCCTGAGGCGTCCAGCACTGGAGTTTGTAGGCAGTTGGATAGAGCTGGGTCTTGGTGCTGAGATGAGGACCTCCAGGAGATCTCACTCTTATTGATATTCCCTGGTATCTGAGGGTCTCTGTTAGTCCAGTGGTTTGGACTCAGAGCTACCACCACAGGAGCTCGGGCCCAAACTCCAGCCTGGGAACAAAAATCCCACAAGCTTCATGTTGTGGGGAAAAAAAAAATTGAAGACTGAAAGAAAAAAAGGAACAGTACAATATCAAAGAATAAAAAATAAAATAAAATTAGGAAGACAGAAAATATATTAGGAAAAATAAAGCTATAATTGAAACAACTGCAACAAGGTAAAATAAAACCACAACAGAAAATAAAAGGGGGGAGGGAACAAGCCAAAAGGATCTATCACTAACAAAGTATAAAGAATAAAATAAAATTAGGAAAAAGATTTATTAGGAAAAATAAAAATTTAAAAGAATCAACAGCAGTGAATCAACAAGGTAAAACAGAACCCCAATCTAAAAGAGGAAAAAAGAAAAGAAAAGAAAAGAAAAGAATAAAGCCTTGGTTATGGGGGCAGAGTTTAGGCGGGGGTAGGGGGTGGGGTATGGAACTTAGGCAGGGTGGGGTTTGGGGGACAGGACCTAGGCGGGTGGGGGTATGACATTTGAGCGTGGGGCGGGGCCTCAGCAGGACAATGTTCAAGCGTGGGGCGGGGCCTCTGCTTGGGACCTGCACAGAAGGGGAGAGGCAGCACGTGGGAAGGAGGGCTGTGGAGTGTGGGGTTCCAGAGTTAAGAGGTAGGGCCCTGAGTGAGTGTGTGTGGGTGGGGTTTAGGCCCAGCTCATTGGAGAGGGTCTCCGAGTGTAGAGGTGGGGCCCTGGTGGGGTGTAGGGGAGGGTCTTAGGCTCTGAGGGCAGAGGATTAGTTCTGGGAGCCCAACAGGCTTCCCGGTGCCTAAGTAAACAGGGAGAGGACTTGCCCTGTTCCCTTTCATTCCTTCCTGCCTCTCCCCCACTCTCTCCCCCAGGGTCTCCCCCGTCACTGCTGGACCCCTAACCACGGGTGGGTCCCACTGGGTGTAGGAACTCCTTCCTTCCCCCAGCCACCCCTCAGGGGTGCTGGTCCCAGAGGTCTGACCTTTATTTTTGCTCCCCCTTCCCCCCCTCACACTCCCTCAGGACCTGCAGGGCTGGAGGCGGCCTAGGTGGACAGAGGATCAGGCCCGGGATCTCAGTAGGTTCCTGGTGGCCCAAGTGGGCAGGGGAAAACTGGCCATGCTCCCTTTTCATCCTCTGCCCTCCCAATGGTTCCCCAATTTCCCCTTTCTGGCGTGGGATCCCTTCCCCTCCCCCAGCCACCCCTCAGGGGCACCAGTCCCATCCCACCTCCACTTCTCCTGCCCCTTCACTCCCCCCACGCCCCACATTCTACCCAGTTGCTGGGGGTTCCTCCTGTCTCCTTAGATGTCCGTGGTCCCCCACCGGTACCTGGTAGGTGCCCTAGTTGTGAGGAGACGTGAATTCCGCATCCTCTTAGTACACCATCTTGACTCTGCCCCCTCGTTATCTTGCGTATTTCTTCTTAACTCATCTTCACTTTCCTCTCATATATAATATGTCAGTAATAACATCACTGAATAGGGCTTTGTGTGTATTATACAGAATAATACAATAATATGTCAGCTATTATTTATTTATTCTATGTGGCAGGAATCATGCTTTAAATATTTTACTTCATTTAGTACTCACAATAATCTTATCAGATAGGTTCAAATACTATCCACAATTTACAGGAGGAATTGGAGATGCTGAATCAACTGCTCAGGACCACACAGTTTCTATACAACAGAGCTGTGGTTTAAACTCAGGACCAAATCCTTCCAATCAACAATAACAATAGTCTCAGTGAAAAAATCTTGGTAAATTGCACTACACTAAACCCAGAGAAAGCATTGTTAATAAGGAATTGAATGACTAAATGGTAGATTCTTTAATACCAGTAAAAGTAGCAGATATATATTCAAGCTTTAAAATATATAGATTGGCATAAAACTGTAAGTATTGTGTTGCTATAGTTCTTTGATTCCATGTACATCACTGGAAATATGATACAAGAGGAGCTTTGAACAAAATTTAGAATGTGTGTATGTGTTTGATATTAAGAAGAAGAGAAAAACATTTCTCCAACCAGATTTTTTTTAAGTTAACTTTTCCTCTTTATTTTTTCTCATTTTTAAAGTACTTTTGATTTGATTTACAAGTCTTGAGTTTCTGATAGTAGAACTTGGGAATATTCTGAATTATTTTATTTTTTGTTGGTTCTGACCAGAATCTTTCAAATTACTTTTTATATTTCTGAAAATGTCTGACAAATTTAAGATAATGTATGGCAGTAGTTTAAATGGCAAGTTTGTTTTTTAGAATGTTCATGAGAAATGATTTTAAATTCTAGACTTGCTACTTATTGTTTAGATAAGTGTCTCCTGACTCAAAACAAGGTCAGTATGTGTAAACTATATTCACACATAATCTTTATAAATCTTTTTAGGCCATAATTCATCTTCCCCTCCCAATATTTCTGAGTGAAAATTAATACCATGTGATAACATAGTTTATGTTGTCTTCTTCCACCTACTCAGCATAATTTGGAAATGCTGGTGAGGAGCTCATCTTATACCCACCAATTTACCTGTTGGTTACTGTTTTGTAGCATCGCTCACCTACATAAGGACTTCATTCTCACAATTATACCTTCCCGCTTCTGCATCATCAGTTTTCCCCTCAGAAATTGGTCATTCCTAGAAGCATAACAGAGTGTCTCTCATTCTAAAAAGAGATAAGTGAAATTCTCCCTTGGTCTCTTGAGGTCTTCCAACCACTGTCCCTTCTCTCTGCTCACCTTCACATCAAAACTTCTTGAAAGAGTTTTTATGCTAAGTGTCTCTATTTTCTCACCTCCATCTTCCCTTCAGCCGACTCAAAGTTATCTTCTATTCCCTTCCTTCCACTAAAAAAAGCACCAGTTTGTGTCCACCACAACCTCCACTCAGTTTGGTCATGCTAGATACTTGAAATAAATTCTAACATAGGTACTGTTAATATGTGTTCTGCAGATAAAGAAACAGGCTTAGAGAGTTTGCCCAAGGTTGCACACGTAGTGAATGATAGATCCAGAACTCCAACCTAGGTAGTCTGACTCCAAGTTCTGCATTCTTAACTAGATAGTACAAATACCTCCTTTAGGGAAAATTCCCCCCTGACATCTTCATCCTCCCCACCCTGCCAACCCCCACCCTTGCACTAGACTGAGAATCCCTGTTATAGGCTACCATATAACTCAGTATGTCTTTTTCACAGTATACACATCACAGTTTGTAATTATATACTTATTTTTTAATATTTTAACATCTGCTTTTCCTACAAATCTGTAAGCTTCTGAAGTCAAAAAGAAGGTATTACCTCTCTTTCGGTTATTGTTATCCCTAGTATGAAACAGATTTTGAATGAATGAATGAACTAAAATGAATTTAATTGATCTTTTTAGGGCAAATTCTAATGCAAATAATGTATATGCAATATGTCCCAATATTACAGTCCAGTTAGAATTTAGATAAATGTGTAAACACCCATGTACTCATCATCCCACTCAAGGTGAAAATATTCCCTTTACCCTAGTAAGTTCCTTCATGCTCCTCTCCAGTCAATACTCCTCACCCTGCAACCAGTGATCTGAAGTGTTTTGCTCTCACTCAATTTTGCCTGTTTAGAAATTCATGCAAATGAAATCATATATCTTTTGTCTCAGACATTTTCTACTTAATATTATATCTGTAAGATTCTTTCATGTTTTTAAATATCAATAGTTTGATGCATTTTATTTCTAGGTAGTATACCATTGTATAAATACATGACAATTTGTTTATGTGTTCATCAGCTGATGGACGTTTGGGTTATTTTCAGTTTGTGTTATTGTGAATAAAACTGATATGAACATACCAATATTTCTGTGCACATACAGCTTCATTTCTCTTGGGAAGATCCCTGGTAGTAGAATTACTGAGATATATTATCTGTACATTTAACTTTGTAAGATACTGCCAAACTGTTTTCCAGGGATGTATGAGAGTTACAGTTAGCCCATATTTTTACCAACACTTTTTGTGTTGCCAGTCTTTTTGATTTTAGCCATTCTAATTGGGTGTGGAGCAGTATCTTATTGTGGTTTTTAATTTGCATTTCCTAATGTAATTAAACAGCTTTTCCTCTGCTTACTGGCTTTTGTGAAGTATTTTTTCAGGTCTTTAAAACCCATAAGATTTTATGAAATCATCTATGGATTAAATGAGAACAAAGAAGAGGTCCCAGGATGGAGCCTTGGAACACTCCAGCATAAGACTAAAATGTGAATCTATGTGTTCGTTTAGAAATTTAAGATGTTTTCATAATTGGAAAAGTCTGTGAAGTTTTTTTATTGTATTTTTTTACTGTTTTACATAAATCCTATGTGACCTTAATAAAAGTGACCTCAGATGCTTGCAGTATTTTTCTGTGATCATTTATGCTCAGTAGAACATTTATGGCTTTCTATGATTAGTTTGTTGTGCCTTGCCTCATTCCTAATAAACTGTGCTTCTCCTCAGATATATTAGCCCATTTTTAAATACGGAAAGCAAGATACATGCATTTCTACAAGTATAACCCCAGGGAAATGTTTAACCAAACATAAAATTTATAACTATAAAGAAAAGAATGTTTTCCTTCTTTCTCTCCTTCACCCAAGTTGATAATATTAAGAAATCAGAAGTATTGATTGCTAACATCACTAATTATTAGAGAAATTATTAGAGAAATACAAATCAAAACTACAATGAGGTATCACCTCACAATGGTTAGAATGGGCATCATCAGAAAATCTACAAACAACAAATGCTGGAGAGGGTGTGGAGAAAAGGGAACCCTCTTGCACTGTTGGTGGGAATGTAAATTGATACAGCCACTATGGAGAACAGTATGGATGTTCCTTAAAAAACTAAAAATGGAATTACCATATGACCCAGCAATCCCACTACTGGGCATATACCCAGAGAAAACCATAATTCAAAAAGACACATGCACCCCAATATTCATTGCAGCACTATTTACAATAACCAGGTCATGGAAGCAACTTAAATGTCCATCAACAGACGAATGGATAAAGAAGATGTGGTACATATATACAATGGAATATTACTCAGCCATAAAAAGGAACGAAATTGGGTCATTTGTACAGATGTGGATGAATCTAAAGATTGTCATACAGAGTGAAGTAAGTCAGAAAGAAAAACAAATATCCTATATTAACGTATATATGTGGAACCTAGAAAAATGGTACAGATAAACCAGTTTGCAGGGCAGAAATTGAGACACAGATGTAGAGAACAAACCTATGGACACCAAGGGGGGAAAGTAGCAGGGGGGTGGTGGTGGTGGTGTGATGAATTGGGAGATTGGGATTGACATATATACACTAATATGTATAAAATGGATAACTAATAAGAACCTGCTGTATAAAAAAATAAAAATTAAATAAAATTCCAAAAAAAAGAAACTATATGTTAACTTTTGAAGAAATTAAAAAATGAAATAAACTTCTTTTGTACTTATTTGTAAAAAAGAAAAAGAAATCAGAAGCATTGATTGATAAAATAATACATAAAAATCACACTACTCAAAACTATAGGTCATTAAATTTGTACAATATTAGTGATTTAAAGCTACAACTATCCAGAGATTAGCTTTCCAGAATTCTCAGCCTCCAGGAACAATTCCCTTTCTAAAGTAACAAAATAAAACACAACAAAACAAAAAAATCTCTTTGCTGATAAAGAAATAACTAGGATCAATGAACAAAGAGCCAAAAAGGGTCAAAACCTTCTTTTATCAGTTCAAATGGTGGTGTAAAAAGAAAGTGCTGCAATGTCTAGCAACGACTAAAGCAGTGCCTCAATTTTTTTCACATGGCTCACATAGGGAATAATACATAAGATATCTGAAGGCCCATTGAGGTACTTAGAACCTAAGTGTCAAGCATTGTCCTAAGGTTGTCTTGAAGTTAACTCACTTGATCCATTTGACAGCCATAGATTTTTATGAACTTTGTTTACAGGGAATAAGGAAAGTTATGTCAATTTTCCAAGATCACAAAAGTAGTTAATGGTGGAGCTGGGCTTCAAAACCATGTTTCTCTCACTCCAAAGATCTTGCACTCAACCACTAGGTTGTAACAATTTATTGAGGGAATGATAATTGTTTATTACCTATATCATAGAAGAGAACGTACTTGGATGGGCTAATAGCAATCTGCCTGAACCACACAGTTGTAGTCTCTTAGAATAGAAAAATGAAATCATTATGATGGGGAGTGAAGCAGGAGAATATGATTAGAAAATACCACCAGTATTATGCTTATTTTGTTCATGAACATTGGATGGCTAGATTAAAATCCACAATGACTCTGCTGTATAAAGTTGACTATAACATGGTCCCACATCACAATGAATTTATAAAAACTATGAAGCTTTTGAAGATATACAAATCACTATGGTCTAACAACTTGAGAGATGATTCAAATTGCCAATCTAGTGAAGTTACAAAATAAGACAGAAGAGAGGAAAGTATGGAAACCTATGCAATGTCAAGTACAAACACAGCGCATCAGAGGACATTCCAGAATTCATTATTAAGCAAATATTTTTGTGCCTACTATATGTCAATCACTCCACTAAGCTGTAGACATAATTCTCTCAAATAATAAAGGAAAGAAACCTTGAAATTTATGTTAACCTTAAAGGAAGAAACAAGCATTCACGTACAGGAAGACTTCTGTAACATGTTGATGGATCAATGTAACAATGGTTAATATGCCCTGTATAATACCAGAGTCACTGAGTATTGTTGTCTAATTCTTTGGTAGATGCCAAGTTATACAAAGCTATGGTGTAACACCATATAGTCTGTTTTAGTCTGTTTGAGCTGCTATAACAAAATACCATATTCTGGGTAGCTTAAAAAAACACTTCTCACAGTTCAGGAGGCAGTGAAATCCAAGCTTAAGGTGTCACAGATTCAGTCTGGAGAAAGCATGCTTCCTGGTTCATCTTTTCACTGTGTCCTCACACGGCAGAAGGGGTGAGGAATCTCTCTGGGGTCTCTTTTCATAAGGGAACTAATCCCATTCATAAGGGCTCTGCCCTCATGACCTAATCATTTTCCAGAAGCCCGCCCTCCAAATACCATCCCACTGAGGATTAGGTTTCAACACATGAATTTTGAGGGAACATAAAAGTCTATGGCATAATCCATCCATCCAAATTAGACCATCTAATTATTTTCTGTTATAAGTAGTCTTCAGCCAAATGATCAAAGAATTGTCTATCTCTACCACAATGTTTGCCAAAAAAGATTAAGAATCTTGGAATAGTAGTTGTAGTCAAAGAAGCAGTAGCAACAGTTACTATTACTTCTTGAATTATTTACTCTGTGCAGAGAACTTTACCAAATACTTTGCACCTGTGTACACTTATAGAATAAACTTTGTAAATTTTAACGAATCTCTAAGCATGGTCTATGTTCTGAAAAATTTTAGATGGATAAAACCTGGTCTGTTTTGGAGATAAATGCTACATTCTGGCTGGAACTTAGTGAGTTAACCCCAAGCCATCTGGAACATTCAGTGTTCAGAATAACTCATTTCCAGGGAGTTCTGTATAGCCGAGGACTTACTGTATGAGTTTTAACATAATGTGAATAGAATTGTGCCTATCTGTAACATTTAAACACTCACAATCTCCATAAATGAAAGAACGTTCGGTATGAGATTAATCATGACTCAGTTTTTTTTTCACCCTTCTCAGAACGGTACTTGTATATTTTTGGGGAGCTTTTGAATAGGTACCGCTGCAAAATGCAGTAGGTGACAGTTAAACATACGCTTCAGCATTTGCAGAGGATGAATCATGCTCTTTCTCAGTCATTTGGCTTTTCAAGATCTCTATTAAAGAAGAGATGCAAAAACTCTCTCATGACTCTTTTATCAGTCATCAAACTTGTGGCTTTTAGAACACATTGGTTTTGAGAAGCTTTTCATGAAGCACCTTGAAACAGCTTGCCATGGAAATGGAAAAAAGGAAAGCAGATGCTTGGAAAAGAAAATTTTTCTTTTAGTTAACATATCACAGAATAGGCCCTGTGCCCAAACTTGAGAATTCAGAATTTTCATTACATCAAAAGGAGTTTTCTTTTTTTTCATAAAGCTGCTGGATTAGTCCTTAGATTTGAATAAAAATTTCACTCTTGTTCTTTCTATTTCTCATATTCTTTTTGCACCTTTGTTTTGTAGGCATTTTTTTTGTAAAATCTGATATCTCTTTTCATGGTGAATAATTATGTCTCTCTGGATGTTTCCAGAAAGGTTAGATCTAATGGGTTCCTAAGAAAACACATGCAATGGTAACTTTCTTATCATAGGTAAAGTGATAGAAGACAGAGTTAGGACTGTCTTTCATCAAGGTAATATTTATAGCTAAGCAAATCAACATTTCAGCTCTGCAAGTTCTAAATTTGTTGCCAGACAGTATCTGGAGATTGTTTTGTATGTTTTGATTAAATACAGATTCCTTGAACTTTTTTCTAACAAAACCAGAATCCTGTGTTAGTTCTTGTTCTTTGTTTTTTCTAGTTAAGTCTTGTGATAAATGAGATGTCTAATTAATGACTCACATCACTGAGTCTGAAGAGTCTCTTCATAATCATAGTCACCTAAATTAACTTTTTCTGCAGTTTGTAATTGGACACACAGTAATGATATTTGAAAATTTAAATTATTAAAAATTAAAAATGATATTTGAATGCATATAATTTTTATAATGAATTGATAAAATTCATAAAAAAATTTTCTTGATAGAAACAAAGGTAGGAAAATAAGCAGTATTTTTTAAGTTAGTAAATTGTTTCCAAAATCATGCTTTTCTATGTGTACACTGGAAAGGATATTCTTTGTACATTGAACTAACATTGAGTTCAACCTATGTTCCAGGAATTATGATAGATGCTGGAGTACAAATAGAGAACACAATCTGTAGAGTTTGTGGTGAAATCAAATAAAACAAGTGACATAATGAAGACTATGAAGTAAGAAGCGTACTAAGGAACAGGTTTTCATAGAGTGCACAAAGGGTGAGGCATGAGAGGTGGCTTCCTAGAGGAGACTTTTTAAAAATGGAGAAAGAACACTGGATAAATTATCTGATAAAATTTCTGAATTAAGTCAGAAAGAGAAAAACAAATATCATATATTAACGCATACTGTGGGATCTAAAAAAATGGTACAGATGAGCCAGTTTGCAAGGCAGAAATAGAGACATAGATGTAGAGAACAAACATATGGACACCAGGTGGGGAAAGCGGGGGTGGGGGGGATGGTGGTGGTGGTGGTGGGATGCATTGGAAGATTCGGATTGACATATATACACTAATATGCATAAAATAGATAACCAATAAGAACCTGCTGTATAAAAAGTAAATAAATAAATAAAATTCAAAAAAAAGAAAAAATATAGAAGCAAAATAGATAAATAATTGAAAAAATTAAAAAAAGAAGAAGAAAGAACATGGATAAATTATCTGATAAAATTACAAGCCAGAATAACAGAACGAGACTTTACAACAGGTTCCCAGGACTAAATAACAAACTACCGGTCTATGGAGGACCACTAAGAAAACAAATTTCACAGTGGCTCTCTGTGGCAGATTGGGAATTATTAGGAAATGGAATTCCTGTTATGGACAAGAGAATTTTCCCATTGTGAAGGATAAAAACAACAGAACTTTTTCCATAGGGTAGTCTCAGCTGAGAAGAATGTCCATGAACTCATATGAAACAGCTCCAAGGATACATGAAAAATAGTGAGGTTTTAGAGGGAATAGAAATTAGCAAGATGGTTAAAACCATTGATTACTGAAAATGTGAGTTCATTCATACTTATAAGCCGTTATGGCCTGAAGGAAGACATAATCTAAAAATTACACACAAAGTGAGAACCAGAGGTAGTGGGGGTGGACAGTTAATTAGAGACAAAATTATAGTTGACTGTATGTGCCATACTGAAAAGTCTTAATTTTGTCTATCATTTTGCATAATTTTTTCTGAACAAATTTAAATTTTTAAAAGATAATCATGACAGCAGTGTAGAGAATGAATGGAGAGGAGAAGAGAAGTCAAATTTGAGGGTTAAATTCTGAAGAGACAGAAGACTGGAAGGAATAGCATGTGGGAGAGATGACAAACCTCAAAATAGGGCAGTAGCTGTGGAAATAAAAAGAAAGAATAAAATAAGAACTGTTTAGGAGTATGAATTAAAAGGACATGGACTGGTTGAATGTGCTTAGCAGAAGAGATAGGGGTTAAAATATAAAAAGAAAAGTACATGGTTTCCAGGTTCTGGCTTGGGAATTGGTTGGGTGGCAATACCAGTTACTAAAACAATGATTACAGAAAAAGGAAAACATTTGGATGAAAGGGATGAGATTGGTCAGGACTTGTTGAGTTTTAGAGATACATGGGTTTATAAATATTGGTCTAGATTTCAGGCTGTAAGTTGGAGTCGAAAATATAAAATTATTTTTCCTGTCTTCTTGTGGTTTGCATAGAAATATTCTAATTAAGCTGCAATGCTATTAATTATGCCATATTTGGATCCCTGGCCAAATAGCTTAATATTTATGAAAGAATGTTCATGGGAAGACAAATCATGGAAGACTCTCTTTGGATTAGTTATTTTTCTTGATCATTGTGACTTTATGTATGTGAAAGATTTAGAAACACATAGTTTAAAGGGAAATTACTTCTAATGTGGTTGTTTGAACCAAAAATATTTGTGTCTTATCTTACTTGACATAACATTACCGCAAGCCAAGACACATTTTTTCCAAGAATTCTAGAATTGTTATGCCTGGTACAGTCTGTTACAAAACTTCTCTGGAATTAGGCTTTAAGAAGTTAACCATACTTGGCTTTAAAATGAAATGTTAATCAGGAAATTATGATGATTAAGAGCAACTTTGTATCCCAGATCTCGTTCTTAGCTGCCATATAACTTTTGTAAATTTACTGGCATTTCTGGACCTTAATCTCATTATGTGCAAAATTAAGGCGGTAATAGTATCTAACTCACGATGGTGTATAAGAGATGAATTATGAAACAGGCTAAGCACAATACCTCACATATTATTAGGCATCAAAAATGTTATCTATCATTAATATACAACTTCATTAATAGAGTAAAAATAATAAAAAATACTGTAAGAGTAAAGGTTAAAATGAAACATACAAAGAACAATTGAAATCTGGTTGCCAATGGAGAGTAAACATCTTGAAGTCAGGAACTGTGACTTATTCTTTTTGTTTGTGTATTATCTGAGCACATAGTAACTATTCTAAGCAAAGATAAAAATTATGGCTAAAATATGAGTAAATTTTTAAATAATACAAAAGTACACAACATTATGTTTTGGCATTAATAAAACATCACAAAATTCAAGAAGAAAAGAAGACAAGTACAAGAAAATAAAGATAAGTAAGCTTAAGAAAATTTGTGATGCTAAAGCTAATAGACTAAGAAAATAAAATTTAAAATATGAGTTAAAAATAAATGAAAGAAGTATTTCAATAAATCATACAAATTTAAAAAATACAAGTAAAGGGCTTTCCTGGTGGCACAGTGGTTAAGAATCTGCCTGCCAGTGCAGGGGACATATGTTCAAGCCCTGGTCTGGGAAGATCCCACATGCCACGGAGCAACTAAGCCCGTGTGCCACAACTATGGAGCCTGCACTCTAGAGCCCTTGAGCCACAACTACTGAGCCTGTGTGTGACAACTACTGAAGCCTGCACGCCTAGAGCCCGTGCCCTGCAACAAGAGAAGTCACTGCAATGGGAAGCCTGCTCACTGCAAACAAGAATAGCCCCAGCTCGCTGCAACTAGAGAAAGCCCGTGGGCAGCAACGAAGACCCAATGCAGCCAAAAATAAATAAATTAAAAAAAAAATTAGTTCCTTTAAAAAAAAAAGTCAAATAAAAATATTAATTCTCCAGATTTTCAACAAAATCTAACAAATGTTCATAATAAAAACTTTCAATAAATGAAAAATAAAAATGAGCTTCCTCAATCCAGTAAAGGACATCTACTCAAAACCTATGTTTAATTGTAAAAGACTGAATGTTTTCTCTCAAAGATAAGGAATAAGATCATCCAGTTTTACCACTTCTATTTAACATAGAAAAAGAAATGAAAGACCCCAAGATTGGAAAAGAAGGAGGAAATTATTTCTATTTGCAGAATAGACATGATTTTATAGAGAGAAAATCCTGAGGAATTCACACACACATGCCCGCGCACCCGCACGTGAACAACCCAAAACTATTAAAGCTAATAAAATAGTTCAGCAAGGTTAAACGTACATAGCCAATATATAAAAATTAATTCAATTTCTATATACTGGCACTGGACAATCTCAAAATAAAATTTAAAAAATAATTAATTTATGATTGCATGTAAAAGAATATATTTAACAAAGAAGTACAAAACTTGTACACTCTCAATAAAGTAAAAAGACCACCCATATGTGGGAGATAATATTTGCAAGTCATGTATCTGACACAAGTATCCAAACTATGTAAAGAACTCTTGCAATTCAATAATAAAAAGACAAATAACCCAATTAAAACTAGGCAAGAGGAGCTTCAAGATGGCGGAAGAATAAGATGCTGAGATCACCTTCCTCCCCACAAATACAACAGAAATACATCTACATGTGGAACAACTCTTATAGAACACCTACTGAACACTGGCAGAAGACCTCAGACCTCCCAAAAGGCAAGAAACGCCCCACGTACCTGGGTAGGGCAAAAGAAAAAAGAAAAAACAGACAAAGAATAGGGACGGGACCCGCACCAGTGGGAGGCAGCTGTGAGTGAGTGGGGGTTTCCACACACTAGGAAGCCCCTTTGTGGGTGGAGACCGCTGGTGGTGGAGCTGGGGAGCTTCGGAGCCGTGGAGGGGAGCGCAGCAACAGGGATGCAGAAGGCAAAGAGGAGAGATTCCCGCACAGAGGATCAGTGCCGACCAGCACTCACCAGCCCCAGAGGCTTGTCCGCTTACTGGCTGGGACAGGTGGGGGCTGGGAGCTGAGGCTCGGGCTTCAGAGGTCGCATCCCAGGGAGAGGACTGGGGTTGGCTGCGTGAACACAGCCTGAAGGGGGCTACTGCGCCACGGCTAGCAGAGTCCAGGAAAAAGTCTGGAGCTGCCGAAGAGACAAGAGACTTTTTCTTCCCTCTTTGTTTCCTGGTGCATGAGGAGAGGGGATTCAGAGCGCAACTTAAAGGAGCTCCAGAGATGGGTGTGAGCCGCGGCTATCAGCACAGACCACAGAGACAGGCATGGGATGCTAAGGCTGCTGCTGCAGCCACCAAGAAGCCTGTGTGCAAGCACAAGTCACTATCCACACCGCCCCTCCAGGGAGCCTGTGCCGACCGCCACTGCCAGGGTCCCGTGATCCAGGGACTTCCCCGGGACAACACATGGCGCGCCTCAGGCTGATGCAACGTCACACTGACCTCTGCCTCCACAGGCTCGCCCCCCATCTGTAACCCTCCCTCCCCCCGGCCTGAGTGAGCCAGAGCCCCCGAATCAGCTGCTCCTTTAACCCCATCCCGTCTGAGAGAAGAACAGACGCCTTCAGGTGACGTAAAGGCAGAGGCGGGTCCAATCCAAAACTGAACCTCGGGAGCTATGTGAACAAAGAAGAGAAAGGGAAATTCCTCCCAGCAGCCTCAGGAACAGCGGATTAAATCTCCACAATCAACTTGATGTACCCTGCATCTGTGGATTACCTGAATAGACAATGAATCATCCCAAACTGAGGAGGTGGACTTTGGGAACAAAGATACATATACTTTTTCCCATTATTCTTTTTATGAGTGTGTTTATGCTTCTGTGTGTGATTTTGTCTGTATAGCTTTGTTTTACAATTTGTCCTAGGGTTCTGTCTGTCCTTTTTTTTTTCAATTACTTTAAAAAATTTTTTTTCTTAATATTTTTTATTTCAATAAATTTATTTTATTTTACTTTATTTTAGATTATTTTATTTTATCTTCTTCTTTGTTTCTTTCTTTTATTTTCTCCCTTTTATTCTGAACCATGTGGAGGACAGGCTCTTGGTGCTCCAGCCAGGCATCAGGGCTGTGCCACTGAGGTGGGAGAGCCAAATTCAGGACACTGGTCCACAAGATACCTCCCAGCTCAATGTAATATCAAACAGTGAAAATCTCCCAGAGATCTCCATCTCAATGTCAAGACCCAGCTCCACTCAACGACCAGTGAGCTACAGTGCAGGACACCCTATGCCAAACAACTAGCAAGATGGGAACACAACCCCATCCATTAGCACAGAGGCTGCCTAAAATCATAATAAGGCCACAGACACCCCAAAACACACCACCAGACATAGACCTGCCCACCAGAAAGACAAGATCCAGCCTCATCGACCACAACATAGGCAGTAGTCCCCTCTACCAGGAAGCCTATACAACCCACTGAGCCAACCTTAGCCACTGGGGACAGACACCAAAAACAACGGGAACTATGAACCTGCAGCCTGTGGAAAGGAGACCCCAAACACAGTAAGTTAAGTGAAATTAGAAGACAGAGAAACACACACCAGATGAAGGAGCAAGGCAAAAACCCACCAGACCTAACAAATGAAGAGGAAATAGGCAGTCTACCTGTAAAAGAATTCAGAATAATGATAGTAACGATTATGCAAAATCTTGGAAGTAGAATGGAGAAAATACAAGAAACATTTAACAAGGACCTAGAAGAACTAAAGAGCAAACAAACAGAGATGAAAAATACAATAAATGAAATAAAAAATACTCTAGAAGGGATCAATAGCAGAATAACTGAGGGAGAAGAATGGATAAGTGACCTATAAGATAAAATAGTGGAAATAACTACTGCAGAGCAGAATAAAGAAAAAAGAATGAAAAGAACTGAGGACAGTCTCAGAGACCTCTGGGACAACATTAAATGCACCAACATTTGAATTATAGGGGTCCCAGAAAAAGAAGAGAAAAAGAAAGGGACTGAGTAAATAGTTGAAGAGATTATAGTTGAAAACTTCCTTAACATGGGAAAGGAAATAGTTAATCAAGTCCAGGAAGCACAGAGAGTCCCATACAGGATAAATGCAAGGAGAAACATGCCAAGACACTTATTAATCAAACTACCAAAAATTAAATACAAAGAACAAATATTAAAAGCAGCAAGGGAAAAACAACAAGTAATACATAAGGGAATCCCCACAAGGATAAAACCTGAACTTTCAGCAGAAACTCTGCAAGCCAGAAGGGAGTAGCAGGACATATTTAAAGTGATGAAAGAGAAAAACCTACAACCAAGATTACTCTACCCAGCAAGGATCTCATTCAGATTTGACAGAGAAATTAAAAGCTTTACAGACAAGCAAAAGCTAAGAGAATTCAGCACCGCCAAACCAGCTTCACAACAAATGCTAAAGGAACTTCTCTAGGCAGGAAACACAAGAGAAGGAAAAGACCTACAATAATAAACCCAAAACAATTAAGAAAATGGGAATAGGAACATACATATCAATAATTACCTTAAATGTAAATGGCTTAAATGCTCCAACCAAAAGACATAGACTGGCTGAATGGATACAAAAACAAGACCCATATATATGCTGTCTACAAGCGACCCACTTCAGAGCTAGGGACACATACAGACTGAAAGTGAGGGGATGGAAAAAGATATTCCATGCAAATGGAAATCAAAAGAAAGCTGGAGTAACAATTCTCATATCAGACAAAATAGACTTTAAAACAAACACTATTACAAGAGACAAAGAAGGACACAACATAGTGATCAAGGGATCGATCCAAGAAGAATATATAACAATTGTAAATATTTATGCACCCAACATAGGAGCACCTCAATATAAGGCACATACTAATAGCCATAAAAGAGGAAATCGACAGTAACACAATCATAGTAGGGGACTTTAACACCCCACTTTCACCAATGGACAGGTCATCCAAAATGATATTAAATTAGGAAACACAAGCTTTAAATGATACATTAAACAAGATGGACTTAATTGATATTTATAGGACATTCCATCCAAAAACAACAGAATACACATTCTTCTCAAGTGCTCATGGAACATTCTCCAGGATAGATCATATCATGGGTCACAAATCAAGCCTTGGTAGATTTAAGAAAATTGAAATCATATCAAGTGTCTTTTCCTACCACAACGCTATGAGACTAGATATCAATTATAGGAATAAATCTGTAAGAAATACAAAGACATGGAGGCTAAACAACACACTACTTAATAAACAAGAGATCCCTGAAGAAATCAAAGGGGAAATCAAGAAATACCTAGAAACAAATGACGATGAAAACACAACAACCCAAAACCTATGGGATGCAGCAAAAGCAGTTCTAAGAGGGAAGTTTATAGCTATACAAGCCTACCTTAAGGAACAAGAAACATCTCAAATAAACAACCTAACCTTACACCTAAAGCAACTAGAGAAAAAACAACCAAAAAAACCCAAAGTTAGCAGAAGGAAAAAAATCATAAAGATTAGTTCAGAAATAAATGAAAAAGAAATGAAGGAAATGATAGCAAAGATCCATAAAACTAAAAGCTTGTTCTTTGAGAAGATAAATAAAATTGATAAACCATTAGCCAGACTTATCAAGAAAAAAAGGGAGAAGACTCAAATCAATAGAATTAGAAATGAAAAAGGAGAAGTAACAACTGACACTGCAGAAATACAAAGGATCATGAGAGATTACTACAAGCAACTCTATGCCAATAAAATGGACAACCTGGAAGAAATGGACAAAGTCTTAGAAATGCACAACCTTCTGAGACTGTACCAGGATGAAATAGAAAATATGAACAGACCAATCACAAGCACTGAAATTGAAACTGTGATTAAAAATCTTCCAACAAACAAAAGTGCAGGACCAGATGGCTTCACAGGTGAATTCTATCAAACATTTAGAGAAGAGCTAACACCTATCCTTCTCAAACTCTTCCAAAATATAGCAGAGGGAGGAACACTCACAAACTCATACTACGAGGCCACCATCACCCTGATACCAAAACCAGACAAAGATGTCACAAAGAAAGAAAACTACAGGCCAATATTACTGATAAACAAATAAACAAATAAACATATGATAAACATAGATGCAAAAATCCTCCTCAAAATACTAGCAAACAGAATCCAACAGCACGTTAAAAGGATCATACTCTATGATCAAGTGGGGTTTATCCCAGGAATGCAAGGTTTCTTCAATATACGCAAATCAATCAACGTGATACACCATATTAACAAATTGAAGCAGAAAAACCATATGATCATCTCCATAGATGCATAGAAAGCTTTTGACAAAATTCAACACCCATTTATAATAAAAACCCTCCAGAAAGTAGGCATAGAGGGAACTTTCCTCAACATAATAAAGGCCATGTATGACAAACCCACAGCCACCATCATTCCCAATGGTGAAAAACTGAAAGCACTTCCTCTAAGAT
The DNA here is from genome assembly GCF_949987535.1 of Balaenoptera acutorostrata. NCBI lineage: Eukaryota > Metazoa > Chordata > Mammalia > Artiodactyla > Balaenopteridae > Balaenoptera > Balaenoptera acutorostrata. Next base: position 43,958,551 of record NC_080080.1, read on the forward strand.
GAGGAACAAGACAAGGTTGCCCACTCTCACCGCTGTTATTCAACATCATTTTGGAAGTTTTAGCCACAGCAATCAGAGAAGAAAAAGAAATAAAAGGAATCCAATTTGGAAAAGAAGAAGTAAAGCTGTCACTGTTTGCAGATGACATGATACTATACATAGAGAATCCTAAGGATGCTACCAGAAAACTACTGGAGCTAAACAATGAATTTGGTAAAGTAGCAAGATAGAAAATTAATGCACAGAAATCTCTTGCATTCCTATACAGTAATGATGAAAAATCTAAAAGTGAAATTAAGAAAACTCTCCCATTTACCACTGCAACAAAAAGAATAAAATATCTAGGAATAAACCTACCTAAGGAGACAAAAGACCTGTATGCAGAAAATTATAAGACACTGATGAAAGAAATTAAAGATGATACCAATAGATGGAGATATATACCATGTTCTTGGATTGGAAGAATCACCATTGTGAAAATGACTCTACTACCCAAAGCAATCTACAGATTCAGTGCAATCCCTATCCAACTACCAGTGGCATTTTTCATAGAACTAGAACAAAAAATTTCACAATTTGTATAGCAACACAGAAGACCACAAATAGCCAAAGCAATCTTGAGAAAGAAAAACAAGGTTGGAAGAATCAGGTTCCCTGACTTCAGACTATGCTACAAAGCTACAGTAATAAAGACAGTATGGTACTGGCACAAAAACAGAAATATAGATTAATGGAACAGTATAGAAAGCCCAGAGATAAACCCACACACATATGGTCACCTTATCTTTGATAAAGGAGGCAAGAATATACAGTGGAGAAAATACAGCTTCTTCAATAAGTGGTGCTGGGAAAACTGGACAGCTACATGTAAAAGAATGAAATTAGAATACTCTCTAACCATACACAAAAATAAACTCAAAATGGATTAAAGACCTAAATATAAAGCTAGACACTATAAAACTCTTAGAAGAAAACATAGGCAGAACACTCTATGACGTAAATCACAGGAAGATCCTTTTTGACCCACCTCCTAGAGAAATGGAAATAAAAACAAAAATAAAGAAATGGGACCTAATGAAAGTTAAAAGCTTTTGCACAGCAAAGAAAACCATAAATGAGGCATAAAGACAACCCTCAGAATGGGAGAAAATATTTACAAATGTATCAACTGACAAAGGATTAATCTCCAAAACATACAAGCAACTCATGCAGCTCAATATCAAAAAAACAAACAACCCAATCCAAAAATGGGCAGAAGACTACAATGAGATATCATCTCACACCAGTCACTATGGCCATCATCAAAAAATTTACAAACAATAAATGCTGGAGAGGGTGTGGAGAAAAGGGACCCTCTTGCACTGTTGGTGGGAATGTAAATTGATACTGCCACTACGGAGAACAGTATGGAGGTTCCCTAAAATACTAAAAATAGAACTACCATATGACCCAGCAATCCCACTAGTGGGCATATACCCAGAGAAAACCATAATTCAAAAAGAGTCATTTACCAAAATGTTCATTGCAGCTCTACTTACAATAACCAGGACATGGAAGCTATCTAAGTGTCCATCGACAGATGAATGGATAAAGAAGATGTGGCACACATATACAATGGAATATTACTCAGCCATAAAAGGGAACGAAACTTAGTTATTTGTAGTGAGGTGGATGGACCTAGAGACTATCATACAGAGTGAAGTAAGTCAGAAAGAGAAAAACAAATATCATATGCTAACACATATATATGGAATCTAAAAAAAAAAAAAGGATAGAAAGAAAATGGTCAGAAGAACCTAGGGGCAGGACGGGAATAAAGATGCAGACCTACTAGAGAATGGACTTGAGGATATGGGGAGGGAGAAGCATAAGCTGGTACAAAGTGAGAGAGTGGCATGGACATAGATACACTACCAAATGTAAAATAGATAGCTAGTAGGAAGCAGCCGCATAGCACAGAGAGATCAGCTCAGTGCTTTGTGACCACCTAGAGGGGTGGGATAGGGAGGGCGAGAGGGAGGGAGATGCAAGAGGGAAGAGACATGGGGACATATGTGTATGTATAACTGATTCACTTTGTTATAAAGCCGAAACTGACACACCATTTTAAAGCAATTATACTCTAATAAAGATGTTAAAAAATATTTTTAAAAAGTGAAAGACAAAACAAAACAAAAATAGCAATAAGTAAAAAAAATCAATTCATACGCCACTGGGGAAATATATCTTTCCTGCAACAGTTAAAATAGCTAAAATAAAGAATTTTTAAAAAGAGAAAAAAAAAATAGGCAAAAGCGTGAATAGAGGTTTTTCCAAAGAAGATAGACAAATGGCCAACAAACACATTAAAAGATGCTCAATATCATTAGTCATTAGGGAAATGCATCTCAAGACCACAATGAAATGCCACTCCACAGTTAATAGAATGGCTGTAATGAAAATAACAAAAAACAGGAAGTGTTAGTGAGGATGTAGAGAAATGGGAATCCTCATGCACTGTTCAGGGTAAGGTAAAATGATGCAGCTGCTTAAGAAAATAGGTTGGCAGTTAATTAAAAAGTTAAACATAGAGTTATTGTATGGTCCAGAAATTCTTCTCCTAGGAATACACTCATGTAAATTGAAAATATATGTCCATGAAAAAACTTGTATATGAATGCTCATAGCAGCATAATACATCATAGCCAAAGAGTAGAAAACAACAGAAATGTCCATGAACTGAGAAACAAATAAACAAAATGTAGCATATTCATACAGTGAAATATTATTCAGCCATATAAAGGAATGAAGTACTGATAATGCAGCAACATGGATGAACCTGGAAAACATTGTGCAAAGTGAAAGAAACCAGATACAGAATGACACATATTATATGTTTTCATCCATATGAAATGTGTAGAATCAACAAATACATAGAGATAGAAAGTAGATTAGTAGTTGTAATGGTTAATTGTATGTGTCAACTTGACTGGGCTAAGGGTTGCCCAGATAGCTGGTAATCATTATTTCTGAGTGTGTGTGTGAGCATGTTTCTGGAAGAGATTAGCATTTGAATTATTAGACTGAGTAATGATAGCTCTCATCAGTGCAAGTGGGCATCATCCAATCTCTTGAGGGTCTGAATAGAACAAAAAGTTGGAGGAAGGGTGAATTTTCTCTCTGCTTGAGCTGAGTCATCCATATTCTTCTACCCTCAGACATCAGCACTCCTGGTTCTTGGGTCTTCATATTCAGAGTAGGACTTATACCATCAGCCCTCCAATCCTCAGCCATCAGATTTGAACTGGAATAACACCACTGGCTTTCCTAGACCTCCACCTTGCAGATGGCATATTGTGGGACTCCTTGGTTTCCATTATCACTTAAGCCAATCTCTAATAATAAATCTCTTTCTCTATATCTATATCTATATCTATCTATCTATCTATCTATCTATCTATCTTTCTATCTATCTATATCCTATTGGTTCTGTTCATCTGGAGCACATGACTAATGCTGTGGTTCACAGGAATTGGTGAGAGGGTGAAATAAGTGAGTGCTAACAGGTACAAGGTTTCTTTTTGGGGTGATGAAAATGTTCTGGAATTAGATAGTGGGGATGCACAACCTTGTAAAATCCACTGAATTGTATATTAAAATGCAGAATTTTATGGTATATAAGTTTATCTCAATAAATTTTTGAAAAATGTGTATTAAGTAAAGATCTTAAAGTAGGAGGTGTGGCCAAGATGGTGGAGTAGAAAGACCCTGGGCTCACTTCCTTCCATGGGCACACCAAAATTACAACCATTTACAGAGCAACTATTTATGAGAATGACCTGAAGACTAACAGAAAAGATTTTCCACAATTAAAGATATAAAGAAGGAACCACAGTGTGATGGGTAGGAGGGCAGAGATATGGTATAGTCAGGACTTGCATCCCCATGTAGGTGATCCACAAACAGGAGGATAATCATAATTGCAGAATTCTTCCCAAGGAGTGATGGGTCCAAGCCTCACATCAGTCTTTCCAACCCAGGAGTCCTGCACCAAGGAGACAAGCCCCCAAAACATCTGGTCTTGAACACCAGCAGAGCTTGAATACAGGAGAGCCACAGGACCATAGAAAACAGACACTCCACTCTTAAATGTCACATGCAAAATCTCACAAGCTCTGAGACCCAGCACAGAGGCAGTAATTTGAAAAAAAAGTCTGCATCAGACACACTCACTGATCTTGAAGAGTCTTCCAGAGAGGCAGAAGGCAACTGGAACTCTGCCTGGGGACATAGATGCTAGTGACAACATTTTGGGGGAGCTCTTTCTACCATAAGGACAATCGTGTTGGCAAGCACTATTTTGGAGTCTTCCCTCTAGTCCTCCCACTCACAAGCCAGTGAACACTAGTCCTGGGACACCAAGAACTGAGCAGCCAGCTGCACTAGAACCAGGCCCCACCCACCAGTAGGCTAACGCCAGCCCCAGGACCTCCAAGGCTGTGCAGCCAGCCATGCCAGGGCCTGACCCAAAGCACCAACAGACCAGCAGCAACCACAGGAAGCAGGACCTGGCAGCCAACTTGTCCAGGGGCCAGTCTTGCATACCAGCACTCCCACAGTAGTCAGCCCAACCACAACAGAAGGACCCACTCAGCACACACAAGGGGCACCTTTGAGCATATGGCTCTGATGACCAGAGAGAAGTGTGCTTCTGGGACCCATAAGATGTCTCCGACATGAGGCCATTTCTCCAAGACTGGGAAACATAACCTACCTACCTAATGCATAGATATAAACACAGATAATTAGGCAAAATGAGAAGACAGAGGAACATATTCCAAAAAAAGAACAAGACAAAACCCCAGAAAAAGAACTAAGAGAAGTGGAAATAAGCAATCTACCTGGTGAAGAACTTAAGGTAATGAACATGAAGATGCTCAACAAATTGGGGAGAAGAATGGATGAACACAATGAGAAGTTTAACAAAGAGTTAGAAAAAATAAACAAGAACTAAACACAGCTGAAGAGTAAAATAACAGAAATAAATACACTATAAGGAATCAAGAGTAGATTAGATGATACAGAGGAAGGGATCAGTGATCTGGAAGACAGAGTAGTGATAATCACCCAAGCTTAACAGAAAAAGAATTTTAAAAAATCAGGATAGTTTAGGAGACCTCTGGGACAACATCAAGTGACGTAATATTCACATTATAGTGGTCCCAGAAAAAGAGAGAGAGAAAGGGGCAGAAAACTTATTCGAAGAAATAATACCTGAAAACTTCCCTAACCTGTGAAAACCTAGGTCCAAGAAATATAAAGAGTCACAAACAAGATGAACCCGAAGAGAAGACACATCAAAATTAAAATGACAAAAATTAAAGAGAGAAACTTAAAAGAAACAAGAGAAAAGCAAGTAGTTATATATGAGGAAACCCCAGTAAGACCGTTAACTGACTTTTCATTAGAAACATTGCAGGCCAGAAGGGAGTGACACAATATATTCCAAATGATGAAAGGAAAGAAAAAAAAAAAAAAACTGCAACCTCAAATACTCTACTCAGTATCGGTCTTACATTTAGGTCTTTAATCCATTTTGAGGTTATTTTTGCGGATGGTGTTAGAGAAAGTTCTAATTTCATTGTTTTACATGTAGCTGTCCAGTTTTCCTGGCACCATTTATTGAAGACACTGTCTTTTCTCCATTGTATAGTCTTGCCTCCTTTGTCATAGACTAATTGACCATAAGTATGTGGGTTTATTTCTGGGCTTTCTATCCTGTTCCATTGATGTATATTTCTGTTTTTTGTGCCATACTGTTTTAAAGACAGTAGCTTTGTAATATAGTCTGACGTCAGGGAGCCTGATTCCTCCAGCTCCGATTTTCTTTCTCAAGATTGCTTTGGTTATTTGGGTTCTTTTGTGTCTCCATGCAAATTTTAAAATTTTTGTTCTAGTTCTGTGAAAAGTGCTATTGGTAATTTGTTAGGGATTGCATTGAATCTGTAGATTGCCTTGGGTAGTATAGTCATTTTGACAATATTGATTCTTCCAGTCCAAGAACATGGTATATCTTTCCAACTGTTGTGTCATCTTTGATTTCTTTCATCAGTGTCTTATAGTTTTCAGAGTACAAGTTTTTGCCTCCTTAGGTAGGTTTGTTCCTAGGTATTTTACTGTTTTTGATGTGATGGTAAATGGGATTGTTTCTTTAATCTCTCTTTTTGATCTTTTACTGTTAGTGTATAGAAATGCAACAGATTTCTGTGTATTAATTTTGTATCCTGCAAATTTACCAAATTCATTGATGAGCTCTAGTAGTTTTCTAGTAGCATCTTTAGGATTTTCTATGTATAGTATCATGTCATCTGCAAACAGTGACAGTATTACTTCTTTTTTTTTCTAATTTATAAACCTTTATTTCTGTTTCTTCTCTGATTGCTGTGGCCAGGACTGCCAAAACTATGCTGAATAAAAGTGGCGAGAGTGGACATCCTTGTCTTGTTCCTAATTTAGAGGAAATGCTTTCAGCTTTTATTGTTGAGTATGATGTTGGCTATAGGTTGGTCATACATGGTCTTTATTATGTTGAGGTATGTTCCCTCTATGCCCACTTTCTGGAGAGTTTTCATCATAAATGGGTGTTGAATTTTGTCAAAATATTTTTCTGCATCTATTGAGATGACCATATGGTTTTTATTCTTCAATTTGTTAATATGGTGTATCACACTGAATGATTTGCAGATATTGAAAAATCCTTGCATCCCTAGGATAAATCCTAGGATAGATCATGGTGTATGATCCTTTGAATGTATAGTTGGATTTGGTTTGCTAGTATTTTGTTGAGGATTTTTGCATCTATGTTCATCAGTGATATGGCCTTTAATTTTCTTTTTTGTTGTATCTTTTTCTGCTTTTGGTATCAGGGTGATGGTGGCCTCATAGAATGAGTTTGGGAGTGTTCCTTCCTCTGAAATTTTTTGGAAGAGTTTCAGAAGGATAGGTGTTGCATATACAATGGAATATTACTTAGCCATGAAAAAGAAATAAATAACGCCATTTACAGCAACACAGATGGAACTGGAGATTATCATACTAATTGAAGTAAGTCAGAGAAAGATAAATATCATATGATACTGCTTATATGAGGAATCTTAAAAAAAAAGGACAAATGATCTTATTTACAAAACAGAAACAGACTCACAGACTTAGAAAACAAACTTATGGTTACCAAAGGAGAAAGGTAAGGAGGGAGGGATAAATTGAGAGTTTGGGATTGACATATACACACTACTATATTTAAAATAGATAACCAGCAAGGACCTACTCTATAGCACAGGGAACTCTGCTCAATATGCTGTAATAACATAAATGGGAAAAGAATTTGAAAAAGAATAGATATATGTATATGTATAACTCAATCACTTTGCTGTACACCTGAAAATAATACAATATTGTAAATCAACTATAGTCCAATAAAAATAAAAATTAAAAAAAATGTTCAAAACAGTTTAGAGTTTAAAAACAGTAAGAACATTTTCATATAATAAACACATTTATTTCCAACCAAAAACAAAAAATGCCCTACTAAGCAATGCTATCATTCAGATTTGAAGGTAAGATCAATAGTTTTAGAGACAAGAAAAAGGTAGAAGAGTTCAGTACCACTATGGGCTTTACCATAAATGTTAAAGGGACTTCTCTAAGTGAAAAATTAGAGACCACAATCAAATACAAAAATTACAAAAGGAAATAATCTCATTGGTTTAGGCAAACGTACAGTAAAAGTAATAGATCAACCACTTTTAATGACAGTAGAAAGGTTAAAAGACAAAAGTAGTAAAATCATTTATATCCACAGTAAGTAGCTAAGGGATACACAAAACAAAAAGATGTTAATGTGATGTCAAAAACATTAAATGTTACATTGGAGTGAAAGTGCAGGGTCTTTAGAATGCATTCAAACTTAAGAGGTCATCAATTAAAATAATCACATATTTATTATATTTATATACATTTATGTGAGCCACATTGTAATCACAAACCAAAAAACCTATGATAGATACACATACACAAAAAGAGAAAGAAATTCAAACACAACACCACATACAGTCAACAAATCACAAGGAAAGAGAGCAAAAGAAGAAGGAACAAAAAAGAAGTGCAAAGACAACCCAAAAACAATTAACAAAATGGCAATAAGTGCATACTTATCAATAATTACTTTAAATGTAAAAGGACTAAATGCTCTAACCAAAAGACATATAGTAGCAAAATGGATACAAAAATAAGACATATATATGCTGCCTACAAGAGACACACACAGACTGAAAGTGAGGGGATGGAAAAGGTATTCTATGCAAAAGGGAACAAACAGAAAAACTGGCGTAGCAATACTTACATCAGACAAAATATACTTTACAACAAAGACTGTAACAAGACATAAATAAGGATATTACATAATAATAGGAGATGGATCCAACAAGAAGATATAACAGTTTTACATATGTATGCATCCAAGATAGGAGCACCTAAATATATAAAGTAAACTTAACAAATGTAAAGGGAAAAACTGAAAATAACAGTCACAGTAGCGGACCTTTACATCCCACTTATATCAGTGGAGAGAATATTCAGACAGAAAGTCAGTAAGGAAACACTGGTCTTGAAGGACACATTAGAACATATAAATTTAATAGAACATTCCATCCAAAAACAGCAGAATACACATGCTTTTCAAGTGCACATGAAACATTCTTCAGGATAGATCACATTCTCGGCCACAAAACAAGTCTCAGTAAGTTTAAGAAGATTGAAATTGTAAAAAACATCTTTTCTTACCACAACACTATGAGACTGTAAATCACCTACAAGAAAAACTGCAAAAAAGACAAACATGTGGAGGCTAAACAACTAATGGGTTACTCACTAAAGAAATCAAAGAGAACATTAAAAAAAAATACTTGCAGACAAATGAAAATGGAAACACAATGATACAAAATCTATGGGATGAAGAAAAAGCAGTTTTAAGAGGGAAGTTAATAGTAATAAAAACCCACCTCAGGAAAGAAGAAAAATCTCAAATGAACAACCTAACTTATACCTAAAGGAAGTAGAAAAAGAACAACAAACAAACACAAATTTAGTAGAAGAAAATAAATTATAAGATCAGAGCAAAAATAAATGAAATAGCAACTAAAAGAAAATGGAAAAAAAATCAATGAAACTAAAACTTGTTTTTTTGAAAAGTTAAAAAGATGATAAACCTTTAGTCAGACTCATCAAGAAAAAAAGAGAGAGCTAAATAAATATAATCAGAAATGAAAGAGGAGAAGTTACAGGTGACACCACAAAAATACAAAGAATCATAAGATATTACTATGAACAATAAAATGAACAAAGTAAAAGAAATGGATAAATTTCTAGAAATGTACTGTCTCCCAAGATTTAATCAGCAAGAAGGAGAAACTATGAACAGACAAATTACCAGTAATAAAATTGGATCAGTAATAAAAAAAAAAAAAATCCTTCCCCTAAAAAAGTCCAGGACCAGATGGCTTCAGAAGTGAATTCTACTAAATATTTAAAGAAGAATTCATACCTATCCTTCTCAAACTATTTCAAGAAAAGATAACTCTTCCAAACTCATTCTATGAGGCCTGCATCACCCTGATACCAAAACCAGACAAAGACACCACAGAAAATGAAAATTACAGGCCAATCTCACTGGTCAATATAAGTGCAAAAATTTTTAACAAAATATTAGCAAATCAAGTTTAACAATACATTGAAAGGATTATAGACCATGATCAAGTAGGATTTATCCCAGGGATGCAAGGATGGTTCAATTTTTGCAAATCAATCCATGTGAAACACCATATTAACAAATTGAAGAATAAAAATCACATGATGATCTCAATAGATGCAGAAGAGGCTTTTGATAAAATCAATATCCATTTATGATTAAAAACTCTCAACAAAGTGGGTATAGAGGGAACATACCAAAACATAATAAAAGACATATATGACAAACTTACAGCCAACATCATACTTAACTATGAAAAGCTGAAAACATTTTCTCTAAGATCAGGAACAAGACAAGGATGCCCACTCTCACTATTTTTATTAAACATAGTATTTGAAGTCTTAGCCATAGCAATCAGACAAGAAAAAGAAATAAAAGGAAACCAAACTGGAAAGAAAGAAGTAAAACTGTCACTGTTTGCAGATGACTTGATACTATTTAAAGAAACTCCTAAAGATGCCATCAAGAACCTCTTAGAACTCATCAAGTAAAGGTTGCAGGATACAAATTAATATCCACAATTCTATATATTAACAACAAACTATCAGAGAAACTAAGAAAACAATCTCATTTACAATCACATCAAAAAGAGTAACATGTCTAGGAATAAATCTAACCAAGGAGGTAAAAGAACTGTACTCAGAAAACTGTAAGACATTGATGACAGAAACTGAAGATGACACACACTAGTGGAAAAATATACTGTGCTCATAGATTAGAAGAATTAATATTGTTAAAAGGACCATACTCCCCAAGACAATCTACAGATTCAATGCAATCCCTATCAAAATACCAATGGCACTTTTCACAGAACTAGAACAAATAATCCTAAAATTTGTATTGACCTTCCATAGCCAAAGCAATCTAGAGTAAGAAGGACAAAGCTTGAGGTATTATGCTCCCTGATTTCAAACTATAATCTGAAGCTACAGTAATGAAAACAGTATAGCACTGGCACAAAAACAGACACATAAATCAATGGAACACAGTAAAGAGCCCAGAAATAAACCACACACATATGAACAATAAATCTTCAACAAAGGAGGCGAGAATATAAAATGGGGTAAAGACAGTCTTTTCAATAAATGATATTGGGAAAACTAGACAGTTACAGGGAAAGGAATCACACTGGACTACTTCCTCACACCGTATACAAAAATAAACTCAAAATGGAGTAAAAACTTAAATATAAGACCTGAAACCATACATCTCCTAGAAGACAGCAGGCAATATGCCCTTTGACATGGGTCTTAGCAATATTTTTGGGGATATTGTCTTTTCAGGCAAGGGAAACAAAAGCAAAAATAAACAAATGGGACTACACCAAACTAAAAAGCTTTTGCACATTGAAGGAAACTATCAGTAAAACAAAAAGGCAACCTATTGAATGGGAGAAAATATTTGCAAATAATCTATGCAACAAGGGGTTAATATCCAAAATATACAAAGAACTCATAAAACTCAACATCAATAAACAAACAACCTGAATGAAAAGTGGGCAGAAGACCTGAATGGACATTTTTTCCAAAGGAGACATAGAGATGGCCAAAAAACACATTGAAAGATGCTCAATATCACTAACAATCAGGGAAATGTAAATCAAAATCACCATGAGATATTACTTCACACCTCTCAGAATGGCTATTATCAAAAAGACAACAAATAAGTGTTGGTGAGGATATGGAGAACAGGGAATGCGCATACACTGTTGGTGGGAATGTAAATTGGTACAGCCGCTATGGAAAATGGTATGGAAGTTCCTTAGAAAATTAAAAATAGAACTACCATATGATCCAGTAATTTCACTTCTGAGTATTTTAAGAAAATAAAAACACTAATTTGAAAAGATATATGCACCCCAATGTTTATTGCAGCATTATTCATGATAGCCAAGATATGGAAGCAACCTACATGAGTGGATAAAGAATCTGTGTTCCATATATACAATGGAACATTACCCAACCATATAAAGAATGAAATCTTGCCAGTTGCAAGAAAATAGATGGACCTAAAAGGTATTATGCTAAGTGAAATATATCAGACAGAGAAAGACAAATACAGTCTGATTTCTGAAATGAATCTGAAAAGCAAAACAAACAAAACAGAAACAGACTCATAGATACAGTGAACGAACTGGTGGTTGCTAGAGGGGAAAAGTCTAGAAGTCTGAGTGAAATAGGTATTGAATTAATACATTGTACACCTGAAACTAAAGTAATATTGTAAGTCGATTATACTTCAATTAAAAAAAAAAACATTAAAATACCATTTGCCTCCAGATCTGGATTTTGCATCAAAGTAATTAGGCTTCAGGACACCTCACTTGCATGGGCCCATCTCAGGCCTTATAAGGGGATGCCATTCAAGGAGTCATGAGTTTTTGTAAAGTTTACAAAAGTAAGATATTTAGCTGCAATTGGTTAAGACCAGTCCCTTTCCACTACAGTTCCCTCTTCAACTCCTTCTCCTTGTGTTGCATGGCATTGGCATAGATGTAAGGTTTGGGAGATGAGGCTAAAAGAGAGTTTAATTTATAAATATTACTGCTTTATGTACAGGCTACAATTGGCCTGAGATTTTAGAGAAGAATATTAATGTCACATAAGTTCTAAGTAACGTACTTGTTGCTTTCCTGGTATATGAATGGCTTCCAGGAATACTCCTGTTGTGAATTGCCTAATTTACTCTGTGTCATGACCCAGAGCACAGAGCCAGAGACAGATTGCAAAATGGATGAGTCCTATGTAGCAGGCACTGAGAAAGAAGAGGGTAATGGAGGAGGAACAAGACAACTGAGCAGAAAGCTCATCTGTGGAAAATCCTTACAAATCTTATAGCTCACATGTAAAAAAAAAATTGATAGAGGTTTCCCATAGGATTTACATCATGTTATTATAATGATTTTGACCCTAAAAGAAAATATTCTAAATTATTAGCAATATAAAGACAATAAAAAGAAATTTCAATCAACATTGCTGGAAGAAAAACAGAATTATCTTTCTACTCTCTCTACAGAAAATGATTGCACATTGTCCTATGAAGGAGCACTTTAAAATTTATAATTTGTTGTGATCTATTTTCCTCATGGAAAACAAAAATTAACATTACTTATTAATTTTGTAATCTTTTTAAGGAAATAATCCCCCAATATTGTAGCTTTAGACCCTACAAAACCTGCATCTCCTGCTACTGGCTCTTAGCAAATATTAAGGATTTTACTAGAAGAAGAGAAAAACATGCTCCTTCTGGAAACTACCAAGGATATTTCAGCTTTTCCTCTCCCTGCCCCTTCCTGTGAGAAAAGTGTCTGTCAGGACAATGAATATCACAGGCTGTGCACACATGGGATGAGTCAGGTCATGGGGGCTGAATGACTGATAACATATACATGTAGCATGTTTACCTCTCAAAACCTGACTTAATTAAGAAAAGAATACCAAAACATCAGCAAACAAGAATATCCCCTTTTTTTCTGAGAGTTGATGACCAGATTCCTGTGTCACCTTCACCCAAAACTGGAGGAAAGAAAACTGCTTGGGTTATTCTTATTCTTATACTTTGCATATATCCTGGACATTTCATCAAGAATTTTGAATTTAGAAACTCTCTCCTAAAGTATACATTTGGTGTATAAAATAATCTTGTCATCACAAATATTTTCAGCACTATTCAAAATAACCTTTTCAATACATCAGTGTCTTTATTATACTTGTTAAAATCTCTGTGGTTGTCATGTAGTTAATAACCTGAATTAAGAAAGTACAGATGAATGTAGGAGGGAAACACCCCCAGGTTTACCTTGGATATAGATGCCAAAACTGTCAGCGGAAAGGGAAGGGGGATAAACATATGATCCCACATGAACATTTCCATATTATTACAGATGGTTCCCCAAAAAGAGTTTGGATAGGGAAGTTATATTTACATATGAGAGAACTATTTAAATGATATTTGTAAAGGTAGGAAAAGCAGCATTTTTATATTCTTCAGTGCTTTGGGTCTTCATGTTAGTGAGAAATCCTTTAGAATATATGCTTCTAAGAGCATGAACTCAAGGCAGATAACAGTCTGTGAGAAGCAAGTCCAAATGTTGAGAATATAAAGCATTGAGGCTTTCAAAGGTACAGCTGGTGGTGTTTCATCCAGGAAGTAAGGACTGGATGACAGATCTTCTAAGGCTGACAGTAGTCAGGGATACCTAATATCAGCTCAAGCTGAGAAACTGCAAAGTCAAGAAAGAATCCTCTGAACTTGTTTCCCTGAGTATTCAAGCTTTACTTAAAAGCTTCAACTTTCCTAACTAAAAAGTTAGGGTGGGGTGGAGTAGAGAAGGCAGGGAATGGAGATAAATGTAGTAATGATATTCCTAAAGAGGCGATTCTGTCTCTCCTGCTTGCTTGCATTTGTACAAGAGAAGTTCAAAAGGAAGAATGTCAGGAGTTTAGAAGTATAGATGTCTGAGTGACATGTTACACTATTTGCTGGTTTATGGCACAACATTAAACCTCCAGTATCTACTTCCATGCTTGTGACTTTAGAATGTGAACCTCTTCTGTCTCTCCTAGGTGTCATATTCAGAACTGTAATTGAACAGAAAGGGGGAAATTACATATAAAGGTATAGGCAAAGGAACAGCTATTACTCCTAGAGGATGGGGAAACATATCTGCATGTGTGTCAGTTAACAAGAGAAGGACACATGGAGAGAATACTTTCAATACTTCAAGTCTTACTCCTTTGTACTTTCTTTGAATATTAAAAACAAGCACAGCTTTTGGCAAATGGATGTCACTCAGTACTTCTTAAACTAAAGCTTTGCAGCAGAATCTAAGGATTTGAGCTATTCTTACACAGACAGGAAAGAAATCTGATGGCTTTATCCTGTGAAACTAAGCCTTTAAAAGTCAGTAATGTTCTTGGTTTCACATTGTATGAAAAATAAACTACTCTTCCTATTGTAAAATATGCAAAGTCCCCTCCTTTTTTGTTACATTAAATACAATGATGTCATTTCACTTCAGAAACAGCTAACGCAAAGGTGGTCAAAATGTATAAACTTCCAGTTATGAGATAAATAAGTACTAGGGATATAACGTACAATATGATGACTGTAGTTAACACTGCCATATGGTGTATTTGAAAGCTGTTAAAAGAGTAATTTGTAAGAGTTCTCATTGCAAGAAAAAACATTTTTTTGTATCTATATGAGATGATGGATGTTAACTAAACTTATTGTGGTAATCATTTCACAATATGTGTAAGTCAAATATTAAGCAGTACACCTTAAACATATACAGTGTTATATGTCAATCATATCAGTAAAATTGAAAAAAATGGCTATCATATGACATGAGAATCTTAGGAAAGACAGAGGTAGAGTTGGAAAAAGTAGGTTCTGTAATACCCTTTGTTAGCTCTCTCTTTTGAATAATCACTGTGACCTCATTTCCCCAATTTAGAAAAGATTGAGTTGTACTTTGACTTGTTCCTATTTTTAATCTACACATCCCATCATTTAAAACATGTTTTCACCAAATCAAGCAAAGATGTCTGGGGTGATTAGCCTGGGATTTTCATTCCTTGAATTCTTTTGGCTATGGATATCCAACTCCTCCTCTTTTACATTCCCCAGATATTGTTGATTTCTCCAGTTATAAGCCTTACATCGTTCATGTTTATTTTAGCCTGTTTGTGTGAAAGTTGACACCATACGGTGATGAGAATCACATTCCCAGCCTAAATGCTTAACATTTAACAGAGATTTTAACTAAGAGACCCAATGATACCAACTGTAAAATAACCTGTCATTTCTAGATGATCTGATTTGTTTTATTAGAGTAAAGGTCAATAAGTCCAAAATTATGTTTTTTAAAAGATGTTTTCCCATAATGTAGTTGTCAAAGAAGATTGATAAAACAGAAAATTTTTTAAAATTTGATTTTAGTAGAAAAAGAGAAGTATTGTTAAATTACTATACAGCTCATATTTGTTATTTATTAAGTTGTTATTCTTTCACTCTAGGTAGATGGGAAGGATGTGAAATCACTACATGACAGTTTATAGACAGACATGGAAGGGAGCATTTCTGATGTAAAACTGTTAATACCAAAAATGTGAGTTTAGAAAGTTAAGAATTATGTTTTCTTAAGTGAAATTCATGTTCTTCTACCTAAGGTGATTTATTTAAATCTGCAAGCAAGGTTTAAACATAAAACACAAAACGAATAATCAATGAGTCCAATCCATACTGGAACACAGAGAGCAAATGTGTAATGTTTGTTTATCAAATAATTTCCTTTGCATAATGATTCCAAAACCAACCAGGCAGCGCAGTTCTTGAGCCAGAGTTGCACTGGTGGGACTTCGGGAGTCAAAGAAGCTTTTTTAAGATTCCTCTCTAAAATCTGAGGAAGGTAATAATCTCCTCCCTGTGCACATTTTGCTTGCGTGTCCTATACCCCACGTACATGTTCCACAGTAACCTTGTAATACAAACTAAGCCTCCTGATGGTCTTCAAGCACATGCTAATTCACATAGAAGCAAACACTACAGCCTACTACTGCTAGGTTTCTTTTCAATGAACAGCATATTTTGCTCACTGGGGGAAAAGACAGGAGGAAGCCTATTGTATTCTTAACCGTTATCTCTGAGTGAATAGAAGGAATTGCTTCCAAATGCAGTAACAGAATTACTGTAGATTAGTGTAGCATTTGAGCTTGAGTGCTGAGGTAAAATTGTTTTCTCTATTGCATGACCATGATCTTGAAAGTTCTCGTTTTATTACAATAATGGAGATGCTTGATCACATACTGAGTCAGGTAAATCACAAAGCCAGCTCTTGAGCAGTCCTGGGCAGGCCATAAGTAATGCCATAGCTGAGGACTGCATTAACCACAATTCAGATGAATAAAATCCAACACAAGCTCATTTGATTTGTTTACAGTTCGAAGAGAGACTTTATTCAGAAATACAATAATACAACAACAACAAATGCTCTTGTTCTGTATTGTAAAAAAAGAAGCCCAGGTACTTTTCATTGCAGCCTGCAGTCTTTCATTACTAGGGACAGCACGCCCAGCTCATAAACACCGGTTATCAATGAAAGAAATAGAAACTTGTGAGACCAGGGGAATGTTTATATACATTTGAAGATGAAAGAGCCGAGGCAGAGCAGTGCTGTAGTATCAATTACAATGACGTACATGTGGCTGCTTACAGTTTTAACATGGAACATGAAAAGAGATTGTGACTTGGTGCAGTACATGAATAGCTTATAGCTTCAGCTTTGAAGTGAATGACTCACTTTCCCTTTGAGTACCCACTAAAATTAGGTGGCACCTTGCTTGAAATGTGATAAATTTGAGATCAAGTCAAGCATTATATATAAGGTTGAACAGAGACTATAACTTCACCCTTTAAACATGCAGATTGGGAAAGAATGATCACCTTATGTTAGACTTGACTTAGTAAGAACCAGCTCTACCCTCATGAGCGTGTAGAGAAAGTAAGGGTCAACAGACGATAGGTTTGAAATACTGCTAAGAAACAACCTCTATAGGCACAAGCAGAAAAAAAATAAGGGTGCAATTTCTTTAAAATTACCCAAAAAATTCCAGGAAGATTAAGAAAAAGTTATTAAATAACATGATTTTATTATTATCAACCTCATCCCAATTGGTATCCCACCTAATCACTACACACTGAAAAGTTCTGCGGTAAGGAGGCTTATGGATTAAACCAATTGGACCTCGCAAGGTAAGTCAGAGAACAGAGGAATTTTTTAGTGTGATAATCTCAGTATGCAAAATATGGTTGCCCTATTCTGCTGTTAGCGATCAGGGTTAGTTTTGATGGCATTACAAGATACTAGAATCATATGACCTAGAATTTCCAACTTCTATTTCTGGCCCCCACCTCTTTTTCCACATGAGACTCCCAAGAAACCATGTACCCAGAGGTGATGACAAATGCTAAATTTAAACATGCCTCAATTCCTGTCGGCTGGCCCCCCGTGTCCTGTCACAAAGCTCTCTGAACAGCTGGGCTGAGGACTTGGCTCAGTCTCAAGGATCAAGAGGAGTCTCTGGACCCATTTGTCTCCATCTTAGCTACAGCTGCCCACCAGGACCAGACCTGGTACTTACAGTGAAGGAGGGATTGGAGGGCACAGCTTGTAGTGTCTTTATCAACAAGGAAGTGGTACCTTTGACTCCATCAGTGTTTCCCTCTGACCAACCAAATTAGCTCCACCTTCTCTCTGAACAGAGTTTGGGAATTGGGGAAGACAAGAAAGGGAGTGAAGGAAAAGAGGCTCCAATGGAAATGGAGTGGTGCTTAGAGCTCCTCTTCTGTCCAGAGACTGGCAGCACCACATAGAAAACATGCTTAATACAACTCCATAGAATTGGAAAGGGGGAAGGGTAGAAGACACGGTTCTTGTTTTCAAAAAGACTCAGATCTAACAAGAAAATAAGCTCTAATCATAATACTGTGTAGAAAGTGATTTATGTGTTTTTAAACTAACTTACACAGGAAATCCAAAGAGGGAGTCATTGTTTCTGCTATGAGTGTGAGGGTAGTTGGAAATAGCTAAATCAGAGACATTTGAGTAAGATATTGAAGGACAAAAGGAACTGTAGCAAATTAGTGAAATGACAAAACATAATGTCAGTGAAAGAGAATGGGGAAAAGGCAGAGAATGCAGCAAGAGTTAAGGTAAGGAGATGTAAAACTACACGGCACATATGATGAGTCTTCTGGCTAGAGATCTGGAGGCTAGGAGGGACAGGAGTGAAATATCTGGAAATGATTCAAGAATATGTTTCGTTGCCAAATTTAGGAAGGACCTTGAGTGTCCTGCTAAGAAATTAAGAGTTTTATCTTTGATATTGATGGGAAGCTTGGAAAAGAAATGACATATGATTAGGTCTGTGTTTACCAGAGATTATTCTGGCAACACTGTGAAGAGTGAATTGGAAGTGATGAAAATAAAGGTAGAAAAATTAGTTAGGAGACTAATGCAGCTGTTGAGGATGTAAACTGGGAAAATGGGAGGGATATTGGGTCTAATAATGCCGATTACTCAGTAGATAGTGAGACTGCAAAATAGGGGCAACAAAAATATTTTTGGAATAATTTAGGTTGGGAACATTTAAGATTTTACAGGCTGTTGTGAATCAGAAAGGTGCCACTCAGTTTCCTAGGCAGTTTTGTTATGAGAAGCATGTGTTTGTAAATTTTCTGGTTATGGTTCATTGTACAGTTTGAACCCATAGAAAAAAGCTTGACCAATTAACCCAAAAAGGACTCAAATCACACAGTACCAGGCAAGTAGTAGTTATTCCACAAATATTTGTTGAACCAAAATTTGTGAGGTGATGATGATGCCTGTCTCACACACCACTGTCTTCAATTGAGTTTAAGCTGTGAAGTAACCATGGTTTTTCTCTCTTCTAAACTTCAGTTCTCCATTCTAAATGAGATTCTCACTGGGATGTTACGAAAATTAGTGGGGAAACAAGTGTATTTTTTTCCACCACCACAAGTATTGCAATATGCATGTTATGATTTTTTAGTTTTCTTGTAGAATATGGAGCTTCATTAGCAGAATGGTCAAACACACCTCCAGTTGATTTGATTTGATTTTTAGAATGTATGCAAATATCATTGAATTTGTTCAATTCCATTGATCCAAATGAAATTCTATGTATGCATTTAAAAATAGGAAACATTAATGAGTTATACAAATAATAGTAATGATACATAAGGTAACGTGTTTTGACAACTTCTATGATAAGCACTTTATATACACTATCTCAGTTTTACTGTGAAGTGGGTATTTTTATTAGACTTAATTTTGATATGCAAAACTAAGGCACAGAGAAGTTAAATAGCATGCCCAATGTCATACAGCAGGTCATAGGAGAAGCTGATATTTGAACCAGCCAATGGGATTCCCAATCCCATGCTTTTAATTCATGAAGATGCACTACACAATTTCATGCTTTATTTGCCATAAGGTAGAACTTTTTTTCTAGTAAGATCAGATTAAATGAAAGTCCAACAAAATTTGGATTTTTCCCATAAAGAAAAGCTTCATGTCTTTTTTGAACTCTATGATGTCAAACTATTCCAAAAATATTTTTGGTGCCCCTACTTTGCAGTCTCACTATCTACTGAGCAATCAGCATTGTTGGACCCCACTTCCCTCTCACTCCTCCAGTTCATATCCTTGACAGCTGCATCAGCCCCCTAACTGGTTTTTGTATCTTTATCACTTCCAATCCATCTTTCAGTGTTGCTAGAATAATCACTTGTAAACACAGACCTGATACATTATTATCATCAATGCTTCTTTTCCTTTCCCTTAGCCACAAGGGAATTCTCAGAAAATAACCTTCTTGGAGTTCTTCCATCAATTGAAATGGAAACCATAAAACCAGAAAATCACATAAATAAATAAAACCTATCATTTGTAAATTACAAGAAGATGTCTTAAGATTTCAGCCTTATTTTTGAAATTAAGAGTTTTACCTGTCACAGCACCCACATTTGGCCATGCAAGAGAAAGGCATTTTTTCTGCCAAAGAATAGACCATTGAGAATGGCTGTTTGGAAAGTGTTTTGTTAATATATTTTGTAGTAAAAAGTTTATAGCTTTATTAGAGTAGTGCATATGCTATAAAGGAAAACAATAAAAAGATCTCTTAGAAACTGAGACTCTCATAATTGAAAAAAAAACATTTTAAGCACTTCTATATTATTAAAACAGACAACAAACAGAAGAAAACAAATTTGGATGATACCATATTCTCTGTTTACAATACAATTAAATTTTAAATAATGAAGAGATAATTTTAAAAGACTCACACATTTGGGGAGTCTAAAACTTCTAAATAACTCATAGGTCAAAAAGAAATTATGATGGAACTTAGAAAATATGTAGAATTAATGGTAAAGAAAATATTGCATATCAAAATTTGCAAGATGAAATCAAACTGGTTCTCAGAAGGAAATTGTAAGCATATTTTTGCAATTACTTAAGACAAATTTGAAAACCAACTAACAAATTAAACAGTTCAAGAAATTATAAAAATAAAGTATGACAAAAGAAAATAGAAGTAGAGATATAATAAAGCATAAAAATTAATATATAGAAAGTAAAGGAACAAAATAAAGATAATGAAATAGGAAAAAATAGGTGATAGGACAGACAAAATGATAATCTGTGTTTATTTTTTATTGATTAATAAAATTCACAAACCTCTGACAAGGCTAATCAAGTAAAAAGAGAGATAACATTAATTAACAGTATTAGAAAAAAATAAGAAAACTACAAATATGGCAATATTTTTAAAAATCTTAAATTAATTCCATATACAATTTTATGCCAATAAATTTGAACATTTCAATGAGGGACAATTTTCTTGAAGAATATACCCTAAAATTAATACAAAAAGAAATGATTGGGCTTCCCTGGTGGCGCAGTGATTAAGAATCCGCCTGCCAATGCAGGGGACACGGGTTCGAGCCCTCGTCTGGGAAGATCCCACATGCCGCGGAGCAACTGGGCCCGTGAGCCACAGCTACTGAGCCTGCGCGTCTGGAGCCTGTGCTCCGCAACAAGAGAGGCCGTGATAGTGAGAGGCCCGCGCACCGCGATGAAGAGTGGTCCCCGCTCGCCGCAACTAGAGGAAGCCCTCGCACAGAAACGAAGACCCAACACAGCCAAAAATAAAAATATAAATAAATAAATTTATTAAAAGAAAACACAACCAACAACATAAAAAAAAAAAAAAGAAATGATTATCTGAGTAAACCCATCTTTTCTTTAAAATAATTAGATAAATATTTCTGCAAAAAGAAATTTGCACAAGTTTTAGAAGTGCATTCTCACACATATTTGAAGGACAGATCATTCCAATCTTATGCTGACTGTTCCTTGTGGAAAAGCCTGCTAATTATCCCCAATATCTGTCATCCCCCTCAAATTTTAGCTGACTATGGACACCCAATGAGAGATCACATTTTCCAGTGACCTTTGCAGTTTGTGTGGCTCTATGACCAAATTATGGCTAATGAGATCTGAATGGAAGTGATGTGTGAGATTTCCAGGTCACATCCTTTCAGGATGATATAATCTGCCATCAATTTCCTCTTTTACCCCATCCCCATGAGCTGAAATGTCCAGCCCTGGTGTGGATAAATCAGCTTTCATCTTTCAGATGGAGGCAAAAGCTTAGGAGATGGGCGAGCCACAAAATAGAAGAAAGAACCTTGGTCCTTGGGTAATCTTGTGAAGCCCAGAAGCCTGCTTACTGCCGCTCTTTTGTTTGTGCCGCTGTGAGTTTTACTTTATTTTTAGAACATCTTGTTCTGCATACTCATTAGTATACTTAGTAACTTATTTTATGAAGCTAGAATAACCTTGATTCTAAAATCAGATTAGAAGAATAAAAGAAAGAAAGATTCTAGACTTTTCTGACTTACTACAGACTCAGAAGTCTGAGATAAAATGTACACTATCTGAGCCCAGCAATATTTTTAAAAATACTGATCCATTCATTAATAACAACTATGTGAGTTCTGCTTCAAGAACAGAGGGATAATTCAATAATAGAAAATTTATTAAAGCAATTCACGTAGATTAAAGGGAAAAATGTGCAAAATCATCTCAATGGATATAGAAATATTTGCATTTGATAATATTCAGCATCACTTTGTTAAGAAAGCTATAATCAAACTGGAATAAATGAGAAAGTTTTTAACCTGATAAAGGATATGGATCAAAATTGTACAGAAAATGACAAATTTTCATGTAAAATATTAGAAGCCGTTTCCTCTAAAGAAACAAGATAAAGATTCCCATTGTCTTTTCCTACCAAACAGTGAATAAATGCATTGTCAAGGAAAAGAAACACATGTTATAAGAAACAGAAATAAATTCAGAACTATCAGTATTTACATTTAATATGAATACTTATTACATAAATAAATGTTGATGCATTAAAAATGGAACAATATACTACAGTTAAAAGGAAGATATCAGCATTCTTTGTATTCAACATAGATTAATTTTAAAAATCCATTCATTATTTGATCAAAAAAATTTACATATTCTATCACATGATTTAGATGCTGAGAAAAGGTCAATGCAGAATATTTGAAAATTTGAAAAACAATACTACATTTTGCTTATGAATACACCTATGAATAGTAAACATATAAAGAAATTCCTGAGAATTACAAACACCAAACAAATGAGGTGGAGGTTACTATCCTGAGGTGAGTGGGAATGTGGGTGGATACTTCACTGAGATGAGGCATATACAAATATCTACATCTGTATGATCTAAATCATAATGATATACATATGTAAAACTGTTAAGATTTAACATGGCTGAGGGCAAGTGCATTGATTATCAATATTTTTATTTTTATTTTTTAAAGTTTATGAAAGTTAAAATATATCATTATAAATGTATAGGAAAAAAAATCAAAGACTGATGACATGATTGTGCATCTCAGGATGTTCAAGATTGTAACGCTACCCTGGGACACCCATTAGCACCCAGCCAAACAGCTAGATATCAGCTGCCTCCTGCCTTGTTCTTGATCTGTTTTTCAGACTTAAGGTATGCGGCTTCCATAATGAACCCTGAAATTTTCCTCTACTACTGAAACATTGGAGTGTATTTAAATAGTAACTCCATCACTTCCTAGCTACGTAATTTATTTGAAACTGCATTAAATTAATTAACCTCTCTGGGCTTCAGCTTTTTTCTCTGAAAATGTGGATACAAGTAATACCTGTGCCACAGCATTTTTACATTTATTGAGTGCTTTCTTTATGCTTGTTACTACATAATACATTTTTATTATTAATACAGATTAGAACTGTGCCAGGTACATAACAACGGCTCTGTGATGGTTGGCTATGATTTTTAAAATAGAGAATAGCATGGCAGTTAAGTGGAAAGGCTATGATAATTAGGTTGCTAGGTTGAGATCTTGGCTCTGTCTCTCCCTAACTCTGTGAGCTGGGGCAAATTACTTACGTCTCCGGGTCCCTCATGTATAATAGGGAGACAGTAACGGCTTCCCTAAGATTGTTCTTTGACTAAATGCACTAGTATATGTAAAGCTATACAGTGAGGCTATATAGGGTTACTTTCATTTATTATTATTTTAACACACACTCATGTGTCCATACATATTCATGTATACACACACACATACACATACACACATATTTTCTGAGATTCTCTTATTAGCAACTTAGCAGGGAGCTAGAAGTTCACTTCACCCTGGTCTGTGTCCTCTACCAGCATACTCATTATCTCCTTTCTGAGTTAATTTATTCCTAAGGCTAATGTTCTTGCTTTTCACTCTGCAGCCCCGCTGGTTATATTGAATAGTATTCTAGCCCTTGTCCAGGACTGGGCACATTTAATATCCAGCATTGAATTGCCTGTCATGGACTGACACATCACTTTGTGACCACAGATTTCTGTCATGTGACAAGATTTCTAGTACCTGAGAGTGGCTTACTTGTCAAAATCCCATGAAGCTATCTGAGTAATTGGATAGGTTTGTGTTTAGTACAGGCTCCATCATTCATGATGTCTGCAACATTACCTGGATCCAATCTTGCCTCTGCCATTATGACTGTGGACCTTGGACAAGTCTCTGGCCCTCTTGGTACCTCAGTTTTTTCATTGATAAATGGTGAAATAGTGGCACATTTGTGTGTTAGGAAGATTAACAAGTTGATGCATGTAATGTGCTAGAATCTAGCATAAAGAAGGTAGTGATTAATGCCATGTCTCCTCTCTCTACTACTATTAATTTATTCGTGTAATAAATGTATTCATCATGTCCTTGGCACTAGGTTAGTTACCAAGAATGCAACATTAATAAGACACATCTATGTTCTCATGGAGCCAAATTGTAGCTGTATGCAGTGGGGAAGAAGAGGTGCAACATTGGAATAAACAGCACTCTTTAGCAACTCACAGCCAGAGGCAACAGTTTACTTCCCTTCTCCCTGGGAGAGGAGAAGAGGGACCAATGAAGACTTCACAGAGAGGGTGACCTTTGAGCTAGTATTTGAAGGATAGACCTTCAAGAAGAGAATCTAGGCATAGACTTGAAAGTGGAGAATGGAGTTGCCTCCCAAGCTTCCAAGATGCTACCTAAGATTTTCAGCCTGGCCCACCCTAGGATCTTCCAAACACCCCAGATTTTCCCACGATCCAGCAACTAAAGGGTTGAGTCTTCATGACTAACACCTGTGCCTCTTCTGATTGGTCAGTATTATCCTATGGATTATTGAATAGTTGAATATCATCCTTGAGTATAGGTTGTTGGAATGTGCTATTTTACTTTCTTACTTCTAATATTTGACATGTAAATTGTCATCAGATATACACCTGGGTTTATCCCTATACAGTAAAAGTCCCCTACATACAAACCTTCAAGTTGTGAACTTTCAAAGATGCGAATGTGCATTCGCATGTCCAATCACTTAAGTTAGTTCACATGTCTGGCATACATTGTCACGTGTATGCATCCTTTACAAGTGGTTGTGCTTTTGTGTACTTTACAGTACTGTATAGAGTACAATAGTACAGTAACTTTATTTCAAGCACAGGATGTCCGGAAGCAAGAGTAAAAGCAGCAGTGATGTAGCTGGTACTGCTAAGAAGCACCAAGCAATAACAGTAGAAACAAAAGTGAAAATAACTGAGAGAGTGGAGCAAGGTGAAAAGATGGTAGATGTCGCTCATTCTTATAACATGAATAGTTCAACCATCAGCACGATTCTAAAGAACAAGGACAAGATCATGGAACATGTGAAGTCTGCTCTGCTGATGATGTCAACAATAATACAGAAGAAGCATGGAAAAGTGATGAAGGAGATGGAGAAACTTCTCAGTGTGTGGATGTAGGATCAACATCAACATCGAGTCCCACTCAGCTTAATGCTGATTCTAGAGAAAACTAAAGTCTTTATGAAGACTTGAAGAAGAAACACAGTGAAGAATCAGAAGGCGCATCTTTTAATGTCAGCCATGGCTGGTTTCATTAGTTCAAAGCTAGAACCAACATTCATAACGTAAAAGTAAGTGGCGAGGCAGCAAGTGCAGATACGGTAGCTGCCAGGAAATTTCCTGAAACACTTTGAGAAATTCTTGATGAAGGCGTGTATTTACCCAAGCAGGTTTTTAATGTGGATGAGACAGGACTGTACTCGAAGAGGATGCCAGACTGAAGTTACGTCAGTAAGGAGGAAATGTTGATGCCATGCTATAAAGCAGCAAAGATAGGCAAACTGTGTTGTTTGGTGGCAATGCTTCCAGCAATATGAAGCTGAAACCTCTCTTAGTTTATCATTCAGAGAACCCAAGAGCCCTAAAAACATAGCCAAGGGCTCTCTTCCTGTTATGTGGAAGAGTAATCCCAAAGCTTGGGTTACACAGGCCATTTTCCAGGACTGGTTTTTCCCACCACTTTATCCCAAAGGTAGAGAAATATAGCTTGGAGAAGGATGTCCCATTCAACATTCTTTTGCTGCTTGACAATGCTCCAGGCCACACCCCATTCACGGACGACTTTCATCCCAATGTCAAAGTGGTGCATCTGCCACCAAATGCTATGTCACTTATTCAACCTGTGGACCAGGGAGTTATAGCGACTTTCAAGATATATTATTTATGTCACACTTTCACCAGGCAGTAAAGGCAAGTGATGAATCAGGAACAACCTTGTGACAATTTTAGGAGGACTATAACATCTACAAGGCCATAAAAAACATTGACTTTGCTTGGTATGATGTTACAGCTGTCACCATGAATCGTGTTTGGAAGAACCTTTGCCCACAGTTTGTTCACAATTTTCGTGGATTTGAGAAAGTGGATGAGGAGTCCAAACAGGTCTTCAGCATTTAGTGACCCTCAGTGAGAAGCTGGAGCTAAATCTGCAAGAGGACGACTTCACTGAACTCCTTGCTGTGCAACACGAGGAGCTTACTAATGAAGATCTAATGGAATAGGAGGCCCAGAGAAAAGACGAAGAGGGACAAGAGGAAGAAGTAACTGAAGAACTGAAGACGTTCACGACGCAGGAAATGGCAGGGAATTTTCTTTATTTGAGGAGGCACTGTTAGTTTTTGAAGCATAGGACCCGAATGTAGAACGATACACGAAGGTTGCAGCAGCCATTCAGAATGCAGTCCAGTGCTACCATGTCATCTATTATGAGAAAAAAAAGGGCTACTACCCAGACATCACTGGATCATATTTTCAAGAGGGTAGATAGAATTGAATCCAGCAAGGAACCAGAACCTCTGCCATCAGCGTCAGGCATGAGTGAAATTGAAGCTTACCCTCCATCTCCTATTGCCAACGATCTTCAGCTCTACCATCTCCCACCTCCTCTCCCTCCTCCAGTCAGTAACTCTTCTTGCCTGTTCACTCGATGTCAGCCCCTGTATGCCAGCTGTTGTACTGTACTACTGTACTTTTCAAGGTGCTGCACTGTAAGATTAAAAATGTTTTCTTCAGTTTTTGTGTTTGTTTTTTATGCATTATTTGTGTGACAAGTATTATAAACCTATTACAGTACAGTACTATATAGCCGATTGTGTTAGTTGGGTGCCTAGGCTAACTTTGTTGGACTTATGAACAAATTGGACTTACGAACTCGCTCTTGGAATGGAACTCGTTCATATGTAGGAGACTTACGGCAACCCTTCATTTGAACGACTACTTTTTTTCAATTGAAGTATAGTTGATTTACAATGTTGTGTTAGTTTCTGGTGTACAGCAAAGTGATTCAGTTATATATGTATATACATAGATATATTATTTTTCATATTCTTTTCCATTATCGTTTATTACAGGATATTGAATATGGTTCTCTGTGCTATGCAGTAGAATGTTGTTGTTTATCTCTTTTATATATAGTAATTTATATCTGTTAATCCCAAACTCCTAATTTATCCCTTCCCCTATGGTAACCATAAGTTTGATTTCTGTGTCTGTGAGTCTGCTTCTGTTTTGTAAATAAATTTATTTGTATCATAGTTTAGATTCCATATAAGTGACATCATACGATATTTGTCTTTCTCTTTCTGACTTTCACTTCACTTAGTATGATAATCTCTAGGTCCATCCATGTTGCTGCAAATGGCATTATTTCATTCTTTTTATGGCTGAGTAGTATTCCATTGTATAAATGTACCACATTTTCTTTTTCTGTTCATCTACTGATGGACATTTAGTTTGCTTCTATGTCTTGGCTGTTGTAAGTAGTGCCGCTGTGAACACTGAGGTGCATGCATCTTTTCAAATTAGAGTTTTCTCCAAATATATGCCCAGGAGTGGAATTGCAGGATCATACAGCAACTCTATTTTTAGGTTTTTAAGGAACCTCTGTGCTGTTCTCTATAGTGGCTGTACCAAGTTACATTCCCACCAACAACGTAGGAGGGTTCCCTTTTCTCCACACCCTCTCCAGCATTTATTGTTTTTAGACTTTTTAATGATGGCCTTTCTGACCAGTGTGAGGTGTTACTTCATTGTAGTTTCGGTTTGCATTTTTCTAATAATTAGCGAAGTTGAGCATCTTTTCATGTACCTATTGGCCATCTGTATGTCTTCTTTGACTACTTTTTAACCTAGACAAAAAGGTGATTCTTTTATTTTGCTTTTAATATTAATTTCTAGAAGTTCAAATGCAAGGAAAAGCCACAGCATAACTTGGAAAACACAGAAGTGACTATTGTTTTCAGTCAATAAATATGTGATCATTGTAAAAATGCTATAAAATACTTAAAATAATCCCAGAATTAACCACTGTTAACATTTTCTTAGGAATCCTTTCAGGTAATGTTAATGTCACTAGTTGTATAATGTGTGAGTGTATGTGTGTGTATACACATATAGTTACATGATCTGTATTTATTGTTCACATGAATTGCTTTCCCACTAAATATTCTGCCCCATAATTCTGCAATTTTTCCACTTAACAATGTATCTGAGACATTTTTCTACATCAGTACATATAAATATACTCCATCAAAAAAAAAATCGTTTAGGATTCTACCTAGAACGTGTATCATAATTTATGATGGATATTTAAGTAATTTCCACACTTTCACTATTGTTAACAGTGTTGCAGTTAATATCCCTGAATACATATCTTCACACCATTATAAAGGTTTTTCTGTGAAATTGATTTTTTGAACATACAAGTAACTCATGCTAATTGTTTTCAAATATAAATTGTCATTAATGTGCAAAAAAATACAACTTTAATTATCTGAACTCTTAATAACCTTTTCTGAAAGCTTTATATATTCCTCAAGCAGAAGAAATAGTAAATGATATAATTGTCCCCTGTCTAGACTGAGGCAACGATGGTGACACTTGTTCTAAATTATTAATTAAAAACACATGAAACCCTTTAGATGAACAGGTGATATGGTTATTATTAGATATGTTGCTTGTTTACAACAAGGGCATATTTAGAACCTGAGATCAAAGTTCTAAAGCTTATTTCAAAACAGAAGCATTAATCATGCTAAGGCCTGGGACTCCTGTAGCAATTGGGAGAGAATGAAAGTGATCTAAATTACAACAAAGTCACATAACTCCATCATTACTCTAAATCCACTACTTCAGACCATTGTATTTGTGTTGGTGGGAGTCCAAAAAATCAAAAACAAAACAACAAAAAATTCTATGCTGTCATATGCATGTGAAAGGGTTAAACCTCATTTATCCATTAATTCTTCTACTTAAAAAACACTTATTCACCACCCACTATATGCCAAGCTCAGTGCTAAGCAGTGAGCATACAGTGTTGAACAAAATGAACATTATCCCTGAACTCACAGTGCTCTTCTTGAACCCGCCATTTAGCCATCATAGTAATTTTTTTGGAATGATTTGGTATATATTCCTTCCCCACTATTTCCACTACCACTATTCTAGCCCCAAATTATTATCATTTCATTCTGATTTTTTGAATTTTATTTTATTTATTTTTTAAACAGCAGGTTCTTCTTAGTTATCCATTTTATACATATTAGTGTATATATGTCAATCCCAATCTCCCAATTCATCACACCACCACCCACCCTGCCAGTATCCCCCATTGGTGTCCACACATTTGTTCTCTACATCTGTGTCTCTATTTCTGTCCTGCGAACCAGTTCATCTGTACCATTTTTCTAGGTTCCACATATATGTGTTTGTATACGATATTTGTTTTTCTCTTTCTGACTTACTTCACTCTGTATGACGGTCTCTAGATCTATCCACGTCTCTACAAATGACCCAATTTCGTTCCTTTTTATGGCTGAATAAAATTCCATTGTATATATGTACCACATCTTCTTTATCCATTCGTCTGTCGATGGGCATTTAGGTTGGTTCCATGACCTGGCTATTGTAAATAGTGCTGCAATGAACATTGGCGTGCATGTGTCTTTTTGAATTATGGGTATATGCCCAGTAGTGGGATTGCTGGGTCATATGGTAATTCTATTTCTAGTTTTATAAGGAACCTCCAAACTGTTCAGCATAGTGGCTGTATCAATTTACATTCCCACCAACAGTGCAAGAGGGTTCCCTTTTCTCCACACCCTCTCCAGCATTTGTTGTTTGTAGATTTTCTGATGATGCCCATTCTAATTGGTGTGAGGTGATACCTCATTGTAGTTTTGATTTGCATTTCTCTAATAATTAGTGATGTTGAGCAGCTTTTCATGTGTTTGTTGGCCATCTGTATGTCTTCTTTGGAGAAATGTCTATTTAGGTCTTCTGCCCATTTTTGGATTGGGTTGTTTGTTTTTTTAATATTGAGCTGCATGAGTTGTTTATATATTTTGGAGATTAATCCTTTGTCCGTTGATTCGTTTGCAAATATTTTCTCCCATTCTGAGGGTTGTCTTTTCATCTTGTGTATGGTTTCCTTTGCTGTGCAAAAGCTTTTTTTAAGTATCATTTGGTCCCATTTGTTTATTTTTGTTTTTATTTCCATTACTCTAGGAGGTGGATCAAAAGAGATTTTGCTGTGATTTATGTCAAAGAGTGTTCTTCCTATGTTTTCCTCTAAGAATTTTATAGTGTCCACTCTTACATTTAGGTCTCTAATCCATTTTGAGTTTATTTTTGTGTATGGTGTTAAGGAGTGTTCTAATTTCATTCTTTTACATGTAGCTGTCCAGTTTTCCCAGAACCACTTACTGAAGAGACTGTCATTTCTCCATTGTATATCCTTGCCTCCTTTGTCATAGATTAGTTGACCATAGGTGTGTGAGTTTATCTCTGGGCTTTTTATCCTATTCCATTGATCTATATTTCTGTTTTTGTGCCACTAACATATTGTCTTGATTACTATAGCTTTGTGGTATAGTCTGAAGTCAGGGAGTCTGATTCCTATAGCTCCATTTTTTCCCCTCAAGATTGCTTTGGCTATTCGGGGTCTTTTGTGTCTCCATACACATTTTAAGATTTTTTTTGTTCTAGTTCTGTAAAAAATGTCACTGGCAATTTGATAGGGATTACACTGAATCTGTAGATTGCTTTTGGTAGTAGAGTCATTTTCACAATATTGATTCTTCCAATCCAAAAACATGGTATATCTCTCCATCTGTTTGTAACATCTTTAATTTCTTTCATCAGTGTCTTATAGTTTTCTGCATACAGGTCTTTTGTCTCCCTAGGTAGGTTTATTGCTAGGTATTTTATTCTTTTTGTTGCAATGTTATATGGGAGTGTTTCCTTAATTCCTCTTTCAGATTTTTCATCTTTTGTGTATAGGAATGCAAGAGATTTCTGTGCATTAATTTTGTATCCTTCAACTTTACCAAATTCATTGGTTAGCTCTAGTAGTTTTCTGGTGGCATCTTTAGGATTCTCTATGTGTAGTATCATGTCATCTGCAGACAGTGAATGTTTTACTTCTTCTTTTCCAATTTGTATTCCTTTTATTTCTTTTTCTTCTCTGGTTGCCATGGCTAGGATTTCCAAAACTATGTTGCTTAATAGTGGCGATAGTGGACATCCTTGTCTTGTTCCTGATCTTAGGGGAAATGCTTTCAGTTTTTCACCATTGAGAATGATGTTTGCTGTGTGTTTGTCGTATAAGGTCTTTATTATGTTGAGGTAGGTTCCCTCTATGCCCACTTTCTGGAGAGTTTTTATCATAAATGGGTGTTGTATTTTGTCAAAAGCTTTTTCTGCATCTATTGAGATGATCATATGGATTAATTTTTCAATTTGTTAATATGGTGTATCACATTGATTGATTTGCATATACTGAAGAATCCTTGCATCCCTGGGATAAATCCCACTTTATCATGGTGTATGATCCTTTCAATATGTTGCTGGATTCTGTTTGCTAGTATTTTTTGAGAATTTTTGCATTATATTCATCAGTGATATTGGTCTGTAATTTTCTTTTTTTGTAGTATCTTTGCCTGGTTTTGGTATCAGGGTGATGGTGGCCTCATAGAATGAGTTTGGGAGTGTTCCTTCCCCTGTAATTTTTTGGAAGAGTTTGAGAAAGATGGGTGTTAGCTCTTCTCTAAATGTTTGATAGAATTCACCTGTGAAGCCATCTGGTCCTGGACTTTTATTTGTTGGAAGGTTTTAAATCACAGTTTCAATTTCGTTACTTGTGATTGGTCTGTTCATATTTTCTATTTCTTCCTGGCTTAGTCTTGGAAGGTTATACCTTTCTACAAATTTGTCCATTTCTTCCAGGTTGTCCATTTTATTGGCATAGAGTTGCTTGTAGTAGTTTCTTAGGATGCTTTGTATTTCTGCAGTGTCTGCTGTAACTTCTCCTTTTTCATTTCTAATTTTATTGATTTGAGTCCTCTCCCTCTTTTTCTTGATGAATCTGGCTAATGGTTTATCAATTTTGTTTATCTTCTCAGAGATCCAGCTTTTAGTTTTATTGATCTTTGCTATTGTTTTCTTTGTTTCTATTTCATTTATTTCTGCTCTCATCTTTATGATTTCTTTCCTTCTGCTAACTTTGGGTTTTGTTTGTTCTTCTTTCTCTAGTTCCTTTAGTTATAAGCTTAGATTGTTTATTTGAGATTTTTCTTGTTTTGAGGTAGGCTTGTATAGCTATAAACTTCCCTCTTAGAACTGCTTTTGCTGCATCCCATGGGTTTTGGATCGCTGTGTTTCCGTTGTCATTTGTCTCTAGGTATTTTTTGATTTCCTCTTTGATTTCTTCAGTGATCTCTTGGTTATTTAGTAATGTATTGTTTAGCCTCCATGTGTTTATGTTTTTTACATTTTTTTTCCCTGTAATTGATTTCTAACCTCATAGCATTGTGGTCAGAAAAGATGCTTGATATGATTTCAATTTTCTTAAATTTACTGAGGTTTGATTTGTGACCCCAGATGTGATCTATCCGTGTGCACTTGAGAAGAAAGTGTAATCTGCTGTTTTTGGGTGGAATGTCCTATAAATATCAATTAAATCTAGATGGTCTATTGTGTCATTTAAAGCTTGTGTTTCCTTATTAATTTTCTGTTTGGATAATCTGTCCATTGGTGTAAGTGAGGTGGTAAAGTCCCCCACTATTATTTTGTTACTGTCGATTTCCTATTTTTTAGCAGTTAGCAGTTGCCTTATGTATTGAGGTGTTCCGATGTTGGGTGAATATATATTTATAATTGTTATATCTTCTTTTTGGATTGATCCCTTGATCATTATGTAGTGTCCTGCCTTGTCTCTTGTAACATTCTTTATTTTAAAGTCTATGTTATCTGATATGAGTATTGCTACTCCAGCTTTCTTTTGATTTCCATTTGCATGGAATATCTTTTTCCATCCCCTCACTTTCCATCTGTATGTGTCCCTAGGTCTCGAGTTGGTTTCTTGTAGACAGCATATATATGGGTCTTGTTTTTGTATCCATTTAGCGAGCCTGTGTCTTTTGGTTGGAGCATTTAATCCATTCATGTTTAAGGTAATTATCGATGTACATTCCTATTACCATTTTCTTAATTGTTATGGGTTTGTTTTTGTAGGTCCTTTTCTTCTCTTTTGTTTCCCACTTAAAGAAGTTCCTTTAGCATTTGTTGTAGTGCTGGTTTGGTGGTGCTGAATTCTCTTAGTCTTTGCTTGTCTGTTATACTTTTGATTTCTCCATTGAATCTGAATGAGATCCTTGCCAGGTAGAGTAGTCTTGGTTGTAGGTTCTTCCTTTTCATCACTTTAAGTATATCATGCCACTCCTTTCTGGCTCTAGAGTTTCTGCTGAGAAATCAGCTGTTAACTTTATGGGAGTTCCCTTGTATGTTATTTGTCATTTCTCCCTTGTTGCTTTTAATAATTTTTCTTTGTCTTTAATTTTTTCAATTTGATTACTATGTGTCTTGGCATCTTTCTCCTTGGGTTTATCCTGCCTGGGACTCCCTGCACTTCCTGGACTTTGGTGGCTATTTCCTTTCCCATTTTGGGGAAGTTTTCAACTATAATCTCTTCAAATATTTTCTCTGGTTCTTTCTCTCTTCTCCTTCTGGGACCCGTATAATGCGAATGTTGTTGCATTTAATTTTGTCCCAGAGGTCTCTTAGGCTGTCTTCATTTCTTTTCATTCTTTTTTCTTTATTCTGTTTCACAGCAGTGAATTCCACCATTCTGTCTTCCAGGTCACTTATCCATTCTTCTGTCTCAGTTATTCTGCTCTTGATTCCTTCTAGTGAAGTTTTCATTTCAGTTATTGTATTGTTCATCTCTGTATGTTTGTTCTTTAATTCTTCTAGGTCTCTGTTAAACATTTCTTGCATATTCTTGATGTTTGCCTTCATTCTTTTTCCGAGGTCCTAGATCATCTTCACTATCATTATTCTGAATTCTTTTTCTGGAAGGTTGCCTATCTCCACTTCATTTAGTTGTTTTTCTGGGGTTTTGTCTTGTTCCTTCATCTGGTACCTAGCCCTCTGCCTTTTCATCTTGTCTATCTTTCTGTGAATGTGGTTTTTGTTCCACAGGCTGCAGGATTATAGTTCTTCTCACTTCTGCTGTCTGCCCTCTGGTGGATGAGGCTATCTAAGGGGCTTGTGCAAGTTCCCTGATGGGAAGGACTGGTGGTGGGTAGAGCAGGGTGTTGCTCTGGTGGGCAGAGTTCAGTAAAACTTTAATCCTCTTGTCTGCTGATGGGTGGGGCTGGGTTCCCTCCCTGTTGGTTGTTTGGCCTGAGGCAAGCCAACACTGGAGCCTGCCTGGCTCTTTGGTGGGGCTAATGGCAGACTCTGGGAGGGCTCATGCCAAGGAGTACTTCCCAGAACTTCTGCTGCCTGTGTCCTTGTCCTCACGGTGAGCCACAGCCACCACCCACCTCTGCAGGAGACCCTCCAACACTAGCAAGTAGGTCTGGTTCAGTCTCCTATGGGGTCACTGTTCCTTCTCCTGGGTCCTGATGGGCACACTACTTTGTGTGTGCCCTCCAAGAGTGGAGTCTCTGTTTCCCCCCGTCCTGTTGAAGTCCTGCAACCAAGTCCTGCTAGCCTTCAAAGTCTGATTCTCTAGGAATTCCTCCTCCCATTGATGGACCCCCAGGTTGGGAAGCCTGATGTGGGGCTCAGAACTTTCACTCCAGTGGGTGGACTTCTGTGGTATAAGAGTTCTCCAGTTTCTGAGTCACCCACCCAGCAGTTATGCGATTTGATTTTTATTGTGATTGCGCCCCTCCTACCATCTCATTGTGGCTTCTCCTTTGTCTTTGGGTGTGGGGTATCTTTTTTGGTGAGTTCTAGTGTCTTCCTATTGATGATTGTTCAGCAGTTAGTTGTGATTCTGGTGCTCTTGCAAGAGGGAGTGAGCACATGTGAGCTCACTGAATGAGCTACTGAGTGAGCTACTCTGCCATCTTGAACCAATCCTATCACTTCATTCTTGAACTATTTTTATAATTGTTCATCCTGCTCCTAGCCCTAATTAACACACTATTGCTGAAAGTATCTTCTTAACACACCATTCTCATCAATTGTTCCATCATTCAAAAAACAATCTCTGTGTTGTTTACAACGTCCAAAATGTATACACTGCAGCACTTTCATATTTTCTGCAATCCAGCCAGCCAGCCTACTAACAGGTGCCTTCCCAGCCCTGACTCCAATATCACACACACACACACACACACACACGCACGCAGGAGCTTCACACTCCAGGAAGTACAGGGACCTTTTTGTGTCTAAATCTTTATTCAAAGTCTTATTTCCATTGGAATCCTCCCTTTCTTGCAATTATTCAAATACAGCTCATAATTTAAGACTCAAGTTAAGCCCCAACCTAACAAAATTAGTTGTCTTTTGCCTGTTGTGTGACAAATAGTGAATTAAGTGGTGGAGATAAAAAATAAATACACAAAATATAGTGCTTTCACTCATTGAGAGACATAAGCAGATAATTACAACATAAAATGACAAATCTACTGAAGATACATAAAAGCTACTGTGGAAGTAGAGAGAAAGTTACCCAATCCAACAAGAAATATGAGTAGAGCTCAAGGAAGGTTTCTTGAAAGAGGTTATACTCTAGAAGAGTCTTAAGGGATTAGGAAGAGTTAACCAGGTGAAGGGAATAGGGACATTTTAAATGGAGGGGTCAACCTGAGCAAAGACACCGGCAGGATAGACAGTATAGCATATGATTGAAATTACCAAAAACTCAGTATTGTGGGAGAGCAAAGCTTGAGGTAGGTGGTCATGTAAGATTAGAACAAAGAAATAAGGCAAACAATATGAAACCATTGGCAAGTTTTGTTAGGGAAGTGATGTGGTCAGAATTGAATTTGAATGCATTCTTCTGTCCGCTGTGTGAGGCTGGGTTTGAGCACATAGCTCTAGAGGCTGGGAAACCATTGCAATAATCTAGGACTTGCTAAATAAGTATATAAGTAGCTATGGGGATGAAGAAACTGACTCAAGTTTATTTAAGAGGTGAAATGCACAGCTCTTGGTGATTATTCGGATATAAGAGACTAGGGAAAAGAAAGATTCAAGGATGAGCCCTCAAGTCCCAATTTCTATTTGCTGTGATTGGGTGAATGGTGTGTTCCTGACTCGGTCAAGAATTAATTATAGGAAGAAGGAGAAAGTTTGAGGGAGGGAAATAATGAATTAGAAAATGAGCACATCTCTTTAAGTTATTTGTTGATATCCTGACTTGTTCCAAAGAATTTAGGGCAGTGCATGAAACTAGAAGTTCCTATAGGACAACCAGGTGGAGGTGACCAGCAGGTTCTGGGACCCTTTCAGAGCTGGAGAGAGATATTAGAATATTGCTGACATAATACCATCAGGACTACCAGAGTGTGCTACCACTTTTGCTAGCAATCAATAGTCTGAAAGTGGATTTGCTCAAGAAATTGCAGGAAGTGGAAGAAATGTGATTTGATGGCAGAACCTTGAGGAATATCAACGTTTAAGAAGTAAAGAATGACAGCAAAATTCATGGAAACGGCTAAGAAAGAGTGCTCAGAGATGCATAAATTGATTAAAGACAGAGGGGCAGAGTGGTGTAATGGAAACCTATAGTCGAAAGTTTCAAGACAAAGGGAGTAATGAACCTTGTCAGATGAAACAGAGACATCTGTCTCATAATGTCCACTGAACATTACAATTAGGATTGTTCTTCAAGAGTGTTTCAGCAGGGTGTTGGCAGTAAAAGCCAGACTTGAGTCCATGAAGAAATGCATAAGGCTAAGTAGCAATAACTCAATCCCAAGAAATAAGAATTACAAGGAAGAAGAGAGAAGGGCTGATATAAGAATGGTGTGTGGTCAAGGGAGGATTTTTATTTAAGATGCAGGATATTTATTTATTTATGTTTCTAAGCTATTATGTTACTCTAATAGAAAAATGAGGCTGAAGGCCCAGGACAGAGAAGATAATTGATGGAGGAAATCATAAAAACAGGTAAAAGAGAATTGATTCAATGCAGCAATTGGAAGGGACAGGACCATTTTACTCTGTAAGACTAACAGGAAGAGGAGAGATTTAATTTTGTACATGTAAATAGTTGGTAGATAAAGAGGACAAGGTTGAGAGAGAGCATACATATGAGTTCATCTCTCTCTTCAAAGTAGGAAACTTTCCCTAAAAATAGTCCCAAGAGCTCTCTTTATCACCATTTGTACTCCTATGGAACTATTTTTCAATGATTTCTTAAAAATGCTCTAGATTGCCTTTTATTTCTACACAAAACACACACATAATTTTTAATCAGACTATTTACTTCCTTGAAAATTTAATTTGAGTGCACATTGGCCAGCACATACACATAAAGTGGGCTCACTCTATGGCTGAAGAATAAATATAGATTCAGTAGTAAATTCAAGCACTCTAGAATATCACATAGCAATATACATGATTACAAAATTACAAGAAAAGTTAAATTAAAAGAATAAATAATAGAAAGAAACGAAGAATCATTGCCTGTTTCCAGCTCATCAGGAAAAGACATGAGCAATTGTATAGGCTTTTAATTCTTTGAGATTTTCCTGTATTAACTAAAAAGAAAAAGGAAGAGAAGTAGAGAGAGACGAGAGAAAAGAAAGATACAAATGTTGAAAAATAAATATTATTTTGCTACCTTTTGAATCCTCCATGACACCCAACATGGTGCTTGGTATATGACAGGCATCAGTAAATATATATTAATGGGTTGATAAAGGAGTCATATATGTGATACACAGAAAAATGTGTAACTCCTTCGCTGTAACATCACTGCTAATAGTGAAGAACCCCTGAGAATTAGAAATAATTAAAATAAGAACTGGAGCAGCACTCTAGGGACATTGTGAACCCATGTGAAAGGTCACATGATAGCTCCTTCCTGCCCCAAGGCCTCTAGGTGTTTTGACAGGCTTTATAATTGTGTCACCATGTGCTTTGCTGTGGATGATGGGCCTCTGCCTGCTCTCAGAGCCTGCTCAACGGTGCAGGGGCCCATGGGAAATACAGCCAGTCCTGTTTGGCTTTGGTTCAATTTCCACTTCTATAGATAGCCATAAAACTCAAATACAATCTAAGGAAGCGAGATATTTTGTAAACAGGAAAACAGGATTGCCATTTGTCCTGGTTTCACCCCGATGGTGGGAGCAAATATAGTGATCCCTTTGCAACAAAACAAAAGTTTCCCCTAAAAGCTCCATTCCTCCTCTTCAGGGATCTGCCTGGAGCCTGGCTGAGAATGTGCAGTTTGGCCAGAGCAGTCTTTGCTTTCTCCTCCCTTTCCTTCACCATCCTGTTTAAGGGACTGACAAATATTAACTTACAAGCTCAGGCAAAGATCCTGTTCCTGATTCAGTCCTGCTCACTAAAGCTGCGATAAGGTACAATTCTGTATCATATAGTTCAAAGTTGCTAAGAGACCAGATCTTAAATGTTCTCACCACAGAAAAAGAAATAATTATGTGACATGATAGAGATGTTAGCTGACACTATGATGGTGATCACACTGCGTTCCAAACTGTATCAAATCAACACATTGTACACCTTAAACTTACATAATGTTACATGTCAATTATATCTCAATAAAATAAACAAACAAGCAAAAAAAAGATTTGCTAGCAGTGCAGTTACATGAAGTCAGTTCTAAGAGTTTCAGACACCTCTCAGTCCGTCAAACTATGGTGGTTTTCCTGGTTAAGTCCTTTTCTGTAGTTGCCAAATCCACGGGCATGGCTTTTGTCCAGATGTCTGATTCGCTCTCTATTTCTCCTCTGGGCTGTTCTTTGTGTTCTGATTAGTGACTCACTATCAGCTTCCTTGGTCCTTCCCAACCCCTCCTCTCCACAGTTCCACCCCTGCCAGAACTTTTTCAAACCCTGTTTTAGGGGAAAGGACTGGAATGTTGAAGACATATCCACTTAGACACCTTCATCTGAGGAAGAAGGAATGTTTGCAAATTTATTTAACTAACAATTATTTAGCACCTGCTAAAATTTTAAGAAATTTTCTGAAGGTAGAAAAGTAACAGAAATTCTGTTTATAAAAGAACAGTTCTCCCTTTGCATATATAACAGAATTAGTTTAATTAATGTGTGAAGAAAGCGGTCAAGGGAAAAAATATAAGATGGTGAAGCACTGCATCACAGTGGTTCTCATCAGAAAAACTCAAAAGGAAATACTTTACAATTTTAGGAACTTCCACTTCTACAAATTGTCTACTGGAATAAAAACATAACAATATAAGGATATTTATCAAAGCAGAATTTGTCGCAGCAAACCACTGGAAATGACCTTTGTACCCATCAGTGGAAAATGGTTGAATAAAATACATATCCACACCATGGAATATTACATAGATATTCGTAAGGTCTAGAAAGCTATTCAAGATATGATGTTAATTTTTTTAAAAGGAGTTGAATAGTACCAGCTATAATTTAATCCTATTTTTCCTTAAAAAAGTGTGACCTTTGTCTGTATTTCTATTGGTGTGTCTATGATTTTTCATGCATTGGATAAAGTATAGAAGAACAGATACCAAATTGTTCACATTGGTTATGTCATGTAAGAGATTAGGAGGTTAACACATCTGTATTGTTGATGTTTTTAAACTTGCATTACATTTGTAATTTTAAAATTAAAACACCTAAAAATTTCAAAATACCTCAGCTCATCCAGAATTTTGACATCCCAATGGATTATATGAGAAGGCTTAAGAGTAAATAAAATATATGACTTTGTGGCAGGAAATAGTTGTAAACTCATTTAACCTCTTCGAACTCTTGGAAATAGGACATGTAATTTTGTTCCATTTACAAAGATATTTGTTCTACTACTCTGTCTCTCTTACCACATTAGGAGAACTTAGCAGTGTTGATCCATTTTGAAGATTCACACAAACTTTAAATAAAGAAGTAACATGCCTACTTACTTCCCTTCTGACCACTGTCCCTTGTTAACTTTTAAATCAAAAATTTTTTTTTTTTCTAGAAGGAGCTGCCATCCCATTTTTAAGGGGGAGTGAACACAGATCCTTTATAGTAATGGTCTTATCTGCTGGCCACTGAACATGTGTTAAATTCAAGCATGCTACTCTGACATGTAGAAAAATAAGGTCATTCTTCTACACATTAATGATTTGTGAAATCTGAATATTTTCTGTGTATCAAGTATTTCATTTCAAAAATTTTAATTGGTACAAAAACCTAAAAACATTGAAAATGATAGACCGCTTTTAGGCAGTAAAACAGTTCTTCATGATTTTCCCCTCTGTCATTTTCACGGTTGACTTGTCATTCTCATGAAATGGCAGGACTGCTCATAGATTGACTGCCATGGTTGGCATCTCACTGGAAGGTATGATTTAAAATAGTTTGATATAAACTAAGAGATGTTTACTAAGATACTGGGATCTAGAGCTGTAGAGGTTGAGAATTTTAAAAAATCTTAATTTCTATATATACAATTCAGTGCTGCTTCCAAGGCAGTTTCCTTACACACACATATGCACACACACACACACACACACACACAAAATATATATTTTATTGCAGTTAAATATTGTGAACTGGAAGCTTACTATCATCTTAGTCCTCATTTTCTAAAATTATATTCTAACTGTTAAACACCTCACTTCAGGAACCTACTTTGTGCTCCAGTATGTTAATTCTTTATCACAATATTGTGTACATAGAAAGTGTTCAATAAATATTTGTTGAACAGATAACAGAATTTCGTTATACAATGCTGTAAAACTTGTTATGACTCAGGCATGGTATTTTTCTACTCAACTCAGTACAGCTGCAATACTAATGAATGATAGAAAGAACAAAGTTCTGAAAATAGGTAAATGATTTTGATGCTAAAAATCTGATGTGTGTGTGTCCACACGCACACACACACACACACACCACACCTGTATAAAGCTTTGTACATAAAACAAAACTTATATAAAATAATGCAATACCTTTTCTTTTAAACTAGCACTTCTTGCTTCCAAAATAGGCTAAGTAATGCAAAAAGTTTAGAAAGAATCAAAGTCAAATTAAAAAGGATGACAAAAGGTGTGTTTTAAAAGTTTCTGTAAATCAGTATTTTGAGGAAAGGATGAAAATAGAACAAGTAATGTTGATTGTTTCATTAAAAAATTAGTTTATTACAAGTGGTTACAGTATAGGTTAAGTTTCTCTATTCCAAATTTATCAAGGGGCAGAGGGCACTCTCAGTCAGTGATTAGGTATTTGGGGGTCTGTGCAGCCATGAGGTCTAAAGCCAACAGTCCTCTAGGACAGCTGTCCCCACCAGGGACATGGTTTCATGGAAGACAATTTTTCCATGCAAGCG
This sequence comes from Balaenoptera acutorostrata, assembly GCF_949987535.1. Taxonomy (NCBI): domain Eukaryota; kingdom Metazoa; phylum Chordata; class Mammalia; order Artiodactyla; family Balaenopteridae; genus Balaenoptera; species Balaenoptera acutorostrata. Next base: position 44,000,668 of record NC_080080.1, read on the forward strand.
GTCAGGGGGAATGGTTCAGGCGGTAACGCCAGCCATGGGGAGCCATGGGGAGCCATGGGGAACGGCACATGAAGCATCCCTTGCTCGCCCGCCACTCACCTTCTGCTGTGCGTCTCGGTTCCTAACAGACCATGGACCAGTACCGGTCCGCAGTCTGGGGGTTGGGGACCCCTGCTCTAGGAGCAAAAAGGAAATCATATACAATTTAACATTTTCAGAAATATCCCTCTATTTTTCTCCTCCCTGTTTTTCTCTTTCACCCACTCATTTTTTTTTTCTCTCTTCACTGTGTACCTAATCATAAATAATCCTTTTCTTGGCTGCTAGAAACATCTCTTTTTAGCTCTTCTTTCTGCCTCTGATGTGAGGAGCTGCCTTTTTTCTCAGAACCAAACACCAGGGCACAGACTGGTGAGTTAATCCAAGTTCTGCAAGCACCTACTCATGTCTGTGATTCTGAATTCATAACGTCTTTAATCCTTAGCAGTAAAACTGGGAGAAAATAGTTTCTCTCTTTTTGAGTCAGGCTGCATTGCTTACATGAATCCAGAACCTCTTTCAACTCTTTTGATTTGACACTTGCTTGCCTCTCTGGCAGAATAGAGCTTTCCTACTTTTTTCAAGAAATTTGTCAGTCTCTGAAAGTGTCCCTAAACACCTCCCCCCACCACAAAATGACAACAAAAAAACAGCCTGATCAGTTAATGGTAAATGAATCAGAAACATGCGGATTAAATTCCCCTTAAAAACACAAGGGTTTAAAAATTAAGCAGAAAATTACTGAGTGAAGTATTTTTTTGCCAGATCCCAAATGCTTGAAAAATAGTTCAAGATGTTTGTTGAATGGGCTCTAGTTACCTCTCGATATTTAATTTAGGCAAAATTAATTCTTACCAGCTGAATGCTCTACTTAGTAGACTTGGTAAGAAAAAAAACCAAAACAAAACAATAACAATATAGAAGAAACTTCTTATTATAATTTTTTTAATTTAAAATTTGTCCAGCTTTATTGAGGTATAATTGACCTATAATATTGTGTAAATTTAAGGTGTACAATGTTGATTTCATACACTTATGTATTACAAACTGATTATCACCATAGCATTAGCTAACACTGTATCCTGTCACAAAATTGCCATTTCTTTTTTTTTGGTGAGACCATTTAAGACCTATAATTTTTAGTATATAATCATTCAAACTGAAAACAAATTACTTTTGCTAAAGACTTTCTAGGAAGATGCGATGACTCCATTACAGCCTTTCCAGGCCACCCAAGTCACACTCCAAACTATATTTTGATAGGCTATTCATAAAGCCTACCATCTATCTACTGTCTCTTCTGATGATTTCAGTTTAGGTATTTTCTTTGGTAATATGGCCAACAAATACTGTGGGATGATGGGAATAGCTGTGTCAAGAACGTGTTACTGAAAGAAAAATCCCGTCCTGGGATAACTTTGGCCTTTGATAATAAGGATTTCTATTTAGTTACTTCATCACCTGGCCTTGTAAGTACTGGTCTCCTCAATCTTAATGAGAGATTCATCCTATCCTAACAGATAGGTCCAAGACTAGGTAACCAATAAATAAGTGTGTTTACTGAAAATTTAAAGTTGATAATAAATAATTGGCATAAATGATATACTTTTCCCCAAATAAATACATTTTCTAGGTATAGAAGTCTGATAAAGTCAAATGGATAAGGAGAATGAAAAAGAGAAATTGTTGGAGAGGGAAATGAAAGAAAGAGGGGATCCTTGACCACCCTCTGTCAAATCAAACACCTTATGATTTGGGGCCACTTTAGTTGTAACAGCACACATTTTAATGGGAAGAAACTTGAATTTCTAGGCTAGAGCAGATTCCTCATTTTTCAACTTGCAGGTATTTCACTCAATAGCTTTAGTTTAGAAAATTATATGATAATAAGTGTAGTTTATTAATTTTCTATTACTGCCATACCAAATTACCACAAACCTAGTGGCTTAAAACAATACATATTTATTATTTTACAGTTAGGCAGGTAAGAAGTTAAACATGGGTCTCGATGTGCTAAAATCAAGGTGTCAGCATGTCTCCATTCCCTTTGGAGGCTCCAGGGGACAAGCCATTTGCATGCTTTTTCTAGTTTCTAAAGGCTGCTCACATTCTTGGGTTCATGGCCTTATTCCTCCATCTTCAAGGCCAGCAATGCTGCATCTCTTTGACCTAATGTTATATCTCTTTCTTTCTTCCCCCTCCCTCTTTTGTTTATAAGGATTCTTGTGATTAATTGGGTCCACCCAGATAATCCAAGATAATCTCTCTATTATAAGGTTATCTTATTAGCAACTTGAATTTCATCTGTAATCTTAATCTCCCTTTGCCATGTAACATAACATATTCACAGCTTCCAGGGATTAGGGCATAGACATCTTGGCAGATGGAGCATGGGCATTATTTTGCCTACTACATATTACAATCTCATTTCTAGATGGAAGTTCTATGGGAGAGAGGGATTGGACTACTGCTTTTATGGCAAACTTTTTTTCTCCATGGTTCTATGGGAGTGGAATGATATAATAATAATCTGCCACTTTTAGTAATTTTGCCCAGTGATTTCCAAAATAGAAGTGTGTCTTATCTCCTGCTTAGAGTCCAAACATTGATTTACTATGGTCAGGCCAATACATGAACTAAAAGAACCAATAAATCTTAAATTACTGAGTGACTAATGTGTGCTTAGAAGTGGACTCCTGACTAACATTTGTACAATGTTTGGGAGATTTGGAAACGAAGACCCTAAAACAGACAAAAGTGGATCTACATTATAACTGAGTTGGAGACGTTATCTCTTAGTGGTTCCCAGTGTTTCCTGAACATAAGTTTAAAACATTTTGGCAATGAGAATAAAGAAATACAGTAGAAAATAAACTTTTAAATAAGAATGGGAAAAGTATTGGCCTTTATGTGAATGTTATAAAAACTAAGCATTGTAGTAAATCCTAATCTCCTGAATTCAGAAATATAAAGTTAGGAAGGAAAACAAAATATTCAATGAGTTTTTAAAGGCATAAATAGTACTAAAAAAATGAAATATGGCAGAATTTTCCCACTATATTCAATACAACTGGAATGATACAATTTTCAATTCATTTTCAGACATTAGGCACATCAAGTGTACATTTGACTTTCTCATATGTATTAATATCATCTAATATTCTTTCTATCGTCTCACCTTCTGTATTGTTTCTCTATATTATGAAGTGCTTAGCAAAATGAGCACCAGCTCATAGGTCACTTATTCTTTCTTTACAGGAAGAATAAATAATAAATAAAAATTAAATGTATTTATAAATTATGAATATTAACATACTACATATAATATACGAAAATAAATTAAAAGGAATTAATCAGTAAATGAACAAATTTGTAAGAAAATATTAAAAATAGCTTTGAGTAAATATTTACCTCAATGTTCAGATTCTCAGTAAAACAATACTTTAAAAGTACTAAAAGAGAATGCCAATCTGAATCAGTATCTAGCTACCCAGAGATTTTTAAAAATCCTGTTTGGCCGTACATGGCTATACATTGTGATTTCCAATTTTCTCTAAGTCCTGAGTGGGAACATCTAGCTGGTCAGAGGGAAACAATGTATTAACATAAGTTTCCATAGTGGGAAGTATGGCCCAATCTCTCACCTATTTTACGACTCTTCGCAAGTTATATACATGCTGGGCAGTCAAAATAAATGTCACTGAATTATGAAGGAGGTCTTATAGTGAAAGTTATTTATTATTATTAGCTATAGGAATGTCTATTAATTTATTGAGAAAAAATGACCAGCTGCTTTTTTAAGCCCATAATATACATCATTTAATTTATCTCTTTAAAGTACAAGGATATAGGTGTCATTATGTGAACTTCACAGTTGAGTTTCAAAGAAATGGGTAACTAGCTTGACATAGGCTCTTACAGTTGATTCCAAACAACATGGCCCTCTGCTAGTCTCTAACTCTAACCCTAACTACATTAAAACCAACAAGATGTCTCTTTTTAAAAATACTAAACTAATAAAATCCTTTTGATGGGCTTCAACAAAGCCCAAGGGAGTGCTGCACCTTCCTCTGTTCTGTTATAAAAATGGACAAGAAGCCTTTACACACTAAATGAGTGCAGTTCAACTGGTTCATTTTTCCCCTTTACATGATGCACAATCCTACTGAAATCCTGATTTCAGTACTGAACACCAACTTTAAAATTATTTCTGGGGAAAGTGGAAAAGATGACATTTGGGTCACTTACTGTAGAAAAGAGAAGATGGAGTTAAAACTGAATACTGAGGTGCATAAGCAAAGAAAATGATCTTAAACCTTTACCTTCTCCTTTGATATAACCTAAAGGCCAGTAATTAGTTTCAAAAATCACTGGGCTTAGTTTCCAAAATATTGTGAGCTTTTTTCCCCCTCTCCAGTTCTTTAAATCCAATAGTGTTCTAAAATTATTAAGGACCAATTCCACCTGAGGAACGCCCTGGAAATTTTAACCTTAAAGAGTGTTTCTCTAATTATTTTGATTTGTTCTTGAGGGCACATATACAAAAACACAAGGAAGAAGTGAAACCTGATGCCTTTGAAAAATTGAAATCATTATTCAAATATAAGGTATTATTTTCATCATCAACTTTTTTCCCAATAATTTCATCAGGATAGATTTTCAATGGAATTATATAATTTTCTTAGCCATATTTTTTTGTTCTTCCTAATATCTATCTATCTCACAAGCACAAAAGTATTTTGGTGAGTGTTTATGTTAATATGGTTACAACTTTGTAGTATTTTTAATGTATATAATTTAAGGATTTGAGTCCAAATTCAAGAATAATCATAACGTACTTCTCTTCTATACTCTTTTTCTATATATTCTTTCATTTGATCTTCAAGGAATCAGGAATCCCACAATATAGGCAGGACCTGTTGCTCCTTTCATGCCACAAGCTCTCCCCGAGTGCTATTATTAACAATCAAAATTCCAACAGCCTAATGCCCTCCTCTTGTATGCTGCTTGCTGATGATTTCTTAATCACTCTCTTCAGCCCAGAAACCTCCCCTGAGTTTCTGACTCAAGCATCTGGTTTTCTGCTGGCATCTCTACCTGCATATCCCATAGGAACCTAAAACTCAACACACCTGAATACTTGTCACCTTTCCCATCACACCAGCTTTGCTTCCACCATTCTTGGGTCAGATTCAGTGAGTCCTCGACCTTGTATCCTTGACTCGTCTCTATTTTTGCAGATTTTACTTCCCAAGTATTTCTTGGCTGTTCTCAAACCCTTCTCCCAGCTCACCAGCAAGAGACTTCTAATAGTCTCCTTTAAATCTATCCTTCACAGAGTCATCCAAGTGAATTATTTCAAACCTAAATATGACCATAGCACCTTCCACAAAGTTCTCCATTGTCTCCAGAATTAAGTCCAGGTTCCTTAATGAGTGATATAGACTCTCTATGAGCCATCCTTTACCCTTCCAGCATTTTGTTTCCCTACTCAAGTTAGCCGGAGTCGAAGTTGATCAGTGTTGTTTTGTCTCATCGCTTATCACATTTTGTACTCTGGCAACATCACATAGCTTGAGCCCTTAAAAGAGCCCTGTTTCCTAATGTTCTTTTTCCCCTTGACCTGCCTCAATCCCACTGTAAGAAGATTCTAAGGCCTAGTTAATATGTCACCTTTTCCCGAAGCCCCTTCCTGTATCCACATCCACATAAGATGAATTCTCCTCTGTTTCCACAAACTTATATGCTTTTCATTACAAATGGGCACAGGGTCGTGTTGAGCCTGAGCATTTCTTAAGGAGAATACCTGGAAATATCTGGGGTCTTTCTATTTCAGTGTCTTAGCACTCTTTTGTCCATGTGTAAATGTTTTGCAGTTCGAATGGATAGAAGATACTGGAACACAGGTATTTAAACCTTTTCCTTCTTCTTTTTTTTTTTTTTTTTTTTGGTTATACCATGCCTTCTCTAACACTGATTCTAGCTACTTCAAAACCCAAAAAAGTACTGCAATTTTGGTAAGACAGAAATCACTGGTTTGAAATGCTACATTTTCATAGTTTGATACCATACACAATAAGTAGAATTTTAAATGAAAATTGATTGATCTGGTAAAGTGTTCATATTCTGCCCACTATTTTCACAGTTCTGGGTCCAAAATCATTATAATAAATTTTTACTTTAGCATTCATCAAAACTGTAAAAGAAATGTTGCCATTCATGGATATATTAGTGCAACAGGGCCCAATGCTGCTTTCAAAGACTATTTTCTTATACAGAGACATTTTATAGCCAGGCAATCATCTTGTTAAAGATTTCCTATAAAATTTTAAAAATCATTACCTGGGAGTCTATCACTGTGGCACTAATCACACCTCTACAATTAAGCTTATTTCAGCCCTTTCAATGTAATCCTTTTTCTTTAATCAGGGGTTTATTTGGACTGTTAATGTGAAAGTTGAAATAAAAAATCTCAGCCCAGGAATGAATTCTAATAGCAGTTATAGAAAAGCTGAGAAATTCTAATATTTTTCCATGAGATTTATATTAGGATGTGGGTTTAATTCCCTGCCTCTCTGCCCCCAACATTTTTTTTTTTTTCTCTTGAATGATTTGCCTTACTTAAGGGAGACTGAAGTTTTTCCTCATGCCTTTAAGGATATCCTTCATCTACCGCATTTGGATTTTCCCTGGTATGAACACAAAAGCACAATTAATTTATTAAGCTGGAGGGAGCAAATACAGTGGCCTAGGGATGTTTTCTGTCTTTTCTACATCACTAAATAGAAGTGCAGTTTTGACTTCTGTAAGGAAAGAGGATCAGAATGTAAGTTTAACATGCCAAATAAATCAACCAGCTTTTATATCTCCCAAGAGTTTCACTAATGGAGAGGAGTTTTAAGTTCAAGGACAACATGTATCTTAACAAGTTAGTAAAATTCTGACTTTAAAATGAGTCAATTTGGTATAAAACTTTATAGTTTCACAGTGAATTCACACATATGATTGCATTAGCAACACAAAACTCCTATGAATAATCCAGACCATCCTAAACCTCCTGACTACATTCTGAGTCCCTCTTCTCTCTGACCCCCCCCACCTCAGTTCAGAACTCAGCCCTCTCTCACTTTAATCAATATCTTTCTAACATCACTTCAGATCATCTCTTGTCCCCTCCAATCAATTTTCCCCCTGACAGCTGAGAGACATGTTTTAAAATGATGATGCATTTTAAAATTAGAACATTTACTGGCTTCCCTCATTTTGTTTTTTAAGATAAAGAATAAAACCCTTTACATGAGTGGCAGGCATAATTGTTTGCACCCCTACATCAGTCCCCATCTCAGTTTTCCCTGACCCATCTCCTCCAGAAAGCTGGAAAAGCTAAATACTCACTTCTCCAGACTTCCTTGCACTTACAGTTAGAGGCAGGCATGTGACAGATTTCTAACCAGTGAGGTATAACTGGAAATCTGCTGGGGACTGAGAAGACTTGCTTTTGCTTTTTCAGAAAGATGTAGCTGGTGCTGCCACCTTTTCTTCACTTCCTCCTGCCTTGAATATGGTTGTGATACCTGGGGCTTCAGCAGCTGTCTTATGACCATGAGATGGCAAGTGTGAGGATGAAGGACAACACACTAATTGTGGATGGAAGAAAAACAATAACTCTGGGTCTTCAGTGACATCAGTGGAAGGCTAAACCAATGCTGGTAATTGCCTACCTTTAAAATTTTTGTTATTGAACCCACATTTTTTAAACCCCTGTTAGTAGGATCTTCTGTTACTTGAAATTGAGTATCCCTAATAGAAATACATGGCTTACAATGTTTTCCATAATTCTCCTACCTTCCAGAGACACTGGTATTCTCTGAGTTCCTAAAATGTTCCTCCCTGACTTGATGATTTTCCTATTACATAATGCAGTTGCCCACCCTGCACATTTCACCTAATTAAATCCTACTCAGCCTTCAAATCTCAATTAAAATGTGTCTTTCTACAAGATAGTTTCTCTGATCCCTAAATTAGGTCATCTCCTCTAGTTATATACTCTTATAGCTTCCAGTGATTGTCTTTCTTGGCACATATTATATTGTGACTGCATATATATATTCATATGAGCATTTAATAATGTTACGTTTTTCACAAGACTATAATATCTTTTAGAGTAGAAAGCATTAAATTACTTCAAAGAAGGAAGGAAGGAAGGAAGGAAGGAAGGAAGGAAGCTGATGAGAACTGAATCTCAAATTTCAAGTTAAACTTGGACTCTCCTTTGATTTCATAGCTTTCTATTTCATATGTAAAAAAGAAGCAACCTAAAGTGAGTGGTCCATGTTTTTTGAAACCCAATATAAAGACATCATACTGCACTTGTTGCAAAAAGTCTTGAGAGAAACATATTTATTTATTTATTTTTAAAGTTCAACCTGATTTTTGTATTGCAGTATAATTGACATACAAAATTATATTAGTTTCAGGTGTAAAACATAATGGTTTGACATTCGTATACATTGCCAAAATGATCAGCACAATAAGTCTAGTTACCATCTGTCACCACACAGTTATAATTTTTTTGTGTATGTGATGAGAACTTTTAAGATTTACCCTCTTAGCAGCTTTCAAATATGCAGTATAGTATTATTGACTATAGCCACCATGCTGTACATTAATTACATCCTTGTGACTTATTTATCATATATCTGGAAATTCATACCTCTTGATTCCCTTCACTCATTTCGCCTAGTCCCAACACCTACTAAAAACATATTTATTATTTCTTCATTATTTTGGTTTTCTTTTTTTAATATATAAATTTATTTATTTAGTTTTGGCTATGTTGGGTCTTTGTTGCTGCGCTCAGGCTTTCTCTAGTTGCGGTGAGCGGGGACTGTTCTTCGTTGCAGTGCCCGGCTCTAGGCACTCGGACTTCAGTAGTTGTGGCTCAAGGGCTCTAGAGCTCAGGCTCACGTAGTTGTGGTGCACAGGCTTAGTTGCTCCGCGGCATATGGGATCTTCCCAGACCAGGACTCGAAAGTGTGTCCCCTGCATTAGCAGGCGGATTCTTAACCACTGTGCCACCAGGGAAGTCCCTATTTTGGTTTTCTTTTAGCTCATTTAATTTTGTCTTTATTTTTTTTAAAAAGTTGAGTTTATGATTCTGTTATAGATTGGTGTTTGGTTTTCAACACAGCATTTCCAACAGCAAGGAATGGGAAGAGTGATCAGTCTTGACACTGGATTTCACAACTTGCTTAGGGTCCAATAGATTCCCAGAAGTTCATTCATGGTCTGTAAGGGGACATGAATTTCTCTGAAATTTTATACCAAATTTTGTACGTACATGTATTTTTCTTGAGAGGGAATCAAGAGCTTTAATCAGATTTTCAGTAGGGTTTCAGTTCTAAAGTAGGTTAAGAAGCATTGGGTTACTAAATACAGTGGTGGTATTAGAAATCAGATGTCATATCCTCTTAAAAAAGATTAACTTATAGGTGTTTACTAGATGTGTGTTTTGGAGAGGTACACTTGCAGTATAAATAAATCTATGTCATTATCAGCTGTGTTTTATGTGGTTTCTAAAAATCATTTGGCTAATTAATGTTTGTTAACCTGCCTCTTTGTGATGGGCTAAAAGAGTAACACTTTATATATGCCAGACACTGTGCTAAACTTATTAAATGCACTATCTCATTTATTTTTTCTAGAAAATCTACAAGGCTATTATTATTATTCCCCTTTTCCAGATGAGGAAACTTCGTCTCTAAGATTTCCAATAACATTCACTGTCAAAGCTGAATTCAGGTGCAGGGAGAAAGTAAAGAAAAACATATGTTCAACCTTCAAGAAAACCAAGACTTGTGTAAATGAGAAAATAACAATCATTTGAAAGTAATGTATGATAATGGCCAAAGATATAGTAAATATATAGTAAATAATAATAAGCATATTAGGATGTAAAAAAGATCCTTTGGGATTCTGTTTGGATCATGATCACTTGTTAAAAGTTGAGTCGAAGAGAAAGAAAAAATTTTAATCAGCAGGAATTATGTGACCAATATCAGGATCAAGGTGAGTTCAAGGGGCTGAGGACTATGGCTGGACTAGGGGATATATTCGATTGGGAAGGATGTCTGGGTAGAGTTCGATGGTCTTATGTGCTAAACTAAAATGTTTGACCTTTACCCTTAGATAATGAGAACCACTTGAAGAGTGTTTTGCACTGAGAGGTGACGTCATGCAAACTGTTTTTAGTTAGATTGATTTGGCACCAGTGCACTGAAAGGACTGCAAATAGGGAAGATCAGAACAAGGTGGTGAAGCCAGGAAAGCATAGAGAACTGAGGGAAAAGGTGATGCAGATAGAGCTAGAAATTTTCCGTCAAGAAGGGGAGGATTTAAAAAGTCATTCCCATGGAGTTACTATGTTTAGTGTAACTTTGCCTCTTTAAAAACAAACTCTCCATGTAAAGGAGAGGCTGCTGAGGAGGCCCTACATTTGTGGGTTTCAACTCGGAAGGAAACTTCAGCTGTGTATACCTCATTTTCAACCTGTTCACTTCTATTTTTTGTGTGTGTGCTCTGACTTAATATCTCTTTTTCCTTTCCATTTTTCATTCCTTCATTTATTCAACAAACTTATTCCTGTTAAAGACCAGTCACAGATCTAATGCTGTTTGAAATACAGCAGTAAATGAGAGAGACAAGGCCTCAGCCATAATGGGGCTCATATCCTTGTGTTGATAGACAGTGACCAAATAAATGAACACATCCACAAGAAAAAGGGCAGATAATCACAATAAGGTGATGTGACAGATAATGACTGGGGGAAATTTAGGCAGAGTGTTAAAGTGGCCCTTCTGAGGAAGTGACATTTAAACAGAGATTTAAATGACAGGAAGCAGACAGCCATACAAAATATTGGCAAAATATATATTTTTTTAGTGTTCTGCATATAGGACATAACTAGTGCAATGGCCCCAGGATAGAAATGAACTTGGCTTGTTCCAGGAACCAGAAAGAGCCAGTTAGGCTTGAATGTGGTAAGCCACAGTGGAAGTGGAAGAAAGGTAGGTAGAGACCGACAAGATAATGTTGTTTAGGTCACTGTAATAAGTTAGGGTGTCACCATTGCTATGAATTAGGGTGCATATTTGGGAAAGGAAACAATTGGAAAGTTTTTAAGATGAATGTGAGATGAGACCTAATTTCCACTTTGAAAAGATCACTCTGCCTACTCTCTTGACAATTAATCACAAGGGCAAGAGGAGAGGCAGGAAGATCATGGAGGAGTTTATTGCTATACTCCAGGTAAGAGATTATGATGGGGGGACTTGGCTAGGAGTTCAACAGTGAGTAGTAAGAAATGTTGAGAATTGGGATGTGTTTTGAAGGCAAAGTTGGTAGCATTTAATGATGGATTGGATGTGGATAAGGAAAGAGCAGAATCTAGAATAATCTCTAGATTTTTGACTTCAGGATGAATGATGGAACTAGGAATAGCTAAAATACTTAGAGTAAAGTGGGGGAGAATGAAAGGATCCTCTTGGTGTGGTAAGTTCATCTATTCTGCTCCATTTCTTAGGTTTTAGGCACACTTGCTCCTCTTTGCATAGAAAGCTGATGACTTAATAACACCGCCACCCCTTTGACATATTTCCCCCAGATGGCCAGCTGCTCTTTATTAGACTTTGGGAAGCCTTGCCTGTGTGGGCTGACTTTGGAGACAGCGCTTGGTGACTGGAGGGGACTAGTGAGGCAAGGCAGCATGGGGGTTAGTGATATTAAAAGAACTCCAAGATGTTAAAATTGGGGGATTTTAAGGTTTAGGTTTGGAGAATGAAGTTGTAATTGACAGACATTTAGACATTGAGAAAAGTAGCTCTTTTTGACAAAAAAAGAAAAAAATCAAGGCAGAAAATTTTCATGATAATACTCTGCATGAGTTAGGGACATATCAATGTGTGGAGTCCTTTATTCCTAGATTTACAAATAAGCATATTATGGAGAGTTAATCTGGTTGCTAGAGTCACTGATAAAGAAATGCACACAAGAATTTGAACTTTAAAAATAAATAACTTTTAGAAGTTTATTTGTGCCAATTTAATTCCTTGATGTTAGCTCCATTTATCAATAAGAAACTTTGTTTACAAAAGTATTCACCAGCAGGCTTTAAATAGGAAGCAATTAAATGGTGAGACCACTTAGAAAAACACAGTGTTAATGTGACTTTTGAGGATCCCATCATCATAAATATCTAGGGAATTGTATTGTTTTCTGAGGAATTTTGGACGAATGTTTCCAGACTTGTTTAGAAATTTGTAAAGGGGGAATGGTAGGTCACCCTCTGCATTCTCATGGGTAGATATTTTTTGTATTTTGGTTCTTGTATTTTGTGTATTTTCTATTTTGTTTTTGTCAGGAAAATAATTTTTTTTTTTAAAGTCCTTTTTAGAATTCAAAATCACTTTCTTCATTTCAGAAAGGAAGCATTGAGGAGTTGAGAAAATTTACCATATTTGAAATTTACTTCATTTTTTTAACAGATTATTTTGAATCTGCTTTAAGAAATGCATGTGTCCTCTCTAAATATATTGTGGAAATGGTTCATTGAGTGCTGAGAAAAGAAAGTTTAGTCTTATTTTCTAGGCAGACTTTTTAACCTGACAATGCTAAATGGCGAAGAATTCTTTAGGATTATGTGTGTTTTGATAAAGATCCTGAAACAGCTGGTTATTTTCAGTCATTTCCTCACTGGGGGAAGATACTGCTGCTGTATGAAGTAAGGGAAATAGAACCTTGTTATCCATGCAAAATTAGGGGGAAAAAGTCACCAAAAATTTCAGGAGAAGGATTCCATTTTATTTTTAAACACACACATTTTACTATTCTGTTCATAAAATGTGTATTTCAAAACGTGTGTTCATGTGACTAAAATAATCAATCTACTAGCAGTGGCAGATCCTGAAGATCGAGAGAAAATCACTTTAAAGTCTCTGAATAGGTAGTTTGTGGCCTTCCTAGTCATTTTCATGACAGAGAGTCTGGATATTTAAAAGATCTTGAACCTGCCTTTTCTGAACAAATACGGCCCTGGACTACTTGATGACTCTGATTTAAAACTCTCATCATTTCACGGTGAGGTTCCTGTGAATTCACTGTGTGGTTTGCTCTGAGGCCATGAGAATCACATCCATCAGGTACCGTCTGATTGCACACAGGTAGATGGCTGATAGACTGTTAGCCCGCACTGCTGGTTTACATTTGAGGAATTACTCTGCAAGAACAAGGCAGGTTCTATTTTTGACATTTCAGCAATGAGACCACTTGTACATTATGGCCTGATTTGATTTACTGTAAGAAAATGAGTGCTGTAATTTGTAAAAGACATTTATTACATGAGTCCAAAAATTAGAAAAAAACATGCTTAGCGTCTCTGTCCATCCCATCTGGTTTTATTTTAATCTCACTCTAGTCACATATGAAATTTTGCTTAGCTGTCTTCATTTTCTTAGTCAATCTTGATTAATGGTCTTCAAAGTAAAAATAATTGGCCTGCATCAGGGTTGTTTTATAACTCTTGTTCACAAAGAATGTGAAAGGCTGGAAAATGAGCCTAAACAGAAGGAATGCATTACGCTTGTCTTTGAGAAAGAGCAGTCCTTCACTTGTGTTTCACTGTGTATTTTTATAACAGGCGCCTCCTTGACCGTCCGCGATATTGCAGAGACATGGTGCCAAAAGCTTATGTATACTTCGTCAGACTGACCATGGCAGCTCGACATCTCCATGCAGCCGACACATGTGAAGGCAGGGCTCGGCCGGGCCAGCAGAACAGGCCTAAGAATTTCAAAAGTAAATTATCAGGAAAGCCGAGGCTATGAAACCCAGAGGTTAAAAATGGGCAGGGGGCTAATTGTCTCTGAAGTTTAAATGGCTTGTTTATAAAAGGCTTCTCCAGCATTTGTATTTTTTTCCCATTTCTTGAAAAGTGTGTTCAACTTGAAAGGAGTTAGGGGAAATGCAGGCGCCGGGTGACCATTGTGGATTTGGAATTGAGTTCTGCTTGCCTTCAAGGCCCCCACTTCTGGGAGAGCTCGTCAGTTAAAAGGGGGTCAGAAATACATTTCAGTTCACAAAAAAAGAAAACAACCCTCTGAGAAGATAATTTCTTTCTTAACGTAGAATTTTTGTAAATGGATATGTCTCCTAAAAAGCTAGTCATTTTATGATTGTACTGATTAGGAAATTAACAGCAAGAACTTTCCAGCTTTTCATTAATCTCATTACTATGCTCAATTAGCCAGTGGTTTTTTAGGAATTTCAGATGTTTTTATATTTGCTATTTTAAAAACAATTAAAATTCCCTCTAACTTTCAATTCATGTTGGATATAACTCCAGACACCAATAGACCAATGTCTCTCACCAAGCTAATATCCCTCGTGGCAACCATCATTTTCTCTTTCACACAGCCCCAGGAGGTGGGATGCTACCTCACAGAGGTAATCCAAAATGTGGAAGGGGTGCGGGACAGTTTCCTGATGTGAAGAAAAACTCCTGGAGAGACTGGTGTAACTATAGTAGAGCCTTGATTGAAGACCTACTGTGTCCCAAGTGTTTTCATAGAAGGAAAATGAGTTATTTTTCACTTGGAAAGATTAGATCCTTCTGACATCAAGGTCAAGGTTGTAGCCATGGATAAAACTGGTTTGAGAATTCCAACCCAGCCTCCTCCCATCCTCCCACATGTGTAATTTTTCCCAGTACTTTCTGGGACACTCACTTTCACTCAGATTCCTCAATCCCTGTCCCTGTCTTTTTGTGTCCCCTGAGCCTTCTACTGCTTTCACAGTGCTGCTTCCTTGTCCCCAGGGCTCACTGATCTCTCAAGAGATGGATGTGACTGAGATTTGGCTGGTGAATCGAGTTCCCTTTTTTCACTTATCCCATAGTTTCATTTTCAGAACAACGGGGCAATCACAGATAATTTCCCAGTCTAACACACCTACCCATCCACCAACCCCAACACACACCCCCCATAATCTAGTCAATGCTACATATTTGCAACTGCTTGTTTACTTATTTAGAAATGTATCACAGTAGTTCTGACATTTCCTTGTTGCTTTCTGAGTGTATGTCATTGCACCAAGCACTTTAGAGTTTGTCCACCACCTGGTTTATGCTAAACTAAAAATAAATATTTGAATATATTATCTCAGTTAATCCTTATAACAGAGCTAAGAAATGCATATTTTTATCTTTATTTTACAGGTGAGTGAACTTAACTTTGGTTAGGAAAACTATTCATGTAACTATTTTAATACAGAGCCCCTTTTTATTAACCTCTACATCAGGGTTTCTAAACTTGGAACTATTGACATCTGGGGCCAGATAATCCTTTATTGTGGCACCTGTCCTGTGCACTGTAGAATGTTTAGCAGCATCCCTGACCTCTACCTACTAGATATCAGTGTCACTCTCCCTGTCCCCTTCCCAAAATGAGTATCAACTAAAAAATTCTCCAGACAGTGCCAAATGCCTCCTAGAGGAGAAAACCACTGCTCTACCTGTTTTCGCTGACAGAGATCTTCTCAGCTATCTATGTAATTTAATTGATCGAGACAAAGCTCTATTAGGTCACCAAGGCTTGTTGGACACTGATACAATCTCAATCATGATCTGGGGAAGAGGCAGCAATGGCTTCTCAGAGAGGCCCTGTGGAGAAGCCCATAAACCTGAGTGATTACCACCCTCCCCAGGAAGCTTGCAAAAGCCAGATAGGATTCCTGAAAATGAAACTAATGGTGATGGCTACATAATTACACATTCAAGTTTATGAAACCAAGGAAGAGGTAAAACAACATGTGACTGACTTTTTGAATCTTGAATAAACTGCGGATAAGACACTGCCCTCAATCTGCTCCCAGTCAGAGGCACGTTAACCCTTAAGAATGCTAAGTCTTTCTCCGTCAACCCAATCAGGCTATAAGCATCAGACGCCAAGCTAACATTTTTGTCAACATTTGAAACCCCATTTTCATGGATTATCATTCCCTAATTTTAAGTCTTCCAATCCTCAGCTTTTACTTTCACAAATGCAAAAAGTGGGTCCACTTTCAAAGAGGGGTTCTCTCATCAGTTCCTCACACCCTGGTCAGGGACCTTGATCCACACGATTCTGACTCATGGAGCATCTTTACCGTGACACTCTCAAAGACACATATCATAGCTCCTTAACTAAGTCCAATTGTCATAAGGTAGAAAGAACATCAGGCTTGCTACTGTGACATGCAAAATAGTACTGGACCTCTCGCTTAATTTGAAATTGCCACTTGACCCTGAGTTTAAAGTTGGGGAGACCTCTGGGAGGAAAGCTGATCTTAGCTGTGACCTGAATGATGACTAGTGCTATGGACTGAATTGTGTCCCTTCCAAATTCGTGTGTTGAAGCCCTAACCCTCAATGCAACTGTATTTGTGTGCACAGAGGAAAGCCAGCAAGGAGGTGGTCGTCTATAACCCAGGAAGAGAGGCCTCGACAGAAACTAACCTTGATGGCACCTTGATCTTAGACCTCCAGCCTCCAGAACTGTAAGAAAATAAATTTCTGTTGTTTAAGCTCCCTAGTGTGTGGTATTTTGGTATGGCAGCCCTGGAGAACTAACACAACTTGAAATGAGCCAGATAAAGTGGGAGAGGGAAGATTTAGGGTGGAGAGGGGAAGGAAGTGGGGAGAACAAGCACAAAGGCCTGGAGTGAGGAAGGAGACTTGTTCTCTCCCATGAAGACAGCAAACACTGTCTGGCACATCATGTTAGTGCCTATGCCATATCTGCTCCTGGGCCCCACTTCTCAAATCCTACTCACCTTTTAACCTTATGATAGAATAGAAATGGTCTTTTCTTGGATCAAAGCAGAAAGTCTGATGCATGTGGTGAATATTTGAAACTCTTCAAAGCCATCCTTGTGTTGTCTCCAGCCCCAATGGTATACTGTGCATGATAACTAAGATTGGGTAATGCATATAAAAAGGAAAAAGACTTTACACAGAACAAGTGCTTAGTACAGGGTGAGGTGAGCAAATGAAAAACATCACCTAATTTATTTATTCTGAAGCCCTGTAAATCAGATTCTAATGCTAATGAGTTTTAAATTTACAGAAATCAAATCTTCAAGCTGTTTGAGCTCTTATCATTTTAACTCTGTGTCAAATGGCATACTCCTTTAGGAGACTTTAAAAAAAAAAAAAAAAAAAAGCTTTAACAACATTATATTAAACAAAGAATAACTATTATAATTGTCTTCTTGTTTCAGAGTTAACAGCTTACTTGCTCCAGAAAAGAGAAAATAATGGAAGAAAAGGAAGACCGTCATCCTTGTTTTAATTATTTTCACTCCTGTATCTTCATAGGTAAAATAAAATAAATGGTTGATAGGTCCAATAATGTTGACAGCTACGGAATGTGAAGACAAATAACGGGACTAAAAATCTACTTCTTCAGCTGAGTTTTGCTTGTCCTTAGGGGCTTAAGTAAATTAGATATGTACTAGGCCCTTCCTTTTCTTATGCCCATTCTCTCTATGCTCCTTTCCAAACCCCAATGAAGAAATCTGCCTTGATCTTTTCATATAATATGCAGCTATATGCACTTTCTTACATAAACATTTGCAATTCACCAAGGAGAATGTGAGATGCATGTTGCATGCTTATCAAGTGCCAGAAGAACTTTACAGATTACTGCCTGCCTCAGGATTCCAGTTCCCTGGTGCTTATGCATAAACAATGGATTTATGCAAACATTGTAACATTTTCAAACAGACTGTGACATGAGTCGTTCCTAGTTCATATAAGGTTCAGATATGCAGACTATTTTCTGCTAGTACTAGATCATTCATCTCATTGAATTTAAAATATATCATCTCAGCTTATAATGTTGTCAGTATAAAATGTCATAATGTGGTACTCAATTTGAACAGCAAGATGGATATTAATCTCAAAGGTTCTGTGCACTGCTGGGTGGAATTGCACGAGGTGCAGCTGCATTAGTCTGTTTGTTTAGTAGTCTTTGTATCACACACAATATGCATAGGTGGTAAACATTTTGTTATATTATATACACTCTACAAATTCTCCTTGATAGCCCCAGTGGTATAATATGCATTATAACTTAAACCGGATGATATATTTAGAAAGAAAAAAAGCCTTTACAAAGAACAGCCTCACTGAAGTATAATGATAACATGCCTATTTACATAATGATAATGCACGTATTTACTGCCAAGCATGTTTGTTTTGCATTAGTGTTTGTGGCAAGGCATTGGGAATTAAAGAATTACAAAAGGGAGGTTTTCTAGTCTCCATTACTCTAGTAGGGTGGTTATTGGCAGTGAGCAAAGTAATGGAAACACTCATATTTGAAGTAGTGAAAAAAAATGAACAATGCTAGTTGTTAAGTTCACATTGTTTATGAGTACAAATTAGCATGTACCCGAACTCTTCACTTTTTTCCTAATTGTGAGACATGGGGTCTTCTAAAACAACTAAAAACTCTAGCATGGATATTTTTTTGGCAGCAAGCATCAAAAATTAAATACATAAAAAAAATCTCTGTTGGTCGTATGCATTCTTAACAAACATGTGTTTAAGGAAAACCACCACTGGAATCATATACTCCAAGATGCGAAAATCAGCATTTTTGCTTTTTCATCCAAAGCTGTGAATTTATTTATATGTCGATGAAAGCCTGGAACCTTGCACTTAAAAAAAAAAAAAGTTAAGAGATGTTGTTTTGTGATCTGTCATATGTTTTTCTGAACTTTTTATAATAGAAAGGAGTCTCCGAAGAGCCTCACTCCTTTAACAAAGGCATGTCCCAGTTTATTAAAAAATCATACACAACAGGACTGCTTGCCAGGTTTTATAGTCCTAATGGAAATTTGGTCCAGAGCACAAAAATTATCTGGAAAAATGCCTGAAATTTCCCTGTCGCAGATGTTTCAACAGAAGGTGCTTGCATGCCATTCGTTAATACGGCGCCATACGGGACTCAGTGTGACCACTGCAATATAACCAGTAAGTAACACACGCAGCGTGCACCGGGCGCGCCAAATTCTCCGTCTGTTGTGTGGGACTCGTATCCCATGGATTGAGACGTACCTTGATGAAACTGCATTGTCATGGAATGATAATATTTGTGGATCACCATGCACAGAAAACATCCTATTGAGAATGTGGGAGGTCCGTTGAAAGATTCAGAGCGTTTCTTGGCATTGTTGTTGTTTAGAATGGATGTGAATATTAGTGTTTAAAGAGTCCTTGTTCCCGTCATGTGCCAATTTACAGGGGTAACTCCATGGAGAGAAAATTGCTTTTTCAAAGAATATTAGTTTGGGATAACATAATTAAAAGCCCATGTGGAAGTTGTTTCATCTGTATATATATATGGAAGGCAAATGTACAGGCTGCCTTAGTATATTCTTTGCTTTAAAATATGTATGAGGGAAGTGACTCAATGCACACTCTCTGAAATAAAAGAAATGTATTCATCCTTGCAGAGGATGATAAAAATAGAGGCACGTCTAGGATGCTACTCACATATACTGAATTTTTCTACTGAACCCAGATCGTTCTTGCTGGATAAGACTATCTGGAGCAACACTGTTATCCATTCTAAGGAGCAGATTTGCAGCTGCCCAGTACATACTCCATACTCAAAAACAGCTGCTACCTCTTGAAAATAATGTGCTTAATTCTGGGTTACTACAGGATGGGGAGACAGTTGGAAAGAGGGCAGAAAAATCATTTATGCTGTACCTCTTGGTCATCTAGGGTGCTGAAGAGATGTAAACACATAGTCATTGTATTTTTTGTGGTTCTTAAAAGTATTACTTGGCTAAACATAAAGAGCTAAAATATACTACAATTTCTGTAACCCTGTTATGACACCCATATTCTCTTAATATATCTGGAAGCCTCAGATCATCAGAGTGACCCAGGCTGCTCTCAAACTCTGAGAAGCTCTATGCTTAAGTTGCATTGTTACTTTCAAAACAATTGTTAATGTATTTGACTATGCTACTTCATTCACATCTTAGGATGCTTTTGATGGAAGATGTTTACATGTTTTACTAAAATACTTTCTCTTTTTTGGGGAAAAAGAAAATAAATTTTACGTATTTTACTATCTTAACCAGTTTAATATCTCCATAAAGAAAAAAATGTTTATAGTCAGCAAAAAATTCTCAAAATTTTCCTTAGATTCTTTCTTCTCTTTACAAAGATGTTGACATTAATACTAAGCATTTTTGCAACGGAGTAGGAGGTGGAGATATTCTTTTTACCACTTTCCTTTAATAAAATAAGTTATTACTTATTGTTAGCAATTAAAATAGTTATTTTCTCAGTGTGTTCATGCTATATACATACTTTTAATGTATATTTTCTTTTTTGATCTTTGCATTAACCTATTAAATATTCCCAGTTATTGATAAGAAAACTGAGACTCAGTACTGTTAAGAGGCTTGTTCAGAACCGTACATCCTATTATTTGTGTTTCCAGGTCTTGGAAATGGAGCTTCTAACTCCAGACTCTGGGCTTTTTTCATTGGATTATAAAATCATTCAACATAATTCACACTTCAAACCCTGATATCAGTTACTATCAAAGCACAGCCAATGCACAACTCAGCCACAAAACCAAGGATTTCTGCAGGTCCATTCAGAATGGTATTGTTATAATTTAAAGCCGTTGTTTATATTAACAACTTAGGATGTAATTGTCTAAATTTCTATTTCTGACATTTTATTTATAAGTCCATTGATGATACATTGAGGCACACTATTCTTCAAAATTACTTCACTATTTAAGCGTATATATTTGTATATTTTTAAGTATACACGTATTTGTATATTCTAGTATTTCCTGAAATATTTTTGAGAGAAAGTGATAAATGTGACCTACAAATCTTTTGACTTCATGGAAGATGCCCACAATCCAGGGTAGTCTGAGGGCCACTTGGCTAAACAAAAGTCAATGAAAACCCAAGACATTAATTTGTAGCTATGAAATTCTGCCTCAATATGAGCTCATATCACCCATTTGTCTTTTTCATAGGGAAGAAAAATGTTTTTTTTTTTAAATCCCATAAATTTACTTTTATTTGGAAAGCTCTTATCTTCTCCAAATCACTCTGAAAATTCAAGTACTGGTGTACTGTACTCCAATACAGAAAAGAACAAAGTTTCCCTGTGTGATGATCCTTCAGTTAGAAATACTATGTATTGTACCCCAGGAAAACATTCCTCTTCCTGGGGTACAATACATAGTATGTTATAACATTGCTGGAAACTACTGGTTAGGAATAGCAAATTGTATGCTGGTGATCCTTATTAAGACCAACTTGAAAATTCTTCTCTCTGCAGAAGCTCTTCACAGGGAGGAAGGGAGATATTTCTCTGTTTGCAAGTGAAACTGAACCAAATGATAACGCTGTTAGATAATATGCCCTTCCAGACACTGATCAAGTTAACTTTTTCCTCAATTCAAAACGGTGTATTCTTTGAAGCTATGCTGCTATCACTCAATATTAATTTTAATGTATATTTACTAATCTCCAAAATTCAGCTCAGTCTCTGTCGGTTTTCTTTACATTCAGGTAGATTAAAATATTCCTAAATGCTGCCTCCTTGGAAGATTCCTGAAATATTCTAAGCCTTCCCAGAAGCTATTGGTCAATGTTAAACAATCAACAGAATTCTAAAGTAATTCCACACAGTGATGCCCCCTGGCTAAGCCCTGCAGTGAGAGGTGCTACCAGCTGCATTTCTGATGGATGAGAGCTGTTTCACGTTTTTAGTCCTAAACGGATTGTTTTAATATTTTAACATTTTTATGGTAACATATTTTCTTTTCTTTTCTTTCTTCAATCTGCTGCTTTGTTCTTTCCTTCACCCTTCTCTCCTCTGCTCCCTCTCACTGTCGGTCATCATGGTCAGCCTATGTGCACTCCATTTGGGTTGGTTTGCCTGTTAAGTCAACTTCAGAATGTTAGCTGGCTCTCAGAACACTTCGTTCACTACCAGAGAGTGGTTCAATCATCATCCTCTGAATTTGAAACTAGGTAAGATTTAAGTCCTTGGTGTTGATAACAGCATATCAGTGTCCACTAGAAAAGAGAAATAGAGTAAAAAATCCAAAGTTAACCTAGAAAAGAAAACATGACTCAAACTGTTGGCCCAAACCAAAGTTAAAAATAGTTACTGAGCCTCCTCATACATTTGACTCTTTGGTAATATGACACGTCCTGCTTTTAGCAGAAAGAATTAACTGTACCCTCTCTGTTTCTTCACCTTTTCAGTGCTTGTCCTTTTCCTGCTTCAGAAAGCCTAGACCTTCATTCTTATTCCATTGCTAAAAACACTGAGGCACAAGAAAAGAGAATGGACTTGCTTATGGTACCACACCTATAAGTGGCTGTCAAATACAATATTCTGACTTTAAACGCATCCGGTACTACGCAATAAGGACCCCTCTCTCTTGTACAAAGGGCATGTCATGTTCAAGTGTCTTTAGGTGTTGAATCTCATGCCAGTATCCCCCTTCCTCAGGGCTACCAACTGCTTTTAAAAGGCCGTTCGAATGTTCTGTGGCCTCTCCAGCACATACCAGAGAGTGAGAAAAAAAAAATGTGTATGCTTGCTGAAGATTCTAGAGCATTTTGAGCAGATTATGGGGTGTGAACTAGGAGCAGTGAAAACAGAGGAAGCTGGAGGATTTTAAAAGGAAAAAAAGGTATGAGGTCATAAAAGGTTGATTAGGGTGGTAAATGGATATCCAAGAGGATGGAAAGAGAGGCCCTTGGAAGAATAGTTGACAGGACAGAGAATGGATAAGGCTGCTCCTTGAAGGGAACAGGGTGCAGGAGAAAGAGGTGAGGGTTGAATTCTGACCACCTGGGATCCTGTTATAAGGTGAGAATTTCTTCATTGACACGAATGTCCTCTTGGTGATGACCTCATCCCTACTGTGGCAATTGAATGGCTTTCCTTTCTTGCTTGTATTTTGTTGACTGTGTAAATGATATTTTGTTTCAGGTACAGGGGCACAGGGAAAGGCATGTGTTAGCTACTCTATTGATAATAAGCCTCAGTAGGTATAATGTGAACATGCAGATCTCCAATTTCTTCTTTACTTTTTATTTCTCTAAATAACATTTAAAGAAGTATATTAACCAGGCATTCCTCTAAGTATGTCCAATGTTTTTACAAATGCCGCCCCCAACACAGAAGGACTGATCAGAAGATTCAGGCTGTGATTGACATGAACACTCCTGAGCCGAAAGATTTTTTTTTTTCACTTGGAATCTCATGTGTTTCTTTTCACGGTTGAGCACTGCATGTTGTATTTCCCCATTAGGCTACAAAGTATATGATTATAATTATGAAAAGTAGTTCATAAAATATTTTAGTATTTCAAAACAAAAGATATTGAGAAATTTCCATGTTAACAAGTGGGGAAATGAATACCTCATATTTGAAATCTTCAGAAACAGGTGGGGAGACAAGATTTTTGACTTTTATAATTGATTTAAAGTCACATTTTGAAGATTACAGAAATTGCAAGTCCTTTGGTAACACAGTTTCCCTTTAGGAAAGTTTAAATCTAATTGCTCTGCAGATATTTAAGAATGACTATCCATTGATAAATTGCTATATTTGGTGAAAAAATAGTGTAGGATTAAAATGTAGTGTGATGGCCCTGGATTGGCTTTCTTAATACTGATTTTTAATTTGACTTCCAGAACTCTGTTTCTCTGTTTCCTTCACACTCTTCGGAAAGAACATAGCTCATTAGAATTACCACATGTGGTCTTTGCAGAGATTATTTTATCAAGGGTGATTTAGTTCATTAACCCTTTGGTTCTGATCATGTCAGCAATAAGAGGGACTAGTTACATAAATGTTAATGAATGCATATTCATGGCAGAGAACTAGGGAATTGATAATGGCACTTAGATATAAGAATTAGCTTTCAGTTATCAGATTGATGCAAAATAAGATCATTTTTAGGGACTAAGGAAATGACAAAAGGTTTGCCTGTTTTGTTTTCACAAGTCAGGATGGTGAGACCCTTAGACATTCTCTTCTGACTGTACATGTGGTTAAGGGAATGCATTTCAGTCATGCAGACTTCGGCACAAACCCCAGCTCTGCTGTCCACTAACTTAGGTATGCTATTAGAACTCTATGTTCCTCAGTTTCCTCATCTATAACAAAGAAATAAGATGCTATCCCACACAGATGTTGTATGTATTAAACAATATAAAATGAGGTATACAGTTAGGGACACAAGGAACATTATTTCCTACTATCACTTACTTTGCAATCTTGTATATCCTTCTACCTCTTGGTGAGGGAGTAGCTTATAGGGTTGAAAGGATGTGGAAAAGTGCCAGGGACAGAACATCAGCCTGGAACACATAAAGCAGTGTCACACAGCACTAAAAGTTTGGTGAATAAAAGAGTTGACAAGCAAACAGAAAAGTCTTAATCTCCTTACCTGTATAGTTTATCATTAATAATAAAACTTCATTTATAGGTATTTGTTATATGGTATGTACTTTATTCTTTTTGTTACATTAATTCCTTCAAAACAACCTGATAGCATTTGTATTCCCATTTTACAGATGGGGAAACTGAGGCTAGAGAGGCAAGCTTTCCCAGGGCACAGAGTTAGTAAGGAGCAGAACTAATAATTATTTCAGGTGTGCTTGCTTCAGGGCACAAGCTCATAAACACTACACTACTCTGCATTTGCTTCTTGATTAAATAGCTGCTTTCAAGTCAGCTATTATGGCCACATGACCCCCTTGGGATGTTTCCCTAATCCTCTGCAGGGAATCTGACCACCAATTTAAGATACAATGCCAGAGGGGTTCCAATTTAAATGTCACAAATGTCAGAGCCTTCCACCCTTGCCCACAGGTGACAGCATTTTGGAGGTGTTTTAAAGATAATCAAAAGATCTGTACTAATTAAACTACTACTCTGTTACTAGTGTAACCAACAGAACATGCTCTCCCTTCTTAAAAGCTTGTATGATACAGCTAAGACCTTCCATCCACAGAAACGCCTTACTTTTCTTCTAACAGGTGGCTGATCACAAATCCTGCTTTAGCCAAACAAAACATTAGACGACTGTTATTCTTGGAAAACCATGTTAAAATCCAGAACCATAATTGCCTGCCAGGTAACATGGCATAGTAAAAATAACATAACAATGTGCTTGCCTTGTTAAAGCATCCCTTGTAGACTCGATCCGAATCCACCGGTCTTGGTGCTGGCAAAGTATACAGCAGCAATAAAATGCTATCAATAGCAATTATTCTGAAATGGACTCAGAAGGCTGAACACCAAGAGAACTTTCTAACTGGCTATTAATGATGTCATAATGAGTGCAAGCCCAATATATTAGACATGTGAATATGACCTTTTTTCTTTTTTTTTGGCTTAAACATTTTCCATTCCATCTGAGCAGCAAAGGTCTTAATTATATTTACAGCTTTTCCCTCCCTGGGTTTCACATCATTCCCTAAAATTGAATTCACTGGGTGTTTCATCTTTAAAAGTATAAACCAAAGAGATACTCGATTTCTTGTCATGAATGGACTAATACAGCTCAAATTTGAGTCGATTTATGGACTGTCTTAAAAGAACATATATTTGTGTGTTGCTTTTTCTATTAAGTAATTTTATAGAACAAATTGAAAGTCATTTCCAACATAAACACAATGTAGACAAATAAGTTGTTCATGTGTAAACAGAGAATGAATGCATACAAAATATGCATTAGCTTAGCGAGGGTATAGAATTTAGAAGACTTGAGGCCAAGTAATGCCTTTGAACTAGGGTTTTCAGGTAAAATACGGGATT
Organism: Balaenoptera acutorostrata; assembly: GCF_949987535.1. Taxonomy (NCBI): domain Eukaryota; kingdom Metazoa; phylum Chordata; class Mammalia; order Artiodactyla; family Balaenopteridae; genus Balaenoptera; species Balaenoptera acutorostrata. The sequence continues at coordinate 44,026,634 of NC_080080.1, forward strand.
CTGTAATTTATCTGGTAAACAGAAAATATTTTTAGAACAAGTATGACCCAAATATTGCACAGGACATACTTATCCTACAAAATTATTCATTGTTTATCTGGTATTTACATATAACAGGGCATCCCATATTTTTATTTGGTAAACCTGGCAACCGTACTCTGAGCTTTAGTGTATTTTCACGGGTAAAATAAGATAATAATACGTAGATATCTCATCTGGCTGTTAAGATAATCAAATGGGGTACAGTGAAAGCATATCATGAACCTTTTTTGACTTAAACATATTCAGCTCTATGCCTATCCCCTGATATCTCCAAAAAAGAAAGAGAGAGGGAATCAAACTCAGAGAGAGAGAGAGAGATAAACAGAGACTGCAACATGGAGAGGGAGATGTGAAATAGCATGGACCATCCACCCAGCCCTCCAGTGCCTGAGCACATGTCAGGGGTGAGAGTGACATGGGGGGCTGTTTCTGCTCGGTCCTCTGTCTCCCTGAGGCTTCTCCTCATAATGTGAGCACCTGATGGTGCAAGAGTGTGGTTCTAGTGTTTAAAGATACTTATTTTTTATGCAACATGGTCCCTAAATGCAAGCCAACTGCTTCATCTGGAGCTCAACCAAAGAAACAGTGATTTGTTCCAATGGCAGAAGAAAAAGAAATCTTTGGACTTATTGGGAAATGGTATGTTGATATAGAATGCGGCACTTCCTAAGAGATTTTTAAAGGTAATTTCACAGTAGACAATCTTCATCTTACATATTGGTTTGAAAGCCCAATCTCCATGTAAGATGAAATTCCACTGTAATTGATGTAAAAAGTATTTTGTGCATGATAAGGTAGTAAACTGATATAAGGCATCACTATTTTTATATTCCTCTTCTTTTACTTCCTATTATTTTTACATTTTTATTATCTCCAAATAAAGCGATATTTAAGTTTTTGAGAGTTTACCACAGAACTTTAAATAAATGGGAGGCAATTTGAAGACAAAAAAAGATTCAAAGATAACTATGATTTGACTACTTAGGACTAATGTCTTAGAACAATAAAGGAGTAAATGCATGTGGTTTAACATCTTAAAGGAAAAAAAAACTTAGAAGCAATGAGATGACTAACTATAAGTACTAGACACAATTACTGCACAATGAGAATACTTCTTTATAATGAAATTATGGGATATGAGGGTTTGTTGAAATGATTGGAGAAAGAGTAAATCTTAGAAAAAGAAATTTCCTGGAACTTCTTGTACATCTTGTCCATTGTAGAACAGTCCTTCATGGGATGTGATAAGAGCCAAAGAAGTTCAGTCATTTAAAAATAAACTAATTAAACACTTAAAAATATGCTATAGAGAATTACTCTGCCCTAGCAAGATGAAAAGTCAGCCAATCTAAATGACCTTGCTTTGCCTAATTATTATTAGAGTTTTTACTACGTATCTGCTAATGTATATCAACTGAATAATTCATTCAGATTAGAACGGTGCTGGGCAGGATGGTAAGTATTTGTGATGATGATGGTGATAATGATGATCATCACTTTCACAGCTTATTACAGTTATTTGAATATTATTGCATATTCAATATATGCAATTAACTATAAGCTCCTTGATTGAGGGATCATTCAGCTCTTTATTCTCCCAAGTAGCCAGCTGAATGTTTTCATCCTCACTCTTATGGGGAAGTATTAGTTTTATCTTTATTTTTAGACCTGGGGAAATTGAGGCGTTAAGAGGTTAAGTCACTCTTCGGGGTCTCATAGCTGGGATGTGATGTAGACAATCTAGCTCCAGATACTAAGTGGTCCACCCCTTGTGCTGTATGTCTTTTCCATAGTCATATAAAGAATGTGCTCAGAGTTCTTGGACAGGGGGACAATAAATGCACATCAAGGAGGATTGGGTAAGACTTCCTAAGAAGATGAGCTAAGACTGGAAATATGAGCCACACTGGAGAGGTAGAATTCCACAGACAAGGTAGGAAGGTTATTTAGAGAAGAAGAAATACTGTAGGTAAAGAGGAATAAGCCTGCTTGAGATAGGCAAATGGGATCACAGAGCTGTAAGCTGTGAGGACAGCCTGGTGTTAGAGGAAAGGATCTGGGATGACTTTCTGTGACTATTTGATCATGAGTTGTGGGAATGTCACTGCTCAAGATGAACTGAAGAGATAAGAGGATCCAGATGGTGAACATGGGAGGAAGAACTACTGGGATGGTCGGGGCGGGGGGTAGGTGGGGTTGAAGAGGTCACAGAAGGAACAGTAGAGGGTAGGGTGGAGGTTAAGGCTCTAAAAGCACCCTTTCTTCTTCTACCAGCACTTCAGTCTGGAACATGTCAAGTTGAATTTGCTGAGAGGTCTTCTTATGTATGTGTGTGTATATGTATATATATGTTGGAATGCAGGTCTCAAATCCAGAGAAGTAGTCATAGCTGTGGAAGCAGATTTTTCAAGTCATCCAAGAGCAGAAGTCTCAGGAGAATATACATAGAGTTGTCTCAGAAGAGAAGGAGAGTGAGGGAGAAAGAGAGCTGAGAGTAGGACACTGGATTAAGCCTACATTTGAAGTGTGGGAATAGTAAAGACAGGGAATGGTCAGGAAAGTGGCAAGTTTCTAGAAAGTCCAAGAAAGCCCCTTTTATTTGACATAAGTAAAAATGACGGGTTAGGAAATGATCGCTTTGTTTTTTAAATAAAACAGTGTTCCCTTCCCTTCCATTCTTCTACCTAAAGACATGGATACACACACACACACACACACACACACACACACACACACATACCACCTTTGCTAAAAGCATTCTGTTCTTCATTCTATTTAGGAAATAAATACTTCCAAGAGCTGTATAGAAAGACTGTTAGGAATGAAAAAACAAAATGGATTTCAAGAGCACATTTGGTCCATCTCCTTGCCAGTAGGGACATTTCCTAAATCATCCAAAGAAGAAAATTCTCAATTCTATTTTTAAAATATCTCCACAGATGGCAATTCCATAAGCTTTCCTGCTAATTTGCTCCAGTGTTTAATCAGCCTAACACACAAAGTTCTTCTTTATGTCTAACTCAATGCTTTCTTGCTATAATGTAGAATCTATTTCCTCCTCAGAGGTGGAATTGTAAAAGAATCTAATGACCCAGAAAATCCACAAGTCAAATGTTCTAAATCTTAATGGCTAGTAAGATGCATGTGATAATTTGTATCTCTTGTCAATAGCATGTAGTTTAGTCCCAATGAAAAATGAAGGGAATCTACTTTTAAATTTACTACCAGTAGACAATGATTAAATAAATATTTAAATGTCCTTTTGCTCTGAATAGAAATAATATGTGGAGAAAACCTCTTTAGAGTTACTGAACCAAAGCGTTTCCTAAGAAAAAGTCTCCATCTGAGAATTTTAATGAGTCTTTTAGAGGAACCTCTGTAAGACTTTTATCTATGGTATGTGTGATAAAGTACAAAATCTTCAAATGCCCATAGGTTTTTTTATAACATTATGAACATTATTTTTCAATTATTCTCCTTCCTACATAATGTCATTGGACAAGTTGCTTATTCTTCAAGCCAGAAACCTACATAAGAGTGAATTTGAACTTTCTAGAATAATACCCTCAGGCAGTGAGGAAAGAGATCTAATGAAAAAGCTAAAAAAAGAGCAGCAAGAGAAAACTTTATTTTTTAAATTTTATTTCTGACATTGGTTTTGGGCCAACCATGTGTGTTCAATACTATGTAATACTATATTAACCGCAGAGATATGGCTAAGAAAGGAATAAACATCCTCATTAAGGATGTAGATGCAATAAAGTTACAAAGCAAAGTTTTTAAAGCCTTCCCAGTCCTTTCCATTGCTCCAATAAACACCCCCAGCGATTTCCTGGGAGTTGCACTATGCTGGGCCCCCAGGATCACAGGGGCCAAAGGGGAGATGGCCACATCAAAGTCAGAGACACATGGTCAAGGAATAGTGCCAAGACCTTCTCTCATAGATGGAAACCAATCAAAGAGAATAAATACAAGGAAGCAAAACATTAGCTCAAACGTATTTGGAGATCAACTCCCAATATTTTTTAAAAGAGCCATGAAGAACACTACTTCAATGAATATTGAGAAGTATTCTCAGTTCTCACAAAGCTACAAAGAAAAGTCTGTCCTCTCACTTTCATGAAGGATGCACAGCTATGCTATGCTAGTCTCCACGCACAGGTCTAATCTCTAGAAAACATGCTCTTGCATCTGCCTGGAATTTTCTTCCCATTCTCAGTGTTCTCTTCCCTTGCTTAACACTTTAGTTTTTTAAGACCCACCTTAGAAGACATCTACTCAGAGGAAGTTGTTCTTGACCTTCTTAACAGAGTGAGATGATCCTGCTTTTATTCTCCAGCTACTCCCCATATTTAACCCATCCTGAGATGAATTACATTATATTTTAATTGTTCTATCCCTTGTTCATCTCTCCTACCTGATGTTAAGGGCAGGAGAGAGCCTTCCTCTTAATCAAGCCTGCATATCCAGTGGCTAGCACATTGTATTCATAAAGGATGTCAAATATGTGAAAATCAAATAAATGTATATATGGCTGCCAGTGTCTTCCTTGCTACTCTATTTATTGATGTCTTTCAACTAGGTCAGTGTTATGAACTGAAGTATTCCCCCCCACCAAAATTCATATATTGAAGCCTCAACCCCCAGTACCTCAGAATGTGACTGTATTTGAAGTCAGGGTCTTTAAAGAAGTGACTAAGTTACAATGAGGCCATTAGGGTGGGTACTAATCCAATCTGACTGATATCCTTATGAGAGATACCAGGGCACACATGTACTGAGACACAGCCATGTGAGGACATAGAAAGAAAGCAACCATCTGCAAGCCAAGGAGAGAGACCTCAGAACCAACACCTTGGTCTTGAAGTTCTAGCCTCCAGAATTGTGATAAAATAAATTTCTGTCATTTAGGCCACCCAGTCTGTGATACTTTGCTGTGGCAACCCTGTGAACTCATAACCAATCAGCATATCCTCCTGTCTGGTCCATAGTAGCCCACACTTCCCCTTTTGTTCTGCTAATCACATTTATAATATCTTGATCAAAACTCTCTTCTCTACTTGGGTCCTCATGAGGAAAACAGAAACCATTTTAGGTCTTTCAAAGAGAGGGAATTTTATACAAAGATTTGGTCACACAGATTATGAAAAAGCGAAGTTAAATAGCAGGCGGTGAAGCAACCCAGAATAAGAGGCCACTCCCACTCAAGAGCTGGAGGGACCCAGGAGGAGGTGGTTTTACCAGAGCCCAGAAACAAGGAGTGTGTGTCAGGGCTTAGGATCATGGCTAGCAGGAGTTGGAGTCCGTAGGAAAGGCAGCTGTCTCCTGAGACAAAGAGAACGAGAAAGAAGCAGGGCTGCCAGCAACCTCCTTCAAAATTTAGCCAGTGCCTGCACTTGGAAGAACCAGTCAAAAGTCTTCTGACAATTTAACCTAGGAGGTACAAGCTGAAGGGACTACCCCCCTTCGCACTCCCACCTCCTGAGGAGCAAAGAAAGGGTAAGGAACGAATGTGAGAGCAAAGAATTAAATGATAGCCACAGTTCACCAGAAAATAAGTGACATGAGGGCTGGAAGTAGGTCTGTCTGGCTCCTGCTTCATCCCCAGCCCACCACCTGACAACACTGTACAACATATATCAGGTATGTAACAAAGACTTTTTAAATCAGTTTTACCTGAGTGAACTTCCTATTTCTCCTTTACCAAATTCTTTAGCATAATTAATATAGATATTAATATATCTATAAATCCCTACTAGAGTTTAAAATTCCAGAGGCAGAGATTTTATTTTCTGTTTTGTTCACTGATGAAGTGCTGGCACTTGGAACACTCCTGGATAGTAGTAGGCACTCTGTACATAGTAGTTGGACCAATGAATGAAAGTTTTGTCTAGTGGAAAGCCCAGTTTATCATCTTCTTGATTAGAGTGTGATTTGTCAGATCATGGACCAGGTACCTCTCAAAGTTGAGGAAGAAATGGACCTGGTTGCCATCCAGGTAGGTTACAGAGACTTTCCTGTTCTGCCATGATCCTAACAAACAGTGATGGCTGCCTGCGGCCCAAGGAAAGAAGCAACAGCATAAAATCCAAAGCCCTGCAAAGCTTCTTAATAAATTTGTGTAAGGGATGGAATGCATGGGTGTAGCTGCTAATGTATTAAACCATCTCTGAGGGGTGAGGTTCCAATTTGAGATGTAGGGGTTTATCTTAATAGACCAGAAACTTGAAACTTGATAACAGTTATAAAGAATTATAAAGAATGCAGGTTAGATAGATGATTCTCCTAAAAAATATACATACCAATGTGATATAGCATATATACTATATAACATATACAAGCTGACCTATATTTAAACTTAAAACAATACACATTAGACGTTTTGCACAGTTTGGGGGGGGGGAAAATTCTTAGTGAGATGGAAACCCAGAGAAGAGACATCAGAATGAAGTCATAGGCGGTGAAAGGCTTAGAGACTAAAAGATTGTTTAGCCAACAGAGAAGACTGAGAAGAGAAAGGGAGAAAGTGCCCCTATGAAAAAAATGTTTAAAAGTATGAATATCCAGTGAGAAGATGGATATCATGGATAGAGCAGTAAATCCCTGCTCTATCATTCATTAACCATATGACCTCAGATTTATTCTCTGGACCTCAGTTTTCTCATACAGAAAGGAGGACAGTAATGGCATCCACCCCACAGGGCGTTTATGAGGATCATGTTAGGAGTCTAGGACCGCATTGCATGCAGTAAGCAACACTCAGGGAGGTTAGCAGTGTGTGCAGGCGGTGTGTCCAACGAAGCTGGCAGGGAGAGAAATAAACGCATCATGAAAGTGTTAGGTCAGGTGTCAGAATCCTGCAAGGCCAGGTTTGCAGAAAAGATTTACATAAAGAATGTGTGAAATATCCTTGCAACGTGGGGTTGTTCCAGTGTAGTTAGACTTGAAGGCAAGAAGGTAGACTAATTCTCCCCATTTCCCCCCAAATGACCTCTCAAGTTCTCCTTCAGCCTTTACTTCCATAAAACATATAATTGCCCTTTCTGGCAGTTCCTAGAAAAGTGCTTTTCCCAACCCTTCTGGGCTGCCCTGGATGGAAAATACACTGGGTTCTCAGAGACTTAACACCCAGCCTTGTGAACATGAGCAAGATTATTCTCTCCCAGCAGCTCTTTTCACGTGTGATAAGCTTGGCAAGTTGCCCTGGTAAGTGTCAAGCCCTGAATGTTTTTGTTTTTGCCCTGGTGGTCCTGAGGAGTTACTGGAATCCTTCTGGGGATCTGTTTTGTATCAAACTGTTGGCCGATAGTGACATTGAGAAGAAACAGGTAGAGACAGAGAGGGAGCTCTGGACTGCATCGCATTTAATTCTGATAGCAGACTCCCTGTCTGGCCTGGCTGCCTCCAAGCTGCCTTTGGTCTCTCTTTGGTTCCTTCACTTTGCGCTCCTCAGTATTACAGGGCAATCTTTTGTGTGCATGTTTCCCCCTTTCGCTCCTCAGAGAGGCTTGTCAGAACTCCTTATCTGCTGATGAATGAAAGGAATTTCTCCTGCGCGGGCGGGATCTGGCTAATGCAGCTCTGGCCAGCACGGCGGGTCACCAAGTTAAGGGAGCACCAAAAGGCAAAGTGCACTGAAAATATCAGAATGGCCGTCGTGCCAGGAAGTGCCATCAGCAGGCATTTTCCTGCAAGCAGAGGGAGGGACAGAAGAAGAGGTGAGGCTGAAAGAATCAGTCTTGGGTGAGTTTACTCTGATGGGGAGATGCTGCACCAGCTAACATTGACTTTGGCTTTTGCAGCATTCATTCCACATGGATCTTTGAAAGCATGTGTTTCGGGAGCTTGGCTATATTTTAGAGCCAAATGAGAATCAGCGCTGCTTCTTCATACAGGACTTTTTCATTATTTAAACTGAGATTCATTTTCTTAATTTCCTCCAAACCTCAACCATCTGAAACCTTTTCCAATTACAAAAGGCAAAGGCGATTAAACTGTTATATCCATTAACATAAACATTCTGTGATGCCCGGTTACGAACCTCTCACAAGGGCCTGCTAGGAGTGATTGCTCATTTAATACACAGGGAGAAACTGAATCAAGGAATCAATGAAGGCATCCTCCTTCTTCGGGGAGCTCTGGTATAGATGGCACCATTGCCAACACAAATCCTGAAAAGCAAACTACAAAAGAAGGAAAGAGAGAGAGAGAGAAAGAGGGAGAAAGGACGGAAAAAGAGTCACATAAAGTTTATGCTGAATGTGAAGCAGGGGTTGGAGAGGGGAGATGCAAGCACTGGAGGACAGGGATGGGTGGTCATCTGGTGATTCTGCTGAGATGTCCATTATGTCTGTCACATTCTCATGACTACTTTACTAAGCACATGCAAGTTAAGGATGTGCAAGAATATGCCCTTCTAAATACATTGCAGTCTAGGTGAAAGCTGCTAGGAGTGTAGTATTAGGGCATAGGGCTTAAAGTCAAAAGAGCTAGGTTTAAGTCCCAGCTCAATTTCTTGCTCTGTGACCAGCTTCAATTCACTTAATCATTCTGAACCCTCATATCCTCATCTGCAAAATGTAACTAGGAATAATGGCTACTTTACTTTGTATAGAGGGGCTATATAATTTTTTTTTTAACTTTAAAGCTTTTCAATCCAATCACTCATTTTCCAGGACTTTAGCACACATATTCTTGATTCAAAAAAAGTTTATTACTTTATTTGAAAAATGAAAAAGGCTGTTCAATAAATCAAACTTCTGGAAGGTATAATCCTTACCAATTTTCATTTCAAGAAATAGAAAATTCTTTTCAAAAATTTGTTTAGAAAGAGTTGCTCTTCTAAAGCCAATCATTTTCAGTCTCTTGATGTATTGTCAACCAAACAGAATGGAGGAAATATACTTGTATTTCTTCTATCACCTAAATGGCATAATAGTCTCATCATGTGATTATGAATATAATAAGTGAGAGGCAGTCTAACAGGTATCTTATCCTAAAATAAAGTTCATCTATTTCTGCTCATTACATTCAGAATTGTGCCCTTTTGGGGAGGGGGTGGGGGAGCAGGTGACAAAAAGACTGAAGACTCTGGGCTTGTGCTCCCTTCCATGCCCCACACCTTTAAATCTGACTCTGCATCCATTAGCAGACTTTGCAGTTACCTGTGCTTTTGTCTCACTGACCCTAAACTCACAATCTGAGGATATGTCTTATTAAAGAAAGAAAGCATCTTTCTGATGACCAAGTTGTAAATTTCTTTTTGCTCTTTTCTGTCAACTCTCTCCCTGAAGCCCTGATGCTGGCCCTGGCTCCTTGGGTTATTGTCTTCTGGGATGTCATAAAGATATTTCAACTTGCATCTTTGCCTGTGACTATCTATTTCAGTTCGGCTTTTAGCAGCTTTGAGTGCTTTTGCTGCTTCTTAGTCTCCCAGCCAGGCCTGCTTCACTGAGACAAATACAGCTGTGATGCTAGAACTGGCCAGCTCTTCTTTTTCATGATCCACTTTTACAATTAATGTGCTGATAGCCACAGTGCTCCAGACATTACATGTGACAAAGGTAGCCTATTCTATGGTAAATAATCCATAGTCAATTGAGGGGTACCAAAGAAGACAGATTTTCTTAGATGCATAGAGTCACATAATGTTTATGCTGAAACAGATCTTACAGATCTCTTCCAACCATCTCATTTTACAGACAAGGAAACTGAACTCTAAAGAGAGGAAGAGTCTGGCAGAGGTTGTAGATAAGAGTTATTTATGCTCTTTAGAAGTAAATTTGGTACTTAAACCACTAATTTGAGATAAAACAGATTTTTTTTACAGGGAAATGAACAGAGGGGAATAAAAAAATTTGGAACCCATATGGCTGAGGAGGAAGTGGAAAATCTTTGTGTGTGGTGGGAGGGAAGCATAGGAGGGTAGAGGCAAAGAATGCTCAGAAAGGAAGTTCATCAGAAAACAGTTAAGAAGGTAAGAATGAAAGCTAAAGGGTTTCATAGATTAACCAGGGCAGGAACTGAAAGGAAACATTTTAGAAATTGTGTTGGCTGAACACCTTGAAAAGCCAATGATGAAAAGGATATTTCTAGGGATAAGGAAAAGAAAGATCTAGAGAAAAGCTCAGGGTGTTAAGGACGGCTTAAAAGAATAATTTGGGTGAAATCTTGGAAATAGCTGCTCTTTCCTTAAGGGAATTAGAGATATCAGAGACACAGCTTAACTTGGTAAGGAAATAGTGTGGGAATAGGCTGTAATCAGACTTCTTTAAACAAGGCAGAGATAACTATGCATGATTTGCTGACCTGTAACCATGTGAAATCCAACCTTCCACACTCACAGATTAAGGTAAATCTTACAGCCTAAATGACTGCTGAGTGTGAGATTTTGATGACCACACTCTTTTGTGTAGACTGTGTTTTTCACTCTATTGAGTTGTTGGAGTTTAGCCAATAGCAAATTTGACAACAATAAAGAATCATTCGAGTGTTTCCTGTAAGTGAAAACAACATCAACAATTGGTGGTCTCAATCTGCTTTTAAATAATTTCAGAAACAAGGAACTATGGCAACTTCAAGGTCATGTTGACAATGCTGATGCCTAGCCTGCTTCATGGGATATGTATGCTTTGGGGAAAGAATGTACAGAAATCAGCTATGCTTCTTATTGACTGTGGGGTTCCTAGATCTTATAAAACCTTCTCAAGAGTAGGTGTGTGAAGAAACATATGTTTATTATCATGCAAATGTCCAATAACTGTTTCTGGAGTCTCTACATTTTATAGGGGACAACAGAGTATCCAAATATAATTAAGTAAACTTGGATGAGTTTACTGCTGCCTTATAGATTTTAGCTATATGTACCAAATAGCAGCTTAGAGTGCAGAGCTGCCTTCTACCTCAACATGGCAACTCTGGGGATTTTTGGATAAAGCAGGATCACCATGTAGGTGAGGTTGCTAATTTAGTCATCAGATATCATTTCTAAAAAAACTAAACAAAACAAAGATAAAACAGAAATAAAGAATCTAATAGGTAAGATCATATCACCACAAATTATAGACATAAGAAGCAATTTTTAGACAGAAGAATTTCATCCATAATGATATGTTAAAATCTCTACAAAACAAAGTCAGCAAAACAAGGGAAAAGATAGGCTAGAGATATGAAGATGAATTATTCAGATTTACCAAGTGTCACTCAAGCTGTTCTGTTTTGAAGATTCACTCATTAATTTATTCATTTAGTTAATCTTATTAAATATCTGCAAGGTGTTTGACAGGACAATGTGTTTGGCCTCAAGAAAGCTAAAAATCTGGCAGCAAAAACTCTTTTCGCATAAATATCTATGGTGCAATACATGTTGCAATGAGGTTGTAATCAACACAGAGATGAGGAAGTAAGGTGACAGCCATCCCGTAAGTAGGTGACATTTAAAGTAGGACTTAGAGAGCAGAATATTTGCAAGTCAAGAGAGGAAGGACGTTCCAAACAGGTGATAGCTCCTAAAAACTCATAAAAGTATAATAGCGTATTTCCAACTCACATATACATGAAAACTTAAGACGACAGAGATTCCACTAAAAACTGATGGGGATATGTGACTATTCAATAAATGCTGCTAAGAAATGAAATATCCCTGTGGAAAAAAATAAAATTTAACCCCTACACACACTATACACAAAAAAGTAAATTTCTGATGGATAAAAAACATGGAAAGTTTAGAAGAAAGTATTTTAAAATATATTTATAACTTGAGATAGAGTAAAATACTAATGCACACACTATTGAAGAACATATAACACTGACTATATTCAAATTTAAACCAGTGTTACACAAAAGACACCATAAACACTGTGTCTCCACAGATACTCCACAGTGGGAGAAGGCTTTTGCAAAGTATATAACAAAACAAGTTACTATCCAAAAATGTTAAAGATGCTTACAAATGAGAAAACCACACATGCACACACATACACACACACACACACACACACACACACAGACACTCCTCAACAGAAAAATAAGTAGAGGGTATAAATAGGTAATTCACAGAAAAGGGAAAAAATTGTCCTAGAAACATATGAAAGTTTGCCTAGCCTCCCTCATAATCTGGGAAAACCACAATTAGAAATAACTTCAGACACAGTTTGGCAAAACATAAAACGTTTGATAGCAGATGTGAGCAAGAATACAGAACAGTGGAACTCTCATACATTGTGATGAAAATAAAAATCATTTGGGGAGCAACCTGGCAATATCTAGAAAAACTGAAGATATATATCTTCTTTATCTCATTGACTTCACCCCTCAATATGTAATACAGCAAGCTCTAGTGGCTACGCCCAAGGAGATGTGTAAAGAATGCCGACTGAAGCATTTTTGGTTAAAATGAAAAGCTAAGACAAACAAACAAAATGTAAAACATAAGTGTCCATTGACAACAGAAAGTGTATGCCATTAAAAATGAGTAAGCCAGACCTATGAGTATCAATGAATAAATCTTAAAAATATGCTAGTGACCAAAAATTAAGTTTCAGGTTGATGATGACATATATGAAGTGTAGAAAGATGCAACACAATATTTTTTTCTTTATGGAACAAAAGTGTAAAAAGCATGCATGGCTGAAAATAATAAATAAATGCCAAATTAATGATCATGGTATATCTGTGATGTTTTCTTTCTTCAAGAAAAATATTGGAATCCAGGGAGTACTTATATTTGTTAGATGATCCTCTATGATTTTGTGTGTGTTCTGTATGCTATATAATGTGGAATCAATGTCCTCAATTATTCATATGAAGCTCAGGAATCATACAAATGGAAATTTTCCCAAAGAATATGATATTTGCAACAGTCCTGTGATCAGTAGAGAACATTACTCTGTCTACCACAGTGACTGGGTCCCAAGGATGAGCCCCCTGAGAGAGCCAGGTAGATGCTGTAGTGCCTCTTACAACGTAGCCTCAAAACACATGCGGCATCACTTCCCCCACACTGCTACTTATCAGGGCAATCAAAATGCCCACGTAGCTTCAAGACGAGGGAAAATAGACTCCATATCTTGATGAGGGAGTGCAAGATTCTGGAATCGGATTTGGGAACAGAAATATTGCTCTGAACATTTTTGTAAAATACAACCTTCCGCAAACAGTGTCATGGATGAAAACACCAACTCTGATGTCCAAATGCCTGTGGTAAAATCCTGGCTCTTCTACTCAGTAGGAATAGCAGTGTGTCCTTGAGAAAAGCAGCTTTACCGATGTCAAGTTTTTTCATCTGTAAAATGAGGGTAACAATTGTATAATCCCGGAGGATAGTTTTGGGGATTAAATAACCTATGATGGATAAACTATGTAGAATACTTAGCACGATGCCTGGCTCATAGTAAGACCTCAAAAAATGTTACTGCCAACCAGCTGTATGAATTTAGGCAAGTTACTCAATCACTCAGAAACTCAGTTTTTTCATATGTAAAATAGTGATGAGAGTACTTCTCAAGACTGTTTTGAAGATTAAATAAGTTTTAGTATGGTTAAGAGGTAGTAAGCATTAAAGAGCTATTACACATATGTCTTCATAGTTATATATATTTATACTTAGAATTATATATATAACTGTATAAATAATTATAATAATTAAATATGATGGATTATAACTGATCACTCTCCCGAGAAAGCAATATCACACTACAAAAAAAGAAAAAAAAAAATAAAACTAATAGAGTGTATGTGTAGAGCAATGAAGAATTTCAAAATTATTAGTTAAAGTTTTTAATTAGGTTTTTCCAGTATGTACCATAATGGAAAGTATCAACTAAAATAATATTGTGAACATAGCAGTATAAACTTGTGCACTGATTCCTCAGAAGGGACACGGGGCTGCTGGATGTGGTCTGAGTAGCAATACTGATAATGGAGCCACAAAGAAAAGAAGAAAAATGGTCGCACTGAGGCTTTGATGATTGTTAATCCAGTCCAGGCTGTAAAGGACTCAGAGAACCATGTCTGTCTAAGCTCACTGAACCCAGCCAAGACTGCTTGGAATAATGCCTTAATTACATTCTGATTAGAATGACACTGCCTAGGAGCAGACTCTAAATTAAGTCATTTGTGTTCTTCAGCAAGGCCTTCTAATACTGGTGTATATGATGTATATAAGCACATAAAATAAAAGATACACTGTCTTTAAAATTTCTAAAATGCCTTATCTTTCTTGTCTCACTAAGGTAGAAAGTTTTTTTTCAAAAAAAGATTGTATATGTTGGATGAGAACCAGAGTGGGTGGAGGTACACAGCTGCTTTAAGATCCTCCTGGGTCAGGGCACTGTGATGTCACCAGCAAATCCACTTCCCATCAGGTCAGCTTCATGGGCGTGTGACCATGGTCCTGGGCTCAGAAGGACCTGGGCTTCGGGATCCATGTTCAACAGTCACTGTCTTGGAATTATTAAAAATTTTATCTTTGAATTTGTGTTTTGTAAGTGGAGTTTGACAGGACAATGGAGCATGGGGTGGGTGGTGGGGGGCTTGGAGCCTCAGCTAACATGTGGTGCAGCCTATTGCTACCTCCCCACCTCCCTGGTAGGGGTTCTTGGCAGCCCACTCCCCACCCACTGGGCCTTGAGTCGACCATACTTCACCCTCCTGCCCTGCTACAATTGCCACCCTCAACCAGCGGCAGGGTCAGTAAGTGGGGGAAGGCCCCCTGGCAGGGGCCTGGGAATGAACATGGGGAGGTTTGGGATTAGGTGTGCCTGCACCTCACAGAGCCTCGGGCCAGGGTATGGAAGTGGCTGTCCTCGTCCAGGCTTATCAGCACCACGGGGCATTTGACAAGTGACTTGTTGCAGACGAGGGGGTCTCATCCACTCTTGGGCAACGTACCCAGCATGTCCTGCCATGGATGTTGGAGTCCCTTAGGGTCACCTGTCCCTCGTGGCTGGGGGGCTGGCATGGAAAAGGGAGATTGACAAGTTGGTCTGGTGACTCAGGCTGAGGCCTCAGCTGCCTGTGAAGGTCTGCACTGACCCTGTTTTGCATTCAGCTGCCTGAGGGAGTTTAACTTAACATTAAAAAGTTAATGAAAACACCATAAGAGGTTGAGAGAGAAACCTTGGTAGAAAAGAAAAATTTGAGTACTTTTAGCAGCACTGAATTTTGAACAAGATACCCCAAACTTCTGTTTTTCACTGGGCCCTGCAAACTATTTAGCCAGCCCTACTTCCCATAGATGACAGAATTTTCTGAGCAGTGGTGGAAGCGAATAACACAGCACAGGGAGCTTGTTCTCCCTACCTTAGAGCAGGAGGTTTCACTGGTCTGAATGGTAATAATTCCTGAGGTAAATCAAATATGGCTTCAATACTGATCTCTACCAGCTTTCTCAACAGTCCTTTCAATGGCCGCTGGCCAACAGTCTTCAATTAAATTTCCATTCTGATTCATTTCTGTGGTTGGCTCTTGGCACTTTTTTAACTGAAAGCAGACCTGTAATTGGTTATAACTGCATTATGATTTTATGGATTTTTAAGAGTGCTGCTTACTTTTGACTGTTTCTCTTACTTTTTTCCTTTTTAGTAGCTTTTGTTTATCTTATTGCAGCAGTGATAATGATATAGTCAATCTCATATGTAGGAGAGGGAGTTAAATTTGACGAATTCCACAAAGTAATCCAGCATCTCCCCCCAAATATTCTACTATTCCTCCATTAAGGGCCTGGATCTTTGATTACAGAGTGGTCGGTCCCTGGTTATCATGAATGGTCTCCTCCTTTAGACTTCAAAGGGTAGAGTGTCACATGAGTTGACTTTCTACAGGATTTTCATCTCAAAACCTATGACCCAGCTGAGTAATAGTGATATTCCCCTAAAAGGAATTTTCTCCCAGATGTATTATTTTTTGCTCTGCTTGGATTTCCACAAGTCAATAAATATCATGGGATATTAAATACCATTGCTTACACTTGTATTTTAGGTTCTTAAAAGATCTTAGCAAGGTTTGCTTATTAAACCACATGTATTCTTTTTCTTCTTCATTTCTTCACCGTATTAGCCATAGGCTTTAATGACGGGGTTGCAAAGGAGTCATACAATTGAACTAAACATGCTGGCAAACTTTATTATTAAACTGCAAATTTTATTTTCAATAACCAATCAGTGGTTGCAATGGAAATGTTAGCAAGCTGCTGGAATAGAAGAAGGAGATCAAGCTGACAGGATTTGCTGGTAGATTAGACATGAGGGATAAGAGAAACAAATGGACATAAGGAAGACTCATCAGTGTTAGGCCTGAGCAGCTGAGCTGATGACGGTGCCATTCACTCAGGTGGAGAAAACTGGTAGGAGCTGGTTTGGTGTAGGGCTCTTTTTTAGACTTGATGAGCTTGAGATGTCCGTTAATACTAAGTGGAGAAGTCAAGGACGCAATTAGGACACAAAAATCTGAATCAAAATGGAAATCACACTTGAATACATAAATATGGAGCTAATAGCATATAGGTTTTATGTAAAGTCCTGAGATCTGATGAGAGCTGTGGCCAGATTGCTCTAGAAAAGAACAGTGGGTCTGCGCCTGTGCTCTGAGGCATCCTGACATCTCACAGAAGAGTGAGCAAAGGTGACTGCAAGCAGTTCTCAGAGAAGTTGGAGGAAAACAAGGAGACTGTCGGGTGACCCAAACCAACAGAAGAGGGTATTCTAAAGAGGATATGCTCAATTGTGTCAAATCTGAAGAGGAGCCAAGAAAACAGAGGGAAGAGAAGGGACCACAGGATGAACTGTATGGCTATCAGTGCTGACCCTAATGAAAGAAATAGTGGAATGGTGGAAAAGGACCTTGACTGGAAAGGTTGGGAAGAAAATATACAGAACTCTTTCAAAAAGTTTTTCTGTTAAAGGAACAAAAAAGTTAATGTTAACTGGCATTGAATTCAAATTGCTTTATCTCATCATACATACTACAAATAAAGGTAGATTTTATGGACTGAGCTGTGTTCCCCAAATACATATGTTGAAGTCCTAAACTCCAATATGAGTGTATGTGGAAATGGGGTCTTTTAAGGAGGTAATTAAGGTTAAATGAGGTCACAAGAGAGAGGCTCTTATCCTATAGGAATGGTGTCCTCGTCTTCATAAGAGGAAGGAGAGATTCGAGAGTTTTCTCTCTCTCTGTGCACACATGAAGGATAGGCCATGAGGACATGGTGGGAAGGTGAGAATTCTGCAAGCCAGGAAGAGAGGGCTCACCAGAACTCAACAATGATGGCACTTTGGTCTTGGACTTCTAGCTTCCAGAACTGTAAGAAAATAAATGTTGTTTATGCCACCTGGTCTGTAGCCCAAACTGACTAATATATTAGCTCACACAGTATACTTACAAATCCTTGTTCAAAATTATTTTTAATGGTTTAATATTGCTAAAATATTTTTCACTTTTCTGTTGATCAGTTTCAACCAACTCATCCTCTAGATACCCTCTATTTCCGCAAGTGTACCAATATTTAGCCATTTATTCAGGTCAACATTTTCAGAGCCATCCTTGGTTACTCTCTTTCTCTTATAAACCACATCAAATCCATTTTAAAAAATCACATTGGCTCTACTTTCAAAATCTATTCCAAATCTAACCACTTCTTTTCTCCATCATTTCCATTTCTTTGATTTTAGCTCCTATTATCTGTCAGCTGTGAAACCCTTTTAACTAGTCTTCCATATTCCACTTAAGCACCTCTGCAGTCTGTTCTCCTATAGGAACCCAAGTATATCATCTAAAATATGAACCAAGTCTTGCCTTACTTCTGCTCTCAACATTGAAATGGTTTTTCCTTCTCACAGAATAAAATCCAAAGTTCCTATCATAGACACGAGGCTGCCATATTCTGCCCCTTGGCTATTTCTCTATATCACGTAACTATTTTTATATAACAAACAACCTGAAAACTCAGGGACTTAAAACAACACTTATTATTACTTATGTGTCTGTGGCTTGGCCAAGAGTTGACCCGTCCAGGCTGGACTCAACTGGAATTGCTTGACTGGGTGGCTCTTCCCTTCTAGGGGCTGGAAGGCCATCCCAAAGCTGCTTTTCTCATAGCACTAGCAGATGTGCAAGAGGAAAAAACAGGCAAAGACTTGGAAGGCTTCGATTCAGAACTGGCATATTGTCACTTCTACTTTGTTCTATTGATATGGCTAAATGCATAGTCAAAGCTACTCCCCTTTAGAGGAAGAAATTACAATACCACACAGCACAGGATGTGCATACAGGGAGGAGTAAAGTACTGTGACCCAAAACGCCATCTACCACACACTCTGATCCAAATTTCCTGGATTTCTTTCTTTTGCTCGCTTGACTTCAAGGCTCGCACTTGCCAATCAAGCTACCATCTCAAGGCCTCTGAACCTGTGCTTCCTTCTGCTTGGGATACTCCTTCTCTAGATTATCATATGACTTTTGTTCATTTAATTCAGGTCTCTGCTAAAATATCATATTCTCAAAGTTTCCCATGACTAGGGGTCAGCAAACTATGACCCACAGGCCAATTCTTGCCCACTGTATATTTTTATAATTAAGTTTTATTGAAACACAGCCATGCTCATTCATTGACTTATTATCAATGACTGCTTACACACCATAATGACAGAGTTGAGTAGTTAGCTGTGTCAGAAACCATGCCAGAAAGCTTAAAATACTTACTATCTGGCTCTTTCCAGAAAAAGTTTGCCAAATCCCTGCTCCATCCCATTAGCTTGCTTTATTTTTCTTCTTGATGATTATCACATGACATTAATTTATATTTATTTACCTGTTTATGATTGAGCTCCTTCACTAGCATATAAGCTTCTCTCGGGAAGAATTTTTTCATATTTACTGCTGTATCGCTAGTTCTAGAAGTGTACCAGGTACTCAGATTCGTATTCTCATCTCCTTTAAGTCTATGTGTGAATGCACTTCCCAACGAGGTCTCTCCTGACAACCATGTCACTCCTAGACCCTCTTCCCCTGCCCTATATATTGTCTTTATTTTATAGAACTTATTGCCTTCTTATATATTGCCTAACTTTCTTAGTAACTTTATTGCTAATGTCTGACTCCCCTCAGGAAAATGTAAACATCTCAGGGACAGAAAGCTGTATCTGAAATATTTCCTTGGTTCAGTGCCAAGCATATAAGAACTGCTCAACAAATATCTGTTGAATAATTGAGCAAATGAAGATAACTTATTAGGAATCAAGTTAAATTTTTTTAATTTTAGAGAATAAAATAAATGATATGAGATAATTTTATTCAGAGTTTAGGGGGGATCCTTGAGACGCAAGTAAGTCCTCCAGCATTCCCATGTAATAAGGCTTCTTTGTCATAGAACAGATGAGCCTAACAGCATGTGGACCTGGCATGTCTAAGTTGTTAGGACCTTTTTGGAAAGGCATGCTGCCCATCAGCAACAAAGGAGAATGGAAAACAAGCAAATACCCCATTTAAAGCCCCTCTATTCAGATATCCTTCTTACTAGCTCTCCTCAATTGGCATATTTCAATAAAGAAGAAGAGACTTCCTTTTGTACTCCAAGGTAAAGGAAAATTCTAATTGAATTTCACCCAAGATTTATGTCTCCAGGGGAATAATAAGAAAAAATGGGGGAGGTCAGAACACTCCCCTGCCCTTTCTAGCATGTAGATAATTATGAGAGTAACTTTTCTGCATCCTCTGTGGTCTCATTCCTCATTCTCAGAGTGAGGAAAGTCAGCTGTGGAGTGAGGACCATTCAGAAAATGAAGATTCTTACCTTCAGGAGGCTGGAAGCAATTCAGGTAATACCCATATATACGCAGATGAGTTGGAATGAAAGGAGGGTTGTCATTCATTTGCAGAGGCTGCAGGGGGGCAATTTCTAGGAGTAGCTGCTTGACGTCTGGATGTGCAGTGGATTCTGCCCATTTCCCAAAGGTGAGAAGAGGAGGAGGATATACAAAGTCTTGGGTCACACAGTCTAGTGGAATAAATAGCCATTAGGTGGGGAAATTATTGACAGCATTTTTATCATTGCTGCTATAGTAGATGCTTCCCATGCCCTGCCACATCCACTTGCTCTTAATGCTCGGAGGTGCAACAACCCAACTTCCAACTGCCAGCACCTTATCTTCTTTGCCTGAGGGGTTTCTCTAGCTGCAGGAGTCTGCTTGGCCACTGGCACAGACCAGAAGTGCATGGGAATTAACAGTCCCCAGGAGAAGCCCTTAACCAATGGCTGACAGGAGCTGGTGCATAAATACCCCAGCTCCCCCACCCCCCAGTGGGTTAACACTGGGCTGTGTGTTTGACAAGGACCTCCAGAGTTTTCCCAGTGAGATCAAGAAAGAGTCACCCGCGTTGGTGACATTTATTGGCTGTCTTCACTTCCCTGTTTTACTTCCTCTGCACCCACCCACTCACCTCCCAGATAAACTACTTGCTCTCAAGTTTTGTGTCAAGGTCTGCTTCTGGGGGAACCCAAATTCAGAAACATGCCTACCCAATTCATACTTACCTTTAATTCCCTAGCCTAACTTAAATGTGTGTGATGATCTTTTATTTGTTTCAGATATTGGGGGAACATGTTCACCTTGAAAAACCACATCCTCTCCTTTAGTAGATAAACCTTTGGGAAAATTTAGTATTAACCTTTTAGTAACTTTCTTATTCTTGGTTACAAGTGGACGTGTTATGGCAACCTGAAAGAACTAACAAAATATTCATAGGTACGTTAACATTTAGATTTTTATATAATAAAATATTTTGAGATCTGATACTCCTTTTATAAAACCCAAGCCCTTTATTTCACACATGGAAACACCTTAGGTGGTATAAAGTTTGGGATGTAACGTATCCAAGGTTTCACTGCTCTTTGGCTTTACAGCTGAAACCACAGGTTAAATTCAGATATTACTTTAAAATTACTTAATGCCTAAGCAAGTGCCCTGTGTTCCTCCTTTCTTCTAGGCTTTCCCAGTTGCACCTGTTTTGACTGTCTTGTAAAGTGTGTATTCCTGCATGGTTTGGGAGAGGGAAGTCTGTCTTGATTTCTGTGGCCTCCATTCTCCTCCTTACATACAGGAGGGTACTAGCCCCTTAACATGGAACAGGCTTCTTTTTGTAATTTCTATGTTTACCTGAATACCCAGGGTTATTCCTTTCAGGGAAGAGAAGATGTTCTTACTTTCTCTCTCTGCCAATTTCTGCAGCCACCAGCTGTGGAAACGGCCACCCTCATGTTGTAGTAGAGCTAATAATTTGCCTCCTGGGACTCGTGAGAGACCCCTCTTACCACCCTAGATGAGTGCATATGGCTGGTGTACTTGTGTAGTTTTGCTCTATCCCTGTATCAGACCCAGTTTTTACACCTCTCCAGAGACAATCAAGCCCACCTGTCCTGTGGGCCTTGACCCTGTGGCAGCTCTCACCGTAAGTGTGGGTGTGGGTGTGCCCTTTGCTGCAATCAGAAAGCCTGTGCATCTGCTGTGGTCTCATCTTGTAACAACACCCCAGGCTGCCTCAGCCTCCTGCAGGAGCCAGGGCTGGGCTTCATCCAGCAAGACCCGACCACCATCACGTCTGCCTCAATGGGAGACTCAGAAACTTCCGCACAGCAGTCTGACCTCCTGAGCTCACAGGATTTCTGGCTTCCCAGAGGGCTGGATAACACAATCCAAAGTGCCACTCCTATGAGTTTTGAATAAAAAGAGTTTTTTTGTTGGAAGTCCTGTGAATGAGGAATCTAGCACCAGCATTTTGCTCATTCTAGAGTCTGGGCATCAAAACAGAGAAAGCTTAATGACTTTCCTAGAATTAATTATTTTGCCATGAGTAAATTGGAAAAATATAAAAGCTAACCTCTTTATTTCATTTTACCTTGACTTTTTTACTCCCATGTCCCTTTCTATTTGTTTTTTGCCCAAGTTTATCTGTAGGGAGATGTATAATGGTTAATTTCTTCCTAAAGAATAATTCATTTAGGGCAGTAGATGCTGCATACATCTGTGAGGATTTTAAGTATCTCATGCATTATGTGGCCCAAATGGCTACATTAGAAAAAAAAAATCCCAATTAGTGAAATTTAAATACGGAATTTCTTTGAATTGCATTTCTCCTTTCATATGTTAGAACATTCTGATCAATGGCACCAAAAAGCAAGAGGTTTCTCTTATTGCTATATATTTTTATTTTCCTCCAAATATCAATGCCACATCAACTGTTAATCTGAAAAACCTCATTTAATGTCAGCTTGCTCACAGTTATGAAAATTCAGGTAATGTATTCCTGTTACTAATTGTATTTGAGAAAGTGTTATTAATTTCATATATCAAGTTCGTAGTGGCCATCTGTTCCCTCCGAACTGCTGCATCTCCCTCCATCTGCCCTGTTTTTCTTCTGCTAATCGGGTGGCAAGGGCTCAGATGATCGGGAAGTTTCTCTCTGACTTTTGATTTGTCACTCATCATCAAGCCAGCTGTGCATTTGTAACAGACTCCTGAGATGGGTGGTGGTGAATTTAAATCTGTCTGGTTTTCTTTTTTTTTTTTTTTTTTTAATAAAACTTTTTTGTCAAAAAATGTTTAAAGGAAGCCAGATTGTATTTTCTACACTGTAAAATGTGCTTTGCTGCCACTAATTTGGCTGCATCTGCACTCTCATGAATATAGATGAAGGTACATGGCCAGGATATTATTAGGGACTGCAGCTAGCAGGGAAGAATTTTAAATGCGGCAAGATACCATAGTTTAGATTTCTGAGAACATTAGGACAAACTAACAAGAAACTGCTGACATTTGCTAGCTTTAAGTTCAAGATGAGTTTTTGAATCGTAACCACAAAGATTCTTCTTTGAATATTTTTGCTTGTGTGCAGCTGGGCCAGGGAAAGAGGTTATGAGAAGGATTCTGGGAGAATATTATTAAATTAGAAAAGTTTTCATTTCAAATTTCTTCACTTCTGTCTTATAAATCATAGACTAGAGTCAGTATGCAAGTGACTTGTTTGAGTTACTATCTTATAACTAAGCAAGCTGGGTGGGACATTAGCTAACACCATGACTTTCAAGTAACTTGGACACCCTGTGGGTAAGATATTAAGCTTCCAGACTTGGGGACTTAAAGACGAACTTGAAATACCAATTACTTATTGTTTGTGATTATTTATTGTATATTTTAGTGCTAATAACAGGTTATACATAATAAATGTTTATGAAAATCTCATTCAACTCTCCTGATAAGCATTTTTCCCAAAGTCCAATAGATAATAGCAGCACTCAGATGTTAATGATGATTAAGCAAGTGCTATTTTGCCTTCAAAATAATTCAGTATAACTTGATATAAGAAATATTCAACCCATATTCAATAAACATGTACCAAGAGTGCATTGTTAGGAACAGAGAGGAAATCAAACTAATGGGACAATATTTGTCCTCAAGAAACCTACAATCTATTAACTATACAGTGTATAAAGCACTCTATTACATTTCCAGACATAACTAGCAGTAAATAGTAAAGGAACAACTGCCAAATAAAAACACAAACAAATCTTAAGAATAAATATTTTAAATTGCATTAGCTCTAAAACAAAGCAAACGCTTCTAATATCTATTACATGTCTAATTAGTTAATATTTTTTACATTAAAAATGAAACTTCTTCAATTGTTTTCCTCTTCATAGCACTTCAGTATCGAAAAGGACTGTCACCCTTGCTTTATTAAAAACAAAGCAAACAAAAAAAACCACTAGGAATTTACATTGTAAAGTGCAAAGAGTGTATGCTATAATACTTGTTATGGGAATTTTATCCCCCAAAAAGATATGTTGAAGTCCTAATCTCCATACCTGTGAATGTGGTCTTATTTGGAAATAGGGTCTTTGCAGATGTAATCAAGTTAACGTGAGGTCATACTGAATTAGGGTGGGCCCTAATCCAGTGTAACTGGTGTCTTTATTAGAAGAGAAGAGACACATGGAGAAAACACTGTGTGACAGTGGAGTCAGAGACTGGATGGTGCATCTAAAGCCAAGGAACACCCAGCAGCCACCGGAAGCTAGGAAGAGGAGGAGAAGGATTCTTCTCTAGACCCTTGCAGACTTCTAGCTCCCAAAACTGTGAGAGAGTTCGTTTTTGTTGTTGTAAGCCACTAAGTTTATGGTAATTTGTTACCGCAGTCCAAGAAAACGAATGCAACATCATAATGCAATTTAAACAATAAAAACAAGAATGACCAGTTTCTTTTTTTTAATTTCCAGAAATCATGTTTAATTTTAACTTAGGGAGTCAAAGTTCTCATGTTTCTCAGCATCGTGAAGGAGAGCACCTACAGATATTTTAAGTTTTTCAAAATTTTATCTCTCTTAAAAATATTATTGTTATAAAAATAACATAATTGTATAACTGTCAAGTATTTTCAAGCTCCCATAGTTAGTGGCATGAGATGTAAATTATTTCAAGGAACAATGCAAAACTAATTTTTTGCATTACCATAACGTCTTAAGCCATCTTCTGTTGGATAAATTATTTTCTCATTTTTCCCCCCCAGGTATTTTACTAGGAATGCTGCTACCAAGCCAGAATCTAGTTCCAATTCTGTTTTTTTTACATATCTTTTGATATCCTTTATGAAAAACCACTTTGCACCTCTGCTTCTCTACTTTAAAAAAATGAGATGCCAATATATACCTCCTCAAAAGAATTTTGAGGGTTTCCAGACCTGCCCAGATCTTTAAGAATAAAAAAATGAAAACTTAACCTAAGCATCCTCCTTGCCTCTTGTTATGCCTGTTCCCCAGATCTTTCTCTTTATGCCCATCAAAGAGTCCCCAGAGATCCTGTGATAGCCCCTCCCCTTTACCATCATCTAGGTCTAGATGTTTTCCAACTCAATCAGATCAGTTTTTTTTTTTTAAACCGTTTTTTTAAAATTGAAGTATAGTTAATTTACAGTGTTGTGTTAGTTTCAGGTGTACTGCAAAGTGATTCAGTTATATATGTATCATATATATATTCTTTTTTCAGATTCTTTTCTAACATAGGTTATTACAAGGTATTGAATATAGTTCACTGTGCTATACAGGTCCTTGTTGTTTATCTATTTTATATACAGTAGTGTATATCTGTTAATCCCAAACTCCTAATTGACATCAGTCCTTAGGAGCTCAGCCAGTGGATGACCTGTATTCGTCAACATTTTCTAAATGTTGCTCTTTCTCTACAACCTTACTAATCAAAGTGTGTTCCTAGGACCGGCAGCAGTAGCATCACATGGAAACTTGTTAATAACGACTAACATGCCAGACTCTCAGGCCCCAGAATCAGAAACAGCATTTCTAATATGTTCTCCATGTGATTCCAACGTAAAGTTTGAGAAGTAGTGCTACACAACATGTTATTGTTTTCCCTGTAAATCTCCAAAGCGGTATCTCACACAACCTCTTCCTAGGTTGATAACAGTATTCTTCCCCTTTATTTATGTAAATCAAAATCTTGTAACCTTTACAGAATTTGTGTGTGAACAACAAGGGTGGAAAAAGACCCCAAACCGTAGGTATGTGCTACAGTATTACCATCTATGCTTTCCTAACCTACCATGTTCATCCATACCAAGATCTTGGACTATCCTCAATGATAATAATAGAATATATATTTACACGGAAGGGAAGACCAGACCCATTTCAGTGATAGTTCTGTTTCCTTTCCTTAGGTAGATAACGAAGTAGATTCACTTTTCCCATGACACTAGGCTGCCTGATATTTTGCTGTGTTACATGACGTGCTTTAGCATGACTAATACAGCCCAGCTGGTCTCAACAGCAGGAAAATGTGTCATGGGGGGTGGGGGGTGGGGGTGGGGGTGGCAGTGACATGGTTAGGAAGCTACGCATGCGCAGGCGGAGGAAGTGCTGTTGTGTCTGTGATTAGAATTGGGGGTGGGGTGGGAAGAAAGGATGAATGCGAAGGGGGAAAATGAGGAAATCCCAGGAGTTTCTGGAGACTTGGAATTTTTCAAGCTGTCATTTACCTTTGCAAAGTTGTGGTGGGTGACTGTTTACAGGCTGTGGATCTGTAAACAGCACATGTGCAAACCGTTAGCTATTGTTTTGAAAATGACAGTATGGCCAATAATTTCAATTTCAGTGTTTGAGCGTGAACCAGATGACGCTATGTTTTATTTAAAACTAGGCCTGTATCATGGAGGGTGGAAACATGTACCTCTTAAACACTTTTAAATTGTGTAGTGTGCCATATGTTGCCTGCTTTCAGGTTTTTAAAGTGATGCCTACTGCCTAAAGGTAGTTTGTCTCAAGATTATAATCCGCATCTTGCTTGAGGGCAGAAATGAACCCATTAATTTAACAGTACACTAATGGGATTGGTATAAAGGTGTTAACTCTGTTCAATATTCCTTAAAGATTAGGTTGAATGATAGTTTGGTAAGAGAGAAAGGGATAGAGAATCAACATGAAAAGTTTGAGGCCATGCAAAATATGTGACCAATATATTTTCAAGTGGTCTCCTTCCCACAAAAAAAAAAAAAAGCCAATCTTGATAGCTAGATGAAGTCATTTCTAACTTAAAATTCTTTTTAAAATCATAAATTACAAAATAAACCTTCCTTATTTTACAACTTTGGATGGAAACACGATTCTTGTTCCCTATTGATTTTCAGCAAAGACAAGTATCCATGCTAACATTTACTCTGAGTTATCCAGGGTATATATTCAAGAAAGTGGCTGGATGCATATTCCAGCTGAGTATTTAACTTTTGATGAGATTTGGGTTGGCCGTAAAAGATCCTGGCCATCTCAGAATGCTTTTAGCAATACTTAACTGATCAAGAAGGGCACCTAACTCTGAAATGACATCCACTGGCTGAAGACTATTCAATTGCCGTGGTCCTTGACCCTTTTGGAATGTGAAACCATGTTCTGTGTAGTGAAGATCTGGACAGGGGGACATAAGCACGAGTGGGTGAAGCCCGCCCCATGATTTGATAAAGGTCATACAAATTCCTGGTTTTACTTAGAGAATTGTTTCTCTAATCCTCAAGACTCCAAGACCTAAACTCCTAGATAATTGTTGATCCTGGGCTTGTTTCCCAGTCATTTCACTCCTGACATCCAGTTCTATCTCCCTCAGAGGAGGCAAACCCTTAGCCCCCTTGCAATAGCTCCACCTCACTAAGTAGTCATCCAAATACTATTACCACTTAATTGGCTTAATGTTAGTATCCATGTTAAACCAATATCTTCCTTTTTCAAAAAAATTGGCAGTTTATAACAGGATTTCTTATCAGGTAATAACTACCTAGGTTTATTTGAAAAGGCCTTTCTTGTTAGCAAAGAAATAAAACCCAGCAATGACAGAAGATTAGGTTTCCCCCAGGCGGAGTTCAGACAGTTTCTTCTTTGTGTTTGCCTCTCTTCTTTTGTAAGATGTGATCAGCAGCCTGTCTTGGGAGGCCTGTGGGGGAAGAGATTAAGTTCTCTGCTGGCCGTCCGAGGGTGTGGCTCTTTAACATTTTGGCTAACAGATGGTGACAAACCAACAGGTGCACCCAGATCACTGCACCAAGCTTTTTACATCTGCTGGGTGCACAAACAGTGCGCCCACTGCAACGCCCCCAAGCCAGCTGGGGCCTTGGCTGCTACCAAGCCTGGGCCAGACAAGGTGCAGAGAGATGGAGGCCCGTGACCTTCAGCTATTAACCTACTGATATGATGTGCTTTAGAGGATAAGCGGGGCAAGAATGCTTTGATCTGAATGGTATGCAGTGAAAAGAGAAACAAAGGGTGCGGACCCTGAGGTGAAGTGAAGAAGTGACAAGCAGTTTTGCTAACAAAATCCTCTTTTCAGGATTTGACAGCTTCTCTCATCAGGGCCAGAGATCTCACTTGTAGCAAGGACATTGGCCTGTGTTTATTGCCACTCTGGAAAAACTGCTGAATGGAAACAACCCAGAGAATCACTGAGACAATTAATTCTCTTTGCGACAGCAACAACTAACCTTTCGTGTACTCTCTGTGTGCAGTGTTCTGCCTGCATTATCTCATCGCACCCTTATAACAACTCTGCAAGATGGGCACTGTTTCGATTCCCATTTTACAGTGGAGAAACCAAGGCACAGAGAGGCTAAGTGATTTACAATTGGAGAAGAGCAGAGTCAGGGCTTATGGATTCAACATTATTTAAACGCATATTTATTGAGTTTACTGTGTGCCAGGCATAGGCCTATGAGCAGCTCTCCAAACCAAGCTGGCCTGACCCAAAACCCCTGCATTTAACAGCTGTATGGGGCAGTCAAGGATCAACTGGCTTTAGAGCTCTATCTATTTGAAGATGGATAGGAAGGAAAAACGTAATTGGGGTAAATACAAGTCACCACTTCAGCATGTTAAATCCATCTTGAAAGGATTAGTTTTTGTTTTATTTTGTTTTGTTTTTGGTCTGATTATCAAGGTCCTTATGTCAAATAAAAGAAAGCCATGTCCCCATGCTGTTTTACTAATCCTCATCATTAACCTTATTTAAAGCCTAAGGTTTTGAGAGAATTCTCTCGCCTCACCTTTTTTTATTTATTTATTTTTTAACAGAAGAGGAAAATTATTCACCGAGCTATCTCCTGGGTCATGTCATTCTTTACTACAAAACAGGGACAGGGACTCCAATTTCTTGACTTCCTACCCTTGATTCAAAACTATTTTTCCACACTGGATTGTCTCGTTTCCATATATTTCATGCTCACCTCTCCAAAGGATTTGGGGAAGTGGTTGTAACAGGCTGGCTGCCACCTCCAGCCTCAGTTGTCAGTGCGAACTTGTGCCTGGTGAGTAAGGAGAAAACACAGTAGGGCCACGTTTAATCATCCTGGTTTCCACCCTTCATCATGTGATGAAACACGCAAAGAGCAGATTGCTTGATTTAAAAGTCGGGAAGAGCAGATGAACTGAAGAACACCATCTTTCACACAAGGTTCCACGAGGGTCCCCAGCGCTCCTCTGGATGTGTGATACGTGGCCTTACAAGAATTGGAAAAGGAAAATTTGTCCCATATCTTTATTCTCAATTAGTGTTCACATGCAGAATGCTATAGTGACTGTTCGTTGAAAACTTACAGGTAGTTTTCACTACCTATATGTCAGGCACTGTGTTGCGTCTTATATGCATTTTATCATTTCATTTCCCTACAAAACACTATAATGTTGACACTATTATTGACACATTTTACAGATGAGGAAATTGAACCTTAGTATGCTTGAGTAAGTGGTACAAGATCTCACAGCTGGTAATTATATGTTTGTATGGTTTGGTTATTGGACGATCATCCCTTTGGACTGTAGCTTGTATAAGGACAGAACTGTATCTGTTGATGCCTCTATTCACCCCAGAGTACTTAAACTATTTAACAGGGTCTTCATACATATATGTTTAATAAATATTTGTTCAACCATTGAATAAAAGAATAAATGAATGAAGTTGGAGAACTGGAATTCAAACCCATTCCTGTCTGCATCCAGAGTCTGTCTTTTTAACCACTGTGCCCACGACCCCATATCGCTCAGCCTGTCTATATTCTGCTTATTTGTTAGGTACTGTTATAGACTGAATTGTCTCTCCCCAAAATTCAAATGCCGCAGTGCTAACCCGCAATTTGACTGTATTTGGAGATAGGGTCTTAAAAGAAGTAATTAAGGTTAAATGAGGTCATACGGTTCAGGTCCTAATCCAATAGCACTGTTGTCCTTATAAAAAGAGGAAAACACACCAGAGCTCTCTCTTTGTACTTACTTAGAGGCAAGGCCACGTGAGGAAACAGCAAGAAGGTAGCCATCTGCAAGCCAGGAAGAGAGGCCTCACTAGAAACCAATGCTGACAGAATTTTGATCTTGGACTTCTGGCCTCCAGAACTGTGAGAAAATACATTTCTGTCATTTAACTCACCCAGTCTGATATTTTGTTATAGCAGCCTGAGCAAAAACGAATACAGCCACCACGACTTTCATCTGCTTTCATTCCTTGTTCCTCTTATTCCCCCTTCAGCCAAGGTATCATTTATTGGATAGCTTCTAGCTGTTTCTGTTTCTTGGTCTTCAAAAACTAGCCAGACAGAATTGCCTTCTTCCTCTATACACAGTCTTTTTTCTTATACTTTTCAGCAAAGAAAATTTTTTCAGCGTTAGTAAATTTTTTCTGCCTATGTGATCATCCTTTTCCTTATGAGGAATGAAATACTGTGACAACTTAAAGCCTGCTTGAAGAATATAAAGGATATGGGTTCCCTGTACTTAGAATTAACTTTCTGGGGCTTCCCTGGTGGCGCAGTGGTTGAGAATCTGCCTGCCAAAGCAGGGGACACAGGTTCAAGCCCTGGTTTGGGAAGATCCCACATGCCACGGAGCAACTAGGCCCGTGAGCCACAATTACTGAGCCTGCGCGTCTGGAGCCTGTGCTCCGCAACAAGAGAGGCCGCGGTAGTGAGAGGCCCGCGCACTGCGATGAAGAGTGGCCCCCACTTGCCGCAACTAGAGAAAGCCCTAACACAGAAACGAAGATCCAACACAACCAAAAATAAAATAAATAAATAAGCCTACACCTTAAAAAAAAAAGAAAAAAGAATTAACTTTCTGCCGTGAACCTTCCCAGCTCCAGAAAAGCTTTCTCCCACCTCATCTCCCACCAGGTCTGGATGGCAGGTATAGATTATTATGGTCGGCGTAGACCAGCACCAATCAAGAAGGAAGAGAAGGGAGTTGAAAGCTAACAATCGGACCAAAGCTTAGGACAAAACTCTGGGCTGGGGAGTCCGTTCCAGCTTTTGAGTCTGACTTTTAGTGGTCAAGTTCAAAAGTCTAGAACAATTGAAGTCACAATTGGAGGCTCCTAATCAGCAGATAGTCCAGTTGGTGGTCAGGTGGTAAGGATCTATGCCTAAAAAGGGATGGAATTACTAACCTGAGTAACCTAGCAGATCTGAACTAAAGAGGAATGTCAAATGATACAACAGTTTGGGTTGACATGACAAGAGGAATAGTGACTTGAAGGGGGTAATCCAGGAACCTAGGAGTTATTTGTAAAAATGTCTATACTCTGGGTCTCACTGACAACAATAAGCCAGAAAATACCAGGGTCAAAGCCTATGAAAATAAAAGAAGTACCACAAGCTCCTAAAATAATTCCACCCATGGCAAGAAGAATACTGAGAAAAATGATGTACTCCTGCCTCAGTCATAATCATATACTCTTGACATAATCATAACGGCTGAGGAATTGGAGAAGGTGTGAGTCAGTGAAGCGGGATGTGAGCTATGATGCTCTGAGGACTTGGGGAGCCGGAAGCCAGGGAAAGCTGAGGCCAGTAGCAGCAGTGGTCACTGCAGCCCCTCCAAAGTCATACCCTGGAGCAAACAACTTCAAGCTGTTAATTAGAAGCCTGAGGTTGGGGTCCTTGTCTACTGTGTTCCCTACTTATTCCCATAGGACCATCAGAGTTCTCGGTACAAAATGGAGGCTCAATATAGATGTTAAATTAACAAATGAATAATATAATGCAGCAAGAAATGCAGATCTTTCAACTCCAAACATTTAAGTCCTATAGTGTTTTCAACAGTGACCGTAGTTGCAAGCTGATTAAAGTTTATAGCATCAATATCTGCTGCTCAGGAATCATCAGAAGTGTGGCTCTTAGTATTCAAGAAACCAATGCTAGTAAAAATCATGGGTCCTTAGGTAAGAAAATGTTTCCTGAATAAAATCTGGTTGCTTTTTTTGCTGCTTTCATTTGAGAGGATTAAGGAGTTGTAAATAATCATTCAAATGATTTATAAAATGAAGTTTGAGGCTAAGAAAGAAAAGTTAGTTTGAACCTCACATGTTGAATTTCTTGATTATTCCTTTATCACAGCCCAGGTATTAGTAAAAACACACTTGCAATTTCTTTTTTAAATTTTTAATACAATTTTAAAGGTTAATTTCTATTTACAGTTATTACAAAATACTGGCTATATTTCCGGTGGTGTGCAATACACCCTTGATCCGATCTTACACCCAGTAGTTTGTATCTCTCACTCCCCCATCGGTATATTGCCCCGCCCCCACTGATAACCCCTAGTTAACACACTTGTGATTGTAATTTCCCTTTCTATGAACAGACATACACACACACAATGCCCAAAGTGATTGATCCCATCAGAGACCACACTGGTATTTGGTATTTCCGCCCTTTATTCCTGGGTTCCCTGAGCTGAGATGCCCGCGCCGGGCACACAGACGTCCCCGCAGCTCGGCGCTGCGGCGAGGTTGGCGCTCGCTCACGAATGCTGCTCTGACAGCCTGGTGGGTTTTTCAAGTGTAGCGGGATGGAAAGCTCAGTTACTCTTGACGCACACTAAATAGTTATCTATCGAACTGTGAGTCCCTTTCCGCTCTGTGGGCGGATTTAAAATTAGGAAGAGCAGAGCAGCCGGTGTCTCGGTGAACGCAGCCACTCTCCTCGGGCTACACGGAGCAGCCGGGCGCGCTGCCAGCTCCGGCGACGGCGGCTCCGGGGCGCAGACTCCGGGAGCCTCATTCTGAGTGTTAGCTGGATCTCTGAGCAGCGCACGTCTGCGGAAACTTCAGAAAGATCCCTACAACAGTGTAAACCCTACGGCTAAGATTAGCTCAGACTGTTTTTCGATCTCCACAGTCATAATCTGCTCCTCAGGTGAAAGCTGAGCACCGAGTGCCAGGGCACTGTGAGAACAGGTGTACCAACCTCCACCTGGGACTTGGGGAAGGGAAGCAATGAGCTAAGAACGGCCGAATCAGAAGTTCCTAGGTAAGCGAGCTCTTAAACAAGTGCGCCTGGACTTATGGAGCTTGAAAATGCCCTCTCTGGCACGCCGCCTACGATGCAGCTTCACATAAAGAAGCGCTTCATAAAGTGTGTTTCATGGAACACAGTCCTGCAAGATGCTCGATGCAGAAGTCGCATCCCTTATCCCACTCCAGCAAGTGAGCCTGCGAAAAACTCGGAAACATCCTGTAGTAAAACACTCCGTTTAGCACAAAGCTCTCACTTATTTGACCGTAACGCTATTTTTATGCAATTACCATTTAACATCTTTCGAAATAGTTTTCAGTTGTACACACTTTGCAAAACACTGATCTAAAAGACCATTCAAATACGGTTGGTATCTGTCAGGAACCAAAGGTGGCATTTCTGAGACTTCCAAAAGTATACTTAAACAGAGGTTCTGGCCTCCCCGGAGGCAGTGGAATTTGATATTCCTCCTTCCCATTCCACCATCCTTCAAATCCGAGGCATCGCTTTTGTTGATATTAGCTTGGATCCTATATGTATGTACATAAATCAATTGAGGTTCTTACCCATTTCTCTGAGATCACTGCAATAAAAATACCTTTGTTGAAGCACTTGAATTTCTACTTCCCTAACATTAAGGGAATGCAGGGATCTATCCAGTAAACTGCTACAGCCTACTTGTGTAAGAACTGAGAGTAGGGCATTAAAGATTCTTCCTGCTTGAGAAAGTATTACTGGATCCAAGTTCTCAGAAAGGTGCTGTCCTGGGCAGGAGATGTTCTCTACCCAGGTCCTTTTGATTGCTACTCTACAACCCAGGTGTTCCACTTCACGTGGCCCAGCTGTGGCGCCAGCTTCATGGATGTACCACCTGACGGGGCCCTAAGGGCCCTACACTTAGAGAAAATCCCTGTGCTTTGTTTTAATGTTCTGCTGTTACCCTATTGAAATTCTTAATACTTTTTAAAAAGGGTCCTACATTAATTTTGCAAATTACATAGCTGGTCCTGCCCACCTGGGGAATATGAGTCTGTCTTTTGGTCCCATTCTTCAGAAGGACGACTCGCTTGGCCTGCCCCAGCGTATTAACTACAGTTGTCACTCCCATTGATCATTTAGATACTTTTTGTAGTAAAAGCTGAAGCTACTTGACGTCATCATGTAGTAGTGAAAATGCAGAATTTGGATTCAAAGAAAAGTGTGTTCAAACCATAGCATCCACATTTACTAGGGTTTGGACCTGAGCATGGTTACCTTGCTTCTTTGGGCTTCAGCTTTGGGGGCCTTTGTGGGCAGCTGTGCAGCTCCTGCTCTGCACAGGTCCAAATGTAGATGCAGCCAAGGGACAAAGCGGGGCTGCTCTTGCTAAGCCATCTGGCACACTCAGGTAATTTGCACAAAGGTGCTACATAAGCTACTGATGGCTTGCCCAGCTTTCTCATTTTTGAAAATGGGAACAATGCTTGCTGGCTACGAAGACTGAGATAACCCATGAAGTACCTGGTATAGGAGTTGCTCAATACCTGTTTAATCCCCTTCCTAAAAATAAATGTTTACACTCAGAACTTTGAAAAGCTGATAGTTAACGTCATACTATGTTCTAATATGAATCAACTAGTTAAGCATACATGTGTCTGTTTATACTTATTTACTCAGGAACAACACACACACATCATGAATAATAATGCAGCTGAAGTGCTTTCTGGTGCTAAATTGCAATTTCTCTTGACTTACAAACTTGTGAAAACCCCGTGGTCGTTATGTTTTGTATTGTTCTCGTTCTGCACTAAAGGCTCCTCTATAAGTCTCCCTGGGACCGGCATGCATCAGAACGATCATTTCTTTTGTAGAGCTTCTGTGATAATTTCACTTAATACTCAATTCTCTTATCTGTGTTCATCTAAAATACAGGTTTTAAGCAGTTTTTATTCAATGTAGTATTTCGGCCAAAGTTTGCACTCCTAAGAGCCAGATTTGAGTTTCTGCTTTTATTAGTTTCCCAGAGCTGCCATAACAAATTGCCACAAACCAGGTGGCTTAAAACAACAGAAACTTGTTCTCTCACAGTTCTGTAGGCCAGAGTGTCAGCAGGGTTGGTTCCTTCTGGAAACTCTGAGGAAAAGTTCATTCCATGCCTTTCTCCTAGCTTCTGGCGGCTGCCGGCAAACCTTGGCGTTCCTTGGCTTGTACTAGCTGTATTGCTCCAATTTCTGCCTCCATCTTCCCATCACCTTCTCCTCTGTGTCTGTAACTCAAATCTTCCTCTACCTTTCTGTTATAAAGATACCTGCCATTGGATTTAGAAATCCTAAATCCAGGATGATCTCATCTTCAGATGTTTAACCTAATTATATCTGCAAAAACCCTTTTTCCAAATAAGGTCATGCTCACAGGTTTTGGGAGTTAGGACATGGACATATCTTTGTGGGGACACCATTCAACCCACTACTACCCATGTGGGCTTGAGTAGTCACATAACGTTGATCAACCTCAGTTTGTTTTCACCATCTGTAGAAAGGAGATTAAAATGCCTATTGTTGAACTGTTACGAGGATTAGAGTACCTTAGGTAAAATGCACAATGCTTACCATGTAATAGATCCTAAATGAATGGTAGTTGCTATTATTATTATGCAGAATTTTTGTTCTTTTTTCTTTTAGTGTCTACTACACAGATTCATACTTATATTAATGAAATAACTAAATGTGGGTCTTTTCTGATGTGCGCTCTACACTGTTGGCAACTTCAGCTAAGGAGGGTATCATCCCTTCCCAGATGAAGGGGGCAGAGTTTTAGAGACCACTTTGGCTCCAGAAAGGAAAATAACAATTTTGAGTCTGAGAGCTACTTCAAAATGTGTATCCCCAATACTATAAAAATCACTGTCGATGGCTACTTCCCATGTGCTACTTTCACACTATCAAGGAACCGTTTAACAACATGCAGCAAGTGTTAATTCAACAACCCTTTATGTGCCTGTTTGATGAAAGAAAAGACTGTAAAATCATGAGTTTTGGGAGAGCAAGAAAGTAATCATAGTAAGGATGTCTATCAGTTTGGGATTTATAGCATGTAAGAGAAAATTTAATTCTTATCAAGCTAAACAATAAAGGGTATTTATTGCCTAATGTAACTCGAAGATATGGAGGTAAGGTGAATCTCAGCACTGAATGATTCAGCAACTCGAAAATATAAGGGATCTGAGTTCATTCATTCTATCTATTCAATCTTCCATGGTGCTAGCCTCATGCAGATGTAGTATTGCTCTTTTGATGGCAGGAAAGTGGCTAAAGCAATCTAGACTTTATACCTGCAATTCATATCATCAAGATGGAGAGGGAGAAGTTGAGAGTGAGGTCCTAGTTGCGCTGTGAAATGAGTGAGAAACCACATGAAATCTCTCCTTATGTCTAATCCACTTTCATTGGATTTCAGGCCCATCCCTGAACCAGCCCCATTAGGCTATGTCCATACTGTGTGACTTTGGCCTGAGTTACCTTAACTGGTCCACCATGGAAAGAGAAGGATGGAACCTCTGCAGCTAGTGTGAGTCGGCACGGTTGAATACTAGTTTGATTTTTTTTCCTGAAGTTAAAGTCAGTCTAGTGGTATGTTAGTCTCCAGTAATGTTCAGCCACCCTGTTAGGTACTTGGGTTTAACCAAGGTTGGAACTTGGCCTGATGGAAACGGGAGAGAGAATAAAAGGAGTTAGCAGTGTTTGCAAGGAGATGAGTATAAAGGCAGACCATGGACTCTTAGCTGAGTAAGGAGGAAAGTGGTAATATGATAGACTGAGGATGGTGATGAGACAGTCATTTTTATGAATTGAAAGTCTCAGAGAAGCCAAAGAAATGATGTCTCAAAGACTAGGATGCATGCAGTTGAGATTTCAGTTTTGGTGTGGCTGTTCATGATGACCAGGTCCAGTGACCATTATGAGGTGCAGGAAAAATCCCTGGATGCAAGCGGGTCACGTGGTGGGTGGCTTGGATTACACTGCTCAGCTCCACGTAGCTCTCAGGACTGCAGCGCAGTGAAGGGGAGGGGCAGTCTCACCTGAAGCACAAGAAGTTGAGATGGTCTCCTTTCTCCCTTCTTTCCCAGCCGTGAGGTATGCAGGAGCAGAAAACCTTGAAATTGTCTATTTATGTCCACTTGCCCAGGGACGTGACCAACAAAAACTGGTGGCTTTTCCCGAGTTCGAGCCAAGTGTGCTCAATCAAAACGTGGCATAACTTAAATAGTTAGGTCATGATGTTTCAAAAGTTCCAGAGTGCATTTTTTTTTCCTGGATGCTGATGGCTGGTGCATGACTGATTAGAGAGTGAAAAATAAAGAGCTAATATGATTAACAACTCATAAATACCAGGGATTGTTGGAAGCACTGAAATTTCCTTGGTGGATTCTGCATATTTTATTTCTGGTGGAGAAAGGAGTGGGGGAGAGAAGGTGAGGAGAGAGACAGAGACAGAGACAGAGGGGGAGGGAGACGCTCAGAGAAAACGAAGACAACATTTCCATCTGGGGTTTGTGCTTTTCTGAGTGCCGACTCATTTTGACAGATTATTAGAAAACTCATATTTGCTCATAAATGTGAAAAAAGTAGCAAATGTAAAATTTGCAAATTTATTCCTAAATGTAGTTAAATTCATAAATATTTAGACATTTTCTGTAAAGCTTCTAATTTATAACCTTTACATGAATCTATAATTTGGTATAAAAGCTTCTAAATGCAGTAGTAATGTCACAAATGTCTATAAATATTCACATCTCATTTACAAGTGTTCTACAAACCATGAGATGAAGAAATTGTGAATGCAAACCATTTTTCAGGTGGATTTCTGCCTAGGTAAGTCAGGACAATGAACAACGAAAACCTTCAAGAGATCATTTCATGACCATGATTTTAGTCTATTGCTTGTATAATCTAAAAATTCTTCATTAAGAATAATTAGAAAAAGTTATAGATGCAACTAAGAATGAATGAACAGATTCAATTATAAAAATTGAAAATCAAGATCTGAGAATTTGGAATAAAACGTCTAGAGACCAGACAGTACTGGGTAGAATAGTGAGTCCTTGAATGAACCTTTCTAAGGCAGTTTTTTCATCTGTAAAATAGTAATAATACATTCTTTATAAAGTTTTTTTTAATAGTCAGGACTATGCAAGTAACAGACATTCAACTCAAAAGTGCTTAAGAAAGCTGAAACAAAAATTCAGAGACTGACATTCCAGTAAACTTCAAGCTTATCTAGATGCAGGGGCTGAAATCAGGGCTCAGTCTTTTCTTTCTCTAGCTCACTGTTTGTCTCTCTCTTTCACACACACACACACACACACACACACACACACACACACACATGCATGAAGCTCTCAATTTTGCTCTCCTTCTCACTGTCATGTTTCCTCTTCCAGCCTCCAGCTCTGTTTTTCTAGGCTCATATCACCCCTAACGTACTGACCTCAATAGAATGAGAGCCTTTCTTTCCCAATTATTCTACCAAACATCCCCTGACAAATTATCATGAGATTGACCTGGAACATTTGTCTGTCTCTGAGCCTGTCACCAGGCTCAGAAGAATGGGATTCTACCTAGCTGTGCCTGGGACTCATTCTCACCTGGGAAGCCAGGGGGACTTGGGGTCCTGTAAATAGAGTGGAAAACCTTGGGTCTGATATGGGTGCTGTCACCAGAAGAAGAGGCAGCTGGATGCTGAACAGACAAAAGCTAGAAAGGCTCTTTACATGTGGACAGTGGATGAAAAGAAGCAATGTATGAAAAGCCTTAGCCCAGTGTTCAGCACATAATAGACCGTCAGTTATTTCCTCCATTAGCCATTACTTACTGCTGTTACTGTAGAGACGAGAAGAGAGGGATTAAAGTAGGAAATAGAGAAGTCTAGGACAAGTGTTCCTGCTCAAAACCGTGTTCAGAGAGTCTCAGGAAACCAGATTCCCCATGCTAATATCATCCACCGTGATTACTCAAGACCTCTCCCATCAACACAAATCCCAACCATGTCCATGGTGCCAGGGAGTCAGGGAGAAATCATTCTCAGCGTGGTGAACAGTGTCAGTATTATCAGTACACAACCATAGAGCAAAGTCTCTGTCTCTGTAGTTTGTTTCTGTCATAAATCCCCTTTGGGGAATCAAGTTCCATATTTCTTGGCTTTGGAGATGCTGTCACAGCTATGTGGCAGGAAATTTTGATACTTCGTGAGGTTAACTGCAGAAAATTAGGGAAATATTCTTATAACTTCTTTAAAATGTGCTCAGCTGGGGCTTCCCTGGTGGCGCAGTTGTTGAGAATCTGCCTGCCAATGAAGGCGACACAGGTTTGAGCCCTGGTCTGGGAAGATCCCACATGTCGCGGAGCAACTAGGCCCGTGAGCCACAACTACTGAGCCTGCGCGTCTGGAGCTTGTGCTCCGCAACAAGAGAGGCCATGACGGTGAGAGGCCCGCGCACCGCGATGAAGAGTGGCCCCCGCTCGCTGCAACTAGAGAAAGCCCTGGCACAGAAACGAAGACCCAACACAGCCAAAAATAAATAAATAAATAAATAAATAAATAAATAAGCTTTCATTAAAAAAAAAAAAAATGTGCTCAGCTGGATGCTAGATCATTCTGCCAAACCCTTTTGAACTCATTTGCTTTTTCTTTGACGCTTTCTAATAATAGGCACTTTATGTTTATTTATTGGATATATTAGCACCATAAGTGCTTCCACTTTTTTTCTAAATGTACTTTTTTTCAAATTTCAAGGAAGTCCTTCTACAGCCAATACTCCAGAATTTGGTAAAGAATTCTTTACCCATCGAATCCACATTCTCCATTTTATCATTTTTTAAAAAATCCCTGTTTTGCCTTTAGCTCTCCACACTGGAAGTCTATAATCTCTTTAGTCTATTTCCATGAGAAAGCCTCTAGTCCTTTAATCATTTTAGCTGTCTTTCCCTGACTTCTCTGCTGCTGGTCCATTTTTATTAAGTGTGGTGAGCAGACTACGTGCATGTACTTGTATTGCTTTTATCACTGGAATTATTCACCCACAGTCATGCCATAGGTTTACCTGCTCACTCCCAAACCAAAATTGTATTCAATATCCTAAGCTCAACTGCTATTTCTAATATATATTCTTTTTTTTTTTTTAAACAGGTCTACAAAGCTTTTTTTTTTTTTTTTTAATGTGATGATCCATTTATTTATTTATTTATTTATGGCTGTGTTGGGTCTTCGTTTCTGTGCGAGGGCTTTCTCTAGTTACGGCAAGTGGGGGCCACTCTTCATCGCGATGCGCGGGCCTCTCACTATCACGGCCTCTCTTGTTGCGGAGCACAAGCTCCAGACGCGCAGGCTCAGTAGTTGTGGCTCACGGGCCTAGTTGCTCCGTGGCATGTGGGATCTTCCCATATCAGGGCTCGAACCCATGTCCCCTGCATTGGCAGGCCGACTCTCAACCACTGCGCCACCAGGGAAGCCCCTCTAATATATATTCTTGCTTTCACTTTTTGTTCTCAGTGTTCCCAGTATTTCTTCGGAAAATAGGGTTATGGTTGGCACCTACCGTACAGGGTTGTGTGGAGAAATTCTTGCACAGCATGTAGAGAATATTGAATGGTTTCTAGGCACCTAGAAAATTCTCAGGAAATATTCACTAATGTTATAATTTTGACTATTACTATCATAATAGCTCAGTGGAAGTTTGAGAACCCTCTAATGAAATCAGTGTTTGACTTGGACACTGACCCTTTACTTGAGTGATTGTCTCTTTGATTATAGCCTTAAAAAATGGAGGATTTTGATGTGTGAAGCATCTGCATATAAAAGTAATAAGGAGTTTTTAACAGACATTAATTTGGCTAAAAAACTGGCACATAATAAGAATAAAGAGTTGAATTTTACTGATCTCAAAGGAGTAAGTAATTTATAGAAAATAAATATGGAAGCAGCTAGTTCAAGGTCAATTGAGAAGTTGGCATAGACTACAAAATATGGGTCTTGCCTTCAGGTTTTCAGTTTCTTTCATAATATAAAAGTTGTCCTTAGTCACGGTGTAGTCTTTCTTGGAATCCTTATTTTAATTCTGTAACATTTATATTCCAGGAGCAACAGCAAATCTGCTGATTACTTATGAAAGCAAAGGGAAAAAAAAAAAAACATTTGCAATTACAGTCAAAATTAAAGTTATTTTCTAATCTTCTCATCCTTTTTAAGGAATGAGAAACTTTAAATATGGTCAACGTAGCACATTTTAAGCACAAACTTACTGAATTTCTCTATGCCAATTGAATAATAATCTTCTGAAAAACAGTGAGCATTCTATGGAATTTTTATCATTTGACCTGTTTAATATAAGTTGAAAAATTCCCCTTGTGTAAGTACCATTGCATAATGCTGTATGCTGAGCTATTAAGATATATTTAGTAATTCCATTAGAAGTGCACCATCGAGCAGGGCAGAGCATATGGAAAGAAGTTGGTGAAAAACTGATTAAACATTTATATCAAGTACATTTTGATTTAACTCACATAAATAATTCATTTTTATGTTTTCTTTCTTTCAAAATAAACCTTTTTGACACCTGCTGTGCTAAAAATAATGCTAGCATGGCTGTAATAAAGAAACTCTTAAAGCTCACAGCAATGACATAATCTGGCACTCATGCAGATACTAAACTGTCAGCACATAAGTGTAGTAAAGTAAGAGTTGGCATTATTTATTAGTTATTTAGTGCCTCAAAAATATACCATGCTTAGTGGCAAGTAAAACACTTGGAAGAATTTGAAAATAGAGTTTGTCTCAAGAAAATCTAAAAATTAAAGGGCTTACAGAGACACACAAGAAAATGTATGAGAAAACCATAAAGATACTGAATCCCATTCCTTCCCTTGAGCATGAGAACAAAACTGAGATAAGAGTGAATGAGCTAAAGCAAAGACCCTGAGAGATGTTAGGTAAGATGATAGTTAGTGACTACATATGGTCACAGCAACATCATTCTAGAATAGTAATTCCTAAAGTAGGAGACAAATACCATTGAAAGCACAAAGGATGTTGTTGAGTGGTCCACAGGCATGGTATTGAATAGCACTGAATCATAACATCAAAAAATTATTCCCCTTTAATTATCTTTCAATATTTCAGGGTAAGTTTAGGAAAATGTCTTAGAGCTATTCTACCCCTAACATTCCTGTAACACTATCCAATCTCCCTTTTTTACAAAGAGACAAGGACTAATGCCCCGAGCCTTTCTGGGCAGAGGAGTAGTGGATAGCATCACCTAACCAGACTTTGGTGAGGTACCTTTATTCTAATTTTACCCAGCAATTGATATGTTTTCCATACATGACATGATATTAAAATATCTTTAAAAACATTTTGGCAAAACACATATATGTTTAACAAAAATTGTTATGTAAACAAGAGTGAATCACAGGGGCAGTCCAGAAAGGGGATATTTTTAGGCAGAATTATAACAATAGTTGCAAATCCAGCCCAAAAAGCTGGCTGATATGGGCAGGTTCTACCAAAAGGAGAGCTTTAGAGTGAGCATGAGAGGCACTCCTCTGCTTTTGCCTCAGTGTGGACTAAGAGTGTAAGATGATGCAATGGATAGCCTGGCAGACTCCCCTTAAGCCAGTCC
This sequence comes from Balaenoptera acutorostrata, assembly GCF_949987535.1. Lineage (NCBI taxonomy): Eukaryota > Metazoa > Chordata > Mammalia > Artiodactyla > Balaenopteridae > Balaenoptera > Balaenoptera acutorostrata. The sequence goes on from NC_080080.1 coordinate 44,069,145, forward strand.
TTCTCACACATACCAAAAAGGCATAACTGATTGCTTATTGGTGAGACCGTATTAAAGAAAATTTATTTATTCTGGGAGAAAACACATCAAAGCACCACAATTGATATTGGAAAAGAACACCACCTATTTGACACTTGCAAACTCAGATAGCACCTGCTTAACCAAACATTTGTAGGAGCTAATTTTGTTGTAAGAGTTTCACTTGGAGAATGATTTTTCTTTATAATGTACTCTTTCAAAATTTCAAAAATAAAATTTTGTGTAATCATTACTGTGTCTCTTATAATATGATATTGGCATGCATTTCTCTGGACTACATTAATTCATCTGAAAAGGAGAGTCCTAGGATTAGAGCCACAGAAGCATTGCAGATATTTTCCTTTTTGTTCCTAAGAGCACTTGGCAGGAATGACCATCAGGGAAAGAGTGGGAATATCATATTTTAAGTAGTGCTAGACTTTGAAAATAAAAGTATTATTACACTCATTATTTAAAATAATTTTTTCCATGATTACAAAGTTAATATATTTTTGTTTTCAAAAATTTGCAAACTATAAAAGGGCAGAAAAAGTAAATGAACTATAATCCCATTGTTCAGAAATAAACACTGATAATATTTTGTTATATATTTTAAAATGAGATTGTCTTCCCATATTTCCTGTAGGATTTTATAACAGACCATTTGTTTTTTTTTTAAATTTAACATCAATTATTCTTCCTAAGCAGTAGTTTTTGAACTGTGAGCTGTGTTTAGGCAGTGGAAGTCAGTGACATTGAGTTCCCTGGACCATTGTAATCAGGGAAGTTTAACTTCCATATTCTTTCAATATTAGGATTTCACATAAAATTTCATTTGGTTTAAAACATGAGAAAATGTTTTCCTTAATCATGGTTTTCATGGCTTCATAATTTCCATAATTTAATCAATTTTCTATTTTTCAAATTGTGGTTGTCCCCAATTTTTTATGGTTATAGAAAAAAAACTTTGATAAACATTTGATCTACAAATATTTAGGAATATAAATACTACATTAAAATGAAATTTCTTGGTTAAAGAGTATGAACATATTAAGATTAATTTCCTTAGAAATGAAGTATCAATTTTCTTTTCTACCAGTGTTATTTGAGTGTGTGTTTACTACAACTTTATCTTCATTAAGTATTATTTCTCTGTTAAATTTTTCAGGTACATTTTAAATAAGAAACATTCTGTTTATTTAAAATGTTCACATGTGAATAAGAATATTCAGAAAATAATTTTAAAGGAGCTTAATATTATTCACTGATTAATTATATTTCAATGGGATCTAGAGAGCAAAATTGCAATGATGGAGAAACTGTGCTTTCCTAATTATTACTTCTATTTCATTATATATGGTTGTTTATATGATGCCTTCTTCTTCTGGAATATAAAGTAGAAGTTCAGGTTGGCATTCCATTCTCTGATGTATATACCAAATGTAAAAACTAGGTACTCTGCATCAGCCATCAGTAAGTTAGTGGATTACGCACTGTCTATGGATCTCTACTCAGGCTAATGAGTGTTTATAAATAGAATCATTCTGTCTTCATTAGTGACCAGAATTAATCATCCACTCCACAAATAACACTTCCTTAGTTACTTGTATCTCCACTGTGGTATCGATGACATTCTGCTTTACAATACATTTATTTTTGTACATCTTATCTCTCCTTCTAAATTCCGTCTGTGAATCCCTCACCGTGGTTAGCAAAAAACTTGATTTATATTTCAATAATCATTTATTTATTCAATAAATATTTACTGAGCACCTACTATGTACCAGAATTATGATAGTCACAGCAACAAGTAAGAGGAATGTCATTCCTGCCATGTGGGCTTTCAGTTCTGTGGAGTAAGCAAAGCTTAATTACCTGTATAAATATTTTTAGAATTCCAATGGACTTTAGTGCCGTAAAGTTACTGAGTGCAAGGAGAACGTAGAGGAGGGCAGGTGTGGCAACAGTGATTATGGTCGGAGAGAGACAGAGAGAGGAAAGAGCATGTGTAGAATTAAAATGAACACAGTGATATTAATACAAAAAAAATAATCAGTTGTGCTACAGTGTTTCTAATAAGAGCAACCACATAAATATTTCCATTGAAACAGAGTTATCAGTAAGATAGTGTCACCTGATTTGCTTTTCATCAATAGCATTTTACTAGCATATAAATTTTACTTGTGAAGTATTTGTTATGTATCAGTTACTTAGGCACACACACACACACACACACACACACACACATACAGGTACACAACTGTTACTCTTCAAAGCCCTACTCACCTAGGAGGGTGACTCTGTTTTGACAGGAATGAGAAACTCATCTTCATAAGTTTTCTCTGGATTCAGAGGTTTCACCACATTCTGATCTGCATTTTCCTGGTGAAAGGATGAAAGTGATGGCTGATCAAATGTCCATTTTGCTGGGATTCCTCAAAACCATTCCCAAGAAGATCAGAATATTTGAGTGGGGAGGAGACTGGAAGCTGTGCACCATCCCCAGAATTCTTCTTGGGCTTCATTCTTACTCCTTGGTAGCTTCTGACTGAAGGAGAACTCTAAACTGTGCTGGAATAGACTGGTATCTCCCCAGCTCCTTCCCACTCAGTTGATGCAATGACTACCATGTACTAGAAAGCAACAGAAATTCATTTTCACGAATTTTATCATACTGTTCTGGTTCCAAACAATTTCTCCCTTAATGCTCCACGAGTGCCTTTTGAACGTCTCAGCATCGTTCTGTGATATGTGCTCTGTCTTGGCCTTAGACATAAACCTTTTCTTGATTTTAACTCATGGAAGAAAATGGTGACAATTTGAGATAACGTCATTATTCTGATATTTCAGTCAGATGATCTTTCTTCACATTTTTCTGTGTTACACTCTTAGGCTATCACTAGGTGCTTTTTTCCTTCACAAAGTAAAACATGTTTTTGTTAAAATCATATACAGAATATACCTTTGTCTTGAGTCCTTATGCATGTTTGTTTTATTGCACAATATGTTTTCGTAGTGAAACACACAGGGGAGAACTGCTAAATTGGGATATTAGATTTTATAAAGTTCATTAAATGAGTATGAGTAGAGAATCAGGAAAGACAAAATTTATCAGACTTCTTACTATAGTGGCTAAAATTGATCTCCAGCTCTACAAAGAGAGTCTTGCTAGTGGTTAATTTTATCTTGAGCAATATATTGGTCACTGACTGAACAATCTTATTTTTCCCTCATTATTAATACATGTAAAAGTATATTTACACATCAATGCATCAGTACATATTTTGTAGAGGAAAATTCTATCAGGTCTTTTTATATAACCACAGATAAAAATTTGATGCTAGCAGGTAGCAGACGTTTATAGGTTAATCTTTACTCTCTGTCCAAGAATTCTATGCATATTGATATATCACACCAAATCAAAGAATTAGCTGCCCAAATCTCAACCTTTTGTGAAAGATGTTTCAGTTCAAGCTTGTTTTCTTTTTTTTTGCATGTACAGTAAATTGATAAAAATTAGTTTTAGTAAAAGAAAAATTCAAGACATCAGTGCCTTAAATGGTATTGACATTTATTTTTCTGTTTCAGTGACTTTAAATTACAATTCAACATTATTTGGATTACTTTCATATTCATTTTTTTCTTGATTTCTACAACAATTCTGGGATGGAAGCAAAGTAGACATTAGAAAGTGGATAAGCTGAAGCTCAGAGGACTTCAGTATTGTCTCCACTGTGGAAAACTTCACCAGCCCCAAAGAAGAGTCTAGACCTAAATGAAGGCATTGGGAACATGGTGTCCTTTCTGTCTGCCAGCCTACTGAACCATTAGGAGACATCTGAGCCATCAACATGTAGATCTTGCAAGACCTTGATATGACCCACAGAGAGGAGGAGGTGGAATGAATATGAGCTCACAATCCCTCAAAGTTGTCCATAAATAAGGATATTTTCAGTGAGTATTTAATTAAACCTCATGCTGCCAGTCTTGACCAACAGTGATTTCCAAGGAAGATTTGCCCACTGGAGATTATTGGTACTGATATTGGCATATATGAAAGAGTTTATAACTGCTGAGTTCCTTACTATTAGTCCAATCTCTAGAGGGAGTGACATAGAAAGAGGAAAAGAGTATAGAATGGACGCCAACAGAATTAAGTCTGGACTATGACTTACTTGCTGTGTGACCTTGTTCAAATTACTTGACCATTCTGGCCTTTGGCTCACAGGATTGGTATGCTCATCTGATGAGATAATGTCTGTGAATGCATGTAGGACAGTGCTTGGCAGTGTGGAGGCACTCTCTAAATGGTAACTATTATTATTTAAAGGAGGCTAAGGAAGCGTCTAACCACTGTGTCTCTTTTGCTGAGCTCAAATCTAGAAACAGACAAAAAGGGGTCAAAGCAGTTAAGGGATTCCAGATGTAGTCAAAGCCACAGGGTGGCTGAAGTTTGTCTGAGAGCCTAGATGCCAGAAGGAAAGTGGGAACCAGAAAAAGAAAAACTACCACCTCCCTGCCCTGCTGCTACTTGGTCCTCTTTGTCAATCTTTGAACTACTTAATAAACACTAATTAACCCTGTGCCCTGTGAGACAGACTTGCCTAAAGCAACATGCTTTTAAGAACTATACACATCTCCTGTAATTGACTTGATTATCCTCATTGCCTAGGACATCAGAAAAGCTTTCTTCCATCGGTAACTTATTACCATAGAGAAAAACTTGCATGAGTGTACCTATATCTGACTTCTTGAAATTTAAGGTTTAGTCCAAGTGCAGCAGGGAGAAGATACTATCCTTCTGGAACTAAATGTTCCTGACTTAAATAAATAGAAGAGGGTTCAAGCCAAAATTATTCATTGTGTTATTATAAAATTTTTAAACAAGTAAAAACTATCAATTAAAAAAAATCATAACCATGGTACATTCATAAGTGTAATAGATGTGTTTGATCATGTGTGCATACATAGGTATCCCAGGCTCAAAAGAGCAGATTATTGTAAAAGTATCTTTTCTCCCCCTGTGGGCAAAGCAACAGTAAAGAATCTTTTCAAGCTCAAACTGTGTAGTGATAAAATTTTACTTTCAGTGTTAAGTCCCTTCTGCCAAGCACCTGCAATTCCCAGAGTCTTCTTGTATATGTCTGATTTATAAGGATCCCTGTTTATTTTTGTCTATTTATGCACCTCAGTAGATTGCCTTCTCCTTGAAGGCAGGAGTCTGGTGGTCCATGATTTGAATTCCTCCTAATTGCTTGTCCCGGGGAAGGTGCACAGGGCACCGTTTAGCCCTCTGAATCCTGACTGGCTCCCGTCCTCTTTGGCACACACCTTCTCCATCTATCTTGTCATTCTCCTGGCTTTCTCTGTCCTGTCTGTGGCTTCTGCTCTCTCTTTCTCCATAACCTTGACTCCTCTTTCTCGTCCATTTCTACTGTCCAGCAGTACCTGAAGGCCCAATTCTAACATCAACTCCTTTGTCACCTGTGGCCTGAGGTTTCTGTCCTCTGAATCATTCCTTTTCCTGGATTCTGACTCTGCTGCCCATCATAACATTCAATTATCCCCAGTTGCTCCATGGTTTTATCTCTACAACTAAGTGCCTTAAGGAGAAAGGCTCCTATCTGAAATTTCTTTCATTGATCGAGTCAGCAAACATATTCTTTTGTTTTCTACCCCCAGTTGCCTAACCTGTACATGACAGAAATATAGTAGACACTCAGTAAGGACTGGTTATTTGTTCAGACCAGCTACAATGTTCAACATGGGTCTAATCTCTAGCAAAAGCCTTCTCTTGGATTTTACTAGGAAAGTGATTCTAACTTTAGGTTGCACTTGCTTTATATATCTGTCCAAAAATTTTACCATCTATTTCTTATTAAAATAGAAGAGATATTTTTTTTTTTGACCACTAAACAGGGAAGAGGGTGTATATTCCGCCATTGTTGTTTTTATAGTTGTTGCTGTTGTACGTTTTGTGTTTCTGTCCCATTGTTTAATATTCCTTCTCTGATCTACCCACTGCCCATCTCTGCAGCCCCTTCCCCCACCACTCTGGCCCTTGCTCACTATTTTCCAGTCATTCTGACTTCTTTAAATTCTTATAACTTGCCATGCCCTCTCTGATTTTTATGTCTTTTTACATAAGCTGTAGAATATATAAGAATTATCTCCTAACTCCAGCCCTCCCCATCTCCTTCCTCCTCTCTAGCTCTGACTGATCTTTCAGGATTCAGCTTTAATGTCATTTTTTCTGGAATGCCTTCCTGTTGCTGCAGCATAAGGAGACATAAACTCCCAGAACATGCCATACTTCTTGAGTGGTAAGATGTCACCCATTGTCAATGCCTGGATTCTAAGCTTGAGGAGTCAAGGACTATGTCTGTTTTGCCCACCCTTAATATCATCAGTGCTCACCCCAGCACCAGACCCAGACGAGGTGCTCATCACCTTGTAGTAAATGAATGCATTCCTCCTCTAGGGGATCTTTAGGAGGGGGTATGAGACTTCATCTTCTCCGACTGACCCAAATATCAGGTTCCTGTTCGTTTTTTTGTTCCCTAAATTATCCATATACTCCAGTTTACTTACTTTAATTTCATTTTTTGAAAGTTTTGAAACTATATAAAATTAGATTCATCATATTCTTTGTTTCATTTCAAATTGCTTAATTGAAGAAATTCTGGCTAACGTTTTTCTATACCAACATAGTTTTTGTAGGATGACAAGTTCTCTCTGAACATTTTCCAAGTGTGTGTCCATTTAAATATTTACTTGGAAGTGTCTTTTGTTTTCAAGACACTTATTTGGAAATTCTGAGTGCAAATTATGGCTATGTAATCCATTTGGACAAAAGCAAGCTGGTTGCCAGGTTACCATTTTAAATGTGCTCATAAAATACTGCTTGGTAATATCACTTTAATCCAGTGTTTACTGTACCTGGCAACTGTTCTCGTGGTACACTTCAAAAGTATTCAGAGAGGATGTAGTTTCTAATGATCAAGGGACTACCACTGCTCAGTAAATAGGATTAGAGGCAAGACTGAGATATTGTGCTACTCATCACATGCACTGAAGTATATGAGAGTTAAATTTGACAAACTGAATAAAGTTTCTTTTTTGTAAATGAGTGCTTTTCTTTCCTGGAATATTTTATTTATCAGAATCATAGAAGGGCTGTTTAACACTTTAGGAAATGCTGTCATATTTGGTTCTGCTTCTTTTAACTCTCAGCTAAGAGGACCAGAAACACGGCGGAAAGCTGGGCCAAACACGGTGAAAAGCTGGGCCGCACACTGCTGGGCGTGCAGGTGGGTGGACAGCCTGCGTGCTCCTGCAGCTGCGTCTCCCTGGCAGGCCTCTAGGGCTCCTCAGCTGTGCTTAGAACCCAAAAATAGATGCTTTTCCCTTCACTTCTTTCCCTGACTCACCTCAAACAGAACTAGACTTTCCACTTACAAAAAGCACAGCTTTCTTTATTTTTGCGCACGCAAAATCACCTGATAACATTAGAATGCAAATGACTAAATGCAGACAGTGTGATTCCTTCTCCACTGGGCCCTGCAAGCATGGCCTGTGTGCTTATTCTGTGCCACATTCGTATAGGCTCAGTATTCTCTGAGTGTTCTTTTAAAAGAAATAGCTGCCCTTCCTGAGTCCTTTTTAAAAGTTGAAGAGTATCTATTCAAAAGTTCTTGCAAATCGTTTTGTGGGGTAAAGAAGAACCATTCCCTGTTTCTGCTTATAGCAGCATCTACCGTGGTAATCACCAACTCTGCCTTTTCCTTCTGGGCACACAGCTAGTCCACATGCCCCAGCCTCTCTTGGGGTTAGGAGTGGCGCTGGTGTTGAATTTGGCTAATGCCATGCAGGCAGAAGTGACATGCACATCTCCAGGCCTGACAGAAAACTCTCCTGCTTGACCCTGCCCACTCTACCTGCTGCCTGCAGGAACGGTGTTTGGGATCTCCAAGGCTTTGTATAGAAGGAGCCAGAGCAGAGTGTCCTGCTCACCACCAGCGCACTGTGACATGAGCGAGAAATCAACTCGTATTGTGTAAAGCCATTGAGGTTTGGGGTGGTTGTTGGAGCAGTGAACCCAACCCGCCGACAACTGCAATGCTCTTTAACTCCTGTGACCTTCACATACACATAAAAACACATGACGGGACTTCCCTGGTGGCGCAGTGGTTGGGAGTCCTCCTGCCAATGCAGGGGACGCGGGTTCGAGCCCTGGTCCAGGAAGATCCCACATGACGCGGAGCAACTGGCCCCGTGAGCCGCAACCGCTTAGCCCACGTGCCACGGCTACTGAGGGCCGCGTGCCTGGAGCCTGTGCTCCGCAGGGGAGAGGTCACCACAGTGAGAGGCCCGGGCACCCCAGCCAGGAGTGGTCCCCGCTCACCACAGCTGGAGAGGGCCCGAGCATAGCAGCAAAGACCCAACGCAGCCAAAATTAAAATAAATAAATAAAACAAATAAATTTATTAAAAAAAAAAACACACATGAAAATGGCCACCATGAAAGAAAAGCAGCATCAACAGTGAAGCGAACATGCAGCCTGAATGGAGAGGGTGGTGCTTAGCTAGCCGCTCCTGCCCCTCCTTCACCAGACCCTGTCCCTTTGAAATGGTTGTGGTAAGACACGAAGTCCACGTCACTTTCTTGCTGCTTTATTTTGCCAATACAGCTCCTACAAACTGTTGTACCCTTCAAAATCCACATGCACATTTATACTTTTGACTTATGCCACAGAGGCAGTTTTACTCCTGTCCTTTTCTTCCTCTCTTCCATACAAGAATATTTTCTTTAATGCTGAGTATAGATATATTTGGCCTTGGGACCTCAGGATCATCACAGGCTTTTGGAGTCACAAATGTGCTTGCAAAAATTGTATATCCTGAGTTGTATTCATTGGACATGCTTATAATTCTTTGCTTAAGTTTAAAAATATGTCCAAGAAACAAAAAAAGTCAAGTGTAGATTTGGCAATGATTCAGTTAATCTGATCACCATAGGCAGAGAAACCCAGGTAATTCAAGCTGAAAAAGAAAACTCACTTCGATAAGGCATTTTCAGTTAGGGCCACATAGGAACATCTGCCAGCTTGTAGGCTGTCAAGTTTTTGAAGAAGTGTTTTATTTTCTTGGGAAGTACAAGTGTAGAAGAAATACTCAAGTACTTGAAAAAGCCTTTTCTCTCCCTGGATAGCCTTGGGCGATCAGATCCCTGAAAGGAAGCAGGCATTTCCCCTCTGAAAAGGGATGGCTTTAACGTCTAGCAGATAAGCTTTCTCTCAGGAAGGGGAAAATCCTTATATATATATTTTCTTCCCAGCTATACTACAGCCCTAAAAATATCTCAGCCACAGTAGAGTTGGTTATCTTTTAGCACCTGCATTGGTGAATCTCTCAAGGCCTCTAAATTCAATTTTTAAAAATTGACTCTAAAATTTTCAAAGGGCTATGGGATGGGGAAAATTGGAGATTAGAATCCAAAACGGCCTGTGGAGGAAACAGTGGAAATTTAAACTGCCTTCTGTGTGCACAGCTGCCCTGTTAATAATGCTTTCGCCAAGGAACATCTGCCTGGGGCCTCACCACACACCCAGGGTGCAGGCTGAGGGTTCAGTAATGCATATCCTGATGGGGGATTATCCTTGTGAGCGTTCTCCCTTGCAACTGTGGCTGGTTCCAAATGGAACTGTTGGTGATCCAGAAACAAAGTGGACTCCCTTCCAGGAAGCTGAAATAAGGAGATTAAGAAACTAGGGAGTCCTACGAACGTTTTCCATGTTACTTAGAACTTGACCAGACTTAGCTTTAATCAAAGTTAATCAACCCATCTGAGGCAGATCAGAGAGAAAATCCAAATGGGGATGAATGCTAATGCATCAGGGTACCAAGGGCCTTACTGGTAATAGGCAAGAAAGCCTCTTTCTCCAAATGAGAGAGATGCTCAACTGTGCAGGGCCATATGTCTGCTGCAATCTGTGGCCTTATGGATGAAGAACTCTCTCGACCCCAAGGCACTATGTTGAACAAGGAACAATCTTGACAGCGCCAAAGGGTGAAAGGAATTCGCTGTGTTTCAAACACAATTTAATATTTTAGTAACAAAGGTGTTCGTAAAAGAATATGTCACTGGTGTTGATTGTTTTCTACATTATTTGATTAAAGGAGAAAGAAGAGAGAGTTTTTGAAATTTTCTAAAATTAATGACTATAATATTAAGGGTTTCATTTTCTTTTAAAACACAAGTATACTGACATAACCAAATATTTAACATTCTTTACAAAGTTGACAGTTGGGGAGACTCTACACACACCTCAATAAAATTGCCATTTTTCAAATAACATTTGGAACTTTTCCTCAGCAGTGCCTTTAGAAACTGTGGCATGTTTTATTAAATGCTCAGGAGTGGCCACTCTGTATATACTGTGAATTTTATATTTTTCTAAATAGTTAAAAGTTATAAAGCTTATCTGTAATGATTAAGATTTGTGATCAGAGTGTTACATTTAGGTGAAAGGAGCCTATTTAACTTTAAAAGTAACAAAATTAAACTTTGTAAGTAAAAAGTAATCAAAGTTTATTTTTGGCTAATTTACAAAGTGACTCTAAAAACAGTGACCTAAGAGGAATTCTTGAAATGGCTTTGCACAATGGCAAAATTCTACAATACATGGCTAGCTCCCAAGGGTGATTTGACAGGCAAGTATTTATTTGGGTGTTTACATCCTGGCACAATTGTTTAAAAGGTCAGTGTGGCAGAGTTTAAAGGTGGTTTTTTGACATCCACTTTCAGTGATGAAGGACTAGGTAATCTGGACAACCTCCTGCTGAGGACAACTAAGAAAGCACAAAAATATTTTTTTAATGGCACAAGGGCATTGGAAAGTCAGTAAGGCATGGGAGGACTATAGGGTCAAGATTTTGAAGAAGGTAAATATTCAAAGAGAAGAATGCTGCATTGTGGGGCCACTCTCCCCCTGGCAGCATCTGCCCAGTCCAGAATAGTCGGCTAAGCAGCCAAGAAGCCGCAGTGCTCACAGAGAGTCTTGTGGAATTAGGAGGACAAAAGCTGGAATAGATGTGTTGTTGGTAGTGCTGGTAAAACACCAATATTTTGTGTTAAAATACCAAAGATCTCTAGGAGTAAGAATTCTAAAAGTAAGAGTGAACCAGAAGTAGACATCTCAAAGGAATTGAAGTCCAGATTTAAATTTCTAAAGTCCTTGAAAACAGATCAATGTGTGCCTGTGTTGCTAGTGTACATAGCTGCCTGCAAAAAATCACCATAAATCATCTATAGTTGAGGGTAACATCAGTATAGGGCTTATCTCTATAATTTTTTATATGCAATATTCAGCAAGTAATCAAAAATAATCAGGCATGTGAAGAAAAAACATAAGGGAAAAAACAGATTAAAGAAACAAACATTCTAAACTACAGATAAAGACTTTAGAATAGCTATGTTTGCTGTATTTTAGGAGATTACAGATATTATTGAAAAGTTAACCAGGTATATGGAAACTATTTTAAAAATTATATAGAAATTAAGAACTCACTAGGAGTAACAGCATATTAGAAACAATTGAAGAATCAATAAGTAAATCAAAAGATAGATCAGAAGAAAATGTCCAAAGTGAATAATGGAGAGTAAAAAGAATCTAAAGTTAAAAGAGAGGGTAAGAAACATAGAGGCTAGTGTGAGGATGTGCAGTGGACAAGGGTCCTAAGCAAAAGATGAGAAAAAATGGGGCATTAGTGATCAATGATAAAATGACAATAGCTGAGAATTTTCCCAAAATGAAGAAAACATCATGCCACATATTCAAGAAGCATCATAAACCCCAAGAAGGATTTTTTAAAAATCACATCTAGATGCATCATAGTAAAACTGAAAAAAATCCAACTGGGAAAAATTTTTAAAAGAACATCCTAAAAACAAAAAGGATAGGAAGAAAACATAAAAAGAAGAAATAATTAGCCTGACAACTATCTTTTGAAAAAAAAAAAAGTATGGAAACCAGGTAAAAATACAGTAACAACTTTCAAAGAAAGAAAGCAAATAACTGCCAACCTAGCATTCTATACCCAGAGAAAATATCCTTCAAAAATAAAGGTAAAATGGACTTTAAATTTTTTTTTAATTGCAAAAATTCGTCACTAACTGACTTGAACTAAAATACTAAAGGATGTTTTTCAGGTAGAAGGATAGTGATCCCAGATAGAAAGTTGCAGATTTAAGACAAATTAAATAACAAAAACACCACCCACAACAACATAAAGCAAATATATGGGCAAATCTAAATTGATGTTAACTGTAATAAACAATATTAATAATGTCATTTAGATACACAAAATCAATGGTCAGTGGTGTCCAAGTGTTCGAAAGTCCTCACATTGTCAGAGGTAAAATTAGTAATTTATACAACAGCTTGGATTAAATCTAGGGTGACCATGGCAATCTCTAGGATAAAGATTGAAAGAATAGGAAAAGCTAATAGAGGTAAAGACCTCATATAAGTTGAATCATGCAGTATTTGTCTTTAGTTGTCTGGCTTATCTCACTTAGTTTAATGGCCCCAAGGTTCATTTATGTTGTTGCATATTGCCAATTTTTCTCCTTTCTTAAAGTTAAATAGTATTTCATTGTGTGTGTATGTGTGCGTGTGTATACACACAAAGAATATACTATCTATATATAATATACAAGATATATTCTTTGTCCATTCACCTGTTGATAGACTTTTGGCTTGTTTCCATGTCTTCGCTATTGTGAGTAATGCTGCAATGATCATGGGAGTATAGATATCTCTTTAAGATAGTGATTTCACTTCCTTGGATGCATACTCAGAAGTATGGGTCAGATGATAGTTCTATTTTTAATTTTTTGAGGAATTTCCATACTGTTTTTCAAGGGCCTATACCATTTTGTATTGCCGCCAACTAAAATAGTGAAATACATAGAATCAAAGAGTGGAATGGCAGTTGCCAGGGCATGGGGGGGGGCGGGCAGAGAAGGAAATCTAATCAACAGGTATGAAGTTTCAATCAAATGAGATTAATATGCTCTAGAGATCTATTGAACAACATTGTACCTATAGGCAACAATAATGTATTGTACACTGAAAAATTTATTAATAGGGTAGATTTCATTTTAAGTGTTCTTACTATAATAAAATAAAAGAAAACATAAAATAGGTAGAAATGGAATAATTTTTAAATATAGAAAATAATTCCAAAAGAAAGCAGAGGAGGAAAGGTAAGATACAGAGAGCAGACAGGACAAATAAAAAGAAAATATTTAGATGATTGATTTAAACCAAAATATATTAGTAATTACATTAATGTAAATAGGATAAACAATATTGAACAGGAGATCCTAGCTAGTTAAGTATGAGTAGAAAATAAAGAGTATAAGGTTTGGAAAGGAAGAAATAAAGCTATTATTATCATCAATATGTAATATAATAATATATATGTCAAAAATCCAAAGAATCTCCAGATAAATTATGGGAATAATAGATGAATTTGGCAAGATTGCTGAATACAAAAATAATTTTAAAATCAGTTTGTTTGAATTTTTTCCTTTTGGATGTCACTTTTCAAATAAAAAGACTGGCTTTTACCTTGGGAACTCTTTCCTAGGCACTTGGTCTCTACCTCTCTCTTATTTTCTCTTTGGTTGCCCACTTCTAGGGGAATCAGAAGCCATGTCATGAGGCAGCCCTGTGGACAGGTTCATGTAACAAAAGTCTGCCAACATGAGTCAACTTAGAAGTGGAGTTTTATTTTTATACATTAACAAAAATAATTTGAAATACAAATTTTTTTAAAAAAACTACTTAAAATGACATTTAAAAACAAGAAGCTATTAGCTAGAAATAAATCAAATAAGAAATGTGCAGGACCCAAACTCCAAACAACGCAAGTACTTATAAACAGTTAGAATTGAAATTCATGAATGCATATATACACATATATATGTATATACACACACACACACATGAACACACATATGTATGTATATGTATATTCATATACAGTGGAATTCTATACAGCAATGAAAAGGAATGAATCACAACCACACATAAAAAAATGGATTAATGTTACAAATATAACATTGAAAGAAACAAGACTCAAAGTTTCCATTTATATAAATTCTATAAACAGACAATACTAAGCTATAATATTAGAATTCAGGAGAGTGGTTACTTTTGAGGTATAGGGTAGCACTTGTGAAGGTACATAAAGGAACTTCTGAGATGCTGGCAAAGTTTTATTTCTTCAGTTGGTTTGAAGTACCTGGTCAGAAAGTGGGCAGGCTTGGAGGTTGGATCCATCATGGCTGGCATGGATCTTGGGTCTTCAGGGGCAGAATAGGCACAAGAGACCAATGTCATGGGCCTGGTATCTGTGTCTGTGGCAGATGACCTGGTATTGGGGCAGGCCAGGAATCTGGGTTCATAAGAACCTCCTGGTGATGGTGTGGGTCTGGTTCTGGGGTCCATGGTAAGGTTGGGCCCTCACTTCAATCTTCTTCTCTCATGAGAAGGGAGTCTCTCTCCATGCTGGGCTTCCTAGGCTTGAGAGAGGGGTGATGGGGGTAATGTGAAACTGTCTTTACTACCCTCTTCAATGCATCTTTTCTTATTTCTGTGTTCCACCCAGGTGCTGTAACCCCTATCCTGGAATGCTTAGCTCTTGTGAAGGTATTTTTGTGTGGAGGTTGTTGTTCAAATTGATGTTTCTGGGAGGCAATGAGCACTAGGAATTTCTATCCCACCATCTTGCTGATGTCACTTCCATAACTCACTACATGATGAAAGTGATTTGAATGACTATCAATTTTTGAGTAAAAATTCTAGAAACTTTAGCCTGTAAGCATAGAGTTTTAAAAATAATTTATTAACATCTTTTCAAATAAATTGCACAAGTAATTATATTAAAAAACAAGATACATTAAAATAACTAAAAATCTTTCTGCCCCAAGGATCAACATTATGATCAGCTATTACCCTATAAACTTCGTCGTCAGTCAGTCAGTCTTCAGGTAGGCAAGTTTTAATTTATTCATTCAACAATCAATATTTAGCAAATATTGCTCTCTCTTAGAGGCTGCACGTTGAACACAAAGATAATAAGACTGAGCAATTCACATTCAAAGTAAGAAAAATAGTCAAGAAATTCATAAAGTCCTCCACTTGAAATTTATTGAGCACTACAAGATGATGGATAGTCAAAGATAAATGGTCTTTATGGCCTTTCCTCTTGAAGAGCACTCTAGAGAGCATGATAAATTCCAATAACATGTTCTAAGATTTATGATAAAGGACAGAGGAGGAAATAGCTATATCCCCCTGGGCAAGGCAGTGGTCAAGAGGAAGTGACAGTTGAGCTGTGTCCTGAAGGATGAGTAGAAACAAGATCATGGACAAAGAGGTACATCAGCTGATTTGGAGAACTGGAAATAGTTCACAGACACTAGAACCTAAGTGGATGGAGACAATGAAGGAAGAAGAGGCTGAAAATTAAAGGGGGGGCCAGACAGCAAATGACCTTTTACCATCATAATAAACATGTTAGATTTTTGGCAATGTATGATTATTAAATGGTTTTAAGTATCAATAGAATAGTGACATGTTCATACTGCATTTTAGAAATATAACTCCAATGGCAGTATGGAGAATATTCACAAAAACGAGACAGCCTAGAGACCATGAACATGACAGAAGGGATAGTGGTTTGTGTAGGAGACATCAGATGTGGAGCTAAAGACATTGCTGACTGCTTGGGTGTGGTGAGGAAAAGTAATGGATGTTTAGTGGTGCCCTTCCAGCTATGGGACAGGCAGCAGGACTGGGGGAAGACCTTAAGTTCAGTTTCCACTTGCTGAGTTTTAAGTGCCTAAGGAATAAACAATAAGGATGACCTTGAGGGCAAGGATCACACTTAAATCTCTATAGACCTTTGGTATAAATCCATAACCTTTTTTTTTCTATATGATAAATGACAATAAGAATGTCTTTAGAGTTATAAACTAAATGTGTTTATGTTAATAATTACACTTTTCTAGTGGAAGCATGATAAACCCTTTAGAGCAGGAACAAATTCCTTGGCCCCTCTGGGTAGTGTATCATTAGTCCTCTATACATAGCTCTGTATCAAAAGCTCCTTTCTCCTCCCAGAAAGTCATAATTTTTCACCTCCTCTAAGTATCCCACTCTTAACACTGACTTCAAAACAATTCTCCAAAAAAGATTTTTTTTTTAGTATTAGTTGTTTTGTTTGTTTGTTTGTTTATACTGTAGGTTCTTATTAGTCATCCATTTTATACAAATCATTGTATACATGTCAATCCCAATCCAAAAAAGATTTTAGTTTGTATCTGTAAATAAAATGAGACTATAATTTTGATATTTTAGGGACTTCACTAGTGGTCCACTGGTAAAGAATCTGCCTTCCAATGCAGGGGAAGAGGGTTCAATCCTTGGTGGGGAAACTAAGATCCCACACGCCAGGAGGCAACTAAGCCCGCATGCCACAATTACTGAGCTCGTGTGCCTCAAGGAGAGAGCCTGTGCACCACAACTAGAGAAGAGAAAACCCACGTGCTGCAACTAGAGAAAAACCCACACACTGCGACGAAAGATCCCGCATGCCTCAACGAAGATCCCACGTGCCACAACTAAGACCCAACGCAGCCAAAAAAATGGAATAAATAAATAAATAAAATAAATATATCTTTAAAAATTTTGATATTTTAAAAAGCCTTGAGAGCTGAATCAATCTCCTCCCAGTGTGCCATCCTTAGTAAAAGATAGCTTTGTTTAAATTTTAAGTTTGTGACCTTATTTTCCAAAACAAATGCACTCATTATCCTGGTGTGCTGTTATTTTTTTCTTGAGTAGTCACTTAATTTTTCCTCCTGTGTATACATTATTTCCCTAATTATATCAACTCACTGAGGGTATGCCTTAAGTGTCTTTGGATCTTCTGATGCCCTCCTTATAGCACCAGGCACATAGTCTGTGCTCAGGAAGATTTGCTGATGGTTATTTGGTATGTTATTTGAATTAATCAAATGATGTCATTAACTATTTTTAATAAGTCAAAGTTTAAACTTAAGTTACAAGTCTTGGAGTTGATGAATACAATTCTGGATTTTCAAAATGTTGCTTACTTTCTTGGAAACTGTGTCATGCCCTCACACAATCAACTTTCCTAATTCCTTGTTGACATATTCTCTGAATCATAAAAGGAAAGTAAGTTTGATTCATAAAAGAGAGTTAACTCATGTCTTGATACTCAGAGTGGTATTTTTCCCCTGCTACTGAACTTGATGATTTGCTAAAGAAAAAAACAAAAGCTACAAATCCCACAGTGACCTCACTCATGTCCTGTTAACCAAACACTTGTCATAGTCATCAAGTGGACAGTTAGAACATTTATAAAGGCCACAGGGCCTTTGCAAAGAGTTGGAAACAGCTCTGTTTTAGTGAATCTTGGAACAGATATGCTCCTGCATGCACATTGCTATTGTCAAGGGACTTTCTACAATCTCCTTATGTTTTACGAATTATAATTGAAGTGTGCCACCAAGTTAAGGAGGGACAAAGGTAATTTTTGGAATCAACCAGGTCTCTTCCCTGAATATTGACTCTTGTGAAATCTACTGCATTTCCTGTATGCATGAAACCTTGCTTCTGTAGAGGAGACTGGACTTTCTCCCCCAAGAACTAATCTCCTTGTCAATGACCAGTGGCTCATGAACAGCCTACTCATCAAACAATGGTGGTGCCTTACATTGAGACATTTATGGCCTGGGAGGTGTCTACCCATTGAACATGAAGTGCAAAGGTGGTAAAACTGATAGGATTTTAAGGTAGCTCTCTAGGCAAAATAACACAAGAGCAGCACTAAGTTCATTCAAACTGAGTATTAAAATAGAACCATTTCTCACTTACAGAGCTCCCTCAACAGTAACTGAGTATGAGTTAGTGCAGAAAATGCTATGAATCACCGAGTCTCAGAAGTCTGTCTGTCTTTATGTAGACAGATGGATGGATTCTTTCATTGTATGTTGGATAGAGTAACATTTGAAGTCCTAGAATAGTCAGGACAGTTAATTTAAATGTTTCATACTTTATTTACTTCATGTTTAAAAGATTTTTTAAAGTACCAGTCATCCATTAAATCCATAAAAGTAATGTGTCAATTGGTCCAATTCTTTGGTTGCTGTTAAGTGTTTATTGAATAAACCACAATGTATCAAACATAAGTATAGACAAGCCCATTCTAAGCTTACAAGCTAAATTAGCTTAAGCATTACTCATAAAAAAAAAAAACCCCACAAATCCTAAACAAGCATGTATTGATCAAATTTTAAAGGTAGTTTGTGAACAATGGACTTGAGTGAATACCGTGGGGGAAACAGTTGCTAAAAAGGAATTTTCAAGAACTGAGTCTTATTTGACTCAGCTTTTCTGAGAAGATTTCACATGTAAGATGTAATTTGATGAAGAGTCAAATGTTGGATGTCAGTGAGCTTCGCAGGTAGACGGTAAAGCAACCCAAGTTAGGGAAAAAATCCAAAACAAATTATCTCAAACCTAAATCTGAAGCAGATTTTTCAATTAAAATAGAAAACAAATTTCAAAATTGGGCAAGATTGGCAATTATCTGGTCACTTTGATCAGTATTAATGATGTGAGCAAATCTGGAATTGAGCCAAGACAGTGTTTTCTTCCTCTTTTGCTTGCTTACATGCTGGGTAATTGAATTAAGGATATACTGGCACTCACACTTCTGAAGGTGTGGCTATCAGTTCAACCAGGTCTCAACCTCCAAACCTCACACAAACAGCGTGATGCCCAATTCTTTCTGCTTTGAGGACCTGGAAGCAAATTTATAAGGTTTGGTTTCGGGGATATAGAAGGTGATGCACGATGTGATTTATTCCTCTTGAATAAATGTGGAACTTTCTACAAATCTCAGACTCAGGGGTTCTACTATCACTTCCTGGAACTTATCAGTGTATACCACCTCTTTTCTGAAACAGAACAAAAAAATCAAATCATTAGTTATGGCTCAGAAGAAGCTGCTTGTTCTACTATGTTTAAAAAGCTTATTTTAGAAGTAATGATATTACTGTGTAGTCATTATATTTACATTGGCTAATGTTATAGCCAAGATCCTGTTCCTAAGGCCTTTGACTGTTTACAAAACCCTTTTATATTTATTATCTCATTAGACCCTCCTATTTACCTTTTCAGGTGACTCTTACTGTCTGTGTTTAATGGATGAAGAAAACAAAGCTCAGGAGATTGACTATCCCAACCTCATAAGTTCATACAGAGGCAGAACTTAAATCCAAGAGTCCTGACATCTAGTGTTTTTTGTTTGTTTGTTTGTTTGTTTAAATTATATTAGAATATCTGTTAGAAGCCAGAGAATAATTATGCTATGGAATATTTCCAGAACCTCAGAGATCAATTCATTAAATTCTAAACAGCAATCTTAAGAATAGGCTTAAGCAGAGATGGTTCTAATGGGCTTTGTAACGAAAGGGATTTATTGTGGGATTCAGGAAGGTTCTGTTCTTTTTCTCATTCATTTAGTCCTCTTCTCTAACTGCTTTGGATGTTGGCCATGAAGTTGATGAAGTAGACAGAGCACTGCAGGACAACTGTAGTCTGACCTTTGGTAAGTACTGAGCCCAGAATTTTTCTCAGTGGAAATAGTGGGAAAATAAAAGAAATACAATCTACAGGGGAAAAATTAAATTTTTCCATTGTAATGACAGTAGTTTATCAAGATGAAAACCAGAGTGGGTCAGTCATCTTTATTCCAAAAGGCCATGCCAGTGGCTGAACTGATAATGCAAATCCTTCTCAGGTTAGTGCCATTTGGCTGAAATATTCCAGTTTTTTTTAACTGTGAATGATAAAGTACGATCACTGTGTAGAATTGGGGTGAGGGAGAGGGAACAAAAGAAATTTGTTTACACAAATTTACTCCTGGATGCCCTAAATTATGCCTCAGAAATAATCGTTTAAGCTGTTCCACACAAAGAATTTGTAAACAAACACATTTTCAGTATTGCTCCTTAAATGGGAGAGTTAGTTAGGGGGGAAGAAGACAGACATTAAATCTTAAGCACTGAATAGTGGCTTTACAGCTCTGCTCTCAAAGTATCAGATACTTTTACAAAGAGAAGCTTCACACAAAGGAGGATGGACCAATGATTTACTCAGCCTCAGATTCTGTGCACCCTTACAAGTTGATCTTCATTATTTGCAGATTCCATATTTGCAAATTTGCCTACTTGCTAAAATTTATCTGTGACTCCAAAATCAATACTTATGGTGCTTTTGAGATCATTCACAGGTAAGTGCAGAAGAGGGAAGAGTTTGAGTCAGCCTTTGTGGACATTCCCAGCTGAGGCGGAACACGGCCTTCTTGTTTCAGCTCCATACTGTACACAAGTGTCCTTTTCTTGGTCTATTTAGTGCCACATTTTTCACATTTTTGTAGTTTTTCTTGGTAATTTTGCTGTTTAAAATGGGCCCCAGGCATAATGCCGAAGTGTTGCCTATTGTACCTAAGCCCAAGAAGGTTGTGTCATGCTTTATGAAGAAAATATGCATTTAGATAAGCTTCGCTCAGGCATGAGTTAAATCAATATATAGTAAGTAAGGTGTCTTTATACAGAAACACACATAAAACAAGGTTATGTATTAATCACCTGATGACAATGTTGTGACCAGAGGCTTGTAGGAACCTCCCCCTGTATTTCCCCTAGCAACAATGATTCAGTATTTGCTAATGCAGTGTTTGCAGTGACTTTTTAGAACATATAACTACAGCAAATAATGAGATTCCACTATAGTGCTTGTTTCTAGTGCCCAGAATTATCAATCAGATAAAAGGTAACAAAAAAGAATTTATACTACTGCTTAGAATTACAGAAATTATAGCTACAAATCCAAAATTTTAAATGTTGTTGTTGGTTTTAAAAAAAAGCATATTTCAAATGTATGTAACCTTGAGTGAATGTATGCATATCTATTTTCAGGCATTTGTTCCTCTTAAGAGATATACAACAGTTTGGAAATAATTCAAGTGGATAAAATATTTCACAATGTTGTTATCAAATAACAAATGTTATCAAATAAAATGGGGCTTCAATAACCATGTCCAAGCCATGTCTTTTGAAAGGAATCTGTATCAGAACCAGAGTTGGTGTTATTGAAATATAAACCCCACATGAGTATTTTTTAGGTACATTGATTTTTTATTGCTGAATAGTAATAATACTTTGTATTTGTACAGCTTGCTGTGGTCTTAACCCTGCTCATGTGCATTTGATCGCTTTAATTCTTTAGGAAGGGGAAGACATTCAGGTATTACCACCACAAATTAGCTGATGGGAACTGTGAGTCTACCAGTTAAGTGACTTGTCCATAGTAACAAGTCACATGTCATTTTTGGGATTAAAATTCAGAAGACTTCAGATAGCGTCCTATATTTTACCCTGTGTTGCCATGCTAAGGCTCATTTTTAGCCTTGAGAAATTTTTAGCACACTTTGTCTATCAGTAAATCCAAATCCAAAGACCAGTTGAAAGTGTTCTAAATGTAAGGTTGTTACATGTTTTCCATTTATAATTCCACTTACCTATATTTGAAGCACTGCTTTTTAAATAACATATTTTATTTTACACTTTCTTCTGACTTATGTCTGTGATATAAGAAGTATTTACTGAGAGACAAGCTGAATTTGTAACCTGTGTCGTATGACTCCAAGCTAAAAGTACATTCTTTACTTACATAGTAAATCCTGGATTGGACAGTGAATGTTTAAGTTTGGGAAACATGTAAGTCTGGTTTATATCTCATACCAAAGAACACTCAGTATTATGCTGAACAGAAAACAAGCTTCAAGATAAGGCAAATGTAGCTACCAAAAGTAATGATCTTTTTGAAAAATTGCTATCATGTCACCCTTGAACTGATAAAACATTCGCAACTGTTGTTTTTTTGGTAGCCATAATGTTGCAAAAATTGGGAGAGAGGCATTTCTTTTTGCAAGGGTGTGTGGTGGCACATATTTACTTGCACTTGGCAGATTATCTTATTTTAAATGGATTCAACAGTCTGTGAGGGGGCAGATGTTCATGACAACAAAAGGAGGACAAATTAGACTGAGTTAAAAAGGGAGCATACGGGAATAAATACAATGCATGGTTATTAGCCTACAGAAGTGCTATAAGAAATAAAAACTTGACATGAATGGGAAAGCAGTGTGATGGTATATATCAGGAAAATAGGGAAGGAAGACCAAGTGGCAAGATTTTGTCAAGTTAAAAAATTACATGTCAAAATTTCAACATCTCATAAAATACGTTTTAGAATTCCATTCTCACCCACCATCCTCACCCTGCCCCCATATAAAAGAAGCCTTGAGACTGTAAAAATTCAAAAGCTCAGTGTTCAGACTTTAAAATTTTAACATTTTCAAGGGACAACACAAATTTAGCTCAGTCCATAAAGCTTATTTTTGCTGCACCGATGTTGACATCCTTGTTACAGACCTTTCTATCAGAATGTTGAAGAGATGGAGGGATGCCTAACTTGCTGTGAGTTTGCTGGGACACGAAAGAACTTCACTTCAGGAGTATTTTTAATGGTACAGTCAGGGCTAGAGATGGCCCTGCTCAAAAATTCAGTGTGGTGCCAAAAGGGTAACCAAATGAAGTATGCAATTAGGATGCTTTTAGAGGCACTCTGCGATATTGCTGTGCTGTAATAGTCATTGCGTTGTAATTACTGCTGATTTGTTGTGTTGTTTTGAGCCTTTAAATCCCTTGAAGTATCCTGCCAAAAATTAAAGTATTAAAAGGGTGACTCAAACACACTTAAGATTATAAACAGCTTAGATCAGATCTATTGTACATGAAACTGATATTGTTAAGGAACATAGAGTCATTTGAACCAAAAAGAGAACATAAAAGAAAGGACTGTCTCCAGCCTTTGAAAGAAAAGTAGAAGTGAAACATTTTCAGTAACACAATGATTTAGTTTTTCTGGATTAAGATGAAATAGACTTCATCAGTGAGGCAGGTAAGACTTTGCTCCAAACACTCTATTGACAATTAATGATCAGTCTCCTGATCTCCAGATGAGATACCTCATCTGTGAATGTATATTTACCTCATGGATTAAAAAGAGTACAGGGCTCATTTGGGAAACATAGCTTTTTCCCCCAACTCTTCCAGGGCACTAGAGGATATTCTTCATTTTAGAAGTATGTAGCTTTACCCTGTAGACAAATTCCTGAAGAGTTATTTGGAAAAAAAAGTTTTTGTTAATAAAAGCATTTTTGTAAGTATTAAAAAAGACTGTTGAATGTAAAACTACAGTAAATTCCAATTGCCTTTTTGATAGAGCCAGACTTTCAGATACTGCATTTACATGAAGTGGAGTGGGCCTCTGCAGAACTCTTAGTAAAAGAGTTAATCCTGTTTTCTCAAGTGCCTAATTTATCACAGAGTTACCTTAGGCATTGGGAGCATCTGGCTCAATACGTACATATTTTTCAAGTACAAATTAAGGACTGAGAATGAGGCCAGGAACGCGCTTTTATGTGAGGCAATAGGATGGACTCACTGAGAGGGAGAGGCATGAATATTGCTTCAGATTTTAATAAGGATGAAACTCCATATATCATTAACTATTCTTCCTTCAATGTCTTGAAAGCCCTCAGTCATTACGCTAGATCCCTGCTTAATATTCTGCATGTGTGAACCAATTTGGGTTGAAGTTGCATTAAGCAGGTGGGGCATTAAAAATGAATCCTCTTTTGTTGTTAAGATATTTTTAAAGAAAGCCTGCTTATCCTGCAATTTGTGCCGAGATATGTATCTGCATACCACTTCTGTCTACCACATATGATCTTAGATGGACGACTAAACGGTCATTTTGCATACTATTACCTAATCATAATGATTGTCCGTCTCCACTTCTCTTTATTTTTTAAAAATCAGGCTTAGTTATGGCCAATTTGGGGAAAAAACTGAACACATCTTTTTTAATTGCTTTATTTCTTCATGGATTCTCAAAAGTGTCATGGGTGGGGTGAGGGTGTAGTATTACACTTGAAACTTTTAATTTTTTTAACGTCTTTATTGGAGTATAATTGTTTTACAATGGTGTGTCAGTTTCTGCTTTATAACAAAGTGAATCAGTTATACATATACATATGTCCCCATATCTCTTCCCTCTTGCGTCTCCCTCCCTCCCACCCTCCCTATCCCACCCCTTTAAGTAGTCACAAAGCACCGAGCTGATCTCCCTGTACACTTGCAACTTTGATGGGCAAGAAAACAATGACACTGCTTATAGAATCCAGTTTTCCTGATGTCACGTTGTCTATATGGGTGATGCATGTTTCCTTAAATTGGAAATAATCTGTTCAGTGGACTGAAAGTCTCAGTCTGCTCTAAGCAGAGTTTCCAGGCACATGCTCAGTTTTCTTGGGACTGTGGGAGATGCCTGTGCATCAGTGACTGGATGTAGAGCACGTTAAAGTGCGTAAAACTTGGATGGAAAGGGTCCACATGGAGAATGGCAATGCCATAACCCTGCAGTAGCTACTGTTGACATTCGAGATGAAATCAGAGGCAAACCTCTGTCGAAACCCTGACATGAAGAGAATCTCACTTCGGGAAAAGAAACCCCAGTATCTCATTAAACATATTTGTCCTTGCTCTGAAGTCATAAAATAAGGACCTCGTGGAGAAACCCAAGGCAAACTGTTTTTCAGGGGAGAGAAAGAAAGGAAAGACAACCCTGCCTCTTCCTAGCATCACAAAAGTATCCAGCCTCCAAGGTGACCAGTTTGACCTTTCTCTTAAGCACTGTTTAATTTTTTTTAAAAGCCTTTAAGAATGCCAACATGCAAATTGTACATAAAATATTTAAAACATGAGTCCTCACTTTGAAAAGGTGAATTAATGAATTCATCAATCAAAACCGTGAAGTTCTGAAAACCTCTAATTTACTCTTGTTGTAATTTAGTGGAAGAAAAGTAGCCTTCCGCTAGATAGTTCCACAGAAATGTAATTAACCTTTGCTTTCGACAGAACAGTGAGACAATTGGTAGAGAAAGAGGATAAATAAGATACACACACACACACACACACTTTGGAGCACAACCTTACAGGTCTCTTCCTCCACGAGTTACTGTGAGGATCAATATTTGAAAGAGCCTGTGAACTATAAATTACTCCATAAATATGAGGAGTTGCAATAGTTGTTTTTAGACAGATAGATAGATAGATAGGTAGATAATAGAGGAAGACAGACATCAAAATGTTAACAAAATATTATATAATTATTTCTATTATAGAAATGAGGTATAGTCTAATGATTACTTACTGCATTTTCTAATGATTTTTTCAATTAACATGTATTACTACGAAATAAACCAAAATGAAATACCAATGTTACATTATTTTATTAGCAGTCATGACTACTGGTCCACACATATCATGGCAATGGTGGCATATATTCAAACATAAAAATTGTAGCATATGGTCCAACGAGTTAAAGTGCTTTCATAGGGACAATGGGTCAGAATACTTGGAACTGAGACTGCCCATAACATAGGTTTGATTCAGTTCAAGTAAGCAGGGAAGGTAATCTTCTTGTAAGACTGAAGTATGCAGATTAAAACAGGACACTACCAGCTCTGCCCTGCCTCCCAACTCTTGTCTTCTTCTGATTCAGGACAGAGTGAACCTATTTCTTTCAATATTTCTCACTAAACCTCCAATTCTTTCTCTCCTTTGCTTAATTAACTCAGAGTTCATTTAAATCTGATTCTAGCCTATGTTAAGGCTTGACAAGAGTTTAAGAGAAGGGCAGATGCATTTTGTATCACATGGAACCTGTGATCTATTTACAGAG
Source organism: Balaenoptera acutorostrata (assembly GCF_949987535.1). Taxonomy (NCBI): domain Eukaryota; kingdom Metazoa; phylum Chordata; class Mammalia; order Artiodactyla; family Balaenopteridae; genus Balaenoptera; species Balaenoptera acutorostrata. The sequence goes on from NC_080080.1 coordinate 44,095,141, forward strand.
AAGAAAGACTAACTCTTCCAATTTTTACAGGTTTTTGCTCATTTAATTAATTTTACTTCCACAGGTGAAAATGGATGGACCATTTCTGGGAAAAGAAAAGAGCCCAATTAAAATTGGGGTATGTCATTACCCTGAGAAGAAATGAATATGCCTCTTTAATATAAAGAACCCCTATATTCCTGTGACTCTGATTTATTCCTTGGTTTCTTGTCTCAAACATTAAGGAATTTTCTAGGTCACCACTGTTTGTGTATGTATATGTGTGTGCATGCACATGTGTGTCCCAGAATAGAAATATGAAGCATTTAATATCTTTTTTTTCAGTATTAATATAGTTTATATTTTAATATAAAACCTAATGTGACTAAGTAGCCAGGATTCATGCATTATCTAAATTCTTTTGCTTTAGTAGGAGTAATTAAGTTCAAGTTGGAGTTTTAACATGTTCCTCTTTCTATGAATATTTCTCCAAATGATTATGTGCTTAGTAAAAATATATGTGTACTGGGGGGCATGGATATATTTTAAGAAATCACAGAATCAAAAGTTAAAAAAAATTCAGAAGAAGCCCAAGAAATGTCTGTTCTTTGAGGGATCTGACTGTATTAAAAAAGAAAATAAAAAGACTATATAAATATGTACGTATATAGAAAGACTTAAAAGATTATATATATACATATATATGTGTGTATGTAATATACATATATAAATATAATCAGGGATAGTTGTGTGTGTGTGTGTGTGTGTGAATGTGTGTGTGTATAACTATATGACAGATTACACATCAGAAAGGTCCTAGAACCATTCTCGTTTCTCTCCCATCCACATATATTTTATTCTCTAATTTTTTGTTTTGGGAACAAGTATTTCATGGGAGACCTTGTCATTTCTGCCTTGTGTTGATTAAAACTTTTGTTTTTTTGTTTTTAATTGATTCCTACACATAAACTATGAGACTCAAAAAGTGATCCAACTTTTTCTTGAAGCAGTGAGACTGTGTATGTTAGCCTTCATGGTTTCCTTCTTACAAAAAAAAAAAACCAAAACGTAAACCTTTAGTTTTTATACCTTCTAATAGCTCAAACAAAAATGGTCTGAGTGCCATGAGTGGTAGGTTTGGCTAGTAAGACAGTTTCATCCAGCAATGAAATTTCCCCCTGCAGGAGGGCTATGAACTGCTAATTAGCATCTATGACCTAATATTCTCTAGCAACCAAGAGTAATAGCAGTAATTTCCAGTTTTATGCAGAGTACGAGTCTCCAATATTACCAGCACTTCTGTTTCATTTGTAATTAACTGCAAGCAATAATTACAGTCAAGAAAGTATATCCTAATGCTCCTAGGTAATAAAATAAAAAGAAATTATGTTTGTAAAACTTATATACATGTCATGCTGACTGACTGGAGTTCTTTAAAAGCCCTGAGGTCATATATGTATCAATTAAATTTTTCATTTTGTCTACACTGGTATCACTCTTAATTTTAATTTGTAACTTTTAGTTCACTACTTAATTATTTGTTCTTTGCTTGAAAAGGAATATTTATTAGATTTGGTTTTGAGTTCATGTATAAAAGGAAACATTTAAAAGCTAGTAACTAGGGGGAGATATGATACTAGATGACAATATATTTTAAGAGACTGGTAATGCATAATTCTTTTTTTTTTTTTTGACCATCACTCCAAATATACTTTTAATTTTTTAAATATTAAACTTTTAAAATAAGCTTTTAATCACAAGGTAATACACACAATGTAATACACATTGATTAATTTTCATAAAGTGAATGCACCCATGTAACCATATCCAGATCAAGAAATATACTATAAGAACACAAGGTTGGTTTAATGCCCGGAATTCAAACTAACAGAAAAAAAAGAGAAAAACCATATAATCTCAATAGATTTTATCAAATAGAAGCATTTAATAAATTTACCGAGTCATGAATTTATTAAATGTTTATACCAAACTATCAGTAGAACAGAACTTCCTTAACCAGCTACAGAGAAGATTGCCTCATGTTATTCCGTTATCAAAACCCTTCTTCCTACAGTAACAACTCTCCTGTCTTCTGACAAAATAAATCATTTTTTCCTGTTTTTAAATTTTATATAACTGGAATGATATAAAATGTATACTCTTCTTTTTTTTTTTCCTAACAAACATCTTTATTAGAGTATAATTGCTTTACAATGGTGCATCAGTTTCTGCTTTATAACAAAGTGAATCAGTTATACATATACATATGTCCCCATATCTCTTCCCTCTTGCATCTCCCTCCCTCCCACCCTCCCTATCCCACCCATCTAGGTGGTCACAAAGCACCGAGCTGATCTCCCTGAGCTATGCGGCTGCTTCCCATAGCTATCTATTTTACGTTTGGTAGTGTATATATGTCCATGCCACTCTCTCACTTTGTCCCAGCTTACCTTCCCACTCCCCATATCCTCAACTCCACTCTCCAGTAGGTCTGCATCTTTATTCCTGTCTTGCCCCTAGGTTCCTCTGAACTTTTTTTTTAATTTTCTTTTTTAGATTCCATATATATGTGTTAGCATACAGTATTTGTTTTCCTCTTTCTGACGTATTTCACTCTGTAAGACAGTGTCTAGATCCATCCATCTCACTACAAATAACTCAGTTTTGTTCCTTTTTATGGCTGAGTAATATTCCATTGTATATATGTGCCACATCTTCTTTATCCATTCATCTGTCAATGGACACTTAGGTTGCTTCCATGTCCTGGCTATTGTAAATAGAGCTGCAATGAACATTGTGGTACATGCCTCTTTTTGAATTATGGTTTTCTCAAGGTATATGCCCAGTAGTGGGATTGCTGAGTCATATGGTAGTTCTATTTTTAGTATTTTAAGGAACCTCCATACTGTTCTCCATAGTGGCTGTATCAATTTACATTCCCACCAACAGTGCAAGAGGGTTCCCTTTTCTCCACACCCTCTCCAGCATTTATTGTTTGTAAAGTTTTTGATGATGGCCATTGTGACAAGTGTGAGATGATATCTCATTGTAGTTTTCATTTGCATTTCCCTAATGATTAATGACGTTGAGTATTCTTTCATGTGTTTGTTGGCAATCTGTATATCTTCTTTGGAGAAATGTCTATTTAGGTCTTCTGCCCATTTTTGGATTGGGTTGTTTGTTTTTTTTTTTTGATATTGAGCTGCATGAGTTGCTTGTATGTTTTGGAGATTAATCCTTTGTCAGTTTCTTCATTTGCAAATATTTTCTACCATTCTGAGGGTTGTCTTTTCGTCTTGTGTATGGTTTCCTTTGCTGTGCAAAAGCTTTTAAGTTTCATTAGGTCCCATTTATTTATTTTTGTTTTTATTTCTATTTCTCTAGGAGGTGGGTCAAAAAAGATTTTGCTATGATTTTTCTCATAGTGTGTTCTGCCTATGTTTTCCTCTAAGAATTTGATGGTGTCTGGCCTTACATTTAGGTCTTTAATCCATTTTGAGTTTATTTTTGTGTATGGTGTTAGGGAGTGTTCTAATTTCATACTTTTACACATAGCTGTCCGGTTTTCCCAGCACCACTTATTGAAGAGGCTGTCTTTTCTCCACTGTATATTCTTGTCTCCTTTATCAAAAATAAGGTGACCATATGTGTGTGGGTTTACCTCTGGACCTCCTATCCTGTTCCATTGATCTATATTTCTGTTTTTGTGCCAGTACCATACTGTCTTGATTACTGTAGCTTTGTAGTATAGTCTGAAGTCAGGGAGCCTGATTCCTCCAGCTCTGTTTTTCTTTCTCAAGATTGCTTTGGCTATTCGGGGTCTTTTGTGTTTCCATACAAATTGTGAAAATTTTTGTTCTAGTTCTGTGAAAAATGACAGTGGTAATTTGATAGGGATTGCATTGAATCTGTAGATTGCTTTGGGTAGTAGAGTCATTTTCACAATGTTGATTCTTCCAATCCAAGAACATGGTATACCTCTCCATCTATTTGTATCATCTTTAACATCTTTCATCAGTGTCACATAGTTTTCTGCATACAGGTCCTTTGTCTCCTTAGGTAGGTTTATTCCTGGATATTTTATTCTTTTTGTTGCAATGGTAAATGGGAGTGTATTCTTAATTTCACTTTCAGATTTTTCATCATTAGTGTATAAGAATGCAAGAGATTTCTGTGCATTAATTTTGTATCCTGCTACTTACCAAATCCATTGATTAGCTCTAGTAGTTTTCTGGTAGCATCTTTAGGATTCTCTATGTATAGTATCATGTCATCTGCAAGCAGTGACAGCTTTACTTCTTCTTTTCCAGTTTAGATTCCTTTTATTTCTCTTTCTTCTCTGATTGCTGTGGCTAAAACTTCCAAAACTATGTTGAATACTAGTGGTGAGAGTGGGCAACATTGTCTTGTTTCTCATCTTAGTGGAAATGGTTTCAGGGTTTTACCACTGAGGACGATATTGGCTGTGGGTTTCTCATATATGGCATTTATTATGTTGAGGAAAGTTCCGTCTATGCCTACTTTCTGGAGGGTTTTTATCATAAATGGGTGTTGAATTTTGTCGAAAGCTTTCTCTACATCTATTGAGATGATCATATGGTTTTTCCCCTTCAATTTGTTAATATGGTGTATCATGTTGATTGATTTGCATATATTGAAGAATCCTTGCATTCCTGGGATAAACCCCACTTGGTCATAATGTATGATCCCTTTAATGTGCTGTTGGATTCTGTTTGCTAGTATTTTGTTGAGGATTTCTGCATCTATGTTCATCAGTGATATTAGCCTGTAGTTTTCTATCTTTGTGAAATCTTTCTCTGGTTTTGGTATCAGAGCGATGGTGGCCTTGTAAAATGAGTTTGGGAGTGTTCCTCCCTCTGCTATATTGTGGAAGAATTTGAGAAGGATAGGTGTTAGCTCTTCTCTAAATGTTTGATAGAATTCACCTGTGAAGCCATCTGGTCCTGGGCTTTTGTTTGTTGGAAGATTTTTTAATCACAGTTTCAATTTCAGTGCTTGTGATTGGTCTGTTCATATTTTCTATTTCTTCCTGGCTCAGTCTCAGAAGGTTGTGCATTTCTAAGAATTTGTCCATTTCTTCCAGGTTGTCCATTTTATTGGCATAGTGTTGTTTGTAGTAATCTCTCATGACACTTTGTATTTCTACAGTGTCAGTTGTTACTTTCCTTTTTCATTTCTAATTCTATTGATTTGACTCTTCTCCCTTTTTTTCTTGATAAGTCTGGCTAATGGTTTATCAATTTTGTTTATCTTCTCAAAGAAACCGCTTTTAGTTTTATTAATGTTTGCTATTGTTTCCTTCATTTCTTTTTCATTTATTTCTGATCTGATCTTTATGATTTCTTTCCTTCTGCTAACTTTGGGGTTTTTTTGTTCTTCTTTCTCTAATTGTTTTAGTTGTAAGGTTAGGTTGTTTATTTGAGATGTTTCTTAAGGTAGGCTTGTATAGCTATAAACTTCCCTCTTTGAACTGCTTTTGCTGCATCCCATAATTTTTGGGTCATTGTGTTTTCATTGTCATTTGTTTCTAGGTATTTTTTGATTTCCTCTTTGATTTCTTCAGTGATCTGTTGGTTATTAAGTAGTATGTTGTTTAGCCTCCATGTGTTTGTATTTCTTACAGATTTTTTCCTGTAATTGATATCTAGTCTCATGGCATTTTGGTTGGAAAAGATACTTGATACGATTTCAATTTTCTTAAATTTACCAAGGCTTGATTTGTGACTCAAGATATGATCTATCCTGGAGAATGTTCCATGAGCACTTGAGAAGAATGTGTATTCTGTTGCTTTTGGATGGAATGTCCTATAAATATCAATTAATTCCATCTTGTTTAATATATCATTTAAAGCTTGTGTTTCCTTATTTATTTTTATTTTGGATGATCTGCCCATTGGTGAAAGTGGGGTGTTAAAGTCCCCTATTATGATTGTGTTACTGTCGATTTCCCCTTTTATGGCTGTTAGTATTTACATTATGTAATGAGGTACTCCTATGTTGGGTGCGTAAATATTTACAATTGTTATATCTTCGTCTTGGATTGATCCCTTGATCATTATGTACTGTCCTTCTTTGTCTCTTGTAATAGTCTTTGTTTTAAAGTCTATTTTGTCTGATATGAGAATTGCTACTCCAGCTTTCTTTTGATTTCCACTTGCATGGAATATCTTTTTCCATTCTCTCACTTTCAATCTGTATGTTTCCCTAGGTCTGAAGTGGGTCTCATGTAGAGAGCATATACGGGTCTTGTTTTTGTATCCATTCAGCCAGTCTATTTCTTTTGGTTGGAGCATTCAATCCATTTACATTTAAGGTAATTATCGATATGTATGTTCCTATTACCATTTTCTTAATTGTTTTGGGTTTATTATTGTAGGTCTTTTCCTTCTCTTGTGTTTCCTGCCTAGAGAAGTTCCTTGAGCATTTGTTGTGAAGCTGGTTTGGTGGTGCTGAATTATCTTAGCTTTTGCTTGTCTGTAAAGCTTTTAATTTCTCCATCAAATCTGAATGAGATCCTTGCTGTGTAGAGTAATCTTGGTTGTAGGTTTTTCTCTTTCATCACTTTAAATATGTCTTGCCACTCCCTTCTGGCTTGTGGAGTTTCTGCTGAAAGATCAGCTGTTTACCTTATGGGAATTCCCTTATGTGTTACTTGTTGTTTTCCCCTTGCTGCTTTTAATATGTTTTCTTTGTATTTAATTTTTGATAGTTTGATTAATATGTGTCTTGGCGTGTTTCTCCTTCAGTTTATCCTGTATGGGACTCTGCTTCCTGGACTTGATTAACTATTTTCTTTCCCATATTAGGGAAGTTTTCCACTATAATCTCTTCAAATATTTTCTCAGTCCCTTTCTTTTTCTCTTCTCCTTCTGGGACCGGTATAATTCGAATGTTGGTGCGTTTAATGTTGTCCCAGATGTCTCTGAGGCGGTCCTCAATTCTTTTCATTCTTTTTTCTTTATTCTGCTCTGCAGTAGTTATTTCCACTATTTTATCTTCCAGGTCACTTATCTGTTCTTCTGCCTCTGTTACTCTGCTATTGATCTCTTCTAGAGAATTTTAAATTTCATTTATTGTGTTGTTCATCTCTGTTTGTTTGCTCTTTAGTTCTTCTAGGTCCTTGTTTAACATTTCTTGTATTTTCTCCATTCTGTTTCCAAGGTTTTGCATCACCTTTACTATCATTATTCTGAATTCTTTTCAAGTAGACTGCCTATTTCTTCTTCATTTGTTAGGTCTGGTGGGTTTTTGCCTTGCTCCTTCATCTGCTGTGTGTTTCTCTGTCTTCTCATTTTGCTTAACTTACTGTGTTTGGGGTCTCCTTTTCACAGGCTGCAGGTCTGTAGTTTCCATTGTTTTTGGTGTCTGTCCCCAGTGGCTAAGGTTGCTTCAGTGGGTTTTGTAGGCTACCTGGTGGAGGGGACTAGTTCCTGTGTTCTTGTGGATGAGGCTGGATCTTGTCTTTCTGCTGTGCAGTTCCACATCTGGTGGTGTGCTTTGGGGTGTCTGTGGCTTTATTATGCTTTTAGGCAGCCTCTGCGCTGATGGATGGGGTTGTGTTCCTGTCTTGCTAGTTGTTTGGCATAGGGTGTCCAGCACTGTATCTTGCTGGTCGTTGAGTGAGCCTGGTCTTGCCATTGAGATGGAGATCTCTGGGAGATTTTTGCCATTTGATATTATGTGGTGCTGGGAGGTCTCTTGTGGACCAGTGTCCTGAACTTGGCTCTCTCATCTCAGAGGCACAGCCCTGACACCTGGCTGGAGCACCAAGAGCCTGTCCTCCACATGGCTGGGTAGCGTCGGAGGGCAAGAGGACTGGGGAGCCCTCAGGAAGAGAAAAATTTGGCAGAGAAAGGGCTGCTCAGGCCTGCGTCTGCCACAGCTCCAAGCCCTCTGCGAGGAACGCATAATTCTTAAGTGGGAATACAGTATGCACAGGAAGACTGGTTTATGAGGTGGAAATAAAAGAATTTTATTTGAGATTTTTGCATGAAGGTTATACTTCTGTGAATGCAAATAAGATTGTTCTATAAAAAATTTAAAATGACATTTAAGGTGATTTCTTACTCTAAAAGAAAGTAAAACTTTATTTATCTAGAACTGTGAAGGACTGCAGTTTTCTGTATGATTGATTTTTCTTCCTGGATAATTTACCCCTTAATGCACCAAAATTGTATTTTAAATATTTTTGATGTGCATTTCCTGGAAGAAATGAATCCATGTTTTACTTTGCATTATTGTCTAATGGCCCTCCTGAAGTTCTGGATGACCCCTTCTTGTGCAACAAGGGTCTTAGGTTATCTGGGTGCAGTTGGAGTCTTAATCTTCACTCACCACAACAAGAGCAGCTTTGCTTCTCTGCCTCTGCACTGCCCTGGCTTCCATCTTCCATTCCACTCAAAGAACATATTTTGTTGCTCGACCTTAACCTTTAAAAATTTTCTACCTTAGAAAACAGAATATACACATAATTAATCTTTTACTGATTAAGCAGGGTCATCATTATGCACATCAATTATTATATTGTGCAGAAATATAATAGTATAATTAACATTTGAAGGTTTGTGCTTTTCCCCTACACTGAATGGCTTCAGACGTCTGTGCTTTTCTTATTATTTCTTGTTCCTTCCCTTACTGACAGCTGCAACTTAAACCTGCTGTCACGGCTTTAAACCATTCCTACCTCTAATTCTCAGCTATTATAAAGGCAGAGAAGAAGTGAAGGTGGTCAAAGGAAACCATATGACTACGTTCAGTAAATCTTAATGTGGTGATGTAAAAGCACATTGTGAAACTGTCAAATACTCTAAAACCATTTGCTATTAAACAGAACTAGACTAACAGGTAGGGAATAGATTAGGGCAGATTTAAGCTCAAACTATAGAAGAAATTATTCAAGCTTTAGTGGTAGTGATGATAATGATGATAATGATATTAATAGCAAAAAAAATGTTTACCATTTATTCTGTGCCAGGCACTGTGTTAGCCCATTTTATACAGCATTTAATTTAATGACATCTATAATGCTAATGGTTAATGATTATTATTAATATTAGCAATATTATGATTATTTCATGTTAGAAAATTCAGATTTTATTTTCATAACTTTAGAAAGAACATACAGATATTATGGAAAGGCATTTGGGATCACCCCCCCCATGCCTGTTTGATTTCAAAACTTGTGAGCATAATTACCAAGTTTTTTTGCCTCCTAAGTATAGTAGAGGATAAGAAAAGGAAGTATTTTCCACAAGCATCAAGTCCAGCCTTCTGATTTTATAGTTGAAGACACTGGAGATCATAGTGCTGAAAAGTGTCACTTCCTTGCATCCAATCTCCTCCCAGGGCAGGAACTTGTTTTTCATTACAAGTTAAAGTATGAAGACTTCACTCTCTATCTCCATTTGTCCTGCCATCAGTCTTCCCCTCCCACCTCATTACTTGAAACTGCTTTCAGAGATCAGCGGAGTCCTGCTGGGTGCCAAATGCAAGAGATTCCCCTCAGTTCTCTGTTCTTTGCCTAATGTATATGGAGTAGTTCACGTTGTTGACCATTCTTTTCTTGTACTTCTTGTTCTTCTTAGCCCTTGATGGCTTGCTTCCTTCTCTGTCTCATTCTCTGCATCAGTTCTTTTACTGATGACAAGCTCCCCCCATAGTTAACAGCTTAAAACAACAACCATTTATTTTGTTCACAATTCTACAAGTCAGCAGGCTGGGTAGTGCTTAGCTTGGCAGTTCTTCTGGTCTCAGCTGGGCTCACTCGTGTATCTGTGGGTAGCTGGATCATGCTTGATCGAGAATGGCCTCAACTGGAATGGTCTATCTCTGCTCCAGGAAGGCTGTCATCCTCCAACAGGCTAGCCTGAGCTTGTGTGCTCAGCAGCTGCTCAAGGTTATACCAGAGAACATGAAATCATGCAAGGCGTCTGGTGGCAAACTATCACTTCTGCTGCATTCTGTTAGCAAAAGAAAGTCCAAAGGTCAATCAAGATTCAAACGAGGGGAAACAAATTCTACCTCTTGATGGGAGGAGCTTCAAAAGCACATGGCATGGCCCACAGTGACAGGCAGGAGTGAACGGAGAATTGTGGACATTTTTGCAGTATACAACAATCTCCTTCACAAGTTCCATTTCTCTTACTTGCCCTTTTAAATATAAGTTCAACTCTCATGTTAACACTTGGCCTCTTTCCTTATTCTTTTACATTCTCTCTTTCAACCATCATATCTATTCCTATAATTCAGCTATTACATTTTCATGGATGATTTACAAACCTCTCTATCCAACTCTTACCATGTTTGTGAGCTCCAGACTGGAATTCTCAACTGGTTACTGGAAATGTACTTGGTTTCCCACATGTGCCTCAAATGCAACAAGTTCCAAACTAAACTCTATATTCTCTCACAACCTGTTTCTTTTTTAAACTTTGACTCTGTAACTTGTGTTATTTCTCATCAACCCTCCTAATCTAGAGACCTCAGAACAGGTTTTGATGATTCTCTCTCCTACAAACCCCACTGAATCAGTCAGTGAGTCCTGATCATTCAGCCTAAGTGTTGCTCAGGCTCCTCTTTGTTTATTCCTCATATTACCCTGATTAGATACACTGTTGCTTACTAGATTATTTATTGATTGTCCTTTATCACTTTATACAAAAAATTGAGTTTATCCTCTCCACTGTTATCAGAATAGTATGTCTAAAACATGTGACTATACATATACATTTCTATGTAAGTATCCTTTTATAGCTTCTCATTATCTGGAACAAAAAGAAAGTCTGCTGACCCTTGTTCTTGGAGATTTGAAGTGTTCTTGGAGGTCTGTAAGGTCAAGAATCATACTTATTTCGTATACCAATGCTATATCTCCTAGTGTCTAGCATCCTGCCTGACTCATAATAGTTGTTCATTAAATATTTGTTGAATGGGCAAAAGAAAGAATGATAAGTCTACCTGCAAGGCAGAGGAACAGCAGTCAGAGAGTTCCTGTGTGTTGTGTTAGAGTAAGGAAACAGAGATCAACAGTCCTTGTTTTGAACCTAGACCTGCTACCTCCTAGCCATGGACTTTGGACAATTTATTTAATCCTTCTGACCCTAGGTTTCTTTGTCCTAAGATGGAGATAATCATAGTTTACTTACAAAGGTATTCTATGATTAGAGATAACATATGTGAAACTCATACACAAAACTCCTATTAATACATGGGTATATTATTAATCATCTCCATCATCATCAGCCCAGGCAAAAGAACTCTCAGTTTCAGGTGTAACAATATGTGACAAAGACCCAACCATACAGTCTGTATTTTAAACTCAGGTGGGACTCAAAGGATAAGATATTAGCCAAGTCCCAAACAAGCAAAACAAAACAAAGCTAGGGCTCAAGATAGAGAACCCCAGCAGGAATTCAGACACAGGGAAAGAAAAATTGGAACTAGCTTAGAAGATAAAGCTATAAGGGAAGAAGTTTAGACATTATTATAAGAAGCCTGGATAGAATATGAGAGGACAGGGCTGCTTGGTATTAAAGTGATGAGCTCCTATCTGTAATATATGAATCATAGGCTTATGCTCTAGAAAGTAAGCAAGACAAAAAAAGAACAACATATACACACACCATATCTTATATTTCCAAGTTTAAATAAAAACATTGATTTCATTTCTTATTTTTTTCCCTTTGGCAGCCACAAGAAAAGTTTGTAGTAAGATTTACAACAAAAAGATGTACAAAACAAAAATTTACCTCTCCAGTTCTATTTAATTGTGCTACAAGTATGAAACCAAAATTACTTGCTTAAGAATAGAACATAGTCTTTGCAAACTGAAGAGAAGTTTATTCTGTAAAAACGCCATTCTGATGAAAGCTTATTCATGCAGTAAAAACATTAGACCAACTTTTGAAATAAATTGTAAATGAAAATAGTAAAAGTAGCAAATCTCAGGATACAGTTGATATTCTTGGGCCATTTCATTGTAGATATTCCTTCTTGCAATGTCTTCATAGAAGGCTCCTATTCCATTATACCAAGACTTCTAAACTTCTCTCTGAAGATCTTCAAAGAAATGAATAGAAATTTCTCTAATGGTGTTCCAGATCCATCAAATAATTCCACTTGAGATTACTGAGGAGGTTCTATGCCAGCATTTTTCATTCTTCTAAGTTTTTCAGGATATGGTTTTTCAAAACTTCTAATTGGGCAGATTTCATTATATTAGACCAAGTCATTTATATTTATATAATTCCAAACAGTCACACATTCAGTAAAAATGGTCATCAAATTTAAAAACTAAATAAAGTGACAAGCTCCTCACCTAGCTGTCCTATATATCCCCAGAGTCTGAACAGGCATGAATCTAGGATCAGAAATGATATGGCTTTATCTGCAAAAGAAAGAGATTTTGGGGGGCAGAGGACATAGCTGTTTCTTCTATCTGTAGGGTCTTTACTAGTCGTCACTGTGTACGTTTAAGAGATCATACATAGTATGATCTTGAAGTAGGGAAGTCAGGCATTTCTTCTCTTTACTTCTTCATCTATCTTTTCTATCACTTTAAATATCTCCCACATCTGGAGGGCAGTTTGGTTTCATCTTGTAGTCTTAATTTTGACTGATTGATAATGGCTGCCTAGAGCAGCATGTTCAGGGGAATTGGAAGGCATTGTCCAGACATAGGAGCAAAGAGTGCTATGATTGGTTAACAATGTCTGCTATGGGTAAGTGGAGAGAGGGCAGAGCCATTGTAGTGTATCTGACAAACCTATTCTATATAACAATATAGTCATCATTTTCTTCTATTATGTCAGTGGTTTTCAAATTGAGCCTAGCCTTATAGGGTTTCTCATATGAATCACAGACTATGAAAAAGAAATTGAGTAAGTGACTAATTTCTCAATACTCTCAAGGATGGTACATAATTCATACTATACCAGACTCATAAAAGAGAAGTTAATTCTATACAAACAATGGATAACTTAGGGCATTAGGCTTAATTGTCCCAGGTTGAGAAAGATTTAGGTGGTCCAATAAGTACCACAAAGTGTACTGCAGGTGTAAGGAGGAAACAAGAGGGAAGGATTCCAGTCTTCCATTTGTATGTCAACCAAACTGGGGCATATGTGTGCACGTTAATTTGTGTATTATATATATATACACACAGCACACATACACAATTCAGAATTCATGTGGAAAAAAGCATTCTACAGTGTAAAAAAGTTTCAAACTAAAAAAGTTTGAAAACAATTGATATAGATTTTTTCCTCCTGACTGTTGAAGTTCAGTCTCCTCTTTTTCATTTTATATAATTTATCTTTATTATCTCAGATAAATCCAAATGTTGCTATATTCTCCTATTAATTTCTCTTTTCCACCATGAGGATACAAAAATTTTGTTTGATTGTGTAGGAAAATAATGTGGAAGATAGAAAAAATATCATCAACTCAAGATTGTGCAGTCAGTAAGGAAACCAAGCCTGTTAGACCGCAATTAACAAAATTCTTGAATTAAAGGATTAGATGTAAATTTCCATTTTCACCTTAGCACCTGGATCCTGAAACAGCTGCCCTTTTAAACATTTACAAATTTCTTCAAATAGTGTTTCCTTTTCCCTTGTTGTGTGATAGCTAATGTAATTAACATCATTTCAGCAAACCTGTAAAAATCTGGGTGTAGATTTTGTGAATTGAGTCTAGAAGTGCCTTCAGATAGATGAAAGCTATTCCAAGTAGAATCTTGCTTTTTGGCACAGATTATTTCAATGTCCTATAAGTAATTAATCACAAAAACCCCTACATTAGTGCAGCCCTCGGATCATAAATCGGGACCTAGAAGCTAAATGAATGCAAAGTTCACATTCTCCAAGAAATATTAATTTTCTCACATGGCTTATTTTACACAATTTATTTGCTTTATATTTAGAAGCCCAATTAGCAGCCCAATGTCATATGTGCAGCATGGAAAAACTCCTGTTATTATGAACACCATGCATTTATTTATTCAATAATTATTTACTGAGCATCTACTTCTCCCAGGCACTGGGCAAAGAGGATGCAAGAGTATATGAGATGGACTTGGTTACAGGGACACACAGTGCAGTGAAAGAGGCAAATTATTAAAAGTAAATTTTAAAATAGTCATCAGAATTGGTGATCAATGCTATGAAAGACACAAATAATGGGCTGAGCTAAAGACGAATGGGGCAGGGTCCTTTGTGCATGGTTGGGAAGTATTCCCTGAGGAAGTCACATTTACTCTGGACCTTGCATCTCAGTGTGTTTAAGGCACTCAGGGAAAACCTGTGAGCCTGAGCTCCAGCTGGAGAAGGGAAGAGTATGAGATAATGCTGCAGAAATGTGCTGAGACCTGATCATAGAGCCAGGGGAAGTCATTGATGGGGTAACTGAAATGACCTGATTCTCAGTTTTAAAAGATGACTGCAGCACAAGCATTGTGGGTGAGCAAGAGGAGAAAAAGGAAGATGTTCTAAGTGGCAATTGCAATAATTAATTAATTAATAATTAAAATAAATAAAATAATATATTAATAAATAAATAAATTTTGGCCAGCAATGACTGAAACCTGGACAGAGGAAGGCATAGAATGGACAGCTGTGGTGTTCATTTGAAAGGCAGAATTGATAGGACTTTCTGATGGATTGTGTGATGATGGATGGGGTGACATGGAGAACATAATGAAGGAAAGAAAGGAATTAGGAGTAACTCTTAGGTTTCTGGCTTGAAAAAATGAGTGGATGATGGTGCCATTTATTAAGATAGGAAAAACTGGGCAAAAGGGGACCCACTGGGAAAACTGAGACATCTACATAGAGGAAGAGGTAGTCAGATAGATGGGGAGTGCTGCAGGTTTGAAACATAAATTTGTGAGTCATCACCAGAGAGAGGTCATTTAAATCAGTAGAACTGAATAAGGTCACCTAGGGAAGGAATTGAGAGACAGATAAGAGAAGTGGGCTCAGAACCTCGCCCAAAGAACACCAGTTTTTAGAGATTTGTTAGAAAGAAACATTTGCAAAGAAAATTGAGAGTGAGGAACTAGTGACTTGGGATATGTCCCAGAAGGGTGTATTATCATGGAATACAGGCAAAGAGAGTGTTTAAAAAACAGGGTGAGGTTGAGCTATGGAGAATGGTGCTAAGAAGCAGATGCAACTGATGACAGTGGAGTGCTTCTTGGGTCAGGCAGCATATGGGTTGTTCATGATATTAAAACATGTGCCTGAACAGTGTCCGGTGGGCTGGTATTATGTGAGGGAAATGATTGAGTAAAGACGGAGGATCAGTGCACCAATATGATATGAATAAGGGCAGCATGAGCAAATTATTTGAGAAAGTGGGATCCAAAAACAGGTTGGGGATTTGGCCTATGATGGAAAATTAGGAGAATCCCCATCCCCCTTCCCGTTGATTCTCTTTTCTCAATAAAGCAGGACATTTCAGCTGAGAAGATAGAATAATGTTGATGTCTGTGGTGAGAGTAGAGAATTTCTCTGAAAAGCTATATTTTCATATGGATACCCACAGAGATATGGACATTGTCAATGAAAGCCTGCCAGGCACGCTTATACTGCCAGAGACCCACACGACGACCGGGCAGAGGCGAGGAGGTGCTAAGTCTCATTCTCTAGATTCACTGACAGGCAGTATCTTACATTTAAAATTAAAACAACAAAGATTTAGAAAATAACCCAATTAATGAATCTGTAAAGTGAAAAACTTCTTACTTTCAAATATCAGGTTTAGAAACTGGAGTCTGGAAAGGGTTTGCTTCTTGATTGGGCTATAAAGAAAGAACTAGTCACTTCCATTTAAACAGTGAGTATTATTAGGCTTAAATTCAGTTTCTAAGCCCTCTGGAAAAGTTACACAGATCTTTTGAGAAAGAAACAGGATTTTTCAAAAGAACTGAAATTCCGCTAGAATGGTTGAAAGTGATCTTAACCTTTTCAATGCAAATTAATTTCTATACCAGCTGTAGGCTTTGAAGATAATGGGGGCTGAGGAAAAAGAAGAGTGAAGGGAAAGAAAATAACTGTCTCCTGACTAGAAATAGGTCATTATTAGACCATTGTGTGGTTTTACACACCCCTGGGGCAGGGCTCCAACTCCTGCCTACATAAAGGTATGAGGAGTTGACAATCTTTCCATCTTATACTTAAGCCAATCTATGTGGAGCAGAAAGACATATGGAGCCAAAACAGTGATTTTCTTCTTTTTTTTTTTGTGCAAACAGTCAGAGAACCCCAGCAGAGGGAGAAACTGCGTATCATCACATGATCCAGAATTAGAGTTGCGAGTGAGTACGCTTGAGGAAGAGATAAGACTTTAGGGTTTATAACACTTTGCTCAAAAGCATAATTGAGAAAGCAAGGTTAGATTATTCAATAATAAATCATTGATATTTGGTGCAGAAGTACCACATTTTACCGTTGCTTTGAAACCTAATATTATGTAAATATGTAAAGTAATGTTATGAGTGATTGTCAACCTGGTTCATTTAAATAATAATTTTACATTTTTAAGAAAACATTGTTATAAAACACAATTATGTGAACTATTTGCTCTATTTTTTTGTACCCTATGAGAAATTTGGCTATATATATTATGCCAGAAACTGCAAAAACCACCTGTGATCCTCCTTGATGTCAGCTGGTATTTGAGAATTAGTAAATCGAACAAAACTCTCTTGTAAGTATAAAAGATGTGATGCTTTTCATATGGAACTTTCTGAAGAAGTGATTCTATCTGAATCTTGAATGTAGTAGGTAAAGACTTGGCTTTAAACGTCTCACCTTCTATTCTCTAATGCTATCAGGTTACAGTTCTTATGAATTTGATTTTAAAACAGCAATAAAAGCAGCTTTTTCCAGTTTATTTTCTATGAGGGCCCATGCCCAAACTTCCTCAACATAATTACAATAACTTTGAAAAATTAGCACCTGTATAAAGGATCTGATGCTACTATGAATGTAGACAACACCTACAAGATTCTAAAGGTATGTCTGGCATCCCCATGGTGTGACTGAAACCACTTATGCATTTTTTCAAAGTATTTAATCCAGTGACTTCATGCTTATATATATATATATATATATATATATATATATATATATATATATATATATATATTTATATATTTATATACTTATATATTTATATATATATTTATATATATATAAAACTTGAAATAAAACAAAAAGACAGATTTTCAATTAAACTCCCCTTTTAAAAAATGTCTAACATGTACCAAGCCCCAAAATAAGGGCTATAGGAAGCTCTTGCCTACAAGGAAATGACAATTTTCTGATATGCAAATGGGCCTAGCGGTGTCTTTCTTCTGCTAAAATTTTAAGGACCAAGGACAGTTACAGCACATCTATCTGGCTCCAGATTACAAATAAGCTTTGTGGTTTTTGTTAATATATATGAATAATTCTTGCCCAGTGATAACAGCAGAAATGGAATTGAAAAGTAATCACTGCTTCTTGGAAAGAATAATTTCACATTTACTATATTCTCTAGAAAACAAAGCCTAAAATTAATTTTTTTTTTCAGAATTGTTCCTTTGATCCAGGAGAGAATTAGAACATGATGCTATAAGCACTGGCTTCAACCCTTAGTGCACACAGGAAACGAAGTAGCATGAGAATAAAAATTGAGAGTTGGAAATTGCAATGCTTTGGAAAGGCTGAGATTGAGGCTTAACATAGGACACCATCTGAACCTGGGTCTGTTTCTCGGTATGCACCAGTAACCTGGGCAGGAGAAAGGAGGGCAGGGCTGAACCCTGGGAAGCAAAGAAAGGTGTGGCCACAAAGGTACATATCACTTAAATGCTCAGGGTCAGTGGAGGGGTGTTTTGGGTATGGAGTGGGGAGGGAGGCAAGTTAATTTTTTCTCTCTAGATTTTATTTCATTATGAGCTAAGGAATATCAGAATCAAGGATGTATCCCCGGAAAATTACTTTCAGGCTTTCAGGCTGCTGATGAGTATTCTAGATCTCAGCCAGGCTACTGGGCCACCTTGGTTTTGAAGACCCAGGGGTGGAGAGGTGGGGGACACAAATGGTCTGGCCAGAGGGAGGACACACAGGAAAACTCCTCATTGAAGGAGAAAGGTAGCGTTGAATCTCCATTAGAACTAATCTCTGTGAGCCTCATATTACTTGTTTGATACAATGAGGAGAGTATTATCTACCTTATTGACTGCTATGAGGTTAGGCTGTGTATATAAAGTCCTTTGTGTATAAGAGATGTCCAGTCAAGAACAGTTATCAGTCTTAGAGAAGACGTCCTCTGGTGGTGTTTTTGTTTTTGCTTTTTGTATTGAAGTATAGTTGATTGACAATGTTGTGTTAGTTTCAGGTGTACAGCAAAGTGATTCAGATATACATATATATAAATATATACTTTTTCAGATTCTTTTCCATATAGGTTATTACAAGATATTGAATATAGTTCTCTGTGCTATACAGTAGGTCCTTGTTTTTTATCTAATTTATATATAGTGGTCTGTATCTGTAAATCCCAAACTCTTTATTATTCCCCCTCCCTTTCCCCCCCTCCTTTTTTCCTTTTAGTAAACATAAGTTTGTTTGCTATGTCTGTGAGTCTATTTCTGTTTTGTAAATAAGTTCATTTGTACCATAGTTTAGATTTCACATATAAGTGATATCATATGTTATTTGTCTTTCTCTGACATACTTCATTTAGTATGATTATCTCTAGGTCCATCCATGTTGCTGCAAATAGCAATATTTCATTATTTTAATGGTTGAGTAATATTCTATTATATATATATATATATATATATATATATATATATATATACACACACACACACACACACACACATATGCCACATTTTCTTTATCCATTCCTCCAATGGACATTTATGTTGCTTCCATGTTTTGTCTATTGTAAACAGTGCTACTATGAAAATTGAGGTGCATGTATCTTTTTGAATTAGAGTTTCCATCTTTTCTAGGTATATGCCCAGGAGTGGGATTGCTGGATCATATGTTAACTCTATTTTTAGTTTTTTAAGGAATGTCCATACTGTTCTCCATAGTGTCTGCACCCATTTACATTCCCACGAACAGTGTAGGAGGGTCACTTTTTCTCTACAACCTCTCCAGAATTTATTATTTGTAGGCTTTTTGATGATGGCCATTCTGACCAGTGTGCGGTAATACCTCAGTGTAGTTTTGATTTGCATTCCTCTAATAATTAGCAATATTGAGCATCTTTTCATGTGCCTGTTGGTAATCTGTATGTCTTCTTTGGAGAAATGTTTATTTAGGTCTTATGACCATTTAAAAAAAATTGTCTTATATTGAGCTGAATGAGCTGTTTGTATATTTTGGAAATTAATTCCTTGTCAATCACATCATTTACAAATATTTTCTCCCATTCCATAGGTTGTCATTCTAGTGGTTTAAAAAGTTTAAAAATTGATTACCTCCACAAGCCTAACTTTTATAGAATAGAGCTCTTAAAGATGCCTTCAGAGCCCAAAATTCAAGAGGAGTCTCACTGAATTTAGGAAGAGAAGATAATTTGCAGATGACTGGGTGCTTGTGACAAAGAATGGATGGATGGAAAGGACCTTCAAGATGACAGAGCAGTAAGATGTGGAGATCACCTTCCTCCCCACAAATACATCAAAAATACATCTACATGTGGAACAGCTCCTAAAAATCACCTACTGAATGCTGGCAGAAGACCTCAGACTTCCCAGAAGGCCTTGGTGCTCCGGCCAACTCTCAGGCCTGAGCCTCTGAGGTGGGAGAGCCGAGTAGAGGACATTGGACCACCAGAGATCTCCCAGCCCCATGTAATATCAATTGGCAAGAGATCTCCCAGAGATCTCTGTCTCAAAGCTAAGCCCCAGCTCCACTCAACGAACAGCAAACTCCAGTGCTGGATGCTCCATGCCAAACAACTACTAGGGAGATTGGGATTGACATATATACACTAATATGTATAAAATGGATAACTAATAAGAGCTTGCTGTATAAAAGAATAAATAAAATAAAATTCAAAAAAAAAAAATCTAGTGCTGGACAGCCCATGGCAAACAACTAGGAAGAGAGGAACACAACACCACGCATTAGCAGAGGGGCTGCCTAAAATCATAATAAGGTCACAGACAGCCTAAAACACATCACTGACATGGTCCTGCCCACAAGAAGGACAATATCCAGACTCACCCACCAGAAACAGGCACCAGTCCTCTCCACCAATAAGCCTACACAACCCACTGAATCAACCGTACCCACTGGGGGCAGACAACAAAAACAACGGAAACTATGAACCTGAAACCTGTGAAAAGGAGACCCCAAACACAGTAAGTTAAGCAAAATGAGAAGACAGAGAAACACACAGCAGATGAAGGAGCAAAGTAAAAAACCACCAGACCAAACAAATGAAGAGGAAACAGGCAGTTGACCTGAAAAAGAATTCAGAATAATAATAGTAAAGATGATCCAAAATCTTGAAAGGAGAAAATATAAGAAATGTTTAACAAGGACCGAGAAGAACTAAAGAGCAAACAAACAATGATGAACAACACAATAAATGAAATTAAAAATTCTCTAGAAGGAATGAATAGCAGAATAACTGAGGCAGAAGAACAGATAGGTGACCTGGAAGATAAAATAGTGGAAATAACTACTGCAGAGCAGAATAAAGAAAAAGGAATGAAAAGAATTGAGGACAGTATCAAAGACTGCTGGGACAACATTAAATGCACCAACATTCGAACTATAAGGGTGCCAGAAAAAGAAGAGAAAAGAAAGGGTCTGAAAAAATATTTAAAGAGATTATAGTTGAAAACTTCCATAACATGGGAAATGAAAGAGTCAATCAAGTGAAGGAAGCACAGAGAATCCTATAAAGGATAAATCCAAGGAGAAACATGCCAAGACACATATTAATCAAAATATCAAAAGTTAAATACAAAGAAAAAAATATTAAAAGCAGCAAGGGAAAAGCAACAAATAACATATAAGGGAATCCCCATAAGGTTAACAGCT
This sequence comes from Balaenoptera acutorostrata, assembly GCF_949987535.1. NCBI lineage: Eukaryota > Metazoa > Chordata > Mammalia > Artiodactyla > Balaenopteridae > Balaenoptera > Balaenoptera acutorostrata. The sequence goes on from NC_080080.1 coordinate 44,116,197, forward strand.
GATCTTTCAGCAGAAACTCTGCAAGCCAGAAGGGAGTGGCAGGACATATTTAAAGTGACAAAAGGGAAAATCTACAACTATGATTATGCTACCCAGCAAGGATCTCATTCAGGTTTGATGGAGAAATTAAAACCTTTACAAACAGGCAAAAGCTAACAGAATTCAGCACAACAAAGCCAGCTTTACAAGAAATGCTAAAGGAACTTCTCTAGGCAGGAAACACAAGAGAAGGAAAACACCTACAAAAACAAACCCAAAACAATTAATAAAATGTAATAGGAACATACATATCGATAATTACCTTAAATATAAATGGGTTAAATGCTCCAACCAAAAGACATAGACTGACTGAATGGATACAAAAACAAGACCCGTATATATGCTGTCTACAAGAGACCCACTTCAGACCTAGGGACACATACAGACTGAAAGTGAGGGGATGGAAAAAGATATTCCATGTAAATGGAAATCAAAAGAAAGCTGGAGTAGCAATTCTCATATCAGACAAAATAGACTTTAAAACAAAGACTATTACAAGAGACAAAGAAGGACACTACCTAATGATCAAGGGATTGATCCCAGAAGAAGATATTACAATTGTAAATATTTATGCACCCAACATAGGAGCACCTCAATACATAAGGCAAATGCTAACAGCCATAAAAGAGGAAATTGACAGTAACACAATAATAGTAGGGGACTTTAACACTCCACTTTCACCAATGGACAGATCATCCAAAATGAAAATAAATAAGGAAACACAAGCTTTAAATGACACTTTAAACAAGATGGACTTAATGATATTTATAAGACATTCCATCCAAAAACAACAGAATAAACTTTCTTCTCAAGTACTCATGGAACATTCTGCAGGATAGATCATATCTTGGTTCACAAAAGAAGCCTTGGTAAATTTAAGAAAATTGAAATCATATCAAGTATGTTTTCTGAGCAAAATGTTATGCGACTACATATCAATTACAGGAAAAAATCTGTAAAAGATACAAACACATGGAGGCTAAACAATACACTACTTAATAACCAAGAGATCACTGAAGAAATCAAAGAGGAAATCAAAAAATACCTAGAAACAAATAACAATAAAAACACAATGACCCAAAACCTATGGGATGAAGCAAAAGCAGTTCTAAGAGGGAATTTTATAGCAATAAAATCCTACCTCAATAAAAAAGAAATATCTCAAATAAACAACCTAAACGTACACCTAAAACAATTAGAGAAAGAAGAATAAAAAAACCCCAAAGTTAGCAGAAGGAAAGAAATCATAAAAATCAGATCAGAAATAAATGAAAAGGAAAGGAAACGATAGCAAAGTTCAATAAAACTAAAAGCTGTTTCTTTGACAAGGTAAACAAAATTGATAAACCATTAGGCAGACTCATCAAGAAAAAAAGGGAAAAGAGTCAAATCAGCAAAATTTGAAATGAAAATGGAGAAGTAAAAACTGACACTGCAGAAATACAAAGGATCATGAGAGATTACTTCAAGCAACTATATGCCAGTAAAATGAATAACCTGGAAGAAATGGACAAATATTTAGAAAAGCACAAACTTCTGAGACTGAACCAGGAAGAAGTAGAAAATATAAACAGACAAATCACAAACACTGAAATAAATCTTCCAATAAACAAAAGCCCAGGACTAGAGGGCTTCAGAGGCTAATTCTATCAAACACTTAGAGAAGAGCTAACATCTAACTTTCTCAAACTCTTCCAAAATATAGCAGAGGGAGGAACACTCCCAAACTCATTCTACAAGGCCACCATCACCCTGATACCAAAATCAGACAAAGATGTCACAAAAAAAGAAAACTATAGGTCAATATCACTGATGAACATGGATGTAACATTCCTCAACAAAATACTAGCAAACAGAAACCAACATCACAATAAAAGGATCATAAACCATGATCAAGTGGGGTTTACCCCAGGAATGCAAGGATTCTTCAGTATATGCAAATCAATCAACATGATGAACCATATTAAGAAACTGAAGGATAAAAATCATATGATCATCTCAATAGATGCAGAAAAAGCTTTTGACAAAATTCAACACACATTTATGATAAAAAACCCTCCAGAAAGTAGGCATAGAGGGAACTTACCTCAACATAAGAAAAGCCATATATGACAAACCCACAGCCAACATAGTCCTCAATGGTGAAAAACTGAAACCATTTCCACTAAGATCAGTAACAAGACAAGGTTGCCCACTCTCACCACTATTATTCAACATAGTTTTGGAAGTCTTAGCCACAGCAATCAGAGAAGAAAAAGAAATAAAAGGAAACCAGATCGGAAAAGAAGAAGTAAATCTGTCACTGTTTGCAGATGACATGATACTATACATAGAGAATCCTAAAGATGCTATCAGAAAACTACTAGAGCTAATCAATTAATTTGGTAAAGCAGCAGGATACAAAATTAATGCGCAGAAATCTCTTTCATTCCTATACACTAATGATGAAATATCTGAAAGCGAAATTAAGGAAACACTCTCATTTACCATTGCAACAAAAAGAATAAAATACCTAGGAATAAACCTACCAAAGGCAACAAAAGACCTGTATGCAGAAAACTATAAGACACTGATGAAAGAAAGTAAAGATGAGACAAACAGATGCAGAAATATACCATGTTCTTGGATTGGGAGAATCAACATTGTGGAAATGACTCTACTACCCAAAGCAATCTACAGATTCACTGCAATCCCTATCAAACTACCACTGGCATTTTTCACAGAACTAGAACAAAAAATTTCACTATTTGTATGGAAATACAAAAGATCCCAAATAGTCAAAGCAATCTTGAGAAAGAAAAACGTAGCTGGAGGAATCAAGCTCCCTGACTTCAGACTATGCTACAAAGCTACAGGAATCAAGACAGTATGGTACTGGCACAAAAACAGAAATAAAGATCAATGGAACAGGATAGAAAGCCCAGAGATAAATCCACACACACATGGTCACCTTATCTTTGATAAAGGAGGCAAGGATATACAATTGAGAAAAGACAGTCTCTTCAATAAGTGCTGCTGGGAAACCTGGACAGCTACATGCTAAAGAGTGAAATTAGAACACTCCCTAACACCATACACAAAAATAAACTCATAATGGATTACAAACTTAAATCTAAGTCCAGACACTATCAAACTCTTAGAGGAAAACATAGGCAGAACACTCTATGACATAAATCACAACAAGATCCCTTTTGACCCACCTCCTAGAGAAATGGAAATAAAAACAAAAATAAACAAATGGGACCTAATGAAACTTAAAAGCTTTTGCACAGCAAAGAAAACCATAAACAAGATGAAAAGACAACCCTCAGAATAAGAGAAAATATTTGCAAACGAAGCAACTGACAAAGGATTAATCTCCAAATATACAAGCAGCTCATGCAGCTCAATATCAAAAAAATAAACAACCCAATCCAAAATGGGCAGAAGACCTAAATAGACTTTTCTCCAAAGAAGACATACACATTGCCAACAAACACATGAAAGGATGCTCAACATCACTAATCATTAGAGAAATGCAAATCAAAACTACAATGAGGTATCACCTCACAGGGGTCAGAATGGCCATCATCAAAAAATTTACAAACAATAAATGCTGAAGAGGGTGTGGAGAAAAGGGAACCCTCTTGCACTGTTGGTGGGAATGTAAATTGATACAGCCACTATGGAGAACAGTATGGAGGCTCCTTAAAAAACTAAAAATAGAGCTACCATGCACCCCAGCAATCCCACTACTGGGCATATATTCTGAGAAAACTCTAATTTAAAAAGAGTCATGTACCACAATGTTCATTGCAGCTCTATTTACAATAGCCAGGACATGGAAGCAACCTAAGTGTCCATCGACAGATGAATGGATAAAGAAGATGTGGCACATATATACAGTGGAATATTACTCAGTCTTAAAAAGAAATGAAATTGAGTTATTTGTAGTGAGGTGGATGGACCTAGAGTCTGTAATACAGAGTGAAGTCAGTCAGAAAGAGAAAAACAAATACCGTATGTTAACACATATATATGGAATCTAAAAAAAAAAAAAAAAATGGTTCTGACAAACCTGGGGGCAGGGCAGGAATAAAGACGCAGATGTAGAGAATGGACTTAAGGACACGGGCAGAGGGAAATATAAGCTGGGACGACGTAAGAGAGTGTCATTGAGAAATATACACCACCAAATGTAAAATAGATAGCTAGTGGGAAGCAGCCACATAGCACAGGGAGATCAGCTCAGTGCTTTGTGGCCACCTAGAGGGGTGGGATAGGGAGGGTGGTAGGGAGACGGAAGAGGGAGGGGATATGGGGATGTATGTATACGTATAGCTGATTTGCTTTGTTATACAACAGAAACTAACACAACTTTGTAAAGCAATTATACTCCAATAGGGTTTAAAAAAAAAAAAAAAAAGAATCGTTGCATGGAGGACTAAAGCTTCTATCCTTTTTAAGAAACAGTACTTCTCCATCAGTATGCTAAATTTGAACCATCTTGACCACATTAGAGTGAAAGTGAAGTGAATACTCTGGAAACTTCAACAAGTTTTAGCACAGCCACATTAAGAACTTGGAAAGTAAACATTTTTGTTTCTATGAAACTAATCTCACAGGGCCTAATAGTCCCATTTGCAACTGATAGTGTTGATTCACATGAAAGTGAAAATAATGACTTGAATCTAAGAAACCAGAAGACAATGATTACTTTTCTAGAGTTAAAGTGATAATCAAAGGTCTTTTCAAAATGCTTCCTGGCTTTCTTGGTCAATTAATTGCAGAATTTTTTTAAAATAGCAGTTAAATTTGACATTTGAACATTGCTAAGTTTTTTGTATATGTGATGGCTTGTCTTTGTACACAGGCCTTCTTCTATGTACAAAATAAGAGGTCATATCAGGTCTTATGTCTTTTGTCACCCTGCTCATTTTGAGTGCTTTAGTTTATTGGAAGAGCAAATGCCAAAAGACCTGATATACAGGATTATATTAGTAATATTTATAAACTGAGCATTTAAAACTAGTAGAAGTTATTCTCTGTCATGAAAGAATAAATATATCAAAGAATATAACTCTTAGGTATTGAAAAATCTGGCCATGTTTGAGGTTTAGTAAATGATTAAATACTAGTTTTTAAATGTTTTGGTTTTGGAAAGTTGCCAATTGGGTTTTGCCAAACACATTTTTCTGTCATTTCACAACCCATGTGTGTGTTTTAATGAATGTGTAATCCGTATGTTCTGATTCACTTAAACTTAACTTGACAAAATCTGTTTTAAGAATAATATGATTTCCAAGAAGACTTTAGAGCTGTCCTAAGAAGCCACATCTTTAATTTTAAAAAGGAAGTCATAGTTTATGATGAATAAGTGGAACTGATTTATAAATTTGGAATACAAATCTAAATCTGAGATCCACATTTTAACAGCTTTACTAACTCATGCTTAGTGAAATAAATAAGATTCAACTCTGTCATCATTATGCTGTATAAAATGGAAGGTAAAGAGAAACATGGGCCATCTTTCCACTTCTATTGAATGTACCAAGAAGAAAGATAGCAATGGTGAAAAACCAGAAAGAAAATTTAAATTTATGTTTCTTTTACATGCCATACCCAACCCTTAAAATACCTCCCACAGTAATTTACAACAAACAATTTAAAAACAAAGTGAACTGAAAACAAGGCTTGTGGAAGGAAGCAATGAATAGTAATGTAAAAGCAATGTGTACCTAGGGAAAAATTCAGATCCCAGCTGGAATCGTAAATGATTCTGTGCTCCACAAGGAAGGGGAGCTGAACCTGAGGTGGAGAATGGTGCTAAGATGGTTTCATAGGTTGGGAGCAGCCCTTAGACCACAAGTGAAGAAAACACAAGTTCTCTGTAGATGAAAACATTTTCTAGTTAGGCCCTCAATTTTTACAGAATAAGTTATGTGCTGTAGGAGTCAACTTACCTAGGAGATGAAACAAACCCAAAGTTATATGCAATATATGTTCATAACACAAAAGTCAGCACACACACAGCAACAATAACAAAAAGGACATAAGAAAGCAAGTTACCATAAGTGAAAGTCAACAGAAGCAATAAATAACACATTACATTCCCAAGAACGTCAGATATTGGAAATATCAGATATAAAATAAATGTGTGTAAAGAGTTTAAAGAAATAAAAATATAATTTTAAAAATAAGTAATTAATAGATATTCTCAAAAATACCATAGCTTACTTGAAAAAGAACCAAATAGAACTTTTAGAAATGAAAAATAAAACCAATAAAATAAAAGTACAATGGTTGTATAAAACAAATATAATTAAGAAAGATTTTAACAGAATGCTGCATAGAGACACGAGGAGATGGGAAAAAATGAAAGAAAATTTAAAGGACGTAGAGAAAAGAAAGAGAAACCAATACAAATCTGTGTCAAAATGAGAACATTTTTTAAATGCAGAAGCAATAGTCAAAGAGATAACAGCGATAATTTTCTAGAACAATAGGAGACATGAATTCAGAGAAACCAAAATGTATGACAAGCAGGATAAATTAAAAAATTACTCACATTGTAGTGAAGTTTCAGAACATCAAACACAAAGGGAAGTTCTTTAAAGCATTCAAAAAGAAATTACTTGTAAACGAAACACCAATAGGCAACTTTTCAAAATCAAGGCCAAGAAAATAGAATATTTTTAAGATATGGTGAAAAAATAACTGTCAACTCAGAACACTGTTTGCAACATAACTATTTTTTAATGATGAGAATAAATAAAAACATTTTCAGAAAAAGAAAAAAAACAGCATTTACTCCCAAAGGAAATTTACTAAAGAAACTTCTGTGAAATATACTTCAGAGAAAAGAAAAAAAGACTCTAAAAATAAGGTCTAAGAAGCAAGAAGTAGAGATGATCAAATAAATGTAATATAGTCTGGCTAATTAATAATAAATCTAAACATACCATCTTTATAAAAATTAAAATAAAAACTAAGAGTTAAAGTACTGGAACATATTAGCCTGTGTCTATTCAATATTTTCTTGGAGGTCTGTTGTGGGTTGAATGATTTCTCCCTGAAAGAAATACCCTAGGTATTTCCAGAAATACCCCTGGAAATTGACCTTATTTGAAAATAGGGTCTTTGCAGATGCAGTTAAGGATCTGAAGATGAGAACATCCTAAATTTAAGATGGATTCTATATCCAAGGACCCTGTCCTCATAAGAGAAAGGAGAGGGAAATGAGAGACACAAACACAGAGAGGGAAAGTCACATGAAACAGAAGGAGCGGTTGGAGTTATGCAGCTATAAACCAAGGAATGCCAAGGGTTGGCAACAGTCATCAGAAGCTAGCAGAGAGGCATGAAACAGTTTCTCCCTCAGAGCCTCAAGAAGGTACCAATGCTGCCAACATCTGGATTTCAGACTTCTGATGTCCAGAGCTGTGAGAGAATAAATTTCTGCTCTTTTAAGTCACCAAATTTGCTATAATTTGTTATGAGATCCCTAGGATACTTTGTATTAAAGTCTTGACTAGTAAGAAAAGAAAAGAGACTAAGACATATAAGGATTGTAAAGGAAAAATAGAACTATCACAGATGATATGATTGCCAATATCGGCACAAATCTAAAAGAGTGTACATAAATCCTTAGAATTGAGTGAGAGTTTAGCAAGGTGACCACATATTAAATTAACATAAGAAAGTCAATTGCCTATCCATATACTGAAGAATACAAATAAAGTTTTCCCATTTATAATAATGGTGAAAAAATACTATACCTAAAAATAACAAAATATAAACAAGAGCTTCAGGGATTTTTTTTTTACTTTATTGAAGACATTAGAAAAGACCTGAATAAATGGATATTACTCATGAGTAGGAAGATAGACTCATATATTAATTCTGCCCAAATTGGACCATTGATTAAACATAATTTCAATCAAAATTCTAAAAGGATGTTCTGAGGAGCTACTCAAGTTTTTCTAAAATCTGAAGAAAGAGAAAAGGTCTAAAGTTCGTCAAAACAAACTAAAAAGAAAAATAAGGATAGAGGACCTACTCTACCAGGTATCTACATCTGTTGTAAAGTCATATACAGTGGTTTTCAACTGGTCATGTTATCAATGGAGTGTTTAAAATGGTGGGGGTGGGAAATGATTTTCTTACTCACAATGACTAGCAAAATGCTTTCTACCAAAACTAGCATCTTGCAATGTGTGAGGCAGTCTCATGTGACAAAACCTCACATAATACTGCCCCAAATGCCAAGAGCCTCCTGATTAAGATATATTGAGCTCTTATCTAGTAATGCACTGTCTCATAATTAAGACAATATAAGACCTTTACATATGTGGAAATAGATATATTAAATAAATAACATTGCAGATCATTGAGTAAAGGATGGTCTCTGCAACCAATGGTATTAGCACAATTCAGTATCCTTATGGAATAAAATGTCCTTTGATCCTTACTTCATATCACATTTTAAGTAAAATCTTTTAAACAATTAGAAGAAAATTTATGAATATACTTTATGGCTTTGGAGTACAGAAAGGTTTATTAAAGAAGACCCCAAAGCACTAGCCATAAAATAGAAAAATATATGGCTACATTAAAACTAAATACTTCTGCTTAACAAGAGGCAACAGAGAAAATGAAAACAAATCACAAAATGGGAGAAGATATTTTCAAAAAAATAACTAAAAAAATATTGTATCTATACCATATAAAGTACTTGAATCAAGGCAATAAAGAAAAAGATAACCTAATAGCAATTGGGCAAAACATATAAGAAGTGTTTTACATAAGATGTATAGTTGACAAATAAACATATGAAAAAATACTCAACCTTACCAGTAATCAAGGAAATGAAAATTAAAAACTCAATTAAATTTCATACCAAAATGCAAAATCTAAGAAATCTGGCAATTTTAAGCATTAGCAAGAATCTGGAACAAAGAAAACAATATCTATCACTATTGGAGATGTAAATTAGTACAATCACTTGGAAAGCAATTTGGCTTTATCTTCAGCTTTTCTACCCAGTACATTCAAAACATACAAATATAAAAGCAAAAATTTTATGAATACTCTTTTTTTTTTAATATAAATTTATTTATTTATTTATCTATTTATGGCTGTGTTGGGTCTTCGTTTCTGTGCAAGGGCTTTCTCTAGTCGTGGCAAGTGGGGGCCACTCTTCATCGCGGTGCGCGGGCCTCCCATTATCGCGGCCTCTCTTGTTGCAGAGCACAGGCTCCAGACGCGCAGGCTCAGTAGTTGTGGCTCATGGGCCTAGCCGCTCCGCGGCATGTGGGATCCTCCCGGACTGGGGCATGAACCCATGTCCCCTGCATTGGCAGGCGGATTTCCAACCACTGCGCCACCAGGAAGCCCCTTATGAATACTCTTAATCTGATGGTTTTTTATTCAATTATTTCATTTATAAAAATTTCTGGCTAAGGCTTATTAAACTTATTTTATGATCTGATAATGACTTCCAATCCATAGTTTAAAAAATATTGTTCTAGAGAAACTCATAGGTTATCATGGAAACAAGATAATTCAAAATTTTCATAATGGCATTGTTTATAACAGCAAAAAAACTGGAAACTATTGAAATGTCCACCAGAAGAAAAACAATTAAATTGTGATACATTCAGAGGAAGGAATATTATATAACAATGAAAATGAGTCAACTCTTACAAAACATCAATGAATCTTAGAAATATTATTTTGAAAGATAAAAGTAAGACATGGGTTAATACTTACAGTGTCATTTTTATAAAGTTAAAACAGTAAAAATAAATCATCTAAATTTTAGATTGTATTACATACAAATCTAAAAAGAAAAGAAAAAGCAAAGGAATGCTAAATCCAAAATTCAGAATAATTTTTACTCCTGGGTACAAAGCAATGGACTCAGAAAAGAGTATGCAGATGCCTGCAATGGAAATAGGTCTTGTCAGGTAGTGGATTTATGTCCATTTATTTTATTATTTTACTTCCTCACAATTTCCCCAAATATGTTATATATACATTAAATATTATATAAAGGAATCTAAAACAAACAAAAAAGCTGAAAAAGAACCCTTTAATAGTTTTGAAACCTGAGATCCTATTGGGGTAGATGCTAACACACACTTTTTAATTTCCATGAAATAAGTAATAGATGGCCAGGGAGAGGCATGCAAGAACTTTCTGGCAGCTTTATTGTATTCTGAATGAGTTACAGAGGGAGGGTGTGCCTCCTGAGACACTTTAGTGTGGCTTGACAGTCATATGTCTTCTGTGGCTTAGGAGTGGTCTTGTCTAAGGCCAGGATTGATGTTCAGGGGATGGATTAGATGACCTCTTTGATCCTCTTCAGCATACGATCCTTGGTCTTCCTGTCTTGTCCTTCTTGGGCCTTGACAACAGCACAGCCTCACTTTCTGCCCATGCTTTCCCTGTCTACATTAAACAGTCTACCAGGGAACGCAGACTTTCTATTTTTAAATGAATGCTATCTCTTGGACAAAACATTCATCAGAGGTGGTAGATAAATCTAACAACCTAAACTATCAACTCTGGACTTTGAACTTTTTACCTTCCTCAAGGAATGTTAGTGTCCATAGGGACTAAAAGGAATACAGACAAACATATCCATACTATGCATTTATTACATTTAAAAGTCTGCGTTTTTACCAACAAAAAAATTAGAAAAATTATGTATCTCAACAAATATATATAATTAAATATATATATACATATTATACATACACACAAAGGTATACATGAAAATGAGATTTCTAAATAAGATCCTGCAACTAACAACTATGGTTTTAGAAACTAAACAAAGTAATAATATGCATATTGCTTATTTCTTGGTGGCACCCTCAGCACTTCTTGATCAAGGAAGCCAACAATTCAGCAACCCCAGTTCCTGGGGAAGTTTCTGGATGCAGCCCAGGTTCATTTCATTCTAGCCACATGAGGGAACTTCAGAACCCGAAATCAGGCAAGTAATTCTCACTTAGATCACAACTACAGTAATATATGCTACACTTCCACACTTGATGAACCTCAAAGTAATTTGAGGTTCAGGTACACAAAGATCTTCATACTGAAATTGTTAGGCTTATCAAACCAATTCAATAATCTCCATCCCCCTCCCCCTGCCTGGAGCAATGCCCATTGAGATACACTTTTGCTTCTCATAGAGTATTTGCATTTTGTGATTTAGGGTGACTTAATAAAGTTATTTTCCTTTGGTTTCTTTCATTTGGAGATGTTTCGGAGGTCTTTGACTATCTGTTCATAGACAGAATATAAGACAGGTTTGTTTCTTAAGGAGAGGAAATTCCAGCTCCCTAGAAAACATCTCATTTATTATTTGTGGTAGAGGAGGAAGGTGTGCTCAAGGAGAACTTTCTTTTTTTCTATTCCAATAGAAGAATTTTATAATAAGAATATATTTGTATATTACTTGTGTCCTTTAAAATAAATAAATAAAATGAATTGAAAAAGAAATCATTGGAAGGAGATGAGACATGAGCAGAGTGTATGATCTAACACACATGACCGCAATTTGAGGTTTTCAAGGCAAAAGCCTGTGTTCAATTTGCCACTGGAGTCTTATAGCAAGCATTGTACTTCCCCTAACATCCCCACCCTCAAAGCAGCATCCAGCTGCAACACAGATTCCCACCCAGACAGAATGCAGGTGAAACATCAGTACAGCAAGATCCCAGTCAAAGGGGGGCATGTGGAGTTTGGAGAGTTTTAGAAAATTTTATTGCAGGAACACATGTGTTAGTGGAGCAGATGGAAGCAATTATGGCAGGAAAACTTTGCCCCATCCTTAAAACCAAATTCCAATAGTGTGAGCTCAGGCTAATGACTATCCTTGAGGACAAGTAAAATCAGACCACAGTGAATTTTGAAGATCGACTTCACATTGCATCAGGTCGTGATCTGCCTGCTAAAAACTCATCAGAACTTGATATTATCTCTACCTCATTTCTCATTGGAAAGCGATGCGACCTCAAACTCACTCATCTAAGATTAATATGCTTTCCTGTGTCTCTGTTATAAACCTCATCTGACACTGGCATTTTATACTCTGACTGGTAGGAAGTACAATTATGAATAGCTTGATTACTCCAGATAGGAGAAATTCGCTTTGTTTGGATATTTCTGTGCATGTAGTCCTTTCTGAAATGTTCTTCTCTATGAAGGAGACAGGCAGATACCTGCCATCTCCCTTAATAAATAGTATCACAGGAGTTAAGATGAAGAAAATAAAGCAGAATGAGGTTGAGTGCTAAATCTGTGACCTATAAAACAGAAGGTTTAGATATAAATCCAGCTCCATGAACTCTCTTGTCTAAGGGTTTATTCTGCAGACTTGGGCACTAAAGTAATTTTTCTCCCTCTTTGGCAGTGCAATATGATTGTCTCTCCTTACAGGTAACTCTTAAAAAACGTGGCTTGTAATGATTATGGATGTATAGATGATGTTTGTTTTATAGTAATATAGTATCACTTGCCAGAGGAGTTCAACTTCTTTACTCTCATGGAAACCCTGGCTGAATAAGTTACTGAAAAAGGAACAAAAGGACTAGAAAGCTATGAAAATTCAGGGTCCAGAGGAATAAAATAGATTTCTCAGTTTCTAAATTAGTCTTCTGTCAATATGCACAGTTTTCCTTCCTATCAAAAGATGAAATAATTTAGATACTTAAGATTTGACTTTTTAAATATTTTAGTACTCTAAGTAGAGGAATGAATGGTAGTGTAAGTAAGTGTGTCTGTATAACATTGCTTTTGAGCTATTTCATTTAAGACACAATGCGAAATTCCAGAGGTAGTTCAAACAGTCATGCCAGCTCATTGCATATACACAACTGGGAGGAAATGTGCACACAGCATGGCAGAAATGGCACAGACCAAAAGTTAGAAAGTGCAGTTTCCATTCCTGGTTTTTCCAGAGACCAGGCTTGTTACTTTGGACAAGTGACTTAACTTTCCATTTCTCATTGGTCTCATGCAAAATGGGAAGAATAAAACCTGCCCTATTTCCTTAGGTTAATTAAGTATGGAAATGAGAAAAATACATTTGAAAGTGTAAATGGAAGTGTGTTTGGCTAGGTGACCCAAATAAGTATGGTCTCCCTTAGGTGACTAAATCTGTAACTCTCATTTTCTAATCTACTTCATTAGGACCCCTAGATAATGATGTCTGTTTCATTTGAGTACACCAAATTGAGCTACCTCCTCTTAGCAAGATCTAAATAAATTATTTGGAAATATATAAACTCAGCAAATGCAATTGTTGGGAATAACCAAATCCTTACTGTGAAATTAACTACTATATTGAGTTTATTGGCAATTGACTTATACATGCATTCGTTCAGCAAATAATCCAGAGCACCTGTGATTTGTCATACTTTGTGTTAGATTCTAAGGATACAGTGATGAGGAAAATAGGGTAACCATAGCTGAAGTCTGAACAGCTGCTCAACAGAAGCTGGGGGCTAGTAGGAGGAGGGGATGAGCAGCATCAGGAAACGCCTCAGGCTTGATTGCTAACCAATGGGCTGAAGGGCCTCAGATTAAAATCATGTGGTCCAAATGAAAAGGCAGAGACTGATTTCTTGATTAGCCAAATCTGAAACACTGAGAAGTTATCCCATCATCCCTTTTGTAACTAGCAACCCCACTGGCCAGCATCTGAAGCCCAAGGCTACAAGGCTTATCCCTTATTATTTGTCAGCTGACTTTGTCACTTCTAATTCAAGAAATATTTCAAATCCATTCAAGTCTCCCCAACTCCCCAGTACCACCTCTCTGGTGTATGGTGCCATTATGTATCCACAGGGTTACTGAAGGTCTTCCCATTTCATTTACTGTACTCATGGCCCATCTGATTCTTTTTTTTTTTCACAAGAGCTAGACTAAGGTATTTAATCAAAAAAAAAAAAAAAGAAAAAGAAAAAGATCAAAACATATTACCCCTCTGCTTTAAATCCCTTTCATAGTTTTCTATTCCTTGAAAAATAAAATACAAATCCCACCATGGCCTCCAAAGCCAGCTTTCTTTTTAGTTTTATCTCCTTCTACATCCCATCCTTTAGTGAGCTGTTACCACATTGACCTTTATTTTCTGAGAATCCAGCATGCTCTTTCTCATCTATAAGCCTTCAGCCTACTTAGTCAGCCAGAACTATTCTTCCCCTTATTCTTCAAATAGTGGGCTTCTTCTCATCTTTCAGGTTTCAGCTCATGTTGCCTCCTCAGAGAGGCCTGCCCCAAATACTCTATATAAAGTAGCCTCTTATGCTACTCTCTACTGGGCTTCACTCTGCTGACTTGCTTGCTGGATGCAATATTATGATATATAAGATATATATAAATATGTGTATAATTCAGATGACCAAATATATATTTCTCATATACATATTGTCTTCATCCATGGTTCCTGGCTCAGAGCTCCTAAAACCCTAGGAATTCCCTCTAATAACAACAATAAATGTGTCTTTTGTTATGTTAATGAGGTGACTTTTGGAAAGCCCTTAGGTAACATAAAAATGGGGGACTAATTGTCAAGAGAACCAACCTTGTGATTAGAGGGTTGGAATTTACAGTCCTCTCACTACTACCTATGGGAAGCAGAGACTGAGTTAATTTGCCAATGACCAATGATTTAATCAATCATGCCCATATAATGAAGCCTCCATTAAAACCCAAAAGGATGGAATTCAGAGAGCTTCCAAGTTGGTGAACACATGGAGGTTTTCGGAGAGTGGCTCCTGGAGAGAGCATGGAAACTCTGAGCCCTTTCCCCACAACTTGCCCCTATGCACCTCTTTCAGCCAGCTGTTCCTGACTTATATCCTTTTATGAAAAACTAGTGATCTAGTAAGTAAAATGTTAGTCTGAGTTCTGTGAGCTGCTCTAACAAATTAATCAAACCTGATGAGGCAGTGGTGGGAACCTCTGATTATAGCTAGTTGATCAGAAGCATTGGTAACTACGTGAGCTTGCAACTGGCATCTGAAGTGGGGGAGGGTGGAGCAGTCTTGTAGGACTGAGCCCTTAACCCGTGGGCTCTAATGTTATCTCCAGGTAGATAGTGTCAGAATTGTATTGAATTTAGGACACCCAGCTGGCATCCTGAGAATGGCTGACTTTTGGTATGGGAAACCTCCCCTGCACATGTTGGAAATTTGGTCTCAGAACACCAAAAGAATGGCATATGCCATAATCTGTCATTTGCTTATCTTTCATCCCCATCTCCCCCGTATTTTAGCTCCATGATGACACAGCCTTTGTCTATCTTCCACATTGTTTCATTCTCACTGTCTTGCCCAGTGCTGTAAGCACTCAAAGACTGAAAGAATAATGTAAAACAAAATTTGTTCATAGTTCGTTACAAACAAGGGTGTAAGAATATAAAAGAAGGTGCAAGTAACAATGACTTGGAAATAGGAAGGACATAGGGAGGCAAGGAAAGAAAGCTTCTTGAAGCAGGAAAATTAACAGTTGGGTGCAAAAGAATAAAATAACTGTTGCCAGATCAAAAAAAGATATAGATATAAGGGACTATTCCACATTGTAACAAAAATGAGTAATGACAAAATGTGAGTCACAAAATGTGAGTAATGACAAGGCCTTATTCCAAGGAATCATACATTTTAGGGTTCAATATAAATAGAGCATAGAGTGGATTGATGGAGTGTAGTCTATGAGGCCGAAATTGTACCCAGATCATGAAGAGTTTAATGCAACATGTTAAGATGTTTGTGCTTTATTTAATGGACAACAGGAATCAGCAAAATTTATTAGAAGGCGAACATATAATTGCATAACTTGACTTCTAGGAAAATAGATGTGATAGAGGATGCAATGGAATGAGCAGAGACTGGAAAGAGGAAGATACTTGAGAAATTTTCAGTGGACCATGGAACAAGTGATGAGGACTTAAAGTAAAGAAGGCAGTGGTGGCAGGAATCAAGAAGAAGGGTCAGACAGAGAGAGAAAGAGAGAAATAGGGAGGGAAGAGGTGGGAGAGAGAAACAGAAGACCAACCAGATGGGGTAAAATGTTAACATAGGTGACCCTGAGCATAGAGAATATGAAGTTATTTATACTATTCTTGCTACTTTCTATAAATTCTAGA
Organism: Balaenoptera acutorostrata; assembly: GCF_949987535.1. Lineage (NCBI taxonomy): Eukaryota > Metazoa > Chordata > Mammalia > Artiodactyla > Balaenopteridae > Balaenoptera > Balaenoptera acutorostrata. The sequence goes on from NC_080080.1 coordinate 44,132,377, forward strand.
TTATCATCAAATAAAATGCTTTTAAAAGTTAAAAAAAAAAAAAGAAAAAAGAAAAGGGGTCAGAAAAGAGACAAGTGATGGACGTGATGGCTTGTAGGGAGTGAGCCGAGAAGGAAGATCAGAGGCGAATCCTGGTTTCTAATTTATAAAATCAAGTGGATGGTGAGTTTAGGTGTAGTCTCAAAAACAAAGAGAAAAAGCAAGTTTCAGCAAAAAGAACGTGACATCAATTCTTTTTTCTATTTTATAAGAACTTTTTTTTTCCAAATAGGCAGAAAACTTGGAATACACAGAAGAAATGCAAAGGGGAAAAAGCCAACTGGATTCTCATCTCCTAATTGCTATCATTAATAAAAGTTTGCTATGTGGCAGTATGTGCATGCAGACACATAGAAATTTTTGTTTGTCTTTTTGTTTTATGTAAATGGAAGCATAGCTTGCTTTTTCATATCACAATATATTACACCATTTTACAAAATAAAAAGAATGTTTACAAAGTAAATAAATGTTTTTCTACCCCATAATTTTTTAATGGCCTCTTAACATAATATATTGTCATATGGATACACCAAATTTTACTCGACCAATTCCCCATTGCTGAACACTTAGTATTTTCCAATTTTTATTGTTGAAAATAATGTTACAGCAAACATTTTTTTTACAAATTCACTTTGAAAATACTAAAATTAAAGAGCCGAAAAGGCAACTATAATAAATAAATGACTTCTGTTTTTAAAGCACTATGTTCTAAATATTGCACTAAGTGCTTTACAAACATTATTTTATTCAATCCCCACTACTATTGTCAACCCCATTTCACAGGTGAGAAAACAAAGGCATAAAGGGGATAAGTAATCTGTGCAGGTTCACACAGTTAAGTCCCAAAACAAGGATTCCATTACAGCAGTGGTTCCCAACCTTTTTTTGCACCAGGGACCAGTTTCGTGGAAGACAATTTTTCCACGGACTGGGGGTGGGGAAGGTGGCAGAGAATGGTCTGGGGATGATTCAAGTGCATTACATTTACTGTGCACTTTATTTCTGTTATTATTACACTGTAATATATAATGAAATAATTATACAACTCACCATAATGCAGAATCAGTGGGAGCCCTGAGCTTGTTCCCCTGCAACTATATGGTCCCATCTGGGGGTGATGGGAGACAGTGACGCCCAAAGTGTGTTGCTTATGTCCAGTCTACTCTGTAATCTCGTTTTGGTTGCTGTCATTGCAGAAAACCCTGCCTCACAAAGATAGGATGTTGGAAATGGAAGCAGGCTTTTCAGTGCTTATGTGGCAATCTCAGGATATGCAGCCTTGACTTTAATCTAGAATGTATGGAGATTTGAAGTTGTCTCAAACATACTTTTAAGGCCACCGTCATTTGCGATCTCAAGCAGTTGATCCTCTTCCAGCATGGACAAAGTCAATTCACCTGGCTTAGTCACATATGGGTTGTGGATCCATTCCTTCCCAGTTTGGGGGTCTTTTGTGGTTGGGAAGTAATGCTCAAACTATTTTGAAAGCTGAGATAGGTGATCATGCACCAGCTGGGAGAAAGAAGGCCCCAGCTCCATCTCTTTCAAAATCTCTGTTAATGTTTGAAACATGACAAAAATCCCAATGTTCACTCGTTGCCCCCATAAATCCAGTTTGGCTTTGAACACCACCACTTTATCTGCCGACTTGAACACAGTTGTCATTCTCCCCTGAAGTGACAGATTGAGTTTGTTGAGCAGGTTGAATATGTCACACAAGTAAGCAAGTTTTGCGACCCATTCTGTGTCACTGAAATGTGCTGCCAGTGGTGACTGTTTTTCTAAAAGAAATCTCTGGAGCAGCTCTCATAACTCAAAGACTCTGGCCAGTGATCTACCTTTAGAAAGCCATCTCACTCCTGTGTATAAGAGAAGACGTGTGTGCTCTGCGTCCATCTCCTCACAGAGCTGCGTGAACAGATGTGAGTTACGGGCATGTGCTTAATGTGGTTGATAATTTTAATCACATCCTGCAAAATGTTATTAAGTTCAGGTGACATTTTTCTGCTATCCAGCATTTCTCTATGAATGACACAGAAGCAACCTCTAAAATGAGTAGTGAAACCAGAAAGCTGTCCAGTCGTGGCAGCCACTCCGTCCGTGCATATCCCGACATAGAATGACCAATTCAGTTTTCCCGATATGTAATCATTCAAAGACTTGAATAGTTCTGCAGCTGTGATGTTGGTTGGCACCAAAAGTGTACATAACATATCCTCATGCACATCCTCCTGAAAAATATATCACACAAAAACAAGCATTGTTGCCTCGTTGTCAACATCGGTAGACTCATCAACTTGGATTGCATACCACAGTGACTCATTAATTCTCTCTAATAATTGTGCCTCAATATCCTGCTATTTCATCAGTTCGTCTAGTTATGGTGCTAGCCAACAGAGGAACACGTGCCACCTTTTGAACTGCAGCCTCTCCTAAAAGTGCACAACACATGTTCTTATCAGCAGGCAGGATCCACTCTTCACCAATAGTAAAGGGCTTCTTAGCTTTAGCAATGTGGTTAGCCACTAAGAATGATGATCTCAGTGCAGACACATTTGATGAAGTGGTGGCCTTCAATAATTGCGTCTGATCTTTGTGTTCACATTTTTCTCTTTTGAAAAACTCCAAAGGCTTGTCTTTTAATGCCGGGTGCTTGGCCTCCATGTGGCGAAGCAGTTTCGGAGGTTTCATGGCTTCACTGGATAGCTGGTCGTTACATATTATACAAAGCAGGCTTGGAGAATGTGAATCACCTGTTGCGATGAACCCGCAATTTAAGGACTCTTGATTGTCTTTTAAATGCACCTTTCTTTTTGTTGGCAGTCTTAGAGTCTTCTGCTGTCTCATCATTGAGACTTTCCCCCTTTTCAAAGAAGCTCTCCAGCGATGTTTGTTTTTTACTCATTTTGGCTAGGGTTAGCTCGTGGGCTTACTAAAACTGTGACTGAGACAAGTACGCAGTGTGGGAAAGAGGCACGGATGGAAGTGGTAAATAAAATAATGGGCGGGCCACGCATGGACTAGAATAAGTGTTGGATTCTGACTTGAAGCCTGCCACCAGATGCAGCTTAATTGCCACTTGTCACTCACTGATAGGGTTTTGATATGAGTCTGCAAGCAATTGATTTATTATGGTCTCTATGCAGTCAAACCTCTCTGCTAACAATAATCTGTATTTGCAGCCGCTTCCCAGCGCTAGCATCACTGTCTCAGCTCCACCTCAGATCATCAGGCATTAGATTCTCATAAGGAGTGTGCAACCTAGATGCCTCGCATGCGCAGTTCACAGTAGGTTTTGAGCTCCTATGAGAATTTTATGTCGCTGATGATCTGATGGGAGTCAGAGCTCAGGCGGTAATGCGAGTGATGGGGAGCAGCTATAAGTACAGATGAAGCTTCGTTCCTTGCCCTCTGCTCACCTCCTGCTGTGCAACCCGGTTCCTAACAGGCCACAGACCAGCACTGGTTTGTGGCCTGGGGGTTGGGGCATTACAGTATAAAAACACACATTCTCAATCACTGTCCTATGCCACCTGACAGATAGCATTAGGAAATATGGATCTGCAACTCAGTAGAAGGTAGAAACTAAATATTAAGTTTTGTGAGTCATCAGCATCTACATGAATCGATTTCAATTCAGCTGTTGATTATCACCTGGGGAGATTTCAGATCACGTGGCTGGCCCCAGAACAATTCAATCAGAATCTCAGGTCTAGAGAGAGTAGAGTCCAGGTATTTGTAGGTTTTAAAAGTTCCACAGGTGTTGCTAATATGCAGCCAGCACTGAGAATTGTTGATCTAAGGCAATTGAAGCCTGAAGCCAAGGACTGGATGAGATTGCCATGAGGCTACACGTAGAATGGAAAGTAAAGACACTACAGAACAATTATAATATATTTAAGAGGCAAACAAGGTTCCGAAACAAGGTTCCAGTCAGCAATAGCAGACAGAAGTAAGAAGCTCTCCAGAAGTGATTATTCTAGGGGTTATGGAAGAGAGAATTTTAGCAATAATATGTATATGAAATCTAACACATGCCCACAGCCGTCATTCAACAATTTCAAATAATTTGTTGTAGTGATCTCAGGGTGATATTGATGTAAACTGCCAATCTTCCTTGACTTGCCAACTAACCTCCACCAGTATAGTTCAGGGTATGAGTCCTTTGTCATCCTGTTTCTGCATTACTCTGTGGTCACTCTGGTTAGTTCATTTCTATATCCCATAATGGTCTGCTCTGACAAGGTTGCTTATAGGCTGGTAGAAAATACTGTATCTGAGTAAATAATTACTTTCAGTTCAATGCAGTGACTTTCTGCTACTTGCCTCAAATAACCATATATTTTGATATATTAAATCATTTATTATATTATATAAAGAATATATGTTATAGAATAGTATATATAATTTATTAATGTAGTTATATAAGTAAATCATATATATGATATTGATATCACATATTTCATGTTAAATATTTTAATTAAACAATTATAAAATAATATGTTAATCTTCCCCTCTAACATTTCATGAAACAATTTTATTTCAGATTTTCACCAGCATATTCAGCATCAGTCTTCATCATCATTAGGGACATTTTAGTCATCTAAAATATTCTTCAAAGCACAGCATGCTCATTTCTGTTTTTAAGTTAAAACAGAATGTATTCTGAAACTAGGTATAAGGCTGTGACTAGGAATTCCAAGCCATAAAATCTCTTGTCTATAACATCAATACAACTATTTTATTTATCCTAATTCTAATTTTTTAAACTTATATCTTATAATTTTTTATATATGTTTTTTATTTTGTTTGTATCCTCCTGCAGTCAGGGCTGAGACAAGGACTAGGGTGTAGAAAGTTTACCATGGAGGTGATTCCAGGAAGCAGGAGTGGGAGATCAGGGAGATTGAGACAGGAAGGAGAAAAGATTTGGTGTCGCTATGGTGGGCAACAGGAGTGGGACTAGAAGGTCAGTTCCAGCAGGACCTCCTGAGAAGTATCCAGAGTATCTTCTGGAATTATCCTCTGAAGGCTGACTCCCAGCCCCCATCCACTGACTCCCATCCCCCATCAACTGAGGGTTACCCTGGGAGTGTTTATTTCCCATCACTTGCTCTTCACGGATAGTCCTGTGCAGTGGTTCCGGTGGGCCCCAACAGCTTCTGAGAAGTCACTGGGGCAGAAAATATATGCTTGAGATTGGACCCTATTGGCATCAGGTGTGTTTGCCCTCCCAAGAAATGGCCAAAATTAGAGTTGAGCACATGTGATGATGTGATACAGACCACCAGAGACCTCCATCCTCGTTCTAAAATTCATATAGTATTGCATGGTTTATTCTGAAAAGCAATGTGTACCCTGCCTCATACTTCCTGATTCCTCATTTCCTGTAACCCAGAAAATCATTTTCAACTCATTTGACTATTTATAATTTTATTTCCAATAATATGCTTATTCTACTATCTATTGATTTGTCATCACTTTTTGATATTTTCTTGTGACTTCCTATTACAAGTAATATTTACCCTCTTCCCAACATATGCTCTCCACATGTAGAAAATCCATTGCTCATCCTCCCAATAGATTTAGATTACAATTTGAGGTGTTATTATAAATATTTTAAATATCATTAAATATAAACATATATATATATATATTATTCACAGCTGAGTACCATAGTGCTATGATTACATATCCTTTCCTGTCCAACTTCTGTTTTCCTGGAGCTACAGGGATTCTTTTTTTTCCAGTTGCCTTTTGCCATCAAAGATTTAGCCTTATAATTTCTATAGAACTAACAATCTCCACCACATGTTCTTTCAGATTTATTTTTCTTAATTGGAAGCATTACTCCTGGAGTCCTTCATTCCTTCTTCCAGGCTGGAAAAGCTGTCCTAGTTCATCCTGAACTTTTCTGCACAGTCATCCTGAGTTTCTCTTTTCTTCTCATCTGGGTTCTGGATTCTTTTTGCTTCATCTCTTGTTTCCTTGAACCCATGTCTTCCTCTTACTTGTGCTCTCTCTGAGAAAGAGCATCCAAGAGTTTTTATTTTTTGAGTCTTGTGTAAAAATATCCTTATTTTACCTCACTGATGCATGGTTTGGCTAGGTATACAATTTTAAGTTGAAAATTCTTTTTGCTCAGCATTTGAAAGCCATCACATTCTAGATTTCAGTTTTGCTGTGATACTCTAGAGTCATCCGGATTTCTAATCTTTTGAATATATTCTGCTGATTTTTACTTGCTTTCTTTTCTTACCCACAATAATTTACATGCAGATTTTCATACGATGTGCTGAGCATTTCACGGGTAATTTCAATCTGAAAATCCATGTCCTTCAATTCTCAGGAGTTTTCTTTTGTTATTGTTTAATACCATACTTTTATTATTGTGTTTCTTAATTCAACTTTGTTTTGTTTTCTTTTTTTTAATTAATTTTATTTCTTTTTGGCTGTGTTGCATCTTCCTTTTTGCGTGCGGGCTTTCTCTAGTTGCTGTGAGCAGGGGCTACTCTCTGTTGCAGTGCATGGGCTTCTCATTGTGGTGGCTTCCCTTGTTGTGGAGCACGGGCTCTAGGCACACGGGCTTCAGTAGTTGCAGCATGCAGGCTCAGTAGTTGTGGCGTGCAGGCCCTAGAGCACATGGGCTTCAGTAGTTGTGGTGCATGGGCTCAGAAGTTGCGGCGCACGGGCTCTAGGGCGTGCGGGCTTCAGTAGTTGTGGCTTGTGGGCTCTAGAGCGCAGGCTCAGTAGTTGTGTCGCATGGGCTTAGCTGCCCCACAGCATGTGGGATCTTCCCAGACCAGGGATCGAACCTGTGTCCCCTGCATTGGCAGGTGGATTCTCATCCACTGCACCATGAGGGAAGTCCCTGCTTTGTTTTCTTGATCTATTTTCAGGATGCTTTCCTTTTCCATTATTTAAATTTTTGTTTCAACTGAAACAAAAAAGTGTTTTCTCAGTCTCAGATTTGTCCATTGTGCATTTTTGTTGCTATTTACTGACTTGTTTTTTAGTATCCTACACTTGTTCATCCTGCCTTGCCCTGAGGCTAAAAGTGTCTTTTGTTGTTAACTCTTTAGTGCTCCCTGAATTGCTATACAAAAATAAATTCTCTAAGGTTATACTTATGGATATTTTGGAAGTTTCCTTCTACTCCCTGCACTGTCTCTGTTTCATACAGATGTCCTTTACCTCTTTATTTAGGCTTGGATCTTTCTTGTTCGAAGCATTCCATGAATGTCTGGTGATCTTTGGCAATTCACTAATTCACAGTACCAAGTCAATAAAAAAGTTGATTGAAAGGGTGTGTGTGGGAGCAGCATTTGTCACCCAGTGAGCTTCATTGTAGGATGGTTAGAAGGAATTCTGGACATTTTGGTGGGGACTTTAAATGTTGGAATTTCAAATTCTTATTTGTCTAACAGTTTCTCCAGGGATATATTCTCTAATCCCCCGGCCTATATCTTGAGGCTTGACTGTCCAATTGCTAGGAGCAAAAAGAGGAGAGAAGGCTTGCAGTTTCACTGTTCGATGTCTACTTTCTCTTGTTATTTCTATTTCCCTCTAGCACTTCAACTCCACTCTCCATTGTGCCGGGGATCCAGAGACTGGTAATTCTGTGGTTTAGTTTCTCCAGAGAATATGGCTCTGCCTTCATAGCAGGATGAAGAGTTTCACTTTACTGGGGATGAAGCAGTGGGTGGGGGAGTGATAGGATCTGAGGGTCTGACTGCTTCTCATATAGATAATCAGACTTTCATGTAACCTTTCTATTTTCACTTCACCTCTCACTCTCATCTTCTAGGGAAGAAATCCAGTGCTTCAATCCTGGGTCTTTCTGACTTTCTTTTACTTGAATAAAGCTGCTTTCCGTTGGTATCTGTTTCTGTGATGGTGCTTGGAGTTCAGCATTCTTTGGTCTCCTAAGTTAGATACTTCTCATCCATTCACTTCCCAACTCCATATATGTGGCCAGCATCTCTCATCCACTTTCACCTCCTCTCCTGTTCCCTTTGTATTTGTGAGATTATACTTTTTAAATTCCTTTACAGTAATTTTAAAAGGGTTTCAGAAATACAACTATATGTGATCATGCCACCACAGTTAGCCGAAAGTCCCAACTTCTGTTGCTTGTGCTGCTCACATTTTGTTGCTAATTGTTATTGAACAAATTCATAAAACAAAGGAGCTGTAGGGTGGGCAGTGGAAAAGAAATGACATTCATCAAGTTATGTCTCTATGACAAGCACAATGTTAGGTACTTCCCACATAAAGTCTTATCAGATCCTTCCAGTTTCCATGTTGTCCTATAATGGCCATTTTACGGATGGGAATCAAAGCTCATAAAAATTAAGTAATTTGGCAAAGATCACAAAGCTAGCCAGTGGAAGATCTAAGACTTCAATTCGAAGCCTATGTTCTTTTCAGTGCATCAGCAATTGTCCTCCAAGTAATTTCTCTAAAATGCAAGGGAATGCCTCAGAATGTCAACTTATACCACCATTGTTGAACAAAATTTTAAGCATCTGATATTTCACAAAGATTAAAAGCTATTTTTATGCTAAGTGCTGTCTCAAAGATTTTGTCTTAAAAATATTCCCTGTCTCTCTTTAGAAATTACTTTTGCTTGACTGATTGGTGGGGGAGGACAAACCTCTCTTGGTGCTTTGCCCTGAGGTGTATAGTTTGGTTTTGTTGTTTAACTCTTTCATATCCACTGAGTTGCTGTATAATCATAAGGCATTCTTAGGAAACCAGGAAAACAAGATGTTACCACCCTTAGGGATCTGGCTGAAGAACAAGAGCCTTCCTTAGATGAAATTCCAAGAAAGCAAAGCTTTAGTTGCTAATCCTCAAATCAGGGAGCCATAGTCTCAACCTGGAAAGGAAGGGAGCGGTGAGAACATCTAGTCCAGAGCCTGGGGGGCTGATAAGACAGAGCTGAGAATGGAAATGTGAGGGAAACTCACTTATAATCTTCTTCATTAGCTGCTTTTTGCCTGAGGCCATGAGGGGTGTAATGTGCTGGGTTTTATGTTTGTTCACTTGTTCAGCTATGTTTATCCCATTGGTTCAGTGATTTGCCACACACACTTACTGAAGGGTAGAGCTTTTTTCTCTTGGTCCCCTCCAAGTATTGTCAGCTGCCTTAGGAATACAGAGTTAGTGCCAGTATCCATTTTAGCCATTCATGTAGAATCTTCTCCTTTAATTTGATAACTCATTGCCCCTCTGAGGAGCCCTTATAAACTTTATCTTTATACAGGTGATGCATTCTTCTCTTGTCCATTTCTCTTTTTCTGTGTCTTACAATATCACCTCCTTACCTTATCCCTAACACATGTGAACACACACAAACTCACATACACAACAGAACGTGGATGTAAATCAAAAGCTTCATCCCCTAAGGCCCTAAATTATGCATAGGAAACAAGTTCCTTTCCCTAGTGGTAAACCTCCCAATTTCTTCAAGTAAAATCTCTTCTGAGTACAACTATATGTCCTCATTTTCCTTCCATTCAAGGGAGACTTCATTCAGAATAGCCTTTTTTATCTTCAGTGAATATGTTGCTGGATTTGAAAATGCATTAGGGCTTTCATTATGATTTGTAAAGACACATGCACAAATATAGTTAATATATTAAATAAAGACTATAATACACTTTTATAGACATTGTTATGGCATAGAGTTGAGAGGGCAATTTTATCTGACACTGTCTTTTAGCAGAGCAGAAATAATGTTACACTCAGCACTCCATGTGTAAAGAAACCAGGGTGGAGAAGATAAAAATACACAAGGGTAAGAATCTGTGACAGCATAGTCTCATGACATGTTGCTTTATTATTACTCTTAATAAGAATATTGATAGGGTAGGAAGTATTTCTGCACTGGAATATCCATATAATTATTTCTCAGCCGCGTTATACAAAGAAAATCAAGTATTTAATATGTTTCATATTGAAAATAAGAGGAGGAAAAAAACAAAAGCAGCAAAATAAAATAAGATAAATGCCCTGACTGAAGGCATTATTTCACCAAGTGTTATTAAGTTGATGAGAAAAACTAATGCAAAATTCCCAGTGCTAAAGGACTAGGGATGCTCTGGGGACAGAAAGTGATTATGGTCTTTTCACCTTTGTGTTGTTGACGTTAAATGCAGAGCAGGTTTGTAAGTTAGAAACTGCTGATGCTGTGTGAGGCCAGTTGAGCGATCTCTGTGAAATGCTTTATGGTGGTCTTAGGCCCGTTGTTTGTGGGCAAGAGACACATTTCACGTGTGATTGGTGTAAGTAGTTCTTCATGACATTACCTCTCTTGGTTTTCCCCATTTTTGCATCATTATTCAACATTTTCTAAGAACAATTCTTTCACTTCCTGAGCAACAAAAGAAGCTGTTATTATTGATTGCCTATAATGTGCCAAGTTCTGTTTTTGACACTTGACCCCTGTTATTTCTAATCCTTAAGACAATCTTGCAAAATGGGCATTATTCCCATTTTACCCAAGAGGAGACTGAGTTTCAAAAGGATTAAGCAATACAACTAATAAGTGATAGAAGCATATTTCAAACAGTTTCACCACACTCAGCATCCTGCACAATTTCTACTAAATTAACACATATTCTCATTTTAAATGCAACCTGGAAACTCACATTTTCTCACTTTCTATAATGATTTCTGTAAAATGCCATGATTTTGATCCTAGGGACCAGGGGACCAAGTATATCCAGATACCTCCCTCCACAGTGTAAGTAAAGATATTTGTACAAATCTAGCTGACCTCTTAAAGAAAATTAACTTTGGATTAAAAAAAAAAATGAGTAAAAGTAAAAGACACATACAAAAATATAGACAAACGGAAGCAAACTTAGAGAAGGGAAATCAAAACAGTGAGTGGTCCTAAAACCATGTAACAAGAGCAGTTAGTGAATAAATCAGGAGTGTTTAGTTTGGAAAAGAGTCAATTCAGATGGCATTTTGTCATTTCTATCAATACTTGAAAGGCAGACATAAGGAAAAGAACGTTGACCTGTGCATATATGTCCAAAGGGGTAAGAATGGAGAATTTGGAAAGGTCTAGGTCAGCAATAAGGAGGAACTTTTTAAGAATCAGTTTTTAGATGGAACCTAGAAAAGTAGCAAATTCTCAACTTTTAAAGGTGGATAGGAAAAAGCCAGCCTGTCAGCTAAAAGGAATTAAATACAAGGAATTCAAGAATCAGAATGGTGATTGAAATAGATTTCCTTTAAAGTTTTCTTTCAGTCTTGGATGAAAATTGGCAATCCTGATGCTTCTTGCCAAATATGTGCCACAACACTTTGAGACAGAATTAAACTGGCACATAATAGTGCACACAATAGTTTCTTGCTAATAAAATTGGATGACCTTATCAAAGTGCTCTGTATTTCTTTCCTTTTTCTTTTTCATTCATTTTCAAATTCATGTGTCCTGCCACAGGTTTTCAGGGCAAAATGGTTAATTAATGCTCAGTCAACACAGTCCCTGTGTTGATTAGTTAATTCTATATTTGTGTCAGTGATGAAGAAAGTGACAGACTGAATAGAAAAATCTAGACAGGGTGTTAAAAATAAGGCAGGATGTGAGCCCTACACCTGGTCCGGTCGCTGGTCACAACACACCCTTCTGCCTTCTGTTCAGTGCTTCTTTTTTACATGCTTTCTGTGCATTTCTGTTTTGCTACACACAGCCTTGAGCTAGAGAGAGCAGTGCATGCTAAAATGCTTGTCTGCTACAGGCATCGCCTGATTTCCTTCATGTGTGACTGCCAGCTCTTGTAAAAAAAGAGGCAAAGTTGGAGCACATCACAGAGTTCAAAACACGTTAAGAGTGTTAGGTTCCTTTCTGTATCCTTGAAGGAGAAGGGCTAAGAATAAGAGAGAACAGAAGACCTAAGAATAGCTAAAACAGCGCAAACTAAAACTGGTCTACTTTTTAATAGGTCAGGTTAATTACGGTCATGAGCTGGATAGCCCCTGTTTTATGAAAGAATGAGGAACTTCTGCAGGTACATTTTTTTCCCCAATGCTGGGAACTGATAGAGTTGTTGGATCTACCTAAAGTACATACTTCTGGTTTAGCACTACAGTGATACTGCTACAATATGTTTTTAGAATAAATTCATTGCTAGACATCAACACCTGTACTTAAATTCTTCTTAGGCAGGATATTTCTTTTCTGTGACTAAAAACTTTTCTGAAGCTGTTTCTGCCAGGGTGACTCTTACATTTGTTTGTGATAATTCTGGATAATCCAGTAACTGTGTGCACATAAATACATATCAAAGTCTATTTTTATGGAGAAGCAATGGAGAACACTTTGCACTTCACCCTGATCAACTCTCACACGTTCTCCATATATTTCTGAACATGTAAATACTGTCACGGGACCTGTAAACTGTTGTTCTTCTAGGTGAAGAGACATCAATTATTTTCTCCTATTGTGTTTTTCTTGAAGAGAGATATACAGCTCATCCAGAATGCAATTTATTTTTTCTTGACAATAAATGAATTTAATGAAAAATCTCAAAATATTTTGGCCCAATATTTGTATTTGTTTAATTGCTTTAGGATGCATACAGATTAAATGCTGAATAAAACCATTAGCCAAAGAACAATAAAATGCTCTGAATTCTATAGGAATTGTTAAGAACAAACACATCCTCCTTTGTGTTTAAGAACTAGATGATGGGACCTTATGTTTGGTTAGATTGTGATCTCAGGGCTGATTCTTCAGAGACAGAGAGGGAAAAAATTATGTATTGAAAAGCACTACAAAAAGGTAAAATTACAGAGATTATATTTTTCCCCAGGGGGAGTCATTTCTACAGAAATATCTCCTGTCTTCTCCCCTCCCCCTTTCCCAAGATTTGCAGCATACTTTCAAATATGCTATCTTTTTGCTTCTGAGAAATCACCTCCATGTTTCTGTGTGAGCCTGTGCGTGCATGTGTGTGTATGTGTATATAAACCTGTGTCTTAAAAAACTATCTATCTACACTATCAAATGAAATACAGAATTTTAATCATAAATTAGACCCAGAATTCCCACTTCCTGAACGAGATGACCCTCCCTTGTTTGGTTGCTTAGGTACATGGTGAGATTCAATGACACAAAGTAAACATTTATATGTGTACAGTGCTGTGTTTTGAACTGCTTTATTGAAAAACAAACGATATTTTAAACTATTCCTATCAGGACACCTGAACTTCGAATACATAGCAAACACTCAGAAGATCTTGAACACTACCCCCAAGATATCCTGCCCATTGGGAGTTAAGAAACAACAAGGTATTTCTAAAAAAAATCATGCTGCTTTGGCAACGATTTGACAGCGAGAATCCTCCAGGTTCTTAATCCCCACATTGCTTCTACTCAGCATAAACATAACCAAACTGCTGTTCAATTATATACTGGCCATTTGAAGTATTATTTTGTTTAAGTCAAAATGCATATGAGCTCCCATAAAGCTAATTTGTATCAGGAAGGTAAAACAGGGTAGCTCCAAAAGGTGAGCTTTCCCTGCAATGCCACAAGGGTCTGGGTTTTAAGGTGGTCCTCTGTTTCTCCCTGATCAATTGGCAGGTCTCTTACCATTTTATTTCAATTATTACCAAAAGCTATCCATGCAGGAATAGTTCCATAAAACTGCAAATTGCAGTTAAGTTCACATCTTAACAGCGTTATAATAGTCTTTCTCTCTCTCTGAATTGCAGCAGGAAAGGCAGATGTGGAAATTATGAGTAATGTAATTGATGATCTTAAAGCTTTTAAATACCCAAGCTCTCAAGAATCAAGATCTATTTGAGTTCAGAATCTAATAAGAAGTAAATACAATAGGTTTCAATAAGACATTTTATCAAGAGCTCTGCAGCACTCTCACTCCTTCTGCTTTTATGGGCAACATTATCATCTATCTCATCAGCAGACAAGCTGGAGAATTTTATTGTGACACATAATCATTTTTAGTTCATCATATTTCTCCTTTTCCTTGTGCAGATTTTTTAAAAAATAAAGCTCATTCATTAAATACACCATTTCAGAGGATTTTGTACCTATTAGATTTAATAGGAAAGGAAGCAGAGTGTTGTTAAAACAAGCTGTTTATTGACAACTAATTTATTGTGTTCCACAGTAGGAGGCTCTATATAACACATCATTGTATTAAAAATAATGCCACTAAGATATCTTCTAGATACCTAGGTTCACAAAGCCTAGCTAGTAACAATTATTTCCAAATTCATCCTGCAATTTATTCACTACCCTGGCTCCAAAGAACTTGTATGCCATTAAGAGTTAATTCAAATGCCACATTAAATACACCTCAATATTATTTTTGTTAATATGCAAATCATTCATAATATCAGGGTGATCTTACATTCAGTGGGAACAGCAATAATGCCTGCTTAATGATGTATTCATCAGTGCTGTAGGTGTCTTCATACTATTACTATTATATATTGTTTTCAGAAACAGACTTGACTACAAAGAAAATTGTATTGTCTCTGTAATAATGGTTTCAAACATTTTTTTTTTCTCTTTTGGTGGAAAAATATCTTTGTTAAGCACGCAGAAGTACTGGTAATTTTTCCAGTGCTATCATTTTCACATCCAGATATATTGCTACCAACTAACCTAGCTTCTGAGATCTGAAATTATTATCATTACATTTTCACCATGTAGGAAGCATACACACAAAAAAACGCTTTTTTGTTTACTTAGGATAAAAAATCATTTCACATTTCCATCATTTTTTTCTCCTGCATTTTCTAATAAGACAATAGGGAAATTGTTTATAGATGGTGGTTTTTCTAGGCTGAAACAAAACAAACAAATGTGTGTGTAAATGAATAAATAATTTTTTGTGAAATAATGCAAACTTTTTGTGGCAACAATAACTTAAAATATAAATTAACGTTTATTTTTCTGAACATGTTTTGTCACTTTCCAATGGAGCAAAAAAGATAAAAATAGCTTATGGAGAGGGAAATGTGAAATTTGGTCGTGACTGCTCTATCTTCGTGGTAATCAGGTAAATCAGCAAAAACCTCAAGAAGGCTTTTACATAGCTCTGTCTCTTGCATTTATGACTTTATTTTATACAAAATTTAATAATTAAGTATTCCAAAGTTCCAAATTTTTCTAAATATATATTTTTTTTAAAAAACACTTCTTGTTATTGTAAGCCCCAGGTTAAACCATGAACCATGTCAAACCTTAATGCCTTTCATCACAATGTTGACTTTCAATCAAAAGCCTTCCTGCCTTGATTGTGTACTCAGCTATAGATGACAGGAAGAACACATCGATTGATTATAAATAACATTCCAATTAAATGTACAGTTATGAAAGAGAAAGATAAAAGAAGTGGAAGAATCTCTTCCCTTCCCAAGCTCACCGTCCCAGGATTTCCCAGGGATAAGAATTAAAGCTAACCAAAGAATCTTTTGGAAACAGGATTGTTTCGCCATGGATGAGGGATTACTGATTGGCTTTTTAACTTCAGCTTTTCCAAATAGTTTTTCAGTTATTTAATTTACTCTACATGGAGTCTATTGATTATTCAAGTTGGCAGTCAATTTTATAGGGCACCCCGCTGTTTCTTTGCTTAATGTAG
Organism: Balaenoptera acutorostrata; assembly: GCF_949987535.1. Classification (NCBI taxonomy): domain Eukaryota; kingdom Metazoa; phylum Chordata; class Mammalia; order Artiodactyla; family Balaenopteridae; genus Balaenoptera; species Balaenoptera acutorostrata. The sequence continues at coordinate 44,148,054 of NC_080080.1, forward strand.
TCAATGATTGTAATTGCTTGATCAGTGCAGCCCATGAAATAGGTTTTGTGTCTTTTTTACAATGCATTGATGGCTTTATCTGATGCAGCCTTGGCAGGGCCGGGTTTTACAGCACTACCCGGAACTCCCAGAGGTCTCTAGATTAATGGCTATGGTGAGCTGCTAGAGCTGCCGATGCTGCTCTCCAGAATGTATTCACACATCTGGCATGCCACACTTGGCTTCGGCGCCAGCTTTGTGTTGTGCAGCTACAGAATCTCTCACCAGTGCCTAGTTAACTGTTTTCACTAAGGGAATGAGATAAAAAGCCATCCAGAGAGCTGTTGGCACCCATTCTCTGTCACTGTAGTCACACATTAAAAAAATTTTTTTCAGTCTTTTTTTTAAGAGGCAAATGATGTATGGAAGCAACAAATTACGTGGAATGTTTATGTTTTGAACTCTGTTTGGATTCTGAAAAGCATCCCATGGGTGTTCAGATTTCCTGTAAACCAACAAGCGGCCCCCCCTCCTTCCCTTCACCACCACCTTCCCTTGGATGAGAACATGATAGTATGAAACACATCCAAGTTTTCCATACAAGCTGATGGGGGCTTTAGATTTCAAGAGAAAGGTGGATAGCAGAACCACAAATGTGAAAAAGCAGCCTGAACCACCCTCCACAGCTCATTACAATAAAGGTAATTGTCCTGTCCTTCCGTGAATCAGGTGAAATTGCCCAGGCATCATTTCCCTGGGCCTGGGTGTCAGTGTTTCATATTTGGTACAATTTGAATTGCATTATTAGACATGTAAAATGTAGTTTTAATAAGTAGAGCAAGAAAAAGTAATGAAATATGCAACAGAGTTGCATAAATCCATGGACAATATAATTATATAGTACACATGCATGATTTGCAATGCCCAGGATGACTTCCACCAAAAAAAAGAAAAGTGTGATAGACTTTTTTAGACCAGCTGGGCTCTGAGTTGATTTTCTCGGAGAGTTTGACATCAAAACAGGACAGGTACAGTTTCTTTATTAATACATTTCTCTCCGAGTAATAAACTATAAATGAATAATGCATCTCTGAAAAGTCTACTTAGAAGACAGAAAATAATACTTTAAATTCCTAGGTCTACATGGAACTGAAATTTCCATTAAAGTAAGCAACTCTGTAAGAATACCATATATGTGTATGCAGTATTAATCTGCAGCCTGTAAAATATTGCACTTTTCTGAAAGTAACCATTCTCATGTTTAGATTTTACAGTCGTTGTGGGATGTCATTGCTAGGATAATTTCACCATTAATTCAGATTTTAATGCCTTTACAATAGAAGTGTCTCCAGCAAATTCCCCCCTCCATCTTTACTTTCTTGGCCTTTAGACACAGTCTAAATATATTTTATCCATTTCATGCATAGCCTTATATATTACACAGCTCTCCTTATACAGAATGTTATTTAATAAGCTGAACAGAAAGAAGCCAAGTCAGCAATTTATACTAGTTTACTGTCAGTCCAGGCTTTGAAATATGAAGAAATGCCTTTTTCTTAAGGACTGTGAAAAGCATCTTACTGCTCTTCCACTCCTAATTTCATTTTAATTTGAAATGTTATAAAAATGAGTGACGGTCATTTTGAAATGGATGTCTGAGTCACTTTTCCATTGCTGTATGCATCGAGGGGGTCTGCGTGACTGCAAGCCTGGCTCCCACCCCCAGTGTCCTCAACACACACACATACAATGAGTGGCATCGCAAAGAATGACATAAGAGCTAAACATAATACTCAGAGGAACTGAAGGACTCACTAATATGACAGCTGATGAAAAGCCTTGCTTCAAACTGATTGAAGATAAGTCATGATGGTGGATGAGTAAGGAGCCTGGGCATACCTAAAATCTGAGGAGATCGGCACTGTCCAGGTTAGAATGGCCACATCCCACCCTCCACCATCGCTCCCTCACAGTGACAGAAGCTCAGTTACTCAGTCCCTGAGGGAGACCCTGTGTATTCATTTGGGACCATCCTGTACTGAGACTAGCTTAATTCTGTTTCTCCAACCATTTCTCAACCTGCCAATCACTTATTTGAGGGCTGGGTCCCCCTTCCATACCTCTCGCCCATCTGTTATTGATTGTAAAGTTCCAGAGGGCAGGGCCTTTGTCATTTTCACTTGCATTTTATTGTTCCTTCTGGTAGCAAGTTGTTATGCAGATGTGGACACTTAATAAATACTACAGCGCAGAGCTTTCCTGTTCTACACGAAAGGATACACGGCCCAAGTGCAATGCAAGGGAGCTTATTCATCCACCTGAAAAGATAGGAGAAGTGTTTGAACAACAGCGGATGTTAATGAGGATGACAAAGTTCCCTCTGTGGTTATCTTCTTCCCAAGGTACAAACTGTGGAAGGGGCAGCCGGGATAGGCACAGTTTTGTTCAACAGAGGTAGATTCGGATTCCTGCTCTGGCAGTTGTTGCCTATGTGACCTTGGGCAAATTACTTCATCTCTCTGAACCTCAGTTTCCTTTGAGGTAAAGCACTCGAATTGCCTAGCGCTGCTGAGAGGATGAAACAGGCATCACACTTCACTCAGGATCTGCCACATAAAGGTGTTCCGTAAATGGTAGTTTCACCCAAACTATGCTTAGGAGAGAAAGAAGTCCAATTCCTTGCTCTTCGAATCCTGAGCGCCCGTGGTGCTCCTCTATCTGTGGTCTCCTCTATTTCCTTTTTGCCGTTGGTCTTTATTTTAATCCAACTTTCACTTTCATGCTTTGCTTATACCAATTGCTCCCTGAAGATATAATCTAAATGTAATTCAGAACAACAAATCTAATACAAAATGCGATAGGCAAATATCATCAGGTTTGGCAGAACATTACTGTTTCTCCTCTACTACCTATATTTTAGAAAATATTTAAATTTTTTTTTTAGTTTATTGCAGATATTACCATATTTTTATTTGTCTCATCTATGGATGTTCCTTTGTTGCGGCGGCTGCTAGGGGAAAGAGAAAGAAAAAGGGGAAATTTTCTTCATGTACGCACAAAGGTGGTGATATTGACTGAAGATGATGGCGAAATTTCTCGATATGCTCACGCCGGCTCAGGCCTGCCTGCGGTGAACCTTGGATAGAAGCCAATTCCGATGCCTGGAACCGGCCCAGCATGGGGGGTGAGGAATCCGTCCCCTCGCCGGCAGTCGTACCTCGCCCAGGGACGCTCAAGAAAAACGTTGCCGCGTCCCTGGTCCGCGATACGCGGCCCTGACTGAGCAGAGAAACATGCGCCAGGAAGATCGGGTCCGGCAGAGTGCCCGCCGCCCAGCGATCCTGATGCGTCCCGCTCACTCGACTGCCGGTTGTCCTAGAAAACATTAAAATTTAATTGATACTGTTTGTTGCCTGGATTTCTTTCATTGGGACCCTCCCTGGGGTACCAGGCAGCAGACAGAGCTAAGAGATGAGAGCCAAGGGTCCAGCCAAAGCAGGGTGTACTGGCCAAAAGACTCTAACCTGAAGTGAAAAGAGCCACAGAGATGAGTCTTAACTACAATTTTTAAAAAATAAATAAAAATAAAAGCAAGGGAAGCCAAAAGCAAAGTCGAAGGTATGAGAGATGGGGGCTAATGTTCTGGTGGACATGGTAATGGGAAAGAAATGAGGCAGAGAGTCCTGGATATTGAACTCTGAGTCAGACTGCATGTGACTCTGCCTTCATAGAAAGCAACTTGGAGGTGGTCCTGGATGATGAGATTCCCTGTTTCCTATGCGGGTCAAAGAGGTCCTTCAGTGAAGGGAAGTGCCTGACCCTCTCATACCTCTTGACAATCCCAGGATCTAGCACAGATGCCATGGCAGTCAGAGAAGTAGTCTACTGTGTCTTCTATCGAGTCTTCTAGCTTCGTAGATGCTATGTATTTCCAAACCGACTGCCAATGACAGCAGTTTTCTGAAAGTCCATATTTCTCAGTATTTCACAGGAGAGTATACCTCTGTCCACACAGAATTTGGGGGAAAACTCTTTAGATATTCTGACATCAATGGTTGTAATATTCTTGTATACAGAGTAACACCAGCCCCATTCTCCTAGATTTGTTGTAACCACTGGTGAATATCATAACTTGAATGTTAAAATGAGAATATATTTTTATATTTAACAGTAAACTGAAGTTTTACCCATTTTCTATGAATCACATTATTGGTGGTATTTCCATCATTGAGTCAAGGGCATTCACGCTGCATCAGGAAAGGACAAATATCAACGAGGTCACGGAAGACAGGGGTGTAATAGGGCTACACCCGCAGTCATGAGAAGTTACAAAAACTCTGATTGTAACCAGATGCCATTTTTTTTTAATGGGGAAAGAGAGGTCATTGAGAGAAAACCACCTTAGTAGGGAATAAATTTTAAATTATTTGACTAAAAATTTATCAAAGGTGGCTGTCATTTTAACTGTCCACTTTGTCATCATCCCACATCACACAACATCAACCATTCCTCACACTAGCCACCCATTTCCACCACAACCAACAAGAACAGGGACTGAAGAACAGGAGAGGCAGCCTCAAAAGTGAGGAAGTTACTTTTCCCACAATTCTGAGTCATAGTGAATACACTTCATTTTTACAATAAAGGCCAGTCAGTGAGTGATCTACAGAAAGTATGACTCTTTCTCTCTTACTTTAATTCTGGCCCTGATAGGATACTCTAGCTCATATTCCAACAGAAAGGAAGGGAAAGGATCTAAACCAGCATTTAATGATCACTTAGCATGTCCAAAAGATAATTAAATATGCATATATGCTTTCACCTATGTGTATGTATGTAGGTATATGTGTATATTCTCTGACTTAAGTTCCTTTCAAAGCTATGAGCTAGATGTTATTACATCCACATTATTGATGGGAAACTGAAGCTCAGAGAGAGGCTAAGTGACTTCCCTGAGGTTACACAGCTAGTAAGGGATAGATGCATGATTTACACCCAGGGTGGTTTACTTCAAAACCGTGTCTTTCACCCTTCTTCTTGCTGCCTTGTGTTACCAGTAAGTGGTGAAGGTGTGATTCAAAATGGGTGATTGAGCTCTAGATCATTTGAGAACTTCTTTGTGGGTCTGATTCCTGAGTATGATAAACATGTCTGCTATGTAATCTTGGACATACTGGTGTGGCCACGTCCTGAAAGGATGTGCCTCAGTTGTTCTCTGCTGTGACCTGCTCTCTGCGTTGTCATGTGGAACTCCCATCTTGGCATGAGTCAGGTACAGTTTGGACATTCTGGACTTTGAATATTTAGGGGAAAAATATCTATATATAAAGAAGTTTGTAAAATATTCTATATACAATTACAGAAGACCTAGTATTCAGATATTACTCAGAGAATAGTTTCATTCCAAACACGCTCACCTCAATTTTTTAAATTTAAAAAGTTTATTATATATGGACATAACACATCTGATACAAAGCGCATATATTTAATGTGAATTAAATATTTTGAAATTCTTTTCACAATAACTTAAACATTGTCCCCAGTTCTTGAAAAATTTCTTCTCCCCTCAAATCAAAGAATTCAAACTTTTTTTTAATCAGGATGATATGTTTTTTATTTGGATTGAATGTCTTGAAGGTGGTTTCAGACTTCTGCAACCTGTGGGTTGACAGAGTCATACTGTCTTCACGTTGATGGTGAGAGTATTTGCTCACACTTTGGTTTCCGAAAACATCATGTCCTTGAGTCAGTTACCCTGGTGGCACATTCATCCCAATTGTGGAAACTTAACCTGACTGAAACTCAAACAGTCTTCATAAAGGGCTATTAAAAATATGTTGTCATGACAGAGGAGACCTTCAAGATGACAGAGGAGTAAGACGTGGAGATCACCTTCCTCCCCACAAATACATCAGAAATACATCTACATGTGGAACAACTCCTACAGAACACCTACTGAGCACTGGCAGGAGACCTCAGACTTCCCAAAAGGCAAGAAACGACCCACATACCTGGGTAGGGCAAAAGAAAAAAGAGAGACAAAAGAATAAGGACGGGACCTGCACCTCTGAGAGGGAGCTGTGAAGGAGGAAAAGTTTCCACACACTAGAAAGCCCCTTCACTGGTGGAGACACGGGGTGGGGGGTGGCAGGGGGGAAGCTTCAGAGCCACAGAGGAGAGCACAGCAACAGGTGTGCAGAGGGCAAAGCGGAGAGATTCCCGCACAGAGAATCAGTGCCGACCTGCACTCACCAGCTTGAGAGGCTTGTCTGCTCACCCGCCAGGGCGGGTGGGGGCTGGAAGCTGAGGCTCAGGCTTCGGAGGTCAGATCCCAGGGAGAGGACTGGGGTTGGCTGTGTGAACACAGTCTGAAAGGGGCTAGTGCACCACAGCTAGCCAGGAGGGAGTCCAGGAAAAAGTCTGGAACTGCCAAAGAAGCAAGAGACCATTGTTTCACGGTGTGCAAGGAGAGGGGATTCAGAGCAATGCCTAAACAAGCTCCAGAGATGGGTGCAAGCCATGGCTATTAGTGCGGACACCAGGGAAGGGCGTGAGACATTAAGGCTTCTGCTGCAGCCACCAAGAAACCTGTGTTCAAGGACAGGCCACTATCCACACCTACCCTCCCAGGAGCCTGTGCAACCCGCCACTGCCAGGGTCCCGTGATCCAGAGACCATTTTCACGGGAGAACACACAGTGCGCCTCAGGCTGTTGCAATGTCATGCCAGCCTCTGTCACTGCAGGCTCCCCCCGCATTCCATACCCCTCCCTTGCCCTGGCCTGAGTGAGCCAGAGCCCTCTAATCAGCAGCTCCTTTAACCCCGTCCTGTCTGAGCAAAGAACAAATGCCCTCAGCACCCTACACGCAGAGGCAGGGTCAAATTTAAAGCTGAACCCCAGGAGCTGTGTGAACAAAGAAGAGAAAGGAAAATTTCTCCCAGAAGCCTCAGGAGCAGTGGATTAAATCTCCACAATCAACTTGATGTACCCTGCATCTGTGGAATACCTGAATAGGCAACAAACCATCCCAAAATTCAGGTGGTAGACTTTGTGTGATTATGTCTGTACAGCTTTGCTTTTACCTAGGGTCCTAGGGTTTTGTCTGTCCGTTTTTTGTTTGTTTGTTTTTTTAGTATAGTTCTTAGCACTTGTGATCATTGATAGATTTGTTTTTTGGCTTGATGCTCTCTTCTTTCGTTTTTCTTTTATTACTTTTAAATTTCTTTTAATTTTTAATATTTTTTTATTTTTTAATAAATTTCTTTCTTTCTTTCTTTCTTTCTTTCTTTCTTTCTTTCTTTCTTTCTTTCTTTTTTTCTCCCTTTTCTTCTGAGCTGTGTGGCTGACAGGGTCTTGGTGCTCTGGCCAGTGTCACGCCTGTTCCTCTGAGGTGGGAGACACGAGTTCAGGTCATTGGTCCACCAAAGACCTCCCGCCTCCCTGAACTATCAAACAGCAAAGGCTATCCCAGAAATCTCCATCTCAATGCTAAGACCCAGCTCCACTCAACGACCAGCAAGCTACAGTGCTGGACACCCTATCCCAAACAACTAGCAAGGGAGGAACACAAACCCACCCATTAGCAGAGAGGCTGCTAAAATCATAATAAGGTCACAGACACCCCGAAACACACCACCGGATGTGGTCCTGCCCACCAGATAGACAAGATCCAGCCTCATCCACCAGAACACAGGCACTAGTCCCCTCCACCAGAAAGTTTACACAACCAACAGAACAAAACTGGCCCACTGCGGGCAGACACCAAAAACAATGGGAACTATGAACCTGCAGCCTGCAAAAAGGAGACCCCAAACACAGTAAGTTAAGCAAAATGAGAAGACAGAGAAACACACAGCAGATGAAGCAGCAAGGTAAAAACCCAGCAGACCAAACAAATGAAGAGGAAATAGGCAGTGTCCTGAAAAAGAATTCAGAGTAATGATAGTAATGATGATCCAAAATCTTGGAAATAGAATGGAGAAAATACAAGAAACGTTTAACAAGGAACTAGAAGAACTAAAGAGCAAACCAACAATAATGAACAACACAATAAATGAAATTTAAAAAATCTCTAGAAGGAATCAATAGCAGAATAACTGAGGCAGAAGATTGGATAAGTGACCTGGAAGATGAAATAGTGGAAATAACTACTGCAGAGCAGAATAAAGAAAAAAGAATGAGAAGAATTGAGGATAGTGTCAGAGACCTCTGGGACAATATTAAACATGCTGACATTCGAATTATAGGGGTCCCAGAAGAAGAAGAGAGAAAGAAAGGGACTGAGAAAATATTTGAAGAGATTATAGTTGAAAACTTCCCCAGTATGGGAAAGGAAATAGTCAATAAAGCCCAGGAAGTGCAGAGAGTCCCATACAAGATAAATCCAAGGAGAAACACGCAAAGACACATATTAAGCAAACTATCAAAAATTAAATAAAAAGAAAAAATATTAAAAGCAGCAAGGGAAAAATAACAAATAAATACAACAGAAGCCCCTAACTGTTAACATCTGATCTTTCAGCAGAAACTCTGCAAGCCAGAAGGGAGTGGCAGGACATACTCAGAGTGATGAAAGAGAAAAACCTACAACCAAAATTACTCTACCCAGCAAGGATCTCATTCAGATTCAATGGAGAAAATAAAACCTTTACAGACAAGCAAAAGCTAAGAGAATTCAGCATGACCAAACCAGCTTTACAACAAATGCTAGAGGAACTTCTCTAGGCAGGAAACACAAGAGAAGAAAAAGACCTACAATAACAACCCCCCAAAATTAAGAAAACTGTAATAGGAACATACATATCGATAACTACTTTAAGTGTAAATGGATTAAATGCTCCAACCAAAAGACATAGACTGGCTGAATGGATACAAATACAAGACCCGTCTATATGTTGTCTACAAGAGACCCACTTCATACCTAGGGACACATACAGACTGAAAGTGAGGGGATGGAAAAAGATATTCCATGCAAATGGAAATCAAAAGAAAGCTGGAGTAGCAATTCTCAAATCAGACAAAATAGACTTTAAAATAAAGACTATTAAAACAGAAAAGAAGGACACTACATAATGATCAAGGGATCAATCCAAGAAGAAGATGTAACAATTGTAAATATATATGCACCCAATATAGGAGCACCACAATACATATGACAAATGCTAACAGCTATAAAAGGGGAAATCGACAGTCACACAATCATACAGAGGGACTTTAACACTCCACTTTCACCAGGGGACACATTATCCAAAACGAAAATAAATAAGGAAACACAAGCTTTAAATGACACACTAAATAAAATGGACTTAATTGATATATACAGGACATTCCATCCAAAAAGAACAGAATACACTTTCTTCTTAAGTGCTCATGGAACATTCTCCAGGATAGATCATATCTTGGGTCACAAATCAAGCATTGGTAAATTTTTAAAAATTGAAATCTTATCAAATATCTTTTCCGACCGCAAAGCTATGAGACTAGATATCAATTACAGGAAAACATCTGTAAAAATGCAAACACATGGAGGCTAAACAATACACTACTAAATAACCAAGAGATCACTGAAGAAATCAAAAAACACCTAGAAACGAATGACAATGAAAACACAACAACACTAAACCTATGGGATGCAGCAAAAGCAGTTCTAAGAGGAAGTTTATAGCAGTACAACCCTACCTCAAGAAACAAGAAACATCTCAAATAAACAACCTAACCATACACCTAAAGCAATTAGAGAAAGAAGAAGAAAAAACCCCCAAAGTTAGCAGAAGGAAAGAAATCATAAACATCAGATCAGAAATAAATGAAAAAGTAACAAAGGAAACAATAGCAAAGAACAATAAAACTAAAAGCTGGTTCTTTGAGAAGACAAACAAAATTTATAAACCATTAGCCAGACTCATCAAGGAAAAAAGGGAGAAGACTCAAATCAATAGAATGAGAAATGAAAAAGGAGAAGTAACAACTGACACTGCAGAAACACAAAGGATCATGAGAGATTACTATAAGCAACTATATGCCAATAAAATGGACCATCTGGTAGAAATGGACAAATGCTTAGAAAAGCACAACTTTCTGAGACTGTACCAGGAAGAAATAGAAAATATAAATAGACCAATCATAAGAACTGAAATTGAGACTGTGATTAAAATCTTCCAACAAACAAAAGCCAAGGACCAGGTAGCTTCAAAGGCAAATTCTATCAAACATTTAGAGAAGAGCTAGCACCTATCTTTCTCAAACTCTTCTAAAACATAGCAGAGAGCGGAACACTCCCAACCTCATTCTACGAAACCACCATCACCCTGATACCAAAACCAGACAAAGATGTCACAAAGAAGGAAAACTACAGGCCAATATCACTGATGAGCATAGATGCAAAAATCATCAACAAAATACTAGCAAACAGAATCCAACAGCACATTAAAAGGATCATACACCATGATCAAGTGGGGTTTATGCCAGGCATGCTAGGGTTCTTGAATATACACAAATCAATCAATGTGATACATCAGATTAACAAATTGAAGGATAAGAACCATATGATCATCTAACGAGATGCAGAAAAAGCTTTTAACAAAATTCAACACCCATTTATGATATAAACTCTCCAGAAAGTAGGCATAGAGGGAACTTATCTCAACATGATAAAGGCCATATATGACAAAACCACAGCCAACATCATTCTCAATGGTGAAAAACTGAAACCATTTCTACTAAGATCAGGGACAAGACAAGGTTGCCCACTCTCACCATTATTATTCAACATAGTTTTGGAAGTTTAGGCCACAGCAATCAGAGAAGAAAAAGAAATAAAAGGAATCCAAATCAGTAAAGAAGAAATAAATCTGTCACTCTTTGCAGATGACATGATACTATACATAGAGAATCCTAAGGACACCACCAGAAAACTTCTAGAGCTAATCAGTGAATTTGGTAAAGTAGCAGGATACAAAATTAATGCACAGAAATCTCTTGCATTCCTATACAATAATGATGAAAAATCTGAAAGAGAAATTAGGAAACACTCTCATTTACCATTGGAAAAAGAATGATAAAATACCTAGGAATAAACCTACCTCAGGAGACAAAAGACCTGTATGCACAAAACTCTAAGACACTGATAAAAGAAATTAAAAATGATACAAACAGGGGGAGAGATATACCATTTTCTTCGATTGGAAGAATCAACACTGTGAAAATGACTATACTACCCAAAGCAATCTATAGATTCAATGCAATCCCTATCAAACTACCACTGGCATTTTTCACAGAACTAGAACAAAAAATTTCACAATTTGTATGGAAACACAGAAGACTCCGAATAGCCAAAGCAATCTTGAGAAAGAACAACGGAGCTGGAGGAATCAGTCTCACAGACTTCAGACTATACTACAAAGCTACAGTAATCAAGAAAGTATGGTAGTGGCACAAAAACAGAAATATAGATCAATGGAACAGGATAGAAAGCTCGGAGATAAACCCATGCACATATGGTCACCTTATTTTTGATAAAGAATATACAATGGAGAAAAGACAGCCCCTTCAGTAAGTTGTGCTGGGAAAACTGGAGAGGTACATGTAAAAGAATGAAAATAGAACACTCCCTAACACCATATACAAAAATAAACTCAAAATGGATTAAACACCTAAATGTAAGGCCAGACACTATAAAACTCTTAGAGGAAAACATAGGTAGAACACATTATGACATAAAGCACAGCAAGATTCTTTTTGACCCACCTTGTAGAGAAATGGAAATAAAAACAAAAATATACAAATGGGACCTAATGAAACTTAAAAACTTTTGCACCACAAAGGAAACCATAAACAAGATGAAAAGACAACCCTCAGAATGGGAGAAAATATTTGCAAATGAAGCAACTGACCAAGGATTAATCTCCAAAATTTAAAAGCAGCTCATGCAGCTCAAGATCAAACAAACAAACAAACTTATCCAATAATGGGCAGAAGACCTAAATAGATATTTATCCAAAGAAGATATACAGATTGCCAACAAATACATGAAAGGATGCTCAACATCACTAATCATTAGAGAAATGCAAGTCAAAACTACAATGAAGTATCACCTCACACCAGTCAGGATGGCCATCATCAAAAAATCTACAAACAATAAATGCTGGAGAGGGTGTGGAGAAAAGGGAACCCTCTTGCACTGTTGGTGGGAATGTAAATTGATACAGCCACTATGGAGAACAGTATGGAGGTTCCTTAAAAAACTCAAAGTAAAACTACCATACAACCGAGCAATCCCACTACTGGGCATATACCCTTTGAATATGGGAAAACCACAATTCAAAAAGAGTCCTGTACCATAGTGTTCATTGCAGCTCTATTTACAATAGCCAGGACATGGAAGCAACCTAAGTGTCCATCAACAGATGAATGGATAAAGAAGATTTTGCACATATATACAATGGAATATTACTCAGCCATAAAAAGAAACGAAATTGAGTTATTTGTAGTGAGGTGGATGGACCTAGAGTCTGTCATACAGAGTGAAGTAAGTCAGAAAGACAAAAACAAATACCGTATGCTAACACATATATATGGAGTCTCAAAAAAAAAAAAATGGTTCTGAAGAACCTAGGAGAAGGACAGGAATAAAGACACATACGTAGAGAATGGACTTGAGGACACGGAGAGAGGGTAGGGTAAGTTGGGACGAAGTGAGAGCGTGTCATGGACATATATGCACTACTAAATGTAAAATAGATAGCAAGTGGGAAGCAGCCACATAGCACAGGGAGATCAACTCAGTGCTTTGTGACCACCTAGAGGGGTGGGACTGGGAGTGTGGGAAGGAAACACAAGAAGAATGAGATATGTGGATATACGTATATGTACAGCTGATTCACTTTGTTATAAAGTGGAAACTAACACACCATTGTAAAGCAATTATACTCCAATAAAGATGTTAAAAAAAAGAGTATGTTTTCATGGCAATCTTAACCAATGCTTTCAAAAACTAATTAGTTCATAACGCAATGGCCATTTTAATACAATAGAATTTTTAAACAAAAAAAATGTCTGTGATTGGGGGTAATTTGTTGGATACTTTAGAAATAAAAAGGAAAAGTTTGATTTATCTGCACTTGCATCTTTCAAGTAACTATTAGTATGTTAGCTCTATATTTCACTTACTATATTTTATCAATGTCTAAAATGATACTTATATGCTTAAACTCACTTATTAGTGAGCAGCTCTTTGAAAAATGCTGCCTTTATAGAAAAAAATTCTATTTTTTTAATACAAATAGCATCTCTTTTAAAAAAAATAGTTTCTAAAAATTTTTTATTTTATTTTTTTAACATCTTTATTGGAGTATAATTGCTTTACAATGGTGTGTTAGTTTCTTCTTTATAACAAAGTGAATCCGCTATACATATATATATATCCCGATATCTCCTCCATCTTCCGTCTCCCTCCCACCCTCCCTATCCCACCCCTCTAGGTGGTCACAAAGCACTGAGATGATTTCCCTGTGATATGCAGCTGCTTCCCACTTGCTATCTGTTTTACATTTGGTGGTGTATATATGTCCATGCCACTCTTCACTTTGTCCCAGCTTACCCTTCCCCCTCCCTGTGTCCTCAAGTCCATTCTCTATGTACGCATCTTTATTCCTGTCCTGCCCCTAGGTTCTTCAGAACCTGTTTTTTTTTTTTTTTTTTTTGAGACTCCATATATATGTGTTAGCATACGGTATTTGTTTTTGTCTTTCTGACTTATTTCACCCTGTATGACAGACTCTAGGTCCATCCACCTCACTACAAATAACTCAATTTTGTTTCTCTTTATGGCTGAGTAATATTCCATCGTATATATGTGCAAAATCTTCTTTATCCATTCATCTGTCGATGGACACTTAGGTTGCTTCCATGTCCTGGCTATTGTAAATAGAGCTGCAATGAACATTGTTGTAGTACATGACTTTTTTTGAATTATGGTTTTCCCAGGGTATATGACCAGCAGTGGGATTGCTGGGGTGTATGGTAGTTCTATTTTTAGTTTTTTAAGGAACCTCCATACTGTTCTCCATAGTGACTGTATCAATTTACATTCCCACCAGTGTTTACTATTCTTTCAGTTTGCCAATCTGTCTTGTTTGTGCTAAGTCAGCAGTCTTTAATTGTAAGGAGCATTTTTAAAGTTTTTTCCCACATAGATTGGACTGAATGAAAAGTTGATAATTGTAAGTCTATGTGGACATCCCATATATTCTGACTTAAAGACCTGTGTTGAAAATGAAACATGGAGGGTTGGCTGGACATCAGCTATATCATCAGGGAAACTGTGCTCATATGGTCAGTGTTCTCGTGGATTCTAGCCTTGTTAAATGTACTCCCCCAACATTGTTTGTGGTCCCGATTTGGGACTTTTCAATCAGTTTCAATTTCCATGTCCCTCTGCATGTCCAGATTCTGGATGTGCCTTACAGAGGAAGTGCCAAAATTCCATGAGAAAAACAATCCCTATGGAAATTTTGGCTTGACCAGAAGCAGGAAGGACAGGAAACATTATTTTTAAAATCCCATTTTTCACATTGTTGATGTCTGGAGAATCAAGATAAGCTTTGAGCCTACTTCCAAATCTTTGGGTGCCCCTCCAAGCATGCTCTAAATGGGGTGTGAAACTTAGCTTGCTGGGGGGGGGGGGGAGGTGGGGAATTGGACAGCAAGCAAGATGAGACAGAATTGGCAGTAGGTCTTTTCTCCATTTAGTTTCCAGGATGATGGAGGTGAAGCTGGAGGTTTCCCATCCTTAATGCCTTATCTAGGAGACAGCTCTGTGAATACTGGCCCAAAATGTTACTTTTCTTTTTCGTAAATATTATACTTTGAGTTTTTGAGTTTTAGTGAGCCAGAGAGCACAAAAATAGTCTTTATTCTTGAAATATTTATACATAAAAGCATTACTGAAATAAGAATGTATGATTCCTTGGATTGCATTACAAAGTTGTGACATAATTACTTTATTTTTAGCTCTTAGTGCTTAATGGAAACACAACATGGAAGGGGCTGTTGGGGCAGAAACCAAATTGTGGAAGTGACTGTGAATGGTTAAGAAACTGTTATTGACTTCCCCAAGGTCCTACATCCTTTTGCTTCATCAAATTATCAACTAGAATCTTAATTTTACCTGTGAATTTGGAAAAGATGTAAATCATTGCATGTTTGGCAAGTGCCTGTGATAAAGTACTATCGTGAGCTCTACAGAGATTTTTATTTAATACATGAGTATTTCCAAACCTGAAACTATATTGTATATATCTTAGAGCTGTTAAAAATCTATCATATATATATATACACACACATATGAGGAGGGTAAAATGTTCTTCCAAGTTTGGTAAAGAAAAACATCACATACATAGCTCAGTTTTAAATTGGAATATTATCCTTTATAACAGTATACATGTATTTACCTATTTTATAACCAATGTTCTTTAAGCAAAATGGAGAGAAGTATATTACTCCAGAAATGTGCAGTTCTGCAAATAATGCTGGAAGTGGTCATTTACTTTCTCTAAAAACATACTGGATTTATGAACATTTTATTTTCAGTTGTCTAGAAATTCATGAGAATAGAGAAGACTCAAGAAGGATTTGAGACATTGGACACTGTTGCATGGCAATAGTTAAGAACAAATTTCATCTGCCTCTGCTAATATCCAATGCTACTCACAATTGAATTAGCAAGTGGAGTGATTGAGTAATTCAATGATAACATTTACTAAGTGGAATTCTCACAGATGCCCATGCTTAGGGCTGAAATAAAGGACACTTTCTTACCATGGGCAATGTGAAATTGAATACTGTTTTTAATTTTCTCCTCATTTTTCTACTCTTCAGTCAAAAGGATAGATTTCTTTAGTGTTTCCTTAGTATGTCCAGTCTCTGGGCTTTAACTTGGTTATCTGTAATACTCTCTCTTATATTTTCTCTGAATTCTCAAGTCATATTATGATAGATGATAGATAGATAGATAGATAGACGTGTGTGTGTGTGTGTGTGTGTGTGAGAGAGAGAGAGAGAGAGAGAGAGAGAGAGAAGGAGCTGATGATATTGCATCTTAATAAATCAGGAAACAATAAAACCCATAAGGTCAGTTTTCCTATGGATTTATTACCATAGTTGAAGAAGATAGTTTCTGTAAGCAGAGGCTTAAGTTTTATCTACTTAATGCTTTCACGATGAAGTCATTTAGGAATAGTCCGTATTGAGGTCACCTGGTCCATTACTTGAAAAGAAAAATTTTTAGAATCCAAGTAAAACTACAAAGTTTGCCTAAATATTTGATGGCAAAGTCCTGATTTTCAGAAGCAAGGAAATGCTAAAGGTACAGGTTATTGAGGAGGTCTCCTTCCCTGCAAATGCAATCACGTCAGCACCATCAGCCTGGTTTACTCAATGACTCATATAGCATTTCCCTTCTTTGTGAATATTAAATGTACCAATGTTATTTAAAAAACAAGTTTGTGATCATGGACAATATGCAAGATAGAGAATAATGAACACAGAATTAATTTCTTATAGGACAAAATGATGCATGAGAGGTCCTACTTCTGCAGCTGGACATTAGCATGGTATATTTGGGAAGAAATCTTTCCAATCAACTATAACTGGAAATACCATGTGATTTGAGACATAAATACATAAATGCATAAACAAGATGGCCTTATAGTTTTTGAAGTGTTTTATAATCTTTAACATGCTTTCACATGCATGTTCCTCAAATGTATGAAAGGGAAGAGTAAAGTTTATAGAAAACAGAGTCTGAGAAGTAATTAACAGAGCTGGCTCTAGAGTCAAATTTTTTTAACTCTCGTTATTTTCCTGTTTCCATTTCACCATAGACCTTCTCATTTGAGAATGACTAGGATAAAAACATGATTCTGAATTTCTCAAGGGCAACAGAAGTAGTATTAGCATAATAACTGCATATATTTAAAAATAAAAGAAATGATTGATTCCTTTGGTTTCATAGCAGTACCATTTTTAGGTAAACCCACACAAGAGTGCACCCTTGAAGAGTTAAAAATGAGTTACTGCATTTATTCGCTTACCTTGGCATCAGTTGCAACATGACTTAAATGCAGTGACCTGTGGCAGAGAGAAATCAATAAATAGAAAGAGTTAGCTATGCCATGGCTTTAGTTTGAAAGGTCCATCATTTCATTTTTCTTTGGTATTTCATAGACTTTGTGACTCTAAATTAAAAGAAAGAAGAAATCAAAGTGGATCTTAAAGTTTAATATATATTTGAGAACTTCTTATTAGCGTAGCTAGCAGTCTTCCCTGTCTCTTGTTTTTAGTCTATTGTGTCCAGTTGTGAGTATCATGTACATTTCACAAGAACTAATTTCTGTTATTTAGGAAGAACTGTTAGGTTTATTTGCTTGGCCTTGATTAGATTAGACCCTGGCCATATCAGCTGGGTCATTGTGCTTAACTCCTTATACTTATGTTTTATAACATTATAATAAAAGAATGAGCACTGCCCATCAGTGCCTGTTCACAATCATTTATCCTTAATGTGCCTGAAAGAAACAGAGAGAAATGAAAGGAGACACTTTCTCATTCATGATTCTTTTAAAAACTGTTCTCTCGTCTTCCCCCCTCCCATCCTGATATCGCATGCATGGCTTGTTCTCAGCCTGCTCTGAGACAAGCTAGGGCAGACCCTGTAATATGATTCAAATTGCAATCTCATGTCTTGCATCCCCCAAACACCTCATCTCCGATGCAACCTGGAACCTTCATTCCAGTCCCCAATTAGACTAATATATCTGCCCAGCTCCGATTGGGGGTGATGGATCGGCTGGGAGAGTGGGGGGAGACAAGGAGATTTTCTCAGCTCCTCTGCATTCCCATAGGCACGCAGCATTTGACAGATTGAGCAGAACTGCCACGAAAGAGTCTGACACAGATGGTGTAATTAGAAAATGCGAAGTGCGAGTGTGAAATTTATCTTTGATCAGCACCTCCTTGCCAGATTGTCATCTATGTTAATATGATGATGGCTTCTTGGAGATGGATAGAAGGAAACAGCAGCCTTGAAGAGGAAAGGGAGACTGTTCACTCCATAGAGAAGATTTTATATTTACTTCTGAAATCCAATCAATTTCAACAGGCCAGAAAGAAATAGTACTTATTTAATTCATATGGAAAACGAGCCTAACCTGATTCACACACTTTATTAAACCTATGATCAATGTGGTAAAACTTGAACTTTAGTTGGAAGGGAGACGTTAATTTTTTATGGAGTAATAAATAACAAAATACAGTCTATAACTGCAGGAGCTGTTAAAGACAATGTTCATCTCTGTTTATCAAGACCCTATGAAAAATGTATAGAAGAAAATCACTACTCTCCATAGCATGAAAACTTCATACACTGCCAGCAAAGTTTTATTTTCCATCTTTCCTCTACTCATTCTGCTCCCAAAATAATACCTATGATTTTTATTTAGTGCAAAGTACACAAGCTTTATCTTCTTCAGTGTTTTAGATTTTATACTTATTTTTCTGTATTTAGCAATTTGAAAAAATTAATAAATTCATTGCTAGTCAGGACTTGAAGAAATTGCCTCCTTTGAATACTATTTTTCTGAAAAATCAAGATATTTACCCTGAGGGGGACCAAGTGTAGCCATAACCCATTTCTTAAGTTTGCTGTATCCAAGAACAGTAATATTCTCTTTGGATGGCTCAGAAGGTTCAGGCTTACAAGCAAACTATGATAGACTACATTTTGCCATAATCTGCTCAAATGTTCACATTGATGGTGCTAATTTTCAGTAAGGTAAATTAGCATAATTAATGACCAGCCAAATTTGGGGGTAATACAGTATGTAATTAACATTAGAGAGTTCTGTTGTACCACCTGCCCTCACATTTCATTGTTGCAGGGATCGAACTGTACAGGAGGAAATTTTCCCCTTTGCTGCACTGAGCAGAAAGCAGCTTTCTTCATCAGAATAAGCCATTAGCTGTAATGGCATGTAGGTGTAATGGAATGTGCTCGAAACATCTGTGCTGAGAGCAGGGGAGAAATTGCTGCATGCAGTCCTAGGCCTTTGGGGAGCTTGATTAAGAGTTGCTTCAAAGAACTTGAAATCTGGCTTGGGATGCAAAAAAAAAAAAAAAAAAGAGAGAGAGAGAGGAAGAGAAAGAAAGGAAAATAATGCTAATAGATTTACGGATGTACTGCAGGGAGAACAAAGGATTTTTAATTTTTTTCTTCCTTTATTGCTCTTACATTACATCTGTTCTCTGTTGGGTTTTCACTTATTGAAGTGATCTGGAAAAAATGTAACTCTAAATGCAGTTTAGAGGGAAAGATCATAGCTGTAGAAATAAAATAGTTTGATTATTTTCCCTTTTGGGCAGCTAATGGAAACTTTCTCACAACCTGTGAAGAAAAATTCTAAATATTATTTATGCTAAGTGTTATCTTAAAATTCATCTCAGAAAATGAAACGAAAATCCAGATTTAAGGTTGGAAATAAATTTTTGGTTTTCATCAGTCTACACACAGCAGTTCTTAAACTGTATCAACTAACTGGCTGATTCATTTCAAACTGCTTAATTCAGTATTTCAAAGAGTGCCCTGAACTGATCTTTTAACTAACCTTTTCCACAAAATTTTCATAAATATATGTATTATAGGTAATAACATTTTAACTTCTGAGGACAATGGGGAAATTTTTTGAGCCATTTCTTTTTTTAGCAAATACTTATTAAGCACTTGCTATGTGAAAAACACAGTTTCTGTACCTGGTGTTTGGTCACCATTGCTGGGAATATAATAAATTACATTTGGCAACCAGCATGGTCAATTGTATCACCTCAGCCATCTCCTTATTCCATGCTGACTGCTGAAGTTAAATCCATCATACAGTGATACACATTGACTGCTAAAATAACTCAACTGAATGCATTGATTCTGATGAGCTTTGGCCATTTAGAAGTGTTAAAAAAAAAAAAACAAACAAACAAACAAACTAGCTTTTAACCACAGTCTTCATGGTAAAGATTAGCCAGAAGAGAGTTATATTTAGATAATGGGTAAGAAAAGGGTTAAACATTTGTGAGACTAATGCACCCAAAAGGGAATTAGCATTCTGCATGGGACAGATGTGAATGTATTGCTTAGAAAATTAGAAACAAACCTGAAAATATTGGGTGATTTTATGATTAGGTAAATCTTATACTTTCTAATTATAAATGACAATGAACCACTCTATTCACTGGAATCTATCTTCCTTATGAAATAAGAAGCTTGCTGAGCTGGTGCCAAAAATTCCTTACACTGAAGTTTAAAATATGTAAGGAGGCAAGAATGTAATAAAAATTCAAAAGCTAATAATATTATGGTGACTGGCATTGTTTACAATGTAGAGCACCTGCTGTTTGGGAAAAAAAAAAAAGGAAGAAGAAAAAGTGAAATCATCAAACTGTTCCTAAATGGAAAATCTGGGCTCTCTGCCAATTACACAATGTGTTTCAGGTGCACTGTAAACAGGAACAATAAAAGGTGCAGAGGAAAGAATATGAAATGTTAAATCTCAAAGACACGAGAATATTAATATGATGTTTCTTGAAAGTAAATCTTAGGGCTCTTCCAGTGTTCTCCTGTGGAAGGAGGGGGTTTAAAAATTTTACACAGCATTATGTAAAGTTCTAGAACTTTTAATTGCCTGTATCTTAAAAAGAATATATATGAACGCAAGACCATTTGCTTCAGCAGCATTGCCTTCAGTTGTTTCAGGCAGAAAGGTCCATCTAGACCTGCAAACATGAATTGCGTTTCTTCCAACCTCTCTTTATTACTTTGTGTGCGTGTGTGTGTGTGTGCATATTTTGTGGTTGGCAGAGTGGAGAATTAAATCCTGAGAGTAAGAAGATAGGAAAAAGTAGCTTCTGTTGCTTATTGTTGAATACCAACTTTCTACATCAAAATTAGCATTATGAGCCACTGCAAAATATCAGACACAAACGGTGGTGGTATGTTGTATTTCTATTTTCTCACTATGAAGCACTTAATAATGGATTCCTCCAGAATTAGACACCTATTTTTACCAGCTAACAACTCACACGTGCCAAATTTCCCTTTCTAGTTCAAATGTTTTTCCTTTCTCAATGAGGCATTTTAAAATCAAGTCATCTTTGGAATGTCTATTACATTTTCAAACGCCAATCCTTCACGAATCAAACTGAAACATCATCTTAATGCATATCTTTTAAAAATAATTTATGAGGTGACACAATTGTTTTACGATGATAACTGGAAACTAATCTTCAAGAACCAAACACCTTTCAAATATCCAATATTTCAGAAACTAGAAATAAAATGTTGTGTTTCTCAGACACTGAAAATTGCTAAGAACTAAACAGTTGCAGAATATTTGAAATAAATGTTGTTTTTGAGTGGGGAAATAAATGAAACCGTGGGAGACCTCCCAAACGTCCCTAGCAGAGGTAACTATTAATACAAAGAGATGGGTCCTCCAATGAGACAAAACATGTAAGAACAATCCTTGCCTTTTTACACCAGTTCCATATGGAAACATATTTACTCTTCACCATTTTCTGGGTCATCCTGATAAATTTACTTAAACTCGGTTTCTCATCCTTAAAAATGGGTTAAAATAGTAACTAACTTGTGTGATTTTTATGAAGATTAAATGAGATAATTAAGGTAAAGCACTTAGTCTAATGACTTACATACAGTAAGGGTTTTAAAGATTTAGCTAGTTTAGCCAGTGTTATTACTATTATTATTTCTTAAATATTCTGAGTTTTCTGTGTCACAGCTGTCAAGATAGAGCATTTGCAGTTGGCACTGTTTCAAAGATCTCCAGCAATGGAATATTATGAAGAAATAGAGATCAACTCTATAGAGAGTTCCTTGCAGAATATGAATCAGAACTGTTAAGAAGGTGAAGGAACTAACAGAATAGGAAATGCACATACTGGCCACAAGAATCTGGAAGTGCACAGTGTAATATGGTAGAAGATTAGAAAGGAGAAAGATTAGAAAAAATTAGAAGGTTAGAAAAGAGATTAGAAAGTGAGCTTTGCTTTAGAGAGACTTGCATTTGATTCCTGATTCTATTTCTTCTATCTATGGGCCTTTGGGTAAGCCATTTATCTTCTTTTTAGCCTCAGTTTTTCATTTGTAAGATGGGGGTTTTGATACACATCTCACTGTGACAACTAAAGGGCAAAATGGCTGGTAAATTGCATGACAAAATATGCACATGAATATTCGTTCCTTTACCTTAAATTGTCTGTGACCACACCTTCTTTTCTAGATTTATTTTCACAACTCTACATGCATAAACTACCTTTACAAATATGTACACAAAAGCACTTTTAATAAAGGGTCTTCAACTCTTTTGATGAAAATCAATCAGGAAATTTATTTCAAAAATAGTTTCATGACTAAGGTTTCAAATATCAGGCCTTCCCCATGTTCAATCAATATACTCTGATCCTACACTCTGCCACAATTACACTACGTCTACATATTTCATCATGTGAAAATGTTAATATAACTTGACAATTTACTTCTTCCAGACATGGAATTAGTAAAACAACAACAACAAAAAAGATATTCAAGAGAGCAATATTTTATAAAATATACAGTAACAACCATGGCATTAGACTCCTCACTATAGACTTCTAAGTGGGCATGTATTTGTTTTAACATTTTTATTGGAATATAATTGCTTTACAATGGTGTGCTAGTTTCTGCTTTATAACAAAGTGAAACAGCTATACATATACATATATCCTCATATCTCCTCCCTCTTGCGTCTCCCTCCCACCCCTCTAGGTGGTCACAAAGAACCACGCTGATCTCCCTGTGCTATGAGGCTGCTTCCCACTAGCTATCTATTTTACATTTGGTAGTATATATAAATCCATGCCACTCTCTCACTTTATCCCAGCTTACCCTTCCCCCTCCCTGTGTCCTCAAGTCCATTCTCTACGTCTGTGTCTTTATTCCTGTCCTGCCCCTAGGTTCTTCATAAATTTTTCTTTTTTTTAGATTCCATATATATGTGTTAGCATACGGTATTTGTTTTTCTCTTTCTGACTTACTTCACTCTGTATGACAGACTCTAGGTCCATCCACCTCACTACAAATAACTCAACTTCCTTTCTTTTTATGGCTGAGTAATATTCTATTGTATATATGTGCCATATCTTCTTTATCCATTCATCTGTCGATGGACACTTAGCTTGCTTCCATGTCCTGGCTATTGTAAATAGAGCTGCAATGAACATTCGGGTGCATGTGTCTTTTTGAATTATGGTTTTCTCAGGGTATATGCCCAGCAGTGGGATTGCTGGGTCATATGGTAGTTCTATTTTTAGTTTCTTAAGGAATCTCCATACTGTTCTCCATAGTGGCTGTATCAATTTACATTCCCACCAACAGTGCAAGAGGGTTCCCCTTTCTCCACAGCCTCTCCAGCATTTATTGTTTGTAGATTTTTTGATTATTGCCATTCTGATTGGTGTGAGGTGATACCTCAATGTAGTTTTGATTTACATTTCTTTAATGATTAGTGGTGTTGAGCATTGTTTCATGTGTTTGTTGGCAATCTGTATATCTTCTTGGAGAAATGTTTATTTAGGTCTTCTGCCCATTTTGGGATTGGGTTGTTTGATTTTTTGATATTGAGCTGCAAGAGCTGCTTGTAAATTTTGGACATTAATCTTTTGTCAGTTGCTTTGTTTGCAAATATTTTCTCTTATTCTGAGGGTTGTCTTTTTGTCTGGTTTATGGTTTTCTTTGCTGTGCAAAAGCCTTTAAGTTTCATTAGGTCCATTTGTTTATTTTTGTTTCTGTTTTCATTTCTCTACTAGTTGTGTCAAAAAGGATCTTGCTGTGCTTTATGTCATATAGTGTTCTGCCTGTATTTTCCTCTAAGAGTTTTGTTTTCCTCTAAGAGTTTTCCTCTAAGAGTTAGTGTCTGGCCTTACATTTAGGTCTTTAATCTATTTTGAGTTTATTTTGTGTATGGTATTAGGGAGTGTTCTAATTTCATTCTTTTACATGTAGCTGTCCAGTTTTCCCAGCACAACTTATGGAAGAGGCTGTCTTTTGTCCATTGTATATTCTTGACTCCTTTATCAAAAATAAGGTGACCATAAGTGCGTGGGTTTTTCTCTGGGCTTTCTACCCTGTTGCATTGATATATTTTTCTGTTTTTCTGCCACTACCATACTTTCTTGATTACTGTAGCTTTGTAGTATATTCTGAAGTCAGGGAGTCTGATTCCTCCAGCTCTCTTTTTCTTTCTCAAGATTGCTTTGGCTATTCTGGGTCTTTTGTGTTTCCATACAAATTGTGAAATTTTTTGTTCTAGTTCTGTGAAAATTGTCATTGATAGTTTGATAGGGATTGCATTGAATCTGTAGATTGCTTTGGGTACTATAGTCATTTTCACAATGTTGATTCTTCCAATCCAAGAACATGGTATATCTCTCCATCTGTTTGTATCATCTTTAATTACTTTCATCAGTGTCTTATAGGTTTCTGCATACAGGTCTTTTGTCTCCTGAGGTAGGTTTATTCCTAGGTATTTTATTCTTTTTGTTGCAATGGTAAATGGGAGTGTTTTCTTAATTTCTCTTTCAGATTATTCATCGTTAGTGTATAGGAATGCAAGAGATTTCTGTGCATTAATTTTGTATCCTGCTACTTTACCAAATTCATTGATTAGCTCTAGTAGTTTTCTGGGAGCATCTTTAGGATCTCTATGCATAGTATCATCTTATCTGCAAACAGTGACAGCTTTACTTCTTCTTTTCTGATTTGGATTCCTTTTATTTCTTTTTCTTCTCTGATTGCTGTGGCTAAAACTTCCAAAACTGTGTTGAATAATAGTGGTGAGAGTGGGCAACCTTGTCTTGTTCCTGATCTTAGTGGAAATGGTTTCAGTTTTTCACCACTGAGAACGATGCTAGCTGTGGGTTTGTCACATATGGCCTTTATTATGTTGAGGTAAGTTCCCTCTATGCCTACTTTCTAGAGAGTTTATATCATAAATGGGCGTTGAATTTTCTCAACAGCTGTTTCTGCATCTCTTGAGATGATCATATGGTTTTTATCCTTCAATTTGTTAATATGGTGTATCACATTGATTGATTTGCATATACTGAAGAATCCTTGCATGCCTGGGATAAAACTCACTTGATCATGGTGTATGATCCTTTAATGTGCTGTTGGATTCTGTTTGCTAGTATTTTGTTGAGGACTTTTGCATCTATATTCATTAGTGATATTGGTCTGTAGTTTTCTTTCTTTGTTACATCTTTGTCTGATTTTGGTACCAGGGTGATGGTGGCCTCATAAAATGAGTTTGAGAGTGTTCCTCTCTCTGCTATATTTTAGAAGAGTTTGAGAAAGATAGGTGTTAGCTCTTCTCTAAATGTTTGACAAACTCTGCCTGTGAAGCCATCTCCTACTGGGCTTTTGTTTTCTGGAAGATTTTTAAGCAAAGTCTCAATTTCAGTGTTTGTGATTGGTCTGTTTGTATTTTCTATTTCTTCCTGGTTCAGCCTCAGAAACTTGTGCTTTCCTAAGAATTTGTCCATTTCTTCCAGGTTCTCCATTTTATTGGCATAGAGTTGCTTGTAGTCATCTCTCATGATCCTTTGTATTTCTGCAGTGTCAGTTGTTACTTCTCCTATTTCATTTCTTATTCTGTTGATTTGAGTCTTCTCCCTTTTTTTCTTGATGAGTCTGTCTAATGGTTTATCAATTTTGTTTATCTTCTCAAAGAACCAGCTTTTAATTTTATTGATCCTTGCTATTGTTTCCTTCATTTCTTTTCCATTTATTTCTGATCTCAACTTTATGATTTCTTTCCTTCTGCCAACTTTGGGGTTTTTTTGTTCTCTTTCTCTAATTGCTTTAGGTGTAATGTTAGGTTTTTTATTTGAGATGTTTCTTGTTTCTTGAGGTAGGATTGTATTGCTATACACTTCCCTCTTAGAGCTGCTTTTGCTTCATCCCATAGGTTTTGGGTCATTGTGTTTTCATTGGCATTTGTTTCTAAGTATTTTTTGATTTCCTCTTTGATTTCTTCAGTGATCTCTTAGTTTTTAAGTAGTGTATCATTTAGCCTCCATGTGTTTGTATTTTTTACAGATTTTTTCCTGTGATTGATATCTAGTGTCATAGTGTTGTGGTCAGAAGAGATACTTGATACAATTTCAATTTTCTTAAATTTACCACGGCTTGATTTGTGACCCAAGATATGATTATCCTGGAGAATGTTCCATGAGTGCTTGAGAAGAAAGTGTATTCTGTTGTTTTTGGATGGAATGTCCTATAAATATCAATTAAGTCCCTCTTGTTTAATGTGTCATTTAAAGCTTGTGTTTCCTTATTTATTTTCATTTTGGATGATCTGTCCATTGGTGAAAGTAGTGAGGTAAAGTCCCCTTGTATGATTGTGTTACTATCAATTTCTGCTTTTATGGCTGTTAACATTTGTTTTATGTTCTCCTTAGGTGCTCCTATGTTGGGTGCATAAAAATTTACAGTTGTTATATAGTCTTCTTGGATTGATCCCTTGATCATTATGTAGTGTCCTTCTTTGTCTCTTGTAATAGTCTTTATTTTAAAGTCTATTTTGTCTGATATGACAATTGCTACTCCAGCTTTCTTTTGATTTCCATTTGCATGGAATATCTTTTTCCATCCCCTCACTTTCAGCCTGTATATGTCCCTAGATCTGAAGTGGGTCTCTTGAAGACAGCATATATATGGGTCTTGTTTTTGTATCCATTCAGCCAGTCTATGTCTTTTGGTTGGAGCATTTAATCCATTTACATTTAAGATAGTTATCCATATGTATGTTCCTATTACCATTTTCTGAATTGTTTTCGATTTGTTCTTGTAGGTCTTTTCCTTCTCTTGTGTTTCCTGCCTAGAGAAGGTCCTTTAGCATTTGTTGTAAAGCTGGTTTGGTGGTACTGAATTCTCTTAGCTTTTGCTTGTCTATAAAGCTTTTAATTACTCTGTTGAATCTGAATGATATCCTTGCTGGGTAGAGTAATCATGGTTGTAGGTTTTCCCCCTTTCATCACTTTAAATATGTCCTGTCACTCCCTTCTGGCTTGCAGAATTTCTGCTGAAAGATCAGCTGTTAACCTTATGGGGATTCCATTGTATGTTATTTGTTGCTTTTCCCTTGCTGCTTTTAATATTTTTTCTTTGTATTTAATTTTTGATAGTTTGATTAATATGTGTCTTGGTGTATTTCTCCTTGGATTTATCCTGTATGGGACTCTGCGTTTCCTGCACTTGATTATTTCCTTTCCCATATTAGGGAATTTTCCACTATAATCTCTTCAAATATTTTCTCAGTCCCTTTCTTTTTCTCTTCTTCTTCTGGGACCCCTATAATTCAAATGTTGGTGCTTTTAATGCTGTTCCATAGGTCTCTGAGACTGTCCTCAATTCTTTTCATTCTTTTTTCTTTATTCTGCTCTGCAGGAGTTATTTCCACTATTTTATCTTCCAGGTCACTTAGCCATTTTTCTGCCTCAGTTACTCTGCTATTGATTCCTTCTAGAGAATTTTTAATTTCATTTATTGTGTTGTTCATCATTGTTGGTTTGCTCTAGTTTTTCTAGGTCCTTGTTAAACGTTTCTTGTATTTTCTCCATTCTATTTCCAAGATTTCGGATCATCTTTACTATCATTACTCTGAATTCTTTTTCAGGTAGACTGCCTATTTCTTCTTCATTTGTTTGGTCTGCTGGGTTTTTACCTTGCTCCTTCATCTGCTATGTGTTTCTCTGTCTTCTCATTTTGCGTAACTTACTGTGTTTGGGGTCTCCTATTCGCAGGCTGCAGGTTCGTAGTTCCCATTGTTTTTGGTGTCTGCCCCCAGTGGTTAAGGTTGGTTCAGTGGGCACTGTAGACTTCCTGGTGGAGGGGACTAGTGCCTCTGTTCTGGTGGATGAGGCTGGGTCTTGTCTTTTTGGTGGGCAGGACCACATCTGGTGGTGTGTTTTGGGGTGTCTGTGACCTTATTATGATTTTAGCAGCCTCGCTGCTAATGGGTGGGGTTGTGTTCCTCTCTTGCTAGTTGTTTGGGATAGGGTGTCCAGCACTGTAGCTTGCTGGTCGTTGTGTAGAGCTGCGTCTTAGTGTTGAGATGGAGATCTCTGGGAGAGCTTTTGCCGCTTGATGTTATGTGGACCCAGGAGGTCTCTGGTGCATCAGTGTCCTGAACTCATCCTTCCCACCTCAGAGGGGCAGGCCTGACACCTGGCCAGAGAACCAAGACCCTGTCAGCCACACAGCTCAGAAGAAAAGGGAGAAAGAAAGAAAGAAAGAAAGAAAGAAAGAAAGAAAGAGAGAAAATAAAGTTATTAGAATAAAAAATAATTATTAAAAATAAAAAAATTAAAACAAACTAACAAAAAAAAATAAACGGACAGACAGAACCATTAGACAAATGGTAAAACAAAGCTATACAGACAAAATCACACAAAGAAGCATGCACATACACACTCACAAAAAGATAAAAAGGAAAAAAATATGTATATCGTTTCTTCCAAAGTCCACCACCTCAATTTTGGGATCATTCGTTGTCTATTCAGGTATTCCAGAGATGCAGGGTACATCAAGTTGATTGTGGAGATTAATCTGCTGCTCTTGAGGCTGCTGAGAGAAATTTCCCTTTCTCTTCTTTGTTCACACAGCTCCTGGGCTTCAGCTTTGGATTTGGCCCCGCCTCTGCTTGTAGGTCACCTGAGAATGTCTGTACCCTGATTAAGTAGCTGATTAAGGTGCTCTGGCTCACTCAGGCAAGGGGGAGGGAGGTTTACGGAATGCGGGTCGACACTGAGGCAGCAGAGGTCAGCATGACGTTGCACCAGCCTGAGGTGTGGTGTGTGTTTTCCCGGGGAAGTTGTCCCTGGATCACGGGACCCTGGCAGTGGCTGGCTCCACAGGCTCCTGGGAGGGGAGGTGTGGATAGTGACCTGTGCTTGCACACAGGCTTCTTGGTGGCTGCAGCAGCAGCCTTAGAGTCTCATGCCTGTCTCTGGTGTCCGGGCTGATAGCTGCAGCTCATGCCTGTCTCTGGAGCTCGTTTAGGCAGTGCTCTGAATCCCCTCTCCTCGCACCCTGAAACAATAGTCCCTTGCCTCTTAGGCAGTTCCAGACTTTTTCCTGACTCCCTCCTGGCTAGCTGTGGCACACTAGCTCCCTTCAGTCTGTGTTCATGCAGCCAACCCCAGTCCTCTGCCTGGGATCTGACCTCCAAAGACTGAGCCTCAGCTCCCAGGCCCCACCCACCCCGGCGGGTGAGCACACAAGCCTCTCGGGCTGGTGAGTGCAGGTCAGCACTGATCCTCTGTGTGGGAATCTCTCCACCTTGCCCTCTGCACCCCTGTGGCTGCGCTCTCCTCCGTGGCTCTGAAGCTCCCCCCTTCCCCGCCCGCCCCCCCACAACCCCGTCTCTGCCAGTGAAGGGGCTTTCTAGTGTGTGGAAACTTTTCCTCCTTCACAGCTCCCTCCTAATGATGCAGGTCCCATCACTATTCTTTTGTCTATGTTTTTTCTTTTTTCTTTTGCCCTACCTAGGTATGTGGGAGTTTCTTGCCTTTTGGGAAGTCTGAGGTCTTCTGTCATGTTCAGTAGGTGTTCTGTAGGAGTTGTTCCACATGTAGACACATTTATTTGTGATGTATTTGTGGGGAGGAAGGTGATCTCCACGTCTTACTCTTCCGCTGTCTTGAAGCGCCTTTCCTAAGTGGGCACATATTTTGGATAAAGTTTTTCAATTTTGACAAATCATTTAAACAAGTTGTGGCTTTAGACGCCATCTAAATACTTGGTAGGTACACCAGATGGGGCCCCAGTCATCTTAGACTCGATTATTAAAATTATATTCTTATTAGCTTTCATCCCCTTCTCCAAATACCTTTCGAAATCATCCTTAGAAGAGAGTGATGTTATAATTGTCCTCCCTCTTAAATAATCATCTCTCTTAAATTCTGAAAGTCGCCTCATTAATCATAATCACAAAGGATGAACACAGTTAAATATTTCTTTATTAATATGATGTATCATTTGACTACACTTTTCTACAGATATTAGCCCATTTACATTAGTGCAGCTTACTGAAATTATCCTCAGTATACGATATTGCTTTTTAAATACACAGCATAAGTTCTCAGAAGGCAATGATAGCATTCAACACCTTGAGTGAATATGATCTCGTATTGATTATAAAGATGGTGATTACTTTGATGATGGTACTAAATATGTTCCATGTGCAGAGTAGGAACAAACATTCAAGATGAGTGAGTGATGAATTCTGCCTGTGGTCAAAAGAAAACAGCACTCTCAACTCTACAGCCTGGACCTATCCCTAAGTATTAGTCCTGTTTTTGTTGGACCACCTTACTAATGATATCGGAATAAAGATTATTAGGACAACGAGCAATCATTAACCATTTATACCAATGATTATTATGGTCACAGTAAGAACCAAAGGATGTTTCTTTGGATTATGAAGGCATATCTGAGCCTATCTCCATTGAAAGACACTTGACACATCTTCTGCATACAGGAAACAATAAATATTAGCATTCATTTAAAAAAAAGCTTTTTGATTAAGAGTTTAAATTCTTTCAAGGTTTTCTTAACTATTCGTGGCAATTTCCCTAGATTTTTGTGAATATAGGCATTGGAAAAATTATAGCTAATTTTAATTCCTTGCCAGATGCTTAAAGAAATGGCATGATCTACTACTTTTTTTTTTTTAAACATCTTTATTGGAGTATAATTGCTTTACAATGGTGTGTTAGTTTCTGCTTTATAACAAAGTGAATCAGTTATACATATACATATGTTCCCACATCCCCTCCCTCTTGCATCTCCCTCCTTCCCACCCTCCCCATCCCACCCCTCCAGGTGGTCACAAAGCACCGAGCTGATCTCCCTGTGCTATGCGGCTGCTTCCCACTAGCTATCTATTTTACATTTGGTAGTGTATACATGTCCATGACACTCTCTCACTTCATCCCAGCTTACCCTTCCCCCTCCCCGTATCCTCAAGTACATTCTCTAGTAGGTCTGTGTCTTTCTTCCCGTCATGCTGCTAGGTTCTTCATGGCCTTTTTTTTTCCCTTAGATTCCATATATATGTGTTAGCATACCGCATTTGTTTTTCTCTTTCTGACTTACTTCACTCTGTATGACAGACTCTAACTCCATCCACCTCATTACAAATACCTCCATTTCATTTCTTTTTATGGCTGAGTAATATTCCATTGTATATATGTGCCACATCTTCTTTATCCATTCATCTGATGATGGACACTTAGGTTGCTTCCATGTCCTGGCTATTGTAAATAGAGTTGCAATGAATATTTTGGTACATGACTCTTTTTTAATTATGGTTTTCTCAGGGTATATGCCCAGTAGTGGGATTGCTGGGTCATATGGTAGTTCTATTTTTAGTTTGTTTTTTTTTTTTTTTTTAAATAGAAAGTCTTTATTTATTTATTTATTTATTTATGGCTGTGTTGGGTCTTCCTTTCTGTGCGAGGGCTTTCTCTAGTTGTGGCAAGTGGGGGCCATCTCTTCATTGCGGTGCGCGGGCTTCTCACTATCACAGCCTCTCTTGTTGCGGAGCACAGGCTCCAGACGCGCAGGCTCAGTAATTGTGGCTCACGGGCCCAGTTGCTCTGTGGTATGTGGGATCTTCCCAGACCAGGGCTCGAACCCGTGTGCCCTGCATTGGCAGGCAGATTCTCAACCACTGCGCCACCAGGGAAGCCCTATTTTTAGTTTTTTAAGGAACCTCCATACTGTTCTCCATAGTGGCTGTATCAATTTACATTCCCACCAACAGTGCAAGAGGGTTCCCTTTTCTCCACACCCTCTGCAGCATTTATTGTTTCTAGATTTTTTGATGATGGCCATTCTGACCGGTGTGAGATGATACTTCATTGTAATTTTGATTTGCATTTCTCTAATGATTAATGATGTTGAGCATTCTTTCATGTGTCTGTTGGCCATCTGTATATCTTCTTTGGAGAAATGTCTATTTAGGTCTTCTGCCCATTTTTAGATTGGGTTCTTTGTTTTTTTACTACTGAGCTGCATGAGATGTTTATATATTTTGGAGATTAATCGTTTGTCAGTTTCTTCATTTGCAAATATTTTTTCCCATTCTGAGGGTTGTCTTTTCGTCTTGTTTATGGTTTCCTTTGCTGTGCAAAAGCTTTTAAGTTTCATTAGGTCCCATTTGTTTATTTGTGTTTTTATTTCCATTTCTCTAGGAGCTGGGTCAAAAAGGATCTTGCTGTGATTTATGTCATAGAGTGTTCTGCCTATGTTTTCCTCTAAGAGTTTGATAGTGTCTGGCCTTACACTTAGGTCTGTAATCCATTTTGAGTTTATTTTTGTGTATGGTGTCAGGGAGTGTTCTAATTTCATACTTTTACATGTACCTGTCCAATTTTCCCAGCACCACTTATTGAACAGGCTGTCTTTTCTCCACTGTATATGCTTGCCTCCTTTATCAAAGATAAGGTGACCATATGTGTGTGGGTTTATCTCTGGGCTTTCTATCCTGTTCCATTGATCTATATTTCTGTTTTTGTGCCAGTACCAAACTGTCTTGATTACTATAGCTTTGTAATATAGTCTGACGTCAGGGAGCCTGATTCCTCCAGCTCCATTTTTCGTTCTCAAGATTGCTTTGGCTATTCGGGGTCTTTTGTGTTTCCATACAAATTGTGAAATATTTTGTTCTAGTTCTGTGAAAAATGCCAGTGGTGGTTTGATAGGGATTGCATTGAATCTGTAGATTGCTTTGGGTAGTAGAGTCATTTTCACAATGTTGATTCTTCCCATCCAAGAACATGGTATATCTCTCCATCTATTTGTATCATCTTTAATTTCTTTCATCAGTGCCCTATAATTTTCTGCATACAGGTCTTTTGTCTCCTTAGGTAGGTTTATTCCTAGATATTTTATTCTTTTTGTTGCAATGGTAAACAGGAGTGTTTTCTTAATTTCACTTTCAGATTTTTCATCATTAGTGTATAGGAATGCAAGAGATTTCTGTGCATTAATTATGTATCCTGCTACTTTACCAAATTCATTGATTAGCTCTAGGAGTTTTCTGGTGGCATCTTTAGGATTCTCTATGTATAGTATCATGTCATCTGCAAACAGTGACAGCTTTACTTCTTCTTTTCCAATTTGGATTCCTTTTATTTCTTTTTCTGCTCTGATTGCTGTGGCTAACACTTCCAAAACTATGTTGAATAATAGTGGTGAGAGTGGGCAACCTTGTCTTGTTCCTGATCTTAGTGGAAATGGTTTCAGTTTTTCACCATTGAGGACAATGTTGGCTGTGGGTTTGTCATATATGGCCTTTATTATGTTGAGGAAATTTCCCTCTATGCCTACTTTCTGCAGGGCTTTTATCATAAATGGGTGTTGAATTTTGTCGAAAGCTTTCTCTGCATCTATTGAGATGATCATATGGTTTTTCTCCTTCAATTTGTTAATATGATGTATCACGTTGATTGATTTGCGTATATTGAAGAATCCTTACATTCCTGGAATAAACCCCACTTGATCATGGTGTATAATCCTTTTAATGTGCTGTTGGATTCTGTTTGCTAGTATTTTGTTGAGGATTTTTGCATCTATGTTCATCAGTGATATTGGCTTGTAGTTTTCTTTCTTTGTGACATCTTTGTCTGGTTTTGGTATCAGGGTGATGGTGGCCTCATAGAATGAGTTGGGGAGTGTTCCTCCCTCTGCAATATTTTGGAAGAGTTTGAGAAGGATAGGTGTTAGCTCTTCTCTAAATGTTTGATAGAATTCACCTGTGAAGCCATCTGGTCCTGGGCTTTTGTTTGTTGGAAGATTTTTAATCACAGTTTCAATTTCAGTGCTTGTGATTGGTCTGTTCCTATTTTCTCTTTCTTCCTGGTTCAGTCTCGGCAGGTTGTGCATTTCTAAGAATCTGTCCATTTCTTCCAGTTTGTCCATTTTATTGGCATAGAGTTGCTTGTAGTAATCTCTCATGATCGTTTGTATTTCTGCAGTGTCAGTGGTTACTTCTCCTTTTTCATTTCTAATTCTATTGATCTGAGTCTTCTCCTTTTTTCTCTTGATGAGTCTGGCTAATGGCTTATCAATTTTGTTTATCTTCTCAAAGAACCAGCTTTTAGTTTCATTGATTTTTGCTATTGTTTCCTTCATTTCTTTTTCATTTATTTCTAATCTGATCTTTATGATTTCTTTCCTTCTGCTAGTTTTGGGGTTTTTTTGCTCTTCTTTCTCTAATTGCTTTAGTTGCAAGGTTAGGTTGTTTATTCGAGATGTTTCCTGTTTCTTGAGGTAGGATTGTATTGCTATAAACTTCCCTCTTACAACTGCTTTTGCTGCATCCTATAGGTTTTGGGTCGTCGTGTCTCCATTGTCATTTGTTTCTAGGTATTTTTTGATTTCCCCTTTGATTTCTTCAGTGATCACTTCGTTATTAAGTAGTGTATTGTGTAGCCTCCATGTGTTTGTATTTTTTACAGATCTTTTCCTGTAATTGATATCTAGTCTCATAGCGTTGTGGTCGGAAGAGATACTTGATACGATTTCAATTTTCTTAAATGTACCAAGGCTTGATTGGTGACCCAAGATATGATCTCTCCTGGAGAATGTTCCATGAGCACTTGAGAAAAATGTGTATTCTGTTGTTTTTGGGTGGAATGTCCTATAAATATCAATTAAGTCCATCTTGTTTCATGTATCATTTAAAGCTTGTGTTTCCTTATTTATTTTCATTTTGGATGATCTGTCCATTGGTGAAAGTGGGGTGTTAAAGTCCCCTACTATGATTGTGTTGCTGTTGATTTCCCCTTTTATGGCTGTTAGTATTTGCCTTATGTATTGAGGTGCTCGTATGTTGGGTGCATAAATATTTACAATTGTTATACCTTCCTCTTGGTTCGATCCCTTGATCATTATATAGTGTCCTTCTTTGTCTCTTGTAATAGTCTTTATTTTAAAGTCTATTTTGTCTGATATGAGAATTGCTACTCCAGCTTTCTTTTGATTTCCATTTGCATGGAATATCTTTTTCCATCCCCTCACTTTCAGTCTGTATGTGTCTCTAGGTCTGAATTGGGTCTCTTTTAGACAGCATATATATGGGTTTTGTTTTTGTATCCATTCAGCCAGTCTGTGTCTTTTGGTGGGAGCATTTAATCCATTTACATTTAAGGTAATTATTGATATGTATGTTCCTATTCCCATTTTCTTAAATATTTTGGGTTTGTTACTGTACGTGTTTTCCTTCTCTTGTGTTTCTTGCCTAGAGAAGTTCCTTTAGCATTTGTTTTAAAGCTGGTTTGGTGGTGCTGAACTCTCTCAGCTTTTGCTTGTCTGTAAAGGTTTTAATTTCTCCATCAAATCTGAATGAGATCCTTGCTGTGTAGAGTAACCTTGGTTGTAGGTTTTTCTCCTTCATCACTTTAAGTATATCCTGCCACTCCCTTCTGGCTTGCAAAGTTTCTGCTGAAAGATCAGCTGTTAACCTTATGGGGATTCCCTTGTGTGTTATTTGTTGTTTTTCCCTTGCTGCTTTTAATATGTTTTCTTTATATTTAATTTTTGATAGTTTGATTAATATGTGTCTTGGCATGTTTCTCCTTGGATTTATCCTGTATGGGACTCTCTGTGCTTCCAGGACTTAACTATTTCCTTTCCCATATTAGGGAAGTTTTCAACTATAATCTCTTCAAATATTTTCTCAGTCCCTTTCTTTTTCTCTTCTTCTTCTGGGACCCCTATAATTCAAATGTTGGTGCATTTAATGTTGTCCCAGAGGTCTCTGAGACTGTCCTCAGTTCTTTTCATTCTTTTTTCTTTATTCTGCTCTGCAGTAGTTATTTCCACTCTTTTATCTTCCAGGTCACTTATCCGTTCTTCTGCCTCAGTTATTCTGCTATTGATCCCGTCTAGAGTATTTTTAATTTCATTTATTGTGTTTTTCATCGTTGCTTGGTTCCTCTTTAGTTCTTCTACGTCCTTGTTAAATGTTTCTTGCATTTTGTCTATTCTATTTCCAAGATTTTGGATCATCTTTACTATCATTATTCTGAATTCTTTTTCAGGTAGACTGCCTATTTCCTCTTCATTTGTTAGGTCTGTTGTGTTTTGACCCTACTCCTTCACCTGCTGTGTGTTGTTTTGTCTTCTCATTTTGCTTATCTTACTGTGTTTGGGGTCTCCTTTTCACAGGCTGCAGGTTCGTAGTTCCCGTTGTTTTTGGTATCTGTCCCCAGTGGCTAAGGTTGGTTCATTGGGTTGTGTAGGCTTCCTGGTGGAGGTGAGTAGTGCCTGTGTTTTGGTGGATGAGGTTGGATCTTGTCTTCCTGATGGGCACGTCCACGTCTGGTGGTGTGTTTTGGGGTGTCTGTGGCCTTATTATGATTTTAGGCAGCGTCTCTGCTAATGGATGGGGCTGTGTTCCTGTTTTTCTAGTTGTTTGGCATAGGGTGTCCAGCACTGTAGCTTGCTGGTCATTGAATGAAGCTGGGTCTTGATGTTGAGATGGAGATCTCTGAGAGATTTTTGCCGTTTGGTATTACGTGGAGCTGGAAGGTCTCTTGTGGACCAGTGTTCTGAAGTTGGCTCTCCCACCTCAGAGGCACAGCCCTGATGCCTGGCTGGAGCACCAAGAGCCTTTCATCCACACGTCTTTTGGGAGGTCTGACGTCTTCTGCCAGCGTTCAGTGGGTGTTCTGTAGGAGCAGTTCCACGTGTAGATGTATTTCTACTGTATCTGTGGGAAGGAAGGTGATCTCCGCATCTTATTCTTCCACCATCTTGCCTCCTCCTACGATCTACTACTTTTAACAATCTAAGTTAAATCTAAGTTAGTCCCAGTATTGGAACTCTGGGAATCAAATCACACACTTACAAAAATAACAAATCTGCTTAAGCAAATAAGGAAGTTTGTTGGATCATTAATGGAAAACCCCTGAGGCATTATTGGCTTCAGGTGTGACTTGGTTCAGTGCCTCATACAGTAACTAGGGTGCAGGTTCTCTCTATCTTGCCATTCTTCTCTCCTTCATGTTGGCTTTATACTCAAATTTCACCTAGTGGCCCATTGGCAGCTTCAGGATTAAATCCCCCCAAGTTTAAATCCAATGGAAAAACAAAAAACCTTCCTGTGTCTCCATTATAAATCCTGGGTTTAGGCCTGATTTTCTTGGCTTGGGTCCCATGCTCATCTTTGACTATCACTGCACCTAGGGGCATATGATGTCCCAATTGTCCAATACTACTTCAATGCCTCCCACCTTCCAGATTCAAGTATGGAAAAAATTTACCCAAACATGTAGTCTAAAAGTAGATTTCCATCCCCCAAAGGAAAACATGATTGCCAAAGGAAAGGAAAAAGAATAATGCAGGCAATAGTACAAAAAAGCAGAAATCTTATTCACTATTGTCACTCAGACTCTAGAACAGAGTCTGGCACATAGAAAGTTCACAGTTCTTACGTGTTGCCATTCCAGATAGTCATGCATCAAAATAAGTACACGAATAAGACAGTGCTTTAATATTGATGTTTTTACCCAAATAACAATTATCAAATGCCTAGATTTTAATGAGGCATTTATCTTTTAATAATAATTAAAATAATAATTATTAAATGGGCTATAATAGTAGAATAAACAAGGGAGAGTGATGTGGATGACAATTCCATATAAAGCTTACAGTATAAGAGGAAATGCCTTGTGTGAGAAGGTTGTGAAATTCAATCAGGCTCCATCACAGGTTGCATGGAGTTTTACCAAATTACAGCAGTGAGATCCCAGAATACAGAAGGAGTAAACATTGTATAGATAACAAAATGCCTACAAAAAATTGCATCATTTGCCTATATATTTATTCATTACTTCTCTGAAATCTTTTCTGTGCTCATCATGTATCCCTTAATCAGATCATCTAGAGTATGGGTGGTCTTGAATGACTTATTAAGGACCTTAGCTCTTCTCAGTAGGCAAAAAGGGACTTCAAAAAATTTTAAGAGGGTCAAATATAATCTGACTCAGAACTACTGTTGAAAATCAGCAAAGTAAACTATGAGGAAGAGAGGGAGGTAGGGAAGGAGGAAGAAAAAATTTTTTGAAAGAGTGTTGAGAATCTCATATTTGCCTAGTCTTTTAAATTTTTGCCAATATTATTGGAGAAAATGAAATTAAATTTTGATTTACTTTTCCCTGATTATTTCATTTAATCCTCATTATAGTCATGTGAGGTATGTATTATTATTCCCCTCAACTTGCAGATTTGAAGACAAGATTCAAAGAAGCTTTTGTTTTGGTTCAGGTCATTTGGTTTTATGGCTTCTAGTGTTCAAAGGCTGGGGAAGCTACTGCCCAAAATACATCTACAACTGATGGGGTAGGTCAGAAGAGGTGGCAAGTTCAATCAAGAAAAATGTTTTGTCAACTTTTCACCTAACTCTATTCTGTCTGCTGTGGTTGATGCCATTGAAGTTAAAAAAAACATTATTCTAAATCTTATATTTGGGTCTTCTTCACAACTACGAATAACTTGTGAGGCAACTTAGGTAATTCTCTTGTGAGCCTAGGTGGGGAAAAGCCAGCTGTTGAGTTTTATCTGCCTCACAGGAGGCTCCTGAATATTAATGAGAGGCAATCGCTAGTATTTTCATATTTTTAGCAATTTGCAAAGTAATACCAATTAGAATAGATGTGTCAAGTGAACAGGTTAGATTAAAACACAACTAAAGGACTCGGATTCTCCTAAGGAAATTGACACACACCTTGCGCAATTCCTGGGGTCCAGATTAAAAGAACAAGTGGTTTTCTCTGGCATTCCACCTGCCCGTGTTCCCAGATGTCATCCCCAGGCCCCATAGGCATGCCTTAATTGCCAATTAAAACACATGCCACCTTTAGATAAGTATGATAATAAGCCTTTTTAAAAATTCGATTGCAGAGATTCTATTTTGACTCCAGTTGGTAGTTACTGAAAATCATTTCTGGATTTTGAGTTAATTCCTTCTGCTTGGGTAGCAGGCAATACCCATTTCCTAAATGTGACTACATTCCTACCACCAAATGACTAAGCATGTCAGATACCTAACACTATACCTGTCACATATTAAACAATCAATATATATATATCAGTTCATCTTCCATTTGCCTTGCCTTTTCTTTTTCTAGAAAGTGAGCACAAAAAGTAAATGGATCTTTGATGCTTAACTGGGTTTTCACCTTTCTATCCTTTCCACATATGTTTAGGGCACTCTGATAGAACAATATTCTAAATTTTTAGCTGCCACTACCAGCATTACAACAAAAAGAAGATCTAGATTCCAAGATGAGCTTCACCTTTATTTTTTCTGGTAAAGACATTTATTATGCTTTCTAATAATAAAATAATTCATGTTCATTGGACTAAATAAGGAAAATGTAGACTGCAATAGAATGCAATAAAACCTTTACATAACACCACTGTACAAAGGAAACCACTGGGAACATTATAGAGTATATCACAGTTATTATTTTCTAAAGAGGAATCAAACCACCACTATTTGCTTCTTTCTTTTATTATATTCTTTTCATGTCTATAAAATTATTATTCCTGCTTGTATATTGTTTAATTTAAACATTTTTCTAATCTTTAATTGAAGTACATTTATTCATATGTTTGATATTAAAAGCTAAGTTTAAGTTAAGAGACAATGACTACTATGTGTAAAATAAATAAGCAACAAGGATATATTGCACAGCACAGAGAAATATAGCCATTATTTTGTAATAACTTGAAATGGAGTATAATCTATAAAAATATTAAATCTCTAAGTTGTTCACCTGAAGCTAATATAGTAATTGTAAATCAATTATACTTCAACGAAAAAAAGCTAAGCTTGATCAATATTCTTGTGCATATATTTTTGTTCACTTAACCAGTTATTTTTAGGTAAATTCCTATAAATAAAATTGCATGATCAAAGATTGATATGTCTTAACTTTTGATGTGTAATGTCTAATTGCCCTTAAGAGAGGTTGTATCAGTTTACATGTCCATCAAAAGATTACAACAACTGACAGTTGCTCATACACAGGGCTATTGTCCCATTTTTTTATCTTTGTCAATTTGATAAATAAATGTTACATCATTTGTAATATTTTTCCTATCTGACTATATATTTTGCATATATTTCCTTATCTGACTATATATTTTGCATATTCTACTCCTCACATGTTTCTGTTACCAACCAGGGTTCAATAGAAATTGATCAGAGGCAAGAAATTCAGGCAAGGCTTTATTGGGGTGCCTGCTGAAGCAGGGGATAGCAAGAACAAACAACAGGTTCCCTTGCTTGCTTACTCCCTGAGTGGGGGCGAGCTTGTTCCTTATATGGGGTGAGGGTAGGAGTGTGTCCAGGGGTCATGCCAGAGGGATGGCTTAGGTGGTTTGCCCACCCCTTAGGTGGCATTGTGTGCAGGGGGCATGCGCAGTACCCTGCCTTTGCTCCCGACCTCCTGCTTTTGCTCCAGACTCTCCAAAATTGGCAGCTGGGTTTTTTGGTCTCTTTGAATCTTTTGTCCAGAATTTGTCCCAACTGCACATGCACATAGTTAATTTTAGTCCCATATAGTTTCTTTGTATTTTGTTGCTCAAGGAGAGGTGTGTCCAGGTGCAAGCATTTCAGCACTATAGCAAAGGATTCCAGGTCCCAGCCTGTCTCATTTCTATTGTGATATACATGTTTTTCATATATGAGCTCTTTTTATCTTAAAGAGCATAGTCATATATGTTGAGTATTTACCAGTCTATTGTTGTTTTATTGCTGAATGATTTTCATTAAACAAAAGTTTTTGTTTTAATTTTTATGTGGTCAAATTTATCTGCTCTTTACCTTAAGACTCTTGAATTTAGTATCATTCTTTAAAGAAATTTCCCAGCTCAGAACAGCTATATTTAATTTTTAGAATTTTGTCAAGTTTGTATATTTAATTCATCTGAAATATTTTTACAGTACAGAGTATAAGAGAGGAATATGGTTTAAAATTTTTGCCAAATGCTTAACGATTTATCCCAACATCAGTTATTGAATAAGCCATCACCTCCAACTTAATTTTGGTGGCTCATTTATCAAATATAAAATTTTTTATATACTTGGCCTAGGAATCCGACATTTTCAAAAGCAATGAATTGACTTGTTTTAGAAAGAAAGCATAGAAACACTCTAATTCTCAATTTAAAAAATGTATACAGCATTGTGAACAAAGCATATAACAGGTGAGATTATCGGTGAATTTTTTTCCCCATAAAGGTTACAAATTTCCTGTGAAGTTATTGTTACTTATGAATTACATTACATTGTGAATAACATTCAAGTCTAAATTGTTAACTTACTGGATGGATTATAGTGCCACTTATTGACACTGAGAATATAGAAGAAAGAGAAGATTAGATGGAAGGGAGATTTCATGTAACGTGTGAGCATTTTTCTGAGCATGTAAGGCAGCTGTGAGTGTAAGAATGGAACTCGGGAGAAAGATCACAGAGAAAACCAAGGCTGTAAATGTGACTTGGGTCTCTACTGGTGC
Organism: Balaenoptera acutorostrata; assembly: GCF_949987535.1. Classification (NCBI taxonomy): domain Eukaryota; kingdom Metazoa; phylum Chordata; class Mammalia; order Artiodactyla; family Balaenopteridae; genus Balaenoptera; species Balaenoptera acutorostrata. The sequence continues at coordinate 44,189,734 of NC_080080.1, forward strand.
TGGAGGAAAACAAGCACAGTTTGAGACCACCCAAAGAAACTGTGCCCCCAAAGAAACTCTACAGGGCACAGTAGATAATTTGGATTATCATTCAGACATGCATGGGGAAATTTTTTGTAAAAAGTAAATATCCAAATGTTCTGAATCAGAATTTCTAGGTAGAACCCTGGCACCTGTATTTATATAAAACACAGATGAGCTTGATTACAGACAAGATTGAGAACCACCAATATAGAGAAGGGGACCCTGGTTGACATAAAATTTGAGGGTTGAGGTGAAGAAATAAAAAATTTTCCATAAAAAATTATATATATGTGTGTGTGTGTGTGTGTGTGTATAATTACACACACACACACACACACACACACACACGTGTATATATATATATATATATATATATATATATATATATATATATAGTACCTTGGATGTAAAGCAGCTTGTCATGGACCAGAAGTTGGGTGAAAGCAGGGGTTTAGATATGAATAATAGCAAACTATAACCTGCTGCTATTTATTTATTTATTTATTTACTATTTATTATGCCAAATACTACATATCTATATTTATCTACCTACATGGATATGTAGATAGCTATACAGATAGATAAATATACATGTATAAGCTTACCTAAATTCTTAAAATAAGCCTGGGAGCTAGATGTAATTATAACCACAGAAGAGTAAATTGAAGCTCAAAGAGATTAAAGATCCTGACCAAAGTTATACATTTAATTAGTGATGAAGACAAAATTTTAAACCAATATTCTTAAGCACTAATGTATTACTTTAAAATCCTCACTCTGGCAGTGTTATGGATGGAAGTAGGAACCAACCTGACAGCAGAGAGACCCAGTAATTAAGGTGAGAAGTGTTGGTCCATTATATTTCCTCTCTTCCAGGGACTTCCATCTGCATTATATTATGCCTACTCAGTTAAACCTCTATGTCTCTTACTTTTGTCATTGTATTTTCCATCCATTTTTCTCTCATTTTCTTCTGCCATATATTCCAGTCCACTAATTCTCCCTCTAGCTGAATCTGCTGTTAAATCTAATCATTGAATTCTTAATTTTAAGTACTTTAATTTTTAGTTTTGTTTCTTTTTTTAATAGTTTCCCATTCTCCAGTGAAGTTTTTAATCTTTTCTTATGTCTCTGAACATAGAAAAGTTATTTTAAAATTTGTGTCTCATACTCAGATATCTGGAACTCTTGTGAATCTTTTGCTATTGTCTGTTTTTCCTTATTGATTTTCATTCTTGTTATCATGTCTCTTTATGTCCCTGGTTACTTTTTATTGATGAATGAAATTGTATTCAAAAAAATTGTTCAGAGAAATATTTTGAAGCCTAGGATAATATCTTTCTCTAGATCAGATTTACATTTGTGTCTACAGAACACTTAGAGGCACTAACAATGACCTCAATTCAATTTCAGTGATAAAGATGTCTTAAAGCTGAACTGTTGTCTTTTCCATTTCACACTTACTCCTGTTGTGCAGTCTTCAGAACGCCAACACAAAGCAAGGGGATTCTCTCTGTTTCTGTGACTCACAGACTGGCAGAGTTTTTGTTGAACCTCTCAAACTCTCAGCTGGCTTCTCAGGTATGAGCAAATGTCCCAGGAAAGCAGCCCCAAACATGAAGCTCATTCTCTATACCTGTCTTAGGTAATTCTTCACTACCTTTTCACCTCTTCAAAAATTTTGTTCTGGAAGAAGGAATCAAAAAGTAAATAAGACAAATTCAAGTATTAAGAGGTACAGAAGAAGTAAAATAATACAGACAATTACTGAAGCAGGGAGGAAAAATACTTTGCTGATCAGGAAAGTATCTTCATGGAGCTGGCATTCAGTTTGAGATCAGAATGGTGATACAGAAACAGTCACTTAAAGATCTAAGGAAAGAACATTTTAAAAAGAGATGAGAATGAGCTTGGCACGTGTGAGACACAGAAGGAGGCTGCAAAGTGAAGGACCGTGGGCACAGCAAAGCAGTGTTATAGAGGTAGAAATGGGCCAGGCCATGTAAATTAGGAACTGAGGTTCATGCATTCTGGTTTCTATTGGGGAACCACTGGAAGATACTCAGCTAGAGATATATACCTTAGAAATATTACTTGGTCTGTGATGTGGGGATTGGACTGTGAGGAGTTAAGAGCAGAGCCAGGAGATCAGAGAAGAGGATGCTTCAGAAATCCACTGAGTGATTATGTGGTTTGAAAAAGGGGGCAGCAATGGACATGGTAATAAGTGGTAGGAATCAGGATATATTTCATCTCCCTTTTGAAATTTCTGTTTGCTCCCTAGTTCTGTGTACATCGATACGAATTCCAATATCTTTCTGGCTCAGATCTGCTCAATAAAATAAATAGCTTGACTTTTGTCTATGTAAAACTCAGCAGGGACAATGTTCCCATTAAAAATAAGTAAGTGAATAATAAAGCTAATGCAGATGTGGCCAAACACTGTTCTATGTGCTTCATAGTTATTGACTTAATCTTCTTAATTACTCTGCAAAGAAGGTACACATATCATTATGTCCACTTTAGAGATGAAGAAACAGGAACAAGGTCTGGACAGTTTGCCCAAGGTCACCCAGCTAGTGAACGGACACTTGCCTGCTGCTATTGTTGGTATTTTGCTTCATCATTTTCATTCCCTCATTCTATTAACAGCACCCTGATTTCCTTCTGAGAAATCACTCTTCCTGCCTCTTAGTCTATGCATTTCCTACAGTGCTGATATCACTCACAGCTCCAGGGGAGGCCGGGAGACTCTAGCCCAGCCAGTCAACACTGCCATCCTCTAGACAGAAGTAATGGTCCAGGATGAGTCAGTCTGAAGGAATGACACTGCTGTGGAGTGGGAGGTCTGGTGTCCTGGTTGTCACCATGAAGTGAGAATTGTCCAAGTATGATCGGCATAGAGAGAGTGAAACTAACAGAAAGAAATTATATGCCAGACCCCGTGTTTGAGCACCTGGGACCTTGTACTGCTTCAGCTCTACAATTACATTACTCATTAAATTCCTTATTTGACTAGTTTTTTCTATTACTTGCAACTGAAAAAGAGTTAAAACAAAAATACTCATCATTTGAGGACTCCTCTGCACCATGTAAGGAATCTGCAAATAGGGAAAATCATAATTTCAGAAAAAGTCCATATTTCCCCAGAGCACTGAGACTCTGCTACACCACAAAAGGTTGCTCTTTCTCTCCCACAAATTACACAGCTGGACTGACAAGGAGTCAGTCTCAGTAGCCCTACCTAAGACTTTTCAATTTAGGCTTCCAAAGAAAACTATTTCAGACACTGCTATGTGGTGTATGTGAAAGTTGTTAAGGGAGGAGATCCTAAGAATTCTCATCACAAGAAAAACACATTTTTTTTTCTTTTACTTTGTTTTTTTTTTTTTTTTGATATTTATTTGAGATGATGAATGCTAACTAAACTTATTGTAGTAATCATTTCATGATGTATTAAGTCAAACCATTATGCTGTACACCTTAAACTCATACAGTGCTGTATGTCAATTATATCTCAATTAAACTGGAAGGAAAACCTAACTTTCAAAACTGTACAAAAACAGAATATCTTTGTGTCCTTGGAGTAGGTAAAATTCTTAAACAGGACCCCAAAATAATACTAAGCATAAAAAAATAAGTTAGACTATATTAAAATATAGAACTTCTATTTAAAAAAAGAAAGAAAATAAATGCTTCAATTCCACATTTAATTCCCAGTTATAAATCCCACCTTTGTTTCCATGCCTCTGGAAAAGGCTTGCAAATTGTGAAAGACAAGTTTTGGTCCATACTATTTACTTAATGGGTAAGGTTTTTTTTTTCCTTCCTCTTCTGAAGGAAGCTACCCGTGGGTACTATTGGAAATGCTTCCACAGGGGGAAAGTAAAAACTCCTAGCCAAGATCTAATTTTTAGTTAGAAAAAAGGGGGGGGCCTTTTATCCTGTCTATGGCAATCTCAGCTTGTGGCAGACAGGCAATGAACACAGGAGACTCCAAAGCCTACCAGAAGGGCAATGTGGTACAAAAAGAAGCCAGAGTTCTACAGTCTTTTGTGGTGGAGCATTGAGATTGATGGAAATTTGGTGTAGGAAGGGGCAGGCCCTAATATGTGTGGGGCAGAAAAGCAGCAAGTTTGAGTGCTCAGCGCAACCTCACCCAGAGGAAAAGGAGGCCTGCTGGGGCCCATGAGTGGGGCAATAAGGAGCATAAAAAGAAGAAGGCCTGACTGATTTCCAGCCAAAGACCTGACATCTGTGTAATGTTAGACCAGCTATATCTGGGCCTGAGATGCTGCCTGGGTGCCACTGCCCCCATTTCAACCCAGACATGTCTCTCACATTGCCTTGACACTAACACCCTGGCCCAGCTCTCGACTCAGACTTTCCAGCCACTCCTGTTTCCACATAGAAGGGGACAATCTCCAAGCACCTCATCTTTCACTGCCAGGATCTTCTAGCCTTCTCACCCAGAAAGGTATAAATCTTTTGTCACTCCTCTGCATAACACTCTCTAATGGCTTTCCATTGCAAATAGAGTGTAGCATGTTGAATGGTGCTCCCCTCCCACAAAATATGTCTCCTGAGAACTTGTGAATATAAATTTACTTGGAAGAAAGGTCTTTGTAGATGTAACTAAGTTAAGAATATCTAGATGAGATCATCCTAGATTATCTGATTATCCAGGTGGACCATAAATCCAATGACAAATATCCTACAAGATGAGGAGAAGACAGAGAGAGAAGAAACATGGAGAAGACTGTTTTAAGATAGAGGTAGAGACTGGAGTGATGTGTGTGCAAAGCAAAGGACACCAAGGATTACCAAAAGCCACTAGAAGCTAGGACAGAGGTACAGGACAGATTTTCCCTCAGAGCCTCCAGAATGAACCAACCCTGCCAACACCTTGATTTCAGACTTCTGGCCTCCAGAATTGTGAGAAAATGGATTTCTGTTGTTTTAAGCCATCTGGTTTGATGTAAGTTGTTCACAGCCCTGGCAGACTAATACATCAAGTACAACCTAACATGATTAGGATACTCTATTTCATGTGCTCCTTCCCGCCACTGAGATTAAATCTTTCACCACTCCCGACCTCGCTAATAGTCTCTCTTCACATTCACCCTCCTGTTTCTGTAACACACATGTATTTCCTTCCTCAGGGACTTTACCTATTGCTGTTGTCTGCTTGGAAATCTCCTCTCCAACCCCACAGTCTTCTCACAGAGGGGTCCTCCTTGTCATGTGTCTCTCAGCTCAAATACAACTTTCAGAGAGGCTTTCCTGAATCTCTCACCACCTGCCCTCCCAGTTCAGTCTCTATCAAATGACATCATAACACTTCTTTCCTTCACAGAACTCATCACGAACGATAAACATCTTGTTCATATACTTACTAGATTGTGAGCTCAATGAAGGTAGAGTTTTTATCCACTCATTTATTCAAAAATTATTAACTGATCATCAATTATACATGAGGCAGCATTCTAGGTATTTGGGAAATTCAGTGAACCAAACAAAAACTATCTTTGTTCTTATGGACTGACATTCTAGCCCATTTTCCAAGGCTATCTCCTCATATCTGAAGCACTCTGCTATTTATTGGTCATTCATTCAATATTAATTGAATGTTAATTGAATTATTGATGAAAACATTAAGTTCTAGTCACTAATTCTCTCCCTTTTTCCAGCAAAAGCTTGGTTCTACTCATTAAAGGATTTAATAAGGCCAGACAATTTTGAGAGAACTTCAAACTTGCCATTTCCAAGATTTTTTTTGTTACAAAGACCTTGGAACTTCCTCAGCAGTCTTGTCTCATCCCCAGGTTTTTGCCATTTCTACTAGTGTGATTGGAAGTAAGATTTCCCCTTGAAAGATATACTGGGAAACCAAACAAAAGATCGAGCCACATTGGACTTGCAAGGCTTTGCCAAAGATGGCAGACCCCAGGGCATTTGGCTCAATTAACCACTGCCATGTCTAAAGGTCAGCCTCTGAGACTGTTTAATTGTGGCCATTAAATGGCTTGAGCAGCTGTTTCATAGCAGTAATTTGGAACCCAGGAGAAACCAGAGGCAGCATCAACATACCAGGTCATTTGAAATAAAGCCGGCTGGGCTCCACATACAGCTTGATAACAGTTGGGAATTTCCACAAGTACTTAACCTGGCTTAGAGGTCATGACCTAACTAAAAAAAGACCTCTCTTCGTCCCAAAATGAAATTGTAAAGTGGTTCTTTGCCACTCTCCTCCCCTGACCATCATTCATGGCTCCACGTTTTTCATCCTTGACACTGAATTCCAGAAACTTTGTTATTCAATTCATCACTTAATGAATCAACATGTAGTAACTTAGCAACTGTTAGATACAAAGCAAAGGCCAGGATGCTACCACATTTCCACCCCCTTCAGCCCAGGCCTGCACCTCAAAGATGTGGCTACACATTGAAGATATGGTAACTCATCGTGGGCATGCTTTCCCACTGAGCCTAGTTACTGGCTCACAATTTTTCTCAGCACCACTCTCCAGGCAGTCACTACCCATTGCTCAAGTCTGGCACTCATTTTTGTCCAAACTCCTCCTTTAACCAATGAGCTTCAGTGACTCACTGAAGCTATACAGCTGGTTTGTGGTATACTTGGAACCCCGGTACCCTGTCTTCTTGTCCAGGGGTCTTTATGGGGTTCAATATAAACAAGTTAAATAACAGGTCAAAGCTAACTAGATTTATTATCCAAAACAAAAATGTAATCTATGTTAATAAGAAGTGCAAAATAAAGTAATATATGGCATTATATTTAAAATTTAGAGTATAATATTATATATTACCCATTTAATATACATATGTAATCATAGTTACCATGTACTTTGCAGACAAACTTATTTAATTCTTATAGTATCTCTACATGATAGATAATATCCTCTCTATTTCATAGATGAGGAAACTGAAATTCTGGGAATTTAAGTAATTTCCTTGAAAGATGCTAAATAATAATGGTGGAGCTGGATTTGGCCAGAGGTTGATTCACCTACTCTCCATGTGCCTTGTTTCTAGTACACATTGCCACCATTGTTAGGAAATAATTCTCCATGGATCTCTGGAATTTCTGCACATCTGGCAAACAGAAACATTGACCATCTTTTGTTCTAGGCTATCTTTTCAAGGATGTCAGTGAACAGCTTTGAAGGGTACAGCTAGTGTCTCACTCCAAAGAAGAGAACAGATTTGTCTGCTGTCCAGGATAATAAAGATAATATCTCCTTGGGGCAAAGTTTAGACAGGTTTGCTTACAACTTATTACAAAAGATTGGAATTTGCTAACTTCAGGGTCACTCAGATATGACCAAAACCCACTTGCATGTGTATTGTCCCCATGAGACCTGGGTGACAAGAAGAAACAATGCAAACCCAACAGCTCCTGCTGTTCCATGAGTCAAAAAGTCCTTTGTCTCTCACTCAGGAATCACATGTCTCTTGATAGCTTACAAGTAGGGCAAAATCTCAGACTCTTCACAATTCTTAACAACCCTGAGTTCGGTGGTATGAAAGATTGCAGAATGTTGGGTCGCTCCTGGCTGCCTACTCCACGAGGGCCCCAATTTGTTTGTTCATCCTATTTTCCACTGAGTTTAGTCACCCAGGGTCCCAAGCCCTCACTGACTGAATAAATATGCCTGAAGGTTAGTCTGAAGTAATATCAGTCATTGTTATATTTACCTCTCATAGATAAAATGGCATTTTCACAGTGCTTATCCTTATATATTAATATGAAGGTATATTATATTATTATATAATAAATGTGGCTGTTTCAGGTACCATTGTTAGGAAATAATAATAATGAGAAGCCAGAAGTAAGGGGTGTTATTAACAAGAGAGGTTTCTCCCTGTATGAATTAAATCAGAGCACATCTGGACTGCACTATTCCTCCCCACCTGCGGCACTGCCCACGCCTCAGAGAGGTCAAGGATTAGCGTTGTTCACCTAAGCCTCCCAGGCCAGCTTCATTGGTCATTCTTTCTCTTGTAATGAATTCTCAGCTTTGCTTTGACTATGGAAACCTATTCATTCTACTTATTGTCAGAATGAAGATTTGAATATTCCTATTCTGATTTTTCCCTTCTCGGATCACGTAAGTCGTTATTAGGTCAAATCATATAACAAGGTGGAGAACTTTATTCACTGAAAACGTTCTATGAGCATGGTTTACAAGAGAAGCTGTTGGAGGAAATTAGAACCACACTTGCAAGAGGTGTGCACCTTCCTCCAAGAAGTAGGAGGCAGGGCCTGAGACTCGTGTCAGTGTGTGCACTGTTCTGGCAGTGGGTGGGGCCAGAAATTCCATCACTTTTCTCCAGCAGGGAGACAGCAATGAGCAGGAGGAGAGAATGAAGGTGATGATGACTCTGATGGAAAGGAAACCAAGTAGACGAGCTATGGGGGAGGTTTTTAGTAGTTACCATGAGTGTGAAACTGGAGGAGAGAGTCTGATGTCTAGAAAGTATTTCTAAGATACTTTGTTCAGCATGCTTGTGTAAAATCCCTATGGCATCCCCTTTGAGAAGAGTAGTAAGGACCAATATCAACCTTCAGAGCTTCTAGAGTCCTCTTTAAGGTTTTTTCTGTTAATGTGACTCTGCTCAGAGGGTAGCCCCAAAGGGTCCCAGCATCTATCTTACAGTGAATTAAGAATGCACAGCAGTTTGTCACGCCATCCTAGGAATGGCTTATTTAGAATCTTGGTTCTTTTTCTACAATTTTTCTCTAACTAGCATGCAGAATTTGTATCAGAGAATGAGAACTAGAATATTTTCTTTTTACTGTAATGAGGAAAAATATAAGTACATGAAAGAGGAGGAAAGTAACTGGAAGACAAGTAAAAGGAACCACCGGAGGGTCCTCATATCAACCTTAAAAGGTAGGTGTGCTAGCCCCACTTTACAGGTGAAACTAAAGCAGAGGTTAGTCATCTTATTAAATGTGGAAGAGTAGATTAGCTGCTACATCAACCTCAAAACTTCATTTTTATCTCATTTGCATTCCATTGTAGTTAGGCCATGAGGCAGGGTAGAGGTCATCACTGGGAAGATCTCAGTCATGTGACCCCCACCTAAGTGCAAGGGAGCCTGGGAAATGTGATCTGGCTATGTGTCCAGGAAGAGAAGAAGATGAGTACTGAGGACTCCTGACAGGTTTTGCCACTGAGGTAACACAATTAGTACATAGCGGGGGCAGCCTTCAGATCTAGGTCTAATTGTCTCCAAAACTAATACACTCAGTCAAATTGCTGGATCATTTCCTCTTCTGAAGCTTTATTTACTTTTCAATTAGGACAGGTTTGGATAAACAGTGAATCTGGCTTTTCCCATTACACTATTTTAGTTCCCTTTTCACATATCCCCCATCCCCCATTTAAAAAATCAACTTCAGAGCTTTTTATTCATGGAATGAATCTTAGAATTTAGCTTCCTATGCACCTTTCTTGAAGGAAGATTTGGCATTCATTAAAAGGAAAGCAGTAAAAATACATTTCATACTTTTATCATCTCCCTGAAATAGGGAAATGGGAGGGGGATGTTCAGCTAGAACAAACCCCATCCCTGACAGAGGGCCAGGGCCAGGAAAGAAAGGGAAATCCAAGAAGATGGCCTTCAGAAGCTCTTCCAGAAACTTGTGCTCAAATACTTGCCCAGAAATATTATATGATTGCTTAAGTGGCTCGTGTTAAGCATTATACAAAAAAAAATCCCATTTTTATATGCAAATACTTTTTCTTCTCTACAACTGAAAGCCACATGTGATTTCCAATCCGCCAGCACAAACAGACTGACAGACAACATCCCTCAGGAAATGCTTGATATGCCATCAGGTTTCAACACTCTTCTCCTTCCCTCTCTGGAGCAAGCTTATAATTCTGCATTTGTGTAAATACATATGTGTGGCATATTTATTCACATGCTGCTGGGTAGAACAAACGTCCCTGCATTCTTTCCTGGTTATGCACTCATGAAGTGACTGCATATTCCCTGTGTTGTGTTATTGCCCACAGTGGGGAATCCACAGGTGCTCACAAAATATCAAGCAGCCCAAGGCTAGAGCCTACCTTGCAAGGGTCATGAACATTTCCTGGCCACCCATCCCCACTCCCAAGGAGAGTTGGGATAGGTGCTTCTTTCTCCATGCTCCCTCTTCAGTGTTCCCATGGTTCTGGATTCATAGCTTTTGCCATTCATTGTACTGTAAATGCTGTTTACATCTGTTCTCAAGTCTATGGGCAACCCATCCGTTTTAGAACCTAGCGCAAACTATTACATATAATAATTCTGTAAAATTTTCTTGGATAAATGAATGAATTAATGAAGAAAAAGTTAGAATCCTGAACAACAGCTTGTGTTAACAATTCAGGGGCCTAAAATTTTACATATAATGATCACTAAGTGTTTTGGTTCCACCTAAAACCTTAAGCATTTTATAAACTTATGTAGTTACTGAAATGCTTTTCAGCTTGAATCATGGTTAGAAATTTAAATGTAATTCTTTAAATTGTGAGCTGACTTTTCTGAGTGGATATGATGTTCCACATATGTACTGTTCCTCTCTATTGCATGCATGAAATTATTTAATCTTGACAACAACCCTATAAAGTAGGTGCTATTAGTATCCCCATTTTACAGATGAGGAAACTGAGTCACAAAAAGAATAAGTGTCTTGCCCACAGATACATAGATGCCAAATGTCAGAGCTGAGACTCACTCAAGAAGACTGGCTCCAGAGCTTGAGTCTTAATCACTGTGCTAAATTCATTCATTTAACAGCAATTTCTTGATATCTAATGATGTGCTCAATTAAAATAAATTAATTTCAAATAAGGTTAAGTGGTCTGAAGAAAATGGTCTGATATGGTGAGAGAGAGGAGCATTAGCTAGCAGGGCCAGGGAAGTTCTCTGAGAGGTGACCTTTGAGTTGAGCCTTGTTTGCTGAGAAGTGACCAACCAGGTGAAGCTTCAAGAGGAATGTGTTCCCAGCAGAAGATACTGTGAGTGCGAAGTCCACAAAAAAAGAGAGCTTGCAATGATGAGGAACAGGCCAGTGTGGCTGGAGGATAGTGGGCAGAGGGAGGGAAGTATAAGATGAAATCAGAGAAACTGGCAGAAGCTAGATCATGAGAGTTATTAGATTCATGATCAGTGCAATGGGAAGCCATAAGTAGGTTTTAATTATTCTGATTCTTTTGTGTGGAATTAACTGGGCTGGGGGATTATAATGGAAGAAGAGGGACTAGCAGGGAGGCTGCTGCAGTAGTTCAGATAAGTTCGGGTAGGAGCTGATGGTGGCTAGGACTAAGATGGTAGAGGTTGGGGAAGTGTAGGTGGTACCCAGATACAGTGGAGATGATGAGAGGAAGCATTCAGAAGGTATTTTGGTGATAGCTCACCCATAGGACTTCATAAGTGGAAGCACCTATCAGGAAAGGGCTATGCCTGGGAATCAACTCTTATCTTAGTCCACCTGGAGTAGGCATCACGGGCCCAGAATATGGGATAACTTTTCTTGATCAGTAGGCATCTTCAGTCCTCTGGTTTCTGACTTGAAGTTGTGCTGTATAGAGTCTCTTCAGTGAGAGAACATCATTCAAAATCTATTAGACTGATATCCAGGAGCTGTCAAGGCTGTTTACCTCCCCTGCCATCAGGGGATCTGTGTATTCACATTACACTGAAGGGCATTCACTCATGCAGAGTGGATGGGCATTTGATAGGTAGATATGTCCCCAAGCAGAGGGAACAGGTGGAGCAGAATGTAAGGTCAGGAAAATACAGGGACAGTTCAGGGCAAGTGTGGAGAGAGAGAAAGCTGGAAAGAGTACATTTATGGTGTTGAATCTTTGTGTACATTTTTTTTTGAATTTTATTTATTTATGTTTATACAGCAGGTACTTATTAGTCATCCATTTTATACACATCAGTGTATACATGTCAATCCCAATCTCCCAATTCATCACACCACCACCCCCACCCCCCGACGCTTTCCCCGCTTGGTGTCCATACGTTTGTTCTCTACATCTGTGTCTCTACTTCTGCCTTGCAAACCCATTCATCTGTACCATTTTTCTAGATTACAAATATATGTGTTAATATACAATATTTTTTTTTCTCCTTCTGACTTACTTCACTCTGTATGACAGTCTCTAGGTCCATCCACATGTCTACAAATGGTCTAATTTCATTCTTTTTATGGCTGAGTAATATCCCATTGTATATATGAACCACCTCTTCTTTATCCATTCATCTGTCGATGGGTATTTAGGATGCTTCCATGACCTGGCTATTGTAAATAGTGCTGCAATGAACATTGGGGTGTATGTGTCTTTTTGAATTATGGTTTTCTCTGGGTATATGCCCACTAGTGGGATTGTTGGGTCATATGGTAATTCTATTTTTAGATTTTTAAGGAACCTCCATACTGTTTTCCATAGTGGCTGTATCAATTTACATTCCCACCAACAGTGCAAGAGGGTTCCCTTTTCTCCACACCCTCTCCAACATTTGTTGTTTGCAGATTTTCTGATGATGCCCATTCTAACCATTGTGAGGTGATGCTTCATTGTAGTTTTGATTTGCATTTCACTAATACTTAGTGATGTTGAGCAGCTTTTCAAGTGGCTCTTGGCCATCTGAATGTCTTCTTTGGAAAAATGTCTATTTAGGTCTTCTGCCCATTTTATGATTGGGTTATTTGTTTTTTGTAATATTGAGCTGCATGAGCTGGTTATATATTTTGGATATCAATCCTTTGTCCTTTGATTCGTTTGCAAATATTGTCTCCCATTCTGAGGGTCTTTTCATCTTGTTTATAGTTTCCTTTGCTGTGCAAAAGCTTTTAACTTTAATTAGGTCCCATTTGTTTATTTTTGTTTTTATTTCCATTACTCTAGGAGGTGGTTCAAAAAAGATCTTGCTGTGATTTATCTCAAAGAGTGTTCTTCCTATTTTTTCCTCTAAGAGTTTTATAGTGTCTGGTCTTACTTTTAGGTTTTTAATCAATTTTGAGTTTATTTTTGTATATGGTGTTAGGGAGTGTTCTAATTTCATTCTTTTACATGTAGCTATCCAGTTTTCACAGCACCACTTATTGAAGAGGCTGTCTGTTCTGCACTGTATATTTTTGCCTCCTTTATCAAAGATAAGGTGACCATATGTGCATGGGTTTATCTCTGGGCTTTCTATCCTGTTCCACTGATCTATATTTCTGTTTCTGTGCCAGTACCATACTCTCTTGATTACTGTAGCTTTGCAGTATAGTCTGAAGTCAGGGAGCCTGATTCCTGCAGCTCTGTTTTGCTTTCTCAAGATTGCTTTGGCTATTCGGGGTCTTTTGTGTTTCCATACAAATTGTGAAATTTTTTGTTCTAGTTATGTGGAAAATGCCAGTGGTAGTTTGATAGGGATTGCATTGTATCTGTAGATTGCTTTGGGTAGTAGAATTATTTTCACAATGTTTATCTTCCAATCCAAGAACATGGTATATCTCTCCATCTATTTGAATCATCCTTAATTTCTTTCATCAGTGTCATATAATTTTCTGCATACAAGTGTTTTGTCTCCTTAGGTAGGTTTATCCCTAAATATTTTATTCTTTTTGTTTCAGTGGTAAATGGGAGTGTTTTCTTAATTTCACTTTCAGATTTTTCATCATTAGTGTATAGGAATGTAAGAGATTTCTGTGCATTAATTTTGTATCCTGCTACTTTATCAAATTCATTGATTAGCTCTAGTAGTTTTTTGGGAGCATCTTTAGGGTTCTCTATGTATAGTATCATGTCATCTGCACACAGTGACAGCTTTACTTCTTCTTTTCCGATTTGGATTCCTTTTATTTCTTTTTCTTCTCTGATTGCTGTGGCTAAAACTTCTGAAACTATGTTGAGTAATAGTGGTGAGAGTGGGTAACCTTGTCTTGTACCTGATCTTAGTGGAAATCGTTTCAGTTTTTCACCATTAAGGATGATGCTGGCTGTGGGTTTGTCATATATGGCCTTTAGTATGTTGAGGAAAGTTCCCTCTATGCCTACTTTCTGGAGGGTTTTTATCATAAATGCGTGTTGAATTTTGCTGAAAGCTTTCTCTGCATCTATTGAGATGACCATATGGTTTTTCTCCTTCAGTATTTTAATACGGTGTATCATGTTGATTGATTTGCATATATTGAAGAATCCTTGCATTCCTGGGATAAATGTCACTTGATCATAGTGTATGATCCTTTTAATGTGCTATTAGATTCTGTTTGCTAGTATTTTGTTGAGGATTTTTGCATCTATGTTCATCAGTGATATTGGCCTGTAGTTTTCTTTCTTTGTGACATCTTTGTCTGGTTTTGGTATCAGGGTGATGGTGGCCTCGCAGAATGATTTTGGGAGTTTTCCTCCCTCTGCTATATTTTGGAAGAGTTTGAGAAGGATAGGTGTTAGCTCTTCTCTAAATGTTTGATAAAAGTTGCCTGTGAAGCCATCTGGTCCTGGGCATTTGTTTGTTGGAAGATTTTTAATCACAGTTTCAATTTCAGTGCTCGTGATTGGTCTGTTCATATTTTCTCTTTCTTCCTGGTTCAGTCTCGGAAAGTTGTGCATTTCTAAGAATTTGTACATTTTTTCTAGGTTGTCCATTTTATTGGCATAGAGTTGCTTGTAGTAATCTCTCATGATCCTTTGTATTTCTGCAGTGTCAGTTGTTACTTCTCCTTTTTCATTTCTAATTGTATTGATTTGAGTCTTCTCCCTTTTTTTCTTGATGAGTCTGGCTAATGGTTTATCAATTTGGTTTATCTTCTCAAAGAACCAGCTTTTAGTTTTATTGATCTTTGCTATCATTTCCTTCTTTTCTTTTTCATTTATTTCTGATCTGATCTTTATGATTTCGTTCCTCCTGCTAACTTTGGGGTTTTTTTGTTCTTCTTTCTCTAATTGTTTTAGGTGTAAGTTTAGGTTGTTTGAGATGTTTCTTGTTTCTTAAGGTAGGATTGTATTCCTATAAACTTCCCTCTTAGAACTGCTTTTGCTGCATCCCATTGGTTTTGGGTCGTTGTGTTTTCATTGTCATTTTTTTCTAGGTATTTTTTGATTTCCTTTTTGATTTCTTCAGTGATCTCTTGGTTATTTAGTAGTGTGCTGTTTAGCCTCCATGTATTTCTATTTCTTACATATTTTTTCCTGTAATTGATATCTAGTCTCAAAGCGTTGTCATCAGAAAAGATACTTGATACAATTTCAATTTTCTTAAATTTACCAAAGCTTGATTTGTGACCCAAAATATGATCTATCCTGGAGAATGTTCCATGAGTACTTGAGAAGAAAATTTATTCTGTTGTTTTTGGATGGAATGTCTTATAAATATCAATTAAGTCCATCTTGTTTAATGTATCATTTAAAGCTTGTGTTTCCTTATTTATTTTGATTTTGGATGATCTGTCCACTGGTGAAAGTGGTGTGTTAAAGTCCCTAACTATGATTATGTTACTGTCGATTTCCCCTTTTATGGCTGTTATTATTTGCCTTATGTATTGAGGTGCTCCTATGTTGGGTGCATAAATATTTACAATTGTTATATCTTCTTCTTGGAATAATCCCTTGATCATTATGTAGTGTCATTCTTTGTCTCTTGTAATAGTCTTTGTTTTAAAGTCTATCTTGCCTGGTATAAGAATTGCTACTCCAGCTTTCTTTTGATTTCCATTTGCATGGAATATCTTTTTCCCTCCCCTCATTTTCATTCTGTATGTTTCCCTAGGTCTGAAGTGGGTGTCTTGTAGACAGCATATATATGGGTCTTGTTTTTGTATCCATTCAGCCAGTCTATGTCTTTTGGTTGTAACATTTAATCCATTTACATTTAAGGTAATTATCGATATGTATGTTCCTATTACCATTTTCTTAATTGTTTTGGGTTTATTATTGTAGGTCTTTTCCTTCTGTTGTTTTTCCTGCCTAGAGAAGTTCCTTGAGCATTTGTTTTGAAGCTGGTTTGGTGGTGCTGAATTCTCTTAGCTTTTGCTTGTCTGTAAAGGTTTTAATTTCTCTGTCGAATCTTAATGAGATCCTTGCTGGGTAGAGTAATCTTGGTTCTAGATTTTTCTCCTTCATCACTTTAAATATGTCCTGGCACACCCTTCTGGTTTGCAGAGTTTCTGCTGAAAGATCAGCTGTTAACCTTATGGGGATTCCCTTATATGTTATTTGCTTTTTTTCCCTTGCTGTTTGTAATATTTGTTCTTTGTATTTAATTTTTGATAGCTTGATTAATATGTGTCTTGGTGTGTTTATCCTTGGATTTATCTTATATGGGACCCTCTGTGCTTC
Organism: Balaenoptera acutorostrata; assembly: GCF_949987535.1. NCBI lineage: Eukaryota > Metazoa > Chordata > Mammalia > Artiodactyla > Balaenopteridae > Balaenoptera > Balaenoptera acutorostrata. Next base: position 44,206,110 of record NC_080080.1, read on the forward strand.
CTGAACTTCATTAACTATTTCCTTTCCCATATTAGGGAAGTTTTCCACTATAATCTCTTCAAATATTTTCTCAGTCCCTTTCTTTTTCTCTTCTTCTTCTGGGATTCCTGTAATTTGAATGTTTGTGTGTCTAATGTTGTCCCACAGGTCTCTGAGACTGTCCTCAATTCTTCTTCTCATTCTTTTTTCCTTATCCTGCTCTGCAGTAGCTATTTCCACTATTTTATCGTTCAGGTCACTTATCCGTTCTTCTGCCTCATTTATTCGGCTATTGATCCCTTCTAGAGAATTTTTAATTTCATTTATTGTGCTGTTCATCACTGTTTGTTTGCTCTTTAGTTCTTCTAGGTCCTTGTTAAACTTTTCTTGTATTTTCTCCATTCTATTTCCAAGATTTTGGATCAAATTTACTATCATTATTCTGAATTATTTTTCAGGTAGACTGCTTATTTCCTCTTCATTTGTAAGGTCTGGTGGGTTTTTGCCTTGCTCCTTCATCTGCTGTGTGTTTCTCTGTCTTCTCATTTTGCTTAACTTACTGTGTTTGGGGTCTCCTTTTCACAGGCTGCAGGTCTATAGTTTCTGTTGTTTTTGGTGTCTGTCCCCAGTGGCTAAGGTTGGTTCAGTGGGTTGTGTAGGCTTCCTGGTGGAAGGGACTAGTGCCTGTATTCTGGTGGATGAGGCTGGATCTTGTCTTTCTGGTGGGCACGTCCACATCTGGTGGTATGTTTTGGGATGTCTGTGACCTTATTATGATTTTAGGCAGCCTCTGTGCTAATGCATGGCATTGTGTTCCTGTCTTGCTGGTTGTTTGGCATAGGGTGTCCAGCACTGTAGATTGCTGGTCGTTGAGTGGAGCTGGGTTTTGGCATTGAGATGGAGATCTCTGAGAGATTTTTGCCATTTGATATTATGTGGTTCTGGGAGGTCTCTTTTGGACCAGTGTCCTGAACTTGGCTCTCCCACCTCAGAGGCACAGCCCTGATGCCTGGCTGGAGCACCAAGAGCCTGTCCTCCACACGGCTCAGAATAAAAGGGATAAAAAAAAGAGAAGAAGATAAAATAAAATAAATTTATTAAATTAAAAAAATAAAAAATAAGTATTAAGAAAAAATTTTTAAGTAATAAAAAAAAGGAACAAAAAACCAAAAACGGACAGACAGAACCCTAGGACAAATGGTAAAAATGAAAGCTATACAGACAAAATCACACACAGAAGCATACACATACACACTCACAAAAAAAGAAAAAGGGAAAATATATATATATATCGTTGCTCCCAAAGTTCACCTCCTCAATTTGGGATGATTCATTGTCTATTCAGGTGTTCCACAGATGCAGGGTATGTCAAGTTGTTTGTGGAGATTTAATTCACTGCTCCTGAGGCTGCTGGGAGAAATTTCCCTTTCTCTTCTTTATTCGCAGAGCTCCTAGCCTTCAGCTTTGGATTTGGACCCTCCTCTGCATGTAGGTCGCCTGTGGGCATCTGTTCTTCGCTCAGACAGGACGGTGTTAAAGGAGCAGCTGATTTGGGGGGCTCTGGTTCACTCAGGTGAGGGGGAGGGAGGGATACGGATGCAGGGCACGCCTTTGGCAGCAGAGGCCGGTGTGACGTTGCACCAGCCTGAGGCGCGCCGTGCGTTCTCCCGGGGAAGTTGTCCCTGGATCACGGGACCCTGGCAGTGGTGGGCTGCCCAGGCTCCCAGGAGGGGAGGAGTGGACAGTGACCTGTACTTGCACACAGGCTTCTTAGTGGTGGCAGCAGCAGCCTTAGTGTCTCATGCCCGTCTCTGGGGTCCGCGCTTATAGCCTCCACTCGCTCCCATCTCTCAAGCTCCTTTAAGCAGTGCTCTTAATCCCCTTTCCTTGCGCACAAGGAAACAAAGAGGCAAGAAAAAGTCTCTTGTCTGTTTGGCAGCTACAGACTTTTTCCCGGACTCCCTCCCGGCTAGCTTTGGTGCACTAGCCCCCTTCAGGCTGTGTTCAGGCAACCAACCCCAGTCCTCTCCCTGGGATCTGACAGAAGCCGTAGCCTCAGCTCCCAGCCCCCACCCATCCCAGCGGGTGAGCAGACAAGCCTCTGGGGTTTGTGAGTGCTGCTCGACACCGATCCTCTGTGCGTGAATCTCTCTGCTTTGCCCTCTGCACCCCTGTTGCTGTGCTCTCCTCCATGTCTCCAAAGCTTCCCCCCACCGCCACCCGCAGTCTCCACCCATGAAGGGGCTTCCTAGTGTGTGGAAACCTTTCCTCCTTCACAGCTCCCTCCCACTGGTGCAGGTCCCGTCCCTATTCTTTTGTCTCTGTTTTTTCTGTTTTCTTTCGCCCTACCCAGGTAGATGGGGAGTTTCTTGCCTTTTGGGAGGTCTGAGGTCTTCTGCCAGCATTCAGTAGTTGTTCCGTAGGAGTTGATCTACATGTAGACGTATTTCTGATATACTTGTGGGGAGGAAGGTGATCTCCGCGTCTTACTCTTCCGCCATCTTGAAGCTCCCCCCCTCCACCTTTCTTTTGATTTCCATTTGCATGGAATACCTTTTTCCTTCCCCTCACTTTCAGTCTGTATGTATCCCTAGGTCTGAAGTCGGTCTCTTGTAAACAGCTTATATATGGGTCTTGTTTTTGTATCCATTCAATGATCCTGTGTCTTTTGGTTGGAGCATTTAATCCATTCGCATTTAAGGTAATTATCGATATGTATGTTCATATTAACATTTTCTTAATTGTTTTGGGTTTGTTTTTGTAGGTCCTTTTCTTCTCTTGTGTTTCCCACTTATAGAAGTTCCTTTAGCATTTGTTGTAGAGCTGGTTAGGTGGTGCTGAATTCTCTTAGGTTTTGCTTGTCTGTAAAGCTTTTGATTTCTCCGTCGAATCTGAATGAGATCCTTGCTGGGTAGAGTAATCTTGGTTGCAGGTTCTTCCCTTTCATCACTTTAAATATATCATGCCACTCCCTTCTGGCTTGTAGAGTTTCTGCTGAGAAACAGTTTCAGCTGTTAACCTTATGGGAGTTCCCTTGTATGTTATTTGTCATTTTTCCCTTGCTGCTTTCAATAATTTTTATTTGTCTTTATTTTTTTTTCCAATTTGATTACTATGTGACTTGGCGTGTTTCTCCTTGGCTTTATCCTGCCTGGAAGTCTGTGCTTCCTAGACTTGGGTGGTTATTTCCTTTCCCATGTTAGGGAAGTTTTCAACTATAATCTCTTCAAATATTTTCTCGGGTCCTTTCTCTCTCTCTTCTCCTTCTGGGACCCCTATAATGTGAATGTTGGTGTGTTTAATGTTGTCCCAGAGGTCTCTTAGGCTGTCTTAATTTCTTTTCATTCTTTTCTCTTTACTCTGTTCCACATCAGTGAATTCCACTTTTCTGTCTTCCAGGTCACTTATCCGTCCTTCTGCCTTAGTTATTCTGATATTGATTCCTTCTAGTGTATTTTTCATTTCAGTTATTGTATTATTCATCTCTCTGTTTGTATGTTCTTTAATTCTTCTAGGTCTTTTTTAAACATTTCTTGCATCTTCTCCATCTTTGCCTCCATTCTTTTTCCGAGGTCATGGATCATCTTCACTATCATTGTTCTGAAATCTTTTTCTGAAAGGTTGCCTATCTCCACTTCATTTAGTTGTTTTACGGGGTTTTACCTTGTTCTTTCATCTGGTACATAGTCCTCTGTGTTTTCATTTTGTCTGTTTTTCTGTGAATGTGGTTTTCATTCTATGGGCTGCAGCACTGTAATTCTTCTTGCTTCTGCTCTCTGCTCTCTGGTGAATGAGGCTATCTAAGAGGCTCATGCAAGCTTCCTGATGGGAGGGACTGTTCATCTTTGTGTACTTTATTCTTAAATTAATAGAGAATCAGCAAAGGATTTGGGGAACCATGAAGTGTTAAGACTGAAAGGAACCATGAAGTGTTAAAGCTGAAAGGAACCCTGCAATTATGGAGTCCACCTGCCTAATATTGCAAACTCTCGTATGTCCCTTTTAAAGAAATTGCCTCACCATCAGTGTGCATTACTGATGAATAAGCCTACAGATTTCATCATATTAGCATCCAGCCTTCACAGGAGTCTTTTGCTGAGGATAAATCAACAGATAGTTTGGAATACTTACTGTGTGCCTGGTTCTCTGGAGATATCAAATATGATGAAGACCAGTCATGTGGTCTCAATTCATTAATACTTGTGATCTCAAACTTACCTAGCCTAAAAATGTAAACCCATGCCATACAAAACTATATTCTCTATGCTACCTCCTCCACAAGCTTTTATGTTGGTGTGCCCCTCTGATCAAATCTTCAGGCTTTTCAAATTGAACACCATATTGCACAGAAGAGCAGAGAGACCCAGGTCTTTAACTCTGTGAAGTAAATGTGTCCAGAAAAGAAACAACCTTAGAAATTGAGACATTCAAAAGCTATTTGCCTGAGTTTTCTTAACATTGAGTGCCTTTTTTTAGCAAGTTTTTAGCAATTGGTTAAGATACTGGCAGAGAACAAAACATCAATAAGTGAAATAAAAGTTTACTTCCGTAATTTAAGAACCTGAGCTGGTAAGTAGTCCATGAGATTATCCAGTACCTGAAGTTCTATACAGCTGCTTTGCCAGACCCTAGTGTTGGCTTTATCCATGTGGTCAGGGATGGCTTACCACTACCCAGTCCGAAGTCCAGCTAGTGAGAAGGAGGAAGAGAGAAATGGAAAGCAAACACTTTCTTTTAAAGACATGACCCAGAAATAGCACACATCACTTCCATTCACATCTCACTGACCAGAAATTAATCCATGACTACACTCAGTGGTGAGGGAGGCTGGGCAACCATGTGTCTGCTAATATTCTTGGGAGATGGTACTAAAAGGAAGCAAGGGAGAATGGATCTTGGAGGCCAACAGCAACCTCTGCACCATGAGAATTTGTGATCTGCCTCTGGAATGCTCAAATATTATTATGTTGACCACAATCTGGGTAACATATCAAAGAACTGTTTCACTCAAGTTTGGTTCTCAAATTTTAGAATATAAATGGATTGTCCTCAGAATTGTTAAAAATAAATATTTTAAGCTCCAATCCTAATAAAGCCAGGAATCTGAATTTTTAAAGGACAACACATGTGATTCTTACGCCGTTTCCACAATTTAGGGTGGGTGACCACTACTATGGGCTGCCTCAAATAGAATTTTGGAATGGTTTGTAAGTTTTGAATAATTAAAGTCTACTACTTGTAGCATCTAAACTTGAACTTGGGTTTAGGTCAACTTTATAATCAGGTATTGGTGACCTGAACTGAAGGAACTTAGATTTCCTTATCACTGATGAGATTATGTTATTCAACCTTTCTCACCCCAGATCCAGAATTCCTTGAGTACAGAGAGATAATTCCATCTTAAAAACATGAGTCATTTACCTCATGATGTTGTAATAAACACAGTAATAATAAACTATCATTTTATATGGTTCTATAAACACTGATATAGGACTTATCTCATTTGATCTTCTCAATAAGCAAAATTTTACAGGTAAAGTATTTGAGAGATAGAATTGCCTTGTCTTAGGACCCAAACCCAGGTCTTCTTCCTATCAGACCCAGCATTCTTTCCTTTATGCTGCAGTGCTTCTTCTTTTCTTCCCATTCTAAACTGAGATCAAAATAGAAACAGCTCAAAATAGAATGGAAGCAGTGAGCAGAATGAAGAGTAGACAAATGTATTATAAAAAGCATGAGGTAACAACATAGATGAACCTCAAAAACATTATGCTAAATGAAAGAAGCCAGACACAAAAGACCTCATATTGCATGATTCCATTTATATGAAATGTCTAGAAAAGGCAAACCTATAGAGACAGAAATAGATTAGTGGTTGCCTAGGGCTGAGGGTAGGAATAGAGATTAACTATAAACAGGCATGATGGATCTTACTGGGGAGAAGAATACATTCTAAAACTGGATTATGGTGCTGGCTGCACAACTCAGTAAATTTACTAATAATCACTGAACTGTAAACTTAAAATGCATGAATTTTGTGGCATGTGAATTATAACCTAAGTTGTTTTTAAAGAACATGAAGTGTTAACATTAGAAGTATCAATTTCATTTTTGACTCTGCCACTTACAACTTGGATTAAGCTGAGAAAGTAATTCAACATCCCTAAGACCCTGGATTCTCATCTCTTAAATGGGGATAAAAATAGTGCTTATCTCATATGACATCTAACTTCTTCGTATAATAGAAGAGTCAAATAATGCTGCACATCATCAGCATTAGGGTTAAAACTTTAAAATCACACTAACAAGTTATAGTTATTAACAGTTAATACTTTTGACTGGGAATAAAACTCTCAGTAAAAGATCATTAAATGGCACTTAAAAACACTTATTTAAGACCATATTTGGAGGTTCATCATGTGATTATGACTTCAAGTTTAGTGCTCTACCCTTTATCTACATTAGACCTACATATATGTATATGAGTTTGTACATTCCATATATGTACACATATACCTCCCATATTATATTCCATATTTGTTACAGATACACACACATATATATATATATACACACATTCCATTTGTATTCAATATAACCTCTATCTGTGTGTGCATGTAATTATATCCCAGACACCATGATCATTTGAGTGTGACATTGAAGCAGTAGATGAAATATGAGATGTCTCATGAGACCTTCTGGTTCTTAAATTCTGCAAAACAAGAGTAAGTTTGGAGGGCATCTGTCCACTTAGACTGCCATCAGATTTGTGAGCACCACCTAACATTCCCCTTTATTTCAGGCCTGAAATATAAAAACTGCTCTCCTGTGAAAATATACACTTGAAGAATTAACTTCTGTTTCGCCTTAAGATTAAGGTTTAATCATGAAGTAATGGCACATGCTGGACAGTGTGTTTGAGTGACACCCTTTGGAGTTCACTTCAGAGCACTATAGCAACAACAATAACCAAGATGACAGCTCTGATTACCAAACACTATTTCCATTAGGCCAATGCAAATACACCAGGCCTTCCCTTTCCCTAGAATTACTTTCAGACAAAAGATGATTTAAATTATTTTAAGATGTTTGTTTTATCATCTTCTTCCTTCCTCATGTGATTCTTCAGCATTTAGCTTTAACACATTATGTTATTCTGATACAAGCCTTTTATGTCAACTTGTCAAAAACTAATTACATTTTCTTTAAGGTAGAAAACACTTGATGGCTGATTTTTTGGGAAATTATTAAGTCAACATCACTTTTCTACCCAGCTTTCTGGGAAATCTGCTGTGTAGATGCTCAACCTTCTTCAGGTCCAGGATACACTTGTAGAGAATGCAGTGTTCTAATGGGCAAGGCTGCAATTCCCTCCTATGTTGCAGACGTTTGCTGCACTGATTAATGCATCCTTAGCAGATTGGCACACCAGTTTCCTGGTATAATTTAATGTTAAATAACACTCCTAAGACCGTATCAGGAAATAAGATACGTGTAAAATGTCACCTTTGGAAAAAAAAAAACAATTATAGTTATGACATACAATTTGCATCAACCTCTTCTGAGATAAAGAAAGATAACAGAATACACTAGCAATAAATGGGCTAGCAAGGAGGAAAAAAGCAGAACCTTTGTATTTCCATGGTTCCATATTTTCTTGGCACATCGAAGCCAGTCTTTTTCTGAGTCCACTGAATAAGCATTTGTCATAAGCTTTATTGTACCATGAAGTTATGATTAATATTACAGCTCAAGTACAGCGGGTTGAAAGACCACATTCATTTTCAAAGTCACGTCGCATTGATTAGAATTCACTGCAGGTTATTCAAATAACGATCCTCTCTTTCCCCAGGAGAATCTCTGTCTGATTTTTCTTTATCCTCATTAAAGATCCCAGGTGCAGACAAAGCTTTATGTACTTCTAATTTGCATTATCCTTGGGAAGGAGGTAATTCACATGCCTTCAGTATATAGCACTTGTTTTTGTAGTTTGCTCTTTCCTATCATCTATTTAAATAAATCAAGAAATTTAGCCTTTATAAACCCTCAGACAATAGAAAATGCCAAATTTTATTATCTTTAGTAATGAATCCATGGATCCCAAACCCTCCATGATAATTCAGATAAAGTGAGGCATTTTTGTTCAGTTCTTGGCTGTACTTGGCTTTAAAAGAAAAAGGTATTCTTTTTTCTTTCCTGAGGAAAAAGATTCATTTTAGGAGTAAAGAGAAGCACAGAGCATTTTCCACCTTACCAGAACTGAAAATCAAAGGTTCATCATACAATAAATGTAGTACTCAGATAATCCTCAAAGAAACTTGATACCTTATTTGGCTAATCAGATAAATATCTATTCCAGGACTGATCAATTATTGCCTGTGTTGAGATAATTTATTAGTACTCTTCCCAATTTAGCATTTTCATAGAATCACATATGGTTTTTATTGGCATAAGGTGTGGGCCTCAAAATTATGACAAAGAATTCTGCCTTGGACTATTTTTACCTTTAGTTTTTGTGTAATGAGTTTAGCCTGAAGCAGGCTGACAGCATTGTTGACATTTCATTGAGTTTCCATTTCTCCAGAGAGGAGAAATTTTAGCTAATTAAATAATGTTAGAGTGTCTTAGAAACTACAAAGGCAACACGAAACCACACAGCAGTCACACCATATTTGTTAAAACCACTGGTATATTTCTGAGATCTTTAGAAAACTTGAAGTCTCTATAACAAACTTTTAAAGTGACTCAGAGGCTTAAAATGATGTGGCTGACATAATTGGAAAGATAGGAGAAGAAAAACTGGGAGACAATTTTCATAAAAACTATAATTTTCCAGTGTAAGGATCAGGAGTGAATATGATTGTTTCCTGGTGGTACAGCAGCTTAACGGTTCTGAAAGGGGTGTGTGTGTGTGTGTGTGTGTGTGTGTGTGTGTTTCATGTTGATACACGTGCTATTTGCTTTTAAGCCAGTGAATCAGCATTAACCATATATTTAGGTATTAATGAAAACTCATCTCTGGCCTCCTCATTCATTTCTCAGGGACAACATGATTTTCTGTGACCTGTGAACCTGCTCTTGGTAAGTCTTTGCATATATAACCAATACAGAAGAAAATTAAAAATTTTATTGGCATTTGTATTCATTTGTTTCTGCTAGAAGGATATGTAATTAGGCCCAGAATCTCACTGACTCTGAGTAAAATGAAATGGAGTATGCACTTGAAAAAAACTCAACTTTTTCAGTTCAGTGAGGGACTATTTAACATAGAGTAAAATTTTAATGAAAAATAACTGGAGATTTTACTCAGTTAAGTCTTTTCAGTTGAACTTGACAGAGCAACACTCTGGATTCAATAAAAATATGAGTCAATGACAGAACTCAAGAGCAAGACCGAAATATTACCATGTCCACTTTGAGAAATATGCTAAATCATTCTGATTATAAGATTATAATATAGCTATTGACATTCTGGAGCCATGCTAAAAATTATGGTAAAGCGATGTGTGACCTACTCTGCAATAAATAAAATATTTAAAAGAGCATTTCATAATGAAATAGATAACTACTGTGTGTGTGTGCATGTATGGTGTGTATGCATACGCACACATGTTCACATCTGGGGTTTGTGTATGTATGTACATGTGTGTGTCCAATCTGAGTATCTCAGAGAGGAAGGCATGGAGAACCCAACGAGATTTATTTCCCCTTTAAGCCTCAGGGAAGCTTTGAAATTTCATTGACATTAATTAAGCCCACCCCAGGATCATGGGCTTGGTGGGCTTGGTGGACTTTTGTTTTAAAAAGCAATCTTGCTTGCCAGAGAAGTTTTTTCCCAAGCTCGCATTTTATTGTGGTTTCCTGCAGGGGATCTTGTTTCAAGGGATATGATCAAAGTAAAGGACATTTCTTCTGGGACATATTTTACATAGATTAAATCTCATTATGCAACTCACCCTTTAGTCTATATTCTTTTTGATAAGCTCCTATTGTATGAATGAATTTAACATAGAAAAGTGTGAATTTATTACATCAGATATATTAAGCTCCAATAAAGGTAAGGTCCAATAGAGTCAAACATTTTTGTTTTTCTTATCAACAGTGAATTTCAACTCACAGAAATTTAGTGTAATCTTAAAGGAGGTTGCTATATGTATATGACTGTGGACTTAAGATTTCCATAGCCTTTGCATAATTTCATTTTTAAATATTAAGTAATTCCTTTTAGGAACGTGTTGCTATCTTTTGGGTTTTCTTCCCTTGTTTTTAAACTATTTCCTCCATGCCTTTTTCATTTTAAAGGTAGGCAAGTTACTTTGGTTATGTTAAGAATTACACCATATTAGTGATCATAGGAAGTTATGTTTTATCAATCACTGAACACTAGAACTTGGAAATTTGAAATAGTGCCCAGCAAATCTTATACTAGAGAATAAACATTGAAAATAGGTATTTGTAAATCCTTAGAGCTAATTCAAGCTCACACCAAAATTTACAGTTCTGAAGAATGATCATCCAATAGCAAACTCTTTCATACCAAACATCATGCTTTTAGTTTAATATCTTAAGAATCTGAAAAAAACAATGATATTGAGTACCAAATCTGCTTTTCCGGAGCCTCAAAATAGGGGAAAATGTCACAAAATGCAATGTGAGATTCAGTAGACCCTGCCCAAAATGCTGATATTTAGACCAAATAAAATTTTAGTTTTTCAATGACCTCCTGTAAAAACTACAGTATGTTTACTATAGATAGTGCACACATATTTCAGAATATGTAAAAATGCATGCTTAGCATACAAGTGAAAATGAAGCTGTATTTTCAATAGTTTTGTTGTTATTTGATTGCCAAAGTAAATTACATATTTTCAAATCTAATCTCATGTTTGCTTTTCTGTGATTTCATCAGCCTTGCAATTAAAATTGCAAGAGTAAGCTGAGGAATTGATTTTCTTAGCTGGACAGAAGGATATGATGCACAGTCAAGTTTCAGGTTAAAATGTCCTGCTCATTCTAGTAATTTTCTTCACCATTTGGTCTCTGAAGGTACAGTTTCCTTCAGTGGAGTGAAAGTCCTCTCCCATTTCAGTTCTCAGGCTCTCTACTGTGCATTTAGTAAAGAACTAATTTATAAGGCTATTTTTAGCTGTTTTGCAGTATCTGAAGAGGTCATCTTTCATCCTGTCTATATGTTATGTGCTTAACTCCAATGCCTATGAGACAACCATCTGAAGAAGCTAAAATGGTGGTCAGTTAAATGGTTAATCAGAATATAGACTTCTTTTTTGTTCCCTGATCAATGAAAGTCAAATTCCCTGTGTAAGTGGTTAACTCATCCTTAGAACTAGAAACATAATTAAACCAGAAGGAGTCTGTTATGATTAGAGGTGAGAGGCTAGTTAAGCCATAACAAAGAAAATGAATTCATATCAGGCTTTGCACAAAATGAAGTTTTCTTTTCTGGTCATATTATGTAAAATGTATTTCCTGTTGGTTTTGAAAAAGGAAGCTATTTATATAACCATTCAAAAAGTATTTTTTATGCAATGTGTCTTCACAAACACATATTCTGTTTTTTGTGGATTTCTGACACTGAGCATTCAACCGAGTCTGTTTTCAGAATCTTTCTCCTCCCTCTCAGTGGTTTAATGTCATTATGGTGACCTTGATAATCTTCAGCATCCTCATTTAGTTTACTTCTGAAGAGATATTGCTCTAGACAATTTCTGCGTGGCTTGATAATATATGCACTATCTACCTTAAACAATAATTTTTTTTAAAAATCTATAGTATTTATCGTGTTCTAATTCTTTATGGCTATAATAATTTCTATTGAATTTCCACTATCTAATTAGATTTTATAGCTTTTAAGTATAGTACAGAGGATATATTTTTTTCCTCCTGCAGTAAGTTAATCTTAGCTAACTTTAAATAAAGTGAATATAATTATCAAATTTGTGAAAACGTTTAGAAGAAAATGCATGTTTAAAATGTGCTCTTTGTCTATTTCATTATGAAATGCTCTTTTCTAATGCCACCCTATTTTCATTTAGCTATTCTCCCCCTAGATATCTATGTTGCAGTTATTTCAATATTTATATCTTATTATCTGTTTGTGCATTAATCAAGGTAATGGTGCAAGTAATCTGAGCAAAAACAAAAAAAATTAACATCATGTGAATTTTGGCCAAATGTGAAGAGGGCCGCATTCCCTGTTAACCTGTTGAAGGTACAGTTGGTGACACCAGACTGAACTGCAGCATAGAATAACGTTCTATCTACTGACAACAATGCTCCCTTCTATAGCACTGAGAGCTACATACCTTAGTCCTGGGACCATTTAACTCTATATGCTATTTTCAAAATGAATGGGAGTGACATGTTCCCTTTATACTGCAGCAATGAGATCTTCCATCAGTGCTTCCTAGGACCCAGGGACAACATAGCTGCCATGCAGGCAGCTTTTGCCCTGGATCTCAGCCTGGCAGGCTCTGTTATCATTCTGGTCATTCCTGTGCAAAACACTAATGAGAAAATAGTTGCACATGGAATCTTGGATTTTTCTATAAAAATGTATTTGTAAAAACCAGATCCAGCAGCTTTTGGTTAACAATTAGGAGGGAGAAGTGGTGCATATGTGTGTGTGTGTGTGTGTGTGTGTGTGTGTGTGTGTGTGTGTGTGTAGTCTAATATATAAGGTAATTTGTAAAATACAATACTGCAAGAACTGTGTCTCTTTCAATGCATCAAGACTTAAAGAGTACAACAGTTTTCTTTGTTTTTTTGAGGGGTTTTATTTTAATTTAAAGATAGTCTTGTCTAGGCCATTATGAAAAAACAAATATAGGAGATAGTTTGGGTCACGCAGCACAGGGACTAGGCTTGACACTGGCATCTGCTGGGCAACACTGAGCAACCTCTGATGGAAAGATAGACTAAGGTGACCACACTAGATACCCAGTAAGGCTCCTTTCAGCTGTAAAATTGTGCCTTCTTAATATTTGCAGCCATACTTAAGGGATTTTTAGTCAAATATCTTCCTGGCTTTAATAATCTGAACCATTTTCTTACTTTACCATTTAGCTTGTTAAGACTCTCATTTGCTCGGTCTCGCAAGATGAGGCCTCTTGAAACATGATTCCAATCTCCAGGACTAGGACAGTAGTAGAGATAATAGGAGGAACTAGTCTTTGAGAGATTCCTCTCTGCCTACACTGTTTAAAGTGCTCTCCACATATTAGCTCATTCACCTTCATAACTACCTTATGATTTACATGTTGTGAATAGTCCCATTTTGAAGATGAACAAACTGAGGTACTGAGACCCCAAGGTTTCCTCTCTTGCAAATATATCAAACTAAAAACTGGCATGAACCCAAACCAGCTTTTAAAAGTATGTTCATCCTTAAGTCCACCTTCACTGATGGTAGTTACTTAGTAGCCTGGACACTGTAAGGTTCTATTATAAAGAATTTTTTTTTTTTTTAACGTGTTGCCCAGTTACCTAAGAAACAGTGTCATGTACATAGCCCAGAGGCCTGTGCTTGGCCTACTGCACCAGCCAGCAACACACCCACAAGCACAGGGACTGCCTGAGGGGCACAAGCCAGGAGCCAGCTAGAGGCTGTGCAACTTTGTCTTGGGGGAGGTTAGGGCCTTTGACAAAGGAAGGAGTTGGTTTCCTTGTTACTGAATGTGATGAGCCCAGCTTCCAAAAGCAGCAACTATTCTTTTCAAGTATTACACAATTTTTATTTAGCAGCTAAATAATTATCAAAGTGTTGGATAATCATTTGTTTGGTTACTTGTTTCAATTTTGCAGTAATAGAGGTGAATAAGTATTCAATAAATATGCAGTTCTCAAATTTTGAAACTCTCCTTTGAGTGTGTTGTACGTATTTGTTTGACAATATGAACCTACTACGTGCCGACACAGGGAAGGCAGTAGTGAGTGAAGTACCACATGCACTCTTGTAGCTCACACAAAAGCCACAGCAATAAGGATGACGTTTCACTATCAGAGACCAAAATATTATGAACATTGCTACAATACTTACTGCTCTGTTCTCTTCTGAAAAGGTATGTTTCATTGTAATGACAATGTCCTTTGGAGCAAATGTCACAAGGTAAAAGTCGTATTGGTTTTTAAATATGCACAACTCTAGAGAGTGAATGAACCAGTGAGCTGGAACAGGACTAAGGGATCAGTGACATTTACGCCCATTTTCAGCCCTCTCAGAAGTCACGACATCTCCATATTCAGATGTAGTTAGGCAGGAACTTTCTTTTCTCATTTGATCATTGCTGCTTTGGTGCATACAAGTATATTAAGAGGAAAGTGAAGCTAAGAAAAGTTGCCCAGGGTCCCCCAGCTGGTAACTCAGAGAGCTAGGATTCTAATCCAGGTTTTTTTTTTGACAGGCGAATCAGTATTTTTTTCTCTGTCATGGTTTTTTTTGATTATTCCATCTTTCTTTCCATAAAAGTTATAAGTGCTTCTTTCCACTTGGTTTCTGTGTAGGATTACCAAAAGACAATTCTCAGTCATATTTTTTAACTATTAAAAATGTTATCCATGTTACTTGTAGAAATATTTTAAAATACAAGTTAAAAATGCAAGAAACCACTCATAACATAGCTAAAAAATAAATTCTGTTAACAGTTTTTTTTTAATAAATTTATTTATTTTTGGCTGCTTTGGGTCTTTGTTGCTGCGTGTGGGCTTTTTCTAGTTGCGGTGAGCGGAGGCTACTCTTCATTGCAGTGCACAGGATTCTCATTGTGGTGGCTTCTCTTGTTGCAGAGCACGGGCTCTAGGCGTGCGCAGGCTTCAGTAGTTGTGGTGCACGGGCTTAGTTGTTCCGCGGCATGTGAGATCTTCCCGGACCAGGGCTTCAACCCATGTCCCCTGCATTGGCAGGCAGATTCTTAACCACTGTGCCACCAGGGAAGCCCAACATTTTGTCATATATCTTTCCAGTCTACTCTTTCTCCTATATAGCTACATGTGGATGTACAGATGTTTAGTTTTTTTTCATTTTGTTTTGTTTAAAGGCATTTTAAATTACTCTAGAATGAACACAAGTTACTTTTTTATAAGAAAAAAATTATTCTAAACAATAATTCTAATCATTTGGAATATCTTCAAAATTATTGAAGAAACTATATCTAACAACTCTTTAAACATCAAATACATTATACACAGTTTGGTCACTTGTGAGGGTTTGCTTGTGTGTGTGTATGTGTGATGTGTCTTATTCAATCAACGATATATTATAAATGTCTATCCATAGCATTAAATAGTATTATATTATTTTAAATTATTGAATGATATTCAATTGTATTAATACATCATAATTTATTAGCTAATTCCTCATTTTAGACATTTAGGATGCTTCCAACTTTTTCACTCTCATTAAGGCTCATAGGGTCTAGATGAACAGTTTATATAGCTAAAGCTTTGCACACATTCATAATTATTTCCTGAGGTTAAATTCCCAAAAGCAGATTCAGAGTGAATACGTATGCAAAACTCTCAAAATTCAAAAACACATAGGCTGTAAAGGTGGTTACCTTTAGAAAATTTGTATCATTGTACATCCCACCAGTGGCATAGGTATATGCATGATTCATTTTCCCTCACAAATATTAAATATTATTCTTTATTTGAATCTTTGCCAATGATAGGCAAAAAGAGCTAATTGTTTTAAATCAGCATTCATTGATTAACATGGAAATTGCTATTTTTATTATATTTTTTCGTTATTTGTACTCTTCTTTTGTTAATTTTCTTATGTCTACAGAATGATTTTTCTTAAAACTTTTTCCAAAATAATTTTCATTATCAAATTTGCCATGTTGTGCATTTTATATCGGATCAACAGTCAAACTCAAAATAGTCAGCAAGTCAGCTCAGTATGAAAAGTAATGGCTGAAAATGAGATTTGTAAGGAGGGTGTAGACAATGGAAGACTACTCCTTTAGAAATGGACATACATTTTTGAGATTTGATTCTTCATTGGGTCTAATGCAGAGTGCAGAAAAATTTAAACATGCGATGAGATGAAGTTTTAATGGTCATCCTCATGGAGACAATTTGTTTGGGCAAAATAAACTCCAATGAGATGATCCTAGATAGAAGATATAGATTATTACATTTGACTGGTAAACCTACCTTTCTCAGGAAAGGTTAAAGTTACAGTACATACCAAACACTTCCTAGGTTAGGAGTCTAAATCAAATGAACATAACACATCTAAGATTTCTTTAGACACCAAGAACTATGACACTGAAGTTTGCAACATTTTGGAGTAAAGAAAACTGTTAAAGCAAATCTCAGCATAAAACTTTAGACTTCAGCAGAACTGAGTCTGGGTCATTCACAAAAAGATTCGTGTAGATTCAATCATAATATGTGTAACAAGGTTTTTGAATAAAATGTGCACTTCATAAATATAAGAAATTACATTTATATTGCATAAATGGGATAATGGGGTTAGAACTATTTGTTATTTTTTTAGTTTTCATGGTTTAACAAACAGGAGTGTCATTTACTCCTTGAAATTAAAACACACACACAGTAACTCCCCACACTGCCTTTGATGGAGAATCTGGCCTTCTAGTTCATTTAACATGAAATAACAGATTTGTGTTGATGGTGCTTTTGTTCTTGATAGTGAGAGAACTTGTTACTGAAAAATTAGCTACTCACCCTCAAGCAATCGCTAGCATTTCAGTTCCTGAACAGAAAAGGGGAGAAGAGAGCAGATGGAAGCAAACAAAAATTGTATTAATAATACATAACAAAGTGCTGCTAGAAATGATATTTCAATAAAGGAAAACAATAGGAAAACTGCAGTTTTCATTGGATCTTAATGTATTTATCAGTCTCTAATGCTTCCATCTTCAAGCAGCTCTCTTTTATTGACACGGCAACACAAATTGCAGAAGTAAATTGAATCACAGACTCAGAATGTAAAAATCAATGAGAAATAATTTTGTAGCACTAAAGTGAATAGTGTAATGCTAGGTATTCATTTAATTAACCATGAGCCTTTCCACATAATGCACAATCATTGCCAGCTTTTCAGCTCATAGTTGTTCCAGGAATAATGGGTTTGGGATTCATCTTTAGAAAAACTGCATTAATATTTGAAAGCGTTTAAATCCATTAGTGGGTCATCTGAACACTGCAGGTCACTTTTACATTGCTAATTGAAACAATAGTAATGGGTTATAATCTACTGTCTAATAATGCCTGGAGTGTTTTACCGCTTTTATATCTGCAGATTCCAGGAAATATGTAAATTTGTTGCTGAACTGTTATAAAAATATGGAAATTTAAGCTGCAGACATCAAAGTATTTTTTTCTAAAAAAAAAAAAAAACAGCGTTAATAAACTGAAGAGTTACACTACATTCTGGTGTCAGGATAAATTCCTTATTCTAGACCTTCCCCTCTTCTCTCTTCTCCACTCTGGGCGCAGCATCTGGCACTCACATTTTCCACCGTTGCCATTAGGAGAAAGTGAATATCATTAAACCAGTGAGTAAACAATCATGTCATTGTTTCCATATGCAAGCTATACATTGACTCAGCCTGTCGGGTTCTGGCTGCTTTCTTATTTGCCCTACATGAATTTATGCAAGCATTTTATTTTTCATGGGGATTTTCAATATATATCAACATTTTCTTGGATGGGGGCAGTACATGTGGCAGCAACTCTAGCATATGAAATGAGAATATGATTTCAGTGTGAAAACATACATGTGCGTAAATATATACATACATATAAAAGGAAATATGTGAGAAAGAGTAGCTTTCTGAATCCTCCTTGTAAATTGAATGTCATACAAATTGATACTTAACCAGCATTTTCTCTTTTAATTAAACATGCATCATGCACTTACCTGTATCTTTCTATGCTTAATTATAGACTGTGCAGAAAATCCAGAAAGATGTTTTGGCATACGTAGAAATTGTGTATGTACGCATACTCAGTTATATAAATGGAATATGTTTTTTAGAAGGTTTATACTAAGGCTTAAAGAAAAACAAGAACCCAAATCCATTCACTCTCTACCATTATCAACATGATCACATTAGTAATATCAGGGAAAGGAGATGATATAAGAAGCATCATGGATGGCACTGAATTTTATGCTATATCAAGAAAAGTAACATCTTAGTTTCTGGTTTTCATCATCTTAGTAAATGTATTTACATCTGAAAAAGTTACTATCAGTCAGCATCAAAATTCTGATTTCATCCACAGATCCTTGGTGAGAAAGCTTCCAAGCAAGGTAATATACATTGTATGCACAGACTAGCAGAGCCCATGTATTAATTGTACTGTATGCAGAATTAAAATGAAACATTTTAATGACTTTAGTGAGCGTTGTGGATAAAAAAGGGGTCAAACATCCCTTGCTTCCTGAAATAGAAAGACAAAACGGTTTGAGATGTGCATAAGGAAATTTCAGAAAGGAAACTTGACCTTGTAAAGTCCTCTCAGATATTCCCACCATTTCCTGTCTTTCTCCATGCACTATTAAGCTCTCTTTGAAGTCAATAAGTATCACCACACTTGAATCAGCAGTACAGGACATGGAGAAAGATGAAACAGTGACACCAGAAAGCAAGTTGTTTCTTTATCAAAGAAGGACAAACACTGTTAGCCTATAATGCAATAAATAGCATCCTCCAAGATATTTTTCACTTTCTATCAGCTAAGGGAGTTGACAAAGGGATCATGACTTGATGTACCACAATGAGAACCGTGTTGTGATTAAATGGAATGACAAATTGGGCTTTGTGTACCCAGTTATAGCTCTCATGAGTTTTATTGTGTCTACAATAGGGACAGGTACTTAAGGGTTAAGAGAAAAATCCCACAGTAATATCACATGTTTAGTCAACCAAGAAATCCTATGTGAAGGTCAGAAATCCCTTTCCAACCCCTGGGAGTTTCCACAGCTTTTCGTCTAGCTGTGTTATGATAATACTAAGCAGGTAGAAACCCAAGAAACCTTTCTTTTAGACAAATCTTGGTAAATTTTCAGCCACAGATATAAGTGCTTACATAACTGAACTTACACAAGTGAATCTTCTCACTTGCCATTTCCTATCTTACTGCAATAATACTTTTGTTTTAATTTGGGGGGCTTTGGAATTCTATTTGTTTCCAGAGTTGGAAACACACCAGTGATGAGTGAAGATTTGCCCCAACTTGTCACCAAGAACGTTACTTTCTTTTCCTTTAGTTTAGTCATCTTTCCTTTTCAACTAAACCGTCGGTGCCCATTTTAAGATGTAAAGGAAGCTCTTTAATATAAGAGCTCTTCCAGTTCTAGGTTGCCGATCACTTCCTTTTAGTGAATTGAAGGAACATTCATTTAGGAAACCTGATTCTTTCCCATAACTTAAGACATCCATTAATGATGTGTCATTCATTGGTTCACTGGCTATTAGCAAAGGAAACACCTGACCTTACTGTCGTGAGACAGGGAAACAAATCTCTCCATTTTAGTGTGTTCTCTTTGCTTTGCCATTCAGTGACTTAGCTGAACCCCCTTTTTTCTGAGTTAATCAGTAAGGCATTATGTTTTCCTGTCTAAAAATGTTGTGACCCCGGTTCTGGGTGAGATGACAAGGTCAGCATTTTAGCTGAAATGTGACATCCCTCTTTTGGCCATTCCATTTGAGTTTACTGCTTCATTTATTTATTTTTAATTTGTTCACCTAATTTGCTGTTTCATTTCTTCATTCATTTGTTCAGTAAACAATATTTATTGCTTTCTACCTAAGAAAAAGACTTAGGAACTTACTATATTCAGGTGTTTATTTATTCTTTATTAAAGTCATCCAAGTTTTTAGTCTGAGAATACATAGGTGAAGACATATGTATGTATATATTCATGGCCCATAAAATTTCAATTTCATGAGTAAAAGAGAGTAAGCTGCTTGCATCAGTAAGTTGATCTTATTTTCTGTTATTTTTGAATTTCTAAACTGTTATTCTTGAAGATTCCAATGGATCATTCATTTTTTAAACGGGAGCCCAGAAAGTATTTTGGAGTTTCTAGTAGGAAAGGTGGGACCTCATATTTGACTGAGGGACAGTTCCTTCACCCACCAGACAAGGCTCTGTCCTTATCAGCAGTTTGTGGCTTTGGGAGGTATGGCCTTTCCCAACCACCATTCCCCTTGGGTCACCTTTAAATAGTAAAATGCCAGCTAATATTATCAGATGAAATATTTATCTTTCCAATGACCTTATTTTGTGGAAGGACACAATTATCCCTCTCCTGAAGAAGAAAAATGGAAACAACACAAATACATCTTACTGATTATTCTTAGTATGATTATTACTTGAACGTTACAAATAATAACAGCTAACATTCGATACACATAAGCAGTTTGCCAGACACTGTTCCAGGTGCTTGTGTGGACCATATTTTTATCAACCCTTTTACAATTAACATCTCTAAAATTGGGATATGTCTGACAACTTCTAGGAAGTCAGAGTTTATAGTATCATTTATTTGGTTAATATGAGTCATAGTCTATGAGATAAAGTATTAACTCATTCAAACATCACAACAACTCTGTGAGTTAAGTACTATATTATATGCATTTTATAAATGCAATTGAGATACAAATGCAATTAACTAGCTTGCTCAAGGTTAGCAGTTATTAGGTTACAAAGGTAGGATTTAATGCCAGGCAGTGATTTGAAGGCCTGTGCCCTTAACCTCAATGCTTTACCACTTCTCAAAGGATAAACTTTTTTTTTAGCTGGGTCTTTTATTTTCTTTGCATAGTGTTGGGTGTGTTTTGTCATCCAGATTTTAAAAATACACCCTTATATCTCTTGCTCTATTCCAGGTTAAGCTGAAAGTTAATGGAAGCCGCAAAATTTCTGACTTCTGTATCTGCAATGGAAACACCATATGCTGTTTTCTTAGTGTGTTTATTTCTTGTCTTTAAGAACTGGTCTCAAATCCTGAAGAAGTTCAGCATCAGTGTTGATTTAGTGACATGACACAATCTACTGTCATTATATATTGATTTCACAAATTGGACCCACGATGTGAGCTTGAATCACAGAATCGAGAGACAGTTGGGTTAAAGAGAGATACAGTTGTGGAAGAAACTGAAGTCGTAAGGTTTATCTCTCTAGAACATTTAATAACATTTAACCTCAGAATATTTTTGTTTTATGTTAGTTTTTTAAATCAGGGAGGATATTGGATGTGACATCTTTATGGGTGGGTAAAAAGAGATAAAAATAAAGTTTGCTCCTAAACAGAATAATAAAAAATAAATAAGCATGTTTATTTTAATATTGTCACCTTTACTATCAGAAATCAAAATATTCATGTAAATGGAATTAACAGATCTAATTCCGCTAACTCAGCCTCATGTACAATGATATCATTATTTCATTACACCAAAATCATGACGTTTACCATAATTACTTAGAACACTAACATGACAGTCTCCAGTATACAGGATGGTTTTGTCTAATAATATAGCTAAAGTTAATGAGTTGGGGTGAACGTTTTCACTAATTTGACTATTTATATAGAGACCACTTGAGATGTATACACTAAGAAGTAATCTCTAAGCAGAGAGAGACACAGGGTTTCATAATGAGGGCAAAACAAGTGAAATATGTTGTATTTGTTAAATATGAAAAATAAGTTGTATCATGTTCATATGTATCTTTATATAGAATTCAAATGGTACAGATGTATGGATAAAACCTCATTTCAAGATGAAAAATTACCATATTATTTTAACACAGTTGGGAGATGTAGAGTGAACAATTTAGACCCTCCTTTGAATTATTGGATTTCCTATAGAATCACTCATGCTAAACTCAGAACATGTTCCTTTATTAATAACAATTGCAAATGGAAGAAATCACACCTAAGTTGAAAAACAACATTAATGTGAAATAACTCATTTCAAATTACTCTTGTTATTTTTATTCATGGCACAGAAATACAACTCCATCAGCAAGAAGTCACTGGGCATTTTTTTTTACCATGCACTTACCTCTTTGCCCAATATAATCATTCATAAATGTTTGTGGAAGGATGGATGGAGGAGAGAACAAGAAAGGAGTGAATCCTTCTATATCCTTCTGGTGAATAATTTACTTGTTTGGTTTAAATAAACCACATTGAGGAACATCAATTATTTGTAATCAATATAAGATTACTTGCGTATATCTCAGTATATTATAACTTTGTGTAGCTGGTTCTTGGCCTTGGTGTCTCAGTGATTTCAAAGGGTTTTATGCCCTATTTAAAGTTAGAAGAAGTTTTTTCACTTTAGAATCTAGATTCATAGGTCATTTGGTCTCAACCACAACGTGGCCATTAGTTTAAACCTAGATCAAGCACTTCTTTATCAACTAGTAAGAGTTTAATCACTTATGCTTATTTTATGTATATTTTGCAGTGCCTTTCCTATTAGGTAGTACATTTTCATGATAGATTTGAAATCAAATTATTTCATTCATATAAAAATATTTATTATTTCCTATGTGCCTAGCATTGTATTGGGGCTGTGAATGTTAGCAATAAACAAACAACTCTTACCTTTAAGAACCTTGCCATTTTTTTGAGAGGTAAATTGGAAATTCATAGAAAAGTATGATTAATTCAACCTTCTCCACCTGAGGTCTTTCCCCCACCAAAAATAAAGTTAGAACCCATAGCAAGGTATAATTTACTAACTGGTAGTGAATTACAATAAACAAAACAGGAAGTTTGTAGAATGGTACAGTTATAAGAGCCTCAGTGTAAGCTCAATGGTGAAGAAGAACTTGAGTGTTTCCTGACTTATGGTTAGGACCCACACAGAAGTGTTGCTAGGCAGGGTGGGGGAAGACATAAGGATTCCTTATTTAGGGATATAACAAAGTCTTAGAGGCAAGAAGAAGCAAGTAGTGTAACTATAGTTCAAGTTAAGGAATGTGGCTGAATGAAGACAGACCCTGAATGGCTTGGAATTTATTCATTTAATAAGTATTTACTTGAGTACCTACTATATATGAGGCACTGAGCTAGGAACTACGGACACAACTCTTAAAAAAACAAAACACTGTCCTCTAACTGCACAAAACTTGCCATCTTTCCAGGACAAAAGAGACAAGAAAAAAAGTATAATGTTTGGCTAACGTGAAGTTAAAAGAGTAACATGAAAAACACTGGAGAGGTACCTAACTCTAGTTTGATGAATTAGAAAAGGTTTCTTGTTAAAAACCTAAAACCAGAAGGGTATAAGGGAATTCACCAAGCAAAGAGGTGGTGGGAGAGGGGAGGACAGGACTCCACCTTAATACAAATGTCCAGAAACAGTGAGAGAAGAGCTGGCTGAGTCACAAGCTCTGCAATTGTTTTCAACATGGTGGAGTAATTGATGATGAAGCTGGAGCAGTAAACAGTAATCAGATCACAACAGGCCTCTGGGGCCATGCTAAAGAGTTTGAATTTACATGCCGAGGGCAGTAGAGAGTCACTGAAAAATTTTACACTAAGTGGTCATGTAATCAGAAACTCAACTCTGGCTAGTAATGGAGAATGGATTGAGAGGGGCAAAAGTGGACACAATGACACGAGGAATGATGGAGACCTGAACCACAATTAAATCAGCAATACATGACATGGTGAGCGATTGGATGTGGGGACTGCAGGAAACAAGAACCTGAATACTCGTGTAAAGAAAATGGGACTTTTTCAGTAGGCGATGGTGACGATGAAGTCAATTAAGGGCTTTTGATGAAGTAATCAAATATAATGGAACCAGTATTGCAAGAGTATCAATCTTTGGGTGACTGAAGCATGGTTTTGGGGTTAAAGGTAAGAAAACCAGGTTGGAGGGACAAGTAATAGGTCAGCTTTGGGGAAGGGCAGAGCTAAAAATGAAGATTTTTAGCTAATGCCCACATTTAGAAGACATAAGGAAGAAGATAATCTACTAAATTAAACTGAAACATATTTGATTGATGAATGGTGTATCAGGAAAGTGCAGAATCAAGCACGTCTAGGGAGGACAGACTGTTCTGTAGTGGCATATGTTTCAGAGAAGTCAGCGTCTCTGCAGTCACCCAACACATATTTAGCGTTTACCATGTGGCTTGCTTACCACTATGGCTCACGTTATAGAGAGAGAGGCAGACAGGTTCAACCAACAATCCCCAACCACAGGAGAGCATACAGTTAATCCCATACATAAAACTATGCACAAGGTAATAGCAACTTAAATTTGCTGAGCGCTTATTTTACCTCAGGCACTGTGCTAAAGAATTTATATATCTTATCTCATTTTGTCCCCACAGTCCTTCTAGATAAAGAAATGAAAGCTTAGAGAGTTGCAGACATTCTAGATTGTTCAAATGTAGGTGTAGCAGGAATGAGCATGATCCATTTGGTTTGTTAAAGAAGGAACATTTGTTTGACAAAAGGGCATAGAGTGTCCAGATAGATGAAATAATATATGAGAAGGTATGAGGGTGAAGAATGATTACAGGTGGGCAGTCTAGGGGTTTTTAGGAGAAGTCATATACTAAGGTGGGACATGTCTAAAATTGAGATTGTAGAGGTGAGCAAGGATGTATATGCTTTGCTAAGTAGGAATTTGAGTTTCAGACTGTAGATGGTAGGGAACAATAGTTAACAGGTTTTAGATCTGTGCTTTTGAAAAATTAATTTAGCAGCCCTATGATAGATAGAAGAAAAACAAGCGTGAAGGCAGGGAGACCAGACAAGAAGTTAATGTGATTCTTCCGCTGAGAGTAAAAGCCTGATATAAGGCCAAAGCAGTGGGAAGAGAAAGGAAGGAGCAGATTCAAGTGATGCTATGAAGTGGAATATTCAGAACCTGATGCCAATGTGACATCAGAGCTGAGGTAGAGGATGAGTTCCAGGTTCCCGATTTGGGCCAGGGAATGCCTGGCGATGCCACTGTCTGAGAGAGGTCTTCATACAATCTTTCCTATCCTACCCACACCCTACCCAAAACTGCCTTCTGAGCAGAATTACAAGAGAATTAAATCCAAAAATCATTATAATAGATAAAGAGAAAATGTGATATTCCAGGTGAGGAAATTATATAGATTTGTGGGAAAGATATTTGGATTTCAGAATTTTTCCCCGTGGGTGGAAAGGAAAAGAAAAGTGTAGAAATTTTAACCACCCCAAATCATCCGAGAAGATTTGTAGAACAAGTAGAGAATTAAAACCATTGAAAATCATGAAGAAACATTTTAAATGTTTTTTTTAAAAAAATCCTTAGGTCATCTAGGCATCAAGAATTTTCCAAATAGAAATATACTTTAATTTCACTAATTAAGCTTTCATTTGGGGGGCCTTATTTGGGTGAAAGGTAAAAGGCCGTGCCTTGGGGTCATCCCCTGTCATTGCTGTGACACTGACCGTAGGATGTTAATGGCACCCTCTCCCAGTGACCTTGTTGTGACAGGGAGCATCAGATGCTCTTCTAGGCCTTTATGACATGATGATGTTATGAGAAGGAAGTGTAGCCTACATCTACTTGCGGATGTTTCAAAATGATTTTCTAAGGTGTTCAACCAATATATCTTCTGCCTTTTTTTCTAGGAAGAAAAGACCTGTCAGTTTTTAGGCCCCCATCCATTGTCCCCTTCAGTAGATTCAGAATGTGACGAATGCATGGTGGATGCATATATCTAAAGTGTTAGACTTTCCATTGCTGGAAGAATTACCTTGACAGACTGTGTCTGTCAAACTGTCTGACAAACTACGGGGACAGGAGTAGAGTCACATAAGGTTCAGAGACTTGATTTGAACCAACGCCCTTTGAAACACAAAGAAATGGATGGCTGGAGCAAACCTGACCACACTAACTGCCAACCCTATGATCTCTTGGGAAATGTATCCCCGTCGAGCAGCCCCCCTTCCCATCCCTTTGGTAACAGTTCTGAACAAGGATTAACTTCAGCTGTGCAACTTGCTGGCCAAAATTTCAGAAACTCTGGAACCAATTTATTCCATCTGGAAATTAGTTTCAGCTTTTATTGCTGCAGAGTTTAGTCCAAACCAGACTCAATTTCCAAAAGGAGTTCTCTGCTCCTTTACCGTCAGAATTTTCTCTTTTCTAAAACATACTCACTTAAGAGATTTAAAATGATAATCAGCATCAAAGATCTGTGCCTTTTGTATAACAACTGCATTTTCCCACATAGTGTCTCTCCCAGGTTACTTTTTATCAAGGACATGAGGAAACTTTACCATTGGTTACCATGAAAGGGAGAATTTGGAGAATTTAAACTGTTTCCTGGTAAATGTGTATTTTAGCTAGCTTTTCTCTTATGCCAGGTAGTGACTCAGCTGCTCTCCTAAAAGAGCAGCTAAATGGACTGTTAATCTTTTTGAAAAAAAAAAAAAAAAAAAAGGAACAAAACTCTAACAATAAAGCTTAAATAAAAACATGGTCCCTAAAATCTATTTTTATAAACATTAAAAGTCTGCAACATTGAACATTTCAAATAGTCTTATACATAAGATTTCTTTGTTTCAGTCCATCTGCTACTGATTAAACATTTTATATTTCCATTGTGATTAATTATGCTATTTATATAGTTGAAAATGATTTGTTTGGAAAGGTATGCTCTAGTATAAGTCTTTCTTTTCTGAGAATGACAGCCCTTCAGAAAGTAGACCAACACTATGCACTCAGGAAATCCACCATCTGCTTTCTTATGCTCTTATTACAAATTACAAACCTATAGCAAAACAGAATTGAGAGAAAACAGAGTATAAATAATGTTAATGGCATTCATTTGAGATGTTCAAAAATGTATCCATTTTTAATTAAGCCAAGATACTCTCTTAGTCCCCAAAGAAAATTGCCACCACTTTTTCACTATCTACACTCAGCTTTAAATTGCCAAATGGCCAGAAATTTTCAACCAGGTCTAGGAAACACCCTTAATTTATTCTAATCTAGGCTGAGTTTCTCAGGTGCTAAAACAGACCAAGATGGTGTACATGAGGCTTAGGCGTAGACTGCATCACATAAAGCGAACTGGATTAGGGTTACAGTCAATATAATTGAGGAAAAAAAATGCTCTGGAAAGTGTGCAATAGACCATTTTCCAACATAAGTGTTTGTTGGTGCCAACAGACAGTAAGGACCTAATGCCAGCAATTTCCCACCATTTGAAACTTAGCTATTGTTTCATTTTTGCATGACCAAACAGGCGTCTGAAACCACAGAATAAAACCATCCTTATTCCGCCTAGCCAAACCACTTTTAGTGAATTTTGTAAACCAAAATGCAATTGCTCTCAGACTAAAATAAACTTATGCCAAATATCAGACTGTGATTTTTTTTTATAATGACCATTATTCATCCCCAGAAAGGAGTGTGAGGCAAGTAGTTGTCCTAAAGACTATTAGCAAAGGGGGCCAGGAGCCACATATTAGGCTTGCTCCTTCTTTCCTAGCAGACGCCCTCTAATTAGCATACCCAGGGCCTCTGGGGATCTGTGCATGGCACTCCATTCCCTTGTTATACGTGTCTCTGATTATCTTTCCTCTCCTTTTTCTCCATCCCAACTGAAAACTATTCTATGACTTCTGGCATCTCTATTAAGTAGTGAGCCACATGGAAATGATTAACTTTTGAACTGCAAAACTGAAAACACTCTCAGGCACACTGTGGAAATGAAACATGTCATGTAGCAAAAGGGTTCCCCTGATGGAGTTTGCAGCAAGGAAGGGAAATCACTGGCTGAGATTTCGGTTTTGTTGTTGTCATTGTAGATCAAAAGAATGTGATCATCCCTTCTGATAGCTCTTTTTTTCCCCTTGGTAAACAGCCTCTGAGTGAGTTCATTAAATATTTAAACAGCCCTGGTATCTATTAATGTTATCAGACACATGAAATATGTCTGATGGATTTATTCTGCCGTTAAGGAGCCATACCCCAGTGTCCCTCCTGGGACAGTGCTCCAGCTGTTTAAACTATAATTCCATCACTGGGATGAATGGTGAAATCACTGACCTCTTTGAAATGGACTCGTTGCTACTCAGCCTGTAAATTGCAAATGAAACCTTTCTGTAATAATGTTAAAATATGCATGCATAGGAATTAAAGCAATTGGGGTCACCAGCAAAGCCTGGTGCATTTTCTGTACCCTCTAAACAGCTGGTAGAAAGAATCCAATAAATCAATGCCTGGAGACGATTAGTGATTAGGGGGTGTATGAGTCTTTTTGGGTTCAATGGCTCTATCAGCAGGTATGGGAGAATCTTAATCAATTCTCTGAAGCTTATAAGTTTTTAAAATTCCATTTTTGTTTATTTCATCCTGATTCTCAAAGGAAATGAATTGTGTTGATACTGTGATCCATACTTATCCTCCATAAAATCAATCTAATATGAAATTATGCATAAGGTCCTTCAAACTGTGAGCTACCTTGTGGTCCTGTTTTTACCTACTTTAAGCTCATGAGAAATAACAATTCATGACAAATAAGATAAGGGATGTCTGCCCAAGTCTTTCATATAAAGGAAAGAAGTGTTTTCATTCACTGGTAGGTTATCCATGTCACCACAAGTATATTTATTTGTTTGTTTTATATCAATTTAACTTGTATGAAAGCCCTTAAATGATTTATAAGAAATATTGATAAAGCCAGGTGTTGACATTTCCTGGAGATTGTAGTTTCAAAGACTTGGACTAATTATTTTAAGAAACTTGTTCTTTCTGAAGCCATCAAAAGGGTGGCAGACCCAGAACATGGAATATAAGCCAATTCTCTAGTACAGTCCTCTCTCGGTATCTGCAGGAAATTGATTCCAGGATGTCCAACTATATCAAAATCCTGGGATGCTCAAGTCCCTTATGTAAAATGGTCTAGTACAGTAAGTCCTCCATATCCAAAGGGTTTTGCATCCACGAATTCAACCAACTATGGATAGAAATTTCGCTTCACGGCTGGTTGAATCCTCAGATGTGAAACCCGCACATATGGAGAGTCGACCATATATTTATTGAAAAAAATCTGAGTATAAGTGGATCCACACAGTTCAAACCTGTGTTGTTCAAGGGTCAACTGTATTGCTAAATGTTGGCTATGTACAAGCTTGGTTGTTAATTAATAATAAGCAGATCAAACTGGTAAAAAAAAATCTGGGAGGTATAGTGAACACAATAAATGACAAAATACAGATCCCAAGAGATCTGATAATTAGAACAATGGTCTAAATCTAAAAAGATGACAATGGCAATAAGTGTACAATCTTACATTTGATACTGTGGGGAAAATTATATAGAAATATAGGGTTGGGGAAAGACAAATAAGGTAAATGGAAGAAGAAAATGTTTCCTAATCAAGTTTTGGGATCAATGAATTCACCCCAGCCTTTGCACATTCTTGTATCTGTAAAGGAGGTCAATGTTAAAATGTGTGT
Organism: Balaenoptera acutorostrata; assembly: GCF_949987535.1. Lineage (NCBI taxonomy): Eukaryota > Metazoa > Chordata > Mammalia > Artiodactyla > Balaenopteridae > Balaenoptera > Balaenoptera acutorostrata. The sequence continues at coordinate 44,235,559 of NC_080080.1, forward strand.
GTGTGTGAGGTGAATATTGGTGGCACCAGATCTGTGCTTCTCTGCTTTGTGCTAGAATGGCTTCAAGATAATTGTGAGTCAGCTCTATAAAGATTGCTCCTATAAGTCAACCATACTTCAATTTTTTAAAATAAAAGACTTCCCATAAAGGTTAATATAAACTTACCTTTCATTGATCCATGTAGAAGTGAGCCCAGAACTGATGAGAATATGGCCTATATAATACATTTGTCACACTACTCCTTGAATATCATTGTAGAGCACTCTCCTTTAGGAATGACAGAGGTGAGCTAGAGCATCCCAAGAGTAAACCAGATGGTAAAAGCTGAAATGACCTCAAAGAAACAATGACTTCTGGCACACGGTAAGTGCTCAGTATGTGAGTTAAACTGAATTGGGAACAGGTACTGGAGATGTGGGAAGGGGATTAGATCCAAGCTATAATATTATATTATATTATATTATATTATATTATATTATATTATATTATATTTATTATGTTCTATTCCCAGGCTGGGAATTGTGGTAACAATGAATATAATTAGGTTTGTTGGTGAGTTTTATAAAGAAATCAACTTCACCTGAACATGAAGAGCTTTCTAACAGATATAGCTCTCTGATAAATAGGCCGCCTTGGGATATGGTGAGTTCTCTAATAAGAAGTTCAAGTTATAAAAGATTTGGTTTGGTGTAAGATTCAAGCATGGGTCGAGAGGTTGGATGAGCTGATCTGCAAACCCTCAGATTCATGAATCTATAACCTTTTAGAGCCCCCAAAGTAAGACTAGAAAAAGAATATTCCAGAATGCATAAATGGCAAGTCTCTAAAAGAGCAATTTGTATGAAGATGCTTGTAGGACAACACTTCTAAAGTAGTAATGTACATTTCTTCCATGGTAAAAAAAAAAAAAAAAAAAAAAAAATTACATGGCAAAGGAATAGTTTCACAAATTCAGTGAACCCAATTCAGTGTCCCCATTAGAGAGCGACATTTTAAGTAACTAAAATGCTATTTGAATTTCACTGGAGCTTTGGTGAAAGATATATTTAGTGGTTATTAACCCAGTACTTTTCCTTCCATTGCACAAAATGCCTCTTTTCCTGAAGAATCCCCTGCAGAGAATCCCCAGGCTGGGACAGTGCAGCCGCCTTGCAATTGGCGTCTAAACCACAGGGCATAGCCAATAATGATTTGCAGTTAAAGTAGCTACAAGAGAAAGATGGTAGTCATTTAAAATATTTCTGCTGCTGGAATTTTTCCTTTTCATTTTTAATCACTTAAGGGTCAGTTCACCTAGAATTCTGGGTTTAACCCCTTTAAATAATTTTTTTCAAAAGGATCAAGGGTATAGTATGTATAGACACAAAGCAATATGAGTACTCCTTCATGGGACATAGGTTTTAGGGAACTAAAGATAGGTTAATTCCATGCCTGATTCATTCCATGGACCATTTAACGAGAGCCTCTGGAATTGTTCAACCAATAATGAACTCATAGGATCTAAAGGTAATCACTGCTGCAATTATTAAAATTTACACGAGAATTCTATTATCCTTTCTACAGATAAGTGTCTCGTATTAAGTGGTCTAGAAGGGATGCATGAACTTGTTCAATAACACAGGAAATCTCTCTTATTTGTTCTTTCTTACATTCCTTCTCCTATGCCCCCTCAAGTATGAAACCATGCTTCTAGTTAATTCTAAGGAAATATTTATTATTTTTAATATAGTAATTTAGAACTTAAATGTCTACTTTTCTCATGTATATTAGCTCATTTAATTTCTACAATCCAGGCTTTTTTCATTATTAATAGTATTAAAAGCTAACTTCTACTGATTTCATAGCTACCTACTAAGCACAACTGAAGCACTTTTCATGCACTATCTCACTTGATACACCAACCCCCATTAGATCAATACTATTATTATCCCCATCTTATAGATTAAATAAACAAAGCATGAAAAGGTTTGGGATGTCACTCCACAGGCCACACAGCTTGTAAGTGATGGAATCAGGATTCAATTTGGAATTTGAATTTGACATAGCACCCATGCTTTTAACAACTACGCAACATGCCATGTTACCCTGTGGTCTAATTGTGTATTCATGGTACGTTTTAGTATATAGGTTGTGCCAAGGTAAAGGAAGGTTTTGAAAAGAAGTATGGCTGTACATGTCTTTGTTTTGGGTAAAGACAATCCAGTGGTTCTTCTAATAAGACACATAATGTAAATACAAAATTTCCCTTTGACTGTTACAAAACCATCAATAGCATTCATGATTATTATAAAGGTAAACAATGTGAAGTTTTCAGTGGGTCAATGAGTTCAGTAATGTTGCTATAGGAAGACAAAAAAGCCTCAGTTTCTGTCCTAGTTCAGTACAGATGCGAATCCAGTCAATGACTTAATAGTGAGCAAGCACCAAATACAGTTTTAATAATCTTGCATGGTTATTTTAGTAACTAATTTAGAAATCAACAAATTCTCAAAATGACATCAAAAATGTGATTTTCACCCAAAAACTTCGTGTTCAATGTGATATACAGCATATCCCAGAATGTAAAATTATATATATTGCCTTGAGTACTTATGCAAGCAATCTGAGCACAGGATCCTTTAAAAAGCTGGTTGATTATCAGTCCACAGAAAAGTAAGCTGTATGTATAACCATTCAGCAAAATTTAATTCTCCTTTTCTGCTAATTCCACACTGAAAATAAAAAAATGTTTTTAAAAAGTATGAGTTATATTCTGTAGAAATTTCAAAATAATTCTTAGTCATTATAAAAAAGTACTGGCTGGACAATTTTCAACCCAATTGTTCGGATGTTGTGGGAAAATCCAGGAGGAGTTGAATCTCCCTCAGTATTTGTTATTCATTTTAAAAATGAAATGCTATCTCTGTAGACTCAGTAGGTGGGTGTACTCAAGATTGGGAGAAGTCAAGCACATTTGATTCCAATGATTGCTTTAAATTATTTTTCAAACATTTTGGGTTTGAGGAAACTCGAAACACATTTTCCAAGTTCTCTTTTCCTTTTAAACTCTTGTGTTCAGTAAGAGAAGTTTAATCCATATGTTTCTAATTCATTTTGATTTAACTCATCAAATTGTTGATTTTTAAGAGCTATTTGATGTCTAAAAGCTTTTTGATGGTTGTGATTCTTCCCTCTGAAATAGCATTTTGTTTTTTCATGTGTAATCACATGTGGGTCTCAAAGATTCATGCTCCACGTACCAAGAGTTTAAGTGGGTGCTAACTCATTTAAACCTATTTCAGACATCCAGGGGGATTATGACATGTATAATAGCTCAGAGTGCTCAGACCAGTTTTTATTTAAATATCTTTCTTTTCAAGTCCAACCTTAGTCATGCTATGGATACATCTTATGAAATCTAAAAATATTTTTTAATTGTATCTGATTTCATTTAAGCAGGAGATAAAATCAACATAACTTTTGTTGAAACATATCATTGGTGGGAGGGCATGTCTGTATTGAAGATGAAAAAGAAAAAAGAACATTGCCTCTATACTAATAAAAATTCATTTGCTCATCCAATGGGCCCATAAATGAGATAGAACCATAACTTGTTTGGGGGAGGTTTAAACAAGTCCTTATAATTCTTGTTATACAATTTAGAACAAAGGAAACCAGCAGTTTTAGAGATTGGGATATACATAGGGGAAATCTCCTACCTTGCTTTTGCCTTTCTTTTCTTGGAATTGAAATGGAAGGAAATGAATGATAAATGTTGGTCTGCCCACATGATTAAAATACTCTGGCCCAAGGCAAAGTGTCCCATCATTAAATACCAAAGTTTTTAACACCCCCACTGAAAGAAAGGCTATCAGATGGGGCCTCAATGAATTATTTCCCATGAATAGAGAGAGAGAGAAGAAAAAAGGATTTCACAGATCTTGTGAAATTCTAGACTGCCCTGAAGCCTAAAGCAACATGCACATAAAAGCTAGCATCCATCTTCTCATGGTCAGGGAAAATATGTTCTTTTTCTTGCCATGAAACATCACAGAGAACTGATTTTCATGCACGAATGTCTGCCCAGTGTACAAGTCGGCAAAGCAAACATCCACAACTAGCCCAACGAATGACTCTTAGGTTAATCTGTGGATGTTTGCATTATAGATGTTTCTACTGTGAATAATATATATCCTCACACTGGAGCCCCTAAAGGGTTCCTGAAACATGAGGAACTTAGCCTCAAGTGTGAAAAGTAAGGGCTTTCTTGTACTTTGGTTAATACTGAAAAATAGAGATGAGGGAAATGTTTCCTCTCCTAACTCATAGAGGAGTCACTGGCTAACATAACCTGGAGAAGCTATCCTTGCCAGCCCAAAAGCACACAATGCCCTTTCCTCTGTATGAGAAAACTCTTGGGAAAAGAATGATGAGCAAAATGCTTCCTTTTCAGATGTGAAAAAAACAATTGTTGTTTCCCAACCCATTCTTTCAAATGGACACAAGTCAACCTCCATTGGATATTCATTTTTTCTCATTGGGTTCTTTGTCATAGCATTATCTCAAGAGTGAAAAACTTGAAAACCAGAACAGTTCATTCTAACTAAGAAACAGTAGCTTAATGCTAACCCCTTGATATTAAATTCACTGACCAAAATCATCTTGCAGAAACAATGCAGAGAAAACTTGCACTATAATAGTCTTTATAGGAATATGCAAAACACACATGCACGTGCACATGCATGCACGCGCACACACACACAGTCTAGGATTTTATTATTGACCAAGAACCTTTACTTAAATATTTTTGACAAATTGACACTAATACTTTTTAAACTGAAAGCAAAAGTTCATCTAGGTAGCCTGACTTTTCCTATTTTGCATCTTAAAATTGAAAGAATTTTTAAAGCTAAAAGTGCAAAGGGATTGCAGACCTCTGAAGTATGTTTGCTGCATCAATACAAACTGAAGTTCACCTAGTATTCTTGCCTATATCTCCATCTGACTGATGTCACTGTGGGACAGATTCTTTCTTTTTGAGGTACGGGTGCAAGAAACCTCTGTCACAGTGGCCCTTAGCCTTACTGCATATTAGAATCATCTAGAGAGCTTTCAAAAAATTTCAATGCCCAAGCCTTACTCTAGATAAAATGTATTAGAATTTCTAGGCTTGGGGCCCAGGCAACAGCATTTTAAAAGCTCCCCAGTTTTTTGTAATGTTCAGCCAGGCTTAATTTTTTTCTTGAGTACTTCCTATCACCTTGGTCCATCAGCTCCAGAGAGTAAAAGTTGGGGACTGGTGATGAGAGAAAATAGGAGGGTACCCAGAATAACTACAGCTGTTTTATGTAAACAGTGATGCCCATACACACACATACACACTCCGTAATAAAAGATGTAAAACCCAATAAATATGACTTTAAAACTGAGTTTCCTGTTTGCAATCTTTGAACCACACTTCATGGGGAATAATTAGTGACCTGTCATGACCTTTACATTAGTACCATGAGTGATACTGTGAAACAAAATGATATTTATAATTCCCTTTAATTATAAATCTTATATTTAATACTTTTCTAATTTTTATTTTAGGTCTTTTGTTATATCTGAAATAATACTTCATTTAGGCCTTAGTGCCCTGGATAGTTCTCTCTTAACTTGAAAGTAACTTCGTAAACTTTAATATCATTCCCTATGTCAATCTGGAGTTAAAAAGAAACTCCAATTTTTGGTGTTCAAAACATCAAATTTATTAAATAAATGCTGCTATCCTTTGTTTAATCTCCATCAAAGACATCTTAAATGCTGATTTTTAAAAAATATAACCAAAAATGACATTTCATAATTCATTTACCACACAATTTAGCTTCTTGTACTCCTTAATTGAAAATTCTGGTTACACAATTTAGAAAAAAAATTTCCATAACAATTTAATAAAAAACACAGAGGAAAACTATTAAAAATCACCTTGCCTGTCTCTGAAGGTCATAAGTGTGTTAAAAAATGTATGATCTTTTTCCAAAGACTAGGGTCTAAAATATCTGATGATTAAAAATCATATGGATATGATAATTACTAAAAATAAAATAATGAAACTCTAGGAATAATAATTAGAATAAATTACTTCAAGAAATGTCAAAGATCTAAAATTTCTTAGAGGAATATACTGATGTAAAGGCATTTACTATTTGTCAGACACTGCCCTTGCCATGTGTCATACACCTTGCATTGATTCTCTGCGCTTTGAAAGCTGCCAAAATATTTTTCTCCTCATTTAAGATTACCAATGACCTCTCGTTTTTGAAAATGGCTGAACACCATTAGTCTATATCTTATGTTAGATCTCTGAAGCATTTGTTTTGTTGACCACACTCTCATTCTTGAAACTTCTCCTTTATCTACCATGAAACCTGGTATTCCTTTTATATGCCTGGCTTTAATACACTTGTGGGTTTTCCCTTCTTAGACCACACCATAAATGAAGCTATTCCCCAAGTTTCTGTCTTTGATCCTCTTCTCTCCTCATAACTCTTAATTTGCATACCACTTTAGCCCCTCTTGTTACTTCCATTTTCACTATTTACTAATGTCTCCTACTTTTCTAGTTGTAGCCTATGTCTCGTTCTGGACTCTCCAGATGTCTATATATACATCTCTACTTGTGACTCTCACAGACACCTTAAATTCATTATCTCTCCCCATTCCATCCCCAACCTGCTGTTCCTCCTCTGTTTTCTGATCTCAGTGAACCCATTTACCCTTTTGCCCCCAACCCAAGTCTTAAACTTGAGTCCTTCTAAATTTTTACAACTCTCTGAGTCCACAGCCAATAAACTGATCTAGATTGCTGGGTTCCCCCATTGTAACCTATCTAGAATACATCCCCTTCACTCTGGCCTAATTCCCACAGACTTAGTTCCAATCTGCATCATCCTTCTCTTGGATAACTTGTAATGTCCCCCAAGCTTGTTGCCTTACTCCTCATCTTGTTTGTTTCAATCTATATTTCACAAAGATGCTGTAGTATTTTTTAATGCGAACCTAAGTTGCTTCCTGCTTAAAATCCTCCTTGGTGCATTCTCAAGACTTCCAGGTAGAGTCAAGAATTCTTGGCGTGTCAAACAGTCCCTTAATGATCTGTCCTCCACTAGTTTCTCCAGCCTGGTCTCACCCTTCTGCCCACCCAGCCCCCCTGGCAGTATAATCTTGACCTTGCTCTCTGTATATATGCCTTTCTCTTCCTGGAATATCCTTCTTCTTTACCTCACCCTAATCTTCCCCACACCCCTCTGGCCAACTTCTGTTTACCCATTAAAAATATGGATGGACATATACGGATTAGCCTCTCTAGAAGACTTTCCTAATTTGTCAGAACCCTCATACTCCTCTTATCTTTTCCTCTTATACAGTACTTTTCCATTCACTAAGACATTATCTTCTTTCTTCACCACTAAACTGTAAATTCCTGGAAGATGGGGCCATGCCTTAGTGTCTTTTAAGAATATAGGGGGAGTGCCTTCAAGATGGCATAGGAGTAAGATGTGGAGATAACCGTCCTCCCCACAAATACATCAAAAATACATCTACATGTGGAAAAATTCCTACAGAACACCTACTGAACACTGGCAGAAGACTCAGACCTCCCAAAAGGCAAGAAACTCCCCCATGTACCTGGGTAGGGCAAAAGAAAAAAGAAAACACAGAGACAAAAGAATAGGGATGGGATTTGCCCTTCTAGGAGGGAGCTGTGAAGGAGGAAAAGTTTCCACACACTAGGAAGCCCCTACATTGGCGAAGATGGGGGGTGGGCGGAAGCTTCAGAGCCATGGAGGAGATTGCAGCAACAGGGGTGCAGAGGGCAAAGCAGAGAAATTCCCACACAGAGGATCGGTGCCAACCAGCACTCACCAGCCTGAAAGGCTTGTTTGTTCACCGGCCAAGGCGGGTGGGGGCTGGCAGCTGAGGCTCGGGATTCGGAGGTCGGACCCCAGGGAGAGGACTGGGGTTGGCTGCGTGAACACAGCCTGAAGGGGGCTAATGCACCACAGCTAGCTGGGAGGGAGTCTGGGAAAAAGCCTGGACCTGCAAAAAAGGCAATAGACCATTGTTTTGGGTGCACGAGGAGAGGGGATTCCTTCCCCATGAGCCCACAGAAGGCAGAACACTACCTAAATGAGCTCCAGAGATGGGCACGAGCCACGGCTATCAGCTCAGACACCAGAGATGGGCATGAAGCGCTAATGCTGCTGCTGCAGCCACAAAGAATCCTATGTGCAAGCACAGGTCACTATGCACACGTCCCCCCCCCCCTCCCTGAGGAGCCTGTGCAGCCTGCCACTGCCAGGGTCCCATGATCCAGGGACAAGTTCCCCGGGAGAACACACAGCATGCCTCAGGCTGTTGCAATGTTATGCTGGCCTCAGCTGCCGCAGGCTCGCCCCGCATTCCAATTATAATTACTGTACCACTCTCCTCACCCCCCCACCCCGGCACGAGTGAGCCAGAGCCCACTAATCAGCCACTGCTTTAACCCCCTCCTGTCTGGGTGGGAACAGAAGCCTGAGGGCAACCTACACGCAGAGATGGGGCCAAAACCAAAGCTGAACCCCAGGAGCTGTGCAAACAAAGAAGAGAAAGGGAAATTTCTCCATGCAGCCTCGGGAGTGACAGATTAAATCCCCACAATCAACTTGCAGTACCCTGCATCTATGAAATACATGAATAGATAATGAATCCACCCAAAATTGAGGTGGTGGATTTTGGGAGCAACTGTAGACTTGGGGTTTGCTGTCTGCGACTGACTTGACTCCGATTTTTATGTTTATATTAGTATAGTTTTTAGCACTTCGAATCACTGGTGGATTTGTTTATTGGTTTGGTTGCCATATTCTTTTTTAAATTACTTTTTTAATATTTTTAATTTTAATAATTTTTTTAATTTAATTATTTTATTTTATTTTCAATTTTATTTTTCTTTCTTTTTTTCTCCCTTTTCTTCTGAGCTGTGTGGCTGACAGGGTTTTGGTGCTCTGGCTGGGTGTCAGGCCTGAGCCTCTGAGGTGGGAAAGATGAGTTCAGCACTTTCACCCACCAGAGACCTCCCAGCCCCACATAATATGAATCAGTGAGAACTCTCCCAAAGATCTCCATCTCAACACTAACACCCAGCTCTACCCAATGACCAGCAATCCCCAGTGCTGAACACCCCGTGCCAAACAACTAGCAAGACATGAACACCACACCACCCATTAGCAGAGAGGATGCCTAAAATTATACTAAGTTCACAGACACCCCAAAACACACCACCAGACTCAGCCCTGCCCACCAGAAAGACAGGATCCAGCCACACCCACCAGAACACAGGCACCAATCCCCTCCATCAGGAAGCCTACACAACCAACTGAACCAACATTACCCACTGGGGCAGACTCTGAAATCAACAGGAACTATGAACCTGGAGCCTGCGAAAAGGAGACCCCAAACACAGGAAGTTAACCAAAATGGGAAGACAGAGAAATATGCAGCAGATGAAGGAGCAAGGTAAAAAAACTACCAGACCAAACAAATGAAGAGGAAATAGGTAGTCTACCTGAAAAAGGAATCAGAGTAATGATAGTAAAGATGATCAAAAATCTTGGAAATAGAATGGAGAAAATAAAAGAAACCTTTAACAAGGACCTAGAAGAACTACACAGCAAACAAACAATGATGAAAAACACAATAAATGAAATTAAAAATTCTCTACAAGGAACGAAGAGCAGAATAACTGAGGCAGAAGAACGGATAAGTGACCGGGAAGATAAAATAGTGGAACTAACTACAACAGAGCAGAATAAAGAAAAAAGAATTGAGGACAGTCTCAGAGACCTCTGGGACATTAAACGTACCAACATTCAAATTATAGGGGTCCCAGAAGAAGAAGAGAAAAAAGAAAGGGTCTGAGAAAATATTTGAAGAGATTATAGTTGAAAACTTCCCTCACATGGGAAAGGAAATAGTAAACCAAGTGCAGAAAGTGCAGAGAGTCACATACAGGATAAATCCAAGGAGAAACATGGAAAAACACATATTAATCAAACTATCAAAAATTAAGTAAAAAGAAAAAATATTAAAAGCAGCAAGGGGAAACCAGCAAATAACATACAAGGGAATCCCCATAAGGTTAACAGCTGATTTTTCAGCAGAAACTCTACAAGCCAGGAGGGAGTGGCAGGACATATTTAAAGGGATGAAAGGGAAAAAACTACAACCATGATTGCTCTACCCAGCAAGGATCTCATTCAGATTCTACAGAGAAATTAAAACCTTTACAGACAAGCAAAAGCTAAGAGAATTCAGCACCACCAAACCAGATTTACAACAAATGCTAAAGGAACTTCTCTAGGCAGGAAACACAAGAGGAGGAAAAGACCTACAATAATAAACCCAAAACAATTAAGAAAATGGTAATAGGAACATACATATCGATAATTACCTTAAATGTAAATGAATTAAATGCTCCAACCAAAAGGTATAGACTGGCTGAATGTATACAAAAACAAGACTGGTATATATGCTATCTACAAGAGACCCACTTCAGACATAGGGACAGATACAGACTGAAAGTGAGGGGATGGAAATAGATATTCCATGCAAGTGGAAATCAAAAGAAAGCTGGAATAGCAATTCTCATATCAGACAAAATAGACTTTAAAACAAGGACTATTAAAAGAGACAAAGAAGGACACTACATAATGATCAAGGGATCAATCCAAGAAGAATATATAACAGTTGCAAATATTTATGCACCCAACATAAAAGCACCTCAATACATAAGGCAAATGTTAACCATAAAAGGGGAAATCAACAGTAACACAATAGTAGTAGGGAACTTTAACACCCCATTTTCACCAATGGACAGATCAACAAAAATGCACATAAATAAGGAAACACAAGTATTAAATGACACATTAAGCAAAATGGACTTAATTGATACTTATAGGGCTTTCCATCCAAAAACAACAGAATACACATTCTTCTCAAGTGCTCATGGAACGTTCTCCAGGGTAGATCATATCTTGGGTCACAAATCAAGCCTTGGTAAATTAAAGAAACTTGAAATTATATCAAGTATCTTTTCCGACAGCAACGATATGAGACTAGATATCAATTACAGGAAAACATCTGTAAAAAATACAAACACATGGAAGCTAAAGAATACACTACTGAATAACCGAGAGATCACTGAAGAAATCAAAGAGGAAATCAAAAAATACCTAGAAACAAATGACAATGAAAACACGATGACCCAAAACATATAGGATGCAGCAAAATCAGTTCTAAGAAGGAAGTTTATAGCAATACAATCCTACCTCAAGAAACAAGAAACATCTCAAATAAAAAACTTAACCTTACACCTAAAGCAATTAGAGGAAAAGGAAAAAACCCCAAAGTTAGCAGAAAGAAAGAAATCATAAAAATCATATCAGAAATAAATGAAAAAGAAATGAAGAAAACAATAGCAAAGGTCAATCAAACTAAAGGCTGGTTCTTTGAGAAGATAAACAAAATTGATAAACCATTAACCAGACTTATCAAGAAAAAAAGGGAGAAAACTCAAATCAACAGAATTAGAAATGAAAAATGAGAAGTAACAATTGATGCTGCAGAAATACAAAGGATCATGAGAGATTACTACAAGCAGCTATATGCCAATAAAATGGACAACCTGGAAGAAATGGACAAATTCTTAGAAAAGCACAACCTTCTGAGACTGAACCAGGAAGAAATAGAAAATATAAACAGACCAATCACAAGCACTGAAATTGAAATTTTGATTAAAAATCTTCCAACAAACAAAAGCCCAGGACCAGAGGGCTTCACAGGTGAATTCTATCAAACATTTAGAGAAGAGCTAACACCTATCCTTCTCAAACTCTTCCAAAATATAGTAGAGGGAGGAACACTCTCAAATTCATTCTATGAGGTCACCATCACCTAGATACCAAAAGCAGACAGAGATGTCACAAAAAAAGAAAACTATAAACCAATATCACTGATGAACACAGATGCAAAAATCCTCAACAAAACACTAGCAAATACAATCCAACAGCACATTAAAAGGATCATACACCATGATCAAGTGAGGTTTATCTCAGGAATGCAAGGAGTCTTCAATATACGCAAATCAATCAATGTGATACACCATATTAAAAAACTGAAGGATAAAAACGATATGATAATCTCAATAGATGCAGAAAAAGCTTTTAACAAAATCCAACACACATTTATGATCAAAATTCTAGGAAAATAGCCATAGAGGCAACTTACCTCAACATAATAAAGGTCATATATGACAAACCCACAGCCAACATCGTCCTCAATGGTGAAAAACTGAAACGATTTCCACTAAGATCAGAAACAAAACAAGGTTGCCCACTCTCACCACTATTATTCAACATAGTTTTGGAAGTTTTAGCCACAGCAATCAGAGAAGAAAAAGAAATAAAAGGAATCCAAATGGGAAAAGAAGAAGTAAAACTGTCACTGTTTGCAGATGACATGATACTATACATAGAGAATCATAAAGACGCTACCTGAAAACCTCTAGAGCTAATCAATGAATTTGGTAAAGTAGCAGAATACAAAATTAATGCACAGAAATCTCTTGCATTCCTATACACTAATGATGAAAAATCTGAAAGAGAAATTAAGGAAACACTCCCATTTATCATTGCAACAAAAAGAGTAAAATACCTAGGAATAAACCTACCTAAGGAGGCAAAAGACCTGTATACACAAACCTATAAGACACTGATGAAAGAAGTTAAAGATGATACAAACAGATGGAGAGACATGCCATGTTCTTTAATTGGAAGAATCAACATTGTGAAAATGACTCTACTACCCAAAGCAATCTACAGATTCAATGCAATCCCTATCAAACTACCAATGGCATTTTTACAGAACTAGAGCAAAAAAAAAATCACAATTTGTATGGAAATACAAAAGACCCTGAATAGCCAAAACAATCTTGAGAAAGAAAAACGAAGCTGGAGGAATCTGGCTCCCTGACTTCAGACTATACTGCAAAGCTACAGTAATCAAGACAGTATGGTACTGGCACAGAAACAGAAATATAGATCAATGGAACAAGATAGAAAGCCCAGAGATAAACCCACGCACATATGGTTGCCTTATCTTTGTTAAAGGAGGGAAGAATATACAATGGAGAAAAGACAGCCTCTTCAATAAGTGGTGCTGGGAAAACTGGACAGCTACATGTAAAAGAATGAAATTAGAGCACTCCCTAACACCATGCACAAAAATAAACTCAAAATGGATTAAAGACCTAAATGTAAGGCCAGACACTATAAAACTCTTAGAGAAAAGCATAGGCAGAACACTCTATGACATAAAGCACAGCAAGATCCTTTTTGACCCATCTCCTAGAGAAATGGAGATAAAAACAAAAATAAACAAATGGGACCTAATGAAACTTAAAAGCTTTTGTACAGCAAGGGGAACCATAAGCAAGATGAAAAGACAACCCTCAGAATGGGAGGAAATATTTGCAAATGAAGCAACTGACAAACTATTAACCTCCAAAATATACAAGCAGCTCATGCTGCTCAATATCAAAAAACAAACAACCCAATCCAAAAGTGGGCAGAAGACCTAAATTAACATTTCTCCAAAGAAGATATACAGATTGCCAACAAATACATGAAAGGATGCTCAACATCACTAATCGTTAGAGAAATGTAAATCAAAACTACAGTGAGGTATCACCTCACACTGGTCAGAATGGCCATCATCAGAAAATCTACAAACAAACAATAAATGCTGGAGAGGGTGTGGAGAAAAGGGAACCCTCTTGCATTGTTGGTGGGAATGTAAATTGATACAGCCACTATGGAGAACAGTATGGAGGTACCTTAGAACTACCATATGACCCAGCAATCCCACTACTGGGCACATACCCTGAGAAAACCATAAGTCAAAAAGAGTAATGTACCACCACAATGTTAATTGCAGCACTATTTACAATAGCATGAACATGGAAGCAACCTAGGTGTCCATCAACAGATGAATGGATAAAGAAGATGTGGCATATATATACAATGGAATATTACTAAGCAATAAAAAGAAATGAAATTGAGTTTTTTGTAGTGAGGTGGATGGATCTAGAGTCTGTCATACAGAGTGAGGTAAGTCAGAAAGAGAAAAACGAATACTGTATGCAATATATATATATGGAATCAAAAAAGAAAAAAGAAAAAATGGTTCTGAAGAACCTAGAGGCAAGACAGGAATAAAGAGGCAGATGTAGAGAATGGGCTTGAGGACACAGGGAATGGGAAGGGTAACCTGTGACGAAGTGAGAGAGTGGCATGGACATATATACACTACCAAACATAAAATAGATAGCTAGTGGAAAGCAGCTACATAGCACAGGGAGATCAGCTCGGTGCTTTGTGATCTCCTAGAGGAGTGGGATAGGGAGGGTGGGAGGGAGGCTCAAGAGGGAGGGGACATGGGGATATATGTATACATACAGCTGATTCACTTTTTTATACAGCAGAAACTAACACAACATTGTAAAGCAATTATACTCCAATAAAGATGTTAAAAAATAAAAGAATTTATTATATCCAGTACAAAAGAGGTTTTAATAATGTTGGTGAAATGAATGAATGAATGAATTGATGAATAAAAGAAGCCCTTCTCAAAGAGTACATTTACATTTTAATGCAGGTCTTCTTAACCTAGGTTCCCTGTTTGGATTTCAGGTGGAATCTATATGTGAGCCACCTGAAATGTCCACATACATTTCCTGGGAAGAGAGCTCATAGCTTTTACCAGATTTCCCTCTCTTACCCCTTAATAGTTAAATACATTGTGAAAGAAACCTTAAGGGGTTCATAATCCCCCTCAATTTTAGATATGGTAAATCTGAACCATCTTCCAAAAGTTCATACTGACCAGTTAATATGTTGGAGAAAGTATTAAGAACACATACTTCTGCTCCTAATTAAACCAAACTGGTGCTTGTAAAGGAATCAACCGCCAAATATGTATAAATTTTATTAACTATGTACTGGATGCATTTATATTTTTCCAGCCAAACACATTTACAAAAATTATTTTATTTCCTGCTCCCAGCATTTGTTGAGGGTATCATCCTCTTTAATTTAAAATAGGGAAATTCAGGCTCAGGATGAATGGCTTGACCAAGAATATACTCATTTTGTGGGAAAGCATCCCAGCTTACACAGCTCTTTTCCAATTTAAAAAATAGATAAAGCAAGGAAATATCCAGCTTCTATTTCAGATGTTGAATAGTCACAGATTTGACCACTCAGTATCAATTTAACCAATAATTGCTGAGGACCACTTGGTGCCAGGTATAGTATTAGAAGCTGGCATCAGAGAGCCCATGGCATTAGTTAGCACCTAATGTGGTATCTCAAGTACCAAATACCCTATAATTTTTTCTGTACTGCTCAATGATTTTTTTAGATGTATTTACTTATTTTTTAAAAATTTAGAAAAGTTTTAGGTTCACAGCAAAATTGAGCAGAAAGTAAAAAGATTTCCCATATATCCCCTGCCCCACACAGGCATAGCCTCCCCCACCATGAACATCCGCCACCAGAGTGGTATATTTGTTACAATTGATGAACCTACATTGACACATCATCATCTAAAGTCCATAGTTAACACTAGGGTTCACTCTCGGTGTTGTAACATTCTATGGGTTTGGACAAATGTACAACGACATGTATCCACCATTATAATATCATACAGAGTATTTTCACTGCCCTCTGTGAAATCCTCTGTGTTCCTCCTATTTATCCCTTTCTCTCCCCCAACTCCTGGCACCCAGTGATCTTTTTACTGTCTCCCTAGTTGTGCCTTTTCCAGAACATCATACAGTATGTAGCCTTTCCACATTAGCTTCTTTCAATTAGTAATGTAAATTTAAGATTCCTCCATATCTTTTCATGGCTTCATATCTCATTTTTTTAGATTTGAATAATATTCCATTATCTGCTAGATGTACCTCAGTTTATTAATCCATTCACCTGCTGAAAGACATTTTGGCTGCTTTCAAGTTATGGTAGTTATGAATAAAACTGTTATAAACATCCATGTACAGATTTTTGTGTGGACATAAGTTTTCAGCTCCTTTGGGTAAATGCCAAGGACTGTGATAGCTGGATCATATGGTAAGAGTATGATAGGTTTGTTAAGAACCACCAAACCTCCTAAATGATTGTACCATTTTGTGTTCCCATGACCAATGAATGAGAGTTACTGTTGCTCCACATTTTCGCTAGCATTTGATAGTGTCAGCTCAATGATTTTTATCCAGAATAATGGTTACTCTGTGAATCACACACACAAGGTGAGTTTAAAATTTGAATTTGGAAAATGTAAATATTTTCTTTAAAATAAAACTTAAAATTTCTATAACATACAACTCACCCTTAAATTTGCAAATGAATTTCTTTCACTTTTCTGGAGTAAATCTTATGAATCTAATCCTCTGAACTTAAGCAGTACCCTCAAACTTTAGTGAGAATAAAAATCACTGGAAATTTGTGGTCCAGCCTTCTCCCCCACTGCCCTCAGGTTACGGTTTAGGCAGTGAGTAGTGAGCCTATAAATCTGCTTCTTAACTGTGTGCATTTCAAGTGATTCCATTGCAAGTGCAGGAACCACAGGTAAGAATCATTCTTGGAAACTCAGGTCCTAACCATAAGTTCCAGGTACAGCAGCCTACAATAAAAACCCTTTAAATGACTTCTCCTATGTGAATATATGTCCCAGGATCCAATCGTAGCCCTGATTGTCATTCACCTGCATTCATATCCAGTCCTCTTGGTAGAAGGGAGCCAGACAGTGATGCAACTTGGATCCTAGATTACCTCTGACAGAGGAAGTCTTGGGACTATTTTTCCCTTATCTTACTTTTATGTACTGAAAAGTTAATTAAATTCTGCTTTAAAGAGCTAGTCTTGGCTTATGACCAAATATGAATTGATGATTTGTGAATGTTCATATACTTTAAAATATTACATAATACTGTCTATATATTTAATGCTAAATTAATTACTTTGGGTGAATGGTTTCAGTCTGTTTTAAAATATACTTTTTTTCTGTTCATAAGACTACAGGAAATAACATCACCTGGTGCCTCAAACCATCAAGGCTCAGAGGGAGATGCATTAAGTTCTTATGGTACCGTGGCCTTTCCCTTGCAGAGCATTTGTTAGCCCTTGACTGTTTCCAAACTGAGTAAATAGAAGCCAGTGTCGCTTCATTTCTCATCCTGCCACGTGAATGTAAAACTCCTTTTCCTTAACTGAGATATGTAATGTAGCCCTTCCTACATCCACTTATGCCTAGTTATGTCAAGGTTGCTCCAAAGATTCAGGCTCTAAAGTGAGTGCTAGCCTATGACTTGGGGTTGGGGGTAGGGAATGTTCTATTTTCCATACCCCAGAGTTCACTAGGTCTGATTTGCAAAATTCCTTCTGTTTCTTCTCTTTGAGCTCTGATGTGATTTTCAACTCTTGATTTCAATAAAGGCTCATCACACAAACTTTCTTTTTATGTAGCTGCCGTTAAGACAAATGGACTTAGGGTTTGATTAAGAAGAAAAAAAACCTCACAACCTACTTAATCAGATCACGTCTATTTTTCTCAGTGCACCATTTTAGAGGATTCTGTTGTTTCTCATCTTAAGACCAAAGATTCTAATAGAATTTATAATGATCATGGAATTCTGACATTGGTTTCTCAAAAGGATATTTAAAAGCATTCCTTATGCTTACTCTTTGGAGCATTTAGTCTTTCAACTATTCTGATCTACCCAGTGTTGGATCCTTTGCCACACTGGCTTTTGTTTAGTTCCTGGAACCCAACAAGCTTGTCCTACCTCCTAGTGTTTGCATTTATAACTTCACTGCCGAGAAAACACCTGTTACTCTCCCCAAGGTCAGCATCTCTCTGCTTCATGTCTGCTCCAGTGAAAGGATTACCCTTCTCAGCCCATTTAAAGCAGCTTCCCCCATTATTTCTTGTAGAAGCGTGTTTTGTTCCTTCATGACAATTACAATAGTATCTAACATGTACTGTGTTCTTCCTACATGCCAGACCATGTTCCAAGTTTTTTGCAGATATCAGTTTTTTCTCATTTTAATCATGAATATGCATACTTTTATTATGTTAAAATGAAGAAATTGAGGAACAAAAAGGTTTAATAACTAGTCCACAGTCAAAAGCAAGTAAGTTTTAGAGCCAGGATTTGAACCCACAAAGTCTGATTCTACAACTCATGCTCTTCAAACAACACTGTACTGTCTCTTGTAGTTGGTAATTATATCTATATCTATATCTATATATTTACCTGCTTATTTTCTGTCTTCCCCTCTTAAGTAGAAGAACCATGAGGTGAGGGACCATATTGATTCTGTCCATTAATATATACCTAGTACCTAACACTAACATAGTATTTGGCAGATAATAGGCACTTAATAAGGAAGGAAGGAAGGAAGAGAGGAAGGGATGGAGGGAGGGAGAGAGGAAAAGAAGGGAAAGGGAAGAGAAAAACAACTGAACGATCTGACATGACCAAAGAGAGGTTATAGTTTCAGTGGTGCTCACACTAGTTTCATTCATCTCAGACCTGGATGATATTGTTCATGGAGGAAAAAATTTCAACTCTGTTTTCTAAGTGTAGAATGAAGGATAAGGTCCAAACTGTGCACTACACTGCCTAGTGTAATAACCTTAATTCAGAATAAGCAGTTTTACATTTCTTAAGGTTCAGTGAAAAGTGATGTAGCTGAAATATATCTGGGTTATGGGCACATGTTCTCGTGTATCAGCAGACGCAACTCCCAGTGCTCAGGTAATGTGGATGGAAGACCAGCAATATGTTCCAGACTGCAGGGAGGCTTTGTCCAAACTTTGCTTCTGCAAACAAAAAGTAGTGAGTTACCTGAACAAACTAATAGTGTGCATGTCTTAGAAGTTGCTGCAATGTGGGTGGGCAATACTGAGAGTGGGACACTCAGCCACACCCTTGTCAAGCAAATCAATGTCAAATAAGTTGGCTTGATTTCAGGGTGACAGAATGACAAGTAGAAACCTGGCTCCCACGAGGCTGGGGCTTACCCATGGCATGCATAATCTCTTCCTTTTTAACTGACTAGAGTTTGGAGGAGTTGGATGGAGGAAAAGAGGAGTGGCAGATGAGTGAAAGGGATCCAGGGGATAGAAGAGAAACAGGGCTCTGAATGACTACCAACCCACAGAATGTTCTCTAAATGCTGTTTGGGAGATGATGCTTTCAGGGAGCACAGATCTTGCTTCTGTTTGCAGAGCAGACATTGGCGGGTGCATGCCTGCAGGAACATGAATTATACTTCTCTGTATCTGATTTGTAACTACACCTGTACACTCTTAGAAATGCTAATAGACAAATATAAATTTAGGTACAAAGGAAAATCTAATAAGAGCATTTGAATGAGTAAGAAATGTCCAATTTTTTGCAGTCATTAGGACTGGAGGAACATGCTTATAGTAATTAGGTAAGATTGATTTCGAGGCCGAACACCACCCACAATTTGTGTAGTCTGGGGGTCAGGCGGGCAGCTGCAGAAACCGCTCGGCTAATTATGAGAATTCACTGTTCGTTAATAGAATCTCTCTCCACAAACAGCAGCTGTGTGTTTGCTCACGCAAATTATTAATTCTGGCCTCGCCTCAGCTGCAAGTTTCTGCTACTCGGAAAGCAATCCTCAGATAGAAGTGTCAGTTATCACCCAAGCGATACTGAGGAAGGAAGAAAAATATGAAATGAAAGCAAATATCCCCTAATCACAGGTGTATAAAGATTTTGCATCTACCTCCCTTTTCTACCTTTCACTCCCAAACAATTGAATGCCAATTTGGGAACTCATTAATCTGTAGGCAACTCAGCGAGATCTAATTTATACCTGTCAGGAGCAATGGGCAGCAGCTAATAGGAAAGTAATTGCAATATAAGTCTGCTTTCCCACTTGATAGTATGCAAGATTTTAATGACAGCCCTTCTCTATTGGAATATCAGACTGGTCAACAGATATGTCCTCTCTTTTTCAGAGTAACACTGTGAACAAAAGAGATGTTTCCTTGGGTTTTATTATATACTACAAATAAAGTGATAACGCATAGTAGATGGTGCATGGACGTGCACATACTTATTCTCTGGAAGAAATGAAAGCAATACTCTTGCAGCACAAACTGTGAAGTAGTATTCTCACATTTTTATTTTGTTATGGAAAACATTTGGCTGGAATCTAATACCGACATAAACTATTATCTCCTGTTTCAAATTGAATTGAATATCTGTATTCGATAATAACATACTTTGGGCACTTAAGGGGACTTAGGATTTCTCATCTTGCACTAGAGTGTTTAGAAACAAAGGGTGGTATTTACTACATAAAAAGGGAGAAAGTATTTATTCCACACCTTTCTTCTTCCTCCTGGGATTGTCTTAAGTGGGATTTTTCCATGAACAAATTAGAAACATTAAAGGTTGTCTAAGGTTACAGAATTTGTTTGGTAAAACTATTTTTCAGACATGACCTCTTATTTCTTCATCCATTATCCTCAATGAGTGATCTCCTAGCTGGTCCTTTGGTTCAAGAAAGGACCTGAAAAGAGCATGACTTCTGGAACACGAAGCCTAAATTCAAATCCCCTGCTTTACATGTATTCTTTGTATAGCTTTGAACAAATCCATTAACCCCTCTATAACGTGTTCCCTCCCCCATACAAACCTTCCTGTGGTTGTGACAGAATCAAATAAAAGCATGTAGGGGAAATAACTTTGGAAGGAGACATACAAACATTAGTTGTTACTATTTTGTGACAACTGAAAGTGCTTGTGGAGAGAGCATACATTAAAATGCAAATTTCTTGAGGGAAGAAGAGAGAAAATGGCTTAGTATTGTACACCACACATCTGACGCTGTCATCCTCGTTTCCAAATCAAATTCAACCAATCTTTTTGGGTATTTGATTTGAGCTTAAAATTTGTCCTTAGGCATTGTAGGAAATACAAAGTCAATAAACCATAATCCCTGCCTTCAAGTGGCTTATCATAGAAACAGAGTCGGTTCTGATACTGTTTATTTATTCAATAAACATTAAAGACCCCACACTGTGACAGGCACTTTTGTGCACAACAGATAAGAAGATAGCATATGTATGTACTGTCTTGAGGGGCACAGTCAGAAAGAGTGGGTCCTAGACCTCACTCTGCATAAACTAGCCATGACCTTAGAAAAGTCACTTCACTTCTCAGAGTGTTTATTGTTTCTTTATTTGTAAGAAGGGATACTTTTTTAAAAATTAATTAATTTATTTATTTATTTATGTATTTTTGGCTGTGTTGGGTCTTCGTTTCTGTGTGAGGGCTTTCTCTAGTTGCAGCGAGCGGGGGCCACTCTTCATTGTGGTGTCGCGGCCTCTCTTGTTGCGGAGCACAGGCTCCAGACGCACAGGCTCAGTAGTTGTGGCTCACGGACCTAGTTGCTCCGCGGCATGTGGGATCTTCCCAGACCAGGGCCCGAACCCGTGTCCCCTGCATTGGCAGGCAGATTTTCAACCACTGCGCCACCAGGGAAACCCCTGTAAGAAGGGACATTTTAAAAAATTTTCTTAAAGGTATTTTTCATATCTTGAAGTTCTATGTTTCCAAGATATTTTTTTTAATTTAAGAAATGAAGAGTTCAAAATTATTATTACTATATTTAGTTCTTCATTTCAGTGAATAAAGATATAGATAATGGAATTTAAAATTTTCAAAGGAAAAGGTCATTAAAACATAGAACAATGAATTGTTAATAAAGGGTACTAAAATGACCTATTACTTATAACTTTATGGTGGAAAATTAGGAATTACCCAGGAAATTTGCTCCATGTTCACAACCAAAGTAGATGACTCAGGTCAAACATTGATTTGGACAAATCACTAATACATTCTGAGTCTTACTATTCTAAGCTACAAAAAAATACATGAAGCCAAATCCCTGCCCTACTTATCTCATAAAGTTTTTGTGAAGATCAAATAAAACATTGTGTGAATGATTTAAAATAATAATACTTTATAAAGATAATTTGTTTTAATTATTATAATCTTGAATTATCTAATTTGCCTGATTTCTCTAAGATCTACAGTTTCAATAAGAATGGCCAAGTTTCTGCTTCACTATGTTCTGTATGATTGAATATTACTTAGGATTCAGAGAGACCAGGGCTGGGTACCTTATCATTTCATTCACTTATTAAATATATGATGTTGTGAGTATTACCTAACCTTTCTGCACTTCTGTTTTTTCATCTGGAAAAGAGAAAAATTATGCTTTCTTGAAAATATATACAGAGAAAATCATACATTCTCTCTAGTACACAGGTGCCTCCATGGCAGAAAACTTGCTAATTTCATACAACCAGACTTAGAGAAAATATTAGGACTAGCTCTGTGATGTGATATAAGAGCTATGGAAGGGCCTCTTCAAGATCCCCTCCTATCTTGTTTGTAATGTCACACTCCAACCACCTCACATCTGGATCTGCTTTAGGGGAACCCAAACTATGAAAACACTCTGGCCTAGATTTGACATCCTTGTTCTAATGCTACTAATATTCTGGCTTAGAGATAAGCTATTGCTTTTCCAGATAGCTATTACTGCATAACAGACCATGGCAAACCTAGTGGTTTAAAACAGCAGCAGGGTCTTCTGATGTCTTTAAATAAGAGGGATCAGTGTCCAGCTTTAATTAGCTTTACCTTATTTAAGAGTAATGTCCACAACAAAACCCTGGAATTAGGGATAGTAGAAAGGCAAATCAAGGAATATCAGACTGGCAAGATTATATTTAGTATAAACTTTATAGTAACTTCTTAAAAGTCTTTTTTAAACTTTTTTTTAAACTTTATAATCTTTTTTTCCCCCAGCTCCTGAGTCTTCCATCTGGGCAGAACTCAGCAGGGAAGGTTCATCTTTGCTCCATGTGCCATCAGCTGGGCCTGCTTGCCTGAAGCTGGAGAATCCTCACCCAAGATGTCTCATTTATATGGTTGGTAATTCAGTGCTGGATATTGTCTGGCTTCCTCACAGGCTGGTGTCTGTGTTACAAGAACCAGTGTCCCAATAGACAAGGAATGGAAGCTGCCAATTTCTTAAAACCTTAGCATTGTGTCACTTCTACTGTGTGCTATTGGTCAAGCAATCATAGACCCCAAGTTCAAAGGGAGATTCCACCTTTCAATGAAAAAATGTGCAAAGAATTTGGCGTCCATGTTTCAAAACTGCCTCAGTGAATGGCTCAACCATGGTTCAGTGTAGGAAAGAGATCTCAACCTAGATATTTTAAGATGAAAGTATGTAATATAAGTAGATGCTTATGAGAGTACAGGAAGGTTAGAAGAAGCAAGTTTTAGGTTGGTCTTCCTCAGACTTCCGGAACAATACAGGTGATTCACTAGGGCATCTCCTGTCTTGGAGGCTGCCTCAGAAACTCTGCTAAACACAGGACACCAATGTGAGGGATATAATTGCCTCTCATTTCAGAGAAATTGGAGAATGGACACCCATCTTTTCAATTAGGAAGTCAGATCAGGAAGATGTGTCTGCTCAATTGCACCTCAACACTCAGGAAGCTGGAGAATAGACTGCTGTACAAAGAAGCCTCAAGTGTCCACTATCTTGTTAATCAGCTACCAATAGCCTAGAAGTGGTTTTCAAACTTCAGTGTACATCAAAATCAAATGTAAATCTTGTTAAAATACAGATTGCTGGACCTACCTCAACAATTTCTAACTCAGTAAGTTGAGGGTGGGGTCAAGAATTTACACTTCTAACAAGTTCCCAAGTCATGGTACTGCTGCTGGTCAGGGACCAAACTTGGAGAACCACTGACCTAGAAGTATCAGAAGGTGGCCCTTCCCTCAAGTCTACCCCCAAGTCTCTTATTGAGTATAATGTGTAGAAACTGATTTGAAATCAGAACCATGGTGGTGAGACAGCATAAGAAATGTAGTTTTTAACTTTCCAACCCTTCCAACAAGAAGAAGTTTATAAGGGGGGATGAGAGAGCTAGTCCAGACACTTAATACTCAGAGATATAAACTACTGATCACATAAACCATTGATGTACTACTCTGAGTTGATTTTCAGAAATTCAGAATGGGTTAACATTCACCACTATCAAATTCTACTGCACGTATTTATTGAAATTATTGTAAAAGTACTAAAGTCATCACTGTGAACACAAAACATCTCTATTTTCTATGTGCATACATGTGAAAATTAAGTTTACAATGTAGTTTTCCATGTCTTGGTGTCCAAAAAAATCCCAATATGCACATGTATTTTGTATGTGGAAGATTTTCATGGGACCTAAAGGAAAGTTTTTATATCATGCTATCTTAAACTAAATTGGCATTTTCTCAATGAGAAAGAAAAATGATTTTATTATTTGTTGATTCTCTTTCCAAATAATAGGATTTGACACATGTTCATACCCATGAGTTTTTTATATCCCTCCTTCTTTAGCTTTGGTGACCATAAATATGACTACCTTATATTCATTCCATACCTCAGACATAAAATTGGAGATGGGAAATTTGTATTCAGTGGTGATTTGAAGAAGGTGCAGATGAATTTTATGCTGTTTGCCAAGTTAGTCTCATTTGATTAAATAGCATGTTTGCACTAAAGAGAAGAAGCAGGAAAGGTATAAGGAGGAAGACAGCCCACCAGTACACAATGAGTTGGCACATATGCTGCAATGAACATCCCCTGGGTGATGGTGGCTTGTGTGATAATTATTTCGCAGGTGCAACAACCTCATTATTCAGGTACATCAGGAAGTGCTAAGACAATTCCCAGCAGAAGTAAAAGTGGAACTCAAACAATGGTAACTCAGCTGGGTACATCAAATGACATTGGGTGTTTCTGAGCTTGAGGCTGACCAATAGCTACAGGCTTGTCATAATAGTTTGCCTTAACTCTTCATAAGCAAATATCTTTGTTCTATATTCTTGTTTGATAGGCAAAGCTGAAAGAGTGTCTCACTTAAGAGTATATGACTTCTGTTTAATTAAGCAGATATGCATCCCCAGTATAAATTTTCAACTCTCTAATCCATAACTCAGTCCTGACTTCAGCATCCATACCTCCAATGCCACTAGGCAATAATCAATACTTTTAAATGACCACATAAATTAGGGCACCCTTAAGAGCCTTTCTGGAAAAAATAAATATCCCATGGCTATCTCCTAAATAATGATTGCTAAATCACTTTCAGCAAAAATGGCTGATGGTAGCCCTCTCTTTGCTGAAAAACATTCCCCAAACAAGTCTGCTAAGTCATTGCAGCATTTTTTTCATATCAGCTTCTGTAATAAGGAGCATTTTATTTAACACTAATATAAACTTTCGCAATGAGTCAAATACTATGGGAAAGTGAGGAGTAAGAAAGGGAGCTAAACAGGGAATTCTTTTGAAATGTGATTAAAATGTAAGTAAATTAAGATTTCTGAAGGCAGAGGTGTCTCCTTCAGGATAATACTGGTCAGGGTTTCCTTTCATCTGAGTGTTATACTATCATTTCATATCCAATTCATTCAGAAATCAATCACTAGAGTGATCAATCAATCATTGTCAGCACCACTAATTTGGCACTTAGTATATACTGTCTAGTGTGTTTCCCTGTTTGTAGTGTCCAAGTTTGCTAAAAATAAACATATATTTTATTATTCAGAAAAAATTTTAAAAATAAAACAGGTTACTCTGAGCCTTTACAATGGTTCTCTGTCAATGTACTACGATTAACACAAGTGTTCTGAACAGTTTATGTTTGAATAAGATCCATTTTTTATCCGGGAAAGGTGTCAAAGGCTCAAACGGGTGGCGTAGAACACAAGGACTGAGTGGAGAGAGAAACAGAAAATGAAAACACAGGCTAATGGAGTTGGCAACGTCTTCCTGCAGGCTTCATTAACACAGCAAATGAGAAACAGTGGGTTTACATACTTTGAGTTTTAATCTACATTCTTTAATTTACTTTAATAATCTAAGTGCAGAAGAAAATGAGTTTTTGGTAGGTTATTCTAATGGACTAATACTAAGGTTTCTTTTTAATGTCAAAGCTATAAATATTTAAAAGGCACAGAGTTTTGTTTTAGCAATGATATTGAGAGGATATCAATAGAAAGAATTTATGGTCAAGCAAAATTATAATTTTTAGTTACATGAAGAATTATTTGTGCAAGAGTTCCAAGAACTCTTAAAAGTAATGATTGGTAAGATGATAGAGACACTAAACTGTGAGAATCCAGAGCTGGACAAAAGACAAACACAGATACAGTTGTGCAGGAATTCAGGCAGTTGTGTCTGAGGGGTTGGGAAGAATGTGGCAAATCATTTATTCTTTCACTCATTCATTCATTCATTCACCACATACTTACTGAATGTCTACTATGTGTCAAGTTTTTGCTCATGTAGCTAATAGTCAGGGTGGGTCAGAAGGGGAGGGAGGACAAGGAGACACATAACCATGTAAGAAAATACATGAGTGAGTTAATTTCTGAAAGTAATAACCCATAGAAAACAGAACACAGTGACATGACAGGGTCTTGAAGAATAAATAAAATGTAGACATTGGTAGTTGAAAAAAGTTAAGAATTGGGAATATATATAGTAGGAGCAAAAGCAGAGAGCCTAGAATGGGGGTCAGGCAGGAAGTAGTAAGGTTTGAGTTAGTGTGGGCCTGGAAAGGAATGGGGGAAATTAAACAGGGAAATGTCAACAGGTTTGGCTGAGGACTAGATATAGGACCTGAATGATAGGAAAGACCCAATGATGGCAGGACTAAACATCAAGGAAAAGTTAAAGCTGGGGACTTGGATGTGAGTGGAACTCAAAAGCAAGTGATAATTGAATAAAGCTCAATATTAATAATTCCTCATATATATGCAATTACATTTTTAATTTACATGTTTATTTCTCTCACTAGACTTTGAGTCTTTCATGAAAATAGTGTTTATCTATCTCTATATTCCCAGTACCAATGGAGCATCTGGAGCCTAGTACATGTGTAATAAATATGTAATAAATAGATGAGTAAATGAACAAACAAAGTTATATGTCTCCCCAGAACTTTGTAAGCAAGGCAAGACTGATAGCCAGTGATTGGTCTGGTCATATTGGTTGTTTATAGCTAGTGTCCATTCTGATTAGTCAGTGCACCCATTTTGTTTGATCAGGATCCATACTATACTAATTGTGAGATATTTTTAATACCACTCTAGGAAATAGTTGTTGTTATTCCTAGTTTACCAAATAGGAAACTGATGTTTGAAAAGTTTGGGAATGTTTGCACTACATAAGCCAGTAAGAGCTAGGGATGGGCTTCACAGCCTTTTCTCAGGTTGTTTGATCCTAAACTGCCTGTCTTTCATCAGTCTTCTCTCATAGTTTCAACAAGATGGCTAAAAGGCAAGGAAGTTTAGCTGAAACTGTTCTGATATTGTGATCTATAGTAAGAAATATATATTTGGTCTTTGTCCCCATTTCTGGCACAGAGCTCCTAAAACTCTTGGTATTTCCTAAGTGATAAGAGCAATAAAGTGTCTTTTGTTGTGATAATGGTGACTTTTGGAAAGCACCTTAGGATGGGAACTGGTTGCCAGGACAGCCAACCCTGTGACCTCTGACTTCTGGGGAGGGGAGAAGACCTGGAGATTAAGTTCAATCACTATTGGCCAATGGTTTAGTCAATTATGCCTATGTAAGAAGCTTCCATTAAAAACCCCAAAAAGAAGGAGGCTCAGAGAGCTTGTTGGTTGGTGAACACCTAGAGATGCTGAGAGACTGGCACCTAAAGAAGGCACAGAAGCTCCACACCCGTTCCCCACACCTTGTCTCTGTGCCTCTTTTTCATCTAGCTGTTCCTGAGTTATATCCGCTTATAATAAACTGGTGATTTAGTAAGTAAGATGTTTCTCTCAGTTCTGTGAGCCACTCTAGGAAATTAATAAAACCTAAAGAAGAGGTCATGGAACCTCCAGTTTGTAGCCAGTCTGTCAGAAGCACAGGTAACAACTTGGACTTCTGACTGGCATTTGAAATGGGCTTGGTGGGGGCGAAGGGGGGAGGGGAGTCTTGTAGGACTGAGCCCTTAACCTAGGAATCTGACCCTCTCGGGGAGATAGTGTCAGAATTGAGTTGAATTCTCAGACACCCTGCTGCTGTCTGAGAATTGCTTGTTGGTATGGGAAAGCCCCGCTCCCCCCCCCGCCACAAAACACAAACACACATAAGTGCACTTTGGAATTAGTTTCAGGAAACCCAAAGTGCTATACATTGTTGAGAATCTTTATTTTCAACAGACTGGACCTGTCATGTTTCACACACACACACACACACACACACACACACACACACACACACATGCGTGCACACACACACACCCCCAACCCACCACGATTTTATTGAATCTTGTTAATTTTAAATTCCTAGTAGGGTTGGAAATTCCAGGTCTGCCTTAAATTTCACAAAGCATTAGAATATTCTCTAACATATTCTAAAATGAAGTGTTTTTAAAAATTTTTTTTAAATGACTGAACAAGGTAAAATATACTCCTCTAACCAAGTTGATTGCAATACACATTATATGAAGATTTCAGAACAAGGAAGATGAACTCCCACAGCAAGAATGCTCTGTGCTGAGTTTAAACTCCTATTTGGTTGGTGTTCCACCCTTACCTTTGTTGGTAGCCCAGTTAGCTGCTCTCTTTCTTTCTTTTTATCTCCCAAGCATTGGGCACTTGAAACACTGATGCTGTATCTTGCATTAAAGAGTATTTCCTAGTCCCTTTCTTCTGCTTCTGTACTTCTCAGATTGGTCTATCTAACAGTACTTCCTGTTACTGGACTTCTCCAGGACTTTATCAAGTGTCTCCATTCTCATGACAGTATAATTTTCTGGATGCCTAGTCATTCATATCATCTTTGGTCTTTATTTCTGAACAAATTTTAGAACTTTTTTCATCTGCTTTCTGTTCTAGGACCTTCATTGATCTTTAATTTAAACATTTCCTTTTTACTCCTTTATTTTTTCCTCCCAGGATTTGTTTTCTCTTAAGGACTATTTTGCCTTATATTCTGGCTCTGCTTGTTTGCTTTCTGGTTTTCTCCTACTTTCATTTCCATTGTTTTACAGTCTTTATCACACTTCCCAAACAAACTAAAAATCCTTCTGTAAAGAATTTTATTTCAAAAGTTGTTTACCTCTATTTCATTTCTTTTAAAACTCATATTTATAAACCAGGATTTCTCAACAATCACACTCTTATATTTTGAACCAAATAATACTGAGCTGTGGAGACTGTCCTGTGCATTGTAGGATGCTGCTAAATGCCAATTGCACCCTCCAACAAACACACAGAAATTGTGACAACCAAAAATGACTTCAGATATTGTGCAATATTCTCTGGAGGGCAATATTGTTCCCAGTTGACAACCACTGCTGCAGAGGCTGATAAGGCTAGCTTATTTGAGTTAATTTGGCAGGAACTTAGGAAGGGCCACAGAATCTTGGGTTGAGCCCTGGTTCCTTAATTTATTAGCCAAAATTCTTGAACACATGATTTCATTTGGGCTTTCAGTTTCTTTATCTGTAAAACAAGGTGTGAAAAATTATCCTAACTGGCTTGAAGAATAATCTTGAGGGTCCAGTGAAATAATATGTGTAAAAGCTCACTGCACACTCTGCAACATCAAAATAACAGTTCTTCCCCTAACTTTCTTTTTCCTTTTGGACTATGAACGAGAACAGGGGAAGAAGTCTTTAAAATTATATTGGATGAGACAATGAAGCCTTCTATTTAAGGGGGAAAATTGCCCCAGTTGGCAGGTTAACTAGATTGCCCACCCACTCCTTCCTTTTCTAATTTCCCAGACTATGAAGAAAATACTTAAAGAGCTTTGTTTCAATTGGAAAATTATAAGCGCACAAAGTTCTCTTGGGCTTTCTAATCCCACTTGTCCAACGCAATTGGTATGTCAAAAACCAGAAAGAGTTATGTTTATGATGGTTCAGAGTAAAACTGACATCCTTTAGGCACTGATATTATTTTTATATGGAACAAATATGTTGAGAGTAAATATAATGTGCTACCCACAGCACTTTAGGTCTAAAACATTTTGCATGTAAACATTTTAACACACAATTTTCATCACATTAAAAGAAAAAGAGTGCATAACATGAAGAAGATATACTTAACTTCTCTCAGAATGAGATTCAAAAACAACATCCTCTGGAAATTTGGTTTTCTCACAGGGTACTCTTGATTACAAAGAGAAAGGTGCCACTTAGTAAGAAAAGAATTTCCTTGCATTTCATTTTTCCCTTGTTCACATTATATTGCAATTCAGTTGCCACTTTAGCCAGGTGACCCCCTTAAATAATCTCATTTACACCTACACACAGTTTTTTAACTTGGTCTGGATTTCTTTTTTTTTTTTAATTTTTTTTATTTATTATTTATTTATTATGTTTATTTTTGGCTGTGTTGGGTCTTCGTTTCTGTGCGAGGGCTTTCTCCAGTTGCGGCGAGTGGGGGCCACTCTTCATCGCGGTGCGCGGGCCTCTCACTATCGCGGCCTCTCTTGTTGCGGAGCAGAGGCTCCAGACGCTCAGGCTCAGTAGTTGTGGCTCACGGGCCCAGTTGCTCCACGGCATGTGGGATCTTCCCAGACCAGGGCTCGAACCCGTGTCCCCTGCATTGGCAGGCAGATTCTCAACCACTGTGCCACCAGGGAAGCCCTGGTCTGGATTTCTTATACCAACATGTGTTGTTCGTAGATGGAAGTTGCTAAGCTTTTCATTCAATTGGGATAATTTCAAGACCATAATGATACCCCTGAAATAAATTATTTAATATATTTTTTGAAAATAGTAAAGCAACTCTTCTGGGTAATTGATGCGAGGCAAGCTACAGCATTGGTTGTATATTCATTTTTCTTCAATGTATGCAATTATCCACTCAGCCTGTACCCATTAATATTATTTTTCTTCCTAAGCTGGAAGTATTTAAAGCCATTAGAAAATAATCCAAAGAATTCTATTTGCTGAATAAATTTTAATTTGCATGGCACCAGGAATTTTTTATTAATGGGAAATAAATTATTGCAATCTTTGGGAAGGAGACAAGTTAATAGCTTTGTGAAAAGCAATGGAGAGAAAATGATCTTGAAAAGGTCAGGTCTCCTGTCACAGTGTCTTCATGCACAATTAAAACAAGTCAAAAAAGTGGCTATATAATCAGGACCATGAATATGCATTATATCCTAATGAGAGTGTGAAGATGTAGCAGGCTTAGTGCTAAAGTCATGGTGGGGTGGTGACATAAAAATGGTAATTTGTGATGTAGTACTTAACTGTGTTTCTCTTCTTACAGAAAACTTAACTCTTTAGTAGCTAGTCCATCCTACCTTGGTGTAATTAAGCTCTTTCTACTTTTCATGGAACAACAACAAAATTTAAATTAAAAGAACAACCCTATTAATTCTGTGAGAGAAAGAAATAGCCAAACATTATCTACTGCCATGTTTGTGTTAATTTAAGGACTAAATTTTTCATTTTGCCATCAATTGCTTTGATCTTTCAAATAGTTGTATATGTCTGTGTGTGTCTGAGCACATGTATAAGTACATTTTAATTCAAAATAAATTTTACTAGTCCTATCCTTTACTAGTCATACCTAAGCTATCCATGTCACCTCTATTTTTCTATCACCCTTCTTCACTCAGTCACCCTGGGATATTGCATGAATCCCTAACAAATGACAAGGAAAAAGAATAGCATCATGCTTTGATGGAATTTTTAAAATCATGAGCAGTTTTTATCTTGAACACCTTATTACATGATATATTGTTTATGAGTGCTCTTTTCTGTAGGAAAAGCCTTTAGAAATGACATTAGCAGAAATAACTGGCTACATCAAGAAGTTAACTTAAGTTCTTAAGTGGTCAATTACCTCTGGGTAATGGCAGCTTCACTGGGTCATTCTGCTGCTGCTCTGTGTGCTATTGAGTCAGTTCTGGCTATTCTACATTTTAATTGAAAAGCAGTATGAACATTCTGATCAGTGGTCATTTAATAAAAATGGTCACTGAACAATGATTCTGATTAGCTAATGGCAATTTAAAGGTTTATAGAACCTTTCACAATTCTGCCTGCTTATTCTGGAATATTAATAGAAGAACTTGAACTTAGATTTCTGTTTTTATCTTGATAAGAAGGAAAAAATTTTGGAGAAAAGCAGGAGTTTCTCTTCATGCATTTTGGATGGCAACTGTAAATAGATAACTCTGAATGTTTTTGACAATCAAAACCAACCTGGGAGGGGTCTTTGTCTCTACCTCTGCTGGAAGTGAACACCAGTCATCCTGTTAGCCTGGTTTCATTTTTCAAACAATTGTTTCAATGTTTCTACCTAGGATCTCAGTTTATATTCTCTAGTCATTTATATTGTGAGACCTTACCTCTAGGACTCTGTAAAGCTGAGGGGTGACCCTTTCTTACAAATAGTGCAGAATGCTGTGATTTCAGAACAAATCAACAAGCCCCCACAAATATTCTTCTATTTGATGCATTTCAACAATTAGAGACTCGTTTATTTGGCTGTTGAGAGGATTGATATCCTCTCAATATCATCGCTAAATGTGTGGTCATTAAGAATAATAATACGTGTTACAGAATGCTACAAAGAATTCTGAAATTAGGAGCTAAGGATGTTGAAAACAAGTTTCATCCCTTTATAATTTTCCCAAGGGTCAGCCCTAAACATATTCTAAATTGCATAGGACTATGTATTGCATGGTCTTCTTTGTGTAGGACTTAAATACAAGTAGGGTTAAATATTTTCTTTCTTTGCATCAATGCTATTCTTGCCTTTTATTAATCATTAAGTACATATTGCTAACTATATAGTACTGATAAGCACAGCAATCAGGAGACTGGAAACAAAAGAAGTGTCTACACTTGAGCAGGTTTTGAAATTGAATTCATCCCTAACAATACAGTGATGGAGTATAATTTTTTTAGGGGGGTAGTTAGGTAAACATACTCTGCAATATCCACTAGGTGCAGTCAAAAACAAGCTTGATAATACTTAACTAAGTATGAAACAAAAGCATTATCTGGACTTAGTATCATGACTACCCTGAAATAGAAAACATTAAATAACCCAAAGACCACTCACCTTGAAAGCTCTGGTTTTGGTTTGGTTTGGTTTGGTTTGGTTTTGTGCGTGAGCTTTATTCAAAGGATAATCCCCTTGGACCTTGGTCAGTACCTCTTAACATGTAATATATGCACAATTCTAAAAGTTGGTTTCCTTGGGCCATTTTGAGGAGTGTGTGTATCAATGTGGATTTAAAGTCATTAAACATGGAGTTTGAGTCCAGTTCTCACATTTAGTTCAATTATAGTTCCATTTCTTAGTAGCTGTTTGACTTAAGCAAGCTGATTAAATTTTGAGCTTAATTATCTTTTTACCAATGAAGAAGTAACAATAGCCACTTCACAGGGCTGTAGCAAAAATATGTCAGTGTCTTAGCAGAGTATCTATTTAATAGCAGAACATTGAGACAGGTTAGTTTCCTTTTTTTATTCTCTCAGTCCAAAGCAGATTAGAAGTAGGACAGCTTCTCCATTGTCCATGGCACTTCCTTATTGATCAAGTCACCCTCATTGATGGGGTTGAGGGGGAGATCCAAAGCCATGAGGTGTACCACTTCCAATGGTTCCCCAGGAAGAGGCAAGAATGGACATTGCCTGACAACTTCCTCCCTTCCTCATCCTGCAAGATGAAGCTAGAAAGCAGCATGCTTCAATCAACAAGGGAACTGCGCAGAGTAGAGACTACATGGAAGCTATATCTGTGCTTCCCCCTCCTTCCAACTACTCCTTTTCCTCCCTTCCCTTTCCCATCCAGATGCCTTGGGAATGTGAACGGGATGGAAAAATGTCTAGACTCCACAAACAGATCAAACTGTGGTCCTCATCAAACAGAAGGCATAACATCAGATCTTCCTCAGCCTTGGCCTAGGAAATTATGGGGAACAGAAGGAAGAAAGGACAACAAAAAATACCCAAAGAAAATAAAATATAAGATAAAAATGGAAATTGTAAGAACTATAGGATGGTATCTATATACACTTATTAGTAGACTAACCACAAGATTATAAATTTAATACTAAATCCAATGAAGGTGGATGATATTTTTTAAATGTTGCTACTGTCATGATAAATTATCAGCATGCTAATAAATTAAAAGTATTTTTTTAAAAAACTATACAGTAGTTGAATAATAATATGATTTAATTCTCAAATTATTGGTTTAAAAGGTTTGGGTGCCATGAGAACAGCTGAATATTTTGCAGGAAATGGGTCCAACATCACATCATTCACTCATTAAGTAGATAGTTATTAAGAGGCTTAAATATGGAGAAAAGGTTTTAAACAAGCAACCATTTAACTAAATACTAGTGAGTAAAAAATTTAAAAATACCTTGGTTCAGATTTTATTATAAAATGTATTTGAAGAAAAGCTGTGTTTTTCCAAACTGTTTTTCCATATCATAATGTATTTACTATTTATAGCACACATGAAATAAGAATTTCCATAGGTATGCTTCCCATTTGAAAGATGAAAACCTTGAGGCAAGGAAATGCTGTAAAATTGACCAGACCACCCAGGCAATTAATCTTAGGGCTAGAAATTGATGGAATTTCTCTGTTCCTTAGGCATGATGGAATTTCTCTGTTCTTAGACAACATTAATTGATTATAGGATTTGCCAGAATAAAGTCTAATGTCTAAATAGCAAGTGCCCTATCTGAGTTTTTCATTTTTTAAAGTTACTGATTCAAAATACAATTTAATTTAATGGCTATTTTCTGAGTTCCTATAATGTTATTGAGCTTAGATGAGGCTAAGGTTTTTGCTATTCCTACAAGAAACTTACAGTCTAATAAAATTCACTAACCTGCAGGTTTATAAAGTACCTTCATGATTATCATTGTTTTCCAAATTCTGCTTAACCAGAAGGCATGTTAAATGAAGTATGACACTTTAAAAATGTATCACAATGCACACATTTTCAAATTTCTGTCTGCTTAAGAATTTCATGGGCTGGTCAGATTCTGATTTAATAAGATCCAAGAATCTGAATGTTCAACAAGCACCTCACGTGATTCTTCTGCCTGTGGTGGAGACCCCACTTTCAGAAGATCTGCCTCAACCTCCTTCCTTGTCCTGTGCTCACTCAGCCACTGTGTTATTTCTAATTTAATGTAGGTAGCCAGAGTCTCAGCTGCAGGTCATAGCACTCACACAAATGCTAAAGAAGCACCAATTATAGTGTACAGGGAGGTCTGTATGTTAGGGAAGATTTTTATTTTAAGATGAGATACTATAATGGAAAGATGAAGACCACAATAGGAAGGAGGCAGGAACACATCTAAAATGGAAGAAACATGTGTTGGAAATGAGGATATAGGACTGATCAGAGTAAAGGCTACGCCAGCATGGAGACAGATAAAAGTCCTTTAAATGTAAGAGAGAAATCACCAAGAGGGAAGGCTGCCCAAGCCCTAGATAATCAGGTCAGTTGAATATAGAACCCACTCCCCTTTCTTCCTTCCCCAATCTTAGAAAAAAAGAAAATATTAATGTCAAGGAATGGTGAAATATTTTTCATTTGCACGGATTTCAAAGACTGTTATGTGGAGGTGCAACCCGGGTCTCGCGAACCCATGCGGCTGGCTTTTCCCGGTGTTCCCCGGACCCCCCGGAGCAGAAGCCCTGCCCCGAACGCCGCCGCCGCCTGCGCCCGCGACCCCCTCGGCCGCTCGCCCGCTGGGTGAGGCGGGGATTCCGGTGCCAGAAGCCCAGTTAGGTTGTGGCTTCTCCTGGTTACGTTGTGCCTGACCGAGGAACTGGCAGGAGCGGCTCTTGGTGCTCCAGCCAGGCATCAGGGCCGTGCCTCTGAGGTGGGAGAGCCAATTTCAGAACACTGGTCCACAAGAGACCTCCCAGCTCCACGTAATACCAAACGGCAAAAATCTCCCAGAGATCTCCATCTCAACATCAAGACCCAGCTTCACTCGACGACCAGCAAGCTACAGTGCTGGACATCCTATGCCAAACAACTAGCTAGACAGGAACACAACCCCATCCATTGGCAGAGAGGCTGCCTAAAATCATAATAAGGCCACAGACACCCCAAAATACACCACCAGACTTGGACGTGCCCACCAGAAAGACAAGATCTAGCCTCATCCACCAGAACTCAGGCACTAGTTCCCTCCACCAGGAAGCCTACACAACCCACTGAACCAACCTTAGCCGCTGGGGACAGATACCAAAAACAACGGGAACTACGAACCTGCAGCCTGTGAAAAGGAGACCCCAAACACAGTAAGATAGGCAAAATGAGACGACAGAAAAACACACAGCAGATGAAGGAGCAGGCTCAAAACACACTGGACTTAACAAATGAAGAGGAAATAGGTAGTCTACCTGAAAAAGAATTCAGAATAATGATAGTAAGGATGATCCAAAATCTTGGAAACAGAATAGACAAAATGCAAGAAACATTTAACAAGGATGTAGAAGAACTAAAGAGGAACCAAGCAATGATGAAAAACACAATAAATGAAATTAAAAATACTCTAGATGGGATCAATAGTAGAATAACTGAGGCAGAAGAAAGGATAAGTGACCTGGAAGATAAAATGGTGGAAATAACTACTACAGAGCAGGATAAAGAAAAAAGAATGAAAAGAACTGAGGACAGTCTCAGGGACCTCTGGGACAACATTAAACGTGCCAACATTCGAATTATAGGGGTACCAGAAGAAGAAGAGAAAAAGAAAGGGACTGAGAAAATATTTGAAGAGATTATAGTTGAAAACTTCCCTAATATGGGAAAGGAAATAGTTAATCAAGTCCTGGAAGCACAGAGAGTCCCATACAGGATAAACCCAAGGAGGAACACGCCAAGACACATATTAATCAAACTGTCAAAAATTAAATATAAGGAAAACATATTAAAGGCAGCAAGGGAAAAAAAACAAATAACACACAAGGGAATCCCCATAAGGTTAACATCTGATCTCTCAGCAGAAACTCTGCAAGCAAGAAGGGAGTGGCAGGATATACTTAAAGTCATGAAGGAGAAAAACCTACAACCAAGATTACTCTACCCAGCAAGGATCTCATTCAGATTCGATGGAGAAATTAAAACCTTTACAGACAAGCAAAAGCTGAGAGAGTTCAGCACCACCAAACCAGCTTTACAACAAATGCTAAAGGAAATTCTCTAGGCAAGAAACACAAGAGAAGGAAAACACCTACAATAACAAACCCAAAACATTTAAGAAAATGGGAATAGGAACATACATATCGATAATTACCTTGAATGTAAATGGATTAAATGCTCCCACCAAAAGACACAGGCTGGCTGAATGGATACAAAAACAAGACCCATACATATGCTGTCTACAAGAGACCCACTTCAGACCTAGGGACACATACAGACTGAAAGTGAGGGGATGGAAAAAGATATTCCATGCAAATGGAAATCAAAAGAAAGCTGGAGTAGCAATTCTCATATCAAACAAAATAGACTTTAAAATAAAGACTATTACAAGAGACAAAGAAGGACACTATATAATGATCAAGGGATCGATCCAAGAGGAAGGTATAACAATTGTAAATATTTATGCACCCAACATAGGAGCACCTCAATACATAAGGCAAATACTAACAGCCATGAAAGGGGAAATTGACAGCAACACAATCATAGTAGGGGACTTTAACACCCCACTTTCACCAATGGACAGATCATCCAAAATGAAAATAAATAAGGAAACACAAGCTTTAAATGATACATTAAAAAATATGGACTTAATTGATATTTATAGGACATTCCACCCAAAAACAACAGAATACACATTTTTCTCAAGTGCTCATGGAACATTCTCCAGGATAGATCATATCTTCGGTCACAAATCAAGCCTTGGTAAATTTAAGAAAATTGAAATCGTATCAAGTATCTTTTCCGACCACAACGCTATGAGACTAGATATCAATTACAGGAAAAGATCTGTAAAAAATACAAACACATGGAGGCTACACAATACATTACTTAATAACGAAGTGATTACTGAAGAAATCAAAGGGGAAATCAAAAAATACCTAGAAACAAATGACAATGGAGACACGACGACCCAAAACCTATGGGACACAGCAAAAGCAGTGCTAAGAGGGAAGTTTATAGCAATACAAGCCTACCTCAAGAAACAGGCAACATCTCGAATAAACAACCTAACCTTGCACCTAAAGCAATTAGAGAAAGAAGAACAAAAAAACCCCAAAGCCAGCAGAAGGAAAGAAATTATAAAGATCAGGTCAGAAATAAATGAAAAAGAAATGAAGGAAACAATAGCAAAAATCAATGAAACTAAAAGCTGGTTCTTTGAGAAGATAAACAAAATTGATAAACCATTAGCCAGACTCATCAAGAGAAAAAGGGAGAAGACTCAGATCAATAGAATTAGAAATGAAAAAGGAGAAGTAACCACTGACACTGCAGAAATACAAAAGATCATGAGAGACTACTACAAGCAACTCTATGCCAATAAAATGGACAACCTGGAAGAAATGGACAGATTCTTAGAAATGCACAAACTGCCGAGACTGAACCAGGAAGAAATAGAAAATATGAACAGACCAATCACAAGCACTGAAATTGAAACTGTGATTAAAAACCTTCCAACAAACAAAAGCCCAGGACCAGATGGCTTCACAGGCGAATTCTATCAAACATTTAGAGAAGAGCTAACACCTATCCTTCTCAAACTCTTCCAAAATATTGCAGAGGGAGGAACACTCCCAAACTCATTCTACGAGGCCACCATCACCCTGATACCAAA
The DNA here is from genome assembly GCF_949987535.1 of Balaenoptera acutorostrata. NCBI lineage: Eukaryota > Metazoa > Chordata > Mammalia > Artiodactyla > Balaenopteridae > Balaenoptera > Balaenoptera acutorostrata. The sequence continues at coordinate 44,274,598 of NC_080080.1, forward strand.
ACCAGACAAAGATGTCACAAAGAAAGAAAACTACAGGCCAATATCACTGATGAACATAGATGCAAAAATCCTCAACAAAATACTAGCAAACAGAATCCAACAGCACATTAAAGGGATCATACACCATGATCAAGTGGGGTTTATCCCAGGAATGCAAGGATTCTTCAATATACGCAAATCAATCAATGTGATACACCATATTAACAAATTGAAGGAGAAAAACCATATGATCATCTCAATAGATGCAGAGAAAGCTTTTGACAAAATTCAACACCCATTTATGATAAAAGCCCTGCAGAAAGTAGGCATAGAGGGAACTTTCCTCAACATAATAAAGGCCATATATGACAAACCCACAGCCAACATTGTCCTCAATGGTGAAAAACTGAAACCATTTCCACTAAGATCAGGAACAAGACAAGGTTGCCCACTCTCACCACTATTATTCAACATAGTTCTGGAAGTCCTAGCCACAGCAATCAGAGAAGACAAAGAAATAAAAGGAATCCAAATCGGAAAAGAAGAAGTAAACCTGTCACTATTTGCAGATGACATGATACTATACATAGAGAATCCTAAAGATGCTACCAGAAAACTCCTAGAGCTAATCAATGAATTTGGTAAAGTAGCAGGATACAAAATTAATGCACAGAAATCTCTTGCATTTCTATACACTAATGACGAAATATCTGAAAGTGAAATTAAGAAAACACTCCCATTTACCATTGCAACAAAAAGAATAAAATATCTAGGAATAAACCTACCTAAGGAGACAAAAGACCTGTATGCAGAAAATTATAAGACACTGATGAAAGAAATTAAAGATGATACAAATAGATGGAGAGATATACCATGTTCCTGGATTGGAAGAATCAACATTGTGAAAATGTCTCTACTACCCAAAGCAATCTACAGATTCAATGCAATCCCTATCAAACTACCACTGGCATTTTTCACAGAACTAGAACAAAAAATTTCACAATTTGTATGGAAACACAAAAGACCCCGAATAGCCAAAGCAATCTTGAGAATGAAAAATGGAGCTGGGGGAATCAGGCTCCCTGACTTCAGACTATATTACAAAGCTTCAGTAATCAAGGCAGTTTGGTATTGGCACAAAAACAGAAATATAGATCAATGGAACAGGATAGAAAGCCCAGAGATAAACCCACACACATATGGTCAACTTATCTTTGATAAAGGAGGCAAGCATATACAGTGGAGAAAAGACAGCCTCTTCAATAAGTGGTGCTGGGAAAATTGGACAGGAACATGTAAAAGTATGAAATTAGAACACTCCCTGACACCATGCACAAAAATAAACTCAAAATGGATTAAAGACCTAAGTGTAAGGGCAGACACTATCAAACTCTTAGAGGAAAACATAGGCAGAACACTCTATGACATACATCACAGCAAGATTCTTTTTGACCCAGCTCCCAGAGAAATGGAAATAAGAACACAAATAAACAAATGGGACCTAATGAAACTGAAAAGCTTTTGCACAGCAAAGGAAACCATAAACAAGACCAAAAGACAACCCTCAGAATGGGAGAAAATATTTGCAAATGAAGCAACTGACAAAGGATTAATCTCCAAGATTTACAAGCAGCTCATGCAGCTCAATAACAAAAAAACGAACAACCCAATCCAAAAATGGGCAGAAGATCTAAATAGACATTTCTCCAAAGAAGATATACAGATGGCCTACAGACACATGAAAGAATGCTCAACATCATTAATCATTAGAGAAATGCAAATCAAAACTACAATGAGATATCATCTCACACCGGTCAGAATGGCCATCATCAAAAAATCTAGAAACAATAAATGCTGGAGAGGGTGTGGAGGAAAGGGAACACTCTTGCACTGTTGGTGGGAATGTAAATTGATACAGCCACTATGGAGAACAGTATGGAGGTTCCTTAAAAAACTACAAATAGAACTACCATACGACCCAGCAATCCCACTACTGGGCATATACCCTGAGAAAACCATAGGTCAAAAAGAGTCATGTACCAAAATGTTCATTGCAGCTCTATTTACAATAGCCAGGACATGGAAGCAACCTAAATGTCCATCGACAGATGAATGGATAAAGAAGATGTGGCACATATATACAATGGAATATTACTCAGCCATAAAAAGAAATGAAATGGAGGTATTTGTAATGAGGTGGATGGAGTTAGAGTCTGTCATACAGAGTGAAGTAAGTCAGAAAGAGAAAAACAAATACAGTATGCTAACACTTATATATGGAATCTAAGGGAAAAAAAAAAAAAAAAGGCCATGAAGAACCTAGTGGCAAGACGGGAATAAAGACACAGACCTACTAGAGAATGGACTTGAGGATATGGGGAGGGGGTGGGGTGAGATGTGACAGGGTAAGAGAGTGTCATGGACATATATACACTACCAAATGTAAAATAGATAGCTAGTGGGAAGCAGCCGCATAGCACAGGGAGATCAGCTCGGTGCTTTGTGACCACCTAGAGGGGTGGGATGGGGAGGGTGGGAGGGAGGGAGATGCAAGAGGGAAGAGAAATGGGAACATATTGTATATGTATAACAGATTCACTTTGTTATAAAGCAGATGCTAACACACTATTGTAAGGCAATTATACTTCAATAAAGATGTTTGAAAAAAAAAAAAAAAAGACTGTTATGTGTTAAACCAATACTAACATAATGAAGGGACATGCTTGATTAGGGCTTCAGCACTAACGTGGCTTCTTCTAGAACAAATTATGGAAGATTGTGACTTAGAAGGACTATATATATGCCAAATCTCATACCCAAATGACAGAGTTCATTATTTTAATATGCAGGAAACAGAATATCTTTTTGTTGCACAGAAATGTCTTTGCTATGAGTAGTTCATCTGTGTGCATTTTTTCACATTCAAACCCATTAATTCACTCACTCATTCATTCAAGAAGTATATATTGTGTGTTACTGTGCATGGAATAATAACAGAGAAAGAGGAATTTAAAAATTAAAAGTATGTTTTTTCCTAAAGGAGCTTAAATCTAGATTATAGAAAGGGGACAGATTTTAAAGTAAACCAGTGTAGATAAAAAGGTAATCTCTTTATTGGAGAACTAGACAAAATGTAGAAGAAAAATCACACCTGGTATAAGCCAAAGAACTCAGGGAAGATGGAATTATAATGAAGTAGTTAACCAGGTGGACCAGAAAGATGAAGGTGCGCCAGGCAGCATACATAGTGGCTTCAGGTCAAGGCAGCCTGAGAGAATATGATGTGTTTGGAGGCTTGGAGAGAGATGAGGCTGAATGAATTAGTAGGGACCAGCTTATGGAGGTTCTTGTACACTGTGCAAAGAAGTTTTAAATATTTCTTCTATGGAGAGAGACACTGAGAAAATTTTAAACACAGTTTGACATTGTGTTTTGGAGTCAGAAAGGTCATTCTAGAAAGTTCGTGAAGAAAAGTTGGAATGAGAATAAGTCACAAAGATTGATCATGAAAGACTTAGTACATCATTATAAAGGTTTTTGAGAGATCATGGAGAGCTACTGAGAGATTTTAAGCAGGTGAGTAATCTTATTAGATTTACATTTTAGAAAGTAATTTTTCCTTTTTTGGAAACAACATGAAGGTGGGGTTGAAGGCGACAAGACTAGCTCATGGAATGGGCAGGTGTGAAGTGGGGACAGTGAGGGGGAGGAGACAGATACCTGAGCTCTTCGTGAGATACAAGCCACTGAACTTGGCCTTGGTTGGATTTGGTGTGTTAGAGAGAGCCAAGTAGAGGATGACTCTTAGTACTTCTAGATTTCAAAAATCTGGGTGCTTCCATATGCCAAATATAGGCAGATTTTGAGGGGAAAGAGTATGAGTTAGTTTTTTAGATCTGTAGAGTTTAATGAGACTTGGAAAATTCAATTGCTATTTGAGGCAGATTTGCCACAAAGCTGATGAAACTTAAGTTTCAGGGCCTCTCCCTCATACAGATCCCTTCCAAGGTCCCAAAAGCTAACCTAGCAAAATTGTATTTATAGTTTTATTTTCTATAAAGAGAGCCTCAAAAGTATAATTTTCAGGTTCCACAAGCCTGGATCTTCCCCTCCTAAGAGGCAAATGACACTGTGAATCTAAACCCATGCAGAGAGGGGTGTAAGGGGGCAGCGTGTACAGAGGGAAATGAAAATGTTATTGTGTTGGTGGCTGCTTGAAATAAATGAGCTATCAGCTCTGCTTTAACTATTTGTTTGATGTAAAGATATTTGTTTTAATAGATATTTGATATACATAAGGTTTAAAGCATGTAGTGATACTGATCCCTACGTGCCATTTTCACAAATTCTTTCTGGAATGTTGTAAAAGTATCACTGGATTGATGAGTAATTGGGTAGAGAAACTTTAAAATTCCCTTGAGCTTAAAAATTTCATGACTGGCATAACATGGTGGTTATGCTCTGTGGCCCAGTCATTCCAAACCACTTGTAGTTCCTGGGAAATGTTAGTTTGTCTGTTCTTTTCCTAGTACACTTGACAGAAACCTATTCGTTTCTTATACCAAGTTTCTTCTGACCACTTCTACCCCAGAGAACTGGCACTTTCTCTTTCATGCCCCTGTACCTATTACTAGCAAATTACTTATAACACTGTACTGCTCTTAAATTTTATGTCCCTCAATTATATAGAACAGGGGTCATCAGACTGTAGCTCAGAGGCAAAATCCAGTTCACCATCTGTTTCTGTAAATATAGTTTTATTGGAAGACAGTCACATCAACACATTTATGTATTTTCTCAGGATGCTTTTGTGCTATATATAGACAAAGTTGAGTAATTGTGACCGTGGCTTTATGGCCAACAAAGTTTAAAATATTTACTACCTGGCCCTTTACAGAAAAGAAGTTCACCAACTCCTGATATGAAGAATTCTTTGAGAGAAATTAACACGATGTATTCTTTTTCTGTATCCTCAATATTTAGCAAGTTCCTGGAATAAAGGAGGTACTCAATAAATATTGAGACAAACAATTTCATCACCATCATCCTTCTCATCACATTGGACAGTTACATATAAGTGTACAATTTTCCAAAATGTTTAAAAATAATCAGAGGTGTTTCCAAAAAGGACAATGAAAGCCACTGAATTGGGGGGATTTGGGAGATTTTGGAGACTCAAATTGAATAATTGAGTTAAGCATGATGGTCTCCAGAAAGCAAGAAGAATGTAAACAAAACAAGGATGAGGTCAAAACATGTGGGATGAGTAGAGCACCTTCAACCTTTCTCATTTTCTCTCTGTCTCTCTTTCTCTGTATCTCTGTCTCTGTCTCTCTCCTTTCCTTCAGAAATTCATAGATATATACACAAACACACACACTAAAAATTGATTTCAACCTATTTATCATCAAGAGAATAAAAGAAGAGAGGGAGAACTTAAAAAGAGGGTCTATGACCATTAACAAAAGACTTTCTAAATGATAATCTAGTGGATTTCATGGTCAGATTTATGGTGATTTTTTTCCAGAAGCCCAGAAGTGTCATCTACACTAATAAGGCCTTCTATTTATGAACAAATTATTCTATTTGGTATCCTGACTTTTGAAGAAATGCAGACACAGGTGCAAGAAACTTGTCAGTCTTTGCAGCCTGTTTGGCCATTTGGAATGCAAACAATAAAAGGAATTAAAATATAAACATCAACTGTATTTTGCTTTATTGAATTCACAATTCAAAAGCTCATAATGTCAACAATGTTGACATAATTAAATAACATAATTAAAACAATTTTAGAATTAAAATATGCTGGCTTCTTTGATGATTACAAAGATTATATCTTGGAAAGAGGGCAAAATAAATGGGGACTACTCTTTTTAAGCTTATAAATTACAAAGTTGAAAGTCAATTTATGAATAAAAAGTCAGCACAAACTTTGAAGAAATTTATCTACTTCCCAAATACAATGTATAGTACAGTTCTAACATTTATACATCAATATAAAAATTACAGTCAACATTTAGGCCAAAGGTCTAAAGTTACAGGTTTTAAGGGTGGACAGAGGCAAAATTATTCCTTAGAAATAATTATCCCTCTCTTAAGTCTCCTTCTTACTCCTCAGTAATGGCTAAGAGGCTGTGGTAGATTATTTGCAAAAATGACCACAAATCTCTCTTCCTTAGACATAGGTCCCCTTGCAGTGTGGCTTTGCCACTCTTCTCATGAGGAGGTGGGATCTAATTCCCCTTCCTTGGAATCTGGACTGACCTTGTGACTAGCTTTGATTAACGGAATGTGGTGGAAGGAAAGCTGTGTGACTTCCAAGTGTCTGTCTGAAAAGACCTTGCAGCTTCTGCCCTTGCAGAAGCTGAGACCCCCATACTGTGAAAATTCCAGAGACGCAAAAACATGGAGAGAGAGTCCCAACTATTGCAACCATCCCAGCCACTTAGCCCGATCCTTCAACTGACTGAAGCCTCATGAGTGAGCTAGGCAAGAACAGCAAAAGGACTGCCCAGTTAACACAAGTAATAACTTGTTGAAGTTTTCAGCCACTATGGTTTGCGGCTGGTTTGTTATGCTGCAACAGATAACTGATACAGGGGTCAAGACTATTTTAGAGACTACACAGGACTTACCACCATTTATCCTGACTATCCATGTGAGAGTGGTAGAAGCAGCTGCAGCACTCATTTTTACAGTGTTCATGATATTTTTAAATGCCAAACTATCATTATCTTTATTGGAACAATGTTATATTTTTTGTTTATTAAAAAACCTAAAACCTAAATCATTTATGCCTTGAGACTTACTCAGAAAATCAATGTTACAATAAAATTCTGATTCCAACAAGTTTGTCCTCATTTGGAAAGTATTCTGAACATATCTTTTCATGTGCTTAAAATCTAGTTATCTCCTTATTTTAATTTTCATTTCTTAAGTTGATTGGGAATCTCTTATCTTTTATATTTATAATTCATTTTTATTTCCCCAGAGTCAATTTCGACCACCATCAATTCCAAGGTCTCTGCTGGAGTGGTCTTAGAATGGAGGTGTGTGATAGTACTGAAAGCAGGGGGAAAGTACCATTGGGGACTAGCAGGGGAGAAAAGAAGAGAAGTAGATTCTGGGAACCAATTCTCAACCTTCTGAATTCTGATAAATTCCTTTCCTCAAGGACTGAATTCCTTTGGAATCCTTCTCTTTCACTTGCTAAACCTTCCAGGTCTTGACTTTAGTTGTTAGGACCTGGCTTACTCCTCTCCAGTAAAATTTGTCTTAATCAAAACGTGCTTCACCAAATATCCTACCTAAAGAGACTCAGCTAGGGAGACTCAGGCCTGAGAGATATGGTCTTGAGCAGACATCTTTTCAAGGACAGTAGTAACTAATGTCAGAGTAGAAAATTATGGATATTGTATCTGACTTTTTTTTCCTGCTCTTTCAACATTGGATAAATAAATATAAAATTCTGGCATGCTCACTGTGCCCCAACATTAAAATCAGTAAGAAAAGCTTGTTCACTGCTGTCAAGAGATGAATTCAATTTGAATTTTAAGGTTTACCACTTCCATAGGGCTTTGGCTCACGTCTAGTTACAGCCTCTAGCTTGTTTCCTCATCAGCCAGCTCCCTCCACCCCCAACACTACCACCAACCACCATTCCACATTTGGCTCTTTGAGCAATCCATGACCATCACTCAGTCTCACATGTGGGAGGGGATAAGGCATGAACCAATCCTCCAGGCCCTGTGAGAACACTTCACAATTTTTGACTTCCTGTCATTGAGATTTATACAGCATCCTTGCTTCTGCTTGATCAAGAGTGTGTCCATATGTCTTCTATCTCCCACAGCCCATCAAGTCCCCAAATAATATAATAACTATCACTTCAGAGCATTTACTATGTGCAAGGCACTGTTCTGAGAGTTTTATAAGTACTCACATTAAATATTTACATCAGCATCGTTATTATCATATTGTCACCCTTAAGTTCTGTGACAATGTGTTTAGTAGCTATTCTTTATAATATGAAGCTACTTACACCAATTTTCCTCTGCCTGGGGGCTTTACCTAAAATCCCAAATACTTATTACAAAAGCGTAAGAAATATTTTTTCCCTCCCACAGCCTTTTAGAGAATCTCAATACACATTAGCATGGTGAAAGTCTTGAGAAGTCTTATAGTTATTTTTTCAATTTATTTAATCTTATTTAACTCATTGCTTCCTAAACTTATTTACCATGGAAACTTTCTCCTTAGCCACTTAACGGTTTTGCAGACACATTTTGAAAATGGTAAATTCTATAAATATAATCAGCAAAACAGTGGGATTCTGATAACAATTTCTATTTCCTCTTCATGCAGAGCTGGTGAAAACTCCTCAGCAGTATGGCAAAAGGAATAGCTCATGTTCTGGTTTTATCTGGATCATTCTCCATTTTTTATTTGTTAATATCCCACACTTTTCTAGATCTTTGCTGGTCTATGATAGAAAGTCATTGTTTCATATGGAGGCCCTTAATCGTAGTCATCATGTATAATTTATTAAAGGTTCATTTTAAGAACATGAACAAAAGGTCTCTTAAAGGTTCACTCCTTTTACTGCCCAGAGGTGGTTGGCCTCTGTTTCTTGGATATTGCATCTCTTTTTTCTAATTAGAGTGATCTGTTTGTTATCTGCTCCTGGGTTCTGGGTGATCTTTTTTCTCTTTGTGATGCAGGGGTGGTGTAGTCTTTAAATATCCTTTTGGCAGGAAGCATAACTTTCTGATATAAATCTGAACTGGAAAATGTGTCTCTCCTTAGGCAATGACATGCAGATACCAGAACACTTCCTTTTGAACACTTGCTTGTAACAACTAAAAGAGGTGGGGTAAGGGATGAGGTATCTACTCTCAATATTCCCAGTGATTTTTGTCTCTGTTTGAGGACAGAATACCCAGAAAACATGCTATATGTATGACATTCTCCATTGTCCGACAGTAATCTCTTATAGAAATAGGCCAGGTCAATCTATAAAAACATTGGTGCATTATTGAAACTGTTAGGAAAAGAACCAAGGGAACCACTACAAGTCCTTTGACAGATATAACTCCTGGCGTTTGAATCTTACTCTGTGGTTTTGTTGGCAGTCAATTTAAGGTCATTTTGATCCACTTAGTGCCAGGAATGGTTGTGCCTATATTGCATGTCTGAAGTAGCAGAAATTTTCTCAAGAAATATGAAATCAAAAAGGAAGGAATTTTTGTCATTCTGCAATAGTCTACTTGGGGTGCTCTTCTAAGAGAGCACTCTAAGGCAACATTGTCCAAAAGAAGTTTCTACAATATGGAAAATCTTCTATAGTCTGCATTCTTCAATACAGTAGCTAATAGTCACATGTAGCTATTGAGCATATGAAATGTGGCAAGTGTATTGGAAAAAAATGAATTTTAAATTTCATTTACTTTTAATTAAATTTAAATTTGTATAGGCACATGTGGCTAGTGCTACTGTTTTGAACAGTGCAACTCTAAAATGCTTATAGCACAAGTAGTCAGTAGAACTGTCAAATCAAAAACGTCCATTACTTTTATTTTCCAAAATTAATAAAATTAAAGGAAAAACACACAGATCAAAATCTGTAGTGTGCAATCCATGTTTCTGTTTATAATAATGTTTATGTGTGAGTTATCTGTGTGTGAGACATAGCAACTATAGGTCATCAAAAAGATAGAGTATCTAGTAGGCATCATGCCTGGTACTAGGTACAGGAGAAAATAGGAGACATCAAGGTAAACAAAGTTGTGAAGAGCAGTTTATAGCATCTGGGATGAATTGGTCATGAAATAAGAAACAAAAGAAGCAAAATAGTAATTAACTCACTAAAGGAAAATGTTATATACTAAAAAGCAAAATGTTTAAACGATTTGGGGTTTCCTTCATTGACCACAAAACAAAAAATGAAAACATAGAGTTAGTGAAAAGAAAGTCTAAATTCTGGACTTGTTTTGTGAGGATCTCCTGTCCCTGTTCTTACGTCCTACCAAATAAAGTTCAACATCCAGATCTTGATTGAATGTTTCTGGATTCTAGAGGGTCCAGAAGTCAACCCATTCAACAAAAATAAGGTCTTCCCAAAGACTCCTGAAACTTAACTTTAGCCTGGATTGACCCAGGTTTAACTTTCAGTCATTTGTTTTCTTGTAACTTTAGCATGCTGCAAAACAAAATTGAAATGTCAATAAAAAACATATATTGCCAAATACATTGGAACATTAAAAAGGCCACAGGGGAGAATTTGACAACTAGTGATAAAGTTAAATTTGAAGTACATAAGTACATACAATTGGCTGAAGTAAGTATAATTTACTTGTCAATATAACAGTCCTTAAAAAGATCACATTATCAGGAGGTTATAAACTATTACACTAAGGTTGAGTTGTAATATTCTTTCTAAACATTAGCAGAGTAAATTGAACTGGATGAAGCAAAGAAATGTACAATGTGGAGGAGGGAGAGGGATGGACTGGGAATTTGGGGTTGGTAGATGCAAACTATTACATTTAGAATGGATAAACAGCAAGGTCCTACTGTATAGGACAGGGGACTATATCCAATCTCCTGGGATAAACCATAATGGAAAAGAATATTTTTTAAAAAGTCTGTGTGTGTAAAACTGAGTCACTTTGCTGTACAGCAGAGATTGGCACAACATTGTAAATCAGTTATACTTCAATTTAAAAAAAAAAGAAATGTACAGATGTGAAAAAAAAAAGATGAAGAAAAAGTAAAATGTAATACAGGAAAAATAAGTTAGTTGAAAATATCAAAGCAAAATAGCCAGACTCCAGTGAGAAATGAATTCTTTGATGTGTTGTATCCATTATCTGATTTGGATTTAAATACAAAGTAAAAATATGAGAAAAGCTTTGACATCATAATGTATTCTCTTTGCAGATATCTGAATTGATTCTTACATGATATGATAAATATCTGTGAATAAAAAACCCACATGGCTTCTAGTTTTATCTCCTCAGCCAGTTATTAACGAATCTTTTCTAAAGTCCAACATTAAATGGATACCAAAAAACCTAGCTTCATTTATTTTGCTCTGAATGACATTTAATAATTTTAAAGTTTTTAACATGAAGACTTTTCTTATACTTTTGTTTAAATGCTATTTGATTTTACTTTATCTTATTAAATACCCTTAGTACACCCCTTAATGTGTCTATGTATTTTTTGCCTTCTTTTTAAGTGATTTATTGAATTGATTTCTTTCTTTTTTTCTTTTTTGTATTGAAGTAGAGTTAACTGCCAATCTTATATTAGTTTTGGATGTACAAAACTGTGATTCCATACTTTTATAGATTATGCGAAATACAAAGTTATTACCCTATTACTGTGTGCTGTACACTATATCCTTCTGACTTATTTATTTTATAACTGATAGGTTGAAACTCTTAGACCCTTCACCTATTTCATACATTCCCTCACCCATTACCCTCTGGCAACTACTAGATTGTTCTCTGTGTTTGTGAATCTATTTCTGTTTTATTATATTTGTTTGTTTTGTTTTTCAAGTTCCACATATAAATGAGAACATACAGTATTTGTCTTTCTCTGTGTGGCTTATTTCACATAAATAAGGCCCTTTAGGCCCATCTGTGTTGTCAAAAATGGTAAAATTTCATTCTTTTTTATGGCTAATAATAACCACATCTTCTTTATTTATTCATCTGTCAATGGACACTTAGGTTGCGTCTATATTGTGGCTATTGTGTTGAATAAATATTGCTGAAATGAACATAGGAGTGCATTATCTTTTCAAATTAGTGTTTTCATTTTTCAGATAAATACCCAGGAGTGGAATTCTGGATTGTATGGAAGTTCTATGTCTTTGTTTGTTTGTTTGTCACTTTATTGCAAGATGGTTGAATTAATTAAAAATTTAAACTATAACTTGATAATCTTTAGTCCGGTACCAAATTTTATTCAAAGCAAACTACTTATTCAGAAGTGATCATGGAACAATTCAATGTAGAGCAAGAATGATGAGAGAAACATCTTACTGGCCAATAGATTGTTTTATTTCTCGCATTATATGAAACTCAAACTTTTCATTTTTAGGAAAGGTCAACTCTAACTTCAGTAGACAGCAATATACAAAGATTCTGTCACATAGGCTAGTTTCCATTTAGTCAGTCAACAATTTCTAGCTCTCTCAGTTGGTATAGATGCATTTACAGAACTGGCTGTGCTTTAGTCTTCTTTGCGAGCAGCTTTAGATGTGCAATGCACTTGTCAATTGTCTCCTTCTCCTCCTGTGCAGAGACGCTCTGCACCACATGCTTCTCCACCCAGTCTATCATGTGCTCTTGTTCCTTTTGACACATCATATTCTGCACAGAGATATGATAGTCCAGGTGATTCTTTACCTCCTTGTATACTCTATGCAACTGTTCCTGTTAAGTAACCTCCAAGGCCATAGCAATGTTATTCCTCTGGACATCAAAAAAGTAATGGAGCTTTAGAACCAGTGCCTGCTGTGACTTCTTCAGATCAATCACATCCTGGATTTGTTTGATGGAAGACTGTTTTGCCTCTTCCAGTTGGGCAATTTTTTGCTCATTGAGTTTATCAGCAAATTCCCCAATAGAGGCACCATATTTTTTAACTACATAGACAAGCAATCCCATTGTTGATATTGTGGAGAAAGTCTCTGGAGTTATCACGTATATTTCTTTGGAGAGTAAATATAAGATAAGCCCAGTTCTGAGCACATAGGGTCCTGTTACACCAGTTTCAGGGTAAAGGAACTGGAAGAACTCCTCAGGGATCAACCCAAAATGAACTTTTCCTCCATATTCAGGAAGAAGTGGTACAGGGGTAAGACTTGGCAGCCCTGTATGAAAGATCCTTATTGCCTGTAATACCCCTGGACTGAGGAGGGCTGCGTTCTTCAGAGAGGGTACTGCTGCAGCAGCAGCAGAAAGTACCACCCGGTAGCATCTACACAGCAGTCTTGGTGCCCCAGTAGCAGTTCTATTATTAATTTTTGAGGAAACTCCATAATGTTTTCACAATTGAGTACGATGTTAGCTGTAGGGTTGTCATAAATGGACTTTATTATATTGAGGTATGTTCCCTCTATACAATTTTTGTTGAGAGTTTTTTTTTTTATCATGAATGGATGCTGAATTTTATCAAATGCTTTTTCTGCATTTATTTAGATGATCATGTGATTTTTATCCTTTGTTTTGTTAATATGGTGTATTGCATTGATTGATTTGTGGATATTGCACCATCCTTGCATCTCTGAAATAAATCCCACTTGATCATGATGTATGAATCTTTTAATGTATTGTTGAATTCGGTTTGCTAATATTTTGTTGAAAATGTTTGCATCTATGTTCATTGGGGATACTGGCCTGTGATTTCTTTCTTTTTTTTTTTTTTTGGTAGGGTCTTTGGTTTTATTATCAAGATAATGCTGGATTTGTAGAATGAACTTGGGACTTCCCTGGTGGTGCAGTGGTTAAGAATCCATCTTCCAGTGCAGGGGACATGGGTTCGAGCCCTGGTCCTGGAAGATCCCACATGCCATGGAGCAACTAAGCCTGTGTGCCACAACTACTGAGCCTGCGCTCTAGAGCCCAAGAACCATAACTACTGAGCCCATGTGCCACAACTACTGAAGACAGCGCTCCTAGCACCCTTGCTCCACAATAAGAGAAGCCACATGATGAGAAGCCCTCACACCACAACAAAGAGTAGCCCCCATTCGCCACAACTAGAGAAAGCCCATGTGCAGCAACAAAGACTAAACGCAGTCAAAAAATAAATAAATAAATAAAATAAAATTTTAAAATATATATTATTTTAAAAATTATATGTTTTAAAAAAAAGAATGAGTTAGAAGTGTTCCCTCCTCTTCAATTTTTTAGAACTCGGTTGAGAAAAATATGTGTTAACTCTTCTCTTTAAATGTTTGGTAGATCTCCTGTGAAGCCATCTGGTTCTGAACTTTGGTTTATTGGGAATTTTTTGATTATTGATTCAATTTCAATACTAGATTTTCTATTTTTTCCTGATTCACTTATGGAAGATTGTATGTTTCTAGAAATTTATCCATTTCTTCTAGGTTGTCCAATTCAATGTCATATAATTGTTGGTAGTATTTTCTTATGACCATATTTCTGTGACATCAGTTGTAACTTCTCTTTCATTTCTAATTTTCTTTGTGTTCTCTCTCTTTTTTTCTTGATATGAGTCTGGCTAAAGGTTTATCAATTTTGTTTATCTTTTCAAAGAATCAGATGTTAGTTTCATTGGTCTTTTCTATTGTTTTTGGTCTCTATTTTATTTATTTCCACTCTGATCTCTATTATTTCCTTTCTTCTACTAACTTTGGGCTTTGTTTTCTGTTGTTTTTTTTTTCTAATTTCTTTGAGTGTAAATTTAAGTTGTTTATTTGAGATTTTTTCTTGTTTCTTGAGGTAGCCTTGTATAGCTACAAACTTCCTTATTAAAACTGCTTTTGCTGCATCCCATAGATTTTGGAAAGTTGTGTTTCTATTTTCATTCATCTCAAGGTATTTTTGATTTTCTCTTTTATTTCTTCATTGACCCATTTGTTTTTTAGTAGCATGCTGTTTAGTCTCTAAGTGTTTGAGGTTTTTCCAGTTTTCTTCCTGATATTGACTTCTACTTTCATAACATTGTTGTTGGAAAAAATGCTTGATATGATTTTAATCTTCTTAAATTTATTGAGACTTGTTTTGTGGCCTAGCATGTGATCTGTCCTGGAGTATCTTCCATGTGCACTTGAATAGAATGCATGTTCTGCTGTTTTGGATGGAATGTTCTGTAGATGTCTATTAAGTCCATCTGGTCTAATGTGTCACTTAAGGCCAATGTTTCCTTACTGAGTTTCTGTCTGGATGATTTATCCATTTTTGTAAGTGGAGTATTAAAGTCTCCTGCTATTATTACATACTGTCGATTTCTCCCTTTATGTCTGTTAATATTTGCTTTATGTATTTAGATGCTCTTATATTATGTCCATATATGTTTACAAATGCTATATCCTCTTTATGGATTGACCTCTTTATCATGATATAATGCCCTTTTGTCTTTTGTTATAGCCTTTGTTTTAAAGTCCACTTTGTCTGATAGGAGTATGGCTACCCCAGCTAGCTTTCTTTTCATTTCCATTTACGTAGAATATCTTTTTATATCCCCTCACTTTCAGTCCGTGTGTGTGTTTAGCTCTTAAGTGAGTCTCTCGTAGGCAGCATATAGATGAGTCTTCTTTTTTATCCATTCAGCTACCCTGTGTCATTTGATTGGGGCATTTAGTCCATTTACATTCAAAGTGATTATTGAAAAGTGTGTATTTATTGCCCTTTTGTTACTTGTTTTCTGATTGTTTTTGCAGTTCTTCTCTGTTCTTTTCTTCTTTTTTTAGTCTCTTCCCTTGTGATTTGATGATTTTTGTTAATGTAATGTTTGGGCTCCTTTCTCTTTGTGTGTGTGTATGTATTGTAGGTTTTTGGGTTTTCGTTACCATGAGGTATGTTTATATGTAGATTAAAAACATATGTATATATACATATGTAAATGTACATATATATTTAAGCCAATAGTTGTTTAAATTCAAACGCATTCTAAATGCTCTACATTTTTTACTCCCCCATCCAAATTTCATGTTTTTATATCATATTTTATGTTTTCTTATGTATCCCTTAACTACTTACTGCAGTTATTGTGATTTTATGACTTTTGTCTTTTAACCTTCCTACTAGCTTTTTAAGTGGTTGATCCACTGCCTTTGTTATATATTTGCTTTTACTGGCAAGATATTTTTCCTTTGCATATAAACACATATCTTATTATGGCCTATTATTTTCCACTTAAAGAAGATCCTTTAACATCTCTTGTAAGGCCAGTTTAGTAGCGATGAACTCTTAGTTTTTCTTGTCTGGGAAACTCTTATCTCTCCTCAATTCTGAATGATAACCTTGCTTGAATGATATCCTAGGTTGTAGGTATTTTTCCTTTCAGTATTTTAACTATATCATGTCATTCCCTTTTGGCCAGCAAAGTTTCTGCTGAAAAATCAGCTGATTGCCTTAAGGAGTTCCTTTGTATGTGACTCTGTTTTTCTCTTGCTGCCTTTAAAATTCTCTCTTTAACTTTAAATTTTGCCATTTAAATTATGATATGCCTTAGTGTGGATGTCTTTGGGTTTATCTTGTTTGGGACTCTTTATGCTTCCTGGACCTGGATGTCTGTTTCCTACTGCAGGTTAGGGAAATTGTTCACCATTAAGTCATCTCATATGTTTTCTGCCCCTTTCTGTCTCTCTTCTCTTTCTGGAACTACTGTAATGTGAATGTTAATATTCTTGATGCTGTCCCTAAAGTCCCTTAAACTATCCTCATTTTTTCAAATTTTCTTTGTACTGTTCTGATTGGGTGATTTCTGCTATTCTCTCTTCCAGGTTGCTTATGCATTTTTCTGTATCATTTAATCTGCTGTTGATTACCTCTAACCTATTTTTCATTTTATTTATTGTATTTTTCAACTTTGATAAGTACTTTTTAAAAAATTTTCTATTGAAATTCTCACTGTGTTCCTCAATTCTTCTTCCAAGTCAGTGAACATTTTTGTGGCAGTTCCTTTGAACTCTTTATCAGGTAAATTACTTATCTCCATATCATTAGTCCCCCCGCCGCACCTCCCAGGGGATTTATCTTGCTCTTTCACTTGGAACATATTCCTGTTGTCTCATTTTGTTTGACTTTTTGTGTTTCTCTCTATAAGTTAGACAAAACAGTTACCTGTCCCAGTCTTGAAGATGTGTCCTTGTGTAGGAGCATCGCTATGTAGACTGAGTGTGTCCGGTGGCTTTAGAAAGAGTGCTGGAGCTAAAGCAAGCCCCAGCTGGGGCCTCTTCCGGTGCATGCCGAGGCCATCACCTTGGTGTGTCTGGGGAAGGGATCTGGAGCTGGAGGGGTTAAAGCCAAAGCCTGACACAGGCTGGGGCTTCTCCTGGGGTGCATCCAGGGCTGCTGCTTTGGTGGAAGGTGGCTAGAGCCAAAGCCCAACACCAGCTGGGGCTTTTCCCAGAGTGTGCTGGGAGCCACTACTTTGGCAGTGGTGTTGGAGCCAGAGCCTAGTGTGGGCTAGGGTGCATGCTGGAATAGCCATGGAAGGCTGGCTAGAGTGTCAAGCACTTTTCAATCTGATGCCTGTGTGCTGGGACTCAGAGCAAGTAAATTTGTCTGTGTGCCCTGTAAGAGTAGATTCTGTTTTCTACAGCCCTCTGGCTTTCCTGGTCCTAAGCCCTGCTGGTTTTCAAAACCAGTTAGGGGGGAGTTGTCTTTCATGTACTGATCCCAGGGCTAGGGTGCCCAAAGTGGACTCTAACCTCTCACTCCTTAGGGAGGACCTCCAAGTTTGAGATATCTCCTTTCACTTTGTGTTGCCTACTGGGGGTGTGGGTCTTGACTAAATTGCTTCTCTTCCCCTCTTACCTGTCTCAGTGTGTTTTTTTTTTCTTCTTTATGTCCTTAATTGTAGAACAGCTGTTCTTCTAGTCTTTAGATCATTCTCAGAGAGACTTTTTATATACATTCTTGTAGTTTTGATGTGTCAAAACTAGGAGGCGGTGAGCTCACAGTCTTCCTTCTCTACCATCTTGATCCTGCCTCAGTGTGTCTATGTTGAAATGCTAGGAAGACTACTTAACTAGTTTATTAAGCTCCTTTCCTCAGAAAAAAAAGTCCTATTACATTGTATTTAGTTTCCCACTGTAAATTTGTCCCCAAATTCTCTCTTTCCGAGTATTTGCATTCTGGTATGTAAGACACAGGATACAAAGTTATTTTTCAACATTTTGAGTTTGTCCTGTTCTAAACATGTAAAATGATGAGGGAACTTCACATCTCAACTACTTACCCAAGGAATACCCAAGATTTTGTTTCATCTGTTTGTTTGTTCAGCTATTGCTTTCATTGAGCCCTATCAGTTGTTTGGTTACCTGAAATCCTCTTACCAGCAGCTCTACGGTTTGATTTTTTGGTCAGTTCCTGAGTAAATTTAGGTGTATTGCCCAATGAGAAAATGATGCCTCCCTCATTCTCACCTAACAAAAGAAGGAGTCATGCCAGTCCAAGTAATTATAAATTGAGACAGGGTATAAAAAACCTGAAGTGATTCTAGCACCTAGAGATGAGTTATCTGTCTTACCTTGAAGCCCTGAAACTTCTGAGTATTTTGCTTAGCTACAGAGGTTGTGGCCAGCACCATGGACTGTAGGCTGCTAATAACCCATATAATTTTGTTGCATATACAAATTACAGTCATTTGTAGAGTATTATAAAAATATTTTATTTTTTATGTTTAAAAACCTATAAATTTATTGTTTGTTAGTATAAATATTTTATTATGAATTTGTGTTTTAAGTTCATCCTTTATATCCTGGAATCACTACAGCATAAACTATTATATAAGCTCAGCTATATGGATCAACTATCCTTACCCAACTACTTGAAAATATCTAATGTACTGATGGTTTTTATTTTAGGCTTTTCTCAAAGCAGATTCAAATGTTATTTTCTACCTTTGCCAATCTTTGGACATTTTAACATTATTGCTTTACAAGAATCTCCTTCATCTTAAATAGCTATAAACTATTAGTCCATTAATTGGATGTGATAAAGAACTTCCATCAGTTAAAAATATAAATCTTATTGACACAGGGACACAAGAATTATTCATTTGAATATTGCCAACTATTACTCTTCACACATACATCAGAAAGCTGTGTTCTCACTCTCTAATTTAAATGCAATTGATAATTAAAATGTAATCTTAAAGTGTGATCAGAATTTATATTTCTGTAAATTATTTAAGTCACAAACATCAGAGGACTATATAACTAAAATGGCAAATATTTCACACATGATGAATAAAAATTTATATTTCCAGGTATCAGCAGAAAAAAAGCAAATATGTACTTTATACAGATGTAAATTAAAATCTAGCAATCCTTTCACCAAAGGACATGTCCGCAGGATATTTCAAATCATGAAGTGTGTGGGTACACTCATTAACTCATGGGAATTAACCATCTGGCACATGATATCCTCACTGGTTTGAAAGAAAAATAGGTCTTTTTAAACAAAACGCTCTCCATTCAGTATGCAGAACAGTCATTAATAGAATACTCACTGTTGGATTGAAACACAAGGAAATAAGATCTGGGGCATAGAACAAGTCATCCTTAAAAAGTTATTAGAATACCAGTGACATTGATAAAAGACCACACAACAACATTTTTCCTAACCAAAGATTTGACAACAAATAAGACAGCTGTATATGAAATAGAGGTTCTACTCACTACCAGCTACAGGAGTTTATATTACAGGTCCATCTGCTAACTATATAACTATCTGTGTACTTATACCTATAATAATACCTATATAGCTACTTATATGCCTGTAGTAGGATTCTATAGATTAACATCTGCTCCTTCCACCCATGGACCTAGCTTTGGAAAACTGTGCTCTGCTGATTGAACCTAAAATGTACCTGTGCTAATAAGCAGTCCAATTTTATTTGAATCTCTCTAGTACTACACTACCAACCAAAGCAGCAACCTAACTCTTTCTCACCCCAAATAAATGGAATAGGTATAAATGTTTATAAATGTAAAATAATTTACCCTAAAATTCCCATATTAAGACACAGTACACAGTAACTCTGAGTAATATAAATTATGGAATTTTATATACACTATTAATTAAAAACCACAAAAATTAAACATTTGCTCTATTACAAAACCAATTCTTATTACTCTATAATAGGGAGTCACAGTAGGGGGATGTCATCATCTGTTTTATAAGCATTACTTAGGTGCCTCCTATGTATTCAAGCTTCCATTTTGAGGATCAAAGAGAATATAAAAGAAGTAAAGTATGTTGCCCAGGAACTTACCATGTAATTAGGGCAGAAACCTACACATATATGAGTCAACTTGGAAAAAATTCTAAGGCTACATGCAAGTTTAAGAGGGTATATATTATGATAAAATAAAATACCAAAGTGTAAGTAAGGTAAACTTAATAAGCAAATGCTTATTATACCCAGTGAACCTTAATATGAGCTTTGAAAGAAGAGGACACTTTGGGTTGAAGGATAGCAAATAGAAAAGAATTATAAGAGAATAGGTACGGACTGGAGGAGAGAAAATTACTTCCCTTGTTAGAATAGAAGACCCTGTAGGAAGAGTGAAAGGTGAGTTGGGAAAGATACATTGGGGTTAATGGAGATCCTGATATCTGCATAATGGATTTGAAGAAATAGGAAGTCACTGTAAATTCATGAGCCAAGCGGCACTGTGACAGAGAGCTCCTGGAAGCAATATACAAACTGGAGTCCAATAGAAAGAGACTGAATATAAAAGGCATGAGGACAAGGCAGTTCATATTTGATTTTATATAAATGGGCAAGATCCCATGGCTCCCAAACATTCACAGGCTAATCCGTGGAATAAACTACATACCACGTGATCAGAAGGGAAAATAGGGAACATATAAGAGGAATAAAAAGACAGGCTTCTTCCCAACCTTGACTATCCTCACAGTACTTGCTTATTATTATATGAAAAGTCTACTTTTCACCCTGCTTTGAATGCTTAAATGAGCCCAGTATTTCAGTTAAGTCCTGAACCTCCAAAATTCATCTGGGTTCATATCACATTCCATCCTAGTTATACTACTCCTCCTTTCTTGGTTCCCTCAAGCCCTCTCTCCATTTAGTGTGATTTTTCCAAACCCCACTTTCATTTTGAGTGTTTATGTTGGCTCTCACTCCCTTACTGGAGTAATACTCCGATTTTGATCTTACCATCCCAACTCTCACCTTAGAGCCTTTCCTCTAATTGGAAGCCTCAACTTCTGAGCACCATACACACTTGAGATTGGGGTCCTTGTCTATTGTGTGCCCAATTATATCTTATATCTAGCTGGCTTTACACAAATAATTAAAATCTGAAGATTATAGCAAAAAGGGAATTTGGACTGTCTGTGATACCAAATCCACTTTTAAAAATATATTTATTTCATTAATCATTCTAGCCTCCTATGTCCTCAAACTAGAGAAGTTTTATACTGTTTCTGGAACCAAATTTATTAATCCACAGAGCTTCAGACAAAGCCCTCCACTTTTGGAATTCAGAGCAGTGCCCTATGATAATTGCTTCACAAGCTAAGACGTGGAAAGTTTGGTAACCACACAGAAAATTGAGATTATCTTCACACTTACCTACTTGACACCTCATTTGGTGTAAATCTGAAGGACAGTTTCGTACAGAACGCCACATGGCTCACTGTCCAAATTCCTAACGAAAGCTTCTTTAAGCGAGACTTCCTCCCCTTGCATTTTGTGCTTTTCCTTGGAGAATTCCCCCCCCCCCCCAAACACTTACAAGGTGAGATACATTTTAGGTACTGAAATATGTCAAGTCTTAACCCCAGGTGGTATGACTATAGGCATTTCACAATTGAGAAAAATCATGAATTTTTAATAATTTTGCTGGTGACAATTGTCTTTTCTTATTGTTGTTAGATTATTCTTTTCTCTCCCACTCACATTTCTATACCATTCTTTAACTCCAGTTTTAAAAAAAAACACCACAACTTTTGAAAACACAGTTGGGAGCATTTGACCACTTGGTACACAGAACTGCCTAGCAGTAGCCCCTCCCCACCCCCTTGCTAAACGTCCTAGATTGGGCATGAACTTTAAAATCTCAGGGGACTTCCCTGGTGGTCCGGTGGGTAAGACACCGCACTCCCAATGCAGGGGGCCTGGGTTTGATCCCTGGCTGGAGAACTAGATCCCACATGAATGCCACAACTAAGAGCCCACATGCTGCAACTAAGAGTATGCATGCCACAACTAAAAAGTCTGCATGCCACAACTAAGACCTGGCGCAACCTAAATAAATAAAATAAAATCTCAGATACAGAGACAATTCTACCAGGTGTTGGCTGTTCTGGAGTGGATATAAAAAGCAGTGCTCTGAATACCACATTAGAGGCAGGAATTTTGAAGGCTGAAAACCCACCCTCCTTTATTAAATAATTCATTTATTCAACCACCACTTACTTGTACTTTTAAGAACAAAAAATAATTTTTTCCTGCAAGGTATTTTTTAATAGACTTTAATTTTTAGAACAGTTTAAGGTTCACAGCAGTATTGAGCAGAAAGTATAGAGATTTCCCATACACGCTCTGCCACAATCCATGCATGGCTTCCCCCATTATCAATATTCCCCACCAGATGTAGGTTTACAACTGATAAACCTACATCAACACATCTTTATTACCCAGAGCCCATAGTTTATATTAGGGTTTACTCTTAGTGTAGTACATTTTATGGGTTTAGTCACATATATAGTGACATGAATCCACCATCATAGTATCATACAGTACAATTTCACTGCTCTAAAAACCCTCTGTGCTCTGCCTATTCATCTGCCCTTCACCCCCACCTCTGGCAACTATTGATCTTCTTACTATCTCCAAAGTTTTGCCTTTTCCAGAATGTAATATAGCTGGAATCATACTGCAAGATGTTTTTTAATTTATCCCTTCCACACCTCCATGTGTGAGTGTGTGTGTGTGTATGTGTGTGTGTAGCAACAGGCTAATAGTATAATGTAACACCAGCCTCCCCACTTCAGCTCTGACGACATTGAGAAATAGCAAAACAGAGATTATCTTACTCATTTGGAGCAGAAGCAAAAGACATATTATTAAATAATGGAAGACCTTGGATTGCTGAGCTTATAGTACATCCCTGATACTCACTGCTCTGCCCAAAATTAAAAACTGTCCTTTAGTAGAAAAATGAAAAATGGGTTTGCTAGTGCCCTGTCATGCTGACAGAAACTGTTATCCAGGTAAAAAAATAATCATTTTATGCAAAGAATGACCCATCCCCAAGCGACTGCCTAATTACTATGCCCCAGATTTCAAATAATGATGAGAACTATCAGGATCCCTTCCAAGAGTTGATATCCACTTTAATCAGGGGTTTCAACCTAGATGTGGTACAGTTTTCTGTATCTTTATCCTTTTTAGCAATTAAGATAATCTGGATGTAAGGGCTGGCAGGGATGAATCCACCTGAGTCCCCTGAGTGATTGAGCTTGTCAAGCAAATGTACAGATAGGGCTAAGCCAAAGGTTTTATAGAAATCTCCTGTAGATCCACCAGGGCCAAGAACTTTCTCTTGGGGAAGATTTTTAATTACTTCACCTATTTCTGAAAGTAAAGGGGAATCAAGTAATTCCCCAGTCTTCTGCAAATCACCTAGACAACTTGGAAGGAATGAGAACTGTTTAGCTGTTCATGATATTGAGTTCTAATTTCTACATCACTCTTCATCTTATTTTTGAAATAACTTACTAAGGAGCCCTGGGCCTGTGTTTGTCTTTTTCTCCTTTGGGCACCTAACTTCTATCATAGTTAAGAGTTTACTGTCAAAGCTCTCATCCTCCCACTGGTGTAGGTATTGCCTAGCTGAGTGATGGATATCTTCACTTTATGGATTATGAGTGAGCTCAGAGTTGGTGGGTTGAAGGAAAAGTTTGCTTATGACTTTTGGCAGAGGTTATCCTCCAAGTCTGGATTCTGCCTTTATTTCCTAGAAAGGTTGTTTTCTCAATCAACCTTTCCCATGTATATTTTTTTATTGAACAGAGAACAGGAGTCACAAAATTGAAACAAGAGAGCAGACAACAATGTTCAAGAAAACAAACAGCTATCATAAATCCTTTTGGGAAATAGCTGTATACAAGTAAATCTGACAAATGAAATATAGATTATTAATTTTCACACCAGTAGAAACATTTTAACTGTGGTTAATTTGTGTCATCCAGTGTGTTTTATGACAATTTTGGAAGCTAGACCAGGTAATCCATTTTACAAAATCTACTTTCATTCATCTAAAGACCCTGAAAGCTTCATGTAATAAACATTTTATTTCGCTAAGAAGACACTCACTTTGATAAATTAGGAGTTTCTCAAATGACAATGTTTGAAGAGATTTTTAAAAAATCTTTAAAGTAGATCATAACTAGATCTAAATCCAACCAAGCTATAACTATGCAAGACACTAAGATTCATTTTTATAGGTTTTCCCCCTAAATAAATTAGTGGCAAGCCTTGTAGCCCTTGATTTAAAAGAATCTATCTTTCAAAATACAGTATTATCTATTTCAAAGTTTAGGTCCCCATTCAAGTATTTCATAGCACATCAGACATTTTTATTTATTGTCAAACATTGTTATTTTCATTTTTTTTTTAATTTTCAACTTTCACATTCAATCCTAACTTCTTAAAGTCATGTCACATTTTACGTTTTAAGTTTTGCATTATTATATAGACTCTCAAGCTTAAACTCCTTCTAGCTATTTATTTGTTATGTATTTTTATGATCATTATTAATAAAGTTAATTGAATTCTGTAACATTTTAAAGTAAATTTTAATGAACTTCTTCAGATACTTGGCATTGGGCCTCCAAAATTTGTTCTGTGTTTTCCAAGTTGTTTAGACAGCAACTTGATCAATATGGTAATTTTCTGGAAACTCTCTTCTTATTATTGTTGATTATTTTTAATTAACTCAAATTTAGTTCCTAATCTGTTATAATCCTTAGCGATGCATGGCACAAGTATGTCTTTTCCTAGTAATCTAGCATTGATAGTAGAATTTCTGGGCTCTGTTCTCCTATTTAGACCTAGGAAAGCGCTAGCATTGATAGTAGAATTTCTGGGCTCTGTTCTCCTATTTAGACCTAGGAAAGTGCTAATTATTTGTCGCCCTTGGTGCAGAAGGGAAAATTAAAAGACTTGCAGTGCACTTCTTCATAAACTTGGAATTTTGCCCTTCATCAAAGACCTTGAAGAAGAAGAGGTTGGACCGTCTTTGCTAGAAATACCAGTTTATAGTTCTGGTGACCAATGACCTTAGATTTTTCCAGATATATACTATTTGAAATACTCTGTCCTGTTGTCTGATCATATGTCTTTAATTTCGATTTAGAAAATATGATCACTGCTGTCTGACTTATCATCAGAACCTACTCTTAAAGTACAATTCCCCAAAATTCCTGACTCTCCAAACCTCATCTAGGACAGAACCATGTAACACCTACTAATTTATAGAAGGCCACTAAGTTCCAAGAAAGAGAAAAATCCAAATGTGCCTTTTAGTAAGGTGGTCCTTGCTCATCATAGAACTTCTTGGGAGCTAACAAATCTAGGTGCTGTATAATAATCACAACTTACATTCATAAAGTTTTTTTTTTTATTAACTTATTTATTTATTTTTGTCTGCGTTGGATCTTCATTGCTGAGCATGGGCTTTCTCTAGTCGCAGCGAGCGGGGTCTACTCTTCATTGTGGTGCGTGGGCTTCTCATTGCGGCGTCTTCTCTTCTTGTGGATCACGGGCTCTAGGTGCATGGGCTTCAGTAGTTGTGGCTAGCAGACTCTAGAGCCCAGGTTCAGTAGTTGTGGCCCACGGGCTTAGTTGCTCTGCGGCATGTCGGATCTTCCCAGACCAGGGATCGAACCCATGTTCCCTGCATTGACAGGTGGATTCTTAACCACTGCACCACCAGGGAAGTCCTTCATGAAGCTTTTATAGTTTATAACACACTATCAGCTCACCTAAGCCTCACATCTCTTTGAGACAGATATTATGACCCCCAGTATACAAAGGAGTATATTACTTAACTCTAGCAATTAAGTCCAAGACTTGGACTCTCCTCTTCTCCTCGCTGCTCTTCCATGACCCCACAGTTCTTTCTGGATTATACTTCTTTGCGTATTGCAGACAATGGTTATGAACATGCAGTGACCCTTTCCTGAAGCAGGAAGTTTGCATAAATAGCCTGGCCCAGTGTCTGCACAACATCTCACTAAAAAAACAACAACAAAAAAACAGCAACTCAAATCCATTCTCTCTGACAATAAGGCAGATTCTCTCTGACAATAAGGCAGATCTTTGTTTTGAGTTTCCTTAAAGAGCACTGTAGTAGTTTCACACAGTTCTTCACATAGAAAACCTTCTTAGATTTTTCTCCTTAGACACTACTTTCTTCCCCTAGAATTTCAAACTTAAAGCTCCTGCTAAAACCTTTTTCTATCCCTGACCATCCCCCTCGACCCCCATAATCTTTATGATGTCTTTCTATTGCCTTTCTCTTCACCCCTCACTTCCTCCATCTCTCCTGTCATCTCTTCCCATCAATAAAGCTTTTTTTATCCACCAACCTGCCTAGTGGGCCACTGAAAGTATTGAAATATTCCTGAAAGTCTTGTTTTTTTCTTACCCTTACAGGTTTTCTCCACAGAAAATCTTGTTGAGAGTCCCTCTCAATAACAATAGTACTTTGTAGGAGGGAACAAAGAGAGGAGATTTAACATTTGGGGAGCGTTTATTTTATGCCATGTCCTGATGGGCAGTGTGAAGTGGTAGAAAACTAGACTTAGATTAAGATTGCTCCACCTAACGGCTATGTGATCTTGGGCAAGTTGTTTATTTTCTATTTTGCCTCAGTTTCACTCGTAGTACTGTTTTGAGAATGAAAAGATATAATGTATGCCATTTGCCTGGTGTATAGACACTAAATAAAGTGTATTTTTGTAATGGCATAAAGTAAATTTTGTAAAAGAGGAAAATGAGTTTTTCAGAAATTTAATACTGAACCTAGGTCACAAAGCTCATAAATAACAAGGTCAAAGAGAGAGCTCAGTGGATACCAAGTGACCAGGAACAGTGTGTTGACACTACATTCATTTAGTGCAGGAGGTGTTCAGTAGTGAACTTCCCATATGGAGAGTTAATTTTTGCCATAGATCTACCTTTCTGCAACTTCAACCAAGAAGTTTTCATTTGGGTTTAGATCAGCAGTTCACATATTTGATCATCAATATTACTTCTGTTCTCCCTTCTGCCTCATGACAACAAAAGTGCACGCAGTTACATATGATAGGACAACTGAATTCAGTACTATTTTTCTTGTCACAGTTCTGCTTTCTCTGACAGCTTGAAAGTTATGATTGTCTGGACAATTTTCAAAATATTTAAAACAAGCTTTCATTTCAACTGAAAAGAAATCAATCACTTCATCTGAACTGATAGGAATAGCAGGGCTCCTGGAGTTTCCTTTATGCCTAGAACAAGGTCAAAATACAGAATGTTCCTGTTTGACTTAACTGCCTTCAAATATACTTAATAGTGTCTATTTTATAAAGATTATTTGTTGCTAAACCCATTGATATTTACATTTTTAAAACATCTTTATTGGAGTATAATTGCTTTACAATGGTGTGTTTGTTTCTGCTTTATAACAAAATGAATCAGCTATACATATACATATATCTTCATATCTCCTCCCTCTTGCGTCTCCCTCCCACCCTCCCTATCCCACCCCTCTAGGTGGTCACAAAGCACTGAGCTGATCTCCCTGTGCTATGCAGCTGCTATATTTACATTTTTTAAACTACAAGGCAAGACAAATTTGATCAAGAACAATTTTCTTGAAAGCAATTTAAAATCCATTGATAATAGTAAATGCTTTTATTGAACATGCTCTCCTCAACACCTCAAGTTTTTGATCAAGAAAATGGATGTCAGTCTTAGGCAAACTTTAAAACACTTAAAATTTGACTCAACCATTTCTCTCCTCAACTTTTGAACTCAATGTGTTATGGCACATTTATTTTTTATTCTCTGACAGTAAGACTTTATTATTATGTAGGTGCATTTATCATAAGATCTTATTCCTCTCAGAGCTCTTTGACTTTCAAAAGAGGACAACCAAAAAGTCTATGTTTAATTCAAGTAATAGATGGTACCAAAAAAGACTAAGCATTTTGAAAGCATTACAGTTTAAAAAGGACTTTTACACATGGTATCACTTTTGTTCCTCTGGGTAGCCATATGTAGATGGTATTATTATTCTTTTATCCCTTTTTTTCCGAATAAGGATACTGACACCTCAGAGATAAAATGAGTTGTCCATGTGGTCAAATAGTTCAAATACAGACCTTCTTACCCCAGAGACCATACTCTTCTCACTATATACTGACCAGCCTCCCCTCACATGAAATGTCATTTCCAGAGACTAGTGGGTGAAGCACAGGTGAACTTGAGAACAAAACAATGCAATCAATAACAAAACAATGCAATCAAAACAAAACAATCAATAAATAGATTCATAAATAGTGGAAAATTCTATGTTGATACTACCCATGGTGCATCCATCCAAGAGTTGTTTTGTTACACTTAAATCAGAAAATAACAGAACTGTGGTCCTGCCAGAGAGAGGTAGAAGATGACATGAATGTTCGGGACTTCTTTTGCTCTGCAAGGAAAATATTTGTTGAGCAGGTTCTTCTAGGGTTACCTAGAAGAAATGAGAAGCTGACATAATAAAACAATACCTACAGTTAGCTAGCTTTATTTGACAGATTAGGGAGCTAGGATGTGATCAGGATACAGGTTGACCTCTGAGATTATTGTGACAAATAAACTCAATTCCTCTCTTTTCTTTTTCTTTATTCCCTCACCTCCATTCTCTATGATAAAACAAAGATTTTGTCTAGAATTCTGAAATAGCATTTTATTATAAAATTACTACAAACTCTATGCAGAAAATTTTTCAAATACAGAAAAATAAAGTACTCAAACCACCTTACATCCCACTACCCAGAGATAATCACAGTTAACATATCAATACACTATACAGTTGACCCTTGAACAACACAGGTTTGAACTGCACAGATCCACTTACACGCAGATTTCTTTCACTAAATAGGTTCTAAAGTACTATAGGATCCATGGTGGATGAATCTGAGGATTCAAAAACATGGATATGAAGGGCTTATAAAGTTATACATGGATTTTCAACTTCAAGGAAAGTTGGAGCCCTGTGTTGTTCAATGATAAACTGTATATCTTTCAAGTAGCTTTTTTCTTTAAAATATTATATTACACATATAACTTTATATATAATTGTTATCAGTATAGTGTACCTTTTCACTTACAGAAATTTGTGTTAAATTGATTGAATATATGGTCCAAATTTTTCATGCCATCCTGTGTTCATTCTTGTTCTTGTACCTTCACACACTGACCCTCAGCTTGGCCATGTGACTTGCTTAGGCCAGTGGACTGCAGCACATTTGTAGCAAACAGATCCAAGTCAACAGAATTTCCCTTCAGACCTCTTTATAGACTTTGAGAGGTGGTTGTTTTAAGCAAATAGATTTGGGGGTAGCTTATTAGGCAGCAATAGTTAACTGATACAACATTCTATAATAGATACACACACATGCTAAATTTATTCTTCGCCCTTCTATTATTCTATACAGATCAACCAGAGTGATTGTCTTAAAATGGAAATAAAATCATGTTATTTCCTTTGTAAAACATTTCAATCACTTCCTCACTGCTTTGGAATACAATCCAATCAACTCAGCATGGCCTGTAAGCCCTGGGTAATCCACTCTTGCCACTCATCCAGCCTTATTCCTTGGTTCTTCCCCTTCATGCACCACACTCCAACCACACGGGTCTTTTTAAAATGTCTCTTCCCCACAGAGCCATTGTACAGGGTGTTCTCTCAACCTGGAATGCTGACTGTATGCCACTGCTCATCCAACAGCTCTGATTTTAAATATCATCAACTCAGAAAAAGCTTTCTTGGTGATACTATCTAAAGAAGTGTCCTTCAACCTACAGTTATTTTCATCCTCACATTTCTCTCTTAGCACTTGTCACAATAATAAACACTTCATTTATTGGCTTAGTTGCTTCTTGTCTATCTACCTTTCTTGGTCATGAAATCAATGAGGACAGGGTCATGTCTGTTTTATTCACTGTGCTATCCCCAACCTTCTATCTGAATATTCGGAAACCTGTGGGTTCAACATATTTTGGGTAAATGTACGAAAATTTATACCAAAATTAAATTTTAAAATACCGTATTTTTGGACATACAGGCAGTTTTTATATGTATATATTTGACACATATTCTACATATTTATCAAAGCTTTTAAAAATCAGCAAGAAAAAATGTTCAACATGATAAATGTAATTAACACTGCTGTGTGTTATACCTGAAAGTTGTTGAGGGTAAATCATAAGCATTCTCATCACAAGGCAAAAAAATTTTTTTTCGATTTCTTTAATGTTGTATCTGTATAAGATGATAGATGCTCACTAAACTTACTGTGGTAATCATTTCATGATGTATGTAAGTAAGTCAAAACATTATGCTGTGCACCTTAAACTTATACAGTACTGTACATCAATTATATCTCAATAAAACTGGAAGGAAAAAAATCAATGAGAAAAAAAGATGGAAACCCAAAAGAAAATCAGAGAAGAATATGACAGGCAATTTCATTAATAAAAAAAAGAAATACAGATGAATAAAAGCATATATATAAATGTCATACCTCAATAGAAATGAAAAGTAAAATGTTATACAAAACATTATCTAACATTATTTATAGTTCGAAAAATGTAAACAATTACATTACAACAATTCAAGAATAAGCACTCCTAAACCCAGCTGACTCAAGCATAGATGGATATAATTTTTCTGGAGGCTTCATAGACATGATATCAGGTGTATTAAAAATATGCAATTCTTTGACCTTACAATTCCACTTCTGGGAAGTTATCTTAAGGAAATAGTAATGAAAGGTTACCACCGTTGTAAAACCTATCCATATACCGATGAAGTGACAGCCAAGACTCTGCCCTGCACTGGTCACTTTCTTGTGCATATTTCTTTATTTACTAGGTATTTTTTTCTCCTAGGACACAGGATTTGCGATGCATTCTTACCTCTGTTAAGCCTCCTTTTTAATATTTTTTTGGAAAAAAAAAAAGCTTCATTGTCCTACTAATGATTACCTACTTTCCATAGTCTCCTAAAGAGTCAGTCACTTGGATAATATTGGAAAGCATAATAGGTTCAACTCCATAGAACAAAACTTAATTACTCAACTTCCTAGAGTCTCAAAATACTTAATGAGGATTTTAAAATGATATTGTATGTGAAATTGCTTTGTCAATTCTAGTTGATGGTTTTACCAAAGTTTTTGTAGTGGATTCTTCACCCAGATCTCTGATGTCTCCTTTTATAGTCATCTTTATTAAGAATTCTTGTACTTAAATGTTGGCGTACCCCAGGATTCTGTTCTTAGCTTTCTTTTACTTTCAAAATATATATAATCCCTGAGCTGATTTTATCTACTATAATACCTTCAAACAGCATTTATTATTGATGGTTCCCAATTTATGTTACTGTCCATCAATGTTCTGGTTCTGCTCTTTTCTTCTAGGCATATATATGAGTAAGATTGTGCTTTCCTACTCCTTTGAAGTTACACATGCCTGTGTGACTTTCTTTGGCCAGTATAACTTTAACCAGAAGAGACATGTGTGACTTCCAGGCAGAAGTCTCTAAAAGACAGTGTGCAATTTTATTGATACAAAGTTCTCTCCTATTCAAGGACCAGTCACTTTCCAATTGATAAAGTCTCCTTTATCTGATGTCTTTAAGTAAGCGTTAGAGAGATATGTAACATCAGCAGAAAATAAAACTGTTGTTTTTAAGTCACTAAGTTTTATGGATGTTTGTTACTGCAGCAGAACTGACTGACACTGCCTTAATTCCATTTTATTTTTCAGCCTGGACGTCTATACTCTGATGCTCCACAGACAAAGTATAACATAATCTTCCCTTCAAATTGATTATCCTCTGGTGTCCTCCATATCTGTTAATGGAACTTCTGTACAATTAGTTGTCCTGGGATTCATCTTAGTCCTTCTCTATTACACCCACATCTAATCAGTTATGGAACCCATTCATTCTATCTCCTAAGTACCTTCATATGAAGCTCCACAGTCTGCTTTAACTGGTGCTACCTTGATTCATGCCATAGTTATTACAAATCATTCCCAATTAGCTTCCAGTTCATCTGCTTAGCACCCTTCCAATCTGTCGTTCACACAACAGCAGCATGTTTAAGCTTCCTAAAACTTAAAAGTGATCAAATCACTTCTCAGACTAAAATGATTCAAGCTATTACCTCTGGCTACCTTTCAAGTCTTATTTCTCTCTCACAGACTTTATGCTCCAATCATACTAAATTCCTTGGATGAATATGTCCTACTATTTCCTACATTTATGCCTTTGTCTTTGCTTTTCTCAAACATCTCTATGTCAAATCCCTAGCATTCGAGTATTCTGAAGATAAACATACAGTTTTAGCTACTTCTTGGATAGTGTAACTGAGCAAGTGGGCTCGTTTCACACTGTTCAATGGAAAGTCCAAATACCAAGGCAACGGCCTTTTGCAGAGAGAAAAGGCTTTAAGGTAGAGTGGCCAAGCAAAGAGACAGAAGACAAGGCTCAGTTCTGTCTCCCCAATCAGGTTTTGTGTGGCATATTTATTGTGGGAGGAGGGAATAAGAGGGTGTTGGGACTAAGAAATGATTGGTAGGAGGGTAGAGAGAAGTGTTAAGAGTCTTCTGAGTAGGTGCAACTGTCTTTCAAGTCTCTTCATGGGTTGTATGTGTAAATTCAGGGGGGTCCATGTGTTTAATGCAGTAAATTTTCAGCCCATGACATCTAAAATTCACTGATCATTCTAGTCCTTAAATACATCTGAGTGATGTTCAGTCAAAGGAAGATGTCAGCAGCTGTTTTCTCATCTGTAGTTTTCCTATTTTTCTGCAAACTAAGCTAAAGGATCTTAATTAATCATCTTTTGCCTTATTTTAACCCGGTGGGTATGAGCATACAGTTTCAAAGGTAGAGTGATTTGTCTTGAAAAATTAGCTAAGAATGGGAAAAAAATACCAACTCATGTTTTATTAAGAAAATATTGTCTGTGTCTCTGTAGACTTTAAATATTTTTTAAATCACTGTTCATCTTAGAATTCTCAATGTGGAACTGAAAACTAAAACTGTAAGTCATTTTAAAACTTCAAATAATAGAATTTTTAAGGCTAGAATAGAATCCATTCTGAACGGTTAAGCTGCCATATATCATGATATACCAGTGTAATGTCTTCTGGGTGGAAATAAGGTGTACTATTTAGAACCCAAGCAAAAATGAATATCAAAACCAAACAACTTTGATTCCATAAATTGCTGAGACTCTCTCCATGTTACTACTGACTTCAACATGACTTCCCTCCAATAAAATATGTGACAAAGAATTTTCAGATGCTGTCAGCAAGCTCCAAGTAGAATAGCTTCTGTTCTTAGTGAGTGGCCATAATAGTGGTAAAGGAAGACTCTGAGCCCGCCTCCTCCCACAGGCAAACCAAGATTGTATTTACAGAGAAACTATCCATGAGAACAACCTGAATATTATCAGAAAAGATCTTCTACAGCTAAAGATATAAAGAAGGAACCACAGTAAAACAGGTAGGAGGGACAGAGACACATATAGTTAAGACCCATACTTCTGGGTAGGCAACCCACAAAAGGGAGGATAATTACAATTGAAGTGGTTCTCCCCAAGGAGCAAGGGATCCAAGCTCCACATAAGGCTCCCCAGCCAGGGGGTCTGGCACCAGGAAGAGGAACCCTCAGAATATTTGGCATTGAAGGCCAGTGTGACTTACATTTGGGAGAGCCACAGGTCTATGGGTAATGGAAACTTCTCTCTTAAAAGAAATGCATAAAATCTCACACACTGTGAGATCCAGGGCAGCAGCAATCTGAAAGGAACCTGGGACATACCCACTTGGTGATCCTTCAGAGCCTCCCAGTGAGGCAGGAGGCAATTAAAACTCACCCTGGGGACATACATGCTGGCAACAGCCATGTTGAGAAGCTCATCCTACCACAGGAACACTAATGCTGTTAAGTGCCATTTTGAAATCCTTCCTCAAGCTTATTAGTGCCAGGACCCAGCCCCACCCACCAGCAGCAGGCAGTCACCACACAAGGCAAGGTCTGACAACCAATTGGACCAGGGCCCAGCCACACCTATCAGCATGCTCACAGGAGTTGGCCTGGCCACAGCAGAAGGACACATGCAGCCCACATAAAGAGCACCCCCAAAACATATAGCTCTCATAATCAGAGGTGAGGGTGCTGCTGGGCCCCATAGTACATTTCTTACATAAGACCACTCCTCCATGATCAAGAAATGTAACCAACCTACATAAAAATACACAGAAATAAAAACAGCAAGTAAGACAAAATGAGGCAACAGAGAAATGTGTTCCAAATGAAGGAACAAGATAAAACCCCAGAAGGAGAACTAAGTGAAGTAGAGAAGCAATCTACCCAGTAAAGAGTTTAAGGTAATGATCATAAAGATGTTCAAAGGACTTGGGAGAAGATTAGATGAACAAAGAAGTTAGAAGTTTTTAACAAAGAGTTAGAAAATGTAATGAAGAACCAATCAAAGCTGAAGAATACATAACTGAAATAAAAAATACACTAGAAGAAAAAAGTAATAGATTAGATGATACAGAGGAACAGATCAGCAAACAAGAAAGCAGAGTAGTGGAAATCACTTAAGCTGAACAGAAGAAAAAAAAGAGTTTAAAAAATGAGGGCAGTTTGAGATGTTCTAGGACATCAAGTGAACTAACATTGGCATTATAGGGGTCCCAAAAGAAGAAGAGAGAGAGAAAGGGGCAGAAAACATATTTAAAGGCATAATAGCTGAAAATTTTCCTAGCCTGGGAAAGAAAACAGACATCCAGGTCCAGGAAGCACAGAGAGTCCCAAACAGGTTTCCAAAGAAAACCACACCAAGATACATCATAATTAAAATGGCAAAAATTAAAGATAAAGAGAAAATATTAAAAACAACAAGGAGAATGCAACATTGTGTACAAGGGAACTCATAAAGGGCTATCAGCTTACTTTTCAGTAGAAATTCTGCAGGACAGAAGGGAGTGGCACAATATACTTAAAGTGATGAAAGAAAGAAAAAACCTTCAACCAAGAATATTCTACTTGGCAAGGCTTTATTCAGATTTGAAGGAGAGATCAAAAGTTTTACAGACAAGCAAAAGCTAAAAGCACCACCAAAGCAGTTTTACAAGAAGCTAAAGGGACTTCTCCAAACTAATAAGAAAAGGCTGAAACTAGAAATATTAAATTATAAAAGGAAAAATCTCATTGTTAAAGGGAAATATACAGTAAATATAGTAGATCAATCAACTTATAAAGCTAGTAGGATGGTTAAAAGACAAAAGTAGTAAAATCTTTTATATCCACAATAAGTAGTTAAGGGATACACAAAACAAAAGGATGTAAAATTTAATGTCACAAACAGTAAATTGGTAGGGTGGGGAGTAAAAGTACAGGATTGTTAAAATGTGTTTGAACTTAAGAGATCAGCAACTTAAAATAATCATATAGATATAGAAATATATATAGATACTGATTGCTATATATAAACTCCTAGTGTCCACAAGCCAAAAATCTATACTAGATACACACACATACACACACACACAAGAAAAAAAATCCAAACATATCACTAAAGGTTGTCATCAAATCACAGGGAAGAGAGCAAAAGAAGAAGAAAGGAAAATAAAAGAACCACAAAAACAAAGTAAAAACAATTAACAAAATGGTAATAAGTACATACATATCAATAATTATTTTAAATATAAATTGACTAAATGCTCCAACCAAAAGACATAGAGTAGCTAAATAGATACGAAAACAACGCTCATACATATGCTGCTTACAAGAGACTCATTAATGATCTAAAGAAAAACACAGACTGAAAGTGAAGGGTTGGAAAAAGATATTTTATGCAAATGGAAGTGAAAAGAAAGATGGGATAGCAATACATACATCAGACAAAATAGACTTTAAAACAAAGACTGTAACAAGAGACAAAGAAGAAAATTACATAATGATCAAGGGATAAATCCAAGAAGAAAATATAATTATTGTAAATATATATGCACCTAACATAGGACCATCTAAATACATAAAGCAAATATTAACAGACATAAAGGGAAAAATTAAAAGTAACCCAAAGATAGTAGGAAACTTTAACACCCCACTTACAGCAATGAACAAGTCATCCAAACATAAAATCAGCACAGAAACATTGACCTTAAAACACACGTTAGACAAGATAGACTTAATAGACACATATAGAACTTTCCATCCAAAAGCAGCAGAATATACATTCTTTTCAATTATACAAGGAACATTCTCCGGGATGGATCACATGGTAGGCCAATAAACAAGTCCCAGTAAATTTAAGAATACTGAAATTATATCAATCATCTTTCTTAACCAAAATGCAATGAGACTAGAAATCAACCACAAGAACAAAACTGCAAAAAACACAAACACTTGAAGACTAAACAATATGATACTAAACAACAAATGCATTACTGAAGAAAACAAAGAAGAAATCCAAAACTATCTGGAGACAAATAAAAATCAAACAAAATGATCCAAAATCTATGGGAAGTGTTAAAAGCAGTTCTAAGAGGGAATTTACAACAATACAAGCTTACCTCAGGAAACATGAAAATTCTCAAATGAACAACCTAATCTTACACCTAAATGGACTAGGAAAAGAACAAACAAAATCCAAAGTTAATAGAAGGAAAGAAATCATAAAGATCAGAGCAGAAATAAATGAAATAGAGACAAATTTTTTTTTTAAAAAAGACTGATTAAACTAAGAGTTGGTTCTTTGAAAAGACAAACAAAATTAATAAAACTTTAGCCAGACTCATCAAGAAAAAAAGGGTCCATATCAACAAAGTCAAAAATGAAAGAGAAGTTACAACCAACACCAAAGAAATACAAAAGATCATAAGACAGTACTACAACCAATCATACACCAATAAAATGAGTAACCTAGAAGAAATGGGCCAATCCTAGAAATGTACAATCTCCCAAGATTGAATAAGGAAGACATAGAAAATATGAAGAGAATAATTATCAGTAATTAAATCAAATCAGTAATTTAAAATTCCCCAAAAACAAAAGTTCAGGACCAGAAGACTTCACAGGTGAATTCTACCAAACATTTAGAGGAGAGTTGACACCTATCCTTCTCAAACTATTCCAAAAAATGCAGGGAAAGGAAGGTTTCCCAACTCATTCTATGAGGCCAGCATCATCTTGGTACAAAATGCTGATGAAGACAGCACTAAAAGAAAATTACAGACCAATATCACTGGTGAACATAGATGCAAAAATCCTCAACAAAATATTAGCAAATTGGACCCAAAAATACACTAAAAGGATAACATACCATGATCAAGTGGAATTTAACCAAGGAATGCAAGGAGTTTTCAATATCTGCAAATCTATCAATGTGATACACCACATTAATAAATTGAAGAATAAAACCCATATGATCATCTCAATAGATGCAGAACAAGCTTTTGACAAAATTCAACATCCATTTTTGATTAAAAAACTCTCAACAAAAGGGGTATAGAGGGAACATACTTCAGCATAATAAAGGCCATGTATGGCAAGCCTACAGCTAACATCATACACAGTGGTAAAAAGCTGAAAGTATTTCCTCTAAGATCAGGAACAAGACAAGCATGCCCACATTCACCACTTTTATTTAAAAGAGTATTGGAAGTCCTAGCCACAGCAATCAGACAAGAAAAATAAATAAAAGAAATCCAAATTGGAAAGGAAAAAGTAAAACTATCACTCTTTGCAGATGATGCATTATTATACATAAAAAAATCCTAAAGATGCCACCAAAAAACTACTGGAACTCATCAATGAATTCAGTAAATTTGCAGGATACAAAATTAATATACAGAAATCTATTGCATTTCCATACACTAACAATGAACTATTAGAAACAGAAGTTAAGGAAACAATCCCATTCACAATCTCATCAAAAAGAATAAAATACCTGGTAATAAATCTAACTAAGGAGGTAAAAGACCTGTACTCAGAAAACTAAAAGACATTGAGGAAAGAAATTTAAGATGACACAAACAAATGAAAAGGTATACTGTGCTCATGGATTGCAAGAATCAATATTATTAAAATGACCATACTACCCATGGCAATCTACAGATTGAACGCAATCCCTATCAAAATACCAATGGCATTTTTCACAGAACTAGAACAAATAATTCTAAAATTTGAACGGAAACACAAAAGACTTCAACTAGCCAAAAAAAAAAAAAATCTTGAAAAGAAGAACAAACCTGGAGGTATCATGCACTCTGATTTCAAACTATACCACAAAGCTACAGGAAGCAAAACAGTGTGGTACTGGCACAAAACCAGACACATAGACCAATGGAACAGAATACAGAGCAGAACAGAATAGTTCAGAAATGAACACACATTTACATAGGCAATTAATTTATGACAAAGGAGGCAAGAATATACAATGGGAAGAATATAACCTCTTCAATAAATCGTGTTGGGAAAACTGGACAGTTACATGCAAAATAACCAAACTGGACAACTCTCTCACACCACAAAAATAAACTCAAAATGGATTAAAGACTTTAAGTTAATACCTGAAACCATAAAACTCCTAGAAAAAAACATATGCAGTACACTCTTTGACATTGGTCTTAGTAATATTTTTTTGGATCTGTTTCCTCAGGCAAGGGAAACAAAAGCAAAATGGTGAGACTACCTCAAACTAAAAACCTTTTGCACCGCAAAATAAACTTATCAACAGAAAGAAAATCTTGCCTACCTAATGGAAAATGATATTTGCAAATAATAAAACTGACAAGGGGTTAATATCCAAAATATACAAAGAACTCATACAACTGAACATCAAAAAAAAAAAAATCTGATTAAAAAATGGGCAGTGGACCTGAACAGACATTTTTCCAAGGAAGACATATAAATGGTCAACAGGCACATGAAAAGATGTTCAACATAATTAATCATCAGGGAAATGCAAATCAAAATCACCATGAGATATCACCTCACACCTGTTAAGATGGCCATTATCAAAAAAGACAAGAAAAAAGAAGTGTTGATGAGGATGTGGAGAAAAGGGAACCCTTGTTCACTGTTGGTGTGACTGTAAGTTGGAGCATCCATTATGGAAAACAGTATGAGTTCCTCAAAAAATTACAAATAGAAGCATCATACGATCCAACAATTCCACTTCTAGATATTTATTGGAAGAAAAATTGAAAAGATATATGCACCCTTATGTTCACTGCTGCATTATTTACAATAGCCAAGATATTGAAGCAACCTAAGTGCCCATCAATTAATAAATGAATAAAGAAGGAGATTAGATAGCTAGCTAGCTAGATGGATAGATGGATAGATGGATAGATGGATGGATGGATGTAGTGGAATATTACTCAGCCATAAAAAAGGAATGAAATCTTGCCATTTGTAATAATATGGATGGACCTAAAAGGCATTATGTTAAGTGAAATAAGTTAGACAGATAAAGAAAAATACTGTATGTTTTCACTTATATGAGGAATCTAAAAAACAAAACAAATGAACAAATGGAAACAGTCATATATATAGAGAACAAATAGGTGATAATTAAAGGGGAGGAGGTTTGGGGGAGGAGAGAAATAGGTGAGGGAGATTAAGAGGTACAAACTTCCAGTTACTACAATATAAGTGACTGGTATGAAATGTGCAGTGTGGGGAAAATAGTCAAGAACTATGTAATATTCTTCTGTGGTGACAGATAACTTAAATTATCATGGTGATCATTTTGAAATGTGTAGAAATATCGAATCACTATATTGTGTTCAAGGAACTATCAGAGTGTTGGAAGCCACTTACACTTCAAAAACAAACAAACAGATAAACTCATGGAAAAAGATCAGATTTGTGATTTCCAGAGGAGGGGGTGGGGGAGAGTGTAGTTCAAATGGTACAAAGTTCCAGTTATAAGATAAAAAAGTACTAGGGATGTAATGTACAATATGATAAATATAATTAACACTACTATATATTATAAATGAAAGCTAAGAGAGTAAATTCTGAGAGTCCTCATCACAAGGAAAAAACATTTCTCTTTCTTTAATTTTGTATTTATATGAAATGATGAATGTTCACTAAACTTATTGTGGTAATCATTTTATGATGTATGTGAATCAAATCATTATGATGTACACCTTAAACTTATACAGTCCTATGTGTCAGTTATATCTCAATAAATCTGGAAGGAAACAAAAAGAATAGTGTCTACCTTTTGGAAGGTGAAATACATGAAGCTAAATACATGAAATACAGCTATAAGCTGTACACCTTAAACTTATACAGTCCTATGTGTCAGTTATATCTCAATAAATCTGGAAGGAAACAAAAAGTATAGTGTCTATCTTTTGGAAGGTGAAATACATGAAGCTATAGTCATCCAACTTCCACTATCTGTCAGGAGCAGGATTTCTGGGAGTTGGAGGAGGTCAGTGTATTTAACTGGAAAATACTACCCCAAAGTCTCATTACCACAAAATACAAGATGTTATGTATAAATGACATTCCTCAACTTCAAGATTAAAAAACTACCTAAATATGGTGTCCCAGACTTCTCACTTTCACTTCTCACCTGTCAGTGTTCCAAAGAACTGATCAGAAGCTATTTCTACCACTAAATTTGGGGGTACTGATGATGTAAAATTCCTTTCAGAGCACTGTCACCAAGGTGATCCAAAAATTTAATTCAGTATATCTTAAAGGCTTTGTGATTTAAAGCATCTCAAAACTTTCCTTCACTCAGTAACAGTGATGAGAAAAAAAGTATTTGCCTCACCAATTACCTGACTTCAGACAGTTTCAGTTTGTAACATTTCTTTTTTTTTTTCACTTTCAGTAAAAATAAAGTAAAACAGCCATTTTAAAAGGACATTTTGATAGTATGTTATTTGTGATTGAGACTAATTTGTTTTAAAAATTGTTTTATTTACTTCTAGTAATAATTAATTGGAAAAGAAAATGCTGGCAAAGAGGAAAAAAAATATATGTATAAATAAAGCAGTTTGGGGTTATACCCTACTGATGTCTATTCAAGAAAAGCAAATCCCAAAGCAGTCAGTCTTTTAGAGTCTTTGGACAGCCCAATGGAAAGGAACACAAAATGTATTGTCCAACTGGCTCATTCAGGAACAACTGATCCTTAGACAACAAGAAGATAACATGTTTAGCAAAGCTACATTCTATTATTTTAAATTATTAAATTATTTTTCAACATATTTGGGAGATAATACGTTACTTTCTTTAAATGGACTTGGATTCCCAGAGCTGTTTTGTCAAACCCTTAATATCATTTACCTCTCTGAGTACTTACCTTCTAAGACAGAAACTGTTGGAAGGAAGCCAGTGTTTGTGAAGGAGTGCATTGTACTTTCGAAAGATGTTTCTTCTGTAATTTTATGATTCTGATGCAGCCTCCTTGCCAGCCTGACTTCCCTGATCATGGATTCCAGTCTAGGGCTATAGTTTAGTGCCCTTGCAGCCTGCTGGTAAACAGTGAGCTAACAATGAATTTCTACTTTGGAGATAAGGGAATGAAACATTTCCATGAGAATTCTAATAGCCACGGGGAAACAGAATAGCATGAGTAATCTTTAAAAACCACAATTTCAAGGTAAACAATTCCACTATAAAGTAAACAGTACAGCTTACTACATATTTGAAAGAATAAGAGATTTGATTTTGAGCTATACAGGCCTGAATGTGTATTCCCAAATTGATAAAAAAAAAAATCCATGTCCCATTTTGTGTTACCTATCTAAATGACTTTTAACAATTATAGATAAAAATTAAAATTATTTGCATTGTTGAAATTTTTCAAGTAAATTCTGATTTTTCAGCTATTTTCCTAAACAGTTTTGCAATATTTCTTTGGTTTCATAACTAAAGGTAACAAAACTAATCAGTGTTGGAAATGATTCAGAATAACTCTCTTGTATTTCTTCATGTCTTGCAAGTGAGGCACTGACTTACCATTGTTCCTTTGTTTTCAATGATGATTGTAGTGTAAATGGCCTTGGAGGATACAGATAGCACCCTTTTCTGGAGCAAAACGCAGGCATGCCTACTATCAAGTATGAAAGATTCCAGATCTTTAAGCTCAGAGTTCTTTTCCTGCAATTCAACCCACCCACCCTGTATGCAGCAATCATCTGACCCTTTGGGGAAAACCAGCTCAGAAATGCTGATACTCTGGCTACTGCTAATGCTGAGTAGTAAACTGTCTTTTGTCCCTGACCCAGGAGTTTCATGTCCTCTACTTGCATTCATGAAATGTGTCAGGCAAACTTTCAAGCTTATGAGTAAAATATCAGACCCTTCGCAGTTCTTGACAACCAGGTGTGTCGCATTGAAGATGGGTCTCAAACAACTAGTTGGACTTAGTACAAGTTAGCAATGAGCCTATCATTTTATTGGGTTAGAATAGAGATAGCCAACTTATTCTTAATGATCTTGTTACTAAATATTTTAGACTTCTGGGGCCTTACATTCCCTGTTGCTGCTACACAACTCTGCTGTTATAGCACAAAATCACAATAGATAATATGTACATGAAAAAGCAT
Organism: Balaenoptera acutorostrata; assembly: GCF_949987535.1. Lineage (NCBI taxonomy): Eukaryota > Metazoa > Chordata > Mammalia > Artiodactyla > Balaenopteridae > Balaenoptera > Balaenoptera acutorostrata. Next base: position 44,317,192 of record NC_080080.1, read on the forward strand.
GGCTGTATTCCTATAAAACTTTATTTGTAGATACTTAACTTTGAATTTTCTATAATTTCACATGTAATTAAGTATTATTTTTCTTAAATTTTTTTCCAACCATTTAAAAATTTTAATTTCCGCAATTATCTCACAGGTTGTATAAAAGCAAGTGTCAGGCTGAACCAACCACTGGAATAGAAAAAGACTGCCAAAAAAAATTAAACATATTAGTTTATTTTTTGTTCTTTCTGTTTTAATTGATCTGGAAGAACCATAAGCACATGGAGCATTTGGGATAAGAAATATTTTTATAAGTAGAATATAAAAATTCACTGTCACTTAACCCTTCATTTTCCAACCTCAGATTCTAATGTTTTTCAGTTTGTCTGTTTCATAATCTAGAGTGCTATATGAATGCAAAGGAAATATACCACTAAAAGGACAATTATTGGCATTTAACATTTCAATTTCCTTTGAACTGTAATGATTTTAATAACTTTAGCACTATTTTTGCATATATTCTTTTAGTCTTCCATGAAACCCTCTCACTGGTAGGCATCATGTCTATGATTAGTTGGTGATGCTTCACAAAGCCTCGTGCCCATAAAAACAGAAAAAACAAACAGATTTCTTTGCCATGTTATATTATATTAAATTTTATGATTCGCTCAAACCTAAAAATTATTTAAACCACTTTGATAACTTAAAGAAAGCACCTAGTACAGTGCCTGGCAATTAGTACAGGCCCAATATGTATTATCTTGTTGGCTATTAATAAATGTTGGATTTATTATTAATATTACCTTGAAGTTAGACTCAAGCTTACCTGAACTGGGTCATGTAGGATTTTCCACATCTTTCATTTACACAAACAAGAAAGCAAAACATACACTCATTTGCATAATGCTTGAGACTGAATTTGGATTCATACCTATATGAAGTTTGCTTTGGTGAAAATGGATATCTCTGTTTCTTCTCAAGGAAGGAATTTATAAATAATTAGCAAACATTGAATGAGTGAGTGAGTGAAACTGTCACCATCAACTTGACCTTAAGTTCACTGACTAACCCAGAACGTAGGCTTCAAGGGGCAGATTTCATAAAGACCATTAAACTAAGTAGCTGTGTTTTACTTCTCTGTTTAAATTATGAAGCTTTCTTTTTCCATCATGAATACAGATTAGAGAATGACCCAGCAGAGCAAGACCCCACAGTTTGACCCTAATCAGCACCAGATAATATCCCTGAGTGAATATATTACCTAATTTGCTGCATAATAGCCACAGAGCAATACACAAGTCTCAAGTCAACACTCGGCTTTGCACTTCTCACACACACATTCTTTCAATCTAGACAGTGTTTTTAGTCAGGACTTAAGATTTTCTGCAGGTTTGGAAGGAACCTATTCTTTATAAATCAATGTTAGACTAATAACATTAGCTATTTGCCAAGAGAAGAGTTATAACCCTATTGTAGCTTGGTTGACAACAAACACTTTGGTAATTTCTTAGGAAAAATATTTCCTGTTGACCATTAAAAGCCAAATTTTGAGTTGCTTCCGCCTCTGGATTAAATAAATGCTATTAGTTTTTCAACTGTATACAATAGATATGGATTTCAAGACTCATTTGTCTGCGTTTCTTAAAACATTTATGAACATTGAACAGATTAATTTGTTTTAAGCATATTTTTTTCATTTGAACACTTTTCCCAATGGTTTTTAACATGGATACTGTTCATCACATATTGAATAAAGCAACTTTTACTTTATTTAATGTCTTGACCCAAATCACATTGTCTCCATAAATATTTTACAGTCTGTGGGCAACGAAAGTGAGATTACCACAGTCACGTCTGCACTTGCAGGTAATACACTATAAAACATGGGTTGTTTTCTCTCCTCTAGTTTTTGAGAGAGGGGATTGGTGCCTGCATTTGCCCAAGTGGGTTTTTTCTTTTTCTTTTTCTCTTTTTTTACACTAACTAGCTCCTTAGGGGTAAGATGTTGGAAAAATGGGTCTGTGCCAAGTTACTGTCTCTATAAAATTCACAAAAGAACAAGAAAACATTGCTCATTTTATTTCTTTCCAGCCGCTTTTCCCTGAAAGAAGAAATGTTGAGACTTTCATTATCCTGATAAACAGAATGAAACTACTCCACAACTGATTGGGAAGAAGTTACACTGCCATGAAAAGAACAAAATAAAATAAAATAAAATTGAAATATGTCTTTCTTATGAGAGCTGGCAATCATCCCTCCTTTTAGCAGCTGATTTGTCACACACTTTGAAATTAGAGTATTTCATATAAACATCAATACTTTGGAAATGTACTTAAAGAGATTCAAGAAAGATAATATGGTTTATAAATTCCGTAGGTCACCTTTTGCTCTTACAGTGCAAAAAAGCATTGATACCCTTGATGTCTCAGTGAAGGGCAACTATCCTGGGTAATTAAACAGAGTGGGTTTTTGCATTAGTGCTTTTCTCCCCCACAACCCCAGAGCGATATAATCATTTTATTCCTGTTTAATTCTTATCTACTGAGGTAAACTAAATAAATTTGTGTAATTAATAAAGGACTTCCCTAGATGTCTAGGAACCAAACAGCCCTTTCACAAGGGAACCCCTTTAGCTTTTGTCTCCAGTAATTAATGGGCAGTCTATCCAGAAACTACTTTGTCTAAATACTTTTAAAAGTAATAGAGAAATAGCAGAATGAATACACATTTACACGTTTATGCTTTTTATGTCTGCTCACAATAAAATAGCTATGTCACATGTGTATGAGATAATCATAAATTATCCTGCGAATTTGTGTAAGTATGCAGAGGAAGCTTGACTATGATATTTTATAAATGATATAACAAGAAGGAGCTTCAAGTTGGTAGAAGAGTAAGACGTGGAGATCACCTTCTTCCCCACAAATAATACATCTACATGTGGAACAACTCCTACAGAACACCTCCTGAATGCTGGCAGAAGACCTCAGACCTCTCAAAAGGCAAGAAACTCCCCACGTACCTGGGTAGGGCAAAAGAAAACAGAAAAAACAGAGACAAAACAATAGGGACAGGACCTGCGCCAGTGGGAGGGAGCTGTGAAGGAGGAAAGGTTTCCACACACTAAGAAGCCAATTCTTGGGCGGAGACTGTGGGTGGTGGAGGGGGGAAGCTTTGGAGACACAGAGGAGAGCGTAGCAACAGGGGTGCGGAGGGCAAAGTGGAGAGATTCGTGCACAGAGGATCGGTGTCGACCAGCACTCACCAGCCCGAGAGGCTTGTCTGCCTACCCGCCAGGACAGGTGGGGGCTGGGAGCTGAGGCTCGGGGTTCCGTCGGATCCGAGGGAGAGGACTGCGGTTGGCTGCGTGAACACAGCTGAAGGGACTAGTGTGCCACAGCTAGCCGGGAGTGAGTCCAGGAAAGTCTGGAGCTGCCGATGAGGCAAGAGACTTTTTCTTGCCTCTTTGTTTCCTGGTGCGCGAGGAGAGGGGATTAAGAACTCAGCTTAAAGGAGCTCCAGAGATGGGCACGAGCCGCAGCTATCAGTGAGGACCCCAGAGACGGGCATGACACGCTAAGGCTGCTGTTGCAGCCACCAAGAAACCTGTGTGCAAGCACAGGTCACTATCCACACCTCCCCTCCCGGAAGCCTGTGCAGCCCGCCACTGCCAGGGTCCCGTGATCCAGGGACAACTTCCCTGGGAAAATGCACGGCGCGCCTCAGGCTGGTGCAACGTCACACTGGCCTCTGCCGCCGCAGGCTCGTGCCACATCCGTACCCCTCCCTCCCCCCTGGCAGGAGTGAGCCAGAGGTCCCGAATCAGCTGCTTCCTTAACCCCATCCTGTATGAGCGAAGAACAGATGCCCTCAGGCGACCTACATGCAGAGGCGGGTCCAAATCCAAAGCTGAACCCCGGGAGCTGTGTTAACAAAGAAGAGAAAGGGAAATTTCTCCCAGCAGCCTCAGGAGCAATGGATTAAATCTCCACAATCAACTTGGTGTACACTGCATCTGTGGAATAGCTGAATAGACAACAAATCATCCCAAATTGAGGAGGTGGACTTTGGGAGCAATGATATATATATATATTATTTTTTCCCCTTTTTCTCTTTTTGTGAGTGTGTATGTGTATGCTTCTGTGTGTGATTTTGTCTGTATTGTTTTGCTTTTACCATTTGACCTAGGGTGCTGTCTGTTATTTGGGGGTTTTTTTTCTTAAAATTTTTTTTTTCTTAATACTTATTTTTTATTTTAATAGCTTTATTTTATTTTACTTTATTTTATTTTATTTTATCGTCATCTTTCTTTCTTTCTTTCTTTTCTCCTTTTTATTCTGAGCCATGTGGAGTACAAGCTCTTGGTGCTCCAGCCAGGCATCAGAGCTGTGCCTCTGAGGTGGGAGAGACAAGTTCAGGGCACTTGTCCACAAGAGACCTCCCAGCTCCATGTAATGTCAAATGGAGAAAATCTCCCAGAGATCTCCATTTAAATGCCAAAACCCAGCTCCACTCAACGACCAGCAAGATGCAGTGTAGGACGTCCCATGCCAAACAACTAGCAAGACAGGAACACAACCACATCCATTAGCACAGAGGCTGCCAAAAATCATAATAAGGCCACAGACACCCCAAAACACACCACCAGATGTGGACCTACCCACCAGAAGGACAAGATCCAGCCTCATCCACCAGAACACAGGCACCAGTCCCATCCACCAGGAAGCCTACAAAACCCACTAAACCAACCTTAGCCACTGGGGACAGACACCAAAAACAAAGGGAACTACGAACCTGCAGCCTGCAAAAAGGAGACCCCAAACACAGTAAGTTAAGCAAAATGAGAAGACAGAGAAACACACAGCAGATGAAGGAGCAAGGCAAAAACCCACCAGACCTAACAAATGAAGAGGAAATAGGCAGTCTACCTGAAAAAGAATTCAGAATAATGATAGTAAAGATGATCCAAAATCTTGGAAATAGAATGGAGAAAATATAAGATACGTTTAACAAGGACCTAGAAGAACTAAAGAGCAACAGACAGTGATGAACAACACAATAAATGAAATAAAAATTTCTCTAGAAGGGATCAAAAGCAGAATAACGGAGGGAGAAGAACGGATAAGTGACCTGGAAGATAAAGTAGTGGAAATAACTACTGCAGAGCAGAATAAAGAAAAAAGAATGAAAAGAATTAAAAACAGCCTCAGAGAACTCTGGGACAACATTAAACGCACTAACATGCAAATTACAGGTATCCCAGAAAAAGAAGAGAAAAAGAAAGGGACTGAGGAAATATTTGAAGAGATTATAGTTGAAAACTTCCCTAATATGGGAAAGGAAGTAGTTAATCAAGTCCAGGAAGCACAGAGAGCCCATACAGGATAAATCTAAGGAGAAACACGCGAAGACACATATTAATCAAACTATCAAAAATTAAATGCAAAAAAAAATATTAAAAGCAGCAAGGGAAAAATGACAAATAACACATAAGGGAATCCCCATAAGGTTAACAGCTGATCTTTCAGCAGAAACTCTGCAAGGCAGAAGGGAGTGGCATTACATATTTAAAGTGATGAAGGAGAAAAACCTACAACGAAGATTACTCTACCCAGCAAGGGTCACATTCAGATTTGATGGAGAAATTAAGAAGTTTACAGACAAGCAAAGGCTAAGAGAATTCAACACCACCAAACCAGCTTTATAACAAAAGCTAAAGGACCTTCTCTAGCCAGGAAACACAGAGAAGGAAAAGACTTACAATAATAAACCCAAAACAATTAAGAAAATGGTAATAGGAACATACATATTGATAATTACCTTAAATGTAAATGGATTAAATGCTCCAACCAAAAGACATAGACTGGCTGAATGGATACAAAAACAAGATCCGTACATATGCTGTCTACAAGAGACCAACTTCAGACCTAGGAGCACATACAGACTGAAACTGAGGGGACGGAAAAAGATATTCCATGCAAATGGAAAACAACAGAAAGGTGGAATAGCAATTCTCATATCAGACAAAATAGACTTTAAAACAAACACTATTACAAGAGACAAAGAAGGACACTACATAATGATCAAGGGAACAATCCAAGATGAATATATAACAATGGTAAATATTTATTCACCAAACACAGGAGCACCACAATACATAAGGCAAATACTAACAGCCATAAAAGGGGAAATCGACAGTAACACAATCATAGTAGAGGGCCTTAACACCCCACTTTCACCAATGGACAGATCATCCAAAATGAAAATAAATAAGGAAACATAAGCTTTAAATGATACACTAAACAAGATAGACGTAATTGATATTTATAGGACATTCCATCCAAAAACAACAGAATACACATTGTTCTCAAGTGCTCATGGAACATTCTCCAGGATAGATCCTATCTTGGGTCACAAATCAAGCCTTGGTAAACTTAGGAAAATTGAAATCGTATCAAGTATCTTTTGTGACCACAATGCTATGAGACTAGATATCAATTAGAGGAACAAAATTGTAAGAAATACAAACACATGGAGGCTAAACAACACACTACTTAATAACCAAGAGATCACTGAAGAAATCAAAGAAGAAATCAAAAAATACCTAGAAACAAATGACAATGAAAACACAATGACCCAAAACCTATGGGATGCAGTGAAAGCAGTTCTAAGAGGGAAGTTTATAGCTATACAAGCCTACCTTAAGAAACAAGAAACATCTCAAATAAACAACCTAACCTTACACCTAAAGCAATTAGAGACAGAAGAACAAAAAAAACCCAAAGTTAGCAGAAGGAAAGAAATCATAAAGATCAGATCAGAAAAACATGAAAAAGAAATGAAGCAAACAATAGCAAAGATCAATAATACTAAAAGCTGGTTCTTTGAGAGGATAAAGTTGATAAACCATTAGCCAGACTCATCAAGAGAAAAAGGGAGAAGACTCAAATCAATAGAATTAGAAATGAAAAAGAAGAACTAACCACTGACACTGCAGAAATACAAACGATCATGAGAGATTACTACAAGCAACTCTATGCCAATAAAATGGACAACCTGGAAGAAATGGACAGATTCTTAGAAATGCACAACCTGCAGGGACTGAACCAGGAAGAAATAGAAAATATGAACAGACCAATCACAAGCACTGAAATTGAAACTGTGATTAAAAATCTTCCAACAAACAAAAGCCCAGGACCAGATGGCTTCACAGGTGAATTCTATCAAACATTTAGAGAAGAGCTAACACCTATCCTTCTCAAACTCTTCCGAAATATAGCAGAGGGAGGAACACTCCCAAAATCATTCTACGAGGCCACCATCACTCTGATACCAAAACCAGACAAAGATGTCACAAAGAAAGAAAACTACAGGCCAATATCACTGATGAATACACATGCAAAAATCCTCAACAGAATACTAGCAAACAGAATCCAACAGCATATTAAAAGGATCATACACTATGATCAAGTGGGGTTTATCCCAGGAATGCAAGGATTCTTCAATATATGCAAATCAATCAATGTGATAAACCATATTACCAAACTGAAGAGAAAAACCATATGATCATCTCAATAGATGCAGAGAAAGCTTTTGACAAAATTCAACACCCATTTATGATAAAAACCCTCCAGAAATTAGGCATAGAGGGAATTTTCCTCAACATAATAAAGGCCATATATGACAAACCCACAGCCAACATCGTCCTCAATGATGAAAAAGTGAAACCATTTCCCCTAAGATCAGGAACAAGACAAGGTTGCCCACTCTCACCACTATTATTCAACATAGTTTCGGAAGATTTAGCCATAGCAATCAGAGAAGAAAAAGAAAGAAAAGGAATCCAAATTGGAAAACAAGAAGTAAAGCTGTCACTGTTTGCAGATGACATGATACTATACATAGAGAATCCTAAAGATGCTACCAGAAAACTACTAAACCTAATCAATGAATTTGGTAAAGTAGCAGGATACAAAATTAATGCACAGAAATCTCTTGCATTCCTATACACTAATGATGAAAAATCTGAAAGTGAAATTAAGAAAACACTCCCATTTACCACTGCAACAATGAGAATAAAATATCTAGGAATAAACCTACCTAAGGAGACAAAGGACCTGTATGCAGAAAATTATAAGATGCTGATGAAAGAAATTAAAGATGATACAAATATGTGGAGACATATGCCATGTTCTTGGATGGGAAGAATCACCACTGTGCAAATGACTCTACTGCCCAAAGCAATCCACAAATTCAATGCAATCCCTATCAAACTACCACTGCATTTTTCACAGAAGTAGAACAAAAAATTTCACAATTTGTATGGAAACACAAAAGACACTGAATAGCCAAAGCAATCTTGAGAAAGAAAAACGGAGCTGGAGGAATTAGGCTCCCTGAGTTAAGTCTATACTACAAAGCTACCATAATCAAGACAGTATGGTACTAGCACAGAAACAGAAATATAGATCAATGGAACAGGATAGAAAGCCCAGAGATAAACCCACCCACATATGGTCACCTTATCTTTGATAAAGGAGGCAAGAATATACAGTGGAGAAAAGACAGCCTCTTCAATAAGTGGTGCTGGGAAAACTGAACAGCTACATGTAAAAGAATGAAATTAGAATACTCCCTAACACCATGCACAAAAATAAACTCAAAATTGATTAAAGACCTAAATGTAAGAACAGACATCATCAAACTCTTAGAGGAAAACATAGGCAGAACACTCTATGACATAAGTCACAGCAAGATCCTTTTTGACCCACCTCCTAGAGTAATGGAAATAAAAACAAAAATAAACAAGTGGGACCTAATGAAACTTCAAAGCTTTTGCACATCAAAGCAAACCATAAACAAGACGAAAAGACAACCCTCAGAATGGGAGAAAGTATTTCTCAATGAAGCAATTGACAAAGGATTAATCTCCAAAATTTACAAGCAGCTCATGCAGTTCAATATCAAAAAAACAACAACCCAATCCAAAAATGGGCAGAAGACCTAAATAGACATTTCTCCAAAGAAGGTATACAGATTGCCAACAAACACATGAAAGAATGCTCAACATCATTAATCATTAGAGAATTGCAGATCAAAACTACAATGAAATATCATCTCACACTGGTCAGAATGGCCATCATCAAAAAAATCTACAAACAATATATGCTGGAGAGGGTGTGGAGAAAAGGGAACCCTCTTGCACTGTTGGTGGGAATGTAAATTGATACAGCCACTATGGAGAACAGTATGGAGGTTCCTTAAAAAATGAAAATAGAAGTACCATACGACCCAGCAATCCCACTACTGGGCCTATACCCTGAGAAAACCATAATTCAAAAAGAGTCATGTACCAAAATGTTCATTGCAGCTCTATTTACAATAGCCAGGACATGGAAGCAATGTAAGTGTCCATCAACAGATGAATGGATAAAGAAGATGTGGCACATATATTCAATGGAATATTACTCACCCATAAAAAGGAATGAAACTGAGTTATTTGTAGTGAGGTGGATGGACCTAGAGACTGTCATACAGAGTGAAGTAAGTCAGAAAGAGGAAAACAAATACCGTATGCTAACACATATATATGGAATCTAAAAAGAGAAAGAAAAAAAAAGTTCAGAAGAACCTAGGGGCAAGATGGGAATAAAGATGCAGATCTACTAGGGAATGGACTTGAGGATCCTGGGAGGGGGAAGGGTAAGCTGGGAGAAAGTAAGAGAGTGGCATGGACATATATACACTACCAAATGTAAAATAGATAGCTAGTGGGAAGCAGCCGCATAGGACAGGGAGATCAGCTCGGTGCTTTGTGATCTCCTAGAGGGGTGGGATAGGGAGGGTGTGAGGGAGGGAGATGCAAGAGGGAAGAGATATGGGGACATATGCATATGTATAACTGATTCATTTTGTTATAAAGTAGAAACTAACACACCATTGTAAAGCAATTATACTCCAATAAAGATGTTTTAAAAAAAAGATATTAAAAAAAATGATATAACATTGTTCATGGAAAGGCAACGTGAAAAACTTCTACATAGTACCTTATAATCACAATTAGATTTGTGTAGTGACTATTGTTTTTGCCCTTCCATGCCCTTCCTCCCCACTTCTTTCTTCCAATCATCGACATTGTTTCTCTTGTGCATAAGTTGGACACATAGGCAAGGCAAAGCCTGGCTAGAATGAGAGCTGCAAGGGACAGGCACCAGTATTCAGCCAGCTTGATCAGAATTGTTCCCCAGGTGATTTTTCACACTGGTGCTGACGGAGAAAAAGTCTCTTTCTTTTGGGTGTTCAAGACACTATAAAAATGCAAATTTGGAGCTACAAATCATTGAATCCCCTAAAGTGATTTCAGCCAGTCCAGGAAATTGAAGCTGACACATAAAGGAACAAAGAGGAGAGATGAAGCAAAAGGAAGTCTGATGGTACTTAAGTCCCCACTTCCATTTGTCTACAAAGCCAGCTCTACTCCTCGCTTTCCCATAATCTGGTCATGTGAGGCAACAAATCCCTCATTTTAGCTAAAATATTTTGACTTGGGTTTCTTTCTTTTTCAGCAAAAAGAATCCTGAACAATGGATGGATGAATATAATTAGCTTCTGCCAGATGTCAATTTAGAAAGATTGAAAGTGCACCTGGCCCAAATCTCTCTTCCATCAGTTTTTTCATGATACTAGGAAAACCTTGAGATTCTAGTTCAAGTGTAAATGTCCTTAATGCTTGTAATAAGCAAGCATTAAGAAATTATTTCTGACTTCTGGCTTTAGGATGTCAGAATAAATACAATGTTATATATAAAACTATTAGAAGATTTTTAATTTATATGTGCTAAGGAATTTTATTTTTATAAGGTTAAGGGTCTCTGGGAGTAAGAGTGGGAACACAAGCTCTATCTTAAACAAAATCGAGTGTTGCCTATTGCACCAAATTTAATAAATGACAAAGTTAAGGATCGAGTAGAGGAACAGAAAGTCACTTGCAACTACTGATCTCAAACAAAGAAAGAAGAAACTAGTTCTCCAAAATAAGTCAAAATACCCTGAAGATGAAAACAAGGAAGCAAAAACACTTATTGAGATAATGATATTGAATGCATGGATTACAAATGATAACTTGTTTAGGACATCACTGACATGAAAAGAAGGAGGCAATGCTGGGCAGAATGAGGAAATGTATGGTCAGACTATTTTTGCTGGAACCAGTGTGTACATGAGACATCAAAGAGGAAAGCTATTCTAAATTTCAAGCAGCCCTAGAGTTGCATATTTTTGTTGGCTGGGAATAAATAAAGAGTAAGACAACCCCCTACCCCAATACACATACACATACACAAGAATCTTGAGCATGAGCCAAGAACATTAGCCCAGAACACCTCATTAACCCCTCCCCTCCATGAAGCTCTGATAAATAAAAGATTCATGTAGAATTCTTATAATTCAAAAATGACTAATTATCTATAATTATCAAAACAGTATCTATATACAAATATTACAAATAAACAAATGGCAGACAAAGAACAGTCAGCATTTTATATATATATGTATTATATATATATACACACACATACATATATATAAACAAAAAAATTACCATTGAGCAGTTAAAAACCATGATTAAATATCTTGCCATAAACTCAGTAGAAGAGCCTAGGAAAGGGAAAATAAAGCAATACATGAAGGATATATAAACACAAAGCAGCAAAAGCTAGGATAAGAAATGGAAGGGAGAACTAGAATCAAAGGTCGCATTGTAGGCAACACAAAAGAGAACAAACACTGCTGATGATACAGTTAGACATATGGAAGTTAGGAATGAGAAAAATGAACAAAAGTATATGGAAATGGGGCTTCCTGGTGTTGCAGTGGTTAAGAATCCGCCTGCCATGCAGGGAACATGGGTTCAAGCCCTGGTCTGGGAAGATCCCACATGCCATGGAGCAACTAAGCCCGTGAGCCACAACTACTGAGCCTGTGCTCTAAAGCCCATGAAACACACTACTGAAGCCCATGCACCTAAAACCCATGTTCTGCAACAAGAGAGGCCACGGCAATGAGAAGCCCACACACCACAATGAAGAGTAGCCCCTGCTCACCGCAACTAGAGAAAGTCCGTGCACAGCAGTGAAGACCCAACACAGCCAAAAATAATTAAATAAATAAAATAAAATACAATAAAACTTCTTAAAAAAAAAATGGAAATGAACCTAGATTTTAAAATTTTTAAGAGATAATAATAGATATGAAGTATGACAAATGAGACAAAGGAGATTCAATATATGTATGATTGGTATTCCTGAAATATGAAATCTCAACAAATGAAATAGAGAAATATATTTCAAAGGTTCTATAAAAGAAAGATTTCCAGGAAAAAAAGCTTTTCAAATAGAAAAAAAAGCACACTATGTCCCAGATTGGGGAAAAGATGATACAAATGGTCATATCCTGGTAAAGAGGCTAAACTTCAAATATAAAGATCCCCTTATGCATATTGGCAAAAAGGTCAAATCATCTATAGGGAGAGAAATTCAGGTTAGCCTCAGATTTCTCCACAATAAACTTCAACCTGGAAATGAGTTGTACAAAGCCTTTAAGTTTTCACAGAAAGTGTAATCACAGCAACTAATGGTAATTCTCCTTGCCTAGGGAAAGCTTTAGGAGGGTATGGGGGAATAGCATGGGAGTTTGAAGGATTAGCAAAGCACTGTGGAAGTCAGAGTCACTTCTGGTTTCTGAACTGCCTTCTTGCTCTATTATTTTTAAGTTAAGAACCTGCTTTTTTCTCTCTCCATTTCCAACATCTGTAATTTGGATGTTCAAGACACTGTAAAGATGCAAGTTTGGAGCTACCAATCACTGAATCCCCTACAGAGGTTTCAACCAGTCCAGGAAATTGAAGCTGACAGATAAAGAAACACATAAATCCTGTAATTCCAGATAGGATTTTTCCCATTAGTTGTAAGAAGTGAACAAAATATATCTGTTCTTATCTAAAAACAATCCTTATATTTCTACATGTGAATTCTAGCCTGGCCCCCTTATAGTCAATGTTTTTGCTCTTGCAAGTATACTTTTTTTCCCCTGCATTATCATCTTTCTTTTTCTGTTGGTTCATCTCATCATCATTAGAACATGTTGTCATTTTTCCCATCTGCATTTACTTTCTCATCCCTCTTTCTATCCTCAACCCACTTGTTAGATTTTTCTCCCAGCAAGCCACTGGAAACTCTCTGTTAAAGTCTTCAACCACTTCCATCTTCCCAAATACAATCATCTGTCTCTCTTCACACTCTACCCTTTTGCCTAACAAACATGATTACAGAGTCCACAGGATGTATACCCTATTTTGGATTTATTGGGGTTAAATAGACTTCTGTGGGGATAACCTAGAGCAATAGCCTGTTAAAAAACCCACAGCCACCACAGAGTTTTCAAAATAATCTTTATAAGACAAACTTAGCCTTGTTACTTTAAAACACAGTTCACTGGGAATGGTGTCAACAAAATGGCAGAATAGGAAGTCCTAGCCCTCTTTTCATCCTCTTACAGAAACTCTGATTTAACAATGTTCTATGGACCAATTAATTCTATGAAAGCATAGTTCATTTCACAATTAGGGGCTCTACTTCTATTCTTGGAGTCTTTGTTGTTTAGTTTCTGTGTTTAAGCCAGGTGTTTTTAAGCTGGTGTCTATTAGACCCCTTTAAAATGCACAAGTGGTCTTTAGAAAGACTGTGAACCCCCTTAATTCTTATGCAGATTTTGTATAAATTTACCAATGAGTATTATTTTTATGAGGAGAAGGCCCACAGCTTTAAACAAATTGACACACATGAATTAAAACAAGGTTGGGGGGGCACCACAGTGCACATGAGAACTTGTTTTTAAAAGTATAATGTCCTACTAGCCACAGCAATCAGACAAGAAAAACAAATAAAAGGAATCCAATTTGGAAAGGAAGAAGTAAAGCTGTCACCGTTTGCAGATAACATGATACTATATATAAAAAATCCTAGGGCTTCCCTGGTGGCGCAGTGGTTGAGAATCTGCCTGCCAATGCAGGGGACACGGGTTCGAGCCCTGGTCTGGGAAGATCCCACATGCCACGGAGCAACTGGGCCCGTGAGCCACAACTACTGAGCCTGCGCGTCTGGAGCCTGTGCCCCGCAGCGGGAGGGGCCACGATGGTGAGAGGCCCGTGCACCGCAATGAAGAGTGGCCCCCGCACCACGATGAAGCGTGGCCCCCGCTTGCCGCAACTGGAGAAAGCCCTCGCACGAAACGAAGACCCAACACAGCTATAAAAAAAAAAAAAAAAAAAAAAATCCTAAAGATGTCCCCCCAAAATTAATAGAAATATTAATGAATTAAGTAAAGTTTCAGGATACAAAATTAATATACAGAAATCTGTTGCATTTCTATACACTAACAACAAACTATCAGAAAGAGAAATTAAGAGAACAATCTCATTTACAATTGCATCAAAAACAATAAAATACCAAGGAATAGATCTAACCAAGGAGGTAAAAGACCTGTACTCAGAAAACTATAAGACATTGAGGAAAGAAGTTAAGGATGACACAAACAAATGGAAGAATATGTTGTGCTCATGGATTGGAAGAATTAATATTCTTAAAATGACCATATTACCCAAGGCAATCTACAGATTCAACGTAATCCCTATCAAAATACCAATAGCATTTTTCACAGAACTAGAACAAATAATTCTAAAATTTGTATGGAAACACAAAAGACCCCAATTAGCCAAAAAATTCTTGAGATGGAAGATCAAAGCTGGAGGTATCATGCTCCCTGATTTCAAACTATACTATGAAGCTACAGTAATCAAAACATTGTTGTATAGGCACAAAAACAGACACATAGATCAATGGAACAGGATAAAATGCTCAGAAATGAACACACTCTTATAGGGCCAATTAAACCATGACAAAAAAGGCAAGAATATACAATGGGGAAAAGACAGCCTCTTCATTAAATGGTGTTAGGAAAACTGGACAGCTACATGTAAAAGAGCCAAACTAGACTACAATCTCATACCACATACAAAAATAAACTCAAAATAGATTAAAGACTTAAATGTAAAACCTGAAACCATAAAACGTATAGAGGAAAACATATGTAATATGCTCTTTGACATTGGTCTTAATAATATTTTTTTGGATCTGATTCCTCAGGCAAGGACAAAAAAGCAAAAATTTAAAAATGGGACTACATAAAGCAAGCCTTTTGCATAGCAGAGGAAATCATCAACAAAACAAAGAGACCACTAACTGAATGGGATAAGATATATCTGATAAGGGGTTAATATCCAAAATACACAAAGAACTCATACAACACAACATCAAAAAACACACACACACACACAAAAAAAAAACAAATTAAAAAATGGGCAGAGGACCTAAATAGATATTTTACCAAAGAAGACATACAGATAGCCAACAGACACATGAAAATATGCTTAACGTCTCTGATCATCTGGGAAATGCAAATCAAAACCACAATGAGGTATCACTTCACACCTGTCAGAATGGCCATCATCAAATAGACAACACATAACAAGTGTTGGTGAGAATGTTGGAGAAAGGGTAACTCTTGGGCTTCCCTGGTGGTTCAGTGGTTGAGAATCTACCTGACAGTGCAGGGGACATGGGTTTGATCCCTGGTCTGGGAAGATCCCACATGCCAGGGAGAAGCTAAGCCCATGTGCCACAACTACTGAGCCTGCGTTCTAGATCCCACGAGCCACAACTACTGAGCCCTCATGCCACAACTACTGAAGCCCGTTCTCCATGACAAGAGAAACCACCACAATGAGAAGCCCGAGCACCGCAATGAAAAGTAGCCCCCACTTGCTTCAACCAGAGAAAAGCCCGTGCAGAGCAACGAAGACCCAACACAGCCAGAAACAATAAATAAATTAAATAAAATAATAAAATAAATAAATTTGTTTTAAAAAAAAGGGGGGGGCTTCCCTGGTGGCGCAGTGGTTGAGAGTCTGCCTGCCAATGCAGGGGACACGGGTTCAGGCCCTGGTCTGGGGGGATCCTACATGCCGCGGAGCAACTAAGCCCGTGAGCCACAACTACTGAGCCTGCGTGTCTGGAGCTTGTGCTCCGCATCAGGAGAGGCCACGACAGTGAGAGGCCCGCGCACCGCGATGAAGAGTGGCCCCCACTCGCCGCAACTAGAGAGAGCCCTCGCGCAGAAACGAAGACCCAACACAGCCAAAAATAAATAAAAATTAAAAAAAAAAAAGGGGGGGAACTGTTGTGCACTGTTGATGGGGAGGTAAATTAGTGCAGCCACTATGAAAAACAGTATGGAGATTCCTCAAAAAGTTAAAAATAGAACTACCATATGATCCAGTAACTCCACTGCTGGCTTTTTTTCTGAAGATGACAAAAACACTAATTCAAAAAAAATATGCACCCTTATGTTCATTGCAGCGTTATTTACAATAGTCAAGATATGGAAGCAACATAAGTGCACATCAATAAATGAATAAAGAAGTTTTATACACACACACACACACACACACACACATATATGCACAATGGAATATTACTCAACCATAAAAAAGAATGAAATCTTGCTATTTGCAACAACATAGATGGACCTAGAGGGTATTATGCCAAGTGAAATAAGCCAGAGAAAGACAGATAACATATGATTCCCTTATGTGTGAAATCTAGAAAACAAAACAAATGAACCAGCATAACAAACCAGAAACAGGCTTATAGATAGATACAGATAACAAACAGGAGGGTGCCAGAAGTGGGGTGCTATGAGTGAAATAGATGGAGGAGATAAAGAGGTACAAAATTCCACTTGCAAAATAAATGAGTCATGGGGATGAAATGTACAGCATGGGGAATACAGGCAATATTAATGTAATATCTTTTTGTGGTGACAGAGGGTAACTAGACTAATCATGGTGATCATTTTGTAATATATAGACACATGGAATCACTATGTTGTGCACAGGGAACTAACATAGTGATGTAGGTCAATTATATTTCAAAAACAAACAAACAAACAAACTCATAGAAAAAGAGATCAGATTTATTATTACCAGAAATGGGGGTGAGGGAAGGAGGCACTGGATGAAGACCATGAAAAGGTACAAAATTCCAGTTATAAGATAAATGAGTACTGAGAATGTAATGACTACAACATGGTTACTCTAATGAACACTGCTGTATGTTATATATGAAAGTTGTCAAGAGAGGAAATCCTGAGTTCTCATCACAAGGAAAAATTTTTCTTCTTTCTCTTTTATTTTGTATCTATATGAGATGATGAATGTTCACTAAACTTATTGTAGTAATCATTTCATTGTGGTAATCAGGTCAAATCACTAAACCTATACAGAGCTGTATGTCAATTATATCTCAATAAAACAGGAAGAAAAAATATAAGATACTAAAAATATTATTGTGCCCTTTCTTACAAACACTTTTGACCCTTTGTGTTAAAAAGGCAAACTTACAGAGGGATCATTTCTACAAATGAAACATTTTAATGGCCTGAAGGATTTACTTATGTGAAGTGTCTTAGCAGAAGGAACAGAGACATGCTTTAGAAGTGAAGGTAACTGGTGCTCATGTGCTGCCCATTAGCTGGGCTGGTCTGGGCTGTGGAGTTTTATTTCGCTGAGACTGGAATTTGGAGATCCAGCAACAGTCTTCTGTCCTCTTTCCTCTCCCTTTATCTCAAAACATTATTTGAGAAATAATTGTTATTTAGTATGGAGAATCAGCCCCACTTCCCCAATCAATGTCTTTCTCTCTCTCTCTCTGCCAAGAGTGGGGGAGGACTTGCTGGGTTTGGCAGCTGTCAGCCCATCATTATGGGCTCACTGTCCCATCTGCACTCCTTAGACTGGTGCAGTCACAGGGGGTTTTACCCAAACAGGTTCCCAGAGGAACAGTAACATACCTCTTGATTTGGCCATGAAGTTATATTTGTGATTATTAATAGACAAGATAAGAGGCTACTTCTCTATTCATCCATGTTAGAGATAATTATTCAGTTTGAGCTAAGCTGATTAGAATACTGATAGATAACCACACCATGTTTATAGCTACAGCAAGCAGTGGCCAAGAGCCTTGACACAGTGCTGCCATTTGGGTTTATCAGATAGGAAAGAAGGGCGGGGGGAGAAGGAGAAGCTGCTTTGGTTGATTAGCAATGTGCTGCATGGGACCATTTATAATGAAGCATATCATTTAAATTTTCCTTTACAAATGAGTCCAACGTGCGTTGCAGGCTGCAAGCTCTGTTAATTGTCACAAACATTGCCTTTTTTTTTTTTTTTAACATTATTAGCTCTTTGGCAGGATCTCCATTGTTGACTAAAAACTTGGCATGATCAGGGTTTGCTGAATAATTTAGGTGGTTGGCAGCTGGAGAAGGAGAACACACACATCTAGGCAGACAGACATGCTGCTTGAGCTCTTTATATAATAGGATTGTATACAAAGCAGAGTACAGTCGGCAGTGACTTCTGTGTCTGTTTATAGGTAAACACTGATGTTAGTTTTATAGGAAAACTGGAGGGATACTTCTCACAAATCATATGCAGCATATGAGACAGATGCACTGGAGGACTGTTCAGATGACTCGGACCATCTCTGACTCTCACAGAATACGATTGCTAGAGTTTTCACATGCCAGTACATATGCTGCCTCTGTAGTGGGATGAGGCCTTGATTGCTGGACACAGCAGCACTAATAAGAGGTAGAGCCACCTAAAATCCTGAAAGCTTTCAAGCAGCAACATTCATGAGTCACAAAGACTATGAGACACACTCATTTACGAAGTGCATGTATATGATTATGGTTAGTGGGAGTGTACAACTACTGCCTTAGGTGGAAGGCAAAAAAGAAGGTCACAAATAGGACCACAAATATTTACTGCACATATAGGGTATTTTTGTGCATTTACCAGCCCCACTGATTCTCCTTCAACTGAGCATACTGTGTTATCAGAACTCTACAAGATTTAAAAGACAAAAATTCAACACAAACTTTCTTAAGCCAACAGGATTTATCCATCCAGGTAAGTGCAAATACAGAGGTAGAACTGGGTGTATAAAGACTCAAATGTTGATACCAAGATACTGTTTTTCTGCCTCTGCCATTGGAATTTTCTTCTTTTCATTCTCAAAAAGGCTCATCCTCTTGACAAATTGGCCACCACAGCTCCAGCCTCACATCACACCCTGTACAAAGCCTGTAAGAAAGCGTGAGTGAGAGGGTGCCAATTAAGGGTCTTGGATTGAGTCTTAAAGTTCTACTGACTAAACAGGATCACAGGTTCCTTCCTAAAGCATTCACCACAGAGCTGAGGGCAGGATTTGGGGAGAGTAGGATTTGGGGAGAGTAAGATACCCAAATGAAAACTGGGAAGTAAGGATATTGGATAACCAAAAAAACCCAGTTAAAATAAAAGTATAATGAGTACAGTTTCCCTTAGCTTGTTTTGTTTTAGGAGCCAAGGTCAATTTCTGTTTATCTGTCCTATTCCCTGGCCTAAGGAAAGTTTTTGAATAACAAAATATATTCATGAAATACCTGGGCAGGTGTGTAGCCATAGGTCTGTAGCCATAGTCATCATAGCCTTGGTGATACAGCAAGAACTAGACCCCCAGAAGTATATAACTGTGGTGCAGTAAAAATTGTCTTATAGAGTAGTAAGTTGAGTACTTGTGCACTGGCACAGCCACATCCCCAGCCTATAGGAAGTCAAGTAAGCCATCTTTGATCACAAGCTTCATAGTGAATTCCTCTCTGGGCTAAACACACTGATCCCTGAACTTTAGGTGCTCCTCTGACAGGAGAGGAACTGGGGAGCCTTTGAAAAGCTATGTCCACCCTCATTTTTTTTTAATCTGCTTGATTACCAGGTTAGGAGTAAATTGAAGTGAAAATTCTGCTTATCTGAGTCTGAGTCCTCTCTTGTCAACATTTTTATCAGGACCATGCTTTATAGTTTGCCTATCACATGCAAAATGTCACACCAGAGCTAAGCCAATTGACCCTTATCACAGTAGAATCCATGATCATGGATCTACCCAAATGTACTAATCTGCCATTTGTGGAGCTTTCATAGGACATCATAAGCAAATTCAAACTATGCAACTTCCAGTAAATGGATCTGCTGCATGTTCTTACCTGCAGGATCTTTCTTGATCTTAGCCTTTCAAGAGTTCTATTTTTTAAAGAGCAATCTTTGATGACCAGGCAGATAGCCCTGTGACTTACATCCCGGGACTGTCTCCCACCATGTTTAGCTCACTCATCTGCCTTTTCACAGGCTGCTAGTCCCACAGTATAACTTTACCAGTAAAGATTTAATAATCTTCTTCTGAACAATCAATTCTATATTAAGGTTTATGCAGTAAAAAACAAATGATATGTAGATAGTGTAGGATTCTAATAGGACAAGATAAAAATGAGGGATAATGATTGCTACTTCATATATATATATATATATATATATATATATATATATATATATATATATATGTTTGTGTATATATATGTATATCTCCTAAGTCTTCTTTATTGGTTTGAGTCAAGGGAGAAGATACTGTAACTGGCATGACAGAATCAAAAATATCAAGAAATTTTTAACTAAAAAAAAAATTAACGGAAAAAATTTAAATATTAAAAATAAAACTGTGGGCTTTTTTTCCCTTCGCTTTCCCAAATCTTCCCATTCCTTTCTGGCTCCTTCATTCACTCCTTAATTATTTATTTATTCACTTAACTGCTCATTTATTCTACACATGAGTTTTAAGCAATTAATAGATGTCAAGCATTATGTCAGATCCTGGGAATGTAAGACTAAAAAAACCCAATCCAAGTCTTCATGAGATTAAATCCAGTGAGGTGAGACACATCAGTCAATACTTGATTAAAATGCCCCTTAGCAAGAGTTACAAGAAGATTGTACAGAGCTCTTATTGGAGGTATAGAATTGTCAGGGAACACTTGCTAGAGGAAGTGATGTCAAAGCCAAGTCTTAAAGTTCTAGTCATAGTAACTAAAGGTAGGAAGTTTGCAAAGGACTGGGAGAAAGGAGGAATATCAGTGTTAGGAAAAGTCCAAAAAAGTATTCTTGAAGCCTAGAATGCTAAGAGTAAATGAAGCTGGAAAGGTAACCAGAACCAGGTCATAAAGGAATCTGAATATACCCCTAATATGTTTGGATTTTTATCCTGAAAGATTACTCTGGAAGAAGAGTTCAAGGTAAAGATTGATTTAAGACTAGAGGTTGCAAGAGCAACTACATAAAATGATAAAAATATGAAAGAACTAAAACAATGGCAGTGAGGAGGTATGGAAGGACACAGAATCAAGAAATTCAAAGAGATAAGAATTGACAAGATTTAATTCATTCTTCCTTCCGTCAGTTTCCAGCTCAGGATATTCTCTTCCCTTGACTTTCTCTTCCACTTAATATTTCTAAAACCTACCAGCCTCTCTACTGGCAAGTACATCTCTTTTGCACTTCCTCCAATTAAATGAAAGAAATATAGCTCATATATTTACCTAATAGCCTATTGACTATAGTACAACATTCAAAAAATCTTTAAAACCACTCTCCTCAGTAGTGTGAAAATCTCACAGATTTGAATATGTCACAGAAATCAAATGTTTTTGCATAAGTAACACTGTCATTTTGCACAAATGGGGGCATCACTCAAACACAGGTCAATGGAGCTGTATGATACAGGAAACCTACACTTAGGTTCAGGTTGCTAGAACAGTGAGCAAGTATTACCATGACGTCCTTGGGCTTCTCTATGGAAGTTCATTCTGGCTTCTAGAACTGCCAAACTGTAAAAGAAGAAGAATTAAAAATACCCAAAAAAGCAAGATTTGCTTCTCTATGTATTCTGGTTATAAGTGTGGTTCTGCACCAACAAAAACAACAGGCTCAATATAAGGCAAACATTGGAATATCATTTCCAAAAATATTATTACTATCCTTGTGTTTCCAGAATGAACATCTGATTACTATTAAACTTTATTCTCCTGGAAAAATAATTCTCTCCAATCACATAAGCATTCTTGAATTATAGCCAAAGAAATATGTTTCAGTAGTTCCTTACAGTATACATTTCATTATGCATTAATGAATCAAACAAATCAATGTTTTAATAGACCATTAGATGACTTTTTCATGCATGCATCCATCCTTCTAAACATGCAATAAGATTAAGTCAGATCCACATTATGGCTGCAGATTAAAAGCATCACAACTCATAACTTTATCCAGATATAATTTTAAGTAAGTTTCAGGAAATATACATGCCAATGATACTAATGAATTCCAAAATTCTCACACTTTTACGACTGTCATTTTACTCTACTCTGTCATCCTATCTTTGTTGTAAGTAAGTGATGACATTGAAGTCACATGATAAGTTAACCAATGGACTTGGAAAACTATGTATAAATAGCCAAGTAAAAAGGAAGTGTGTGTTCATAACCTTTAGTGAATAATTCATGGCATTTGGATGCATGAAATATTCTACTAACAAAATGTTGCAAGAGAAAGGAGATGAAAGAATTAGCATCTGTAGTTCAAGTGATTAAGAAAATTTTACGATAGATATTTGAGGCCCATTTTTCCTGCTTTGAAAAGCTAATGTGAAGACCACATTATGCAGATTTCAAATTGTAGTATATATTTGGAATGAGGCACAAGTCCTTCAGAAGGCTCTTTTTAATATCCAACTCTCATTGTAAAATTGAAAAAGGATTGCATTTTATTTTTTTAAATTTTTATTTCATATTAGATTATAGTTGATTAACAAAGTTATGCTAGTTTCAGGTGTACAGCAGAGTGATTCAGTTATACATATACATGTACCTATTCTTTTTCAAATTCTTTTCACATTTAGGTTATTACAGAGCATTGAGCAGAGTTCCCTGTGTTACACAGTAGGTCCTTATTGGTTATCTAATTTAAATATAGCAGTGTGTACATGTCAGTCCCAAACTCCCAATGTATCCCTCTCCTCCTCCCTTCCCCACCCCCACCCCCGGTAACCATAAGTTGGTTCTCTAAGTCTGTGAGTCTGTTTCTGTTTTGTAAGTAAGTTCATCTCTATCATTTTTTTAAGATTCTTCATATAAGCAGTATCATATGATATTTGTCTTTCTCTGTTTGACTTACTTCACTTAGTATGATAATCTCCAGGTCCATCCATGTTGCTGCAAATGGCATTATTTCATTCTTTTTAATGGCTGAGTAATATTCCATTGTATATATGTACCACAACTTCTTTATCCATTCATCTGTCAATGGACATTTAAGCTGCTTCCAAGTCTTGGCTATTGTAAAGAGCATTGCAATGAATATTGGGGTACATGTATCCTTTTGAACCATGTGTTTCTCTGGATATATTCCCAGGAGTGGGATTGCTGGGTCATATGGTAGCTCAGTTTTTAGTTTCTTAAGGCACCTCCATACTGTTGTCCATAGCATCTGTACCAATTTACATTCCCACCAACAGTGTAGGAGGGTTCCTGAAAAAGGATTGCATTTGATAATCTGAATAAATATTTTGTTAAACCCAGTTTTATTTTAAGTAGCAGCTTCTGGGGCTTTTGCTCTGAGCTCAGGCTCCTGCTTCTCCACCACATCCATCTCCTACCCTCTACTTCTTGACCACTATAGTGCAACACACTGCCTTTGTCAGACTCTCTGAAGTAGTAGATTCCACCTGCCTCTTCACCCACCCCAGATGACTCAGATATAATCCTTGGGTGTGGATCTTTTTATAAACAAATCCCCAATCATTCTAATGTGCAGCCCACTGTGAGAATCATTAGTAGTTCATTGACAACAGAGGTTCTGCCTGTTTTACTTGCCTCTTTGGCAAGGCTTAGGACATTGTAACATTCAAGAAATATTTGTTGAATAAACAAATGAAATTGATTAGGGGACAGAAACAAAGGAAGAGGAATATAAAAAATTGAGGACTACCCAATCAATTGACAAATTTTATTTCTCATTAATAAACATGTATTTTTTCTCATATAGTAATGGCAACCCTTACTTAGATCTTTGACATCACAAGAGCCTCTGGAGCATGAGATCCTTTTAATAAAGTAGCTCCTCTTTGTTGTAAAACATTCATGTAATAAGAGATTCTTACAGAACCAGCAGTGTTACTTACTTTGATAAATCTCATAAAGATAAAGAGTGTAACAACAGGCTCATAAAAAGGTTGCTCATGATGAAGTCCAAAAGCCTACAGCTACTAGTGTACACATGCTCTAGGATATCCAAGATGAAGAAATAAAGAAACTGGAGGTTGATTATCATATTCAAATAATTAAGACCCAATTCTCTTGAAATGGAATGTAGCTCTCTATATAGCCATGAGCTCTCTAGAAAAACATTCAAATAAAATGATGAGGATCTTGGCTAGAAAGAGAAGCTTTAAAAACATGATTGTAGAAAGGACCTTCAAGATGGCAGAGGAGTAAGACATGGAGATCACGTTCTTCCTCACAAATACATCAAAATACATCTACATGTGGAAAAACTCCTACAGAACACCTACTGAATGATGACAGAATACCTCAGACTTCCCTAAAGCCGTGTGGCTGACAGGGTCTTGGTGCTCTGGCCAGGTGCCAGACCTAAGCCCCTGAGGTGGGAGAGCTGAGTTCAGGACATAGGACCACCAGAGACCTCTCAGTCCCACTTAATATCAATCAATAAGAGCTCTCCCAGAGATCTCCATCTCAAAACTAAGACCCAGATCCGCCCAACGACCAGCACACTCCAGTGCTGGACAACCCCATACAAAACAACTAGCAAGACAGGAACACAATTCCACCCATTAGCAGAAAGGCTGTCTAAAATCATAATAAGTTCACAGACACTGCAAAACACACCACCAGACTTGGTCTTGCCTAACTGAAAGACGAGATCTAGCCTCATCCACTAGAACACAGGCACCAGTCCCATCCACCAGGAAGCCTACACAACCCACTGAACCAACCATATCCACTGGGGGCAGACATCAAAAAAAAGAAGAACTATGAATCTGCAGCCTGTGAAAAGGAGATCCCAAACACAGTAAGTTAAGCAAAATGAGAAGACAGAGAAATTCACAGCAGATGAAGGAGCAAGGCAAAACTCCACCAGACAAAACAAATGAAGAGGAAATAGGCAGTCGACCTGAAAAAGAATTCAGAGTAATGATAGTAAAGATGATCCAAAATCTTGGAAATAGAATGGAGAAAATGCAAGAAACGTTTAACAAGGACCTAGAAGAACTGGAGAGCAAACAAACAATGATGAACAACACCATAAATGAAATTAAAAATTCTCTAGACGGAATCAATAGCAGAATAACTGAGGCAGAAAAAGGGATAAGTGACCTGGAAGATAAAATAGTGGAAATGATGACCACAGAGAAGAAAAAAGAAAAAAGAATGAAAAGAATTGAGGACAGTTTCAGAGACCTCTGGGACAACATTAAATGCACGAACATTCAAATTATAGGGTCCCAGAAGAAGGAAAGAAAAAAAAAAAAAAAGGGACTGAGAAAATATTAGAAGAGATTCTAGTTGAAAACGTCCCTAATATGGGAAAGAAAATAGCCACCCAAGTCCAGGAAGCTCAGAGAGTACCATACAGAATAAACCCAAGGAGAAACACATCAAGACACATATTAATCAAACTATCAAAAATAAAATACAAAGAAAAAATATTAGAAGCAGCAAAGGGAAAAACAACAAATAACATACAAGGGAATCCCCATAAGGTTAACAGCTGATTTTTCAGCAGAAACTCTGTAAGCCAGAAGGGAGTGGCAGGATATTTTTAAAGTGATAAAAGGGAAAAACCTACAACCAAGATTATGCTACCCAGCAAGGATCTCATTCTGATTCACAGAGAAATTAAAATCTTTACAGACAAGCAAAAGCTAAGAGAATTCAGCACCACCAAACCAGCTTTACAACAAATGTTAAAGGAACTTCTCTAGGCGGGAAACACAAGAGAAGGAAAAGACCTACAATAACAAACCCAAAACAATTCAGAAAATGGTAATAGGAACATATATATCGATTATTACCTTAAATGTAAATGGATTAAATGCTCCAACCAAAGACAGACTGGATGAATGGATACAAAAACAAGAACCATATATATACTGTCTACAAGAGACTCACTTCAGACCTAGGGACACATACTGACTGAAAGTGAAGGGATGCAAAAAGATATTCCATGCAAATGGAAATCAAAAGAAAGCTGAGTAGCAACTCTCATATCAGACAAAATAGACTTTAAAATAAAGGCTATTACAAGAGATAAAGAAGGACACTACAGAATGATCAAGGGATCAATCTAAGAAGCAGATATAAAAATTGTAAATATTTATGCACCCAACATAGGAGCACCTCAATACATAAGGCAAATGCTAACTGCCTGAAAGGGGAAGTCAACAGTAACACAATCATAGTAGGTGAATTTAACACCTCACTTTCACCAATGGACAGCTCAACCAAAATGAAAATAAACAAGGTACACAAGCTTTAAGTGACATTAAACAAGATGGACTTAATTGATATTTATAGGACATTCCATCTAAAAACAACAGAATACACTTTCTTCTCAAGTGCTCATGCAACATCCTCCAGGATAGATCATACCTTAGGTCACAAATCAAGCCTTGGTAAGCTTAAGAAAATTGAAATCATATCAAGTATCTTATTTGACCACAATGGTATGACACTAGATATCAATTACAGGAAAAAAAACAGTAATAAAAACACAAACACATGTAGGTTAACCAATATGCTATTAAATAATCAAGAGATCACTGAAGAAATCAAAGAGGAAATCAAAAAATACTTAGAAACAAATGACAATGGAAACATGATGACCCAAAACCTATGAGATGCAGCAAAAGCAGTTCTAAGAGGGAAGTATATAGCAATACAATCTTACCTTAAGAAACAAGAAACATCTCAAATAAAAAACATAACATTACACCTAAAGCAATTAGAGAAAGAAAAACAAAAACAACCCAAAGTTAGCAGAAGGAAAGAAATCATAAAGATCAGATCAGAAATAAATGAAAAAGAAATGAAGAAAACAATAGGAAAGATCAATAAAACTAAAAGCTGGTTCTTTGAGAAGATAAACAAAATTGATAAACCATTAGCCAGACTCATCAAGAATAAAAGGGAGAGGACTCAAATCAATAGAATTTGAAATGAAAAAGGAGAAGTAACCACTGACACTGCAGAAATACAAAGGATCATGAGAGATTACTACAGGAAACTATATGCCAATAAAATGGACAACCTGGAAGAAATGGACAAATCCTTAGAAAAGCATAACCTTCTGAGGCTGACCAGGAAGAAATAGAAAATATAAACAGACAAATCACAAGCACTGAAATTGAAACTGTGATTAAAAATCTTCCAACAAACAAAAGCCCTGGACCAGATGGCTGCACAGGTGAATTCTATCAAACATTTAAAGAAGAGTTAACACTTATCCTTCTCAAACTCTTCCAAAATATAGCAGAGGGAGGAACACTCCCAAACTCATTCTACAAGGTCACCATCACCCTATTACCAAAACCAGACAAAGATGTCACAAAAAAAGAAAACTACAGACCAATATCACTGATGAACATAGATGCAAAATTCCTCAATAAAATACTAACAAACAGAATCCAATAGCACATTAAAAGGATCGTACACCATGATCAAGTGAGATTTATCCCAGGAACTCAAGGATTCCTCAGTATACGCAAATCAATAAATGTGATACATCATATTAACAAAGTGAAGGATAAAAACCATATGATAATCTCAATAGTTGCAGAAAAAACTTTCGACAAAATTCAACACCCATTTATGATCAAAACTCTACAGAAGGTAGCCATAGAGGGCACTTACCTCAATATAATAAGGGCCATATATGACAAACCCACAGCCAACATCATTCTCAATGGTGAAAAACTGAAAACATTTCCACTAAGATCAGAAACAGGAAAAGGTTGCCCACTCTCACCACTATTATTCAACATAGTTTTGGAAGTTTTAGCCACAGCAATCAGAGAAGAAAAAGAAATAAAAGGAATCCAAATCAGAAAAGAAGTAAAACTGTCACTGTTTGCAGATGACATGATACTATATATAGAGAATCATAAAGATGCCACCTGAAAACTACTAGACCTAATCAAGAAATCTGGTAAAGTAGCAGGATACAAAATTAGTGCACAGAAATCTCTTGCATTCCTATACACTAATGATGAAAAATCTGCAAAAGAAATTAAGGAAACTCTCCCATTTACCACTGCAACAAAAGAATAAAATACCTAGGAATAAACTTACCTAGGTAGACAAAACACCTGTATGCAGAAAACTGTAAGTCACTGATGAAAGAAATTAAAGATGATACAAACAGATGGAGAGATATACCATGTTCTTGGATTGGAAGAATCAATATTGTGAAAATGACTATACTCCCCAAAGCAATCTACAGATTCCATGCATTCCCTATCAAATTACCAATGGCATTTTTACAGAACTAGAACAAAATATTTCACAATTTGTATGGAAACACAAAAGACCCTGAATAGTCAAAGGAATCTTGAGAAAGAAACACGGAGCTGGAGGAATCTGGCTCCTTGACTTCACACTATACTACAAATCTACACTAATCAAGACAGTATGGTTCTGGCACAAAAACAGAAATATAGATCAATGGAACAGGATAGAAAGCTCAGAAATAAACCCACGCATCTATGGTCACCTTATCTTTGATAAAGGAAGCAAGAATATACAATGGAGAAAAGAGAGCCTCTTCAATAAGTGGTGCTGGGAAAACTGGACAGCCCCATGTAAAAGAATGAAATTAGAACACTTCCTAACACCATACACAGAAATAAACTCAAAATGGATCAAAGACCTAAATGTAAGGCCACACACTATCAAACTCACAGAGGAAAACATAGGCAGAACACTCTATGACATAAATCACAGCAAGATCCTTTTTAACCCAGCTCCTAGAGAAATGGAAATAAAAACAAAAATTAACAAATGGGACCTAATGAAACTTTAAAAGCTTTCACACAGCAACAGAAACCATAAACAAGATGAAAAGACAACCCTCAGAATGGGAGAAAATATTTGCAAGTGAATCAGTGGACAAAGAATTAATCCCCCAAATATATAAACATCTCATGCAGCTCAATATTTTTTAAAATAAATAAATAAATAAACAACCTAATCAAAAAATGGGCAGAAGACCTAAATAGACATTTCTCCAAAGAAGATATACAGATCGCCAACAAACACATGAAAGGATGATCAACATCACTAATCATTAGAGAAATGTAAATCAAAACTACAG
The DNA here is from genome assembly GCF_949987535.1 of Balaenoptera acutorostrata. Taxonomy (NCBI): domain Eukaryota; kingdom Metazoa; phylum Chordata; class Mammalia; order Artiodactyla; family Balaenopteridae; genus Balaenoptera; species Balaenoptera acutorostrata. The sequence goes on from NC_080080.1 coordinate 44,346,608, forward strand.
TGAGGTATCACCTCACACTGGTCAGAATGTGGCCATCATTAGAATATCTACAAACACGATAACTGCTGGAGAGGGTGTGGAGAAAAGGGATCCCTCTTACAATTTTGGTGGGAATGCAAATTGATACAGCCACTATGGAGAACAGTTTGGAGGTTTCCTAAAAGAGTAAAAATAGAACTACCATATGACCCAGCAATCTCACTACTGCGGATATACCCTGAGAAAAACATAATTCAAAAAGAGTCATGTACCACAATGTTCATTGCAGCACTCTTTACAATAGTTAGGACATGGAAGCAATGTAGGTGTCCATCGACAGATGAATGGATAAAGAAGATGTGGCACATATATACAATGGAATATTACTCAGCCATAAAAAGAAATGAAATTGAGTTATTTGTAGTGAGGTGGATGGACCTAGAGTCTGTCATACAGAGTGCTGTAAGTCAGAAAGAGAAAAACAAATACCATATGCTAACACATATATATGGAATCTAAAAAAAAAAAAATGGTTCTGAAGAACCTAGGGGCAGGACAGGAATAAAGATGCAGATGTAGAGAATGGACTTAAGGACACAGGGAGTGGGCAGGGTAAGCTGGGACGAAGTGAGAGAGTAGCATTGACATATATACGCTATGAAATGTAAAATAGATAGCTAGTGGGAAGCAGCCGCATAGCACAGGGAGGTCAGCTCGGTGTTTTGTGACCACCTAGAGGGGTGGAATAAGGAGGGTGGAAGGGAGACGCAAGAGGGAAGGGATATGGGGATATAAGTATATGTATAAGTGATTCACTTTGTTATACAGCAGAAATTAACACAACAATGTAAAGCAATTACACTCCAATAAAGATGTTTAAAATAATTAATTAATTAAAATATTCAAATTTTTAAAAAAGCATAATTGTGTATTCTAGTCCATTTGTGTTCTTTCCAGAAAGGTAAGTAGATGTCACCAAGAAAGAGTCTCAAAAGAAAAGGAGGGAAAAAAAAAAAAAAAAAAAGGAAAGGAGGACTAATAATCATGTTGAGATCTATTGAATGTTTATCACGTGTCAGGGACCTTGCTAAAACTTTGGATGTATTATTTCATTTGATTCTTAAAATAACTCTTTGCAATAAATGTCACTATTCATCTTTGGGAGGCTAATTGACCTGCTGAAAGCTTTATAGTAGTAAGTGGTAGGAGTGGTTCTCAACCCAAATCTGTTGACAACAGGACCACACTCTCCACCTCTCTCTGCTTTATGCTCCCCTCTGAGGCCTCCAGGGATGTATTGTATACCTTATAAATTTCAAAACGAGTCTCAAGTGTATGTCCCTTTCTTGCAGGAACTTTTCTTGCATACTTCTGTTACTGGGCTATGGGCCTGTTTGATCATGAGGGCTAATTCTTTTGAAATAGCTTTAATGCATAACAAAATCAATAATTTTTATAGAGTTTATGATAGGTAAAACTAGCACAAACTGCTTTCTCATTTCACATATAAAACAAAAATCTAAGTAACTCAAGTGTTCTGATGATATTTGATTTTGTTCTGTTTCCATGAACTTAAAATGCTATCACAGGCACCAGCAGCTTCACTGGCTACTATGTTCCAGGCACTTCACTAGAGATTCTACATGTCTCATTTCTCATTTCACTTTCAAAATTATTCTTTTAATTATTGCCATTTTATTAGATGAGGGAGTTTGGACATTGAGAGGTTATGTAACTTGCTCAAGGTAAAAGAGCTAGTAGGTAGCAGAACCAGAATTCAAATACAGATTTGTCTTCCGCTACACTGCCTCCCAAAAAATAACTGAATATTTCTTCATTAGATAGCAGTGGATTCAATTTTTTTCTTGGACTTAATTAGTAATTTAAGAATCTTCTATTTTCCCAGTAACTGGTTCTTACAAATACTGTTCTTGACCCAAACAAGCAAAAAATGTTAGAACATATCCTAGGGTTTCAGAAAAAGAATGAGATAATGTTAAGGGTGGGGGGGAGGAAATACCTCCTTGTTTTAAAATACCAATTAGATAAGTAGATGCCAAGGTGTTTACATGCAAGATGACGCTGTTCACGACCACTTGGCTCTGACCGGAGATGCTTTTCAGAGAAAAGCCAGTACTTGAGTAAAACATTTTTCATCTCATCACAGCCAAGCATTTTATTTTTTCAAGCAAAACCAAGTGCAATTTGTGTTTGTTTTTGAAATTATGATCTCTCCTTTACAAGTGAAATTCCACACACCAAAGTGTGAGTTTATTTTGATAAAACCGCATTTCAGATTCCACATGCAACTATAAAATCAGGACATGTGGTGTGGGGTTTTCATAAAAGTCAGAATCTGGTAATTAGCACCAAAACTGTTCTTTGAAATTTGAAAGTATTGGAGATAATAGAAATAAAAGCATATAGAAATGCCAAGAATTTCTGCGCTTGCTAAGTCCTACCCAAATACCACAATGCACCGAGGTGATATACACTTTGAATGTATTATACCCTGCTTATTAAAAGAGAAAAGAAAAGACATGGACATATTTTTGCAACTATTTTATTTCTATAAAGGTTTTTGTTTTATAGAGAAGTAGAGCTTCACCAATGGGGAAAAAATAATATAGACCTGAACACAGATACTGGCCTTTAGCCAGAAAAAGAAATATTACATCAAGTATTTAAAGGTAGTTTCACTGTATCCAAATAGGTATCTTGATGTGAGGACAAAGAAATGATCCAACAAGTAACTTAAGCTATATTACATGAGAAGAAACTGAAATCCCAAAGTCCCTGACCCCTTGACTGGTATTCATTTTTGTCCCTATTTGTAGTGTGCATGTGTGTGTATGTGTACATTTTAATTCTGACAGCTTTAACAGTAGTTAAAAAAATAAAATAAAATCTACCTTGGCAAGTTTCCAGCCCAAATTGGTGACAGGATGCCTGATTCTGTTGATTTCAATAGCTGCATCACCTCCTATTCTCCAGAGCACCTCATGCCTGTATTATTACTTAGTAGAAAAGTAGTAGGATTTAATGTTTCAATACTTGATGGTAGGTTACCCCAGCAGTCCTTAAACAGCAGCATACTGTATTTATTTGTATATGGCGTTTAATCCAATGTATGTAATTCTATATTCAAATTCAACATTTGTTGGCCATTAAATAAGGAATGATTCTAAGTCAAAACAGCAGTCAAAACAGGAACAATGTTGTATTATAGCTCGGATGTGAACTAAATAGTTGATACTAATTTTTTGGAAAGCAACCAATGTCTCTTATTTTGAATAATACACTCTATTTTTATAGAAAGTAAGTCAAACCTTTAGTTATGTAGGAAAACCATTTTAAATACTCGGGGGGAATTAACTTGCAATGAAATACCCCAAAATAATTTCTTAGGAAATAATATCACCTGTGAAATAAAAGAGTAATGAAATACTGACATTCTAATATATGTCTTAAAAACATCTAAGTTATTTCATCAATTTTAAGACATTTAATATTGTTAACACAATTAATATTTTTATATGTATGTATGTATTATGTACAAATGGGGAAGTGACAGAATTTTGTTTGACAAAGAGAAAAGGTTTTATATACCTAAAGGTTTTAAAGTTTTAAAAGTTACTTAGATTTGAAGATACAAAGATATAAAAATGATCTGCACTTAGCCTTTGTGTAGCAAGATACAAATGTATTTACTTAAATTAAAAAGCCCAGATTATTTATGTTGTAGGTTCCAAATTGTTGGTCCCACCCAAGTTGCACCATATTATCTTCTTGATACTGAGTTTGGACAAAATCATTTAGCCAGACACTGGGCATGTGAAATTATGCTACCATCTGGAACTATGAGAACAAAATGTGGAGAGCCAAGGACCACCAGCCAAATGATGGTCCCACTGCCCAAAATCTCTTATGATGTCTCCAAGTGGCCTCGTGTGCTTAATATGTTCCTCTCTGGCTGAGTCTGCACAGCACAGAGTGAGCAAATAGTTTGTGACAGAAAAAAATAAAAGCTGGTTTTGAAAACTCTTCTGCAGAGTAGGACATTACCACTGATTATCTTAGAAACTTGGACAAATCACTTCGCATTCTGGGTCTGTTTCCTTCTCCATAAAATAAAGAAGTTGGATTAGATTATCTCCTTGGGTTCAAGTAGCATTTCTTCATCATCTATTATATTAGGTGCTAGGAATGCAAAGAAGAATAAGACAGAATCTTGTCCTGCAGGAATTTACAGTCTAAAGGGGAAGTGATACTTATATAGATCATTTTGAGATAACATAGGGTTAAGGGAAACATTTTCACAAGGCTCTATAGGAATCTAAGGTTTCTTTTATGAATCTTTGCTAGTAATTTTTCTCAACGCTCTTTCCTCAATAAGCAGAAATATTTCACACTTACCTCGGGCTGGAGGAGGGAATGTTAAAAAGACTTGGGGGAAGGACATGGGACCAGAGCCATGGTTTGCTTCCAAGAAGAGACAAGGGAAAAAATGGGAAAGGGAAGCCAAGAAAGCTCACATTCAAATGACTTAATTATCTCTCAGCTGGCTTGTGCAATGCTGAAGTAGTCTATCTGTCCAACTTGGCCTCTGAGCAGCAAAGAAATTCTCTGTCTCCTCTCCCAATAAATACAACTTGTACACTCAACAAATGATCAGATAATTTTGACAATCATTAAAGTGGTCAAAGAACCAAAAAGGTGACCTTGTTCCAGCAAAAATGTAATGGACATTATTGATGATTTTGTATGTTTAGTAAATCTTCCCCCTTCCAACCATTTCATTTTCAAAATCCATAAACCCTTGGGGTTGAAATGCTAGTAAAATGCAGTTTTTGATATTCTGTAGTTTAAAACTGCTGCATCTGACCCTTTTTCTTCACAAAACCCAAATAACTGTGAAGAACTACCTGCACAGTTGTATATGCATGTATGTTTCACTCATTTGGATTACTCCAAACAGTGATGTACACGCTGATAATTTATGCTGCCAAGATTTTGAAGGTAAAAATAATACTTTAAGTAAGAAGATTGGAGGTTTTCCTGAAAATGGATTAGAATATAGCCTTTGTGATTTTCAATACTCTTTTCTTGCTGTGTGTTGGGTTCAGTGCTTCAAAATGGGAAAATATATATCTGAGAGTTGAAGGGAAAAAATATCCTTGCCAAGCAGATGTTGGCAAATTGCCAGCTGAAACAAAGTTGTGATGTTGGTGACAACGAGATTGGTTTCTAGAGGATATTTAGAAAGCAGAGAGTCTGGCTTTGTTATCATTTCCCTCAGGAAGGGGCTGGATGATGGGCTACAGCACATTACCAACTAGTATCTTGCTTCCAAACATCTGGATTCCTAGTCTCATCCATTTAAAAATGATTTACTCATTGTAGCTTGTTGTTTGTTGAGATTTCAGCCAAAAGAAAAAACATTCAGCCACCTCTTCTCCAGACATCCATTTCTTAGCTTACTCTACCAAAATTCTTTTAAAAGAAGATTCAAAATATCTCACTTTTAAATTCCTATTTCTTCTCACAAATAAATCTAACATTTAGATTTCTATTGGTTGTTTTCTTAGAGTGTACCCTTATCAAATCAAGAGTAAAAGGAAATTCAAGCAAACCAAAACAATGAGTGTTTTTCCCTCAGTTACTCAGACAGTTAAGAGTGAAATATATTTAGGGCTTGAATTATACAGAAAATTGATTTGTATTTCACATTACTTTATTGGTACTGAACAATGGTTTACAACCAGGTTTTTACATCAGAACAATCTGGGAAATTTTTCAGAACAGATATACTCAAGCCCTAGCCCAAACCTATAGAAGCTGGTAAGACACAGGAATGTTTTATTGAAAAAAATTATCAACCCTGGTTAAGAAACACTGGTCTAGAATTTTGCTCCATTTAATATTAGGTGTTAAACACCAAGCACAAATTAGACTATGACTACATTCTATGTGTGTGACAAGGGAAGGAGAGGCAGATTGCATAGCTGAAAAATATATAAGAATTTACAGATTAATCATTAAAACAAGCACATGAGTTTGGCATAAGTACTAGATACAAGTTTAATATTTAAAATTAATAATATTTCTATATACTGGCCACAAAAAGGTAGAAATTAGTTTTTAAAATTACAATTTTAAAGCATGAGAAGTATCAAATACCAATGAATAAATCCACTAAAAGATGTGAATAAAACTATAATGCTATATTATTGAGACTATTAAAGAGATACAAATGAGTAGAGAGATACATCATTTTCAGACAGTGGACTCAATATTGTGAAAATGTCAAATCTTTCCAATTTGGCAAATATGATACTGTCTCAAAAAAAATTGCAATATGTTTCCTCTTTGGGTGAGGGGGTAGGCAGGACTTGACAAACTGTTTCTAAAATACAAAAGAAAATGCAAAGGGCCAAGAATAACCAAGACATTCTAGAAATAATGAGTGGACTTTCTCTAACAAATATCAAGACAATGACAAAGCTATAATATTTACAATATTTAAGACATTGTGGTCTTGGTACAAGATATATAAATGTAGATATATATTTACCAATTATTTACCAATGGAACAAAAAAAAAAATCCAAGAAACTTGATTTATGATGAAATGCCAGTGCAGAATCATGGAAAAGAGATGGTCACTGTTTGTTTGGTTTTTTTTACAATAAATGATAACTGGGATAATTTCATATCAATATAGAAAAAACTGACATTGACCAAAGTTAAAACTTAACTCTAATTTAGATCTAAATGTGAAAAAGAAAAACAATGAAGTTTTAAAAAATAGAATAAAACAATACTTTATTATTCCAGGGTCAGGAATTCTTTTTAAAAACACAACTATAGAAAGAGAAGTCAAGATGGCAGAGTGGGAGGATGGATCTCCTCACAACTAGGGCACCTACCAGGCACTGGTGGGGGACATCAGACACCTAAAGGGATGGGAGAAATCCCCACGTGACCATGTAGGATGGGGGGGAAGAAAGGGGGAAGGAAAAGTGGAGGTGGAACGGGACTGGCACCTCCTAGGGGCAGCTGGGAGAGGGGAGGGGTTCCCATGATCGGAGAGGTAAAAGCACAGAGTGGGGATTAGCGGGGATGGGGAGAGGCTTTCAGGGGTCAGAGAGGAATGCAGTCAGCATTTCCCCCACCCACTTAAAGGGACACCTCCAGCTGCATTGAGCCTAAGCCCTGCTCCCCCACCCTCCCCAAGACCTCTTCTGGCATTATTTTCTTCCTTTTTTTTTCCTGCTATTGTGGTTCTGTTTAGCTTGTTGTTGTTTCATTTATATTTTTTCTAATATATATTTATTTTCTATTTTATTTTATTTTTTATTCTTTGTTATTGTTCTCCTTTTTGTTTGTTGCCTTTTTTTTAACAGAGAAACTCAGACCCCAGGGAATATTAATTGGTGTGAGATCTCCTAGAGGTCCTCATCTCAGCACCAAGACTCTACACAACTGCCTGCAAACCCAGTGCTGGACGCCTCAGGCCAAACAACCAGCAAGACAGAAACAAAGCTTCAGCCATCAAAAAAAAAAATGAGATGACAAAAAATATGTTACAGGCAGAGGAGCAAGGTAAAAACTTACAAGACCAAATAAATGAAGAGGAAACAGGCAACCTACCTGAAAAAGAATTCAAAGTAATGATAGTAAAGAAGATTCAAAATCTCGGAAATAAAATGGAGGCATGGATCGAGAAAATAAAAGAAATCTTTAACAAGGACCAAGAAGAACTTAAAAAAAAAGAAACAGTGATGAACAAAACAATAACTGAAATGAAAAATACACTAGAAGGAATCAATAGCAGAATAACTGAAGCAGAAGAACGAATAAGTGACCTGGAAGATAGACTGTTGGCAATAACTGCTGAGGAGCTGAATTAAAAAAAAAAAAAGAATGAAGAGAAATGAGGACAGTCTCAGAGACATCTGGCACAACATTAAATGTACCAACATTCAAATTATAGGAGTCCCAGAAGAAGAAGAGAAAGAGAAAGGGTCTGAGCAAATATTTGAAGAGATTATAGTCAAAAACATCCCTAACATGGGAAAGGAAATAGCCACCCAAGTCCAGGAAGCTCACAGAGGAACATACAGGATAAACCCAAGGAGAAACACACCAAGACACATATTAATCAAGCTAACAAAAATTAAATTCAAAGAAAAAATATTAAAAATGGCAAGGGAAAGGCCACAAATAACATCCAAGGGAATCCCCATAAAGTTATCAGCTGATTTTTCAGCAGAAATTCTTCAGGCAAGAAGGGAGTGGCAGAATATATTTAAAGTGATGAAAAGGAAATACCTACAACCAATATTACTCTACCCAGCAAGGATCTCATTCAGATTAGACAGAGAAATCAAAAGCTTTACAGATAAGCAAAAGTTAAGAGAATTCAGCACCACCAAACCAGCTTTACAACAAATGCTAAAGGAACTTCTCTAGGCAAGAAACACAAGAGAAGAAAAAGATCCACAGAAACAAACCCAAAACTATTAAGAAAATGGTAATAGGAACATACATATTGATAATTCCTTAAACGTGAATGGATTAAATGCTCCAACCAAAAGACACAGACTGGCTGAATGGATACAAAAACAAGATCCATATATATGCTGTCTACAAGAGACCCACTTCAGACATAGGGACACATACAGACTGAAAGTGAAGGGATGGAAAAAGATATTCCATGCAAATGGAAATCAAAAGAAAGTTCGAGTACCAATACTCATATCAGATAAAATAGTCTTTAAAATAAAGACTATTACAAAAGACAAAGAAGGACACTACATAATGATCAAGGGAGCAATCCAAGAAGAAGATATAACAATTGCAAATATTTATGCATCCAACATAGGAGCACCTCAATACATAAGGCAACTGCTAACAGCCATAAAAGAGGAAATCGACAGTAATACAACAATAGTGAGGGACTTTAACACCTCACTTACACCAATGGACAGATCATTGAAACAGAAAATTAATAAGGAAACACAAGCTTTAAATGACATAATAGACCAGATAGATTTAATTGATATTTATAGGACATTCTATCCAAAAACAGCAGATTACACTTTCTTCTCAAGTGCACACGGAACATTCTCCAGGATAGATCACATCTTGGGTCACAAATCAATTCTCAATAAATTTAAGAAAATTGAAATCATATCAAACATCTTTTCTGACCACAGTGCTATGAGATTAGAAATCAATTACAGAGGAAAAACATGTAAAAAAAACAAACACATGGAGGCTAATCAATACGTGACTAAACAAGCAAGAGATCACTGAAGAAATCAAAGAAGAAATAAAAAAAAAATACTTAAATACAAATTACAATGAAAACATGACGACCCAAAACCTATGGGATGCAGCAAAAGCAGTGCTAAGAGGGAAGTGTATAGCAATACAAGCCTACCTCAAGAAACAACAAACATCTCAAATAAACAATCTAACCTTACACCTAAAGGAGCTAGAGAAAGAAGAACAAAACCCAAAGTTAGTAGAAGGAAAGAAATCATAAAGATCAGAGCAGAAATAAATGAAATAGAAACAAAGAAAACAATAGCAAAGATCAATAAAACTAAAAGCTGGTTCTTTGAGAAGATAAACAAAATTGATAACCCATTAGCCAGACTCATCAAGAAGAAGAGGGAGAGGACTCAAATCAATAAAATTAGAAATGAAAAAGGAGAAGTTACAACAGACACCACAGAAATACAAAGCATCCTAAGAGACTACTACAAGCAACTATATGCCACAAAAATGGACAACCTGGAGGAAACGGATAAATTCTTGGAAAGGTACAACTTTCTAAGACTGAATCAGGAAGAATTAGAAAATATACACAGATCAATCACAAGTAATAAAATTGAAACTTCAAATAAAATCTTCCAACAAACAAAAGTCCAGGACCAGATGGCTTCATAGATGAATTCTATCAAACATTCAGAGAAGAACTAACACCTATCCATCTCAAACTCTTTTTAAAACTTGCAGAGGGGGGCTTCCCTGGTGGCGCAGTGGTTGAGAATCTGCCTGCCAATGCAGGGGACACGGGTTCGAGCCCTGGTCTGGGAGGATCCCACATGCCACGGAGCAACTAGGCCCGTGAGCCACAACTACTGAGCCTGCGCGTCTGGAGCCTATGTTCCACAACAAGAGAGGCAGTGATAGTGAGAGGCCCGCGCACCGTGATGAAGAGTGGCCCCCGCTTGCCGCAACTAGAGAAAGCCCTCGCACAGAGACGAAGACCCAACACAGCCATAAATAAATAAATTAATAAATAAAGCCAGAAAACATCTTTAAAAAAAAAAAAAAAAAAAACTTGCAGAGGGACAAACACTCCCAAACTCATTCTACGAGGCCTCCATCATCCTGATACAAAAACTAGACAAAGATATCACAAAAAAAGAAAATTACAGACAATATCACTGATGAACATAGACACAAAAATCCTCAACAAACTAATAGCAAACAGAATCCAACAACACATTGAAAGGATCGTACACCATGACCAAGTGGGATTTATCCCAGGGATGCAAGGATTCTTCAATATATACAAATCAATCAATGTGATACACCATATTAACAAATTAAAGAATAAAAACCATATGATTGGGCTTCCCTGGTGGCGCAGTGGTTGAGGGTCCACCTGCCAATGTGGGGGACATGGGTTCAGGCCCTGGTCTGGGAAGATCCCACATGCCACGGAGCCACTACACCCGCAAGCCACAACTACTGAGACTGCGCACCTGGAGCCCGTGCTCCACAACAAGAGAAGCCACCGCAATGAGAGGCCCACACACCGCAATGAAGAGTAGCCCCCACTCACCGCAACTAGAGAAAGCCCGTGCACAACAACGAAGACCCAGCACAGCCAAAAATAAATTAAATAAATTAAAAAAAAAAACATATGATCATCTCAATAGATGCAGAAAAAACTTTTGGCAATATTCAACACTGATTTATGATTAAAAAAAAAAGCTCTCCAGAAAGTGGGGAGTGGAGGAGCCTACCTCAGTGTAATAAAAGCCATATATGACAAACCCACAGCCAACATCATTCTCAATGGTGAAAAACTGAAAACATTTCCTCTAAGATCAGGAACAAGACAAGGGTGCCCACCCTCACCACTATTATTCAACATGGTTTTGGAAGTCCTAGCCACAGCAATCAGAGAAGAAAAAGAAATAAAAGGATTCTAAATTGGAAAAGAAGAAGTAAAACTGTCATTCTTTGCAGGTGACATGATACTATACGTTGAAAATCTTAAAGAGGCAACCAGAAAACTACTAGAGCTAATCAATGAATTTGGTAAAGTTTCAGGATACTAAATTCATGCACAGAAATCTCTTGCATTCCTATACATTAGCAATGAAAGATCAGAAAGAGAAATTAAGGAAACAACCCCATTTACCATTACATCAAAAAGAATAAAATACCTAGGAATAAACCAACTTAAGGAGGCAAAAATCTATACTCAGAAAACTATAAGATACTGATGAAAGAAATCAAAGATGACACAGACAGATGGAGAGATAGATGTACCATATTCTTGGATTGGAAGAATCAATATTGTCAAAATGACTATATTACCCAAAGCAATCAACAGATTCAATGCAATCCCTATCAAATTACCAATGGCATTTTTCACAGAATTAGAATAAAAAAGTTTACAGTTTGTATGGAAACACAGAAGACCCCAAATAGCCAAAGCAATTTTGAGAAAGAAAAATGGAGCTGGAGGAATCAGGCTCCCTGACTTCAGACTATACTACAAAGCTACAGTAATCAAGGCAGTATGGTATGGTACAAAACCAGAAATATAGATCAGTGGCACAGGATAGAAGCCCAGAGATAAACCCATGCACCTATGGTCAAGTAATCTATGAGGAAGGAGGTAAGAATATACAGTGGAGAAAAGACAATCTCTTCAATAAGTGGTGCTGGGAAACTGGACAGCTACTGACCAAAAGATTAAATTAAGGGCTTCCCTAGTGGTGCAGTGGTTAAGAGTCCACCTGCCAATGCAGGGGACATGAGTTCAAGCCCTGGTCCAGGAGGATCCCACATGCCACGGAGCAACTAAGCCCTCGTGCCACAACTACTGGAGCCCGCACGCCTAGAGCCTGTGCTCCACAACAAGAGAAGCCACTGCAATGAGAAGACTGTGCACCACAACGAAGAGTAGCCCACATGCACCACAACGAAGAGTAGCCCACATTCACCACAACTAAGCCCACATGCAGCAACAAAGAGCCAACGCAGCCAAAAACAGATTAATTAATTAATTAATTTTTTTAAAAAACCTAAAAATAGAACTACCATATGACCCAGCAATCCCACTACTGGGCATATACCCTGAGAAAACCATAATTCAAGAAGACACATGCACCCCAATATTCATTGCAGCATTATTTACAATAGCCAGGACATGGAAACAACCTAAATGTCCATCAACAGATGAATGGATAAAGAAGATGTGGTACATATATACAATGGAATATTACTCAGCCATAAAAGGGAACAAAATTGGGTCATTTGTACAGACGTGGGTGGACCTAGAGTCTGTCATACAGAGTGAAGTAAGTCAGAAAGAGAAAAGCAAATATTGTATATTAACACATATATGTGGATCCTAGAAAAATGGTATAGATGAACTTATTTGCATATAAGGAATAGAGACGCAGAGGTAGAGAACAGACATGTGGACACGGTGGGAAAGGGGAGGGTGGGACGAATTGGGAAATTAGGATTGACATATATACACTACCATGTGTAAAGTAGCTAGTGGTAACCTGCTGTATAGAACAGGGAGCTCAGCTCGGTGCTCTGTGATGACCTAGATGGGTGGGATTGTGGGGGGGGGCTAGGAGAGAGGTCCAAGAGGGAGGAGATATATGTATACATATAGCTGATTCACTTTGCTGTACAGAAGAAACTAGCACAACTTTGTAAAGCAACTATACTCCAACAACAAAAAATCATACAACTATAAAAATTGGTAAATTTGATGACATTAAAATTTTAAATGTCTTCCCTTCTAAGTCATCACTGAGGGGACGGAAAGGCAAACTATGGAGTAGAAGAAGACATGTGCAATGTGTAAATTTCACAAACAATAAAAATATTTTGTATAATTTTTTCATTAATAATCATGAAAATGCAAACAAAGCACCATAAGATGTCATGATACACCCTCCAGGAAAACTAAAATTAAAAAGACTGATCATATCAAGTGTTAGAGAAAACTTGAAGCCACAGGAACCTTTGTATATTACAGGTGGAAGAATAAATTGCTACAATTGCTTTGGAAAAATATTTGACAGCCCTATTGAAGTTGAATATACACAAGCCTTATGAACCAACAATCCTACCCTAGGTAGTTACCAAAAGAAAAGTGAACCAAGAGACATTTACAAAAATGTTCATGTCAGGATTTTTTATAGCAACTGAATGTCCATCAGCAATAAAATGGTGCTATATGCCATGGAATACTATGCCGCACAGAAAATTAACTGTGACAATGGGTGAATGTCATAAAAATAATATTGAGCAAGAGAAGCCAGACACAAAAGAACACATTATTTTATTTCTATAGAGTTTGAAAATAAACAAAACTAACTATAATGTTTAGAAATGCACATTTTGGCCAAAAAAAAGTGTAAAGAAAAGCAAAGAAGCAAGTATCATAAAAGTCAGGATAGGGGATACATCCAGCAGGAGAAGCTGTGGGATGTGACTCAAAGAGCTATGCAAGGGGCTTCTGGGATGTCATCAGCCTGCCATATCTGACCCTGTCAGTGGCTACGTGGTTGTTCACTTTATAATCCTTTATTAAATTGTATATAATGTGGTCTGTACATTTCTGTGTGCATATTTCACAATTTTTAAATTGTGAATATAAAATAATATATATAAATAATATAATATAAAAACAAACCAAGAAGTGTTTCTTATAAAGATCTCCTGCAAAAATTGACACTATTAACCATTAACCACCCCATTATGTATTAAACACTCTAAACACAAAAGCATAACCTGTGGTTAATAAACACTGTGAAGGTACATCAAAACAAGAGTACAGTCTAAACTCATTATCTCCCATCTCCAACCTTCCGCCCCTTCCTGTACACCCTACCTCATTGAATTTATTCATTACATTCTAATTGAATACTACACTTGAAGCATATTCTCAGAATACTCTGCTAGACTCTGAAGACATAAAGATGCATAATACACATTTTCTTTGCCTTAGCAAAATACCTGGAATACTGTAGGTATCCAATAAAAGTTAAGTGAACAAATTCATTTATTATTATATCCCCAAAGTATTTACAATCTAATAAGTCCACCAGCTCATAGTTCAGAGCACAGCTCCAATACTTGAGCAAGCGTTCCCAAGAATTCCCAAGATTTGATTAAACTAATACACATGTAGGTAGTATGAAATAGACTAAGTCACTCTGGAACCAGATACTACTCCTCTGATCTGAAGTATGGGTTGATATAGATTGTTGACTCTGTCAAGGGAAAACAGAAATCATGTGACCTTCCCCCCAGCTGCTGAACTACTCAAGATATATGATGAAAGTTTCTACTTAAATATGATCTTAATATTTTAATCAGCCAAAAGATATTTATTAACAAGGCTCTGGGGTCAGCCTGCCTGAGTCTGACTCCCAGCTCTGCCCTTCAGCAGCCAGTGACCTTGGTAAATCAGCCACCCTGCACCTCATCTCTGTAATCTCATCACCCACTGAAAGTGTTAGGAGTTGCAATGATAACGAAACGAGGAATGAACAGACTAATGTGTGCAAAGTTCTTACGACTATGCTGGCACAAAGAAATTGATCAATAGATGTGAGCTCTTGTGATTCATCCAGCAAATATATATTAAGAACCTCTTATTGGATAGGCATTAGGAATACATTTAATGAACAAATCAAATGTGATTGCTGCCTTCACGGAATTTTCATTGCAAAACAACAGGCAAATAAACAAGCAAGCAAAATATATTCCTGAATAGGTGACTATTTTTTTGGTTCTGGTTTTGGTTTTAACTGGGGAGCTATTCCATTTCTCTGAAGTTATGACTCTCTTCCCTCTACACTTCCCAAGAGAGTATCTGAACTGGCAACCAGAGGGAATTCCCCCAAAAGACACTATGTTCCCCAGTCTACAGTTCTCAGTTGGAAATGACAAAGAAAAGCAGCAAGTGGCTTTGAAATCCAGTCTGTAAGCTACATTAACACTACCCCATCCTACCTGCCAGTTTTCTTTTCCATTCTGTTTTCTTCCTCTATTGTTTTGAACAACAGATACATGTAAAACAGGACAGAAAGATGGAAGGAAGATGTTTCTGAGGCAGAGAAAACAGAGAGAAAGACAGAAACAGGCTGTCCAGAATTGAGCCAGAATATTTATGGGATAGATATTTTTATTCTAAAATTGAATCTTAATTATTTTAACATATATACCTCACTGTTCCTTTACAGGAAATCAAGTCAGACTACAATGTCTCTACAGATATACTAGTGAAATAAAAATGTTACCGTTTTAAGACAATAAATACTTCAGTGGAAAAATAAAGAAACAATGTAAATGTGTATGAGAAAACCAGCAGTGGGCTTTTGATTACCTTGGGTCTCCAGAGTTCTTTCTACATTGAGTATATTACAGAAGGAAAAGGAACATTCTCTCATACTAGTCATTTATTATTTATTTTATGCCTTAATCATTTGTGGGAATTCCTGACAGCTTTTTACTCAGCCAGTTCTACTGACAGTCAAATTTGTACATTAAGGAGAAGGAAGACAAAGTATCAACTTGAGAGGAGAAAACCAAGCTGGCAGCTGAGTGGTTATGAGCTTCATAGCTGCAAATTTAGAAATAATTTGATTTAAGGAGGATAATAAAGAAAAAAGAAAAAATGATGCTAATGACGCAATTTGACCCCTTTCATAGGAGATGTTTTGAGAACGTCACTGGTAAAAAGAAACGTAGCTATAAGTCACTAGATTTGGGAGTTTTCCTTCGCTCTGCTCCGGTTGTCATATCGTGGCTGTCTATGACTATAGGAGACCCTTGTACATCCCTGGAGAGAGACAGCACTTGGTTCTGGAGCAAGGGGATGATGGTGTGATAATAATGATTCAGGAAAGTTAATTTGGTAGCATGAGGATTTATTGGAGTCCATTCATTCATTCATTCACACATACAAAGAATACCATGCACTCTTTTAAGTATTAGGTTAGGAGACTATTTAAGTAATCTAGTTTGAAAGAATGAACATTTGAACCAGAATAGTAGCTCTAATACCTTCCTAATTCCTACAAATTAGTTTATTTCAATCAGAAAGGGTTTCTGTTTCTTTTGGTACTGGCTTTAGTTTTGGTTTATTGAGGTTGTTTACATCTTTGTTGTTGTTTCTGTTTTCACTTGTTTGTTTTTTAGGCATGATCAATTATGTTCACTCACCCATGCACAAAAACTCATCCTTGTATCCTAAAGATCAATAGAACTCATTGACTATCTAGGATAAGACCTATTTTGAAGACTTCACCCAAGGTTTTATTCTTTTATTGTTATTTCTAACACCCAAATATAACAGTTACCATTTCTGGAGACCTATTCAGTTACTGACTGTTCTTGCTACTTTAAACCCAATATAACTACTCCTTATAACAAAATAGAAAGAAAATTATTATTACTATTCCTATTTTACAGATTGAAAACTTGAGGTTCAGTGAGGTTAATAATAGCTCCATAACTCGTTAACAGTGGAGCTCCATAACTCGTTAACAGTGGAGCATAATAGCTCCATAACTCGTTAACTCGTTAACTTGTCTGGCTCAAAAGCCCATGTTCTTCAGGGTTTTACTTATTTTGTTCCTTTCATAAAAATTTGACCTTAAAGAGTAGCACAATGACAATTACAATGCCTCTAAATTTATATCAAAATGGGAAACTGCTCTTGATTTTATTATAGCAGCTCTCCAGAGGATTTATTCCAGCAGCTTCTGATAAGAGAGTGAGCACACAAGACAGGCATTATCTTTTCCCCATGCACACGCACCAGGATCTCATGTTTCCTCATTGCCTTGCATATCACACTCTTTTCTTTGAAGGGAGTCCCATTTTCCCACCTGCATCCGTCATTCATCTGTCATCCCATTCACCTGGTGAGGTTTTTAACTAGACGATTTTTTTTTAAATCTTTTTTGGCTAACCTTGTCTCTCCAGCTCTTTACTCTGACTACAGTTTTAAAGCTCAGCTCATCTTCTTGTCCCCAGTACACCATCTTGGGAGTAGTAATTAAAACAGGTGCAAAATTTTGCAGTTAACATATTAAAAGATAGAGTCAACCTGTTTAGGTTGGTCTGAGCTTCCGTTTCATCTTACAGGAGCCACACTGCAGTATCCTATACAACCTGAGCAGAGTAATTTAGGAGTGGTTTAAGGAGGGAGCTTCAAGGTGCTGTTGCTTAAGGTTTGAAGAGTGACCCATACAGCAAGAGCATGACCCCTTCTCAAACACCCCTCGGAGCAGCAGATGTACTCTGCTGAAATCTCACCTCCCTCTTCTGATGTAGCTGATGAAAGTGCTTCTGAAGAAGAGCAAAGACCTGTGTTATCACAAGGCATAGCATTTCCCCATTGCATTTGAATTGAGTATATTGCTTTTTCAGTTTTGCTAAGATTACACAAAAATGTAATTACCTAAACACTATTCACCTGGGAACCCTGAATGCTAAGACAGCTGCTCTGAGGGAGAGAAGCTTCCAAATGGTGGAGATGCTTTTTCCCTGAATCTAGAATTCTGCCTGGTTTCATCAGTTATAATTAACCCAGGCAGCATAGGAAAGCAGTGTGCATTTTTACACTGCTCTAGAACCCCATAGTTGCTCCATGTGGGAAAACATGTGTACTTATTTTTTTTATGTAGGATTTTGTGAACTCAGTGTTCTCCTTTCCAATTTTTTCCTATTTAGTCTGCCCAGAGACCTTGTGAATACCCGTGTATTCTCTGCAAATAAAATTCAGTTTAAGATTAGCTTTATTTTAAAAATAGTAGTTGAACCTAGTCATATGAGTTTGGGGCCTAAATGAGAACTTAAATTTGGATTAATATCCCCAGCTGGTGCCCCAGGTTTCAAGCACTTTTGAAAGCAGGATAAAATTTCAGGCCAGGCACACAAGAGAAATACTGTGTTTTGTTTTTTCAATCTTTTAGTGAAGCAGTAAAATTAGGGTAGCTGTAATTCTAGTTGTTTAGCAGCCAACATTATTATCTCAATAACCATATCTACACACAGGAAAGTTATGTGTCTTAGAAAAAAATCAATACTTTGTGTGGCTTGCTCTTTATTTTTTTAATTGAGGTATAGTTCATTTACAATATTATATTAGTTTCAGGTGTACAACATAGTGATTCAAAAATTTTATAGATTATATGCCATTTATAGTTATTATAAAATATTGGCTATATTCCCTGTGCTGTGCAATATATCCTTGTAGCTTATTTATTTTATACATTGTGTTTTGTAGCTATTAATTCCCTACCGCTATCATCCCCTCCCCTCTTCCCTCTCCCTTCTGATACCCACTAGTTTGTTTTCTATATCTGTGAGTCTGTTTTTTGTTATGTTTACTAGTTTGTTTTATTTTTTACATTCTATACATAAGTAATATCATACAATATTTGTCTTTTTCTGTCTGGCTTATTTCACTAAGTATAATACCTCCAAGTCCATCCATGTTGTTGCAAATGGAAGAATTTCACTCCTTTTTATGACTGAGTAGTATTCTAGTGTGTGTGCATGTGTGTGTGTGTGTATATATATATATATGCCACATCTTCTTTATCCATTCATCTGTTGATGGACATGTAGGTTGCTTCCATATCTTGGCTACTGTTAATAACCCTGCTATGAACATTGGGGTGCCTGTATCTTTTCAAACTAGTGTTTTTATTTTCTTCAGATAAAAACCCAGGAGTGGAATTGCTGGATCACATGGTAATTTCATTTTTAGTTTTTTGAGGCACCTCTATACTTTTTCACAGTGGGCGTACCAATTTACATTTCCACCAACAAGGTACAAGGGCTCTCTTATTTGGCTTGCTCTTTAAAAAGCAAAAACATTTTTTACTTGAGGTTGGCAAAAGGGACAGTGAGAATAGAGAATGAGAAGGAAAAGAAAATAAAATAGGAAAGGCAATAACAATTTTATATGTTTTAAACAAATTTTAGAGATTGATGCATGTGAAGCAAATAACATAGTACCAGTCATATAAGTTCTAGTTAGGAAGAGAAAGAAGCAAGATGAGGTACTGCCATCACCTTCATCTTCATCATAATTGTATATCCAATTATGATACAGTATATCTTACTTCATTTGAGCCTAATAACATCTCTGAGTAGATAGCTGGGATAGCTAGTGATAATATTAGTATTACATGTAATGTTGGTTGAGGTCAACAAAATCTCTATTGAGTCAGGCACAGCACTAGGTGCTGAAAATGCAGTGATTAGAGGGAAAATGTCCAGTTCTAAGAAGGCAGTTTGAAATATATATGCTCCAAATCTCACTAAAACTATAGCAAAGAATTTTTTTCTAAAGATAGACATTAGCCATGGAAATACAGAACCCTAGAGAGAAGATATGAGCAATAAAATGTTGGATCAGAAAGAATGTAAGATCCTCCATTACCACTGATATTCCAAATGAGGCATGAACACATATATTCATAGGCTTGACTGAGGAGAGGGAGAATACCTCATTTTTCTATGGAACAAAGAGGTGTCCTGTCCCTGAAGCATAGCTTGGGAGTTCCCACACTGTAGCTGCCAAAACAACCTGAGCTCTCCCTGTAATTTAATGAGCTGAATCATCCCCATGGAACCAGCTCCTTGCCCAATCCTAGAAATGGGGAGGGAGGGAGCAGAAAGACCAAAAATCTGTCTCTTCTTAGGAAGGTTGTTGAAAGCTTTAGGGGAAAAGGTTAGATCCTTCTTTACTCCCACTCTCACACCACCACCACCCCTGCCAAGAGATGAGAAGTTTATTCTCTAGAGAAAGTAAAGGGTCTTTGGCAAAGTAGAAAAGATGTATGCCATGCTGAAAAGAAAGAAATTAAGTGGCCATATGTGTGTTGATGCTACATGGAGAAGCCCCTAGCCTTCTTCCTCCAGTCAACCTCTAGAGACTTTGTAGTTAGCCTTTTACTCTTTAAGCAGGAGAGAAAAAAGCAACTTCTCTGGAAACCTAACACTAAACCTAACCAACTCCCTTCCCACACACAAAGGGGCCTAAAGATATTGACACCAGGAATTCCTCCAGAAATGTCTCACCCAGACTATCTGGCAATAAAGCTCGAAGTCAGATAGCACTACTCATACCCTCAGAGTTTCCAAACAGTTTGTTAATGCTCCAGTCTTAATCATGAATAGACAGTCAAGAATAATGAGACATCTAAGAGAAAATTCTGATGTGGAGTCTAACACTAAAACAAAACAAACAAAAACAACTTGGAGAAAACATAAACTATGCAGTGAGAAAAAAATCAACAATAACAATAACAACAACAACTATTATCACTACCCTTTGAGACATAAGAGAGTTATTTTATTCATGAAATAAGAAGTTGATGCTATTAAAAAGAACTTTTAGAATTTAGCAATATCATAGCAAAAATGAAACAAAACAGAAACTCAATAGAGGGCTGAAAGAAAATGTTAGAGTAATTGTCACAAAAGTAGGTTAAAAATAAGAGATGGAAAATGTATGAATATTATTTCAAGAGGTCCAACATTCAAATAATAGGTTTTCAGAATGAAAGTACCAAGAAAATTGAGGGGAAACATTATCGAAGAAAGAATGTAAGAAAATTTCCAACAACTGCAAACCATACGTATCCAGATTGAAAAGGACCATGGAATGCCCAACAAATTGATGAAAATCGACCCATACCAGGGCTAATCATTGTGAAATTTCAGAAACCTGGGAAAAAAGTTCTACTAGCTTATCAAAAAAAAAAAAAAAAAAAGAGAAGAAGAAGAACAGAGGACATATAAAGGAACAATGATCTGAATAGCACACTGGAAGCAATAGAGTAATGCCTTCAAAAGTCTGAAATAAAATTATTTCTAACCTAGAATTCTATATCCAGCCAAATGTTCCATCAACTGTCAGGGTAAAACAAGGACATTTTTAGATCTTCAAGATGCAAAACAAAACCAGAAAACAAAAACAAAAAACAATGTATCTACTTTACTAAGAGAGTGGAAAATGTCTGTCACCAAAATATGTGAATAAACCAAGAGATCAGAAAACAAAGAAAGAAAAAACCCAAAACTAGAGGAAAAGGAAAGGAATCTGTAGAGAAGGGAGAAGTCTCACAAAAGCCACTCATTCAGACTGAAGCAGTGCAATTCAGGAACCAGGTTTTGGGCAGCTGTCACCAGGCCCTTTGTCATTCAACTATCTTTTCTTTTTTTCTTTTTTTTTTGATTTTTATTTATTTATATTTTTATACAGCAGGTTATTACTTACCTATTTTATACATATTAGTGTATATATGTCAATCCCAATCTCCAAATTCATCCCACCAACACCACCTCCACCCCAACTTACCCCCCTTGGTGTCCATAAGTTTGTTCTCTACATCTGTGTCTCTATTTCTGTCTTGCAAACCAGTTCATCTGTACCCTTTTTCTAGATTCCACATATATGTGTTTATATACGATATTTGTTTTCCTCTTTCTGACTTACTTCACTCTGTATGACAGTCTCTAGGTCCATCCATGTCTCTACAAATGACCCAATTTCGTTCCTTTGTATGGCTGAGTAATATTCCATTGTATATATGTACATCTGCTTTATCCATTCATTTGTTGATGGGCATTTAGGTTGCTTCCATGACCTGGCTATTGTAAATAGTGCTGCAATGAACATTGGGGTGCATGTGTCTTTTTGAATTATGGTTTTCTCTGGGTATATGCCCAGTAGTGGGATTGCTGGGTCATATGGTAATTCTATTTTTAGTTTTTTAAGGAACCTCCATACTGTTCTCCATAGTGGCTGTATCAATTTACATTCCCACCAACAGTGCAAGAGGGTTCCCTTTTCTCCACACCTTCTGAGCATTTGTTCTTTGTAGATATTTTGATGATGGCCATCCTGACTGGTGTGAGGTGGTACCTCATTTAAGTTTTGATTTGCATTTCTCTAATAATTAGTGATGTTGAGCAGCTTTTCATGTGCCTCTTGGCCATCTATATGTCTTCTTTGGAGAAATGTGTATTCAGGTCTTCTGTCCAGTTTTTGATTGGGTTGTTTTTTTGTTTTTTGTTTTTTAATATTGAGCTGCATGAGCTGCTTATATATTTTGGGGATTAATTCTTTGTCCACTGATTCATTTGCAAATATTTTCTCCCATTCTGAGGGTTGTCTTTTCATCTCGTTTATAGTTTCCTTTGCTGTGCAAAAGCTTTGAAGTTTCATTAAGTCCCATTTGTTTATTTTTGTTTTTATTTCCATTACTCTAGGAGGTGGTTCAAAAAAGATCTTGCTGTGATTTATGTCAAAGAGTGTTCTTCCTATGTTTTCCCCTAAGAGTTTTATAGTGTCCAGTCTTACATTTAGGTATTTAATCCATTTTGAGTTTATTTTTGTGTATGGTGTTAGGGAGTGTTCTAATTTCATTCTTTTACATGTAGCTGTCCAGTTTTCCCAGCACAACTTATTGAAGAGATTATCTTTTCTCCATTGTATATCCTTTCCTCCTTTGTCAGAGATTAGTTGACCATAGGTGTGTGGCTTTATCTCTGGGCTTTCTATGCTGTTCCATTGATCTATATTTCTGTTTTTGTGCCAGTACCATATTGTCTTGATTACTGTAGCTTTGTAGTATAGTCGGAAGTCAGGGAGTCTGATTCCTCCAGCTCCGTTTTTTCCCCCTCATGATTGCTTTGGTTATTCGGGGTCTTTTTTGTCTCCATACAAATTTTAAGATTTTTTGTTCTAGTTCTGTAAAAAATGCCATTGGTAATTTGATAGGGATTGCATTGAATCTGTAGATTGCTTTGGGGAGTATAGTCATTTTCACAATATTGATTCTTCCAATCCAAGAACATGGTATATATCTCCATCTGTTTGTGTCCTCTTTGATTTCTTTCATCAGTGTCTTATAGTTTTCTGAGTACAGGTCTTTTACCTCCTTAAGAAGGTTTATTCCTAGGTATTTTATTATTTTTGTTGCAATGGTGAATGGAATGTTCCCTTAATTTCTCTTTCTGATCTTTTGTTGTTAGTGTATAGGAATGCAAGTGATTTCTGTGCATTAGTTTATCCCAGGGATGCAAGGATTCTTCAATGTATGCAAATCATTCAATGTGATACACCATATTAACAAATTGATTAATAAAAACCATATGATCATCTCAATAGATGCAGAAAAAGCTTTTGACAGAATTCAACACCAATTTATGATAAAAACTCTCCAGAAAGTGGGCACAGACGGAACCTATCTCAACATAATAAAGACCATATATGACAAACCCACAGCCAACATCGTTCTCAATGGTGAAAAACTGAAAGCATTTCCTCTAAGATCAGGAAAAAGACAAAGATGTCCACTCTCACCACTATTATTCAACATAGTTTTGGAAGTCCTAGCCACGGCAATCAGAGAAGAAAAAGAAATAAAAGGAATCCAAACTGGAAAAGAAGAAGTAAAACTGTCACTGTTTGCAGATTACATGATACTATACATAGAGAATCCTAAAAATTCCACCAGAAAACTACTAGAGCTAATCAATGACTTTGTTAAAGTTTCAGGATTCAACTATTTTTTCAATCTGACTAAACTACTGAATGATGTGCTCTTTTGAACAAGCAAGTAAAACCAAGAAGGAAGAAGACATAAAATCCAAGAAATGGGTAAACAAATTCAGAAGAAAGGTAAAGAGAATTCCAAGTAAAGAAAAAGGAAAACTTAAGATATTATCTGGGGGAGACCCGCCGGCGGAGAGGGGTGCGTCTAGGCGGCCCTGTGCTCCCTTTGATTGGCCGGCAGGATGACGAACGCATTTACAGTCGGGCCTGCGGCAGTGGGAGCGTGCGTCAGCTTTGCGTAATCGGGGAAGGAGAAGGGGCGCGTCTGACCGCTCAGGGGGCCCGCCGATTGGCTGGATGGCGGCGGCGCCGGGTGGCCCGGACCGCCGGAGGAGGGCGGTGCCGTGGGCCGGGTCCCAGCTTACTGGCGACCGGTGTTAGTCAGATGATAATGGCAGCTCGGACTGGTCAGAGGGCCCTGAAAAAGGTGGTCTCGCGATGCTGTCCGAAGTCGGCGGCAGCGGCCGGAGCCCCGGCTCCAGCGCAGGGGCCTGCGCGGAACGTCAGATATTTAGCTTCCTGTGGTATACTGATGAGCAGAACTCTTCCACTGCATACCTCAGTTTCGCCTAAGGAGATATATGCAAGAACTTTCTTCAGAATTCCTGCACCATTAATAAACAAAAGAAAAGAATATTCAGAGAGAAGAATTATAGGATATTCTATGCAGGAAATGTATGATGTAGTATCAGGAATGGAGGATTACAAGCATTTTGTTCCTTGGTGCAAAAAATCAGATGTAATATCTAGGAGATCTGGATACTGCAAAACACGATTAGAAATTGGGTTTCCACCTGTATTGGAGCGCTATACATCAGTGGTAACCTTGGTGAAACCACATTTGGTAAAGGCATCCTGTACTGATGGGAAGCTCTTCAATCATTTGGAGACTGTATGGCGTTTTAGCCCAGGTCTTCCTGGCTACCCAAGAACTTGTACTTTGGATTTTTCAATTTCTTTTGAATTTCGCTCACTTCTACACTCTCAGCTTGCCACGTTGTTTTTCGATGAAGTTGTAAAGCAGATGGTAGCTGCCTTTGAAAGAAGAGCATGTAAGCTGTATGGTCCAGAAACAAATATACCTCGGGAATTAAAGCTTCATGAAGTTCATCACACGTAAAGAGAAAAAGGAAATGGTCACGTACTTGTAACTAGTTTATTCACTTTTAGGAAGTACTTTTATCATTTGCTTTCAGAAGTCAGAAAGCATTTGTCAAACCCAGCTTTGATTATAAACCCGTACCATTGAAAATTTGCACTTGAAATATGGAACCACGTGTACATAGAATTCAATCGAGTGTAATTCAGAGTAATATGTATATTAGCATATTTACAATAATGGGATGTCATCACTATTGCTAGAATACTGACATCACTCTTCTGAACAGAAATTGAAACTGTAAATTTAAACCTTTTAGTTATCACCTCACCTGAAAGAGGTTGGTTGAGATACTCATGCAGTGTGTATTATATTAACCATATCACTTTTAAGTTATTAAATTCAGACTATTTATAACTTATTGTCTTAGGGTCTGCCTCATGGCTTAGGATATTTGAGTAATCATCAGATGTTTAAAGTAAAAACTTTGACTTAAAAATACTGTTAATGAAGGTTCCTTGGCACTTTTCTTATTTTTAAATTGTTCTTGTGGGTAGTAGTAGATAATTCGGTGTTATACTGAGGTTAGCTTCCAGATAAACAGTGATTTTTTTTTTTTTTTTTTTGGTGAGTGGTCCAGAGTTTTAAGCTACTTTTCTCATAGTTTGCAGCCCTCTCCCCGGTACTTTGACTGCTCTTTCAAAAATGCTGTTTGCGTGTCAAATTTTGTCTACAGCAGTGGGCAGTAGATGAAGATAATAAGTTGGTGTCAAATTTTGTCTACAACAGTGGGCAGTAGATGAAGATAAGTTGGTTGAGATGTCTCCAGCACCATGCATCCTTATTTTCTATTTATTGTGTGTACTCACTTTCAATAATGCATTTCAAACTGATATTTTTGTAAACAAATCAATGTAAGGACTGAAGTGGTAACTTAATAAAGTTAATTTGTTTAAAAAAAAGATATTATCTGGGAATATCAAATGAAATAATCTCTCAAAAGATTTCGCTAAGAAAAAAATTGTAACTATACATACCTTAATGCTATGAAAATGATGCTGAGAGACTAATAAAAAATATGAGAAAAATAAGTGCAAGTGGAAAAATTATTAACTTTAGTAACAACAAAAATAAGAAAAAAACATAATCACATGACAGCATTCATTTGTAAATAGTATATGCATAGGCATAATAATGAATAATAAAAATGAATAATATTTAATCAAAGCTACAACTATATTGGGAGGATGGGGGAAATAGAGTTGTTAGTTAAAATTAAGTCTAGAAAGTCAGTAGAAAATATGTAAAACAAAAATAGTAATAAACACACTTATTTAGAAATACAAGGGTGTGAAATGCCCGAAGAAACAATTAAAAAAGACCAACCTTGTTACCAGCTGGAAGGGGTCTGGGTGTCAGTGAAGTGCAATGGGTGGGGAACTGCTGAATTTTATTATTAATATTTTAGTATTATTTAGCTTTTTAAACCATGTATATATTATATTGATAAAAAATTTAAATGATTAAAATGCCTAGCTCAGTCACCGTTTTATCTCCTGTACCCAGCACATTGATTATCATATAGTAAGCCTTTTTTTTAAATTAAAGTATAGTTAATTTACAATGTTGTGTTAGTTTTAAGTGTACAGCAGGTGATTCAATTATATATATATATATATATATATATATATATATATATTCTTTTTCAGATTCTTTTCCATTATAAGTTATTGTAAGATATTGAGTATAGTTCCCTGTGCTATGCAGTAGGTCTTTGTCATTTACCTACGTTATATATAGTAGTGAGTATGTGTTAATCCCAAACTCCTAATTTATCTCTCCACCACCTCCACTATCCCCTTTGGTAACCAAAAGTTTGTTTTCTATGTCTGAGGGCCTATCTCTGTTTTGTAAATAAGTTCATTTGTATAATTTTTTCAGATTTCACATATAAGTGATATCATGTGATATTTGTCTTTCTCTGTCTGACTTATTTCACTTAATATGATAGCCTCTAGGTCCATCCATGTTGCTGCAAATGACATTATTTCATTTTTTTATGGTTGCATCATATTCCATTGTATATATGTGTGTATATGTACCATATCTTCTTTATCCATTCATCTCTCGATGGACATTTAGGTTGTTTCTATGTCTTGGCTATTGTGAATACTGCAGCTATGAACATTTGGGTGCATGTATCATTTTGAATTAGAGTTTTCTCCAGATGTGTGCCCAGGAGTGGGATTGCTGGATCATATAATAACTCTATTTTTAGTTCTTTTAAGGAACCTCCATACTGTTCTCCATAGTGGTTGCACAAATTTACATTCCCATCAGCACTGTTGGAGGGTTCCCTTTTCTCCACACCCTCTCCAGCATTTACCATTTGCAGACTTTTCAATGATAACCATTCTGACTGGCGTGAGGTGAATAGTTGGCTTTTAATAGAATTTATTGAAAGTGAAAAAAAAGGACAAGTCATGATCCTATTCTACAGGAGTCCTCAACAGAACAAATAGAGCATATGGAGAAAAATTCATAGAATGGGTGCAGTTAGTTATGTCCCATCTCCTCTGGGAACAGTCACAACTCCTGGATAGAGTTGGATGACTCCTTCACCCTCCCTGAGGTTCAGAGGTTATTTATAGCAGCACAAAGATGTAGGAAGTAGTCACAGTCATGGTGGTGATGACAGCAGAAGTATGTATGTATCATTATAATATTAGGCAGCAATGTATGTCCTGCTTATCATCATAATATTAAAAATCACAATATCTGGAGAAATACCCTATATTTCTCTAGAGCAGTAGAGTATATGGGAAAGAGTACAGCTTTGAATCAAGACAGACCTGTGGGCAAATATCAATTCTTAGAGTTACTGCATGGCCTTGGGAAAATCATTTAACCTCTCTCTGCTTGTTTTCTCAACTTTAGAATGATAATAATAGCACCTAACTTGTAGGAGTTCTAAAAGAATATGAGAAAAATCTATGATAACACCCTGGTGTAGAGTAAGAATTAAATGTAGGGAGATGTTATTATTATAGTTAGACTGGGAAAAAGGTTCCCTGAGATTGAGAATCTTGTCTGTTTTGTTCTCCAGGACCTAAAACAGTGTCTGGCATAAAGTAGGAAGTCAATGAATATTCGGTGAATGAATGAACTATCATTTCAAAAAGAACAGCATTTATTTTAAACACAATATTTGGGGGAATCACTTTCCTCCAAGAGCAACACTGGTCATCTGAAGAGAAACACCTCGCCCAATCATAGCTGAGGCTGTAATGAAAGGGTCACAAAACTCCATCTCAAACATGTGCCAATATATCTTGATGTTTTGTTGTTGTTTACTTTTGTTTCATATAGTCTCCAACAATATCTCCATGATATTTAATCACTTTCCTTTCTCATTAGAAAGAGGTTTTTTTTAATCACCAATATTAAGATATACATTGACTTATACAAACTATGTTGTACAATCCAAGCATTTTTGTCACTCTAAAAGGCATTATCCCCTGTATATCCTGTTTAGATTGCAGGTGTCTCTGTAAAAAGAACTCCCCTTATGACAAGAAACCATTCAAGATGCTAAAGAAAATTTAAATGAGTGAAAACCATTTTTCTCTGGAAGAGTTGCTTTATTACTCCACCCAAAAAAATCAGATTATAATAAGGAAAAGACAAAAGCAGCTTAGCTACTTTTCAAACTCTTTTTTCCCCCTCTGTACTCCTTCCTTTTAAATGTATTTTTTCTGCTGTCCATGACCATCTGGAGAATATAAACAACCACTTTAGAACCCAGATGCCCAGCCACTGAGAATTCCCTAATTGAGTTATGCTGCAGTCAGCTGCACAGAACCACACCCAGAGCCCTGGCATACTCTACACACTGCTGTAGAAACTCACAAAGATTCTGACGTTTCCAACTGGGAGGTGTGCTGCTTCAGGAAATATCTGTTCTGCCCTCCCTCCAATTTCCCATTTGCTGGCATTTTTCATTGATCTTGCAAAACACATGGCCAGCATCTGTCTGTGAATAACTATTTGTCATTGTACAAAACATCTATGAAATGTTCTGCTTATAGAGATTTCTGCAAAACAAAACACAGGCTATGCCTTTTTGGTGGAATTCTTTCTCTGAGCCAAGTTATGGAGCAACTACAAGATACTGGAATGAAAATGATAGGTATCTTGATTGCACTGAAAGTAGAAATGTCCCTTATAAATAAACCTAAAGGCAGAAATAATTATTTCCATTTTTATAGTGGTCTTTTGTTGCTGTTGTTGTTACAAAGAGAATTCTTAAGCCTTGTACCATTAAATCTTCACACTAACCCTCAGAGTTGGGCATTATTATCCTATTTTTGTGTTGAAGAAACTGAGGTCCAGGGAGGTGAAGTGAATGATTCTATAATTAAGATATTCTAAATCTGAATTCACAATTCACTCTTCCTGAATTAAAACCACACAACGCTCTTTCAAACATTGCTTTTTCTTTTTTTATTCATCCACTCATTTATCAAACATGGTCTATAGATTGATGTTAATGGAATCAAACTTTCCAGTGAGACTTCCTAATGGCTGTGATTGCAATAGGTGAATTCTTAGAGTATTTTATCTGTGACCAACTTGGATGATAAAGAGAAATAGTGGTAATTACATCATTAATGATAATTTAGAAATAGAATATTCTTACCTAGATCCAAAGAAATGTCTTATTTGGGCAGGTGTACACCCCAGCAACACTTAAAAATATTCTTTCTTTCAGTTCATTTAATAAGTATTGTTAAGTGCTTAACAGGTGCTTGATGCTGGGGTTAGAGGTTCATATGAGAAGAAGAATGATCTTGCCCTTCCTAAGAGAGTTTGTTGGAGTCTCAGTGTGATTTGTGATACTGTGATTTGTAGCAAGAAATATATATTTGGTCTTAGTTCACTGTTTCTGGCACATAGCTCCTAAAACCTTAGTTATTTCCTATATAAGAGCCATAGAGGCATCTTTTGTTATAATATTTGGTCTTTTGTTATTGGTTTCTGAAATAGCTCAGAGTCAGAAAGATAAAAGGTCTGTCTTGTTATTCATAACAAGCTTTCTTCAAATACAACTGAATTTATGTTAATGAGATTACTTTTGGAAAGCAAGTAAGGATGGGGGCTGATTGCCAGGGGAACACCATGATTAGAGGGTTCCATTCTACACATTAATCTCAGACGAGGAGAAAGGGGCTAGAGGTTGAATCAATCACCATTAATCCATCGTGCCTTTGTAATGGACCCTCCATAAAACCCAAAAAGGAGGGGATTTGGAAAGCATCTGGATCAGTGGACACATAGCAGTCCTAGAAGAGTGGCACCTGAAGAAGACACCAAAGCTCTGCACATACCCTTCCCAATATCGTACCCTGTGCATCTCTTCTCTCTGGCTGTTCCCGAGTTATATCCTTTTATAATAATCAAACCTGAGGAGGGGGTCGTGGGACCCTCCAATTTATAGCTGGTAGATCAGAAGCACAGGTAATAATCTGGATTTGCTATTGGCATCTGAAGCGGGGAGGGGCATCTTGTGGGACTGAACCCTTAACCTGTGGGATCTGACTCTTATCTCCAGGTAGACAGTGTCAGATTCGAGTTAAGTCATAGGGCATCCAGTCAGTGTCTGCTGAGAACTGGAGAATTGCTTGGTGGTGCTGGAAAACACACATCAGATGAGTGTAAAAAACAGACAAGTAAGAAAACTAGGACACAGTGCAAATCCTACAATAAGGTGTCAGAGGCCAGAAGTGGAAGCAACGCCCTGCCTAAGCAATTGGGAAACCTTCACAGAGAAGGTAATATCTGAATGTTCTCTTAATGGATAATTCAGAATTTTACATACTAAGAAAAGTTTAAAGGCTAGAAAAGAGCATGTACAAAAGTGCAGAGATATAGAGACATCTGGTGTTTAAGACAGGGTGAGAAGTCTGGTTGGAGCAAAGATGTTGGGGGTGGGTATCACCTAGAGGTTATGTTCTATGCTGTGGAGGTTGGATGATCCTAGGTAAGAGAGCCATGGGAAGGTTAAAACAGAGAGATGACATAATCAGATGCACTGTTTCAGAGCTATAACATGGTGTCAGAAGGAAGGCAAAGAAAAGATAGAAATGAGGTGGCAGGTGGATGTATGGGTGAGGAACTTGAGAAACCACTCTGACTGGATACAGCTTTAGGAGTCATCATCAAATAAAGAAAGAAAAGAAGTGCAGTTGATTCTCATTATTCATGGTTATTATGACCTATAAGGTCACCCCAAACACTAAATTAACAAATACTGAGATGTTGCTCTTAGGGGAAATAGATGGTTAGGTTCCTTTGACCTCTTGTCATAACATTTTTGTCAACCAATCAATACATTGTTTTATGTGTGTTCCTGTTAAAGACACCTTATTTAATATATCCATATATTGATGATTTATTAACACTGAATGGAAACAGCACTATAACTCATGCCTGAATGAAGATTATTTAGCACATGTATTTTCTCTACAAGTTACATCACAGCCTTCTTGTACTTAGGAATACTACACAGAACTTCAGCACCATGCTTGAGGCCATTATAAACAGTGAAACAGCCAAAAAGAAAAATTGCCCACACACAAAAAATGCAAAGAACATGGCACTAAATAGACTGCAAGAAGAATACTTGTATACAGTATGAAAGCTGAATCAAGAAGGCAGAGCATCACCATGAACACTGGCATGGGGTAACTCAAATTTTTGCCTCTCTGTGCCTGTCTGTGATCAACCTTGAAATCACCTCTTGTATTCAATAAAGACTTAAAAAAAATGGTCCACATCAAAAATACCTTTAAAATAAATAAATAAATTTTGGTGAGTAGGTGAATTTGCAAATATGAAATTAGCAAATAATCAACTGTACTTTAAATCATTCAAGAAGATAAGAGAGCTAGAGTTGTAAGCAGAGTGACACAGATGTAGAGAACAAACTTATGGATACCAAGGGGAGAAGGGGGGGTGGGATGAATTGGATGATTGGGATTGACATACATACACTACTATGCACAAAATAGATAACTAATGAGAATCTACTATATAGCACAGGGAACTCTAGTCAGTGCTCTGTGGTGACCTAAATGGGGAGGAAATCTAAAAAGAGGGGATATATGTGTATGTATAACTGATTCACTTTGCTGTACAGCAGAAACTAACACAACATTGTAAAGCAACTATACTCCAATAAAATCCAAAAAAAAAAGTTATTCACTTATTCAACAAAAATGTATTGAGCATCACTATGTGCCAGACATTATTTAAGCACTGGGGACAGAATAATACACAAAGTACGCAAAACTTTTTTCTGGATGGGCCTCCCATTCAATAGATAATCAAATAATGTCAAATGTTGAAAGTGCTATGAAGAAAAATAGAACAGTATAAGGGGAAATATATTGATGGAAGTTGCTCTTTTAGCTAATATGGTGAAGGATGAAAGTTGGGCAAAAACTCAAGGAAACGTGGGAACAAATCACAGGCATATCTCAGGAAGCGGCATCCCAGGCAAAGGCAACTTTAAGTACAAAAGCCCTTCCTCCTGGAACTTTAAGTACAAAAGCCCTCCCTCCTGCAATGGTTAAGAATCCACCTGCCAATGCAGGGGACACAGGTTCAAGCCCTGGTCTGGGAAGATCCCACATGCCACAGAGCAACTAAGCCCGTGAGCCACAACTACTGAGCCTGTGCTCTAGAGCCCATTAGCCACAACTACTGAGCCCATGTGCCACAACTACTGAAGCCCACATGCCTAGAGCCCTGCTCCACAACAAGAGAAGTTACTGCAGTGAGAAGCCCGTGCACCACAACGAAGAGCAGCCCCCACTTGCCATAACTAGAGAAAGCCCGCATGCAGCAACAAAGACCCAACACAGACAAAAATAAATAAATAAATTTATTATTTTTTTTAAAAAGCCCTCTGTCCTGCAGGCACTTGCTCAATGTGTTCCAGAAACAACCAGGTCACCAGAGTGGAAAAGCTGAGCAAAATGGTAGGAAACACTATCAAGGGACTTAACTACAGTGTCTTAGTCAGCTTGGGCTGCTATAACAACATACCATAGGTGGGTGTCTTAAACAAAGACATTTATTTCTCGTGTTCTACCCACAATCAAGGTGCAGGAAGATTCAGTTCCTGGTGAGGGCTCACTACCTGGCTGGCTTACAGACAGCCACTGTCTATGTCCTCACATGGTCTTTTCTTGGTGCATGTGCTTGGACAAATCTCTCTCTCTAATAAGGGCACTAATCTCATTATGAGGGTCCCACCCCCATGACCTAATCTAAACCTAATTACCTCCCAAAGGCCCCACTTGTGAATACCATCACATTAAGGTTGGGCCTTCAACATATGGATTCTGGGGGCGGGGGACACAAATATTCACTCCTTAACATATAGCAATCCAAAGTAGGGCAGGGTAAGTGTTATAGGAGCCTAGATAAGAGAGGAATCACTGATAGCTGGCATAGTTAGGAAGGTTTCCGATGACAAGTCAGACTTGAGTCAAGCTTTATAAGAAAAAATTAAGCTATGTGCCCAGGAGTGTGTGGGGGTGGGGTGGGGAAGAATATCTTGAAGAACACAAGCAAAGGCAAAAAGGCACATAAAGCCAGTATGGCTGGCATGGAACATCAGTGTAAGGGTGATTGGGGAGAAAACTTCAGAGGTTAGGTAATCAGAATATGGGAGATCTTGGAAGACAATCTAATGAGCAGCCACAGAGGTTTCTGAATAGCCTCATGTTAAATAACCAGGTGTTTTGGAAAGTTGAAGATGGCAGTGGCATGTATCTAGGATGAATGGAAGAGAAAATATTCAGAGGCAGGGAAACAAGAGATTATTACAGCAGCCCAGTTGATGAACTGATAAGGTCTATGACTAAGATCCTTGCTACTGGAGCAGACAGACAACAGCAAACATTATGAAAGGACAATGGCCAAGGTTTAGAGACTTAGCAATGGAGAAGGATGACTGAAAGGATGATGGCACCATTGATGGAAAGCCAGGAAAAACGCAGGGGAAGACTTGGTTTAAAGAGTGGGTGAGGAGAGAGGTTATTGTCATATGAGATGGAGCTGTCCTACGGCATTTGAAGATGGAAATTCAGGAGACAGTTAGGGATCTTAAGATAAGATAAAAGTCCTGTCTGATTCATTTTGAATAACCCTCACCCTAAGCACAGTAATTGAAATGCTACAATAAATGATTTTGACATGAGCAAAAAGTAATTACACCATGAGCCAGAGCTTGTTTGATGGAGGAAAGCAGTAGGTAAAGTACAGAACTTTGGAATGTGACAGTATTTGGCAGAAAGAGAAAGAAAAAGAAAACAGAAGAGCAATCACAAAGTAGTATAGAAATTTCACAAAATTATGCTAAGTTCCTTTTAGAAAAAAACCAAATAGATAGAAATTCCCAATGGAAAGTCAAAGCTTGGAAGTATAGAGGCTATAACTGGGCCCACAGGGAAAACATACCATTCATTGCCTTGTTGTTTAGGTCCCACAAGAATAATGTAAGTAGAGGTCACTTTGGTAAAAGAAGAGTCCCTGCAGTTCTCAGGAACAGGTGAAAGGGGTGAATTTTTCTTAAGGAGACCATCCCTAAATAGCATCAGAAGAACTGCAAACTTTCTGCCCCGCCTCCCTCCACAGATTCAGGAAGAATTTTACTGCTCTTGCACAGCTTTATTTAGGACTGGAGGAAAGCCAACTGTCTATTGTTCAAGTTCACATTTTAGCTGATGATGGAAATTCACACATTCTGTACAAGGCCATCCCGAGGAGCAGTCTTCAGTGTGGGACTTTTTGGCAAAAATACTATTTTCTAGGACAAACATGCTTTCCAGAGAGGCAAAGATTTTTCAAAACAAACAAACAAATCAGCCAGCCAGAAAATGGATCTTTGTTTTAAGTGTTTACCGCAGGGAAGATACCTGCTGAACAGTCTTGAGAGTAGTGGTAAGCATCATTTCCTCCATTAATTATTTTGTTAGATTAAAAGAGAAAACCCACCACACTATCCTAGCATTTTTCTGTGTTTGTTGGGGAAGGTCCACCTTACTCTCCATAAACTATGATTTCTTTAAAAATCAGAACCTTGAAGAGAAAAAGGAAAATCTCCAGTATCAAAGAGTATAAAAAATCTTGAGAGTCCAACATGAATTGAGGAAGGAAAAGTAGTAGCTCTGTGACCTTTGACATGTACTTAACCTTACTTAGCTTTGCAAAGTAAAGCTATTATTTCCAGGATTGGCAAAGATAAAACAAAATGTTGTACACTGTCACCTCCAAAAGAAAACCATCCCTACTCATCCCATCTACATAGACAGCTAGCCACTCTATAAATCACTCCATTTCAAGTCTTTGTGAGCATTTATTACTACCTAATATGTGTTTACTGACTTACCTGTTTACTATCTGCTTTGCCTGAGCATATTACAATCTCCAAGAGACTTCTCCTTGTTCACCTCTCCATTTCTAATACCACAACAGTGCCTGGCACATAGTAAGTGCTCAGTAAAAACCCACTGAATAAATGAAATTTATTGCTCATAAATACTCGTTCTCTTCTTTCTCCTCCATCCCAAATTCACATGGCAATTCTATGTATATAGTTTATATACATAGAAATGGATGTAGCCTTTCAAATGGGGATCCTTACATAACTGGGAGACACAGAATGAGTATACATTAATTATTGTTCTTATAGCCGACATTGAATTTATCCTATTACATTTACAATGAGTATGGTTTGAGTTGCTAAGGCAACTCCCCCATTTATATTAAAAGAGATAATACATACACCCAGCATAATGTAGGTACTTAATACATGTTAGTTTCCTTTCCATTGTATGTACTTCTACTGCTCATCATATATTGTAGATTAGAAATCAAAAGATTATCAGAAAAACACTCAGAGGAATCCCACAAACTCAGATTCCCACAAAAACTAAATAAGAAAAAGGAGCCAGAACATCCCAGTTGACTTTAGGGTTGCCGCCTGATTTCATTAAGCATGACCTGATTTGTTTTTAGTTCCTGGAAAAGTCTATTGTCATAGTACTTCTAATGTTCTTTTAGTTCCTTCTAAGAAAAGCTGCATAGATTCTGTCATAGACTTTTTAAGTAAATTTTTGAGATGACAGCTCAAAGGGTATTGAATTCAAAATACTCTAATTTTTTCCAAACTCTGCTTTGTATGTAGGGAAGAAAAAAAGAAAAAGAAAAACCTTAATAGACACCCAATTCAATACATAAAATTTCCCAGCACTTCATTCTGTGAGGATATTTTTACTAAAACTCATTAGCTTTTTAAATATTATACTTGTTCTAATTTCACGTAACACACTGAACTATGAGTCAGTTCAAATAAGATTTAAAATAGAACTCCACTTTCTTTGCACATACGTACTCTTAATTGCATAGAACAAGTTTATACCACATTTGTCCAATTAAGACAAAAGGTAGACAGGATAATTAAAAATAAATCAAAACAATCAAATGTTACATTTGTAATTTCACTTTATATGGTGTTTGGGGTTTTGTTTTGTCTTGTTTTGTTTTGTTCTGTTTTTAAATCAGGCTTGGAGGGATAGTGAATTTAAAGGAATAACCTCAGTTTGAGAATGTTACACAGATTCCTCCAAAGAAGAGACTTGCTTTGTCTCAGAGAATGAGCCCTGAGTAGTGAGATAAAAGGAAATCTGCTTCTCTTTTTGGCTTATTTTAGAAGTAGCTGGAATTGTTTTCTCATCTGTAAAAGGAGTTATTTAGACAATCACAAAGTTCCCTAATCTCTCTAAATGCCGTGAGTCTATGTATAAAGACTTCTTAATTAGCCTCAATTGGAATTACAATATTGATCTGCAACAATTCTTCCAAGGGATTGTTACTTTGAGTCATTTCAGTATTGAGAAACACAGTTTGACACATTCAGGGCATTAAAAGGCACTACCAAAGAGTCAAGACCATTTCCTTTAAACAAAGTTAACTCTGTTTTTCTATTAAGGAATAATTAGAGACTGAGAGAGCTGAGAATTCACTTAATTAACTACTACCAATAAATTTACATGCTGGTTTGGGGCTTTACATTTCTACTTATTAAAATTATTTTCCCATTTTAATAAAACTCCATAATATTTTTAATGATTATTTAAAGTCTTTATAGACTCTACTTTTTCCAACTCTTAGTATTTAGAATGATTCTTCTTTTTAAATCTTATAAATGATACTGCAAAGAAAATCTTTCCCACAAATTTTTATTTTGCACTTCCATGTGTTTCCATATGAAGACCTGTTGAAGGGGCAATTTCAAAGTCTTACATAAGAATCAATTTTCACTGCTTCTCTGTGGAATAAAAAGCATTAATAACATACTAAAAATGGAAAAATGATGGCATGAATTACAAATAGATTCTCTAGTACAAAGCTTTTTCAGAGGTGAACCCAGTCACACGTAAGACATGGTTGTGACTCAGTCTTGTGCTTCACTCATATGCCCAGAGGACATATCCCAATCCCCTTGTCACATCCATTCTCCTCTGGAGTTCTGGAGATGAACTTGAAAATAAGCCCTGGTTCAAAAAATAATATTTTTGAATGAATTGTGTTCTGAACCGAGTTGTTGACAAAAAAATGTATTGGGATTCTACAACTATGTCAAACTATTTTTTGATATGTATAAATATAAATCCACTGAATATTTGAATTAGGCTGGGAGCAAATAATACAGCGGCTCCAGTGTACTTTTTATTAGTGAAATATATATGTCCCTGCTTCATAGTTAATATTCAGAAAGAATCTGATGATGTTTATGCGCAAAACAACTGCACAAAGTAATAATTATATTTTGAGAAGGAACTTTTACACAACTGTTAACAAACATATACTGGCAATCTATTTGAACAATGGTATCATAAGCAAGATACCCAAAAGATCCAATATTTTTCATTCAATAGATAAACTTTTCAGGGTTTTGCTTGGCCATTATCTCTGAAGACCGTTGTGTGACCATCAACATCAGTAATCATTTCAAAAAATGAAGTGTCAGAACTCATATTTTGTTATCTTTCATCCTAAATCCTACACATTTCTATTGAAATTGCAATTAACTTTTTTAGGCCAAAAGCTTTTCTGATAAATAAGAGTAGAAAACCCACATTTAGAAGTTTATAAATTATAGAAATGCATAAAGAAGAAAATAATGGGTCACCCATAATCACACAGCACATGATACCCTTATAAACATTGTTCCATAATTATTTCTTGTCTTTTTTCTATAGGTTTCTTCTTTTACTATTCATATGTCAGAGTATCTTCTAATTTCTTTCCTATCTATTCTTTTAATACTTGTTCTCATTCTGTATACATAATTTTGTTAAGCTGCATTTTGTTTAACATTACTGATTATTAAAAGCATTTTTACGACATTAAAACACTTCGTTTTTAGTTATTACATAAATGTTCTATTGTGCAACTGTACCATAATTTACTTCCTCTAATTCAGGATATTTAAGAAGATTTAATTTTCGCTGCATGTTGCAATAAACATTCTTGATTTCAAGTTTTTCTTTTACATTTCTTATTATTTCCTAGTTATAGATTCCTATAAGTGGAATTAATGGTCACAATGTATAAACGTTTTAAGGCTTCTCAAACAACTGTGGTATCTATTGATTTTCCTGATTAAATTTTAATAAAAATATTGATTATAAAAAGTATATTAAAATTAAAAACATCAAAAATTGTAGATGTCATTTATTAGTTTATACATTAAGGAATCCCTAGATATCCAATTTATAGAAAATTTCGGATATTCATTGAGTTCTCACTCCAACAAAATGCCTCATGAGTGACAGGTTTCATTTTATCAAGAGATTCACATACCCATGTATGGCCCAGGTTGACATAATATGTCCAGTATGTAAGTCAGTTGCTTAGAGACACTTGATATACTAGAAAAAATAAAGAACATTGACATTTTTCATCATTAAACTATTGTATTTTCATGAAATCACATTTACCATTTTGAAAAAGAGATATCTGACACATTCAATAATGAGTCAATTGTTTCAAGGGTTTTTTTTGTTTGTTTGTTTTAACTTCCAGTTTCCCTGTGTTTCTCCTCAAGCATCAGTGACCTGAACATGAAGAAAGGCAGAGCAAGAGTGCACATCTATGGCAAAGTGGGCAGCTAAGTCAAGCAGTGGTGTTTGAGAATCTGAATCATCTAGATATTGATTCAAGTCTTAACACAATTTTACTCAAATAGATGTGTCATTATCTATTCAAGAAAATTAAATGATGCTTATTCCTAAAATTTTATTCTCCAAAGAAATACCTTTTTGACTTAAATATGTCATATTTTAGTTTTGCTCATCTCATGAAAAATTTAACTCATAATTATAAAATTTCACACTTTTTTCTTCAATAATCCTCAGCATTGCATATTGCTTAAGGGAATGGGAGTCAAGTTGAACCATCTGGGTTCAAATCTCAACTCCACCATTTACCAGCTAGG
Organism: Balaenoptera acutorostrata; assembly: GCF_949987535.1. NCBI lineage: Eukaryota > Metazoa > Chordata > Mammalia > Artiodactyla > Balaenopteridae > Balaenoptera > Balaenoptera acutorostrata. The sequence goes on from NC_080080.1 coordinate 44,386,189, forward strand.
TGGCACAGGGCAGATCACTTACTTGTTGTATACCTCAGTTTTGTCATCTTTAAAATGGAGGTAATAATGGTGGCTATGTCTTAGGACTACTGTGAGAATTAAATGAGTTAATACTTATAAGGCTTAGACCACTTTGTTTATCTGTCACATAGCATTCAGTGTTAGCAATCATCATCAGTGCCATAGGCATTATCAAGTGCAGGGTCCCAGATACACAACACTTGTGACATACACAGAACTTAAAAGTATAAAGATTAAGATATATAATAATATGGTGTGACATGTACTATGTGTCAAGTGAATGTTACAGGTAAAATAAATTACAAGACTGCCATGGAGCAAGTAATTAATAAAGGGCAGTGTTCTATGAGTGATCTCAGAGAAAAGGTGGGACTTACCTTTGAAGAAGAGAGAAGACTTGGAAGAAATTTGGAAGGACATTTTGGACAAAGGATATCTTGAGAAGTTATTGATATATTCTTGGAACAATGAATAGGCAAGTTGAGCTATTACCAAAATGGTTCATCTAGAAAGAAACTAGAAAGTGGAGGACCTAAAATAGTAAACCACTTGGGAATTTACCTGTAAGCACTTGGGAACCACTGAAGATTCTGGGAAGGACAAATGAGAGTAAAAGGTAAAGGAGAATAGTTCATCACTGATTTTCAAGATGATTTATATTGAGAAATATTAGAGACAAAAATAAAATTTTAAAAGTCTGATCATGAAACTACTGACATATTCCCAAAAAAAACAACCTTGGGATATTCATACTGATAGAGATCTGCCATTCATATTTTTCCTCCTTGGTAGTTCTTGTCTCTTTGTGAACTTTAAGATAGAAGTAATCTTGTCTTGTTCAGCTTAGTCAACTGAGTTTGGTTTTAAATTTTATTTTCTCTGTTGAGAGTAGAGCTCGAAAAATTTGCTAAACTTCTCTTTTAATATATAGCCCTTATACAACCAAGAGAGAATAAGAATTTAAGGGATTTGATATAGGTAATTTAAGAATTCAGATATCTAACAATATCTTATTTGTAGTTCAGTGACTATCAGCACAAATATAGTTGTATATTTAGTATACAACTATTTTCTAGACTCTTTTGTTATAGAGTCTAGAGTTCTAGGAATGCTTCTGAGGCTTGTAAAAATTAAGGTGTTTTTTATTTTTTGGGTTTTTTTTGATAAACAGAGAGTTGACTATTTGGTTAGCAGATGACTCACAATACTAAGATCTTGGAGGTTGATTATGAGTTTTCTGATGTCCTTGGGAAATTTGAAAAATGGCTCATGATATTAAAATACAACCAATTGAGAGCTACCTCTAGGAAAGATTATGGAACATTCATCTTTGCAAATCTTAAAGAGACAATTAATAATCAACTGTCTTTTTCTAATATAGAGGTTTTGGTAGTTGGACGTGACCTTTTATGACAACTCAAAATAAACACTGGCCAATGTTCCTAAATAGAAAAAAGAAATCAAGATAATTATGGCCATAAGAATATTAATTATAATATATACAATATTCTATGCTTGTTTTTATAGAGTTTTTAAAATGGAATTTTCTTTTTTGTTAGTAACATGATTTTTTTTTTCCCTGAAAAGTCTATTACCTTAAAAGTGTATAGAAATCAGCATAAAGAACATAGAGAGACGTGTCTATTTTTAAAGTCCAAAAGAAGCCTTGTAGGTATAATTCATTCTGTAAATCAGTGGAAAGGCTATTTATAAATCCTTCTGTTATTGTGATTGTGTGATATTATGAAACTTTGCAGTTGAATTACTATGTGACCCTGGAAAGTCTCTCCAAGCCACTGAACCTCAGTTTCCTAATCTATAAATGAAGGTAAAAACAGCAGGAGAGTGATGAGGGCACATTCCATTAAATGCTTATAAGGCTTTTTGCAAAATATAAAATGTTGGTAATCACTTCCCTAGCAAGAACTCACTTGCTATAAAATTATGTGGCTTGCACAGTTCTTTAGAAACTGTTCAGGCCAAGTGGCATTCTCTTTGCTGAATACATTGTGTGTTGAACAGCATCTCCCTTCAACTGCCAGAGTCTGAAACCAAATGAATGTTCAATTACTGTGACACTTCTCTTCTAGGGTGAGCCCATATTGGCTAGGATAATGAGTCCCAATTAGTCTGAAATTCTCTGAGGATGTATTTATGTTTTACTAATACGGAAAATTCTGTGAGGGGCTATGGTCGCTAACCATTCTCTGAGTCTGAGCGACTACTTCATTCTCTTCATTTTCCACTTCCCTTTCTCCCCATCATACATTTTTAGTCATTCTCTGTTGCTCCCAGACTCAAAGAACTAACACCAAGCCCCACAGTTTCCTCTTGATGAAAGCCCTGATAGTCCAACCTTGCTCTACATTTTCAATCTTGCCATTTGCTAACATATTACATGACCAGCTGAGCCACTGAGCTAGAATAAACAGAATGCACTTTAGCATACAGGGATATTTTGCAAAAGATATATTCTCAAGTCTTGGAAACTTAACTGTGTGTTACCATATTGTCTTCCTTATGCTCCTTCTGTTTCTTAATTTCACACATCACTCCATTCTTTGAAGTAATTTTCCCCCAATGTGTTAAGAAACTGAGTCATGTCCTAAATTCTGTGGAAAAAAATTGAGAGGGTGGGAGGAAGTTTAGATCTGCAAAGAACAATCTTGTTTTCTTTCAATAAATTAATCAACCTGGTCATTTCACATATGAGTTAATGGAGGGAAAAGTGTTTTGAAAACTTCAGAGCCATACAAATATGTGTTATTCCAGGATTCCTTTTCAGCTGTTGGCTACAAATGGGTCACATGCCAGTCCTTTTGTATGCACCAGGCTCACTTTAGGTGAAGTGGAGTCTCTGAAGTTCTCCAGCTAAAGGCATTTCCACTTTAATAGGTCACATTATGCTTTGAGTGGTACAGAGGTCCTCATTTGCAGGAAGATGGCCCTTATGAACCTTGTTCAAACTCAGGATCTGGGTATGGTCCACTAATCAGTTGATCAGAAAATCAAAGGATATCTCTATGGATGTTAAAATACATTTGTTTATTCTAAATCTGTGGCTTTGCTAGTCATGTGGCATGTTGGCCTTTCAGGCTAATATTCTCTCTCACTGAAACAGCTTTTTTAAAATAATGGAGTCTTTCTGATCTCAGAAATAGAAACGGAGCTAAAAATAAAAACTGTTACTGAAGCCGGTAATTTTTTTCACCTTCATAATTCTGTGTTTCTCAGCTACATTCTGTGCTGTCCTGACATATGTTAATCAATGCATTTGTTACCACACAGTTTGACTATTGCATTTCTCTGGTGGCTAGCTTATCATCGTCTATAATTATTTCAACTCCAATTAATTCTGAACTTCTTTGCAAGGTTATTTACTTGCTTTAAGCAATAAGACAACATGACACCTCTTTGATTTCCAAGCATCTGGTCAACTGCAAATTGAATTCACTGCCCTCCTCTTTGTCTGAGCAGTCTATTTCAGTGACCCTTCTCATTAGATCACTGGTATTAGTGATCAGTGACCTGCTGATTGAGGGGAAAAAAATGCTAGTGAGAGAAATACTCTCACCATGACAGTCTTGAAGGCTACAGAAGCAACACTGAAAGTACAGTAGGCTGGTTTTGGACCCAGCCTAGGAAAAGAAGAGAAACCTGTTATGTCCTAGATGCTCTAATATCTTTAGGTCCTTTCGTAGCCACCATGAGGTAAGAATTAGCCCTTTATAACAGGTAGGCAAAGGGGGCCTCAGAGAGGGTAAGGACACACTTGCTCAAGGACACACAACTAATAAGTGGCAGTGCCTAGACTGGAATTCAAGCTTTCCGGATTTCCACAATACTACTACAGAAAGGACTAGAAGTAGCAAACAAACCTGTTAGAAGTTTATGTGTATGGAAGAGTGGGAATAGTGCATCTAGGAGATATAAACCGCTAGGAATGAGAATCAAGAAGAAACAAGTCCCAAAACACAAGTCCTAAAGCAAGGATGTTAATTGAGAGGCAGAATAATATATGGAGATGGATCTAGGTGGGCCTATAGTCTTTTTCTGTAAGGAGCCAGACAGTAAATATTTTCAGCTTTGCAGCTCATAGTCTCTGTCTCAACTCAACTCTGCCCTTGTAGTGCAAAGGCAGCCACACGCAATATGTAAACAAAAAGGTACGGCTATGTTCTAAGAAAACTTTATTTAATAAAAAGAAGATGTGGCTCTTGGACCATAGTTTGCAAACCCCCTAATCTAGATTAATGTTTCCGAACACAGGCCGTTATCATCCCCCTAGAGTTTGTTTGGAAATGAAGGGGAAGCTTTTTTATTCTCACAGTCATAGGAACTCAGAAAGAGCTACTGGCATTTAGTAGACCCCGGCCAGAGACGCTAAAAATCCTGCAAAGATCCTGGGGCAGTCTCATCTAAACCAGAATTTTCCCCACCCTAGTGACCATAGCATCCCCACTGAGAAGCACTGGATTAGTCAAAGGTGACAACATATGCATTAAAAGTCAAAATCCTTATTCTTGTTCCAACTCACAGGTATCAGCAATAGATCATGGAAGAAGCGAGACATCCTGGAAAGAAGAGGGCCTTTGGAATGACACCAATCTGCTCTGTATACAGTCTTCCCACTTAGTAATTATGGCAAGTTCCCTAACGTCTCTGAAACTTGGCCCCTGTCAATAAATAAGAAGTAATCATAACTCCCTCATCAAGTTGCTATAAAGATTTAAAGAGAGTTTACATATGAAGTGATTGGCACAGGGTATGGATAGTGCAGGTCCACGCTGTCCAATAGAAATAGAATGTGAACCACAAGTATATTTTAAATTGTCTAGTAGACACACTAAAAAAACAAAAGAAAAGAAAAAAAAGACAGGTAAAAATAATTTTAATAACATGATGTATTTAACTCAGTATATCCAAAATACTATCATTTCAATGTGAAAATCAATATCAAAAATTATTAATGAGGTATTTTGCATTCTTTTTTCATGTTGGTTTTTCAAAATCAAGTGTGTACTTTACAATGACAGTACATCTCAACTCGGACTAGCCAAGTTTTACGTGCTCAGTGGCCTCAGCAGTGGCTACTGTATTGGATAGATCAGGTGTAGACTCTGAGCTAAGATTATCTCCTTCCCATCCCTTTAGTTCCCAACAGGCCACTGACTGCTTGTCAGCGTAGAGGGTTCTTCTTGTTGCCTACCCGTTTCCCATGCCTGCAGACAAAGGGTACCCCCTGCCTTTGCAGAATGGGTTTTCCCAGTGCTTCCCAGGTTTCAGTTATGAAGCACTTCCCAGACTGCATTGCCCAAAATTAACTGAAAGCAAAATTAAAATAACTACTTTCTTCACATGAAAGTCCCCTGATGTCCAAGAAACAAACACTGCCAGAAGGCCTGTATTTGGTGGGGCCTCTTTAGCAACCTCTACATTGGGCAAATTTCTGAATAGCAATGCAATAAATTTTGATTACCCAGGAGTATCTTGTAACTTTAATAATTCCAACCCCAAATAAGGAAATACTTCTAAGAAGTCTAGCAGAGGGGCAGTCACAGAGTCACACAATTGGTTGAAAAATGATTAAACAAGCCCTGTTGGTGGCCCATTGATGTTTATGATTAATGTAGGTTTAATCATCAGCATGCCATAAGAATTCAGCTCTTCTAATTTGCTTTTTTTCCCTACCGAAACAAATGAATTCCTTTCCTGTTAGTGTCTTGAATCTTTCCAGTCAAAGAAATTGATGAAAAGAATGTATATGCATATAGGTGCCATATATCTAAATGTCTACATGTCATAAACTTATCCCCATTCCCTCATGTGCATGGATGCTTAATTTGGCACAGATATTTCAAGACTAAAAGATGGCAATACAGAAGTTATCCCCTCTTTTCTTCCTCTAATTATTTTGAGCTGAATTCACTGAGAATGAATATGAATACATTTCTAGCTTTTAGGATTATGGAGGCAGCTAAATCTTACTGAGACTTTTAATAAAGCACATGCTCTCGCCCAAGCAGCTTCACTCCTCAGGTTCTGAGAAGCCGGCAACACTGGGAGAGAGGCAGGTCTCTGGAAACATCAACAGTTCCAGAAAAATGCTATTTTGTTTGATTCAGTTTTCCAACCTAGTAAAATCTCACCTTCCCGGAAGGCTTCCCTTGTTATCTTTTGTTTGTTTGTTTTGAATAAAAGGCAGGATGAGGGAGACTACTTGCTGAGTTAAAATAACTTTTGTCCCAAAGCTTGCATCTCTAAATACAATGGGGATTGTACCACCTGATTGGGTCAGACTCTGTGACCCTCCCAAGGCCTAGCCCTGCAGCTCTCCCTGTCACACTCACTGGCACACACACAAACATTGCATACACCCCAACAACTAGTGGTTAGAAAATATAAGAAACAAACATTTTTCTAAACAATGTACTTTGGGACAGTTCCTGGAAATATTGATGTGATAAAAGGCAAGAGGTGCTAATGAATTTCAATCCATATGGTCTGCTAATAAGGGTCTTGCAAAAGCTGGAACACCTATTGATTAACCTGTTTAATATCTTAAACCCAGTGCCTCAATATGGATGGTGCCCACCCCGTCGCCCATCCAGAAGAAGAATGTCATTGTTTGTTTTGCACGTGTCAGGAAGAAGTCTCTGCTGATTCCCTAGATAACAAAGGTGCAGCAAAGGGCTTTCTTTCTCCCTACTTGGCAATGAGAAAGCTGCCCCTCCAGATGATAGGGTCCTTCCCCTTTCCTGCAGGTAACTGTCAGTCAGATGGGGTGTGAGGTATGATAATTCCATCTGTGTTATTCGGATTGTCAGCTGCATTGTTCTGCTCAGTGTGCTGTGGATTGTGAAAAACAACCAGGACGGATGATTTTAAGTAATTGCTCTGACAGAGACTGATTACTACAGTAGCAACAGTCAGTTATAGTTAAGGAGTAGCCTTGGCATATGGTCTACATTTGATGTGGGAAGGAGAGTGGGGGAGAGGAAGGAAAAAGCTTTATAATTTTACAGATTGCTTTATGTTTTATAATGACTGAGTTTTCTTTTCCTTCACTTAATTTGGAAAATATCACCAACAGAAGCCTGGAAAAAAGAAATCTAAATATTGTTACAGATAAAAGAATTCAAAGAACATATTTAACTGCTATTAAGATAAATCATAAAACAATTAGGATTTGTAAGACTGATAATTATTCATTGCCACAGCATTTATTGTTCTGTGTACTGGGGTTTGTTTTCAACTTTGTGCATTCAGTGAACATCCTTTGTGAAATCTTGGCCATTCGCTGATTGCATAAACTCTTGCATTCATTTTGAAAGATGAATCATTAACATCGGTGGCTTACCTCTCCAAACTAGTCTGATGTTTCATTCATGAAAAATACCTTAACAAAACAAATTATTCAATTTATATACCTTTCTTAAAATAATGTATGTCTAATATTTAATATAATAAAATAGAGATTTATTTGTTTTTGCTTAATGAGAGAATATTTCACACACACACAAAAATACGCATTTGCCTTAAACAAAATTGAAGAGAGACCTATTTATTTTTGTAGCTACACACAGAGAAACAAAGCAATTAATAGGTTTCATTCTAGCTGGGTTTTTAATTTTTATACCATTCTTATTTTTAATTTTTTAATAATACCCAAGAAGTGGCACATGAAATTATAGGCAGAGCAATGAATGAGAAAGCTTCTTCAAGAATAATTGAAATGATAGTGATTTTTTAAAATAAATGGTAATATGCTCAATAAAATAATTCAACCCCAGATAAATAGGAAAGTCTTTGGAATAAAAATTAGGGTAATAATTTAACACTGTGAAAAGTAAGTGTGATAAAGTACATCTGAAGGACATTAATTACTTATCCGTGTGTGAGCTATTGTTGGGTACATAATGGCTGATCCATTTGCCAGCATAGTCTCACTGCTCCCAGGATTTTAACTCATTACTTTATAAATCTCTGCTGTGATACCTTGAGGAAAAAAAGGTGCTTTTTTAAACCTACTCCTATTTAATATTAACTAGTGTTAAGCAAAATAATTTTAACCAGTTATTACTTAAACAAAGGAAAGTGCTGGACTAACTAACATTTTCTAATATGTTTGGGACTAGCTAGTGTTCAAGAATTTCCAGTAGGGTTATGAATATCACCTTCATTTCCAAAGGGGAAAATGAGAAGGGCTATTACTGGGCCACTTGTACAGTCAGACATTAGAAGCTATTTCCATGTACTAAGAAGTCTCTGAGTCTAGGGAAGTTTAGAAAAATAGAGGGCCTTTTTTTTTTTTAGTGATTTGTGTCATGACCTGCCTAGGAAGAAATGCAAGTCACATTGCAAGTTGACCTTCCAGCTTTTGCAAACCATCCATACTCAATAAAATTCTCCACTGGGAAAGCTGACAATTATTTAGGAACACTAAGGCAATTTTTGGTTCCTAAAAATCAGTCTTCTCAAATATTCTTTTCATCCTCCAAACACATACACACTTCAAAGAGCTGACTGCTTACACATTTAGTTGAATAAGCAAATTGGTCAGAATTAATCCAAATTAAATGTCTTCCTTTATGACTCTCTGAAAATATTTCAGGCATAGGATAGTGCTGAGTTTTTTAATCAAATGGAAATACTCTTAATGAATTATGAACTAAACTTATTCATACTAAGGATAATACTTTATGAACTTGCTGAATCTCAAAACTTGTGTTTTGCCCTGAACATCAAAATCAGCTGGGGGAGTCCAATTTCATGGTTTATTTTTTAAATGGTACAAAAAGTGTTAACCTTTTGAAAAGTGTTTCTAATGTTTTCTCAGAAATCACTATTTTCTTACACGTGAGAAATTGATGTGTGTTACTTGCCTAGTCCTCATAGGAATTTGGATTTGAAATGCTTGTATTAAATAATGTTTGAGTACTTTTTCTATAAATTTCCTTTATCTAGACTTCCCATCTGGGGATCAGGGCCAAAAAAAACAATTTGAGGAAACTTGTAGCACCTTTGGTAGCCTCTGAATTTTGGTTAATTCAATTTTAATCTCCTTTGAAGACCTTGAATATACAGACAAATTTGAAGAAAGTAAAAAATTTAAATCATTATCTATTCTTTAATTCTTTTAACTCAGTCTTTTTCCTCCAATTATCTATTGCATTATAATCCACACCAAAGCAGGCTTTAAACAACAGCAATGTATTATTTCTTATGATCCTGTGGATCCAGAATTTGGACAGGGCTGTTAGTTGATTCTTCTGCTCCATCTGCCATTGATGGAGGTCACTCACTCAGGTAGTTAAGCTGCCCCAGGGCTGAACTGAAACATGCCAAAAAGCTTCACTCACATGTCTGGTATTTCAGTGCTTCTTCACATGACTTTTCTCTCACTCTTCTCCTCTCTCCCCTCTCCCCTTTCCCCTCTCTTCTTTCCCCTCTCCCCATCTCCTCCCCCATCTCTCCTCTCTCTCTACATGTGGTCTTTCCTCATTCGGTAGTCTTACCCAAGTTTCTGTACAGCATGGTGGCTGAATTCCCTGGAAAGAGGAAGTTGCCAGTCCTCTTAAAGGCTAGGCCCAGAACTAGAACAGTGTCACTACCGCTACACTCTGTTAATCAAAGCAAGTCTAAAGGCCATCCCTGATTCAAGAAGAGTAGAAACAGAATCTACCCCAATAAGAGAAGGGAGGAATAAATGGCAGCCATATTTAGAAATTATCTCCATACCTTCTAAGAAATCATTTGTCTATTTGAGCATAATGAGAAAATATTTCAGTCACACAAAATATCACTGATTTCCCTAATTTCATTGGTTATCATCATGGAGAATGGTGTGCTAAAAAAATATTTGCTTTGTACAGTAAACTTTTGGTCCATCTATACAAATCTGTCTATATTTCTTTTTTTTAAATTGTTCTCAACTTTATCTTTTTTTAATGTAAAGTACAATAATCTCTGAAGAATGATTTCTAACAGTGTTTCCCAGGTAAACTAAAATCAAGCATATTGACTTTAATGTTCTGAAAAATAAGTTTAACTTTGAATTTGGGGAAGGTTAGTCTATAGCTCTAGGTGGCTGAAGGGCTAGTACTAGCAGTCTTTTCCTTTTGGCCTTTGCAAGATCAGTTTTCAAAGAAACTTTATCATGCTGTGAAATGCATTACTCTCTAAGACCCATTGTGTGGGTTGATAAGACCAGAGTCCATTTGTTTTATAAAAACATATTCAGCCTTACTCTACTCTCATTATTTCTGAAAAATACAAGGATTTAAACATTATTATTCCATGTTTTGGTCCTTTCAGTAGAGGCTCAGAGCCTTTTATAAGGTTAGGTTCAAAATGATTTCTAAATATATTAATAAATAAATGATTTGTTTATAGGTTCTCCTCTGAAATATTTTTTTGTGCTTCCCCCAAAAAAGAAAGCCATATAAAAGAATATTCTTTGGCACCAGACAGATTTGGGTCTAAAATTCTGCTTTTACCACTTTTAGAATGGTATGGCCTTTACTCACTTTTAGAATGAGAACTTGCTCGCCTTTGGTTGTGTGAAGGACTAAAAGATGATGTGTGTAACATTCTTAGCTCAGTTTTAGGACATACTATTCAGTGGTATGGCTTTTGATATTAAACTCTTTCAAGTCAAGACTTTTGAATAAATGTCCTATTTTTAATTGGTTTGCTTGTCAAATATGTGGATGTAAAAATAATGATTGTTTCAACTTCCCTAAGCATCAATGAGATAGGAGCTTTGATTAATCTTTTTTTTCATTAAAAGAGATTTGTTTACAGTCACTAGTCTTCCAAAATGCTCCTTTTGGTATTATAGTCAAATATATTGAAAATATATTTAGAAAATATATAGAAAAGAGGGTATTATAGTGAAATATATTGAGGAAATAAATATTATAATTAAGAGAATTACTCTTAATTCTCTCACAGAGAACCATAATATAAATTAAAGTCTCAAAAATATTTTGTGTAAAATTAAGAAATATCCTAATTATTTAATTTAGCATTTCACAAACTTAAGTAAAATTTAAATGCATAATAGTCAAACTGAATCATAAGACTGAAAAATAATCAACTACTATATAATCTATGCACTTTGAGTTCTGATTTTTGTTTTTGTTTTTTTTCCACAGAAGTGGCAGTAGCATTTCCATTTGGTGGTACCCAGAAAACTTAATCTTACACTAAGTAACCAATCAGTTCACGACTCATTGGTCATAACCAATCAGTTCATTCAGGGCCATTATTAAGAACATCAGTTCCTATATTTATTCTTTGAATAAATTTTGATATACTGTGTAAGCCTGTGTGCCTTAAACTAAAAGGACCCAGATTACTATGTTTTAATAGTTGATATCTATATATATCTTAAATAAGATAGATATAAATATTGTAATATATATGTATATATATATTTTAATCTCTGTGGTAAGCTCAGCCTTCTTGGTATGTCTGCTTTATAGTCTCCCTCCTCAACTGCTTCCTGGTACTACTGAAATTCAAGGAAAGAGACAAGATTTCCAAAAGAATCAAATGATCATTCTTGTTAAATCAATAACCTCAAGTTTATACTCAAAATGAATTCTATAATCTCTGCCCAGAGCGTAGTTTCCTAGCACATAGAACAAAATGCTATATTTTATGACCATTGTTTTCTTTAATTTTGTATTCTCCTTCCCATCACTTATTCATTAAGTCATAACTTCAAAGAGCAAATTCTTTATGTTCTGACATATATCACAGTATCTATTAGTAGTAGTGGCACTACTACTAATGGATAAATAGATAGATTAGTAGTTGAGTAGAGGTAGATAAATGGAAAGAAGAAAGGGAGAGGCAAAGAAAGAAAGAAAAAGAAGGAAAAAAGGAGGGAGGGATAAAGAGAAGAGAGGGAAGAAGGACAAGTGTACATGTTCATAACTGTTCTGAAGAAATCATCAGAAGTCTACACAAAATTAGCTAAATGTCCTTTTAAGTTAAGAACCAAATAACAGACCTTGTGATACAAACTGATATGCAAAAAGACAATGCCTAGAAAATGAATATGTACAAATAAATTGTTTGTTTGCTTCTCTTGTTAGAAATGAACTCTTCGCTAGTAGGATCAGTGTCTTAACATAGTACCTGGCACAAAGGTAGGTACTCTTTATATGTTTAAATGGATAACTTCATTAAGTATATATTATAAAATATATAGTTTCATTAGGAAGAGTTTTGTCAAGCAATTAAAAAAAATACTTTGAACAAACTTTACATATTTCCCATGTTTAAGTATCCATTGAAGCTCTGCTATCTTGATTTTTCCCGTCCATGCTTTTTAGGATGCATCAGTGCCATAATGGGGAGAGTCCTTTAAAGTGAGCCTCAAACATTGCAACATTTTACTCCCTAGAGCAAACAAACTTTTCTTTCAGTATGACAGAAGACATCAGTTTTAAGGAGATATTTGGGTGAAACCTTTTATCCAAGGAATCAATTTAGCTATGTAGAAATAGCTACCTGCAAATGCATACATCAATTTATTCTTTTTAGAGATGTTGTCTAACACAGGTTAAATCAGAATAAGTCAATGAGGAAGCATATAAAATTGAATGACAAACAGAATACATATCTCATTTTGTTGAGATTTTTCCATAAGAATAACATTAAAAAAAAAAAAAACCCTGCACCCTCCACTTTTAAGGAAAGAAGACTGTAGCTACCTCACAAATTTCATGCATTAATTTTGCAGTATTTTATGTGAGATAAAGCAAGATGAAAATTAATATTAAGAATTCAAGAGCATGAAAAGCAATATAATTGGAGGACATGGTTTTCTTCCTTCTTGGATTTCCTAAAAAAAATCTAATTTTCCAGAGATGGAAGCATTGTCTTCCTAAGAGAGCAGGGTGCTTAATAATACTTTTAAAATACTATGATTTAGCTAAAGTAAAGAAGCAAAGGGGAAACGATTGAAAACTTCTCCAAGGTGCAAAAGGAAGAGGAACAGAAAAATCACACAAGTTAAGTCCTCTTAACTGATTTAGTTTACCTTTTGTGTTTTGTTTTGTTAAAGTAACCTATTTAAAAACACATCCATGCATAGATTGCCCATATTATTAATAGTAAATGTACATTTCAACCTGTCAAGTTTTTCTAGCCCCACTTTTGCAAGATGTTTTTATTTTTAAGGAAAAAAAAAATTAAAAAGCAAAGGCATTTCCTAGGGCACATGCTGCCAGACACCCAGCATTTATCTTATCTCAGTTGATGACTTTCCTTTTATCCTGAAATGATTTGACAATGACTCTATGATTTCCTGTACAAATTACCCTTTGAAAGTGGCAGTGGCGCTTGGCAGCGATCTTCACTTAATTACTGAGTGGATTATTAGCATACGGCTCCCCACCCCCCTTCATTTCTTTATATCTTCTAGATTGCGTTGACAGTTCCCTTTCATTGCCTGCTTTAACTCACTGAATACTAAACATTATGCAGATTGCAGCCGAGAAGTACCCAGGCTACTCCAAACCTCTAGTCTGCACCAAAACCTTTTTGATGTAGAGTAATTTACAGGTCAGAAATCAATAGTGTGTCTGGGAAGTGCATTTGTGGGTTTTCTTAATATAGATTGGGGTGAGTAGCGCGGAGCACTAATGTTCAAAAGTGAATATTCTTCCTCCATCTTTCCGAAAAACAATTAGTTTTGTTCCTTCCTTTAATATCCTCCGTCTTTAAATAGGCTGAGATATTGAGATCCTATTTCTCTTATACTCATTATGCTACCTAAGTTGGCGGGAGGGGGTTAAAGAGTCCCTGTTTTGAGAAATGATAAGCTTCACTCCTTAATATCTCTGAAGTCGGGGGACTGATAAACTGACCTCCTCGGCAGGCATGTGTAAAGTGTTATTTATTGTTTGCCAGGGCAAGACAAATGCAAATGATAAATTGCGAAGATGTCTTCCGCACTCTCAAACGGAACCTTCTCTTCTGTCTTGGCTCCCGTCTTTTGGCAAAAATTTGCACATATGTCGGGCATTCTCCATCCAGATCTTTATCTTTCTTTCTTTTTTTTTTTTTTTTTGTTCATCCCTGAACTGCATTCTAAAGCATCTTCCACGTTTCCCAGGGTACAGTAGTGACAAGAACCCCTTCCCATTTCAGCCTTATGGTGTAGCTTAGTTTAAGGGGGTGTTTTTTTGTTTGTTTGTTTCCTCTTCTTGGGAAGAGAATACAATATCTACATGAGTGATTTCAGGACTTGGTGGAAGTGACACCAAAGCAATAGGAGTCAGCATGGGTGGGGGGAACAGCTGGGTGCTGACTGTGTCATCTCCATTCCAGGACTATCAACCACCAGCTTTATTCTTCTACTGTTACATCTGCTATGAAATTTGGGTCTTCCAGGTGGCAGCCCAACATGCTGTCCAGTGCTATCGGGCCATTTAAATGCTTTGAGCTAATGCTGCATATCCATTTTCTAAACAAGTTAGCAGATACCATATGCAGCAATTAAAGTTTTATTGAGTGGTGCCTGCTTACCATACTGAATTTGGATTGGCTACCATCTGTCTCAAAGCCTGTGGTACCATCCCTGTTGCTTGAGAGAGCATTTGTAAGGATAAAAGATTTTTTTCTCAACTTCTGAAGAAGCTGCTCGCATTATTTTTTACATGCAAGCCCACAAAAGTGGAATTGGTACAAATGAAAAATACCAGACAATGAGAAGTTAGGACTGAATACATGTTTTTGAGTGGTATTGGCCATCACACCAGAAACAAAATCTTGTAGCTTCCAGCCTGGCCATTTTTAGTATATATGTCTTGCTGAATATGTTATTTTTCAGAGATACCTTCTATGGGAAACCCAATGAATCAAAATTAGGACTGAGCAAAGAACATGAAAATTGTTTTGCATTTGTAAGAATTAATGCAATTATTCTCATTTTCTAGGAAAATTTTACCTGGAACCACAGGGAAAAATAAAATATAAATTTTACATTTTATTCACTCTACTGGTAAAACTCTGTGGAGACAACGTTGTTTAAGATCAGTCAGAGCTGAACAAAGGGTTTTGAAGAAAGCATTTATTAAAATTTAAGTGATGTCTAAATACTTGAGCTGTGTTGGTTTACTAATACAATGTTAATGTTTGATGTTTTCTCAGACATATTTATCACTGTACCTTTGACCTTCATGAATGCTGAGATGGAAAAACACATGATAGTGAAATTCAAAAACCTCTTCAAAATTTTAAAACTGCCTGAGTGTTAGTGGAGTCTAATAGAATAAGGTCTGGAGTTCAAACCTGTTGACAAATTCTTGATTGCATAGATCTTGAATATATTGTTTGATAATTCTGTGGATACTTTTCTCCATGAGAAAAATGAATATATTATAGCTTATTGATTCTGTTCTTTTTAATATTAACTTAAGAATTTCTGAGTCTTTGAATCTTTAAAATACATAGCTGATTTCACAGATGGACCTAGAGATTGTCATACTGAGTGAAGTAAGTCAGACAGAGAAAGAGAAATATCATATGATATCCCTTATATGAGGAATCTAAAAAGAAATTATACAAATGAACTTATTTACAAAACAGAAACAGACTCACAGACTTAAAGAACAAACTTCTGGTTATGGGGGTGCAGGGAAGGATGGGGGAAAGGGATAGTCAGGGAATTTGGGATCGACATGTACACACTGCTATATTTAAAATGGATAACCAACAAGAACCTACCGTATAGCACAGGGAACTCTGATCAATGTTATATGGCAGCCTGGATGGGAGGAGAGTTTGGAGGAGAACGGATACATGTACACGTACGGCTGAGTCCCTTTGCCATGCATCTGAAATTATCACAACATTGTTAATCGGCTATACTCCAGTATAAAATAAAAAGTTAAAAAACAAAAAAAGAGACATCTAGACTGGCATTTGACCAAATATCTGTGTGCTATGTCCCTAGCCAATTTGACACATAAAAGTAATCATCACATCCATGATAGCTAGAGTGACCACATCCTTCTAATTGGAGCTAACTCTGCTAGAACAATAAGTATAAACTGGAACTGTCTCTGGCAGATGAGGATGTAAGGTCATCCTCATTATAGTCTCACCACAGTATACTCTGATATCTCCATGGGAATTTCTATGCATCTCTGCATCCCCAGAAGAAGCCAGTGCCCTGCATGTTGTTGTGTTTGATAAATGCTTAATACCTCTCCCGGTTCTTGTCAAAAATATATGTAGAATTAAAATAATAAAAGGTGGGAAATAAAATAATAAACCCATTAAAAATTTTTAAATAAAATACATAACTGATAAGTGAAAAGAGAAATAGCTATAGTTTTTGTACTGGCTTTATTACATCATATGCTGATTGTTCATTAGGGCTTCCTCACTATTCAGGTCCTGGTGAGCAATGTCAAATTGGATGAGTGACAAGTTCATAGCATCATAGGCTTAAGCCTCATCTACTTAGAGGAAATGTGACGTGCTTGAACAAAAACACTGACTATGATTCAGGAGATCTGTTTGCTCACCTCAGAACTACTATTCCCTAGCTAGGAAAATAATCATTCTCTTTTGAGTCCTTTGGCCTGTTCTGTAAAATGGAGCTCAAAATCCATGTCTACTTCTTTGGGTTATTGTGAGACTTAAAAGGGTCTATAAGATCTCTATAAATAATCACTGAAATATGAAATGAAAATAGTAGTTTGCAAATTGTAAAGTGCTGTCACAAATCCTACCCACCCTTCAACTGAAGGTCAAATGTCATGTCTTTAAATAATAAGAATCCTTCACCCTGAACCCAGCAAGTAACGTATTTGTATCTGTCTAAAGACATTCTTCCCTATTTCTTATAAGTTAAGAGAGACTATTTTAAAAGCCCTCTATTCTTTGCTATTTGATGTATGTGGTCTATGGAACGAAGCATCAGCATCACATGGGAACTTTTAGAAATTCAGAATTTGAAGCCTCTCCCAGACCAGATCAGATCTGCATTTAGCAAGATCACCAAGTGAGCTGTATGAACATTAAACTTTGAGAAACACTGCTCTTATAATAATTCTGATTTTTAAGGAATCTCTCAGTTTTTAAAATTAAGTTATTTGCTGTATGAAGATCTTGCAGGACTTTAAAGATTACTAGCACAACCCCATCATTTCAAGAATAAAAGAAAACAAATCCTAACTGGGATTCATATAAATTGTGATTTGCATAAGATTAAATGTCTGGTTAATTCATTTATTTATTCAGCAATTATTGAGTGCCTACTGTGAACCACACCCTGTAGTAGGCATGGAGGATTCTATTTAGAATAAAATATGGCACCCAGTATCAGAGGGCTTGCAGTCTACTGGGGGCAGATGAAAGTTTTCTCACTCCTGTCCGGTCTTCCTTTAGTCATACCACAGAACTCCTCTAAGGGGTGTCTGATCCTGCCTAGCAATTAATCTTCACCCTTGTCTTACATTTCTTCCAAACTCACATATTTATTTATCCCCACTGCTATGACATTGGAAAACCTCTGCCTAATGAATTTGATGAAATCAAGTATCATTCTTTCGTTACTCACATATAAGAGAAAAATGGCTCATTGGCCAGCATTGTGTCATAGCACTGGCAGATACATCTTACAGTATGTGCTTTTTACCTATTCTCCAACCCATGCCCACCCTAACAGAATTAATATTATTATCAGATAACAATAATAATAACTAATATATATTGAAGCCTCACCATATGCCGGGCATGAGTCTTAGCATGCCACATGTATTATCTCATTTAATCATTATGTCTGCTCCATGAGGCAAACATCACTCCCTTTTTACAGATGAGATAACTGAGGCACAGAAAAATTGAGTAAAAGAGTGATAGAAATGCATTGGAACCCCGGGCATTCTGACTTTAGAAGCCTATCATTGTATATAAAACCTTAAGGAAATTATTGTACCTTTTGGAATAATTTCCAGTAGGATAGGTTGTCTCTAATTATGTATTCTTTTCTTTCTGTCCTGAAGCTGGCAGATCTCCCACTGATAACAATGGGAGATCTAGACATATTAGTCCCAAGTAGCTCTTTCAAAAGAATTAAACAAACTGATGAAGATCTTAAGCTTAATTAAAGTACTTTCATTTTCCTGACTGAAAGGTCAGTAGAAGCAAAGAAGAACTGCAGTTTCAATTATTTATTGACTACATAGTGTTCTTCCTTCACCAACAGCAATTCTCTAATTTTTATAACTATAAACGTCTTGTAATAATTTTCTTTATTACACAACATTGGATGAATGCCCATATTGCTCCCTTGCATTTTCACTGTAATGGTTTCTTCGAGTATGTGCTTCTTGTCTTTCCTGTTACAGACTTTAATCATTGGGTCATTTGCCTCTAAGTGGTCTAAAAGTGTATTTAGATCTCAATAGCCGATTAGACTTTCACGTAAAGGCTTGGTCATCCCAGTCAAAAGGGTGATTTTAACATCAGTCTAAGAGTTTTCTGGCAACCATCTCATTTCTCATTACTGCCTCATTTTTATAATTGGACTTGAATGTTGCATGGACAGAAGCCAAGTCTACAGAAGAGTGAATGATCTGACTTTAGTGAGTTACAATACCTTCCGTGTGTTGTCAGTATGGAAGAATGTACTGGTCACTTGGTCTATGCTTTAGTTTCTAAACTGCTTGCAGTCTTTGTTTTCACTCCTTCCTGCTCCATTTATTAGTATCCCTAGAGAGGATGAGTTCAGAAATTGTGTTAAATAACTGAGTATTGATGCTCTTAATAAAGTTTTATAATGCTGAAAATATTAATGGAAAATAAAGTCTAAGGTTTATCTACACCTTCATTTGTCATATTCTTCGTGAGCTGAGGCAATCAAATACTGCATGCCTTATTGTCAAGGTCTCCCCAACATTAGAACATGCAAAGAATATGTTTAGTACACGTTGTTCATTTGAAATAGACACATTTCTAGAACCTCACTGTAATACTTCTCACTCTACTGAAAAATTCCTCTGAAATCCTGGACCAGTTCCAAGAGGATTATGTAATTAAACACCAAAAGATCTCCTCATAAGATAGTTTGTACTAAAAGTAGTCTCATGGTATATGCCCCAAGGTCATGTTGTATATAGAGGCTCCAGGCAATTTCTTTCAATGAGCTAAGGATACCAGTCCATAATCAGTATTTCCACCCCTTGACCACTGCTGACAGAGTTTGCCATTGATTGTAACTTTGCCCTTGGCTCTACAAATAGCTTTGTTCTGGTCTTTTGTTGCCAGCTTGATTTGCGGCTACATAGATCTGTCAACAATATAGAGATGTGCTTCATTGCTTCAAAATCTTCTTTGGAGAATTTCTGTTCACCTAGATGCAATCTTGTATTCCTTCACCAATAATTTACTAAGTATATGATCTAAGATATACCAACACACTCATGATCAAAATCCTTCAACAATGCCCATTGACTAAAATATAGTATCAGAACTCCGTAGACTTATATTAGAATCTCTAAGATTCTCCAGGATCTGGTTACCATCTGTTTTACTACTTGTGATTCCAATTTCTTCCTACCTCCAACTCTCCCCTTCAATCAATCTGAGTTACTTACTCTCTGTAAGTAATAGTAAAATAAAGACAAGTAAGACCTAAACTGACAGGATACATTAGTGGCTCACTCGCACTAACTAGCAAGTTTGGGAAGTAGTCTATGCCTGTGTCTGAGGGCCTGTGGGTAGAGTGAGCCCTGGGAACTGGTGAGTACATGCAGTGCCCCTGCATGACTTTCTTTAGATGAGACTGGGTGACAAATTGGCCAATCTTCTCAGCCCCTAGAACTCAGTGCTTCCATCAGCATCTCTAGAATACTAGGAGGAACCTCAGAAAGTAGGCGTGGGCATCTTTGGCTCATATGCCTCTTTCCCTCTACTTTGATGATTTTCTTCTAAGAATCTCTTAAATTTCCTCATACAGCTCTTCTCTGTGAATTCAGATTGTACCTAATAATAGAAAGCATGCTTTTCCCAGAATATTTATTACTGCAGCTTTGATTAGGCATGAGTTTGATTTGTGTAATTATGATTTGTGCTCTTGGGTATGGCATTCCATGCATTTCAAATCCCGCAGTACCGCTCCTTGCCTTTCTTCAACTTGCTTTCCTTAACCCTCACTTGACCAGTACGGGTCAGTCTCCAACCTAACCCTTCCCACTCTGTTCTCAATGCCCAACTTACCAGTGAGTAAGGTCATGACACTTAATGGCAATAAAGAATGTGTACCTCAGACTCAACATGTTCATCAAAGTACAATTGATCCTTGGACAACATGGGCTTGAACTGCATGGGTCCACTTAACACGCAGATTTTTTTTCAATGGTAAATACTTTAATAGTACATGAGCCGAGATTGGTTGAATCTGAAGGTGTGGAACCGTGAACATGGAGGAACCACTTATATGGAGGCAGACTATAAGTTATAGGTGCATTTTTGACTGCAGGGAAGGTCAGAGCCCCTAACCCCAGCATTGTTCAAGGGTTAACTGTATCTACTTACCACTCCTGCTCCATCTTGATAAATAGAAAGATTTTCACTCACTTCAAACTAGAAATTTCTTTCACCTTTATGAATTATGTTCAAGTCCTATCAATTCTTGTCTGAGAACGTGAAGCAGAATCCCAAGCTCAAAAGAGGAGAGTAGAAAAAAAATCTAAGTCTCTGTGGAACACATATAACTTTTGGACAATATAATTTTTCAGACAATATAATTATATGAATTATATGATTATCTATCCAAGTCTTGTCAGTTATCTCTCCCAAGTATCTCTTGAATTTGAATTGGTCACTACCTCACCATGACTACTATTAACTAACCATAAAATCTCTCTTCTGGAAAAATGTAATATTGTAAACATCATCCAACTTACCTCCTTCATTTTATTTTTTTAGAATTCATATATGTCCTTTACCCAGATGGCCATCAGGTATCTCTCTGAATCACCACCATAATCATGATTAAATATCACCTTTAATATACATTCAATGTTACCTAGAAAAGAAAGAGAAAACTCTAAGGCAGAAAAGGATCTATAAGAGCGACACTAAACCCTCCTCCTAGTATCATCCTGTACTGATCCACATGCCTTAAGAACTCACGGCAGGTGGGAGTGGTATCCAAACAATCATGTCTCCATACTTTTTCCTCATTCTGCTGCTTCTGCCTAGAATGTCCTTGCCACTTTGTCTTCCTGAAAAACTTCCCCTTATCCTTCTAGATCAGGTTCAAATATCATCTCCTTTGTGAAATGACCCTGATTACATTTGATAATATTATGTCTTCCTCTCCTTTACATACACTTAAAATATGTTTTATATATCTTTATGTTTCTGTGCATAAGGCAAAGAAAGTGATACAAATATAATGTTGTCAGGCTTTCTTACCAGTAGCATCTTTTTTTTTAACATCTTTATTGGAGTATAATTGCTTTACAATGTTGTGTTAGTTTCTGCTGTATAACAAAATGAATCAGCTATATGTATACATATGTCCCCATATCTGCTCCCTCTTGCATCTCCCTCCCACCCTCCTTACCCCACCCCTCTAGGTGGTCACAGAGCACCGAGCTGAACTCCCTGTGCTATGTAGCTGCCTCCCACTAGCTATCTATTTTACACTTGGTAGTGTATATATGTCAGTGTTACTCTCTCACTTCGTCCCAGTTAACCCTTCCCCCTCCCCGTGTCCTCAAGTCCATTCTCTACATCTGCGTCTTTATCCCTGTCCTGCCCTAGGTTCATCAGAACCAGTAGCATCTTTAATCAAACAATACATGGTTAAAGGTTTGATAATAGGTTAGGTCTTTCACAGCCAACATTTAAGACCCACTGCACTGCAAGTTATTTTCATCAGAATTATGTCTTCCTCAGACAGTCACCTGCTCATGTTCCAAGGTATCCTACCTGGAAATAGGAGCTGCTAGGAAGAGATCTAGAGTGTATTGAGCTGGGCACACACAAAAAAAGAACTCTGTTATTGATAACTCAAAAGTTATATGTCTTCCAGGAGACTTTTAGATTTTTTTTTCTACCTTCCCCTTTTGAGCTTGTGATTCTGCTTCAGCTTCTCAGCTAATAATCACCATGAACCAATAATATTAATTATTGCAGTGACTGAGACTCTTCATATACACCAGGCACTGTGTAAGTTCTATAGGGATATAGTAGCCCTAAATTTTGGATGAGGAACCTGAAAGTGAATTCTCCCAAACAGGGAATAGAAATAGTGAATGATGAACAGTGGTTAGTCTGTCCAACTCCAAAGCCTTTGCTCCTATCCACACTACTGTGTGCTTCCCTGAATCAACCATTAACTAATAGCATTATTTTTTAAATTATTATTCATCTCTCTGAGTGAATACCTCTTGTCACCTTTGTCTTGATGGCAGAGACCCAGTGACATACTGGGAACTCCTTGGAAATTTTATCACATTGACTTCTCATGTTAAACAGGCTTATATAGGACACTCAAGATACTTCTACAAAAGCTATGCAGTATTATTTGAAACTTCACAGACCTTTGAACCATCTTACTATTTTGTAGCATTTAAGTCAGTTTGAGATTAAGGCTATCTTGTCACCTTTTTGTTTGTTGAATATATTTGGAAAAATCTTAAAATATGGTCATCAGTCTTATTTAACCTGAAAGCATGAGGAAAAGGACCCTTTTAATGGCATTTTCTCTCTTTTTTTTAAACACTTTATCAGGATGATTTCAAACATTTACAAAAGTAAACAGAATGGCACAATAAATTCTAATGTTCCTCTCCCCCAGCTTTAGCATTCATCAACTCTTGTTTCATCTGTAACTTCCATTTCTCCCCTCACTGAATTATCTTGAAGCAAATCTCAGATATATCATTTCACTCATATGCATTTCAGAATTTATTAGTAACTTTCTTAAGCAATGGTGATACTATTATCTACACCTAAAACATTAACAATAGTTCCTTATTGACATAAAATGTGCAGTTAGCATTCAGACTTCCTCAAAGTTTGCCTCATATGTACTCTTTTCACAGTTGGGTTTCTTCTAATTGGAATTCACCCAAGTTCCATAATTTTTATTTAATTAATATGTACTCCTAAGTCTCTTTTAATCTATATGCTATTCTTTTTTTTTTTTTTTTGCAATTTATTTTTTTAAAAATCTTAGCCTTTTGCCCTGTAAGTTTGCCTTCATCCTAAAATTTGCTGATTACATCTCCATAGGGTCATTTAGTAGATTCCTCTGCTCTTTGTATTTTCTGTACACTGGTGGATAAATCTAGGGACTTAACTTGATTGGGTCTGATTTTCTTTTTAGTAGGTGGTAATATTTTGTTTCAAATTTCATAAGAGGGAGGATGTTTCATTGTAGTTAGTATTCTTATTATTACTAGATGTTTCATTGTATTAGTATATCTTAAATTGTCCCTTCATTGTCTAGGGCAAGCCTCTTCCAGGCTCCTGAGTCCTTGTGACACCACCCCAGTTGTCTTTGATAGTGTCCTTGTTTTTTGGTACAAGATGTTTCAGGCTCATCTTGTAACTTTCAGTATTCAGCCTTGGAATCAGCTACTTGTCCAAGAAGCCAGTTTTGAAGTGAGGAGTCATATTTCTTATAGGCCACAGTCTAGTTTCTAAATTGGAAATTGTCTCAGGTTTTTTTACTAAACAGAGAGTTTTTTTTGTTATTAAAATGTTTTAATTGCTTACTTGATTTACATTATACATAATATATAATATAATATATTTATAGTTTCAGAATAATAATAACTATAAGATTACTAAAAACTACTTAATTTTTTGTTTGTTTAGTATCTCCTTAAGATATAGTCCACTAGTGGAATCAAAAAATGATACAAATGAACTTATTTACAAAACAGAAATAGACTCACAGACATAGAAACCTTATGGTTATCAAAGGGAAAAGGGGGGAGAGGGAGGAATAAATTAAGAGTTTGGAGTTAACAGATACAAACGACTTTATATAAAATAGATAAACAACAAAGACCTACTATATAGCACAAGGAATTATATTCAATATCTTGTAATAACCTATAACAGAAAAGAATCTGATAAAGAATATATATATATATATATATGTATGTATATATATATATATGTATATATACATATGTATATCTGAATCACTTTGCTTTACACCTGAAACTAACACAGCACTGTAAATCAACTATACTTCAATTTAAAAAAAAAAATAAAGAAAAAAAAAGAGATGTATTCCAGCAGGGATAAGAATATATAGGTAAGTTACTGAATTTTAAACTTACTTGAAACAATTTATTAGGTCTTGAATAAGCCATCATCTCAACATACAGTTTAGTTCTTTGTTTAATCTTGCTTTTAAATTTTAGACTCCATTTTTTTATTTTAATGTAACTTTGTCACATATTCACATAAACATAGTGCCAAAATCAAATCAACCAAACAAGGTATATTCAGAGAAGTCTAGCTTCTATCCCTGTACTTTTCCCTCATGTTCCCTCTCTCCCCTTGGAGATAACTATTGGGTTGATTTTATTTTATCATTACAACTTCAAGAAAGTGCAGATATATTTATAGTGTTTTTGAGATAAAGCAGATTATTATATATACTTTTCTCTGCCTTGTTTTTTTTACTTAATATATCCTAAAAATCACTTCATAACAGTTTATAGATATATTCTTTATCTTTTAATAGATGCACAGTACTCCATTGTATGGATGTACAGAGTTTATTTAAATGGTTCCAATTATGACAGACATTTAGGTTATTTCCATTGCTATCGCAAATAGTGCTATAATCAATAGTCTTTCACATATGTCCTTCATATTTTTCTACTGTATTTTTGGAATATATTTATAGAAGTGGGATATCTGAATCAGATGGTAAATGCATATGGGAATTTTCTAGATACTGCCAAATTTCCACCAATAATATATGAGTGTGCCTTCTTCCCTATAGTCTCATCAACAGGTTGTATTTTTTATGTCATGCAAAAGTTTTTGATACTTTCTTTGATTGTTTGATTGATTTTTACATAATAATATTTATCAATATTTTCCTTTATGGATTTTGGGTTTTGAGTCATGGTTGGGAAAGTTTACTCCCAGATTACGGAAGTAATTCTCATGCATCCTTGTAGTATTTACATAAGTTAATTGTTTACAATTACGTCTCTCAATCCACCTGGAATTTAGCATAATGGATGGTATAAGAATTAGATCCAATCTTACTTTTTTCTATGGCTACCTAGTTATCTTAACTTCTCTTCATGAAAATTCCATCTTTTTGTGACTAATTTGAAATAGCACTTTACTGTACACTAAATTTCCATATGCAATGTTGGGTCTATTTTTTAATTTTACAAGATATTATATTAATTTATCCTTCTATATTCATGAGACAACATATATTTCTTTAATTATAGACGTTTTAAAATGTATTTTAATCTGATAAGGTTGGCCCCCCCTCATTGCTCCTATTTTTCAAGGATATTCTTTTATGATCTTCCAAATAAATTTCATAATCAAATTGTCTGAGCACATAACAAAACATCATGGTGCTTTTACAGAGATTACATTGAACTTATAAATTAATTTAGAGAGAACTGACACTTTTATTGATAATGAATCGTTCAATCAAAAACCATGGATATGCCTGACCACTGTTTCAAATCTACTTTTGTGTTTTATAGTTTTCCTCATATAGGTCTTGAACATTTCTTGCTAAGTATTCTATATTATCATTATTAGATTAGATAGAAAGATATAGATGTAAATGTAGATATAGATATATAGATATAGGTATACATAGCAAATAACGAATTCAATGGCTTTTTTACCTGCAATACATTTTCATGTGCTCCTGTGCCCTTTTGTCCACGGTATTATATTACTTCTTATATCACTGACTTTTTCAGAGAGTATGTTAACCAACCACAAAAGCAATACTTGTAGAAAGTGAATTTTTCAGCAACACAATAACAAATGTAAATTCCTTAAAGTTCAGTACTTTCTCTAGTTCTTCTTTTTTTTTTGGCTGCACAGCATGTGGGATCTTAGTTCCCCAACCAAGGATTGAACCCATGCTCCCTGCAGTGGAAGTGAGGAGTCTTAACCACTGGACTGCCAGGGAAGTCCCTCAGGCTCCTAAATGAAGTATCAAGATACATATTTGTAATATGAGGAGACACAACACAAACTATATGTTCTTCATTTTCTTTGTCTTTTTTTCTTCATTTATTCAAATTATTATCCATTATATTATTAGGAACCCTAAATATACTAAGGAACTGCATCTCTGTTATTTTACCAAATAAATACAAATTCCAGCTGGCGAACTTGAGAATTTCCTCTTAATGTTTTTTTCACTCCATATTAAATTCCCATACCTCCTCTCCTGATATTTAGTGACTGAAAATAATTTGCCAGGGGGCTTCCTGGCAGCAGTCCAGTGCAAACAACCTAGAGAGCTATAGTTCTTCATTAAAAACAGGCTAATTTAAGCTTAATTATCCTTTGGCTGATCCTCCTGGCTTCAAACTTATTCATTAGTGCCCACAGATATAGTACAACAAAATAAACATTTTCTTTTTCTTAAAGATTTATTTCCAAAACTATTTTTTGATTTAAAAACATGTTGACACCACAACGTAGTAGATTGCATGGTTGTCCCCAGTCTTGTACCTTTCTGGCATCAACACTCTTGTCATGGCCTCATTGTGGTGGAGTGAACTTTCTCATCCCTTGACTTTGGGCTTGGTCTTGTACTCCCTTTAGTCAGTGTCCTGTGACAAGAAATGACAAAACACTATTTCAGAAGCTAAGACTTAAAAAATATCATCGTGTTAATCCTTTTGCCCTTATGCCATTGCAATAAGAAAAAATATATCCTGGTTTACTCAAATTCTGACACCCAATTATGGTTCTAACCACCAATTCCAATGTGTGTTGGGGAGCAGGGGTTCCCCACACCACCAAGCAATTCATAGACACCATCTAGGTGTACTACAATTCAACTCAATTTTGACACTATCTACCCAGAGACAGCATCAGATTCCATGGGTTGAGGACTCAGTACCACAAGACTGCCCCCACCCCACTTGAGATGCCAATCACAAGTCCAGGTTGTGACTTTACTTCTGACTGACTGGCTACAGGTTGGAAGCTCTAATGGCCCCATTCTTGGATTCTATTAACTTTCTAAAGCAGCTCACAGAGTTCAGAGAAACATTTTATTTACTAGATTATTGGTTTATTATAAAAGAATATAACTCAGGAATAGCCAGATAGAAGAGATACATAGGGCGAGGTAGGGAAAGGGCAAGGAGCTTCCATGTTCTCTTCAGGTGCCACTCTCCCTGCATCTCCACCTGTTCACCAACCTGGAAGCTCTCCAAATCCCATCCTTTTGGTTTTTTATGGAGGTTTTATTACATAGAGATGGTTGATTAAATCATTGGCCATTGGCCGTTGATTCAACCTCCAGCCCCTCTCCCCTACCTGGACGTCAGGAGGTGGCACTAAAAGTTCCAACCCTCTAATCACACGGTTCTCATGGCAACCAGCCCCATCCTTAGGTGTTGTCCATAAGTCAACTCATTAACATAACAAAAGACACCTTTATCTCTCTCATCACGTAGAAAGTTCCAAGGGTTTTAAGAGCTCTGTGCCAGAAACGGGAATGAAGACCAAATATATATTTCTTATTATACATCACAATAACACATTAACACACTAGGACAAGGATAATAGACATATAAGGGAGAGTTGCCCCAGCTGCCTCACAGTTCTGCAGTGATGAGTAGAGCTGTCCTAAGCTGCCCGCACATGAAGAGCGCCACATAAATAGGCCCCAGCTATAGCAGGAGAATTTCTCTTGACCCGCAGATTCACAAGGTTATGAAAAGATTGTTATAAAAATCATTGAATGTTAGAGTTGTTTGTAAATGGCTAACTCAACAATTACTCAAATCTGCAAACCAAATACTGACTTAGAGTCTTCGGTTTTTCTTTTTCTTTCACCTTCTAATGCAATTAGTCATAAGGTGTTTGTTCTACCCCTATAATGTTTTTGCAGTGTCACTTTCTTTCCATTTTCTCTATCATTGCTCTATTCATGACTTATCATGTATCTGAATTATTACAATAACCTTCATACTGGCCTTTGATTTCCTTTCTCTCTAATCCGTCTTTCTCAGTGATACCAAAGTGGTATTTTGTTTGTTTTGTTCTCCAAATTACAGATTTGATCATGTCTATCCTTTGCTTGGAAACCTTGGATTAATACCTGCTAAATCACAGCCACTCTTTCCTTACCTTTCTCATAATGGATTATAGTCACAAGTTTTCCTATGGAATCTATAAAGGGCCTTAATATGAGTGTTCACAACAACCATTCTCCATCAGCACAAACTGTCCCTTTCTTACCTTTGTGGTAGATGATTTGTCATTGTCCAAGCACATGTCTACCATCAAATTCAGACTATGACCCTGAACTATCTCTCCAACCTTACTTTCTATTATTCTTTCTCTACCCCACTGAATCTCATATGTTAGCCTCAATGAACTAACTTTTTTATTCCCCAAACAAGCTGTTGCTCTCCATAGTAACGCCCAGCCCTCTGGACCTCAAGGTCAAACTGAAATGGTTCCCTCTCTGTGAAGATTTGTTTGATATCTTCTTACACTCTTATCCCAAGGTCCCACTATTCTGGGTGTCAACAGAACTTTAATCTTGTCATATTGACATTACATTTATTTGTATCACTGTATTTCCTGCTGAAGTGTCTCCTACTTAAAGATAAGAACCTTGTCCTACTAACCACACCTAGCATGGTACTTGACAATAGGCACAATACAGATTGATAGATAAACTACTCCTGCAAAACCATCCAAGTGATACTTGAAAGTCTGTGGTGCAATGTTTTCCTGCTAAATATGACTGTGAAATGGATTTTAGTTTATTTTCTTATTAAAAGTTCTTTTCACTTTGAAATTATTTAGAAATCAGACTTGATGAAGGTCCAGGGATACTCTCATAGAGTAGTGTAATTTGTAAAATTGAGTTTTCAAGATAGACATTACACACGTTAATTAATAACATGTAAGGAATGCCTGACTTAATAAGACTATTGCACATACAAAAGTGTTTTAACAAATTAGAGTAAGAGAAAACTACTACCAAAAATGTGAATGCAATTATCATTTGACCATTCTTATCCAAAAGTCATAAACATTCAATACTTTATTTATGCAACAGAATGAAGAAAATAATGTTCAGCTTTTGAATTAACAAATATAGGCATTATTATAACAAATTTATAAAAGAAAGGGAAGAAATAGGTATATCATTTAGTAGGTTAAATATAAAATAAAGTAAGCTCACTATTGAATGCACACATGAATCTATAGATAATAATTATACCAGAAGTAATAGTAAAGCTTAGAAGCAGCAAACATACTACCTGTTCAGTTACCACCATAGTTTATGGTTCAGAAAACAAAGCATATGATCTCTCAACTTAATTTATGCTCTCCACATCATTCCTCCACCCTGACAGAATGACCCTATTCCTTAGCTCAAAGATTCAGAATCCTGCCTTTCATCTTGAGTAACAGATTTGAAGATAAAGTAGTATGTCTTAGAAAATTTGTGAATTAAATATAAGGTTCTGGGTGATTATTAGAGTCCACTGGAGGCTTGAGAATTCAGATAAGGGCAGAACAAAGAGAATAGAGGGTCCAGTTCACATCTCTAAGTATAATTACTTCTGAGAAGGTAGGAAAAGAGGAAAGTTTTAAATGTGGTCACCTATTGTGATCACTTTATTCTGAATCATTCGTACTTTCTCTCTTGCTTGAAAACAAAGTGTAAATTTCTACCAACAGGTCTTCAGTCCCCAGAAAAGTGTTTTCCAAAGTGGTGTCCACAAAACAATCCACAATGGCAGGAAAATAAAACACTAAAGCTTCTTTTTATGTATATTTTTTCTTATCTGCTTTAATTCAAATACTGTATTTTGATATGTTTGCAATAAATGTGTATATCTCATCACAATATAGTGGGTAGTTTTTCTAAACAAATAAATGTATATTGGAGTATTTCACCACAGAATATTTTTACATAGAATATGTGATTCCAAAATTTTGGAAGGAATATTCTACGTAAATCACTTAGGTTTAGAAAAAAATTATAAAGTTCTTATTTATATATTTTTTAATCTATAAGCAAGAAATTCATTGATTTACTGTATTCCATATATGACTATCACTAGAGCCCTCCCTCGATGCCTCTCCTTACTCCTTGATTCAGAAGAGAAATGGTCATGTTTGTTATACAACATATCCTCTGGAAGACTGGGAGAATCTGCACTTGTTTCTAAAACATACTGCAGGTCAGGATGGTGGAGTAGGAGAATGTGGAATTCACATGTCCTCACAGGTGCAGTAGGGGGACATCAGAGCAGTTCTCACGAGGTGCCTGCTGGGCGCTGGTGTGGGACCTCGGACACCTAGAGGGATGGGAGGGGTCCCTGCATAACCGGGTGGGGTTTGGTGGGGAAGGAGGTGGGGAGGAGGGGTGGAGATGGAAAGAGGCCAGCATCCCTGGGGGGGGTCTGGGGGAGAAGAGAGATTCCGGTACTCAGGGGGACACATTTGTGGCAGGGGGTTCGGCAGGGATGGAGGGGGACCTTCAGGGGTTTGGGGGCTTGTAGGGGAGTGTGGCAACCACTCTGTGGGGGGCAGGATAGAGCAGAGCCTGTGGTGTGGTCTGTGCCACAGCCCTGTGAACCCCGGCCTGGACTGTGTCTCCTGGTGGGGAGGGGGGCTAAGTGCCGGAGAGTGGGGTTTGGAGGGTGGACCCAGGAAGGGGACGGCTGTTGGCATTGGGGAGATGGTCTGGGGTGGTAGGGAGGAAGGACTCCATGCCCAGGAGGGTTGGTGGGGGAGGCCAAGTCCACCAGGAAAGTGGGGAGCCATTGTTGAGTTGCATGTTGGGGGCAGGGCTGCCATTGCAATGCCCTTCCTCTCCCGCCAGCCTGGCCCCCTTGGAAAGTGATAGAGGTGCACACCTGAGCAAGCTTGCCTGCCCCTCAAGCCCTGGCGAGCCTGCTATGGTCCTGTGTCTGAGCCATGCCCCTAGAGGGCCTCCTCCGGCTACATGGGTCCCAGCAACCTGCATGCCACCCTGGTGGGGATTCCTCCTGCCAAGCAGGTCCTGGGCCTGGACCCTGCCCCCTCAGGGCCACCAAGGGCCACGCAGTTCTCAGAGGCCCACCCACCACCCCTGACAAGGCCTCCTCCTGATGCTGCATCCCGGGCCTGACCCCCACCCACACCAAGGCCTCCTCTCACTGCATGGATCCTGGTGGGCCCGAACACCACCCCCCACAAAGCCCCTGCAGGCTGTGTGGGTCCTAGTGACCCACACACCACCCTGACAGGGCCTCCTCCAGCCTAGCAAGACCCAGGCCTGGGCCCTGCCCCTGACAAAGCCTCCTCTGGGCATGTGGGTCCAGGCAGGCCAAACACCATCCCCTTCCAAAGCCTCTGCCAGTTATGCCGGCCAAGGCAGACATGCCCAGGGAAGCCTGTACCCCAGCAGGCCTGTGTGGGCACGTGTGATCTGGGCCAGCTTCAGGAGCAGACACTGGTGAAAGGAACACACACAGAGGTGGGGCTGACACAGCTGGTACAGAGACCTACCTAGAAGCCTCAGAGGCCCTTCCAGGGAGGCAGTGGTTGGATGTAGCTCACCATGCGGACAAGGACACTGATATAGGAGGCACCAGGGAATTTTTACTTTTTTTAATTTGTTTTTTAATTTTTTTTTTTTTGGTTTTTATTTTTGTTTTTTGGTTATTTTTTTGGTTCTGTTGCAGTGTTTGTTTTCTGCTTGTGGTTTCATTTTTACTTTTATCGTTTCTACTATATTTTTTATTTTTCTAATTTTATTTTATTTTTTATTCTTTGTTATTGTTCTGCTCTTGTTTGTTGTCTGTTTTTAGCTTTTTTTTTTTTTTTTTTTTTTTGCCATGCTGCACAGCTTGCAGGGTCTTGGTTCCCAGGCCAGGGGTCAGGTGTGAGCCCCTGGTGGGAGCACCAAGTCCAAGCTGCTGGACTAACAGAGAACTTCAGGCCCCAGGGCATATTAATTGGTTTGATCTCTCCCAGAGGTCCTCATCTTGCCACAAAGACCAGGCTCTATCCAACTGCTTGCAAGCTCCAGTGTTGGACGCCTCAGGCCAAACAACCAGCAAGACAGGAACACAGCCCCATGCACTGAGAGAAATGAGATGACAGGGGAATATGTTACAGAGGAAGGAGCACAGTAAAAATATAAAAGACCAATTAAATGAAGATGAAATAGGCAATCTACCTGAAAAAGAACTCAGAGTAATGATACTAAAGAAAGATGACCCAAAATCTCAGAAATAGAATGGAGGCACAGATTGAGGAAATACAAGAAGTGTGTAAAAAGGAACTAAAAGAACTAAAGAACAAATGAATGGCGATAAACACGCAATAACTGAAACAAAAAATACACCATAAGGAATCAATAGCTGAATAAGTGAAGCAGAAGAATAAATAAGTGAGCTGGAAGATAGAATGGTGAAAATAACTGCCAAGGAGCAGAATAAAGAAAAAAGAATGAAGGGAAATGAGGACAGTCTCAGAGACCTCTAGGACAATGTTAAACATACCAACATTCGAATTATAAGGGTCCCAAAAGAAGAAGAGAAAGAGAAAGGGTCTGAGAAAATGTTTGAAGAGATTATTGTCAAAAACTTCCTTAACATGGGAAAGGAAATAGGCACCCAAGTCCAGGAAGTGCAGAGAGTCCCGTACAGGATAAACCCAAGGAGAAACACGCTGAGACACACATTAATCAAACCAACAAAAAATAAATGCAAAGAAAAAATACTAAAAGCAGCAAAGGAAAAGCAAC
Source organism: Balaenoptera acutorostrata (assembly GCF_949987535.1). Classification (NCBI taxonomy): domain Eukaryota; kingdom Metazoa; phylum Chordata; class Mammalia; order Artiodactyla; family Balaenopteridae; genus Balaenoptera; species Balaenoptera acutorostrata. The sequence continues at coordinate 44,419,214 of NC_080080.1, forward strand.
AAACAACATAAAAAGGAATCCCCATAAGGTTATCAGCTGATTTTTCAGCAGAAAATCTGCAAGCCAGAAGGGAGTGGCAGAATATATTTAAAGTGATGAAAGGGAAAAACCTACAACCAAGATTACTCTACCCAACGAGGATCTCATTCAGATTCAATGGAGAAATCAAAAGTTTTACAGATAAGCAAAAGCTAAGGGAATTCAGCACAACCAAAGCAGCTTTACAGCAAATGCTAAAGGAACTACTCTAGGCAGGAAACACAAGAGAAGAAAAATACCTACAAAAAAAGCCCCAGAACAATTCAGAAAATGGTAATAGGAACATACATATCGATAATTACCTTAAATGTAAATGGACTAAATGCTCCAACCAAAAGACAAAGACTGGCTGAATGGATACAAAAAGAAGACTCCTATATATGTTGTCTCCAAAGACCCACTTCGAACCTAGGGACACATACAGACTGAAAGTGAGGGGGTGGAAAAATATATTCCATGCAAATGGAACTCAAAAGAAAGCTGGAGTAGCAATAGACTTTAAAATAAAGACTGTTACAAGAGACAAGGAAGGACACTACATAATGACCAAGGGAACAATCCAAGAAGAAGAGAAAACAATTATAAATATTTACGCACCCAATGTAGAAGCACCTCAATATATAAGGCAAATGCTAACAGCCATAAAAGGGGAAATCAACAGTAACAAAGTAATAGTGGGGGACTTTTAACACCCCACTTACACCAATAGACAGATCATCCAGACAAAATTAATAAGGAAACACAAGCTTTAAAAGACACACTAGACCAGTTAGATTTAATCAATATTTATAGGACATTCCATCCAAAAGCAGCAGATTACACTTTCTTCTCAAGTGCATGTGGAATGTTCTCCAGGATAGATCAAACCTTGAGTCACAAATTAAGCCTTGGTAAATTTTTTTTATATAAATTTATATATTTATTTATTTATTTTTGACTATGTTGGGCCTTTGTTTGTGCATGCGGGCTTTGTCTAGTTGTGGTGAGCAGGGGCTACCCTTCATTGTGGTGTGCGGTCTTCTCATTGTGGTGGCTTCTCTAGTTGTGGAGCATGGACTCTAGGCATGCAGGCTTCCGTAGTTGTGGCACGTGGGGTTCAGTAGCTGTGGCTTGTGGGATCTAGAGAGCAGGCTCAGTAGTTGTGGTGCACAGGCATAGTTGCTCTGAGGAATGTGGGATCTTCCCAGACCAGGGCTTGAACCCATGTCCCCTGCTTTGGTAGGAGGCTTTTTAACCACTGTGCCACCAGGGAAGTCCCAAGCCTCTGTAAATTTAAGAAAATTAAAATCATATAAAACATCTTTAATGACCACAAAGCTACAAGATTAGAAATAAATTACAGGGAACTTCCCTGGTGGTCCAGTGGCTAAGACTCTGCACTCCCAATGCAGGGGCCCCAGGATTGATCCCTGGTCAGGAAACTAGATCCCACATGCAGCAACTAAGAGTTTGCATGCCACAAATGAAGATCCCATGTGCCACAATTAAGACCCAGCACAGCTAAATAAATAAAAATTTTTTTTTAGAAAAAAGAAAGAAATCATTTACAGGAATAAATCTGTAAAAAACACAGACACAAGGAGACTAAACAATATGCTACTAAATAACCAAGAGATCACTGATGAAATCAAAAAGGAAATCAAAAAATACCTAGAAACAAATGACAATGAAAACATGATGACACAAAACCTATGGGATGTAGCAAAAGCAGTTATAAGAGGGAAGTTTATAGCCATACAAACCCATCTCAAGAAACAAGAAAAATCTCAAATAAACAACTGAACCTTACAGCTAAAGCAATTAGAGAAAGAATAACAAACAAAACCCAAAGTTCGTAGAAGGAAAGAAATCATAAAAATCCGAGCACACATAAATGAAATAGAAATGGAGAAAACAATAGCAAAGATCAATGAAACTAAAATCTTGTTCTTTGAGAAGATAAACAAAATTGATAAACCTTTAGCCAGACTCATCAAGAAAAAAGGGAGAGGACACACATCAATAAAATTAGAAATGAAAAAGGAGAAATTACAAATGACACTGCAGAAATACAAAGGATCAAAAGAGACTACTACATGCAACTATATGCCAATAAAATGGATAACCTGGAAGAAATGGACAAATTCTTAGAAAGGTACAAACTTCCAAAACTGAACCAGGAAGAAATAGAAAATATGAACAGACCAATCACAAGTAATGAAATTAAAACTGTGATTAAAAATCTTCCAGCAAACAAAAGTCCATACCAGATAGCTTCACAGACAAATTGTATCAAATATTTAGAGAAGAGCTAACTCCCATCCTTCTCAAACTCTTCCAAAAAATTGCAGAAAAAGGAATATTCCCAAGCTGATTCTATGAGGCCACCATCACCCTGATACCAAAACTAGACAAAGACATCACAAAACAAGAAAATTACAGACCAATATCACTGATGAACATAGACACAAAAATCCTCACCAAATACTAGCAATCAGAATCCAACAACACATTAAAAGGATCATACACCATGATCAAATGGGATTTATCCCAGGGATGCAGGAATTCTTCAATATATGTAAATCAATCAGTGTTATACACCATATTAACACATTGAAGAATAAAAACCATATGATCATCTCAATAGATGCAGAGAAAAATTCTGACAAAATTCAACACCCATTTATGATAAAAACTTCCCAGAAAGTGGGTGTAGAGGGAACCAGCCTCAACATAATAAAGGCCATATATGACAAACCCACAGCAAGCATCATTCTCAATGGTGAAAAACTGAAAGCATTTCCTCTAAGATCAGGAACAAGACAAGGGTGCCCACTCTCACCACTATTATTCAACATGGTTTTGGAAGTCCTAGCCATGGCAATCAGAGAAGAAAAAGAAATAAAAGGAATCCAAACTGGAAAAGAAGAAGTAAAACTGTCACTGTTTGCAGATGACACGATACTATACATAGAAAATCCTAAAGATGCCACCACAAAACTACTGGTGATAATCAATGAATTTGGTAAAGTTGCAGGATACTAAATAAATGCACAGAAATCTCTTGCATTCCTATACATTAGCGATGAAAGATCAGAAAAAGAAATTGAGGAAACAATCACTTTTACCATTGAATCAAAAAGAATAAAATACCTAGGAATAAACCTACCTAAGGAGGCAAAAGACCTGTATGCAGAAAACTATAAGTTACTGATGAAAGAAATGAAAGACAACACAAACAGTTGGAGAGATATACCATGTTCTTGGATTGGAAGAATCAATATTGTGGAAACGACTATACTACCCAAAGCAATCTACAGATTCAATGCAATCCCTATCAAATTACCAATGGCATTTTTCACAGAACTGATCAAAAAATTTTACAATTTGTATGGAAACACAGAAGATCCCAAATAGCCAAAGCAATCTTGAGAAAGAAAAATGGAGCTGGAGGAATCAGGCTCCCTGACTTCAGACTATACTACAAAGCTACAGTAATCGAGGCAGTATGGTACCAGTGCAAAAACAGAAATATAGATCAATGGAACAGCATAGAAAGCCCAGAGATAAACCCACGCACCTATGGTCAACTAATCTATGACAAACAAGGCAAGAATATACAATGGAGAAAAGACAATCTCTTCAATAAGTGGTGCTGGGAAAACAGGACAGCTACATGTAAAAGAATGAAATTAGAACACTCCCTAACACCATACACAAAAATAAACTCTCACTGGACTAAAGTCTTAAATGTAAGGCCAGACACTATAAAACTCTTAGAGGAAAACATAGGCAGAACACTCTGACATAAATCGCCACAAGATCTTTTTTGACCCACCTCCTAGAGTAATGAAAATAAAAACAAAAATAAACAAATGGGACCTAATGAAACTTAAAAGATTTTGCACAGCAAAGGAAACCATAAACAAGACAAAAAGCAAACTTCAGAATGGGAGAAAATATTTGCAAACTAAGCAATTGACAAAGGATTAATCTCCAAAATATATAAACAGCTCATGGAGCTCAATATATTAAAAAAAAAAAAAAACCCAATCAAAAAATGGGCAGAAGACGTAAATAGACATGTCTCCAAAGAAGATATACAGATGGCCAAGAGGCACATGAAAAGATGCTCAACATCACTAATTATTAGAGAAATGCAAATCAAAACTACAATGAGGGCTTCCCTGGTGGCGCAGTGGTTGAGAATCTGCCTGCCAATGCAGGGGACACGGGTTCGAGCCCTGGTCTGGGAAGATCCCACATGCCGCAGAGCAGCTGGGCCCGTGAGCCACAATTACTGACCTTGCGTGTCTGGAGCCTGTGCTCCACAACAAGAGAGGCCGTGATAGTGAGAGGCCTGCGCACCGCGATGAAGAGTGGCCCCCACTTGCCACAACTGGAGAAAGCCCTCGCACAGAAACGAAGACCCAACACAGCCATAAATAAATAAATAAATTAAAAAAAAAAAATTAAAAAAAAAACATGCTGTAACATACTATAGTCTTAGGATGCATGGATAAGTTGGTTTATAGATCATATTATTTAGTATTAACTAAACAAATCCTTACAAAAGTGAACAAGTGGCTTCTTCCAAGAAGCACAGGAAAAACAAGAAATTGGCAATCTTGGTATTTTGCCAAGTACAAGCAAAATTAAGAAACTGGCAGAATTAATATTCTTATACCCCTGGCCTGACTGTACCATCTGTTCCATAGCAACATATAGACAATGGCCATCTAAGCCGATATGACAAGAAAAGAGACAGATCTTCCAAATTATTGACAAACTGTTTAATGCATGTCACAAATCCATATTACTAATGAGAAACTGTGCCCTAAATTTATATTACACCCTGAGATATTATCTTTTTTCAGCCTCACTGTATACTCTTCTAATTTATAAATTATATGTTTCAAAATGTACATAATTATATACATACATAAATAAATATGTGTAAATAAATGGCTATGATTACATAAATGGTATGCATCAAAATTTATTATTGGGAATGCGTGCTTTAAAATTCTTAGTAGATAAGAATGTAAAATTTAAAATTTGAATACTACAACTCTAGAGAATATAAAACTGTGCTTTAATGTTCTTTAAAGAGCTATTATATCAGTAGTTACCTTTATAAACCATGTAAGTATGTGACTGATAAAATATTCTATAGTGCTCTTTTGATTTGGACTGGAACACTGCTTATTTACCTTTGCCACTCAGTTTTTCTGGGGGTTGAATAGGTCCTCTAGCAAGTCCAACTCACATGCATTGAAACCTACGAAGAACATAGTAATGTTGACAGATATCATTTATGAGTATAGTTCTTGACCTTCAAGAACTGATAGTCAAGTCAGTCACAGGAAAAAACATAATTAAGATAATATTTAAATGTTAAAATTTTAAACATTTTATACATTAAGGAAAATTTTAGAGTAAGATAAAAGAATAGAATTGAATTGAGTTGCCAGACTGCAATAATTTTTAATTTTTCATACTATAAAAAACAAATTATAAAGACATCTATCTTCTTACTTCACATGAAATTAATAGATTAGCAAAACATTACATAGATTTTGTCTTCTCTTGAAAAATTCTAGGACTAAGTTTTACTACTAAATCATTAACTTATAAAAGATAATGATACAATGAATGTTATTTTGGAATAGTGAAAAACACTTGGCCCAGAAAATGAAATGAATTTTAAACTGTGCTATTAAAGAATATAATTTTGCCATCAAAATGAATGTTTTCTTAATTCAAAAGGTTGTTTGTGAAGCACTCTCTCTAAATGAATTCTAATTTTTTTTTCTTCAGTGGAGGAAGTGTTTTTTCGACAAACTAGAAAAAGGGCATGATAAACATCTCAATAATATTTCCAAAATGTGTACACTTTCTAGATGCTATTTTTGTTACAAGATCCTTCATGGCCCACTTAAAACCAAGTCCTGCGTGGTCATAAATCATTTCCAATTTGGGTGTAGATATTTTTCACTCCTACATGTGCCACTCTACTCTAGTGGGAAACTTTTCATAATGTTTCCAGTGTGCGTTTTTATTCTGTGTTATGTGCATATGTCATATGGGGCACGAAGTATAGTTTAAAAAAATGAAATGAAGACATTCTCTTATATCAACAACGTTTTCTTAAAGTACTGGCAATTAGTACCAAAGATTACATCAGTTTCATAAAATTCAGACATTTAAAGTAAAGTGCAATATACAATAAGCCACATTACTGAAGGAGCCAGTAATGTTAGAGAAAGCAGTTAACTCTTTATGATTTAAAATTTGAGTGTCCTTTAGTGTAACATTCCCACTTTCCTCAGCCTCCTTCTTTTATTTAAAAGCCCAAATTTGGTTACTTCACTGCCTATTAACAACTAAAGGAAAGAGTAGGGAAAGAAAGTAAAGGATGTAAAATTCATATCAGTAGAAGTACCTATTGGCAATTCTCATTTAAAAACTGGGTAAGAAGAGTTATTGAAATACTGTGCTAAACTGAGATTTGGGGTTTATCTCATTGTCCATGATGACATAATTCTTATTCTCAAATAATAGAAATCAGGCTTTCTCAGTTCATTGTTGTCTGATGGGATTATAGAAGGAAAACTTTACATCAATCACAATATAAATGTGTGCTTGCCTCCAAAACCATTTAGGATGGCGGCATAGCCTAGAGAGCATCAGGTGAGGATGAGGGACCAAGTTTGCAGACCCAGACAGGACCCAGAGGAGAATTATCTCTAACACTGAGGAATAAACATGTTTCAAGGGCAGAATCCCAGGCAGCAGGCTTGGTTTGTCTCAGATGTTGAATGTAGAATCCCCACCCTGAATGGAAGATGCAGCTGTTGGCACCAGCAGTTCTAACTGCCCTCTCTTGATTCTCTCATCATGACTCTACAGTCAAGTAGACATAGAACAAGCACACCGAACACTTTTGCCTTAGAGGTCCATGAGGAGTGCAATCCCGCCTCTCATTCTCCATCATCCTCCTTGCTTCATTGTTCTCCATGGCACTTAATACCGTCTGTTTTACTTAGTTTTTCCTTTGTTTATTGTTCATCTCCCCCTTTAAATGTAAGCTTCAGGTGGATAGCGATGTTTGTCTTCACATTCACTGCTGTATCCCCTGCTCCCAGTTCAGGTCCCAGCATACAGTGAGTGCTAAATAAATATTTGTCGCATGTGAATGGGTGCCCCTGTTGTCCACCTCTCTGCCTACAAGCCCAGAGGATTACTTGAGCCACACTGACATCACAGGTGTCACCCAAGTGCCTTCCCCACAGTTACAGTCTGCAGAGGATTAGCTGACAGGAAATAGTGGATGAGGAGCTCTTCCTCTTCCTACCTCCCCAAATCTCAGTAAAAGATCATGGGAAGGGAGGAGCTTCAAGATGGCGGAAGAGTAAGACACGGAGATCACCTTCTTCCCCACAGATACATCAGAAATACATCTACACGTGGAACTGCTCCTATAGAAAACCCACTGAATGCTGGCAGAAGACCTCAGGCCTCCCAAAAGGCAACAAACTCCTCATGTACCTGGGTAGGGTAAAAGAAAAAAGAAAAAACGGAGACAAAAGAATAGGGACGGGACCTGCACCAGTGGGAGGGAGCTGTGAAGGAGGAACGGTTTCCACACACTAGGAAGCCCCTTCATGGGCGGAGACTGCGGGGGGCGGAGGGGGGAAGCTTTGCAGCCATGGAGGAGAGCACAGCCACAGGGGTTCAGAGGGCAAAGTGGAGAGATTCCCGCACGGAGGATTGGTGCCAACCAGCACTCACCAGCCCGAGAGGCTTGTCTGCTCACTCGCTGGGACAGGTCGGGGCTGGGAGCTGAAGCTCGGGCTTTGGAGGTCAGGCCCCAGGGAGAGGCCTGGGGTTGGCTGCGTGAACACAACCTGAAAGGGCTAGTGCGCCACAGCTAGCTGGGAGGGAGTCCAGGAAAAAGTCTGGAGCTGCCGAAGAGGCAAGAGACTTTTTCTTGCCTCTTTGTTTCCTGGTGGGCGAGGAGAGTGGATTAAGAGCACACCTTGAAGTAGCTACAGAGATGGGCATGAGACGCGGCTATCAGCACGGACCCCAGAGACGGGCATGAGACGGTAAGGCTGCTGCTGCCGCCACCAACAAGCCTGTGTGCAAGCACATGTCACCATCCATACCATCCCTCTCGGGAGCCTGTGCAGCCCGCCACTGCCAGGGTCCCGTGATCCAGGGACAACTTCCCCGGGAGAATGCACGGCATGCCTCAGGCTGGTGCAATGTCACACCGGCCTCTGCCACTGCAGGCTCGCCCTGCATCCATACCCCTCCCTACCCCCGGCCTGATTGAGCCAGAGACCCCGAATCACCTGCTTCCTTAACCCCGTCCTGTCTCAGCAAAGAACAAACACCCTCAGGCAACCAAAACGCAAAGGCTGGTCCAAATCCAAAGCTGAACCCCGGGAGCTGTGCGAACAAAGAAGAGAAAGGGAAATCTCTTCCAGCAGCCTCAAGAGCAGCAGATTAAATCTCCACAATCAACTTTATGTACCCTGCATCTGTGGAATACCTGAATAGACAACGAATCATCCCAAATTGAGGAGGTGGACTTTGGGAACAACGAAATATATATTTTTTTCCCTTTTTCTCTTTTTGAGTGTGTATGTGTATGCTTCTGTGTGTGATTTTGTCTGTATAGCTTTGCTTTTACCATTTGTCCTAGGGTTCTGCATGCCGCTTTTTTCTTTTTCTTTTTTTTTTACTTAAAAATTTTTTTTCTAAATAATTATATTTTATTTTAATAACTTTATTTTATTTTATTTTACTTTATTTTATTTTATTTTATCTTCTTTTTTCTTTCTTTCTTTTTTTCCTCCCTTTTATTCTGAGCCATGTGGAGGATGGGCTCTTGGTGCTCCAGCCAGGCGTCAGGGCTGTGCCACTGAGGTGGGAGAGCCAAGTTCAGGACACTGGTCCACAAGAGACCTTCCAGCTCCATGTAATATCAAATGGCAAAAATCTCCCAGAGATCTCCATCTCAACACCAAGACCCAGCTCCACTCAACGACCAGCAAGCTACAGTGCTGGACACCCTATGCCAAACAACTAGCAAGACAGGAACACAACCCAACCCATTAGCACAGAGGCTGCCTAAAATCATAATAAGGCCACAGACACCCCAAAACACACCAACAGATATGGACCTGCCCACCAGAAAGACAAGATCCAGCCTCTTCCACCAGAACACAGTTATTAGTCCCCTCCACCAGGAAACCTACACAACCCACTGAACCAACCTTAGCCACTGGGGACAGACACCAAAAACAAAGGGAACTACGAATCTGCAGCCTGCAAAAAGGAGACCCCAAACACAGTAAGTTAAGCAAAATGAGAAGACAGAGAAACACACAGCAGATGAAGGAGCAAGGCAAAAACCCACCAGACCTAACAAATGAAGAGGAAATAGGCAGTCTACCTGAAAAAGAATTCAGAATAATGATAGTAAAGATGATCCAAAATCTTGGAAATAGAATGGAGAAAATACAACAAACGTTTAACAAGAAGCTAAAAGAACAAAAGAGCAAACAAACTGTGATGAACAACACAATAAATGAAATAAAAAATTCTCTAGAAGGGATCAATAGCAGAATAACTGAGGCAGAAAAACGGATAAGTGACCTGGAAGATAAAATAGTGGAAATAACTACTGCAGAGAAGAATAAAGAAAAAAGAAGGAAAAGAATTGAGGACAGTCTCAGAGGCCTCTGGGACAACATTAAACACACCAACATTCGAATTATAGGGGTCCCAGAAGAAGAAGAGAAAAAGAAAGGGACTGAGAAAATATTTGAAGAGATTATAGTTGAAAACTTCCCTAATATGGGAAAGGAAATAGTTAATCAAGTCAAGGATGCACAGAGAGTCCCATACAGGATAAATCCAAGGAGAAACATGCCAAGACACATATTAATCAAACTATCAAAAATTAAATACAAAGAACAAATATTAAAAGCAGCAAGGGAGGGCTTCCCTGGTGGCGCAGTGGTTGGGAACCTGCCTGCTAATGCAGGAGACGCAGGTTCGGGCCCTGGCCTGGGAAGATCCCACGTGCCGCGGAGCGGCTGGGCCCGTGAGCCACAGTTGCTGAGCCTGCGCGTCTGGAGCCTGTGCTCCGCAGCAGGAGAGGCCGCGATGGTGAGAGGCCTGCGCAGCGCGATGAAGAGTGGCCCCCACTTGCCACAACCAGAGAAAGCCCTCGCACAGAAACGAAGACCCAACACAGCCAAAAATAAATAAATAAATAAATAAATTAAAAAAAAAAAAAAAAAAAGTAACTGAAGTGAAAAACCAATTGAGGACACAAAACAAGGCAAAAATAAAAAAAAAAATAAAAAAAAAAAAAAAAAGCAGCAAGGGAAAAATGACAAATAACACATAAGGGAATCCCCATAAGGTTAACAGCTGATCTTTCAGCAGAAACTGCAAACCAGAAGGGAGTGGCAGGACATATTTAAAGTGATGAAGGATAAAAATCTACAACCAAGATTACTCTACCCAGCAAGGATCTCATTCAGATTTGATGGAGAAATTAAGAAGTTTACAGACAAGCAAAAGCTAAGAGAATTCAGCACCACCAAACCGGTTTTACAACAAATGCTAAAGGAACTTCTCTAGGCAGAAAACACAAGAGGAGGAAAAGACCTACAATAATAAACCCAAAACAATTAAGAAAATGGTAATAGGAACATACATATCGATAATTACCTTAAATGTAAATGAATTAAATGCTCCAACCAGAAGACGTAGATTGGCTGAATGGATACAAAAACAAGATCCGTATATATGCTGTCTACAAGAGACCCACTTCAGACCTAAGTACACATACAGACTGAAAGTGAGGGGATGGAAAAAGATATTCCATGCAAATGGAAATCAAAAGAAAGCTGGAGTAACAATTCTCACATCACACAAAATAGACTTTAAAACAAAGACTATTACAAGAGAGAAAGAAGGATACTATATAATGATCAAGGGATCAATCCAAGAAGAAGATATAAAAATTGTACATATTTATGCAACCAACATAGGAGCACCTCAATATATAAGGCAAACACTAACACTCATAAAAGGGGAAATCGACAATAACACAGTCATAGTAAGGGACTTTAACACCCCACTTTCACCAATGGACAGATCATCCAAAATGAATATAAATAAGGAAACACAAGCTTTAAATGATACATTAAACAAGATGGACTTAATTGATATTTCTAGGACACTCCATCCAAAAACAACAGAATACACATTCTTCTCAAGTGCTCATGAAACACTCTCCGGGATAGATCATATCTTGGGTCACAAATCAAGCCTTGGTAAATTTAAGAAAGCTGAAATTGTATCAAGTGTCTTTTCTGACCACAATGTTATGAGACTAGATATCAATTACAGGAAAAAACTGTAAGAAATACAAACACATGGAGGCTAAACAACACACTACTTAATAACCAAGAGATCACTGAAGAAATCAAAGAGTGAATCAAAAAACACCTAGAAACAAATGGCAATGAAAACATGATAACCCAAAACCTATGGGAGGCAGCAAAAGCAGTTCTAAGAGAGAAGTTTATAGCAATACAATCCTTAAGAAACAAGAACATTTCAAATAAACAACCTAACCTTACACCTAAGGCAATTAGAGGAAGCAGAACAAAAAAAACCCCAAAGTTAGCATAAGGAAAGAAATCATAAAGATCAGATCAGAAATAAATGAAAAAGAAATGAAGGAAACAATAGCAAAGATCAATAAAACTAAAAGCTGGTTCTTTGAGAAGATAAACAAAATTGATAAACCATTAGCCAGACTCATCAAGAAAAAAAGGGAGAAGACTGAAATCAAAAGAATTAGAAATGAAAAAGAAGAAGTAACAATTGACACTGCAGAAATACAAAGGATCATGAGAGGTTACTACAAGCAACTCTATGCCAATAAAATGGGCAACTTGTAAGAAATGGACAAATTCTCAGAAATGCACAACCTTCCGAGACTGAACCAGGAAGAAATAGAAAATATGAACAGACCAATCACAAGCACTGAAATTGAAACTGTGATTAAAAATCTTCCAACAAACAAAAGCCCAGGACCAGATGGCTTCACAGGCGAATTCTATCAAACATTTAGAGAAGAGCTAACAACTATCATTCTCAAACTCTTCCAAAATAGAGCAGAGGGAGGAACATTCCCAAACTCATTCTACGAGGCCATCATCACTCTGATACCAAAACCAGACAAAGATACTGCAAAAAAAGAAAACTACAGGCCAATATCACTGATGAACATAGATGCAAAAATCCTCAACAAAATACTAGCAAACAGAATCCAACAGTACATTAAAAGGATCATACACTATGATCAAGTGGGGTTTACCCAAGGAATGCAAGGCTTCTTCAATATATGCAAATCAATCAACGTGATACACCATATTAACAATTTGAAGGAGAAAAACCATATGATCATCTCAATAGATGCAGAAAAAGCTTTCGACAAAATTCAACACGCATTTATGATAAAAACCCTCCAGAAAGTAGGCATAGAGGGAACTTTCCTCAACATAATAAAAGCCATATATGACAAAATCACAGCCAACATCGTCCTCAGTGGTGAAAAACTGAAACCATTTCCACTAAGATCAGGAACAAGACAAAGTTGTCCACTCTCAGTACTATTATTCAACATAGTTTTGGAAGTTTTAGCCACAGCAATCAGAGAAGAAAAAGAAATAAAAGGAATCCAAACTGGAAAACAAGAAGTAAAGCTGTCACTGTTTGCAGATGACATGATACTATACATAGAGAATCCTAAAGATGCTACCTGAAAACTCCTAGAGCTAATCAATGAATTTGGTAAAGTAGAAGGATACAAAATGAAGGCACAGAAATCTCTTGCATTCCTATACACTAATGACGAAAAATCTGAAAGTGAAATTAAGAAAACACTCCCATTTACCATTGCAACAAAAAGAATAAAATATCTAGGAATAAACCTACCTAAGGAGACAAAAGACCTGTATGCAGAAAATTATATGACACTGATTAAAGAAATTAAAGATGACACAAATAGATGGAGAGATATACCATGTTCTTGGATTGGAAGAACCAACATTGTGAAAATGACTCTATTACCCAAGGCAATCTACAGATTCAATGCAATCCCTGTCAAACTACCACTGGCATTTTTCACAGAACTGGAACAAAAAATTTCACAATTTGTATGGAAACACAAAAGACCCCGAGTAGCCAAAGCAATCTTGAGAAAGAAAAACGGAGCTAGAGGAATCAGGCTCCCTGACTTCACACTATACTACAAAGCTGCAGTAATCAAGACAGTATGGTACTGGCACAGAAACAGAAATATAGATCAATGGAACAGGATAGAAAGCCCAGAGATAAACCCACGCACTTATGGTCACCTTATCTTTGATAAAGGAGGCAAGCATATACAGTGGAGAAAAGACAGCCTCTTCAATAATTTGTCCTGGGAAAACTGTACAGCTACATGTAAAAGAATGAAATTAGAACACTCCCTAACACGATACACAAAAATAAACTCAAAATGGATTAAAGACCTAAGTGTAAGGCCAGACACCATCAAACTCTTAGAGGAAAACATAGGCAGAACACTCTATGACATAAATCACAGCAAGATCCTTTTGACCCACCTCCTAGAGAAATGGAAATAAAAACACAAATAAAGAAATGGACCTAGTGAAGCTTAAAAGCTTTTGCACAGCAAAGGAAACCATAAACAAAACCAAAAGACAACCCTCAGAATGGGAGAAAATATGTGCAATTGAAGCAACTGACAAAGGATTAATCTCCAAAATTTACAAGCAGCTCATGCAGCTCAATATCAAAAAAACAAAAAATCCAATCCAAAAATGGCCAGAAGACCTAAATAAACATTCTCCAAAGAAGATATACAGATTGCCAACAGACACATGAAAGAATGCTCAACATCATTAATCATTAGAGAAATGCAAATCAAAACTACAATGAGATATCATCTCACACTTGTCAGAATGGCCATCATCAAAAAAATCTACAAACAATAACTTCTGGAGAGGGTGTGGAGATAAGGGAACCCTCTTGCACTGTTGGTGGGAATGTAAATTGATACAGCAACTACGGAGAACAGTATGGATGTTCCTTAAAAAACTCAAAACAGAACTACCATACAACCTAGCCATTCTACTACTGGGCTTATACCCTGAGAAAACCATAATTCAAAAAGAGTCATGTACCAAAATATTCATTGCAGCTCTTTTTACAATAGCCAGGACATGGAAGCAACCAAAGTGTCCATCAACATTTGAATGGATAAAGCAGATGTGGTACATATATACAATGGAATATTATTCAGCCATAAAACGGAACAAAACTGAGTTATTTTTAGTGAGGTGGTTGGACTAGAGACTGTCATACAGAGTGAAGTAAGTCAGAAAGAGAAAAACAAATACCGTATGCTAACACATATGGAATCTAAAAAAAAAAAAAAAAAATGGTCATTAAGAACCTAGGGGCAAGATGGGAATAAAGATGCAGACCTACTAGAGAATGGACTTGAGGATACGGGGAGGGGGAAGGGTAAGCTGGGACAAAGTGAGAGAGTGGCATGGACATATATACACTACCAAACGTAAAATAGATAGCTAGTGGGAAGCAGTCGCATAGCACAGGGAGATCAGATCCATGCTTTGTGACCACCAGAGGGAGGGGATAGGGAGGGTGGGAGGGAGGGAGATACAAGAGGGCAGAGGTATGGGGACATATGTATATGTATAACTAATTCACTTTGTTATAAAGCAGAAACTAACACACCATTGTAAAGCAATTATACTCCAATAAAGATGTTAAAAAAAAAAAAGGGCATGGGAAAATGAAGTCAAGTTAAAGATTTGAAAGTAAAGTAGAAGCTGTAATATCTGCTTTTTCTTGTTCCAGTCTAAACTGCTCTTTGCATAAAGTAGTTGACTACAGGGGAACCAAAGAACCCTGATAAAGGCTTGATGATCCAAACACAACGCTGAAGGCTCAAGATGGTGCCTTGGCTCCCCACTGCCATCATTTCCAATGACAAACAGAAGTGCTGTCCCATACTGCTCATGGGTACTGTCTTGTTTATTCTCACAACACTCCTGAGTTAAGCATTACTGTCAGTTTCAGCTTAGGAAACCGATGTCTAGAGAGACTGGTTGTAGCTGGAAGTTAAACCTTGCCTCATCTCTCACTGCTCATCCTCTCACATGCTACACTGGAGTCTCAACTGCTTACAGCTCCTGGGGTGCTAAGTTCTGTTATTCTTTCCATTTTTCAGAGGGATATCGAGCCCCATGAAGCTCAAGTGGTTTACTCAGGACAATACAGTGGGGAGGTGGGAGAGCTGAGGCTCCAAACTCACACTCTTAACCACTTCACTCCACTGCTTCCTACTGTCTCCTCATACAGAAGCTGGCAAAAAGAATACAACATACACTTGCACAGCATATTAAAATTACAAAACCTTCTCACACAGCATTATCCTATTCCATTTGAACAACTCCTCCTACAGTCATTTTGTTGGACCAGAGTTGAAAGTATAATAAAATGATTATGCATGAAGCCTCAAACTTAACCTTTCATAGAATAAACAGAAAAGGCAGCTGAAGTAATCGTGACTATTTTCCTCCTTCTGTATGGACTGACAGAAGCTGGAGACCATTGTGGATCAACTGGGAAACTTCTCTAATCCCTCCTTATTTTCTCTCAGCTTTTTGGCAGTTTCACATTCATAGTGGACCAATTGGTCTCCTGAGTTCTGGATAAAATGTAATTTAACTAGGAAATTTTCATACACACACTCTTTTTCTACATTGAATTATACTAGGCTAGATCCAGGCAATACCAAGTGCCAATGAAAAAGTCACCTTTGTCTTAAGCCTTTTTAGCTGGTGTTTTTCATGTGTCAAAATGCTCTCTTCATGTAGCATAGGTACTTACCTGATTTTTCATAGATTGGGTAATGGTGGAGTTGGGGTTTATTCTCATAATTACAACCCTAGGATTCACCTTTCAGAGTGGTGCCATTGGAAAGAGTTCATGCAACCCTAAGTATTAAATCAAGGCTGGATGAAGTCCTAAGAATACTGATTATTTCCATAATTATAAGTCAGCATCTACCATGAAGAGGGGTTCAAAATGTGCAAAAAAATATCTGGGCAGCTGAAGCCCATCTGCCAAAACACAGAGCCCTGAGCTGGTGTGGTGCTTGGTCCTTTTTCACTGTGTGTGCATCTCTGCAGATGTGAAATTATGATCAACAGATACTGCTTAGCAAATAATTTTGGTGTCTATTTAGCATGAGTCTGAGCAAGAAGACAGTCACTCTGAGGCCGACAGTGTCAGGCCCACAAAAGAGATCCTTGTGACAGGAACGAAAAATGCCTAGTTGGTCCAGGCCTCCATGGGTACTGACTGAGCTGTAATGTGGTTTCTGGAATCAGTCTCATTGGCACTAAATGTCTGACAGAGGAGGGCACATGGTCGCAAAGGAGAGCACCCATGTTACTAAGCTGTTGGGATAGTTATCAAAGAGCAAGGAGATAGGCATTTCAGTTTTAGGGAATCAGACCTTGGTTTAAAATCACCTGTGAGGTGCCTGTTGTGGTATTGTTTGCACGGGGATTACCATCTGGTGCTTCTTACATTCCCCTCCCCTGCAACTACACTCCAGCCTTGTAATTGTAATTCCCAGAGCAAACCAACCTCTCTTTACTCCTTGACCTTTACATGTGCTGGTTTCTGTCTGTGGAATGCTCTTTTCCACCCCATACATACCCCTGAGTTAAGACCTTCATCCTGCAGGTCTTGGCTTTGAGATCATTTCCTTGATAAAGCCTTTCAGGACCACGTGATGCCCACAAGATTGGGGGAAGGAAATTACTTACATTCTGTATTCTAATTATCTGTTCGATGCCTCTCTCCACCAGTGGGTTCTAACTAAGGGATTGTGTCAGGTTTACCATTACTTCCTCAGAGTTTAACATGAAACCCTCCTACACTGTTGGTGGGAATGTAAATTGGTGCAGCCACTACGGAGAACAATATGGAGATTCCTTAAAAAACTAAAAATAGAGCTACCTTATGATCCAGCAATCCCACTCTTGGGCATACATCTGGAGAAAACAAATTCAAAAAGATACTTACACCACAATGTTCATTTACAATAGCCAAGACATGGAAGCTAGCTAAATTTCCATTGACAGATGAATGGAGAAAGAAAATGTGGTGTATATATACAATGAAATATTACTCAGCCATAAAAAAGAATAAAATAATGCCATTTGCAGCAAAATGGATGGACCTAGAGATTATCATATTAAGTGAAGTAATTCAGACAGAGAAAGACAGACATCATACAATATCATTTATGTGTAGAATCTAAAAAATGATACAAATGACCTTATTTACAAAACAGAAATAGACTCACAGACATAGAAGACAAACTTATGGTTACCAAAGAGGATAGTGGGGGGTGGGGGAGGGAGAGATAAATTAAGAGTTTGGGACTACCATACACACACTACTATATGTAAAATAGGTAAACACCAGGACCTACTATATAGCACAGGGAACTATACTCAATATCTTGTAATATCCTATAGTGGAAAATAATCTGAAAAAGAACATATATATATATATATATGCACACATATATATATCTGAATCACTTTGCTGTACACTTGAAACTAACACAACACTGTAAATTAACTATACTTCAATTAAAAAAAAAACATGGTGCCTAGCACATAGTAGTAATTCAACAAATACTTAAAGGACAACTGAATAAAATAAAGAGAAAACTTAATTGGTCATAACATACATCATTCTTTCTAGGGACACTAAGACTTTTGCTAAAGCAAATAGGCAGAGAAATCAGTTGATGAACTCCATGTGGTTGAAGCAGAGATCTATATATCTTTTGAAATCTAAACTTAGAGCAGTAAGGCTGAAACCTCCCTGCAGTTAGAAGATAGCACAGATAAAAATAATATCAGAAATAATCAGTCTGGGATAAACCATAGTGAGAAGCTGAACTGGGAAATGCAAGTTGGAGAAAAAAAGCAGGTTTATGGAAAAAGGAATGGATTCAAACTTATAAAAAAAAAAAAGCTTTAGGCTCATTGTGAAGAACTTTACCAACAACAGGAAGACATTGTAATACATACTTTGTAATAATACACATATCCAACTATTCTTAATTTGACAGATAGTAATTGAAATATATGTACATTTTATCCCATTATCAAAAACTCATTTTGTGGCCCTTATATAGTGCCAAGTAGAAATGATCACTTTACATTTTAATTAAAAAAATTACCCAAACCAAGTATATTCAGCAGATAATATTTTTTTGTAAGCCAGTTTCTATGCCAAGCTCTATTTAGACATCTCATTCAATCCCACTGACAACTCTGTGAAATGGGCGTAACTATCACTTAGAAGATAAATAATTTCCTCTTAATTATTCAGTTGGTAAGTAGTAGGACTCTGATTCAAGTTTAAGTGTGTCTGATCTGAAGTCCATGCTCTTAATCACTGATCTCTGTCCAAACTGGCATATGTGTCACTAAAATATTTAGGTAAAGCAGGTAAGTATGTCATACCAAGTGGCATAAACATTTATGTGAACCAGCCCTTATATGTTCAGAACATAAAACACTGAATTTGTAGTGTTCAAGGGCAATGTTATCTGACTCCAAGTTCTAAGCCAAGAAAATCAGTGGCAAAAGTTACCTTCTGGCCAAATAAGAGAGATGATTCATTTTGTTTTGACTGTTTCTTTGGCTGAGAATCCTGATTCATGAAAGTAAATTAATGCAAATCATAGTCATACACATTAAGAACTCAAGAGATAACATTAGGGGAAATCAAATTCTAATAATAGCTGAGAATTTTTTGTTAGGGTCTCTCAGAAAATGCATGTTTAGTTCCCAATTCAATATTTTTTTTTAAGATATGCCTTACTGACAATTCTCTGAATAGTTTCTAGAAATATTTACAATCTGAGGAATGACATCTCAATATTACAAATCTACTCAAGATGATTATTTGATTTTCCTTAGGATTGTTAGGCATGCTATGTGTGACTAGCTTCCTAAAAGTAACATTGACCAAAAGAAAAACTAGGCACATATATTCAAACACACTTCTTAGTTCATCAGTTAAATTTAGTAACTCTCCTGAGGAATGTCTAATATTTGATTTCCAGTTACTAGATGTTCTTTTGTTTCTTATGATGTGATCTTTTTTGGAGTTTTAACTGGTTACCAAAGAAGATCCATGATTAGCTTCATATTTTGTGATCTCACTAGTCTTCTACTTCTTTCCGCTCTCTCCACAGAGTTCTAAGATGAGTTAATTTCATGGAACATTATTGAATGCAATCAGATAGAAGTATCCTTATGGGGAAAGGGTTAATAATAATCTCTTCCTATTTATAGGTCAAGCCATCAAAGTCAAAAATCATCTTCATCAAAGAATACAAATTGACTACTTAAGTAACATGCACTGTCTCATGTAACTCAAAAGCTTATAAACCAAATCTCCCCAGTGCTTATATTCTAAAACCAATAATATACAGTATTTTAAAACTTTATAAATCTATCAGCTACTTTTCTACAAGCCTCCTAAATTATAGGTATAATTGGTAGGCAGACAGTGAATAGAATGAATTAACTCTTACATAGAACAAATTTAAATATTTTTTTTAAATTGGTGCATACTTGAAACTAGCACGGCATTGTGGATCAACTATACTCCAATAATTTTTTTTTTAATTGGTGCATAAAGTGCTAGAATCACAATGACATTTATATGGTTTTGTACAGTTCCACAGTGCTATCCAGAATATCACCTTGGTCTTGGAAGATTGCTATAGGCACTTATATCCCAACTATTTCTCTTCAATGCAAAGGCAATGTTCCAAAGTATCCTAGGAAGGATCCCTGACTGTTCAGGAGTTCACAGAATTCGACAGGGCCAGGGCAATGGATAAAACATTTCTCAGGTGTTGATGATACCCCTAGTTAAAGTTAACCTTTAGAACACACCTGTTGGTGGAAACATTATTTCTTAGTTCCTGAGACACTAACAGGTGTCCTCCTTCTCCCAGAATACACCAAGAAATCTAATCCCAGGGGTCCCTGTTGCTAAGAGTAAATGTGGCCTATTCTTCATTTTCCTGTAGTCATCAGTGACATTCCATACAGGATTGGTGATACACAAAGTGCTGTGACACCTACTATGTAGCAAAAGATAATTTATTGGCCCATGATCCTTCAATTCTCTGGTTTAATGTTGAGCCTATACTGCCCTTTTAAGCCACAACCTTCAACAAATCCATATACATCACTCTTTCTATAGTTAGAAGACAAAATATCAATATGAGTCATACATCTCACACATATCACAAAGCTACTATATTGCCTCAAAAATGCAATTCCCCCAATACAGTTAAACACAATCCCAAGTAGTCAAAACAGTCTTACCCATACAAAATCTAACAAGAACTCTGGAAGGAAATGTCTATGCCATGCACTGACTTGTGGTCTTGCTTTACCTAATTCTCTTAATCAGTAACAAGAGAGCAGGAGTCTTATCTATCTGGCTTGTACATCACTCTTTACACATTGTTTAGCACAATGCAGGCACTGTTTTGTAGGCTTTCAAGAACTTCTACTGCTACCACTACCACCATGACAATGTACCTTGAAGGATGATAGTGAAGTTGCTGAGGTCACCAAAGTCCAAGGAAGGGCAACATAAATGATCACAAAATTCTCTTAACTGTGGATGAATGCAAAGCTTGCTTTATTTATTTGCACACCAGTTTGGATGTTCATAGGTGAGAGATTCCCAAAGCAATACTTGAAACTATAGGTTGCCTACCCTGTCCTGCCTACCACCACAGTTCAGTGAAAGTCTAGCAAACTACTCTCCTTGATCTCTCTTGCTGTGTCACACTGCTTGACTAACAGCCCACTCTAAGTCAAATATCCCCTGCAAGAGTCAAATATCCCCTTGCCAGGATACCACTAGTTGTCAAAAAATTAATAAAAATTTTATTTGTATCTTTTCAATGTCTTACTAGTAGAGAGATGGTAGAAGTTTGCTGGAATAAGGCACTTAGACATCTGGGCTTTTGTAAAGTTAACCTGGTCAGATTTTGAAACTGATACACTTTCAGCACATGCTGCTGTAATTCAGTGCCAGTCTGAACATCCAATATTTCTAGCCCAGCCAAGCATATATTGGATAAATGGATGAATGAATGAATGAATGAATGATGCAATCAGAGGGCTAATGTGGCCAGAAACTAGAAAAGATCCTTTCCTGTTGCTCTCTCTGCCTCTGTCAATCTTTACTTCATATTTTTGCCTTGTAACCCCTTTATAACATCCCTGAGACTGCCCTACAGAAAAACCCAGATTATCTCCCCAAAACTTGTAAATGCCAAGCTTTGGTTACACCATATACCATTTATCTTCTCAGGAAATGGAAGAATCCCCCCGGGCCATATATCCACATATACATGATAGAGGGGCAAACCTTCCAGGAGATCAATCCATATATCTGACTGCTTTGTAAGGGATTTACTAAGTGCAAAACAAATCATTCTTGGCGCCTGACTTTTGAAACATTTCCCTTTGTGTTTACAGAGTGCAGTCACCCAGCCACTTGCATTCTGAGACATGAAGTTTTGCAGATGGTCTAGTGTGTACTCACTAAGAGGGTCTTCCCCATTAACTCCTCAGCCCCAAACACATGCTGTTTCCGAGTCTGTTCTGGGCGATAATCTCATGGCCTAGCAATAGCCTAGTAGAATTAGTATTAGGTGCTTGACTTAGCGCTAAAAGATTTAGAAATATATTAACAGAAGTTCTACTAAAATGGGCCATCTGCAGAGCCTGAATGTACAGGCTTTAAGGAGGAAAAAAAATCCTCACAGTAAAAGAGCAGTGTTTGCAAAAGAGAAAGAAAGTTTCAGGAAGCAGCTTCTGCCTAGTATACTCTCTCGAGCTTTGTATTCCTATACTGTTTGTTTGGGGTTTTTTGGTAATTACGTGATGTCTTTTTTTTGTAATTGAAGCATAGTTGATTTACAGTGTTGTGTTAATTTCTGCTGTAAAGTGATTCAGTTATTCATATATATACATTCTTTTTTATGTTCTTTTCCATTATGGTTTATCTCAAGATATTGAACATAGTTCCCTGTGCTATACAGTAGGACCTTGTTGTTTATCCTTCCTATGCTGTTTTAAGTTGAGTTCCTTGAAAACAGCCTCTGAGTTAAAAATTAGAGGACGGTACTTTATTAAGGAGAACTCTCAGATGGATAAAAGAGTATGGAAAGCAGGATTTGATAGAGGGAGAAACTGAATTTAAAAAGCAGTTGGAGGGGCTTCCCCGATGGCGCAGTGGTTGAGAATCTGCCTGCCGATGCAGGGGACACGGGTTCGAGCCCTGGTCTGGGAAGATCCCATATGCCGTGCAGCAACTGGGCCCCTGAGCCATAGCTACTGAGCCTGCGCGTCTGGAGCCTGTGCTCCGCAACAGGAGAGGCCACGATAGTGAGAGGCCCACGCAACGCGATGAAGAGTGGCCCCCGCTTGCCACAACTGGAGAAAGCCCTTGCACAGAAACGAAGACCCAACACAGCCAAAAATAAATAAATAATTAATTAATTAATTAAAAATAAATATCTGCTAAAAAAATTTTTAAATTTAAAAAAATTTTAAAAATTAAAAAAATAAAAAGTAATTGGAGCCAAAATCTCAATCAATCCCCTAAAGAACTCTGGAGCTGGATAGGCCTTCAGATTTGTCCACACTGCGGCAAGAGGGTCAGGCCACTTTACCCTTGCATCGCCAACTCACTGAATGTGTGCTGCCTCTAGGGAGAAGGTATAACATTAGGCCAAATGGTAACCTTCAACAGAGGGCAATTGCTGGGAAGGGACTCAGCTATGAGTGGATTCAGCTCATGAGGCCAAGTCTTAATCTCACGTGTTGGCATATGAGCTATGCCGACATTCCTGGCAGCTGAGAGAATGAGCGACTTGTTCCAGAAGGAGAGTCTGGGCAGCACACCTCAGTGTCCACTACATCTGCCATGCTTTGAGTCATCAATAATCAATTGAGAAGTATGCCCTCCATTTTTTAAATATCATAATGGTTTTCTTCCAAAGTACGACATGAGGAGAACATTACTAGAAGAAAACTGGCATCCCTGAAGATATCACCGCTATTGCCTTGAAGTTTTTTAAAAGGCTTTGCCTAAGCAAAGAATCCCAAACTAAATATGAGCTGCCAATCTGTCACTGGAGAACTCATTGTTTGTATATTAATAAGGATGATCTCTAGTTTCTAAACATATCTTCAAACTGAGAAAATGATGTGTAAATGAACTGCAAAGGTACATAAATAGTTTCAGCAACTCCTGGTGTTCCTTCAGAAAGATCAGCCTATGGACTTTTATTTCACAGATAGAGAAGCAAAATTTCTTAGAGGCTTTTCTAATATGAAAGAAAATTTTATTTGGTAAAATTACTGACCCAACTATAGGAGAACAGAATTAAAACCCAGAACTCATAAAAGTTTGTAGGAATAAGGCACTTAGCTAGAAATTTGTTAGATCAGGCTGGTCAGATTTTGAAATTTAGGCACTGGATGTGCAATATAATATCTGCTGTTTACAGGTGAATTCCTTGGAAATGTCTATAACATTAGGGTTTTGTATTATATACAATATTTTTTTCAGGGAGATATAAGACACTTACCATAAAAAGGACACTAGTTTACTCCTCAAAATGAACGGAGAGGATTCTTGTCAAAAATACAGCATCAGCTGTGTCCATGCGATTATTCTAACTTGATTATATGTTTTAAAAGAGATTTACTTCTCTCAAGAAGATTTAAAAGTAATCACAACTACTTAAGTGTTTTTTTGAAGATTTTTGAAATCTGTAAATATTTCTTGAATACTCCTCTTGAATATTATGAAAATTCTGATGAAGTCATCACTGGCAACAGTTCCAAAGTCAAAGACTAAGTCTTTAATAGATGATTACCCAGTGAAGTTGTAAGTGAGAATTAGATTGTTGACCTCTAACCTCAAGACCTGCATCAAGTTTCTTTATTCATTAGTTTGCAATCCACCAAGAAGCTGTGAGATCCCAGCTAGGTGTTAACCTGTCCAGCCCTATCCATGCTCTGCTGTGGCCTGTTAGCTAGTGAAATGCAGATCACCCAGAAAGGTCAGAAGTCGAACAATTGGGAAATATTCATGTCTTCATTATTTCAAAGTTCGAAACAATCTTCAGGGATCATGAAATAGATCCAAGGACAGAAAAGGCAGCAGCAACAAATAGGTCATGTTTCAATCTCTTGCTCTGCACAGCCACCTCCCCTTTAGCCCAGTACACGAGGGAGCACTGTCTTTCTCCCTTGACCCCATGCTACACCCTTTTCAAAACAGTGCCATCTGATGTCACTGACCAGCTAGATTCATCAGAAAGGACATGACTTCAATATCAACTCCAACCCAGGTATTCCAGCAGTCCCAGGAGGAACATATGACAGAGAGAAATGAAATTGTAGATTAGCCCTTTTCCAAGTAATGGATATTAGGGAGGGGGAGGAAGATGAAAAAGAAAAAAAGTAAAACCTACTTGGTTAAAACCATATAAACGACCCTTAAGCGATGTCACTTCAGTATCCGCTTCTTCATTCAGAAAAGTGTGTTTGGTAAGTATGTACTCTGTCAAAGGCACTGTGCTAGGGACTAAAGACACTAACTATAAATTAGAAAGTACAGATGGGCTATTAAAATTGAGTATATGGGCAAAAATACTATGGTTGTTAAGCAGATGACTATGTGATTCCATAAGTCTCATTTTAACTTGCTAAATTTTATGTAAAAATATAGTGATAATGATGAGATGCCTGAGAGAGCTGGGGCCCAAATCATGGCCCTTTGCCATAAAGCAAAACCTTTTCATTATTCCTTTATCTGCTCTTTGCAGAAATGAGGCTTTCCATCCAGGAAAGATAATGGATGACATCTGTTCTTTTCAAGAACTGTTTAACAAAGATTTTGTTCAAGTTAAGAAAAAATATAAATGCCCAGATTTACTCTATTCTAGCATATAGAAACTATACTCTAACACAGAAAACAAGCATGATCAACTAAAGTGAGTTCTATCAGCAATAAAGGTTGTTTGCTAAATAGTTATCTTTAATATGAAAACAGGCTGCTTCAAGTGTTTGCGGAGCTATAAATCAATGCCCTTAAGACTTTGCTTAGGCAACTTGTTTTGGGTAGCTTGGTCCCTCTATTAGCTGCAGGTGCAAACATTGCACCTGCAGTTAATTGCAGCCATAATTAGACCATTGTGGGAATAATTAGACACTTAATTTTGAGGATGTAAGTGACTGGCCTACAATTAGCCCTGGCTAAACTGTTCGTACCCACATGAAAGGAAGCTGTGCCCAACCCAGTCAAACTTTTTTTTTTACCATGCCCTTCTACATCCTCTGTTTTTCCTTTACAAACAGACAGAAATTAGGGAAAATAACTGGTCATGCAGTGGTAAAATATGTGTGATAAGAATAACCATACTGAGTGAAAATGAAGCTGTATTGACAAAGATACAAACAAGGGCAGCAGCAAATGTATAAATATGAATATAAATCAAGAAAGAAACTCTGTCAAAAGAGTTTCTTCAAACAATGAATTCCTTAGTTATGTCTCCCTTGCCAAACTAGCAATTTATGATAATGGCGCAGGAAGATTGTGGTGAGCTTGAAATCATTAGGTGAGTGTTCTTCACCTATGATATGCTCATCCTCTTGAACGGAGAGGTTCTTAGGAATTTATGTCTATACTGGACTGACATCCAAATGGACTCTCCTTCCAGACTCTGACCTTATTTCACCCCCACTACCATTCCAAGGGGGAAATACCCCCCACTACTAGCCATCCATGTTTTAAAAATAGAGATATTACCTATTTAGTTATAAGGAAAGCTAGCTCTTTCAGTCACCAGTTCAAAAATGCCTAGAGTTAATCCAATGACCTTTCTTAAACCACAGGTTAGTCTTGAGAAAAGAAGACATGCTTTTGAGGTGTTATTTTTATTGGATTCTTACAAAATAAAAGACTTATCTTTGAAAAATTAGAAGTCTTTCAAGCACAATCTTTTACAGTTTACTGAATGCTATATAAACTTTAATGTTCTGTTTATTTATTGCTCAACTAGAAAAATACAACAGAGCCAAGATCATATTATCATAGTTAAAAATATCACTTTCAATGTAAGATAAAGCAAATATTCTTAACTTGCCTTCCTATCATTTCATCCTCTTGAAAGACTTATATTTCATCTATCTATTGTTTAAAATATTAATATATATTAAAATGGATATTTCCACATAAAAGTGTCTTGCTCATGCTCAAAGAGACAAATCAGTCTCATATATTCTGCTGCAGACATTTTTAACTAAATCATTAATTGGTTTTCAGAGCTCCTGAATTTACTGGCTGAAGTTTAAAAGTACCCTTAAAATCAAATGAGAGGAAATATTAAAAATGCAGACTCTTTATCATTCCTTCAACTGCAAGACCACTTCTAAGTTAATGCTATGTATCATAACCGCCAGTTACAAAAGCTCTGTCTATAAATTATTTAGTGCTGTAGATAGTAACACTAAAGCTTGTCCAAATGGAAAGATGCAGTGAAGTTCAGTCATTACTATGACTACAAACTAGTGATCCCTCCTTTGTTATGGCCACTGCACAAGTGTCAGGAGGATGCTGTCAGTGATTTCATATCACCCTGAACTGCAACCTTTGCATGGTACCATCCGTAACCAAGTGACCTGCTGCAGCTCATTAAAGTTAATGTAATGGATCATTCCCTCCTCATTGTAATCATCAGCAAATTAGACTCCTTTCTAGGCTAGCCAGGCAGCAGGGAAGAATGTGACTGAGTAGAATGCATGAATAACTTTGCTCTTAGCCATGTGCCTCTATTCAACACAAAGGAGAACAATGCAGAGAATGAGGGGACAGATACAGAAGTTCTAATATGTGCTAGAATGTGCCTTATTTACGTCATTGCAGTAGAATCACAGATAATTTAATGCTTTTTTCAGAGCTAGACCTCCATCCCAAAACAGAGACAAGAGCAGAGAAAAATGACAATAGGAGCCAGGTGAGGCTCCTATTTGGCTGATTTTGCAGTTATTGCCTTTTTCCTTCAGGTGACCTCTACCATTCTCAAAAATTAGAGATATCATCCAAGCACTGGTTGTAACTGTAAATTCTTTGGAAACCCCAATACTATTATATTGATTTTTTTCATTTAAAAAATGATATATGGAAACAGGAATGCAGAAACACACATGAAGGACAAACCACAGATTCTTAGAATTAATCAAAATATCTGTAGAATTCTTGTTCTATCTAATGGTTCCTACTTCAAATACATTTATCATTGGAATATCATTAATATAAGTTTTATGATTGCACTGTGGTTATAATAGTTTCCTAGCATTTGTAATGTTACTAGAAATTGAAGATTAAAGGGTAATCTCATTAGATCATGACATCGTGTGAAGGATTTTCTAATCTATTGGGCTAAGCAATCTCTAGAAAAGAGCAATTTTGGCCTAAACAGGAAAGGTGCTGAACTGTGGTGGCAGGATTTATTAGCTCAGTTAGCAAAATGAGCCATTCTACCACTCCTATGAGAGCTCAACGTTGAAGGAACATCCAGAAAAAGTACGTGAAAGAATTAGGAAACACCCATAATTCCTGTGGTATGTAAGTTACACAAAACATGCCTTTAACACAATCACACAATAAACGTTTATAAGAGCCATGGTTCTCAAAATATGGTTCCTCAACCAGCCATATTGGCATCTCTTGAAAACGCATTAGGAATGCAAATTCGTAGCTCACTTTGGATCTACTTAATCAGGAACCCTGGTGGTGAGGCCTGACAATCTATATTTTACCAAGCCTTCAACATGACTGTGATGCATGCTAAACTTTCAGAACCACCATATTAGAGAGCAAAAATAGTGTGAATAGTCTGCACACATTAGTTTTATGTTCAAAGGAAATTATTTTCATATGATAATTTGAGGACATACGTTACCTACAAATGTATTACCATGAAATATTATAATATGCATACTTGTGTATGTGTAACAAATATGTGTATATGTATATATGTGTATATACATACTTGATTATACACACACGTGCACACACACAATTGGATAGCTACTTAAACTGATATAGTATGCTGTGCTTCCCAGGCACAGTATAAGAATCCAAATGATCAACAGTTATTGCTATGAGAGTAATGATTATGCTTGTGTTATTTACCTTCACCTCCATACCTTCAGTATCTATAGAAGCTGGCATACAGGGGCTGTTAAAAAAATACTGAGTGAATGACTCAATGATATTTAGGCTATGCTTATCTCTAGTTGAGAGTACACATGGTTCTCATATTAGAGCGTTTAAGTAAATAAATTTTGGAAAACACTGATAGGAACTAGAAGAGGATGTATCTTAGACAAAAACAAAGTAAGAATAGAAAACAGTTAATGATTATCATCATCATAAAATTGTAGATTGTGTCTTATAATTAATTGTAAGAGATCTTTTGTAAAAGGTTTTTGTATAAACTGAGCATGTATTCAATCTTATTTTGTATTTCTTATTGTAATTTAAATACAAAATAAGGATGTCTACCCCCACCACTTTTATTCAATATTGTACTGGAGGTTCTAGCCAGAGCAATTAGGCAAGAAAAGGAAATAAAAGGCATACAGATTAGAAAGGAAGAAGTAAAACTATCTCTATTCACAGATGACATAGTCATATATATAGAAAATCCTAAGGAATCCACACACAAAAAATAGAGCTCTTAGGATTAATAAACAAATCCAGCAAGTTTGCAAGATCAATATACAAAATTAATTGTATTTATACACACTAGCAATGAACAATCCTAAAATAATATTAACAAGACAATTCCATTTCTAATAGAAGCAAAAAGAATAAAAAGAGTAGGAGTAAATTTAACCAAAAAAGTGCAAGACTTATACACTGAAAACTACAAAACATTGTTAAAAATAAATTACAGAAGATCTAAATAAATAAAGACATCCCATGTTGACAAATCAGAAATTTTAATATTGTTAAGATGACAATACTCCCCAAACTGATTTACAGGTTCAATACAATTCCTATCAAATTCTCAGATGACTTTTTTGCAGAGATGGAAAAACTGACCTTAAAATTTGTATGGAAATTCAAGGGATGCAGACTAGCCAAAACTATCTTAAAAAAAAAAAAATTGAGGATTCACACATTCAATTTTAAAGCTTACAACAAAGCTAAAGTAATCAAGTGTATATGGTACTGGTATAAGCTAGATATATAGCTCAATGGAATAGAATTGAATGTCCAGAAATAAACACATACATTTATGTCAATTGATTTTACAGGACAGTGCCAGTACAATTCAAACGGGGAAAGAATAGTGTTTTCAACAAATGTTGTTGGGACAACAGGATATCTACATGCAAAAGAATAAATTTAAATCTCTATCTTACAACATATGCAAAAATAAACTAAAATAAGACCTAAATGTAAGTACTAAATCTATACAAATATTGAAAGCATAAGAGTAAATATTCATGACCTTAATTAGAGAATAACTTCTTAAATACCAAAAGCCTAAGCAACAAAAGGAAACAATAGATAAATTGGACTTTATCAAAAAATTTTTAGTTTGTGTTTCAAAGGGCACTATCAAGAAAGTGCAAAGACAACCCAGAGACTGGGTGAAAATTTTTGCTGCTAATTTAACTGATAAAAGATTTAGGTCCAGAAAATATAAGGAATTCTTACAACTCACCAGTAAAAAAGCAACCCAATTTAAAAATGGGCAAAGAGTGGTATTTGAAAGTGGTTGTGGATTGCCTTTAAAAATATATTGCAAACTCTAGGGCAATCACTAAAAATATAAAAAAATTAAAAGAAGTATAACTGATAAGCTAAGAAAGGAGAGAAAATTGAACCATTTAAAGATGTTCAATTAAAACCACAAAAGGTAGAAAAAGAGTAGGAGACAAATATAGGAACAAAAAACAAAGGCAACAAATAGACAACAGTAATGAATATGGTAGACATTAATCCAACTATACCAATAATCACTTTGAAGGTTAACAGTCTAAATGCACCAATTAAAAGACATACATTGTCAGAGTGGAACAAAAAATAAGACTCTTTGTTGTCTACAAGAAACCCACTGTAAATATAATGATACATATAGATTAAAAGTAAATGGATGGAGTAAAATATATCAGACTAACAGTAATCAAAAGAAAGTAGGAGTGGCTATATTAATTTCAGACAGAACAGACTTCAAAGCAAGGAAAGTTATCAGAGAAAAAGAAAGACATTACATAAAGATAAGTGGTAATCTTCCAAGAAGACATAAAAATCCTTAATATGTATACCCCTAACATCAGAGCATCAAACTATGTGAAGCAAAAACTGATAGAATTGTGAAGATAAGTAGATGAATCCCCAACCAT
Source organism: Balaenoptera acutorostrata (assembly GCF_949987535.1). NCBI lineage: Eukaryota > Metazoa > Chordata > Mammalia > Artiodactyla > Balaenopteridae > Balaenoptera > Balaenoptera acutorostrata. Next base: position 44,449,936 of record NC_080080.1, read on the forward strand.
AACTGGAGACTTCCACATCTCTCTATCAGAAATGGACAGATCCAGCAAGCCAGAAAATCAGTATGGACACAGTTGAACCAAACAACACTATCAATCAACTGGATATATTTTACATCTATAGACTATGTCATCCAGCAATAGCAGAATATAAATTCTTCCCAAGCTCATATGGAACATTCAATATATAGGCCACATTCTGGCACATAAAACACACCTGAAAAAATTTAACAGAATAAAAATCATATAACGTTTGCTGTCAGACCACAGCAGAATTAAAAGAAGTCAATATCAGAAAGATAACTGGCAAATCCCAAAATATATTAAGATTAAACAACACACTTGTAAGTGACACTCTTTGAAATGATCTCTAAAATCAATAAGCCTCTAGTCAGGCTAACTAGGGAAAAAAGATAAAGGACACAAATTACTAAAATATTAGAAATGAAAGAGGTGACAGCACTATAGATCTTAGGGACATTAAAGGGTTAATAGAAGAATATGATGAAAGGCTCCATGTCCATAAATTTGATAACCTAGATGAAAAGGACCAGTTTTTTGCAAGACACAATTTGCCAAAATTTATACAAAAAGAAACAGATTATCTGAATAGGCCTATATCTATTAAAGAAATGAATCAGTAATTAATATCCTTGCAAAACATAAAGCACAAGGCCCAGATGTGTTCACTGGTAAACTCTACCAAATATTTAAGGAGGAAATTATACTAATACTCTATAATCTCTTTCAGAGGATAGAAGTAATGGAAATGCTTCCAAACTCATCCTATGAGGCCAGCATTACCCTAATACCAAAACCAGAAAAAGACATTACAAGAAAACTACAGACCAGTATCTCTCACGAATATAGAGGCAAAACTGCTCAATAAAAAATTAACAAATTGAATTCCACAATGTATGAAAAGAATTATACACCATGACCAAGCAAGATCTACCCTAGGTATGCAAGGTTGGTTAACACTTGAAAATCAACTAATGTAAACTATCGCATCAACAGGCTAAATGAGAAAAATCACATGATCATATCAACGGATGCAGAAAAAACATTTGACAAAATCCAGCACCCGTTCATAATAAAAACTCTCAGTAAACTAGGAATTGAGGGGAACTTCCTAAACTTGATGAATATCTACAAAAGAACTACAGCTAATATCATACTTAATGGTGAAAAACTTGAAGTTTTCCCACTAAGACCAGGTGCAAGGCAAGGATGTCCCCTCTCACCACTCCTTTTCAGTATTGTACTGGAGGTTCTAGCTAATGCAATAAGCCAAGAAAAGAAAATAAAAGGTATACAGAATGGGAAGGAAGAAATAAAACTATAATATATTTGTTTGCAGATGACATAATTATCTACATAGAAAATCCAAAAGAATTGACCAAAAACATACACAAAAACTCCTGGAACTATTAAGCAATTACAGCAAGGTTGCAGAATGCAATGGTAATATACAAAATGCAATCGCTTTCCTATATACCAGTGATGAAAAGTGGAATTTGAAATTAAAAACATGATATCATTTACATTAGCACCCCACTAAAAATGAAATACCTGGGTATTAGCTTACTCCATTTGGCCTGCAATAACACAACACCACAGACTAGGTGGCTTATAAACAACAGAAATTTATTTCTCACAGTTCTGGAGGCTAGAAGTCCAAGATCAAGGTGCCAGCATGGTCAGACTCTGGTGAAGGACCTCTTCCAAGATGAAGATTTCTCATTGTGTCCTCACATTGTGGAAGGGCAAGAAATTAATCTCTGGGGCCTCTTTCATAAAGGTATCCCCATTCATGAGGGCTCTGCCCTCATGACCTAGTCTCCTCTCAAAGTTCCTACCTCCTAATATATCATCTTAGGAGTTAGGATTTGAATATATGAAATTGGGGGGGGGGGGACACAAATATTCAAAGCATAACAGGGATAAATCTGTCAAAATATATAAAAGTTCTATATGAGGAAAACTATAAAATTCTGATGAACAAATTCAAAGAACTAAATAAATGGAGAGATATTCCATGTTCATGAATATTAAGACTCAATATTGTCAAGTCTGTTCTTCCCAACTTGATCTATAAACACAATGAATGCTAGAAGACAATGGATTAATATCTTCAAAGTAAGGAAAGAAAAAAATTGTCAACTCAGAATTTTATGTCCAGTTAAACTATCATTCAGGGTGTGGACAAAAAAATATATTATCTGATATTGAATAACAAAGAATTTACCACTCTCATGAAAAGACTCTCACTAAAGGAACTATTAAAAGACATATGTCGGCAAGAAATATATACATAAAGGGGACAGTGAGATTTAAGAAACAGTGATTGAAAAGATTATTTAATTAAAATTCACTTTAACATAATAACAAATTTATGTTTTAAAAGCATAATGGTGAGAGTAATATCTAGACCGCAATAATGAAAATGGAATAAGGAGTTTTTCTGTACATATTTAAAGTATTTCCTGTCTTGAAGAAGGATGGAAATAATGAGTTACTTTAGACATTTTTAAGAAAAAAATTTAGTCAAATAAGTAAGTTTAAAATTAAGAATAACCACTAAAACAAAAATTTAATTTCAATTCAAAACTGCAGATTAAAGAGGCATAAAGAAGAAGGAAATGAATTTTAAAAATTAAAAAATAAGATGGTACAAAAACATCTAAATGTATCAGAAATACAAAATGTAAATATATTAAACTCAACTACTAAAGACAGAGATTATCATATCGGACAAAAGAACAAAATTTAGTTCTGTTACTTGCTGTATATAAGACCACAAAGATTAGGAAATGAAAAGACTAAAATTGAATACCACTGGGAATCAAAAAATATATATTTTATAGCAATGTTCATCTTAGACAATATCAAATTTAAGGCAATGGCATTAATAGGAATAAAGAGAAACTATATATTTTAATAAAAAGAATAATAAAGATATAACTCATGAATTGTATGCACCTCACAGTCATCATTCTCTCTAATCAATATTCATACTGGGGCTTCCCTGGTGACGCAGTGGTTGAGAATCTGCCTGCCAATGCAGGGCACACGGGTTCGAGCCCTGGTCCGGGAGAATCCCACATGCCGCGGAGCAATTGGGCCCGTGAGCCACAATAACTGAGCCTGCGCGTCTGGAGCCTGTGCTCCGCAACAAGAGAGGCCGCGATAAAGAGAGGCCCGCGCACCACGATGAAGAGTGGCCCCCACTTGCCACAACTAGAGAAAGCCCTCGCACAGAAACGAAGAGCCAACACAGCCATAAATAAATAAATAAATAAACCCAAAGTTTAAAAAAAAAAATATTCATACTAACTGAATAAAATTTCAGTGAAAATGAGTACTTGACTACAAAAGAAAAATTTATTCACTCATGCTTAACTGTTAGCACATAACAATTTAACTTAAACTTAGACTATTATCCATAGTTAAATCTATTTCTTTTTTCAGCTCTTAATCTTTATGTTTTGTGAATAAAACAAAAGAGCTATTCTGTTATACATATATCTCTCTGATCCACTGAGACTTCAGGAGGTAAAAAAGATCTGCCTGGCTATCTAGGAAAACAGACTCTGGGACGAAGCTTAAATGCCAATGCTTTATTGAGATGTGCAAAACCAGGGTAATGAGAGTGAGGGAAAAGGTAAGTGAAGCATGGAATAATGGGAAGCATATTCAAAGTGTTATATTTTTTAGTTGAACCTACTTCAAAGACACAGGTATTCATTCATCTAAAGATAGACTACACAGAAATGCTAAGCCTCGAATAATCTGTCTGGGGGAAGAATGGAGAGGGAATTTTTCTCCTGCCTTCCTCCTGTCTCCTGTCCTCATTAGTCAAAGTTCATTCCATGAGGAGTTAAATGCTTTGCATTTCTGGGCTGCATCACCTGTCTCCTCTGGAACCTTTGCCTACTTCAAAGCTCCTCAAGTCTGGAAGCGATGGGAGGAGCCCAGAACTCCAGGAGACAGCCTCAAGCAATCAAACTGCATGGACCATAAGAACTCAGTTTTCCAGGAAGTAAGTGGGCAAAGCATGCGGCCCAGGGCCTGAGAGAAGACAGGATGAGATGATCTGAGGCAGCATATGAGATGTCTGATACAACAGCCCAAAGCCCCGGTCTCACTAAATACCTTTGAGCCCTCGGGTAACTCAGTATTGCTGGACGTTTTGAAATTATGGTTGGACTGTATCACTGAGGTCCCTGGAAATTGAACTATTAGCAAAATTCCTTTTTTCTGTACCCTGCAACCTTGTCCATAAGGACACACTGTTAGAGAACATTAACTACTCTTTAAGGTTGAAGGAATGGACAGGCATGATATTGCAAATGTCTACTGGATAACATAATCTACTGAAGCAGCTATTTACAAGTTTTATGATACTCAGATTCTATGTCTTAATTGTCCTACTGGATTGAAATTAGACAATTAATGCTTGCATTCCCCCTTACTTGGTCTTCCTAGGTAAGAGAAAAAAATGCTTTCAAAATAGTTTTTTTTTCTATTCACAAATTATCATGATTAAAAGTGAGATCTTTGTGGACCTGGTTTTCTTGCCATGTATTAAGGAAGTAGCATACAAACAGTTATTCTCTCTCACTTTGTGTGAAAGAAGGACAATCATTGTGCTGCTCTGTGGTTTAATGGGATTAAACAGAACCTCAAGTCCTTACAAAGATCACACTTTTGGTTTACAACTATGATGGTGTAGTTAGCAAAGCCATGATTATGGAAAGAATGAGAGTGATTTTATAAAGATGATGTCTTACCACTTTGGATACATATAGCTTTGTATCCTCTTTTTCTCCTTATATTTTAAAATAATCTTCAAAAACATGAATCACTTGACTAAAAAGAAAATATAAAGAGTTTTTAAGTTTTAAATTTCAAGATTTGCTATCTTATACTTAGCAACTATGGTTTACGACTTCCTTAACAAAATCATGTAAAATTTGCAACACTAAGCACACCTACCAAGAAACAATTATCTGTAGTTCCCCATTGGATTTTCTTTGTCTGAGTTGTCTACCAATTTTTATTTTTGTATTTTTCACAAAATGCTAATTCTAATATGCATACATTTTCATATTCTACTTTTTCAATTAGCTTTATTATGTGAGGAGTTCTTAGTCTTTAAATTTTTTAATCTTATGGTTATATAGTATTCCAATAAATTGATATTCCATAATTTACTTGACTGTTACTCTAATCATGATACTATTTATTTCATTATTTTTCAGCTTTAACATTTTGCTTCTATAGATATCTCTGAAAAAGCAATGTTAAAAATGTACTTAAATTCCAAATAGTAGTATTACAAGTTTCCAATATTCTATTAATCTCACTAATTTCCTTCTAGATGACCACAATTTTTTCTCCTCAGAATATACTTTGAAAATTTTCCCGTTTGTCTTTTTTCATCAATATTTGTGTATTTTTCTTACTAATTCTTTGCATTTCTTTCAGTCTCTTTAGGCTATAGGTGTTTCTAGAGACCTAGCATCACTTCCTTCTGTCCACAACTAATTTCTGTCACTGATTTCTCTTTTACTTTGAGGTCATATGAAGTTCGATTTATCCTAATGCTCACAAGAATAAGGCTACAAAAATTGTAACAACTTACATAAATTTTTCAAAACATTGCTTGCAAATACCTATCAATCTTCAAAGGAATTGCTCTAGAAGATTTTTATTTTGGTTCAAAAATCCCACCATTATGTGAAGCATTTTTCTTATTTTGGAATTTCCCTGAAAAGCAGCTTATTTTTCTTATAATCACAATGATTATTCTGAATGATTACCCTCTTTGTTTTCTAATAATTATCAGTGTAACCCTTTTTAATGGCTACCATCATATCATTAAATATGGCAGTTTAAAGATTGCCACAAATTCGTTGATATTCCTTCCATCAGAAGTTAGGGTGTGTGCCCCTCTCCATAAATATGGGTGGACTCTCCAAACTGCTTTGACCAAGAGAGTATGGTGGAAGTGACAGACAGATAAGAAACTGGCAGCTTCCATTTCTTCTCTCTTATAAAACTCATTTTTGAACTCCTCAGTTGCCATGTGAAATATCCAACTATACTGAGCTCACCATGCTGTGAAGAAATCCAAACTAGTCACATATAGAAGCTATAGAGAGAAAGAGAAATGCCCAGCCAACCCCCAGCTGTACTAGCCAGCCTCTAACTTTTGAGTTACCCATCCGAGGCTTCAGACATTATGGAACAGAGATTGTCCATTCTTACTATGCTCCTGACACACAGAATCATGAGATATAATAAAGCATTTTTATTTTTTAAATTTTCTTTTAAAATTGATTAGAGTATAGTTGTTTTAAAGTGTTGTGTTAGTTTCTACTATACAGCAAAGTGAATCAACTATATATATACATATATCCCCTCTTTTCTGGATTTCCTTCTTATTAAGTCACCTCAGAACATTGAATAGAGTTCCCTGTGTAGGTTCTCATTAGTTATCTATTTTATACATGGCATCAATAGTGTATATATGTCAATCCCCATCTCCCAATTCATCCCACCTCCCCTTCCTCCTTGTTATCCTTACATTTGTTCTCTACGTCTACATCTCTATTTTACTTTGCAAATAAGATCATCTATAACATATTTCAGATTCCACATATATGAATTAATAGTGCTGCAATGAACATTGGGGTGCATGTGTGCTTTGGAAATATGGTTTTCTCTGGGTATATGCCCAGTAGTGGGATTGCTGGGTCATATGATAGTTCTATTTTTACTTTTTTAAGGAACTTCCATACTGTTCTCCATAGAGGCTGTATCAGTTTACATTCCCACCAACAGTGCAAAGGGTTCCCTTTTCTCCACACCCTCTCCAGCATTTATTATTTGTAGATTTTTTGATGATGGCCATTCTGACCTATGTGAGGTGGTATCTCATTGTAGCTTTGATTTGCATTTCTCTAATAATTAGTGATGCTGAACATATTTTCATGTGCCTCTTGGCCATCTGTATGTCTTCTTTGGAGAAATGTCTATTTAGGTCTTCTGCCCAATTTTCGATTGGACTGTTTGTTTTTTTGATATTGAGCTGCATGTGCTGTTTGAATATTTTGGAGATTAAGCCTTTGTCAGTTGCTTCATTTGCAAATATTTTCTCCCATTCTGAGGGTTGTCTTTTCATCTTGTTTATGGTTTCCTTTGCTATGCAAAAGCTTTTAAGTTTCATTAGGTCCCATTTGTTTATTTTTGTTTTTATTTTCATTACTCTAGGAGGTGGGTCAAAAAAGATCTTGTGGCGATTTATGTCAAAGAGTGTTCTTCCTATGTTTTCCTCTAAGAGTTTTATAGTGTCTGGCCTTACATTTAGGTCTTTAATCTATTTCGAGTTTATTTTTGTGTATAGAGTTAGGGAGTGTTCTAATTTCATGCTTTTACATGTAGCTGTCCAGTTTTCTCAGCACCACTTATTGAAGAAATTGTCTTTTCTCCATTGTATATTCTTGCCTTCTTTGTCATATATTAGGTGACCATCAGTGTGTGGGTTTATCTCTGGGCTTTCTATCCTGTTCCATTGTTCTATATTTCTGTTTTTGTGCCAATAACTTGCAGTCTTGATTACTGTAGCTTGGTAGTATAGTCTGAAGTCAGGGAGTCTGATTCCTCCAGCTCCATTTTTCTTTCTCAAGATTGCTTTGGCTATTTGGGGTCTTTTGTGTTTCCATACAAATTTTAAGATTTTTTTGTTCTAGTTCTGTGAAAAATGCCAGTGGTAATTTGATAGGGATTTGCATTGAATCTGTAGATTGCTTTGGGTAGTATAGTCATTTTGACAATATTGATTCTTCCAATCCAAGAACATGGTATATCTCTCTATCTGTTTGTGTTGTCTTTGATTTCTTTCATCAGTGTCTTACAGTTTTCTGTGTACAGGTCTTTTGCCTCCTTAGGTAGGTTTATTCCTAGGTATTTTATTCTTTTTGTTGCAATGGTGAATGGGATTGTTTCCTTAATTTCTCTTTCTGATCTTTTGCTGTTAGTGTATAGGAATGCAAGAGATTTCTTTGTATTAATTTTGTATCCTGCAACTTTACTAAATTCACTGATTAGCTCTAGTAGTTTTCTGGTGGCATCTTTAGGATTTTCTATGTATAAGGCCATGTCAGGTGGTGTGTTTTGAGGTGTCTGTGAGCTTAGTACAACTTTAGGCAGCATGTCTGCTAATGGGTGGGTTTGTCTTCCTTCTTGCTAGTTTTTTGGCATGAGGCATCCAACACTGGAGCCTGAAGGGAGTTGGGTGGAGCAAGCTCTTGGATTTGAGATGGACACCTCCAGGAGAGCTCTTGCAGATTAATATTCCCTGGGGCCAGGAATTCTCTGGCAGTCCTGGACTCAGTGCTCCCACCTCAGAGGCTCAGGCCCATCCCCCAAGACCCTGCAAGTCACATGTCACAGATGACATGTCATGTCATGTCAGGGAAAAGAAAGAAAAAAAGGGGGGGGGGAAGAAAACAAATGAAAACAAACAGAGAAAAAAATCCCAAGACAAATGGCAAAGACAGAAACAAACAAACAGCAACAACAGCCAAAAAAAAAAAAAAAAGACAAAACCCCAGACAAATGGTGAAAGCAAAACCAAGCAAAAACAAACACACACATAAAAAAGAAACAAAAAGAAAACAAAAAACAAGAGAATAACCAGGCAAACGAAAGAACCCAAAAATGAAATCAAAGAATTCAAAACAAAATTAACATAAACACAAAGTGAAAAACAAAACCAAAGTGAATGCAAACTGAATAATAAAGCAAAGAAAACAAACACCAAAATAAATTTTTTAAAAGGTAAAAGCAAAATGGAACAAAGAAAAGAAAAAACACAGAACAATGAAAAAGCATAGTAAAAATTGAAATATAAAAAATAAAAAATATATTAAAAATTAAAAAAAATAAAAAGGAAAAACAAACCAGAAAAAAACCAAAATACAAAATAAAAATAATTTTTTTAAAAGAACCAACAACAGAATGAATCAAAACATAATAAAAATAATAGTGATAATAATATTTTTTTATTTCTCAGCTGTCAGTGTCCTTGCCCCTGCTGTGAGCCACAGCCCACCTCCGCCTCCCCAGGAGGCCCTCCAGTGCCTCTAGTTGGGTCTCTGGACCCGCTGTGGACACTGGGGTGACAGCTCAGACTCTAATCTGGCCCAACTCCCTCATGTGTTTGCCCCCAAAGTCCACAGCTGCCACAGCTAGGCTGGTTTCACTTGTAGGAACAGCTAGACCAGTTTCATTTGTGGGAACACTCCTTGTCCATTCAAACATTCCATAGATGCAGGGTCTACCAAGCCAATTGCAGGGATTTAATCTGCGTCTAAGACAAGGAGGCAACCTAAAAGTCCATCAACAGGTGAATGGATAAACAAGATGTGGTATATGTATACAATGGAGTATCAACCATAACAAAGAATGAAATAATGCCATTTTCAGCAACATGGATAATCATATTAAGTGAAGTAAGTCAGACAGAGAAAGACAAACATCATATGGTATCACTTATATGTGGGATATTAAAAAAATGATACAAATGAACTTATTTACAAAACAGAAATAGACTCACAGACATAGAAAACAAACTTATGGTTACCAAAAGGGAAAGGGGGATGGGGGGAGGGATAAATTAGGAGGTTGGGATTAACATATACACACTACTATATATAAAATAGATAACCAGTAAAAACCTGCTGTATAGCACAGGGAACTATACTCAATATTTTGTAATAACTTATATGGGAAAAGAGTCTGAAAAGGAATATATGCATATGTACATATATAAATGAATCACTGTGCTCTACACCCAAAACTAACACAATATTGTAAATCAACTATACTTCAATTAAAAAAATAAAATTTTAAAAAATTGTCTGATTTATTTAGATAATTTTCAAATAGGAGAATTTCAACTGAACATCAGAGAATCATTTTTTTTTTATTTTAAATGCATTACTATCTAGTGTAAGAAAACACACATTTTTTGAGGACCTACTATGTTTTATACCTATGTCATTCTATCTAATGACAACACCATGAAGAAGATATTTTAATTTCAAATTTACATTTGAGAAAACTGAGCCTTACAGGAATTACTAGTTAAGTAGTTTACACAGTATTTAATAACAAGAACTTTAACCCAAAGATTTGGCTACTCTTCTTCTTTCTGTTATGCCCATCTAATTTTTTTTTTTTTTAGCGACACACACCACTCCCACAAGTACACATTCAGACTCACCTGCGAGCTCTCACACACTCTCTTGCACACTCCCACTCACTCACACACACTCGCACCTGCCCAGGGAACACGTAGTAAACACAGGTACACTCTGAATAAGGGAGAGGCAAGGGACCAGCCCCCTCCCATCCCCTCTCTTCTTGTCCTACCCCCCAGATGCTCAGGGGCTGCTGGGAAGGGGCCGGTTGCCATTGCCCTGCTGACGGTCACGGGACCCACCTGGGGCCTCTCCCGGATCCTACCATGCACCACAATGGGACACATCCAAGTGTCCCCACAACAAGGGACCAAGCGCACTGGGCCGAGGAGGCTGCAGGCCTAATTTTTTAAATAGAAAATTTGTAGTCATAGCCAATGTCACAAACCAAGTTCATGTACCAACTTACTCAAAAAAAAAAATTCTAAGAATCAAATTAGAGTAGAAAACTGCCAATCATCTTAGATATATGTGATGTACTGTTGACAAAGAAGAAATCCATTTTTAATGCTTCAGTATATCATTAGGGAGACAAGCTGATTGAGTGAACCAAGCCTGGCATTTATCACTGAACCCAGATAAAGAGTCACCGAGTCGTGCTATTCCACGACCTTCTTCCTGACAGCCACTGACAATGTTTGTAATTACTTCAGCAGTCTTTTCAGTGTCATTTAAGCAGGTCTGTCTTTGCCTGTTCTGCTTTAATCTGGGGGCGGGGGGGCGCAGGAGGGGGCGGGGGTGGGGAGTTGGATGCTCCAATAGAAGCATCTTAGATATAGGGTCCTTATTTCTTTAAATTCCATGATCTCTGGGTGTACCTGTACTTGATGGTCCATTTTTTAGCATCTGATTATGAAAAAAGGTAAGAATTAACAATCCATTTTTAATATATGATCAAAAAATAATAAGTGATACCTTCTTCACAGTTCTTGCCCTTTAAGATTTCAAGGTAGGTAATAAAAATAAGACAGCTTGTAGAAGATAATACTTATCTCCTAAACTGGATCTTTACCCCAGGATCTCTACTAACTTAAAGATGAAATATTGAAGACTACTTAAAGCACTGACAGTATGAGAGAGGATTTGCTCTCTGTGCTGCTTAGTAGATCCCAAAGTACGAACTGACAACTGACAACTCCCTGTGAACAGATTTGATCTGGTCGCTGCACATTACTAGACGTGTACAATGGCTGGGTTCAGAGCCTGCATCCACTAATTCTGTTGTCCTCACAAAACCATCACTAGGCAATATGACTAGAGAATTGCCTTTGTTGAGTAAATGATGTTTCAAAGAAACATTTTATTGAGTAGATGCAACTTTGCTGTTAAGACAATCCTACCCACAGTATATGCCAACATAATTCTCTCTGAATATCCTGATATCATAGAGATGACTTTTGTCTTCAGTGAGAATAAAAAAAGCTGACCACAAAATTCTATATAGGAAAAAGGTCTTTCTTTGTTGTCCATCATCTCATCTTATTAAAATCTATTGATTAGCACTTCTATAAATTGACCACTGATATTCTCACTAGTGGCCCTAAGGTTCTGTATTTCTGAAACATTTAAGATTCAGTAGTGTTGATGCTATGTGCATTATTTTGGTTGTTTGTTTTTTTATACTATTAAGCCTTAATGTAGCTAACAGAAGAAACTTTGCTTTGGGGGAATGGTAACTGGGGCAGGAGGTGTCAGTAGAAGGGTGCTAAAGCTGGTGGTGAAGAGTAGAAAAGAGAATAGCTGTTTTCCATTGTAAGTTTTTCAGTTCCGTTTGATTATTAATCATGTTGCATATATTACTTTTATTTTAATTTTTAACAATTACAAATGTAATACTATGCCCCAAAACTTCACAGTGTAAAATATCTTATTTGATCTTCCCAATAGCCTTGTGGGCAGACACACATGTCCTTTCTTCCTTGTTCAATAGCTAAGTAATTGATGTGGGAAAGTCATTTAAATTCCAAGTATCAGCTCATCTAAGACATGAGGCTAATTTTACTTGTCTTATTGATATATAAAGCACAAAACTTTATACATCAAACTAGGTAATGTGGAACAATTTGAACATATGCAATGGCTCTTTTTATAGCTATGGATCTTTTTATAGCTATAGTAATAAGCATTTATTTTAATACTTATTCATAATTTGTTATAAAAACAGGCTTTAAGCATGGCTGTTCTGTCTTGTTATGTAGAAACCCATTGAAAATGATATAAGATTATTCGTGGTTTTATTGACCTCATCTCAAACTTTGATCCTGTACAAGAAACTGCTATTGTCATTGATAGTCATGACATTTATTATACCCTGAATTTAAAAGGCAATCACTACATTCTACATATACACAAAAATAATTACTTTATTATTATATATTTAATAATCATTTTTATATACACTTTTGTGGTTTTTGTAATTATTTAACATTGTGATGATAAACTTATAATAATTTTGTTAGCGATTTGAAATTAGAAACAAAATAAAAATTGAAGGCCAAATTATATACTTAAACTTCGAGAATAAAACTATCCTTCTCTCTAATTTGTAGCTATTCTTTATATTATTGAATTTGAACATCTTTCATATGCTTCAGTTCATCTAATTGTGTGATTTCTTCTTTGTTTTAATTTTGAGGTGCTTAACAAGAATCTCTTATTTATTATTCTGTGGGAAATTCTAATCTTTATGTAAATATAGAAATTTTTCAGAGTATCTGTCCCCATTAGATTTTCATATAGTTTATTCTATTCAAATTGAAAAAAATAACCTAAATATTTTTCTACACATGTTCATTGGATTGTTTGCAATCCAATCCAAAATTTTAATGTTCTCTTTTTCCCAAAATGATCCATCTCACCTGTATAAAATTATAATTATTATAACTAGCATAAAGAAAAAAAGTAAAAATGACTTGAAAAAGTAAATATAAAGTGAAAAATTAAAATAAAAACTAGAACTAGAGAAGAAAAATAATAAAGACAAAGAATGTGAGGTAGATAATTTTATTCTCAATTCTTATGTGTTAATTTTAGTACATAAACTTATTTGATTACAAATCTAAGACAAAAATTAATTTAAAAATTAAATAAATATAAAAAATATTTCATGTCTTTTAAAAATGCTAAAATACAACATTAAAACTATTAAGAAAATAATGCTCACAATCCCACTGCCATGTTTTCATTTTTTATTTTCATGATTTTATCCAAACGTTGACCTGAAAACATCCAGAGTAAAACAGGTACTGTATGAACATTGACAAAACTTTACTTGTAACTGATTTTCCTTTAGTTCTAAAATGCTCTCATTTGGAGAACTTCCCTTTGGGTATTTTCTGTAAGCTATTTGATTTTCTAATAATCACAACCAAAATAGTATTACAGAAATTAATCATTTCCTTTATTCATCTAAATATGCTCTAAGTAACTTACAAATTGTTTATATTTATATTTATTTTTTCAAGTAAATTGTGGCCACAATGAAAAGCAAATTTGTTTTTGTTTTTATTGTAATATAGTTGACGTACAATATTATGTTATTTTCAGGTGTACTACATACATAGTGATTTGACATTTGCATGTATTATTTTTTTATTAGACTGCTTTATTGAGGTATGGTTGACATACAAATAGCTGTACATATTTAATGTATACAAATTGATTAAGAGAAATTTCTAAGAGAGAAAATGTACAAATGAAGGAAAAGAGAGCCCAAAGCCAGCACTTAGAGCATGGCAACCTGTAGACAAGTTTAGAGGAGGAGGAGACAAAAAAATGAGTCAAAGAATAGGATCCACACAGGAAGGAAGAAAACCAGGAGAGAGCGACTTCATGATGTCCAGAAGATTTTACGGAAGAGGAAGTAGGCAGCAAGTTCAAAGCTACTAAGAAGTCAAACAGGGATGAAGAAATGATACTTTGATTTGACACCACACTAGTTATTGGAGAACAAGAAAAAGGCAGTTTAGAGCACAGAAGGGCATGCAAGAATTGTGGGAGACAACTTACCATGAAAGTTTTGCTGTGAAGGGCAGCAGATGTATGGAACAATAATTGGTAGGGAAGTGTCACCAAGGGAAGGTATTATTTAAAATGGAGGATAGTGGAGCTTGATTTGCATACATTATTTTTTTAAGCATGAAAGCATGAACCTCAGAAACAAAACACTGAAAACTGCCAGTTCAAAACATAGTCATTTTTTATCTATTGCCTTATATAAGTGTAAAATTTTCCAAATTTCCTCATTTTTATTTTAATGAAAAAAATGGAGTTTTCATTCTTTTATTTCCTTGCTTCCATTAGTTTGTTTTTTAATGACACATGTCATTAAAAACATAGACATGTTTTTTAAAGTGTCTTTTAAAATGCAAACTAAGCAGAAATAAGTAGAACAAGAATTTGAAGTATCTCTTTATGTGCTTATCCCATCACCTTGCCAGAAGTTCTTGATGCTGCCAATTTATTCCAGACTTTTTCTATCCATGTACAAATGTAGGAAGTTGAATTATGTCTGACTGTTTATTAAAGGTATATCTCTCTAGAAAGGAAGATAATAAAAGAAAATGAATTAATGTTAAATGAACATCTACTCTGTGTTACTACCAATATAGTTCATCATTCTATGATGTCATTTTTACTTGAATTTTTTTTTAGAAAAACTGTATATTAAAACAAAAGTTATGTGTTATGGAATAGAATACAAAATATACATGTTTTAAATAGAGGAAGTAATGAGAATTTAGAAAAATTTCTTGAGTATGGGACATTTTGGTGATAAGGCTTATTCAACTTATCACCCAGACCCCCTTATCACCTTTGTTGTCTATCTGTAGGGTCTATTCATTAAGAAAAAAAGCTATGTTTATGCTAAATAAAATACACATTTTTATATCTAATCCACACAATAATAGTGAGGTAAATAGATATTATCATCCCTATAAAAAATGGAGTTTTCATCAGAAGGAATGCACATCTACTGAGAAAGAAAGTAATGTTAGTATTAATATTATATAGCAGCAAATATTTATTATCTTAGTTCCAGTCACTGTTCTAGGTGAAGGAGATAGAGCAATGAACAAGACAAGAAAAGTTACTATTCTAATGGAACTTACATTCGAGTGAGGGGATGTAAGTAATAAAAATAAATGAAGGAAAGCATTGAGGGTGATATGTACAATGAAGAGAATTTCAGTAAGCTGATGTGACACAGTATGAATTTTGAATTAGCCAGCCATGAAAGGTCTCTTAGATGAGGTGACAGGAAGTGGCATGGGGGTGAGCATTCTAGGGGGACAGCAGAGCTGTCACAATTGTCTTCAGATGGAGTGAGCTTGGAATGCCAGGGTGAGAAGCGTAGCATGAGATACCAGGGACTGAAGAGGCTGGACACACAACGATTTGTAAAAAAAAAGTGAGAAGTATGGGGTTTAAATGTGTTGGCAAGTCATGAAATGATTTTAAGCAGAGGTATAGTATGACGTGACTACTCATGATTTAGATTACTCTCCTCTGTGGAAAATGAATCACGGGAAATCAAGATAGGTAAGGGCATGGGTTACGAGTCTATTGTAGTAAACCTATCAAAAATAATGGTGACTGAATTTGGGTACCCAGAACAGGGTCCAGTGATTCTCCAATCTCAAAATAAGGGTCAAGCATAGGAGAAAAAGGACCAAAACAGGAGATCTGGAAGTGAAAGAAGAAAAATAGGAGAGATTGGTAGTTGAGTTGATTATTATTGTTATTACTGTTATAAATTCATTGGAAGCATTCATTGAGGGGAGCCAAGAAATGTTCTGAGTAGTATCTCATACATTCCTTATGCCATCCCCATGAGGAAGGCACTGTCATTACCCCCTTATACAGCAAGTATACAGAGGCCCAAAGTGGTTACGTAAATTGTTCGACTTCCCACTAGTAGTACAGGGCAGAGACAGAATTCAAACCTGAGCAGTCTGACACCAGACCCACATTCTAAAACTCTCCCTTAATTACCTCCAAATGGTGATGGAGGTAGACCATGGGGCAGATGGAGGGACGGTTTTCTCTATGTTCCAGAAGGCATATAAAGATCAGAAGGAAGGGTGTTCCTAGGCACAGATATGGCAGAGCACATATGCCCTGAAAACTTTGGAGGTAGTGGCTATGCACATACGTAAAGAGATCTATTTGACCAAGAACACATGCTGCCGTGGCAAATGAATCTATGAGAATTGAAAGATACCGAGGAAGGAAGACTTCCTCTTCTGTTCTGGACCCAGGAAAGCTCTGCCAGGCAGTACCTCTGAAGGACTCTTAGGTCAATCAAACTCTTCCCTTCATACTATGTCATCAGTTTTAAATAGTGATGAGTGCCCTGACCACTGCAGATCAGTGGACAGACCAGGAGATTAAGACTGAGGTGAACAGGCTCCTGCGTTTTAACAGTGAAACTTCATGGTTGAAAGCACTGAGTGTGATTCTTCAGATAAGAAGATTATCCAGTTTTCCTCTACTTGTAGGGAATAGCCATAGCTAAACATTTTCTCCACCAGTAAGTTTAAAACATAGTTTTTAGCTAACTTAGTCTAGTTAGGTCCCTCACAACAGTATATTACCTCTTCAAAGGACGTGGAATTGTGCCATGATTTGAAGTTATTAAGATAATTTACTATCTCTTAAGTCACATTACAAAGAGAAGTTCCCCGAAATATAGTGAACAAAGACAACAGTATTGGAACAAAATTTTGGTTTCCTGCTTTTCAATGAGGTAGTACAGATTTGAATTTATAATTGTCAGCATTCATCTTAATATCTGGCATTTTATTTTAATCATACCATATTTACCTAACCCCCAAAAGATCATCAGAAACAAATACAAATGGAAGTTTCCTTTATTGACAGTAATCTACCATATTGCAGAATGAATTGTTTCCCCCCCAAAAAAACATATATCCTAACCCCTGGTACCTGTGAATGTGACCTTATTTGGAAATATGGTATTTGCAGATGTACTTAAGATGTATATTAAGATGAAATCATCCTGGAGTAGGATGGACCCTTAATCCAGTGTAACTGGTGTCCTTCTAAGAAGAGACGAGACACAGAGAGAAAAGAACATCTAGTGAAGACACAGATACACAAAAGGAGGAAGGCCCATGTCACGATGGAGGCAGAGATTGAAGGTACACTGCTGCAAGCCAAAGATTGCCAAGGATTACCAGCAACAACCAGAAGTTAGAAGACAGATAACATGTCATGCTGACTCCTCGATATCAGACTTTTGACCTCCTGTGAGAAAATACATTTCTATTGTTCTAAGCTACTCAAGTTTGTGGTAATTTGTTATGGCATTCTCAGAAGACTAATGCATACTGGTAAAGAAATCATGAGAGATTTCACAAAACTTCAAACCACATTATGACCCATGTCAGGATAGAAATCACTTCCATTTTCACTGATCTTTAAAGATAAAAATGAAATCAATTTTACTCTTTTTTTCAGGATGTTAGAAATGAATCTTTTCTCATAGTTATTTCAACTCACACAAACCCCTAAGACATATTACTTAATTTATAGTTTATTCAGTTTAGTATCTTGTATCCTGCTTATACTTGTTTGGGAGCATGGTTTCCTCCCTAGATACAGTGAGGTGTTAGCCTTAATGTTCTCAAGAAATAAATCATCTTCTAGGTCTTTCAAAGTGTTCAAATAAACAAAGTCAATAGGAAAAAATGAAAGCAATTTGGCATCTCACTTCTCCATATGTCCACACCTCTTTCCCGTCCTCCTGCCTTGAACATTATAATCAGACAATGGTAACCTAGCACCTAGAGTCCTGTTTACAAAATAGTGTTCAGAAAAATGAACAGTCCAGATACCTTCAAAAACGTGTATGATGAAGGAGAGGTTGTCTTCAGTGGGGAAGTGAAGGGGGAGTTTCAGAAACCTACTCATTGAAAAGGGTTCTAAGGAAAACTTGTGAAGCTGGACACTGCATAGAGGAAAGAGTATTGAAAATTCAGGCCACCAACAAAAGAAGTGAATTTTTTGCCATCTCAGAGGCCCTTGGTCAACTTCCTGCTTTGTCCAAGCAATTCAGGTTCTTTGAAGCATATCCATGGAGAGGAAGTGTTTAAGGAATAAGGAGAGGTGTTCTGTGTGAGGACCACCATACTTTTGCATTGCTCAAGCACACAGCTCTCAAAAGAAATCTAATCAAGGGCCAGCATCAGTGGCTTCATGGATCTGGCACTGAATATTAATCTTACAGCTGCTGCACTGATTTCTGCAAGGGTTTTCCCAAACCAGACACAAACCCAGTCGAACAGGAAAATGTCAGAAGGAGAAAAGACAGGAGGTTCCTCTTTCTCTGGTACCTGTGAAGGTCTTTATACACCATCTTCAGTATGTACCCAATAGTGTGAAGTGTGTGACAAACTTTGTAGGTAGCAGCACTCAACATTTTTTTCCTACTACAAAACACTCATACTACATTGTCATTGTCATCATTCCCAATTTAATAGCCATTATTCCACCCTTTTCTTCCTCACTTAAGATGGTATCTAAAGGCAAGAATGTGAGAGTAACATTATTATAAATCTACTCTGATTTAGAAATGTTACCTGAAAACTTTAGGGATTTTACTATTATTTTATGCAAATTTCTAATGAGATAGCTCACTATTAACTTTGACACAACAGTCTGCTATGATGCCAAGCAGTTATTAACTAGTCTGAGAGAGCTGCTCAGCTGGTTAACTAACCTCTTTGTTAAAATCTTTAAACATATGAGAACATATTTTTTTAACCCAGAAATTCACATGAAGACATTCATTTATAATTAAAAGAGAAAATGTTTCATTGATAATGACTAAAACTCTAATATGAAATGAATTATTTATAGTCAAATTAAGTGGTTAATATAAGCATAGGTATATGCAATAAGTTACAAATAATTCTTTTTTTTTTTTTAATTTTATTTATTTATTTATGGCTGTGTTGGGTCTTCGTTTCTGTGCGAGGGCTTTCTCCAGTTGCGACAAGTGGGGGCCACTCTTCATCGCAGTGCGCGGGCCTCTCACTATCGCGGCCTCTCTTGTTGTGGAGCACAGGCTCCAGACGCTCAGGCTCAGTAATTGTGGCTCACGGGCTTAGTTGCTCCGCGGCATGTGGGATCTTCCCAGACCAGGGCTCGAACCCGTGTCGCCTGCATTGGCAGGCAGATTCTCAACCACTTCGCCACCAGGGAAGCCCCAAATAATTCTTAGAGAATACAAAATGTGAAGCAAGACTTAGAAGATGAACAGCTGCCCACTAGGTGGACCAATAGGGGAAAACATTGCTCATAAATGTATTAGTATGCACAGAGATGTGCTATCATTCAGAGGACTACATAGTTCTCAGTGACTGGAGCATGGGGGCTTTTTATTGTGGGTGGAGGCTTGAACTTAGAGAATTATGAAGATAGTGGAGAGTCTTAGAGTCCACACTAAGGAGCTGTACTTTCATCCTGTAGAGAATGGAGGTTGAGTGGGGAGAGTTAGATTAGGGAGACCAGTTAGGAAACCATTGAAATTATTTAGGTGGAAGATGTTCCAGCAAAGACTGCAGCACTGGAGATGAGAAGATGAATGAATTGTAAAAGTGTTAAGATGTAATAGACAGGAATGGGTCACCGTTTGAAGACAGAAAAAGAAAGGGGGAAAGGGGAAATTGAGGATAAATCCAGGTTACTGGATTGGGTAACTGAAAAAATGGTGGTGCCTTTCAAAAATAATCATTTATTTAATCAATGGATATTTATTGAAAACTTAATATGTACCTGTACATATTAACATGTGCAACCCACACACTTGATAAAACATGAGAAGAGGGGTAATATTACATAACAAGTCAAAATATAGTCTCTAGATTCAGAAGAACTGAGTTCAAATCTAAGGTTTATGTGTAATATTTGACTAGCATTTTACTTTTCTAAGTCTCACTTTGCTTATCTATAAAATGGAGTATGACAGTCGTGGACCTGCCAGCTGCAAGGAATGCAGTTCGTTAACAGCCTTAGCTGTGGGCATATTAGGATCTGCTTCAAATTTTGAGTAAGTGCATGTGCTCCCTGGGCAGCTCCCTATAAGACTGTGTGGTACTAGCATATACCTATAGACATATAGTTCAAGGGAATGGAATTAAGAGTCCAAAAATAAATCCTTACATTTATGGTCAATTGATTTTTGACAAGGATGCCAGAACAATTCAATGAAGGAAAGAATAATATCTTCATCTAAGACAACTGGATATCCACATGCAAAAGGATGAAATTGAACCCCTACATCCCACCATACATAAAAATTAACTCAAAATAGATCAGAGAACTGAATGTAATAACTAAAATTATACAACTCATAAGAAAATAAGCATGTGGTATGTGACCTTTGGTTAGGGAATGGTTTCTTAGTTAAAACACCAAAGTACAAGTAACAAAAGAAAAATATATATAAACTGTACTCATCAAATTTAGAAACTTGTGTTGTAAAGGATACCAAGCAAAAAGTGAAAAGACTTCCCACAGAATGAGAAAAAAGTATTTGCAAATCATGCATCTGGCAAGGGACTTCTATCCAGGATATGTAAAAACTCTTACAACTTGAAAATAGAAAGACAACTCAGTTTCAATATACAAATCATGCAAATCATGCATCTGACAAGGGACTTCTATCCAGGATATGTAAAAACTCTTACAACTCAACAATAGAAAGACAACTCAGTTTCCATTTGGGCAAAGGACTTGAATAGACATTTCTCAAAAAAAGACAAGCAAATGTCCAGTAAGCACAAGATTTTCAACATTAGTCATTAGGGAAAGGTAAATCAAAACCACACCCACTAGGATAGTTATAATTTTTTAGAAACCAGATGATAAGAAGTATTGGTGAAGATGTGGAGACATTGGACACCCCATACTTTACTGAAGGGAACATAAAATTACACTTTAGAAAACAGTTTGCACTTCTTCAAGATGTTGAACAAAGAATTACCATATAATCCAGCAATTCCATTCCTAGATATATACCCAAGAGAAATGAAAAAATGTTCACATAAAAACTTGTACAAATGTTCATACCAGCATTAGTCACAATAGATCAAAAGTGGAAAAGTCTAAATGTCCATTAATTGATGAATGAATAAACAAAAGTGGTATGTCCATACAATAGAATATTATTTAGCAATAAAAAAGAAGCACTGATACATGCTACAACATTGATAAATCTTGAAAACATTATAATAATTGAAAGAAACCAGTCATGAAAGGCCACATATTATATGATTCCACTGAAATAAAATTTCCAGAATAGGTAAATCCATAGGGACAGAAAGTAGATTTGGGATTTCCAGGATCTGGAAGAGAGGGAAATCAGAAGCCAGTGGGATGCTGAAAATGTTCTAAAATTATATTGTGGTAATAGTTGCACAATTCTGTCAATATACTAAAATCTGCTTAACTCTACACTTTTTTAAGGTGTACTGCATGATGTTTTAATATACACATACAATGTGAAATGATTACCACAATCAAGTTAATTAACATATCCATCACTTCACACAGCTAATCTTTTTTTTTTTTTTTTTTTGATGAGAACAATTAAGATCTACTCTCAGCAAGAACTGATGGTTACCATGCGGGGAAGGGTGGAGGGGAGGGATAGTTAGGGAGTTTGGTATTGACATGTACACACTGCCATATTTAAAATGGATAACCAACAAGGACCTACTGTATAGCACAGGAAACTCCACTTAATATTATGTAACAACCTAATTGGGAAAAGAATTTGAAAAAGAACAGATACATGTATATGTATAACTGAATCACTTTGTTGTACAACTGAAACCAACACAACATTGCTAATCAAATATACTCCAATATAAAATAAAAAGTTAAAAAAAAATCTACTCTCAGCAAATTTCAAGTATACAGTACAGTATCATTAAGTATAGTCATTATGCTGTACATTAGATCTCCAGAATTTATTCATCTTACATAACTGAAACTTTATATTCCTTGACCAACTTTTCTCCATTTCCCACCTTCTGACCCCTGGCAAACACCATTCATTCTCTGTTTCTATGAATTCAACTGTTTTAGATTCCACATATAAGTGAAATCATGCAGTATTTCTCCTTCTTTGCCTGGCTTATTTCACTTAGCATAATATTCTCTTGGGTCATCCATGTTGTTGCAAATGGCAAGATTTCCTTCTTTCTTAAGGCTGCATGATATTCCATTGTGTGTACATACTTTATTTTCTTTACCTTTGGTATGTCGACAGACACTTAGGTTGACTCCACATCTTGTGTATTATGCATAATACTGCAGTGAACATGGGAGTGCAGGCTTCTCTTCCAGATACTGATTTCATTAATCTTTGGATATATACAGAGAAGTGGGGTTGTTGGATCATATGGTAGTTCTATTCTTAATTTTTTTGAGAAACTTCCATATGATTTTCCAAAATGAAGGTACCAATTTATATTCCTACCAAAAGTGTACTAGTGTTCTCCTCCACATTCTCACTAATACCTGTTATGTTTTATTCTTTTTTTTTTTGCAATTTTGTTTTTTGGGTTTTTAAAATTTTTTTTTCTTTTTTTTAAATTAATTAATTTATTTATTGGCTGTGTTGGGTCTTTGTTGCTGAGCACTGGCTTTCTATATTTGCAGCGAGCATGGACTACTTTTCATTGCGGTGTGCGGGCTTCTTGTTGCGGTGGCTTCCCTTCATGCGGAGCACAGGCTCTAGGCTCGTGGGCTTCAGTAGTTGTAGCACGCAGGCTCAGTATCTGTGGTTCATGGGCTCTAGAGCACAGGCTCAGTAATTGTGGTGCACAAGCTTAGTTGCTCTGCAGCATGTGGGAACTTCCTGGACCAGGGATTGAACCCTTGTCCCCTGCATTGGCAGGCAGATTCTTAACCACTGTGCCACCAGGGAAGTCTCTGTTTTATTCTTTTGATAAAAGTCATTTTAACAGGCATGAGCTGATACCTCATTGTGATTTTGATTTGCCTTTCCCTGATGATTAGTGATGTTGAACACCTTCCTATACATCTGTTGACCTTTTATATATCTTCTTTTGAGAAATGCTTATTCAGTTCCTTTGCCCATTTTTTAATTGGATTATTTTTCTTCCTGTTGAGTTGTTTTAGTTCCTTATATATTTTGGATATTAACTCCTTATCAGATGTACAGTTTGAAAATATTTTCTCCCATTCCTTAGATTGTCTCTTCACTCTATTGATTGTTTCTTTTTCTGTGCAAAAGCTTTTCAGTTTGATGCAATTCCATTTCTCTATTTTTACTTTTGTTGTCTGTGCTTTCTTGATCATATCCAAAAAATCATCACTCAGACCAATGTCAAGAAATGTTTCCCTGTGTTTTCTTCTAGGAGTCTTACAATTTCCAGTCTAATGTTTATTAACTGTGCACTTTAAATGAGTAGATTATCAGGTATGTGAATTATATGCTAATAAAGCTGTTTTTTTAAAATCCATTTTAAAAAAGAATGAGTTGATGGCTTATAAAAGATCATACTGTATTTTAATGTACAAAGTGAGAAAAAATAATTTAATCATTATGTATTCCTAAGGCTGCCATAACAAAATATCACAGACTCAGTGGCTTAAAACAACAGAAATGTATTGTCTCACAGTCTGGATGCTAGAAATTTGAAATCAAAGTGTCAGCAGGGCTTCCCTGGTGGCGCAGTGGTTGAGAATCTGCCTGCTAATGCAGGGGACATGGGTTCGAGCCCTGGTCTGGGAAGATCCCACATGCTGCAGAGCGGCTGGGCCCGTGAGCCACAATTACTGAGCCTGCGTGTCTGGAGCCTGTGCTCCGCAACAAGAGAGGCCACGATAGTGAGAGGCCCGCGCACCGTGATGAAGAGTGGCCCCCGCTTGCCACAACTAGAGAAAGCCCTAGCACAGAAACGAAGACCCAACATAGCAATCAATCAATTAATCAATAAAAAAATAAATCTTTAAAAAAAAAAAAAAATGTCAGCAGACTTGGTTCTTTCTGAAAGCTCTAAGAATCTTTTCCATGTCAATCTCATTGTTCCTGCCAGTTGCCGATAATCTTTGGCATTCTGTGGCTTGTAGATGCATCACTCCAACCTCTATCTTGATCTTCACATGGCCTTCTTCCTCTGTGTCTTCACATGGCCATCTTCCCTCCTCATCTCTCTGTCTTCTATTCTTATAAAGACACCAGTTATATTGGATTGGGGCCCATCCTAATGATCTCCTCTTAACCTAATTACATCTGCAAAGGACTTGTTTCTAAATAAGGTCACATTCATAGGTACTGAGGATTAGAATTTCAACATATCTTTTGGGGGTACAAAATTCAACCTCATAAAAGACTGTAAGTTATTTCAGTTGATTTTCTTATCTAGCCCCTTGTTTTGAATAGTTTAGTGTTAGGAACAAAGTAGGTACTAAATAAATATTCATTGACTGATTAAACCATTCAATCTATATAGCTGTCTACTTTAATTTGAAAGACCTTTAGGGATAGAGCCTATAATCTTACTTGAATTTATTCCCTAATGTTTAATTAAAGGAGTACTTCCTTCTAATCAAAGGCTTTGCATTTGCATTCTTTGCCAAAATAACTGGCTAATGGATTGTTTGCTGAATTGATCCAATCAGTCATTTAAGTGGAACCCTGTTAACTGGTCATCTCAGTCAAAATGATCTTGAATTTAGTCATGTTGACTCAGCCTCTTTTAAAACAATTTAAGCTAATTTCCTCTTGCTTCATCCTCAGGTAAAAATGAAGAATGTTCTCATAATAACCCTTTATCCTTCTAATATCCAGGCCAAACAATCCCAAAATCTGTAATCTCTCATTCAAGTTCAGATATGGATTTTTAAGGCATTCCAAATACATAAGAAATGTGCATTTGATAATTTTTATTTTAAGAGCAACTAAAGCTCCTTATTATTACACAGTCTTATGTACCTATGTCACTACCTTAAAAAGAAAAATACACAAAAATGTCAATTAGACTTCTTCAAATATCTGATGCTTGCTGAAAGGATTTTTACTATGGATCTTATGCTATTCTTTAATCTATATTACATACACAATTTTCTTGAAATTTCTTCTGTGGTTAAAAGGTATAATCATCTTCTATAGTTAAAAAGCATACCTTGGAACTACAAAAAGTGAAATATTTGCCTTCAGGTTTTTCCTGCTTATTATTATAAACATATATCTTCGTTGAAAATTCCAGAGGTAATTGAATAAAACATACTTTAAAATTCACTTTAATTATTCATTATTTTGCAAAAGGAAATTATATCTAACTTCTCTGTTCACATATATTGAATATTGATGCAACACAAGAAAATATATCTTGGATGATCCTTCTACTCTTTGTGTATTTATATTACTTCCTGGGTTTTCACTGCACCTTTACGTTTCATTTTGAGTAGATTAGACATAAAATAAATTTGAGTATTAGGCATGAGGTGTATGTTGTTTGGGGGAAACTGTTTTACTAAATACATTCAGAACCCTAAAACTCTTTATTGATTCAGATTCATTTACAGAACAGGAAGTGTAAATGGAGCGGATAATTTTAAGGGCTATAAATGGCTTTTAAGAGTTTTATAAATGTATGGAAAAATATCTAAATGTATTTCATGTTGTTTCTGAGAAACATTTTATAATTTGGAGAAATTAACCATGCAAAAGAATTATGTTTCCCTAAATAAAGAAAAAAAAAATTTTTTTTTGCAAGTGACATGAAGAAAAGATTTAGAACGATTTTTTTCTTTATTTTTACTTCCAGTCCTGTGGATTGGGAGTCTCTTCCAGGTCTGGATATCCTTTGATTCTGTCCCTATCTCTGCCTTCTGGATTCTGTTCCTAGCTCCGTATCTATCCTACCTTCTTCCATGGTTCTCAACTTAATTCTCTTACAGTAACAAGCCAATTATAGGCTGATTTCACTAGTGCAACTTATTGTGCTGAATACTGGGGCTATTTGCCTAGATTAAAAGAGGAGGTGGGGAAGATTAATATAGTCTGTTAATCTAGTGATTGACGGTCTCATAAAGCACAATATACAACCTACTACCTTTTACTAGAAAATAGACTTAAGATTTACATTTTTTCTCCTAATATAAGCAATAAGCTCATGCTGTATGTGCAGTTGTTATTAACAATGTCCATATGAATTATCCAGTTCTCTTAACAGTAATAATAATAGCCAACACGTATGAAGCATTTAGTAGAATTACTGTTGTGGCAATTCACATGAGAACCAATAAGGGCCTTATAAAATCTATGTTAGATACAATTATGTCCCATATCCTGAAATGAGAGTATTTTGAAAGCAGAGATCATGACCCACTCATCCCAATATTTTCAGTGCCTAGAAAATGTCTTCCAAAGGTAAAATTCAATAAATACGTACTACTGTTTTGCTTCTGATTTTAATTGTATATATTACAAATAAAGTTGAAACCCACCCAAGAGGGTACTCTCCCCTCCCGAGAGGTAATCACTATTACAAATTTAGTGTTTAACTTTCCTGAAGATATTCTTATATTTTTCAATATAATAGATTTTATATCCATATACAACATGATATTGCTTTGGCAAGTAGTTAAACTTTATACAAATGATATCATATAATAGATGTTATTTTATAACATTTTTGTCCAACATTACATTTTCAAAATATATCTATGTTGGGTTGCTTTTAGCTCTAGTTAATTGATTTTAACTGTGGCATAGCAACATTATTTGACTATACCTAAATGTTGAATTTTGTCAAATGCTTATATATCTATTGATATAATTAAGCATTTTTTTCCTTAATCTGTAAATTTGATGTGTTGTGTTATGGTATTTTTTTCTGGTGGTGAATCATCCTTTCATTCCAGGAATACATTCTAAATTCTATCTTGGGGACTTCCCTGGTGGCGCAGTGGTTAAGAGTTCACCTGCCAGTGCAGGGGACATGGGTTCGAACCCTGGTCTGGGAAGATCCCACATGCCGTGGAGCAACTAAGCCCGTATGCCACAACTACTGAGGCTGTGCTCTAGAGCCCATGAGCCACAGCTACTGAGCCTGTGTGCCACAACTACTGAAGCCCATGCACCTAGAGCCCGTGCTCTGCAACAAGGGAAGCCACCACAATGAGAAGCCTGTGCATCACAACGACGAGTAGCCCCCGCTCGCCACAGCTAGAGAAAGCCTGCGTGCAGCAACGAGGACCCAACGCAGCCAAAAAAAGTTAATTAATTAAAATATAAAATTTAAATAAATAAATAAATGAATTCTATTTTGTCTGATATTAACATAGCTAAAATAACTTTCTATTTATTATCTTTAGAGTACTTACTCAACTACTTATTTTTTCATTTCTTAATTATCAACTCTTCTGTATGTTCTGTTAATAGTAACATATTTTAGTCCAGTTTGACACTAGAGATATTTTAATAGGAGAGTTTAATATACTTACACTTGTTGTGATTGATATATTTGTCTGTATCTCTGTTTTCTATCTTTCACTTTCCAATTACCATGTTGTGTTTGCATCTTTACTCTAATATTCTTCATTTATAGATTTTTAATGTTTTCTAGTGCTTTTTAAATTTCTATACCAGTTTGGAAGCTATTGATTTCTTTTCATAGCAGTTACTTTAAATTATTGACATTAAAAACTTAGTTTAAAATTTTCTTAGGTGAAGAGGCAAGCCAAAACTTGGAGAAAATATTTGCAAAACACATATCCAAATAAGAACTTGTGTTCAAAACATGCAGAAAACTTTCTAAACTAGACAATAAGGAAACAAACAACTGAACTTTTAGAATGCGTAAAAGATCTAAACAGAAACTTCACCCAAGAAGATATACAGATGGCAAATATATAAGCAAATGAAAAGATGCTCAACATCATAAGTCATTAGGGAACTGCAAACTAAAACAACACTACACACCTATTAGAATGGCTAAAATTTAAAAAAAAACAAAAACAAAAGGCTGATAATCCCAAATGCTGGTGAGGATGTGGAGCAACAAGAACTCTCATTCATTGCTGGTGGGACTGCAAAATGGGTACAATCATTTTGGAAGACAATTTCTTACAAAGCTGAGCATAATCTTCCCTTACAATCCAGTGACTGTGCTCCTAGTTACCCAATTGAGTTAAAAATGTATGTCTGCACAAAAATCTGTGCATGAATGTTTATATCAGCTTTATTTATAATCACCAAAACCTGGAAGCAACCAATATGTCTTCAATACATGAATGGATAAACAAACTATGGTACATCTATACAATGTAATATTATTCAGTCATAAAAAGAAATGAGCATGCTCACTTTGGCAGCACATATACTAAAACTGGAATGATACAAAGAAGATTAGCATGGCCCCTGTGCAAGGATGACATGCAAATTCGTGGAGCATTCCATACTTTTTATTATCAAAAAATCTAGAAACAATAAATGTTGGAAAGGGTGTGGTAAAATGGGAACCCTCCTGCACTGTTGGTGGGAATGTAAATTGATACAACCACTATGGAAAACAGAATGGAGATTCCTCAAAAAATTAAAAATAGAACTACCATATGACCCACCAATCCCACTGCTGGGCATATACCCTGAGAAAACCATAATTCAAAAAGAGACATGTTCCCCAATGTTCATTGCAGCACTATTTACAATAGCCAGGTCGTGGAAGCAACCTAAATGCCCATCGACAGGCAAATGGATAAAGAAGAGGTGGTTCATATATACAATGGGATATTACTCAGCCATAAAAAGGAACGAAATTGAGTCATTTGTTGAGACGTGGATGGATCTAGAGACTGTCATACAGAGTGAAGTAAGTCAGAAAGAGAAAAACAAATATCGTATATTAACGCATGTATGGAAAAATGGTACAGATGAACCGGGGGCAGAAGTTGAGACACAGATGTAGAGAACAAACATATGGACACCAAGGGGGGAATACCGCGGTGGGGTGGGGATGGTGGTGTGCTGAATTGGGGGATTGGGATTGACATGTATACACTGATGTGTATAAAATTGATGACTGATTAAAAAAAAAAAAAGAGAGACATGTACCACAAAGTTCATTGCAGCACTATTTACAATAGCCAGGACATGGAACCAACCTAAATGTCCATCAACAGATGAATGGATAAAGAAGATGTGGCACAAATATACAATGGAATATTACTCAGCCATAAAAAGAAACAAAATTGAGTTATTTGTAGTGAGGTGGATGGACCTAGAGTCTTTCATACAGAGTGAAGTAAGTCAGAAAATAAAAATGGTACTGATGAACCTAGTTGCAGGGCAGGAATAAAGATGTAGACATAGAGAATGGACTTGAGGACACGGGGTGGGAGGGGGAAACTGGGGCGAAGTGAGAGTAGCATTGACATATATACACTACTGAGTGTAAAATAGTTAGCTAGTGGAAAGCAGCAGCATAGTACAGGGAGATCAGCTCGGTGCTTTGCAATGACTTAGAGGGGTGGGATAGAGAGGATGGGAGGGAGGCTCAAGAGGGAGGAGATATGGAGACATATGTATGCCTATGACTGTTTCACTTTGGTGTACAACAGAAACTAACAGTATGGTGAAGCAATTAAGCTCCAATAAAGATCTAATAAAAAAATAAAGAAAGAAATGAGCTATCAAGCCATGAAAAGACATGGAGGAACCTTAAATGCATATTGATAAATGAAAGAAGCCAGTCTGAAAAAGCTATATACTGTCTGATTTCAACTATATGACATTTTGGAACAGACAAAACTATAGAGACAATAAAAATAGCATTGGCTGCCAAGGATTCCAAGGGAGGGAGGTATAAAATGCATAGCTTGAACACAGATTTTTCAGGGTGGTGACGCTATTCTGTGTAAAACTAATGGTGGATACATGTTATCATGCATTTTTCAAAACCCCTAGAACTGTACAACACAAAGAATGAAACAATCTAGTTATTGACTATAGTTAATAATAATGCTTCAATATTGGCTCATTTACTGTAACAAATGTACTGCACTAATACAAGATATTAATAATAGACCAAACTCTGTGTGGGGATAAGGGTTAAGGGGTAAGAGTGGAGTAGGTATATGGAATTCTATGTGCTATCAGTTCAATTATTCTATAAATCTGAAACTATTAAAAAAACAAAGTTTATTAATTATTTCTTAATTATCTTTGGTCATCTACATATATATGGCATACTTTTGACAAAGGTGCCAAGTTAATTGAATGGAGAGATAATATTGTTTTCATCAAATGGTGCTAGAACATATATAAACAAAAAGGGGGGGAGACCTCAACCCTTACCTAATAAGATATAAAATATTAACTTGAAAAGGGTCACAGACCTAAATGTATAACATAAAATTATAAAATTCTGGAAGGAAACATAGGAGAAAAATCTTCATGATGTTAGGTTAGGCAATAATTTCTTAGTTTGCACAAAAAGTGAAAATCATAAAGCAAAAACTGCCAAATTGGACTTCATCAAAATACAAAATAGATTACCAGATGAACCACCTAAAGCTCTTTCCATTGGGAGGATTTTCCCTCACAACTCTCTTTTAGGGCCACTCCTGAGCAATCCGCTTTCAACTTTAACCCACATAGGAAGTCAACTCATCCATAAATTATGTTAGACCTGTCTCCTTTCTCGTCTGATAACAAGAAACCTCCGATGTAGCCATAGGTGATGGATGACATAGAAGCCTGGGCCACTTGCTTTTCAAGATTTCCTGCAGCTTCTGGCCCCAATCTTGCCTAATCTCACTTCCACATTATTAATGAATTGCATTGGGCTTTCCCAACATTATAACGTGATGGTTCTGACAGAACACATTCCATGAGGGTCAGTTCTGATCACATGGTTATTTGAGTTTCCATCCTCAGAGGCTTCCTCTCAACCAGGGCCCAGTAGCATGCCAGAGGCTGTTTTTTAAAATGGAGCATAATTTTCTGCAGTGGATGACATGGCCTTACTCCAAAATCCTAGGAGTCTAGGTTATGATTTTCCTACTGGGGCTTGCCTTAAATTCCATAGCATTTTTCTACCACATATACCATTAATATCATTGGACCTGCAAGGTTATGTGGTCCAAGTAGCAAAACTGCTTGTCCTGTATCTAGACATGCTGCCGGACTCTGTTCTGCTCTGGGCTCAGCTTACTAAATGGATCAGAGTAATATTCTCCGGAGTGAAATATGCCTCCTCCAGAATGCAAAGAAGCCTGCTAAAGCATTGTGCTTCCTTCTCACTGATGGCAAAAGCCATCCAATTCCATGGTCCATATAGTTACTACTTCCTATAAATCTCTCAAAGCCTGAGATCTTTTCCTTGCCAGTGCATTCTGTTCCACTGGTGTCCAATCCCAAGTCATCACTGATAAAAATTTAGCTCTTGCACTGCTACATCATTCTAGGGGTTATCAGTACTCTACCTACCAGCAGTGATGGAGTTCTGTCATCTGGTCAGTGAGTGACCCAGCTCTAATATCCCATTTTAGAGTCTGCTTCCTGGGACCATTTCTGGTTCCAAATTTTTCTAGGTCAGTATCCCTGGAAACAGACTCTGAGACAGAGATTTGCATGCTAAAGATTTTTGAGAAATGCTGTAAGAAAAAAGGAAAGCAAGCACTGGGCTGAAGGAGAAGTTGAACTGAGAGACAGATACAAGAGAGACCTCAGCAGATCCCATGAGATGTTACGGAGTTGGGATGACCCTTCAGATTTATCCAACTCTGAGCCAAAAAAGCCAGACTTTTGTATTCCTACATCAACAAGTTGTTGGATATGGGCTGCCCCCAGAAAGGGGCCTAACCTTGGGTGAAGGAACAATTCAAATGATAGAGACTCAGCTTTGAGCCATGAGCATCCAATACTCTGAACAGCTGTGGAAATTTTTCTAAAAAGTCTAAAGTCACACAATAGTTCTATTTTTCTCAGATCACAAAGCTCATAGCCTATGCTAGCTACACACTTACTGTCCCTACTTTTGTTCTAAACACACACACAAAAAATGTATTTTATTTTCCAATTAGTATATTACTGAATTTACTAATTTGCTCAAAGTTTTTGCATGTGTTCCATCCCTTCCTGTTTAATAGTTCTTTTAGTATCTGACTGTTGCAATCTCCCTTAGTCTCTGTATGCCTGAAATGTCTTCATTTTGACCTCTGCATTAAATGGTAATTCAATTAGGTACAAAATTTTAAACTGGCAGCTATTTTCCTTTAGCTGATTATATGGATACACATCTGACACATACTCTTACTGGGAAGAAGTTTGCTGTCAGTCTCATCATTCTTCCTTTGCATTTGCTGCAAGGTACTCTTTTCCTTTTGGTACTGTTACTGGATGTATACAGGAGCCTGTCAGTGTATTCTCCAGGTATCTAAAATGCTCTTTCATAGTCATATTTTTCATCTCTAACTCTGCTGCTTTCTGGGTGAATTATTCATTACTCTCTTCCAATTTACTAATTCCTCTTTGCCTGTGTCTAATGTAGAGTGTATTTCATCAATAGAGTTTTTTATTTCACTGGCTATATTATTCATTTTCAGGATTTTTAATTACTCTTTTTCACATCCAGCCTTTTTTTGCTTCATTTCATCCTGGGTTTTATTTCATTATTTCTTTGTTCTTTATGGATGTTATTTCTTCATGCATCTCCCTGAACTTCCTAAACGTATTTATTTTAAAATAAATATCAGTTGTTCTACCACATTAACTTTTATGAAATGAATTAATATAGAAAGTTTTTATGTTCTTGATTACTTTCTCAGTATTAGGGTTTTTCCTCCCCTGGCTTTAGGAATTATCAGTTATCTCCAGAATTTCTTTCTCTGTTTTTTCGTCCATGTCCAGTTTTGTAGTGCTTCTACCTGGTCCCCCAAGTCTCCCATAGCAAAGCCATATCTTATATTGAAGATTAAATGTTATATAACAGAGACATCAAGAATTTTACAGTTTCTGTCACAAAGTCATCTTAAGGCTTGATTCCATTTCTGGTCACAAGGCTGTGTTTGCTTCTTCTGTCTCCCGTGGCTTCATATAAGCCATATTTCTATGCCTTTTACAACAGGGGGCCTCCTTCCCCAGCCCCTGGTTTCAATTAGTGAGCTTGCCTCTTCTCTCCCACCTCACAGGGAGGAATTCACCTCACAAGCATGAACTACCAGGTTTTATACCCAGCAACTGGCAACCCTAGTCCTTCATCCACACCTCAACTGACCACCAAGCATTTCTATTTTGTATCTATTCCACAAAGATGTTTATTTTGTTTCATTTTATTGTTTTTAGCACAGCTAAACCTTTTTAAATGTTTGTGTTTAAAATTTTATCTATTGTTTTATATTTGGAACAGAAGGATGCTTCAAAGTGTAAATTTACAAGGCCATCTTGTATAAAACTTGATAAACATTTACTTTCAAATATTTGTTGAATGAATAAATGAAATGCTCTTTGCATTCTCAAGAGTCCCTCTGAGCCTTTGTTTGTGCTGTTCTCTCAACCTAGAATGAACTTTGCCTCTTTTCAATCCTACTCATTGTTTAAATATTATCTCCCCTACAAAGATTTCCCCAATGACAACATGCCCTACACAAAATTAATTATGCTCACTCTGTTTTCTCATTGCATTTATTACAAACGTCTTTTATAGTATATTTCAGATCATAAAACAGTTATTTTCACTTCTGCCACCTCAACTGATTGCAAAACTGCATCTTATTTAACTCTGAATTTTTGGACTTTACACAGCAGACTGCATTTTTATGTTTTCAAATATTTGTAAAATGAATTGCTATGAATTACAGACCAAGAGAATATACTATTTTAATCACTAAACTTTCTTTATTTCAAGATGTGAAAATATTTTACACTAATCAAAGCAGTGTTAGGACTATTTTATGTGTTACACCAGTATGTTGGGGAAAATTTGTGCTTTAAATTCTACAATGACTGATATAATCTTTAAAAGAAAAAAAAAAGTGTATCATAAAAAAATTTTCCTGTGCAACTTTAGCAACCTTGGCCTAGACTCGTGAGGGAGAAGGACTATGTCTTAAATGTCCTTTTATCTCTCATCCTTGGCATGGCAACTGGCACAAAGTAAACCCTCAAAGAACGTTATTGAACTAAAATGCAAAATTTTCCCTATTGTGAGTAAATTGTCTTATTGTTATTTGTACAATGTTTATAGAGCAATATAGCAACAGCTACTATTAATGGAGATCTTACTATGGGCCAAATACTATGTTAGCTATTTAAATTCAGTATGATGTTTAACCTTTTTAAACAATTGAAAAAGGTATTTAATAATGAATAATATTAAATAATCACATTTCACAGATAAAACTTCTTAGTTCAGAGAAGTTAAATAACTTGTCTGAAGTTACATAATGAGTTTCAGCAATACTAAGATCTGAACACTGGTGGGTCTAACTTCCGGTCTTTCCTCTCAATATTATATCTCTAAAATATGTATGCTATCTTAAATTCTTATTTATTTGCCTATCTTTCCTTATTTCTTCTCAGTAACATCCTTGTGAGATTTTATGTTTACTATTTGGGCATAAAACTTAACTGTAAATACAGGTGAAGAAAGGAGGAGGAAGGCAAAACTGCTCTACAGTTTAGGAGGCTGGCAGTTCTTGGTTTTAGTTTTTTTCCTATACATATGAATAATTATTTAAAATTCCCTTCTAAGTAGGAATAGACAGGTACTCACACATGTGTCCCTGGAAGATAGACAAAGTACCCTGAACAGAAAATTTGATGGGGAGGAAATGGAAACTAGATGTGGAATCTGCATCAGAAATGGCTCCACCCCTTCACAGCTGCAAAATCAAGTCTGTGGAGAGGTTTCTTGGAGACACAAGTCATTTAGGGAGGAGACACCAAATCATTCATCTGAGACAGAGAATGAGAGAGGGAGGGAGAGAAAGAGCTCACCATTAGCAGAGAACAGCAAATAAGCTAGAATAGACCCTTGCTAGGAATTATGACAATAAGGAGTGTCATATGCTAAGCACAATAAACTTCTTTATGTTATTCCACTAAAGGACATAAGAGGATTAAGTCTTCACTAGTTAACTTGCTATCTCAGTTATGGACTCTCCAACTGAGGGATTTTAATTTTTACGAATAAAGGGATGGTTTCGCAGAGCAGTCCACCAGGGTGAGAAATGAGGCCACCCTTCCGCACAGCCCTATTTTCCATGCTTCTGTGGAATTCAGCAAAAGCCTCAGTCTCTAGTAAAAGGTTAGCCCTTATTCTGATAAGCTCTAGACTGTCTGAGCAGTGAACATTTTAAATCAGCATAATTATACTTCACATGGCAATAAACACTTTCAGTTTAAGTGTGCATAATTTGTCTCTTTGTCTGATTCTCTTTGTTGCATTAGTTTTTTCTCCATGGTAAGCATAAAATAACAGGATTTGTGATGATTCCCTAGAGATTACTCTTTTTTCTCTCTCTCTTCTAAAAATGCTTAAGTTGCTTTGTTTATTTTTAAAAAAAGAAAGAAAAGAAAAAGAAAGTTGAAGAATTTTAGAGAAAAATCTCATCTCCAGCCATTTGGTTTAGAAAAAATTTAGGCGGATTACAAATGTTAAAAGTTGTTCTTAGTGCAGGAAACCAGGTCTTCCAGTGTTTTTGCATATCTTCTAATTCCCTGTTCTATGGCCAGGCCTGAAGTTGGTCTGACTCAAGTTTGGTTGTCTGGCTTTGATTGGTATTCAGGCGGAGCGGTGAGTATGTAAGGCTCTAATCCCTGCAACACATGGTAATTTTTTCATTCTCACTCAGCCTCCACCTGTTCCATGGTCCAGTAGAGGACTGCAAATCCTATCAAGGGAGGGCAACGCGACTAAGCCTGCCTCCCTGGCTTCAGTCCATCACATGTGCACTCGGGCTGCAGAGCACCCAGCCAGCTGCAGCCCAACGATCATGTTATCAGATGACGGATGGCTTCATATCAGGTGTTTAAACTGACGAGCTGCCCCGTCTGGGAAATGATTCAGGAAGTCTGGCCTTGCTTGATGAATGGGGAAAGTGACAATGCCAATCAGAGTGACCCCTGCAGCCTCCCTGCTGCTGCCCCAACAGCCACAGTCACATCTATCCCACTGGTTACTTTTTCAATTCTATTGTCACTCAGCTGAGGTTAGACCTACTGTCACTAAATTATATCATTAATCCAAATATTTTCCTTGCAAGAGCCTTTATAAAATGAATCCAGGCCTCCAACAGACTCATGACCAGAATTAGAGGACAAGACATAGGATTCAGTCCAATAATTTTAGAGGTTGTTTCACACCACTTTGCATAGCCTGTTTTGAAGTAAAGATGGTTATTTTGGAGGGAACTGCATATTTTACCCAAAATCAAATCAGGATCCGCTACAATGAGAAATGCAAGAGAGTTCAATGTGTTGTGTATAGATCTGCATATAAATCCCTCTGTAATATTAGTTCTCAATTACTGATTGGTGTCCCTTTGTGAACATTTGAAGGGTATTCTCAAAATGGCTTTTCCAAACTATCTTTATGAGATAATTTGTGATTTGGTAATCTGGTTTTAAAAAATTAAAGTTTTTTAGAATCTACCACTTTTGCTCAGTATGTAGGGAATATGTATGCGTAAGGCTAGATTTACAGACCATAAGACAACATGGAAATTTCAACCAGTGGAATCGATTTCCCATCACGCCCTTGATGTTGTATTGTGGATACAGTCTATTTATAGATAGTATATCAATTACTCATCATAGCAAATATCGAGTAATGGAGATATTCAAGCAGAATGCATGAACACTTCAGAAATCATTTTCTATGTAATATTTATTTTCATCAACAATTCCAAACGACAGTGAAAAACTCATGAGCCAAACACCAATTGTTTTATTTTTAATTTAAAAACATATTGTTGTCCAGGTCTTTGATGAAAGTACTGCTTTGTCCCCCCCTGTCTTAAGGCACTTTTTTTTTTTTTTCTTTTTTGCAACCAGGGACAGTGAATAAACAAAACAAAGGGAGAGTTTAATGGGAATGACAGCACAGCAGGTACATTTACGATTTGGTATCATTACAGTTTTCATCCAGGAAAATTGTCAACCATTCCAAGAATAAAAAATAAAATGCTATGTACTATATAGTATAACCTCTTTAAATTGGCAATTTGTTCCTGTTTGATAATTCATCCTTACGCAAACCTCAACTGCTTGCTACCTGCTGTATTCATTAGCCTGTCCATCTTCCTATTCCCTGTAGAGTATGCAGAGCTATGATTGTTAGAAAAATGTTGTGCTACTGTGTATATTTTCTACTTAATACATGTATATATGTTTGCACGGATTTTTATGCAATTGTTTTAGAAAGATGAGCAAACATTTTTTTTTGGACTGGAAGAGTGTTATTAGTGTTTCTGGATGTTTTGCAACAAATCTATTTTAGATAAATAATGTATTACATACTGTGTCATATGCAGTAGAAATTTTTTTTTTTATTCATCTATTGAGCATAACATGCAAAGCTCAATATAGAAACTACCAAATTTTAAGAGCAACAGCTCTCTGTATGTGGCACATTTGCAAATATGGGTATTTCAGGGTGCAAATTAAAATAGTTTGATGCACCATATCACACTTTCTCAATGAAAGGGAAACTTTCCTTGTGCTTACTATAAACACTTCATTTACACATTTATTTGAGACTTTGTTAAATTAGATTGTGTAAACACAGGCTGTATAGCAAGTCAGATTTAATACACATGAGTTTTAAAACTGACTTGCATGCTGAACATAAAAAGTATAAAGGACTTCACCAAGATTTATTGATTCATGTCAAGGCATCATTACTTTTCAAAGTGTGAAAAATGATCATATATTTATGACCTGCCGACTGAAGCTGTTTTGTGAATTAGCAAAAGCTCTGGAGAGGGGCAGCCTAATTGCATTATCATAGAATCAGAGATGGTTGTCAATTTCCCCCATTTAGCTTTTCTCCTTTAGTTTGTTAAAATGAAGGTGCCATACGTTGGTTGAATTCACTAATACCCTGATGAATGAGGTATTTTCCCAGTAGGCTCCCTACCAGTATAAACAGTGAATTAGGAATGATAGACCATCAATCATATCGCCTTCAAACAGATCTCTGCCCTGAGGTTATTCATTACATATTAGGGTCACTTAAAAAGTTTTCACACAGGATTCACTGATGAAAAGACTTAAATCGTCCATAATCTTCGAAGTCTCCTTTGGAAGCAAGAGTATGTGAAATAGGTTACTTTTTTCATTAACTCAGTTTTCATTGTCTCTTTCATTTCAATTGTATTATTTCTTTTTTGTGTGTGTTATTTCTTTTAAAAATATATATGACACTATTCACCTTATATTGGTTTCTGTTCTTTAACAAATATCCTAATTATAAGATTGGATTCTACAGTTTGGTAGTCATTTCTTCTTTATACGATCACAAATTAAAGGTAGTTCTCAGAGAAATCCACATCAACTGAATACAAATTTCGGGCTTAAATAAATGCTCACTTACCTCTTATATTTTGGCATCTACAGGCTTAAGATGACCTGGTGATTTGTGCCGTGTTTTTTATGCAAAGGGTCAGAGCTTACCCTCAGGCGCCCATGTACGTTTCCCCTGGGGTTTTGTCCCTTTAATGGAAATTACGCGTATGCATCCAAGGAAAAGATTCCTCCCGAAGGGATTTATCCTGCCTCAATGTGCAAACATAATTCTCATTAAAATTAATAGGAGTTGCACACATGCATCTAGAGAAGAAATTGACTCCTAGGTTCAGATCACCTCATTCTGTTTCATGCCAAGGATGACAGGGTCTGCCCTGAAGGTGGGCATGCTGCCAAACGTTGGAGAGTTCAGATAAGCAATCAGAACTTCGAACACTCACCTACACATGTGTGAGGCTTTGCGATTTTTTTCTTTGTAAGAGATTGTACAGGGAACCTAACTAGATTCTTATTTGCTAACCTTTTTTCCAGCATTACAATTATTTCCATTATTTCTTCTCTAGGGAGTTCAGGAAAACTGGGCATTGCTTATACTTTGTTCTTGGATTGAAGGTTTGGGATCATTTGTATTTATCAGAATCACTGGACCATAATATTTGTCTATTCTGTCCTTTTGTAATGCTTCAAAAATACCTCTTATTTGACTGGATAAGTGGTATTTAACTCCTGGTGTGTTTTAGGGCCTGAGAAATCAGCTTTTTATTCTAGGGAAATGCAGCTTTAATGCACACATTTCTAAACTAGTGTAAATTCAACGAAACAACATTTTTAGACCAACTGAATCTACATAACAGGAAAAAAAGAAGAGCAAACTTAACATTTAATTAATTTGAGCATTTCTGTTGAAAACACGTAAATCAGCCCATAAAAAATTATAACCCCACCCTTCGGAGATAATGTCTTATTGGATTAATTTTAAAAGTTGAATAATTTCAAAAACACGAATATCACCACTCTGAAACATATCTGAACAAGAATTTCCAATTATTCTCACTTATAAAGCCAGTATATTATAGGAGAAATATAAGTGCTTTTACTGATTTAGTTACATCAAGTAAACAATGTATTGAAATCTAAGGATTTTTTTTATCACCTTAGGAAGCAGATTATACAAACCAATTTTGACATCAACAAAATAAACCACAAATTTGTATTAACGAGAGATATGTGTATATAATGAGCAGACTTGGCTAGAAGATATAATAGGTGCCTGTTATCACATCTCCTTAAAAGAAAAAAATTGCAGAAATTTAGACATTTAAGTGACTGCATAAACAGGTAAATTAAACCTCTCCAATTTTCAGTTGCAATTAAACTGGCCAAATACATAGTTCACTGAATCATAAAATATTTCCAAGCAAAACCAATAAACCAAGTGTTGAGACTTACTTGTGTGTTTGGCACAGTTGCATTTGGAAACTTTTTATATCTAAGTAATGACTCTGAGGATAAGGAAAGAACCTAGAAGGCAAATATAGGGAAGATGAGGTTAACTTTTCAATAATTCAACTTCGTATTGCAAAGTAGATTTCAGGTTGTCAGTGACACTCTTATTTCCAGATTCTGTCCCTTTTACTGGATACACTTCCTTCTACTATCCTGTAACGTTTCATGGCCCCCCAAATTTCATTATCAGCCTTTTCTGTTCATTACATGCTCTCTTCTTTGGCTATATTGCACTTATGGCCAGGCTTCAGCTACCATTTCGGTACCAGAGACTCCCAAATTGATATGTCACATCTTAGCCATTTTTCTAAATTCTAAATCCTACTAAATTGACTACCTCAAACTCAGTGTGGACAAAGAAGAACTTTGCTTTTCCTTGAGGATTATGTATACCTACTTGAACAATTCACGTAAATAATGATGACAAAAGGATAGAGAAAAGCCTTGAAAATGCTATTTTCTCTTG
Organism: Balaenoptera acutorostrata; assembly: GCF_949987535.1. Classification (NCBI taxonomy): domain Eukaryota; kingdom Metazoa; phylum Chordata; class Mammalia; order Artiodactyla; family Balaenopteridae; genus Balaenoptera; species Balaenoptera acutorostrata. The sequence continues at coordinate 44,490,713 of NC_080080.1, forward strand.
TACCATGTTCTGCAGAACATACGCTGTAAAACTAACTCTATATACTGTGATAAAGCACATCATTGTGAAAGAACTAAATAAATTATAAATGTTGTGTAAACACAGCTATAATTACTTATTTTGAATGAATATGCATCTGCTTAAAATGATTTATTTCAAATTATTTGTGCAAGCTCTTTCTTCCTCCTCAAATTAAACTATCACCCGAAAAAAATGTATTTTTGGCTGCCATATATGCCCTCACTAAGGAAATGGAGAATTTCTTTGATATATACGAATATCTTTCGGCCTTTCAGATAATGATTTCTGGATGTGTCTGAAATTGTTTCCTTTCATAGAACATATGAAAGCAAACTACATGTTTAACACTATATCTTTCAGTGTGTGTATAAACACTCTTTTAGTCTCTTGCTGATAAATAAATCAGTAAGTGTGAATGCAAAAGTATCTAAATACATAATTATCAAATCAGTTAAATTCAGACTTATGCCAATAGAATTGTAGCATTCAAATGAACAAGAAGTACCTATGGGTTTACTTTTTTTCTTTTTTTCTCTTTTTTACCTTATATTCTAAATTCATAAAAGTAGCATATGAATACATATCAGTCAAAAAGAAATTCATACAATATAGTAACATATAAAAACAATTAAATCCCTCTTTACTACCAAATCCAACACCATAAAGGTAAACAAAATAGTATTTATCTTCCTATTTTGTCATAGCCATAAATCTAGCGCCTGAGAACAATCGATAGCACACATCTAAGTGTTCACTAAATATTTGCCAAATTAATTGATATCATTCCAGTTATTTTGTATACATTTTCATATATATTCAATATTAATGTGAACATAATGTGCCTACTATCCTGTGTTTTGTTGTTGTTACAAATCCATTTATCTCTTCATCAGCTCCTTCCATCTATCTCATTATATATGTATTTTTTTAACATCTTTTGGAGTATAATTCCTTTACAATGGTGTGTTAGTTTCTGCTTTATAACAAAGTGAATCAGTTTTACATATACATATATCCCCATATCTCCTCCCTCTTGCATCTCCCTCCCTCCCACCCTCCCTATCCCACCCCTCTAGGGGGTCACAAAGCACCAAGTTAATCTCCCTGTCCCATGCGGCTGTTTCCCACTAACTATTTTACATTTGGTAGTGTATATATGTACATGCCACTCTCTCACTTTGTCGCAGGTTACCCTTCCCACTCGCCATGTCCTCAAGCCCATTCCCTATGTCTGCGTATTTATTCCTGTCCTGCCCCTAGGTTCTTCAGAACCTTTTTTATTTTTTGTTTTTACATTCCATATATATGTGTTAGCATACAGTATTTGTTTTTCTCTTTCTGACTTACTTCACTCTGTATGACAGACTCTAGGTCCGTCCACCTCAGTACAAATAACTCAATTTTGTTTCTTTTTATGGCTGAGTAATATTCCATTGTATATATGTGCCACATCTTTATCCATTCATCTGTTGATGGACACTTAGGTTGCTTCCATGTCCTGGCTATTGTAAATAGAGCTGCAATGAACATTGTGGTAGATGACTGTTTTTGAATTATGCTTTTTTCAGGATATATGCCCGCTAGTGGGATTGCTGGGTCGAATGTTAGTTCTATTTTTAGTTTTTTAAGGAACCTCCACACTGTTCTCCATAGTGACTGTATCAATTTACATTCCCACCAAGAGTGCAAGAGGGTTCCCTTATCTCCACACCCTCTCCAGAAGTTATTGTTTGTAGATTTTTTGATGATGGCCATTCTGACTGGGGTGAGATGATAGCTCATTGGAATTTTGATCAGCATTTCCCTAATGATTAGTGATGTTGAGCATGCTTTCATGTGTTTGTTGTCAATTTGTATATCTTCTTTGCAGAAATATCTATTTAGGGCTTCTACCCATTTTTGGATTGGGTTGTTTGTTTGTTTGTTTGTTTGTTTTTGATATTAAGCTGCATGAGCTGCTTGTAAATTTTGGAGATTAATCCTTTGTCAGTTGCTTCATTTGCAAATATTTTCTCCCATTCTGAGGGCTGTGTTTTCGTCTTGTTTATGGTTTCTTTGCTGTGCAAAAGCTTTCAAGTTACATTAGGTCCCATTTGTTTATTTTTGTTTTTATTCCCATTTCTCTAGGAGGTGGGTCAAAAGGATCTTGCTGTGGTTTATGTCATACAGTGTTCTGCCTATGTTTTCCTCTAAGAGTTTTATAGTGTATGGCCATACATTTAGGTCTTTAATCCATTTTGAGTTTATTTTTGTGTATGGTGTTAGGGAGGGTTCTCATTTCATTCCTTTCCATGTAGCTGTCCAGTTTCCCAGCACCACTTATAGAAGAGGCTGTCTCTTCTCCATTGTATATTCTTGCCTCCATTATCAAAAATAAGGTGACCATATGTGCGTTGGGTTATCTCTGGGCTTTCTATCCTCTTCCATTGATCTATTTTTCTGTTTTGGGACCAGTACCATACTGTCTTGATTACTGTAGCTTTGTAGTATAGTCTGAAGTCAGGGAGCATGATTCCTCCAGCTCCATTTTTCTTTCTCAAGATTGCTTTGGCTATTCGGGGTCTTTTGTGTTTCCATACAAATTGTGAAATTTTTTGTTCTAGTTCTGTGAAAAATGCCAGTGGTAGTTTGATAGGGATTGCATTGAATCTGTGGATTGCTTTGGGTAGTATAGTCATTTTCACAGTGGTGATTCTTCCAATCCAAGAACATGGTATATCTCTCCATCTATTTGTGTCATCTTTAATTTCTTTCATCAGTGTCTTATACTTTTCTGCACATAGGTCTTTTGTCTCCTTAGGTAGATTTATTCCTAGGTATTTTATTCTCTTTGTTGCAGTGGTAAATAGGAGTGTTTCCTTAATTTCTCTTTCAGATTTTTCATCATTAGTGTATAGGAATGCAAGAGATTTCTGTGCATTAATTTTGTATCCTACTACTTTACCAAATTCATTGATTAGCTCTAGTAGTTTTCTGGTAGCATCCTTAGGATTCTCTATGTAGAGTATCATGTTATCTGCAAACAGTAACAGTTTTGCTTCTTCTTTTCCGATTTGGATTCCTTTTATTTGTTTTTCTTCTTTGATTGCTGTGGCTCAAACTTCCAAAATTAAGTTGAATAATAGTAGTGGGAGTGGACAACTTTGTCTTGTTTCTGATCTTAGTGGAAATGGTTTCAGTTTTTCAGCATTGAGAATGATGTTGGCTGCGGGTGTGTCATATATGGCCTTTATTACGTTGTGGTAAGTTCCCTCTATGCCTACTTTCTGGAGGGTTTTTATCATAAATCAGTGTTGAATTTTGTCAAAAGATTTTTCTATGTCTATTGAGATGATCATATGGTTTTTCTCCTTCAATTTGTTAATATGGTGTATCACATGGATTGATTTGCATATACTGAAGAATCCTTGCATTCCTGGGATAAACCCCACTTGATCATGGTGTATGATCCTTTTAAAGTGCTGTTGGATTCTGTTTGTTAGTATTTTGTTGAGGATTTTTGCATTTATGTTCATCTGTGATATTGGCCTGTAGTTTTCTTTCGTTGTGACATCTTTGTCTGGTTTTGGTATCAGGTTGATGGTGGCCTTGTAGAATGATTTGGGGAGTATTTCTCCCTCTGCTATATTTTGGAAGAGTTTTAGAAGAATAGGTATTAGCTCTTCTCTAAATATAGTGCCTGTGATTGGTCTATTTAAATTTTCTATTTCTTTCTGGTTCAGTCTTGGAAGGTTGTGCTTTTCTAAAAATTTGTCCATTTCTTCCAGGTTGTCCATTTTATTGACATATAGTTGCCTGTAGTAACCTCTCATGATTCTTTGTATTTCTGCCGTGTCAGTTGTTCCTTCTCTTTTTTCATTTCTAATTCTATTAATTTGAGTCTTTTCCTTTTTTTCTTGATGAGTCTGACTAATGGATTATCAACTTTGTTTATTTTCTCAAAGAACCAACTTTTAGTTTTATTGATCTTTGCTATGGTTTCCTTCATTTCTTTTTCATTTATTTCTGATCTGATCTTTATGATTTCTTTCCTTCTGCTATCTTTGGGGTTCTTTTTGTTCTTCTTTCTCTAATTGCTTTAGGTGTAAGGCTAAGTTGTTTACTTGAGATGTTTCTTGTTTCTTGAGGTAAGATTGTATTGCTATAAACTTCCCTCTTAGAACCGATTTTGCTGCATCCTATATGTTTTGGGTCATCATGTTTCACTGTCATTTATTTCTAGCTATTTTTGGATTTCCTCTTTGATTTTTCAGTGATCTCTTGGTTATTGAGTAGTGTACTGTTTAGCCTCCATGTATTTGTATTTTTACAGATATTTTTTCCTGTAATTGATATCTAATCTCTTAGCACTGTGGTCAGAAAAGGTACTTGATATGATTTCAATTTTCTTAAATTTACCAAGGCTTGATTTGTGAACCAAGATATGATCTATCCTGGAAAATGTTCCATGAGCACTTGAGAAGAAAGTGTATTTTGTTGTTTTTGGATGGAGTGTCCTATAAATATCAATTAAGTCCATCTTGTTTAATATATCACTTAAAGCTAGTGTTTCCTTATTTATTTGCATTTTGGATGATCTGTCCATTGGTGTAAGTGGCGTGTTAAAGTCCCCTACTATGATTGTGTTACTGTCAATTTCCCCTTTTATGGCTGTTAGCAGTTGCCTTATGTATTGAAGTGCTCCTATGTTGGGTGTATAAATATTTACAATGGTTATATCTTCTTCTTGGATTGATCCCTTGAACATTATGTAGTGTCATTCTTCGTCTCTTATAATAGTCTTTATTTTAAAGTCTATTTTTTCTGATATGAGAATTGCTACTCCAGCTTTCTTTTGATTTCCATTTGCATGGAATATCTTTTTCCATCCCCTCACTTTCCATCTGTATGTGTCCCTAGGCCTAAAGTGGGTCTCTTGTAGATAGCATATATTTGGTTTTTTTTTTTTTTTTTTTTTTTATCCATTCATCCAGTCTATGTCTCTTGGTGGGAGCATTTAACCCATTTACATTTAAGGTAATTATCGATATGTATGTTCCTATTCCCATTTTCTTATTTGTTTTGGGTTTGTTATTATAGGTCTTTTCCTTCTCTTGTGTTTCCTGCCTAGAGAATTTCCTTTAGCATTTTTTGTAAAACTGGTTTTGTGGTGCGGAATTCTCTTAGCTTTTGCTTGTCTGTAAAGCTTTTAATTTCTCTGTCGAATCTCAATGTGATCCTTGCTGGGTAGAGTAATCTTGGTTGTAGGTTTTTCCCTTTCATCACTTTACATATGTCATGCCACTCCCTTCTGGCTTACAGAGTTTCTGCTGAAATATCAGCTGTTAACTTTATGGGGATTCTTTCGTGTGTTATTTGTTGCCTTTCCCTTGCTGCTTTTAACATTTTTCTTTGTATTTAATTTTGATAGTTTGGTTAATATGTGTCTTGAAGTATTTCTCCTTGGACTTATCTTGTATGGGATTCTCTGCACTTCCTGCACTTGATTTACTATTTCCTTTCTTATATTAATGAAGTTTTCAACTATAATCTCTTCAGATATTTTCTCAGTTCCTTTCTTTTTCTCTTCTTCTTTGGGACCCCTATAATTCGAATGTTGGTGTGTTTGATGTTGTTCCAGTGGTGTCTGAGACTGTCCTCAATTCTTTCATTCTTTTTTCTTTATTCTGCTCTGCAGTAGTTATTTCCATTATTTTATCTTCCAGGTCACCTATCCATTTTTCTGCCTCAGTTATTCTGCTATTGATTCCTTCTAGAGAATTTTTAATTTCATTTATTGTGTTGTTCATCATTGTTGGTTTGCTCTTTAGTTCTTCTAGGTCCTTGTTAAACGTTTCTTATATTCTCTCCATTCTATTTCCAAGATATTGGATATCTTTACTCTTATTATTCTGAATTCTTTTTCTGGCAGACTGCCTATTTCCTCTTCATTTGTTTGGTCTGGTGGGTTTTTACCTTGCTCCTTCATCTGCTGTGTGTTTATCTGTCTTCTCATTTTGCTTAACTTACTGTGTTTGGTATCCCTTTTCACAGGCTGCACATTCATCATTCCCATTTTTTTTGGTGTCTGCCTCCAGTGGCTAAGGTTGGTTCAGTGGGCTGTGTAGGCTTCCTGGTGGAGGGGACTGGTGCCTGTGTTCTGGTGGATGAGGCTGGATCTTGTCTTTCTGGTGGCAAGACCACGTCCAGTGGTGTTTTTTGGGGTGTCTGTGATCTTATTATGATTTTAGGCAGCCTCTCTGCTAATGGGTGGTGTTGTGTTTCTGTCTTGCTAGTTGTTTGGCATAGGGTGTCCAGCACTGTAGCTTGCTGGTCATTGAGTGGAGCTGGGTCTTAGCATTGAGATGGAGATCTCTGGGAGAGCTTTTGCCATTTGATATTACATGAAGCCGGAGGACTCTGGTGGACCAATGTCCTGAACTCGGCTCTCCCTGCTCAGAGGCACAGGTCTGACACCCAGCCGGAGCACGAAGACCCTGTCCGCCACACGGCTGATAGCACAAGGCACTCTCCTCAACAGTCTGTAATAACCTATCTGGGTGTATGACTGTTGTTTCCTTTTCTTCACATCCCAGGGCCCTTTGGTCAAAAATAGTGACCAGGTTCAGCTTAGAGACAGCAACAACCGGCATGTGGCCCAGAGACAGATGGGGTTTCGGCTGGCGGGGTCTGTCTCAAGCGCAGTGACAGTGAGCCTTTGGGTGGTGTCGGGGGTCATGCCGCCCTCTTCTCAGATTTTGGGTCAATCTGCCACTGTGGAGGCAAGAGAAGCCGAGGGAGGAGTTCAGGTTCCATGCGGTCCCACGCCTATCTCATTATTTTTAACAATTACATCATTTTCCATTTTCTTCCTTCCATGGAAGAGTCATAATTTATTTAACTTTTCTCCTTTATTTTGTGCCCAGTTTTTTAGTACTTTAACCAATGCTAATACACATGGTATTATTTTTGCAGAATAGATTTCTTGGGATGGAATTGCTGGACCAAGAGTGTGTAAGCATTTAAAGTTGTTCCAATCTGTACTCTTACAAATAGCACATAAAACTATCAGTTATACTAAGGCTTTGACAACATTTAAATCTATCAATATGATGGATGAAAAAGTATACTTACAAAATTGTTGCTTTAATTTACATTTCCTTGGTTTCCACTGAGCTTGACTTCTTTTATGATTATGATACATGTGTATTATCTGTTTGTATGTAAATTCTCAGTTAACCAATTTTGGTTACCTTTTTCTTATTGATTCATTAGTGTTCTTTATATATTATGGATATTAACCTTTTCCTGTTATATATGTTAGAAAAATATTTTCTCCTGATTTGTTATTCACCTTTTATAAGAGATTTTAAATTGTGTTTACTTACATCTGAGAATATTTTCCTTTTTGTCTCCAGGGTTTTGTGTCTTACAGAGTTGCACCTTTTACTGAACAGTTCTTAAAAATGTTACTTTTAGATGGTTATATTGTTTGTTTTTTAACCTTTGCTTTTTCTTTTCTGTACCCAATATTTGGCATTCTTTATTCTATAATTATGGATACCATATTACACATGTTTAACAGTTTGTGTTCTAGAAATACATTCTACCTGATCATAGTGTGTAACTCTTTTAATATACTGCCAAATTTTATCTTATTTTATATTTTTGCATCCATAATGATAAGTGTTATTGATCTTTAGTTGTGCTAACTTTATCAAGACTTTATATCAGGATCATGTACTATACATAGACTGTGTTAGCCAATTCTCCATAATTTTCTATGCTCTTTTAAGTGCTTAGAATTTAAATAATAACATACTTCCTTGAAGTGATGTTTAGGTAGAATTTACAAAGACCTGTTATTCATTTAAGTATTAGCTATTTGATTAACTGTTTAATTTATTCTATAGTTGTTCACCCAGTCATATTATCTATAACTCTTATTGGTCATGGCCACATATATTTTTCCTAGGAAAATGTTCATTTCATTTTCTTTTCCAAATTTATTAATGTAAATGTAAACATTCTGTTATCTAATAATTTTTTTTTAAATATGTCTTTAGTTATGTTCCTTTCTTCATTCTAATGTCTTGTGTTTTCTCTCTCACACACTCTCATCTTATAAGTGACTTACAATTATTTATTGTATTGGTCTTAAAAAAAACTCTTGGGGGGCTTCCCTGGTGGCGCAGTGGTTGAGAATCTGCCTGCCAATGCAGGGAACACGAGTTCGAGCCCTGGTCTGGGAAGATCCCACATGCCGCGGAGCGACTAGGCCCGTGAACCACAATTACTGAGCCTGCACGTCTGGAGCCTGTACTCCGCAACAAGAGAGGTCACGATAGTGAGAAGCCCATGCACCACAATGAAGAGTGGCCCCCACTTGCCGCAACTGGAGAAAGCCCTCGCACAGAAACTAAGTCCCAACACAGCCATAAAAAAATTAATTAATTAATTAATTTAAAAAAATCTTGGATTTTATTGCTCAAACCTAATATTTATTTTGTTTTCTATTTCATTAATTTCTGCTTTTGACCTCATTTCTGTCTTTTACTTACTTAAATATATTTTGTTGCATTTTATCTAGCTTCTTGAATAAAATGCTTAATATTTATTTTAAACCTATTTTTTAAATAAACATATTTAAGGCATTTTCCCCAAATAATCCTTATGGTATAGTTTTTGATATGAAACTATCATTATCATTCATTTATAAATAGTCCAAAATTTCCATTTTTTTCTCTTTAACTTAGAAATCAGGTGTATACATATATATACTAATCCTACATCATCCTTGTAAGGTAGATACTGGTATTATATTCATTTAGCTAAAGAAGAAACTGAGACAGATGGAGGTTAAATGATTTGCTCAAGGTTACACAGCCAATACATGTTAAAGCCTGGACTTGAACCCAGAGAGAAGGTACAAAACCTGTGCTTTAACCACTGTAAATCACAGGGTCTTGTAAACTGTCAGCCTTTGTTAAAATAAAAGATTGATGTCTTTTAAAAAAAAAAAAAGAAGAAAGAAAGAAATCAGGTGTATAAAATAACAAGCAAAAATAAAGAAAAAATGTGAAATTGGGGGAAGAAGCAGAGAATTGGGAGAAGGAAATGTCAGAGAAAGCACCTAGGGTGATGTTAGTATTTCTACCATGAGGTAGGACTGTTTTTAGGTGACAGCTCCAACTAAATTTTGACTCAATATAAGAAAGATCTTTGTAAAATTCAGGGTTGTCCAAAAAATGAAATGAACTGCCTTTTAAGAAAGTGAGTCTCTATTACAGGAGGTGTTCAAGCACAAGAATGGGTGACCATGCAACAAGTATATTGCAAAAGGGATTCAAACATGGAGTAGTGGGAATTCCCTAGCAGTCCAGTGGTTTTAGGACTCCACGCTTTCACTGCTGAGGGCCCGGGTTGAATCTCTGGTCGGGAAACTAAGATTCCCACAAGCTGCACAGAGTGGCCAAAAAACAAACAAAACAAGACAAACAAAAAACATGGAGTAGATAATTACTTTTAAGATCTTTCTCACTCTGTTTGCATTCTATCATATAATTTACTCTATTATAAAGTGTGACAAATAGTGTCACAAAACTATTTTTAATTCAAGTAAACCCCCCACTGTAATAAACTCCATAGGAAATTGAGAATGCTTTATTGAAATGTAATTGTGTTAAAATTAATAGTTTGCTTAAAGCCACATTCCTAATCTGCAGGAGTTGTAGAATAAACAGAGATAAGACCAATTTTCTCTATAGTTTATTAATAAGTCAAAAGAATTTTTTTTTTAAAAAAGAGAAGCATCATAAACCTTTTCCTTCTCCTAGTTCCTGGGTCTTTAACACAGAGTATCCCCTTACAAGATAGTTTCTGATTTGGGGTTAATGGCTGGGATGTTTGTGATGCTGACGGAATCTAAAAATGTAGATGCTGCTTCAAAACACAATAAATAAATTATAATCTACTCAGCTATAGCTCAGGTAAGAATTATCCATATCTGCCTTTACTTCTGTTCCCAGACCCTTACTCAAACCAGGGTAATTTGCTACCCATCCTTTGTATGACTCACTAGTGTCTAGTCTCAGGAAGTGAACTGCCCTCCTGGGAGACAGACTTCCCTGCATACAAGTAGGATATGTATAAAAAGATTTGATGACTAAGATACTAATTACCTTTGTTTTAAAATGCAGCTCCTTTTCTCATCTGTGCTGGTATCTTCCATCTTTCTGAAGTCTTACTCTCTGACTTACCACAACTTCTTATGCTAGCGTACCACCAGAATCTTTACCTCAAGCTCTGGACCTAGGGAGCCTGTACAGACTCAACTCTTAATTCCCAAGCTCTTCTTGGCTCTCCACCTCCTGTCTGTTTGTCCCTTCTCTATTGACCAGCACACCTATAATTTCTACTTAATACAATAAACATTATTTATTGTGCTAGATGGTGTATGGACTGATGTTAGTGTTCCCTCAAAATTCATATGTTGAGTCCCTAACCCCCAAGGTGATGGTATTTGAAGATGGGGCCTTCGGGGGAAATTAAGTTAGATTAGGTCATGAGGTTGGAAACTTCTTGATGGGACTAATGGCCTTGTATGAAAAAGGATCTCTCTTTCTCCCTCTCCCTCTCCCCTCCCTCTCCTTCTCCCTCTCTGTCTCCCCATTTGCACTCATCAGGTCAAGGGCCATGTGATGATATAGTGAGGAAATGGCCATCTAATAGCCAAGAAGAGTCCTCACCAGGAAAACAAATTGGCAGCTTGATCTTGGATTTCTCAGACTCCAGAACGATGAGAAATAAATTTCTGTTTCTTAAGCCCTCAGACCATGATATTTTGTTTTAACAGCCCAAGACAATTAAGACATCAGATGTGCCAATTATATAAATTATTCTTGTGTAGATCTTATGTTGCAGTATCTTGTTTGGCCATTGGTTTGTCTCTATTTTAGATGAAGATTTTGATGCCTATGAACTCTATGATAATAAAGGTAATTGATTAGTCAATGATGTAATGAACATATTTCTAAAGAAAATGATTAGAACACTACCTCTACCCTGAATGCAATCACAGAATCTAGAACCTCAAGTGGTATTTGAGGGCAAAATGAAATGGTTCATTTCATCCTGGTTGACAGTGGGTTGACCAACCTATTATGAAGATCTATAATTCCAGAATTAAGGGACAAAATTGAAAGTCCAGTGTAAGAAATTCCAATGGAAACACCATGCCCCTGGTTTGTAAGTGACTGATATGTAAGTTTCCAGGTTTATCACCCTGGAATAAAGGAGATCTCAGAATACAGGAATCTTTTTGCACACACTGTTGTAGCCCCAGCACTCAGCACAGTTTCTGATACATAAGTTTGTTTCAAAATAGGTTTGTTTAAGTAAGGCGCTTATATTTTCTCTGGTACTTTGAATATAACTATATTATACTACCACCATTTCTAGCATTCTGTAAATTTCTTCATCTGTTTATTCAATAAATACTTATTTAACACCTATTCTGCTGCCAGACCTTGCCCTATGCAGTGAGAATGCAGTAAACAAAATAAAATCTTTGCTGTCATAGAGTTCACATTTAATTGGGGAAATAATCAACCATCAAACAAACATTAGAAAGTATAATATGGTGTCAAGCATTAATAAATACTATGAAGATAACTAAAGCTGAGGGTACAGAAAATGACAAATAGATGCTATTTTAGATAGGAAAGTGATATTTGAGCAAGGATCTAAAGAAACAAGAAAGTGGGTCCTCTGAATAGTTGAGTAAAGAGCATTCCACCAGAACGAATGATGAATGCAAGATCTTAAAGACATGAGTATTATGTGTTTGAGGAGTAGCAATTGAAACAAAATGAGCAATAAGAATGGGACAAATTAGGTCAGAACTGTGGATAGATATCAAATCACATGGACCTTCTAGGTTATTGTTAGGACTTGAATTTTTTTTTAACTGAAGTACAGTTGACTTACAATAATATATTATTTTCAGGTGTTCAACACAATGATTTCATATTTTGATACATTATACATCATGTTAAGTTATTATAACATATTGGCTAAATTCCCTGTGCTGTACATTACTTCCTTGTAACTTATTTATTTATACCCAATAGTTTGTTTCTCTTAATCCCCGTCACTTATTTTGCACCTCCTCGCACTTCCTCCCCTCAGGTAACCACTAGTTTATTCTCTGTACCCATGACTTCACTTCTGTTTTGTTATATTCACTTGTTTATTTTTTAGATTCCACATCTAAATAAAACCATACAGTATTTATCTTTGTCTGACTTATTTCACTAAGCATAATACCCTCCAGATCCATCCATATTATCGCAAATGGCAAAATGTTGTACAAGTGTTCATTTTTCTCCATATCCTCAGCAACAGTTTTCATTCTTTTTTTATGACTAATATTCCACTGTGTGTGTGTGTGTGTGTGTATATATATATGTGTGTGTGTGTATATATATATATATATATATATGTGTGTGTGTGTGTGTATATATATATATATACATATACCACATCTTCTTTATCCATTCATCTGTTAATGAACACTTAGGTTGCTACCATATCTTGACTATTATAAATAAAGCAGCAATAAACATTAGGGCACATATATCTTCAAATTAGCATTTTCATTTTCTTTGGATAAATACATAGGAGTGGAATCCTGGATCATACGGTAGTTCTATTTTTAATTTTTTAAGAAATTGCCATATGGTTTTTCATAGTGGCTGTACCAATTTACATTCCCACCAAAGTGCATAACAATTCCCTTTTCTCCACAGCCTCATCAACACTTGTTATTTCTTGTCTTTTTGACCATAGCCATTTGGACAGGCCTGAGGTGATATCTCATGGTGGCTTTGATTTGCATTTCCCTGATGATCAGTGATGTTGAGTGTCTTTTCATGTGCCTGTTGGCCATCTGTATGTCTTCTATGAAAAACTGCCTATTCAGTTCCTCTGCTCATTTTTTAATCAGTTCTCCCCTTTTGAGTTATATGAGTTCTTTACATATTTTGGATATAAACCACTTATCAGACATATCGCTTGCAAATACCTTCTCCCATTCAGTAGGTTGCCTTTTCGTTTTGTTGACGTTTCCTTTGCTGTGCAAACTTTTAAGTTAGATTATGTCCCATTTGTTTATTTTTTCTTTTGTTTCCTTTGCCTGAGGAAACAGATTTATAAAAATATTTCCTGGGCTTCCCTGGTGGCGCAGTGGTTGAGAGTCTGCCTGCTAATGCAGGGGACACGGGTTCGAGCCCTGGTCTGGGAAGATCCCGCATGCCGCGGAGCGGCTGGGCCCGTGAGCCACAATTGCTGAGCCTGCGCGTCTGGAGCCTGTGCCCCGCGAAGGGAGGGGCCGCGATAGAGAAAAGCCCGCGCACCGCGATGAAGAGCGGTCCCCGCACCGCGATGAAGAGTGGCCCCCGCTTGCCGCAACTGGAGAAAGCCCTCGCACGAACCGAAGACCCAACACAGCCAAAAATAAATAAATAAATAAATAAATAAGAAAATCCTTTAAAAAAAAAAAAAAATATTTCCTAAGATCGATGTCAAAGACCATACTGCCTAGGTAATCTAAGAATTTTATGTTATCTTCGTGGTAGTTATTAATGCTTGACACTATATTATACTTTAATTTTTCTTCTTTTTCTAATTCTTCTTGATGGAAAGTTAGGTTGTTTGAGATTTTTCTTGTTTCTTGAGGTAGGTCTGTGTTGCTATAAACTTTCCTCTTAGAGCTGCTTTGCTGCATCCCATAGATTTTGGAAAGTTGTGTTTTTATTTTCATTTGTCTCAAGGTATTTTCTGATTTGCTCTTTGATTTCTTCATTGACTCATTTGTTTTTTAGTAGCATGTTTTTTAGTCTCCATGCCTTTGTCTTCTTTCCATTTTTCTTCCTGTAATTGATTTCTTGTTTCATACCTGTGTGGTCAGAAAAAATGCTTGATATAATTTCAATCCTCTTAAATTTACTGAGACATTTTGTGGCCTAGCATCTGATCTATCCTGGAGAAACTGCCAAGTGGACTTGAAAAGAATGTGTATGCTACGGTTTTGGGACAGAATGTCCTATAGATATCTATTTAGTCCATCTGGTCTAATGTAGTATTTAAGGATGTAGTGTCCTTATTGATTTTCTGTCTGTATGTTCTATCCATTGATGTAAGTGGGGTGTTAAAGCCCCCTACTATATTATTACATTATTGTCAATTTCTCCCTTTATCTGTGTTAATATTTATTTTATATATTTAGGTGCTCCTATATTAGGTGCATATATGTTTACAAATATTATATCCTCTTCTTGTCTTGACCCCTTTATCACTATACAATGCCTTTCTTTGTCTTTTATTATAGACTTTGTTTTAAAGTCCATTTTGTCTGATATGAGTATTGCTACCCCAGCTGTCTTTTTGTTTCCATTTATATAGAATATCTTTTTTCATCCTTACACTTTCAGTCTGTGTGTGTCTTTAGCTCGAAGTGAGTCTCTTGTAGGCAGCATATAGATGGGTCTTATTTTTTTTATCCAATCAACCACCCTATGTCTTTAGATTGAAGCATTTAGTTCATTTATATTTAAGTGATTATTGATAGGTATGTACCCATTGCCATTTTGTTACTTATTTTCTGGTTGTTTTTGTAGTTCTTCTCTGTTTCTTCTTTTAGCCTCTTTTCTTGTGGTTTGATGATTTTCTTTAGTGTCAAATTCAGGTTCCTTTCTCTTTGTTTTTTGTGTATCTATAGTAGGTTTTTGATTTGTGGTTACTATGAGATTCATATATATCAACCTGTAATTATGTCTACTTGTCTTAAACTGATGGTCCTCTAAGATAAAACACATTCTAGCAGCTCTGCATTTTTTACTCTACCCCCAACATTTTATGTTTTTGATGTTATATTTCACATATTTATATCTATCCCTTAACTATTTATTGTAGTTATAGTTGATTTTACAATTTTTGTCTCTTAACCTTCCTGCTAGCTTTTTAAGTTATTGATCCACTGTCGTTTCTATACATTTGCATTTACCAATGAAACTTTTCCCTTCATATATTAATATTTTCATATTTCTTATTATATCTTTTCTTTTTCATGTAAAGTAGACTCTTTAATATTTATGTAAAGCCAGTTTAGTGGTGATGAACTCTTTTAGTCTTTGCTTGTCTGGGAAACATTTTATCTCTCCTTCAATTCTGAATAACTTTTCTGGATAAAATATCCTAAGTTGTAGGGTTTTTTTCTTTCAGCACGTTAAATATTTTGTGGCATTTCCTTCTGGCCTGCAAAGATTCTGCTGAAAAACCAGCTGATAGCCTTATGGGAGTTTCTTTGTATGTGACTCTTTGTTTTTCTCTTTAAATTCTCTCTTTACCTTTCACATTTGCCATTTTAATTATGATATGTCTTGATGTAAGTCTCCTTGAGTTCATTTGTTTGGGATTCTCTGTGCTTCCTGGACCTGATATCTGTTTCCTTCTTCAGTTAGGGAAGTTTTCAGCCATAATTTTGTTAAATACTTTTTCTGCCACTTTCTCTCTCTCTTCTCCTTCTGGGACCCCTATACTATGAATGTTAGTAAGTTTGATATTGTCCCAATGTCCCTTAATCTATCCTCATTTAAAAATAATTTTTTTTTTTACTGTTCTGATTGGGTGATTTCCACTACTCTGTCTTCCAGATTATGTGTTCTTATGTGTGTATGCATTCATCTGTATCACCTAATCTGCTGTTAATTCCTTCTAGTGTCTTTTTTATTTCAGTTACTGTATTCTTCAGCTCTGACTGGTTCCTTTTTATATTTTCTAGTTCTTTGTTGAAGTTTTCACTATGTTCCTCTATTTTTCCCCGAGTTCAGTGAGCATTTTTCTTACTATTTCTTTGAACTTTTATTGGGTAAATTATCACCATGTCATTAGGGGTTTTTTTTACTGGGGTTTTATCTTATTCTTTCACTTGGAACCTATTCATCTGTCTTCTCATTTTCTTTGACCTTCTGTATGTTTCTGTGAAATTAGGTGAAAGTTATATTTTCTGGTCTTGAAGGCTTGTCCTTGTGTGGGAATGACCTTATGCAGTCTGTTCGTGCCCAGTGGCTTTGGTGGGAGAAATGGATCTGAAGTGATCACAAGTGGCATCTTCTTCCAAGGTGCACTGGTGGCTTCTGCCTTTGTGGGAAGTAGGGCCAGAGTCAGAGGGGCTACAGCCAAAGTCAAGCACAAGCCAGGGCTTCTCCTGGGCTAGCTGTTGGTTGCTGCCCTGTCAGGGGGTAGGATCAGGGTCCAAGTGCCTGGATCTGTACTCCTGAGCTGTTTTCACTTCTCCCTGATGTGCACAAGCACATGTGTGGCAAGAATTGTGGTCCCTGTCTTGTTTATGGACATGGGCAGGCACAAGGGGCTGGAGCTACAACTTAAAGCCCGCTCCAGTTTCCCAGGTGCACACAATCGTGGTCTCTACCTTAGCAGCGTGCAGTGCCAGAGCAGGAGGGCTAGAGCAGGAGCCCAGTGCAGGCTAGGGGATCTCACTGGGGCAATCCTGGCAGCCAGTCAGAGCACCAGTCAGAGCACCAGTCAATTTTCAATCTGCTGCCTCTGCACTGGAACTGGGAGCGAGCAAGTCTGTGAGCATGCTCTTCAAGAGGGGCGTCTTGGTTTCTTTTGGCCCTCCAGTAAACCCCACTGGTTTTCAAGCCAGTCTAGGGGGTTCATCTTCCCAATGCTAGACCCCAGGGCTGGGGTGCCTAATATGGGGTTTGAACCCTCACTCCTTAGGGAGGATCCCCAAGCCTGTGATATCCCTCTCCTCTTCCAGGTCACCCACCAGGGGTGTGGATCCAACTAGATCTTTTCTCTTCCCCTCCTACCAGACTCCATGTTGTTCTTTCTTTATATCCTTGGTTGAAGAAAAGCAGTTCTGCTAGTCTTCAGGTTGTTCACAGTGAGAGTTGCTCTATATGTAATTGTAGTTCATAGGGGAGGTGATCTCAGGGTCTCCTTACTCCACCGACTTAATCCCACTCTCAAAACTTGGATGTTATTCAAAACTGTGGAAAGATTTTTGAATCAGGGAGTGAAGTGTGATTTACAATTTTAACAGATCACTCTGCTTGCTATGAGAATAGACTGGGTGGGTGGAGGTGGGTAGTGGGTGGATAGAAGGGGACTAAGACCAGTTGGGAAGCTATTGCTGTTATCTATAAGAGACATTGATGGCTTGGATGGACCAAGGAATTTGGTGGAGGTGGTGATCAAAGATTAAATTCAAAAAATATTTTGCAGACAGGCCCAAAAATTTTGCTGGAATAAGAATATATGAAGAAACGAGAGGAACGAAGGATGACTCTAAGGTTTGTGACTAACTGTAGTGAGGAACATGGCAGAAGAGCAGACTTCAACGGAAATACCATGAGTTCAGTTTTAGACATACCATCTAAGTGGAAAAGTTAGGCATTTGGATAAATGGATCTGGTATACAAGAGTGGTCTAAAAGGGGTTATCTGTTATGGTATATTAGTGGTGACCCAAAGCTAGGCCCAGAAAATATTTCAAGAATTATTTGTGCCAAAGTCCAAGAAGTTCAGGTAAAATGCAGACTGAGAATTGACCACTAAATTTGGCAAAATGCAGAAATCACTACTGATCTTGGAAAGAGCTGTTTAATTAGAGTGATATGGACAAAAGCCTGATGAAAGCAAGCTCAAGAAAGAATGAGAGAGAAGAAAGTGGCAAGAACAAGTACAGACAACTCTTTCACTTTTCCCTTGCTAAATAGGGAGCAAAGAAATGTATCCATATTTTAACTTTTTTTTCTAATTATTTCTCTACTGGTATGACTTTACTACAACTCTGGATTCTATCTCTTTATTCACCTTTATGTGGCCAGATTCTAATACTCAGTGGCTACCCAATGAAAAAATAACCAAGTCACATGGGCCACCAAGTTACAATGCACTTAACTTATAGGGAAAATAGTGAAGAAAAAACCTCTAAGGTACTAAAATTATAGAATGAAATATAGAATGCTGACAGCAAAGATAGAGTTATTATCATGGCTGACCCTTGGTAAATCCAATACAGTGATGAGCAAATTGCTCTAGGTAACATGCTTTCATGGAAGGTCTGTGTCAGTGAAGAGGCAGTGTCTAGAAATTGAAGCTTTTCATGGTTTATTTTCTTCCTTCTGCTTTTTTGAAGAGTATTAAGAGTACTCTATGAAAGAGTCTGGACATTAGGGGAGAAAGGAGAATGAAACAAGAAAAAGTGTACATTAAATTAAGATAATGTCTCAAATACACAACTAATTTTTCAGAGCATTCTAAATGCCAGGCACTGGATAAAGCACTGACCAAGTTAACATGGTGCATGGTTATAGAGCAAGCTTACTTGTCCATAGGGTAAATCATTAAGTGAGAAAATTGATGTGATTTTAAGTTCTGTGAAAGGGGAAGAACAGGATGCTCTCAGAGAATAATTTTTGAGGCACCTAATAATCAATGAGGCTAGACAAAGCTCCCAGCAAAAATGGTAGTTAACCTGAATCTGAAAAGATAAGCAGGAGTTGGGAAAATATTAATTATGCCTTCAATATGATTCAGCTGCCCATCAGTGTCTATCACCTTCAAAGCCACTAGATTGTTTCTTTTATACTTTTCTCTAGTGAAGGATGTTTATAAAATGTATTGAGAAAAAAACAAAACAAAGAGTTGATGATAACTATATGCTCCTTAAAGAGATGTACTGATGCTTAAGAAAATAGAAAATACATCATTTTAATGTTACTGTGAAAACAAAAACTAAAGTGTGCTATTTCTAATTTAACTGTGAGTAACTTTTTTATCAGTTTATAGTTCTGGTGCTTTTTTGTCTTCACTGAATACTTTTCTTTTTGTCACTCAGGTAATGTAATCACCTCCTTTTGTGTGATAATCATAGGTAATTAATTTTGTAACTGTTCCTGTCCTGTTACACTGTTATTTGGATGTCTGTGAATCATATATCTATCTCTCAACTCCTGAAAAAAGTGAATATATGCTAGTTTTAAAACAGCGTGGGTGCTTTCCTGATTTTGATTGCTGATTATTATTTTAAAGTATTTTTTAAAAAATATACTAGTGCCTGAGTGCAGAAAAACATCTTTTATTCTTTTGAGATGAATTTCAAAGTCATAATGAAAAATGTGCTGTCATCTCTGTCACAGTGAATTTTTGATTATTTATTCCTATTTCTTTAGCATGAGGTCATGTGAATTGAAGACAAGTTCACAAAGTTAATAAGTGATATAGTTGAGATTTGAACCCAATTCTAAACCTTCTGAATCTAAATCAAGTTCTCATTCCAAACCAACAAAGATTGATTCCAATGGACAGTAATGTCTAGCAGTTAGGAATCCTATTTCTAGAGTCAGACTGCTTTGTTTCAATTTCTGGCAGGACCATTTAATACTGTGTAACTTTAGACACTTTGCCTAACTTCCCTATGCCTCCTATATTAAAAAGGGGAAAAACAGTAGCATTAATTTATTATTTTTATGAGAACTAAATAAAAAATAAGTTAATATATGTAAAGCACTTAGAATAGTGCTAGCAGATATGAATAGCCCAATAAATTTTGGTTTTATTATAATTCTAATTGGTATATATATATATATATATATATATATATATATATATAATATGTAATTGCTTTAAATCTTATCTAGTAGTTTCCCATATTGGCCATATGCAATTATTTTTATGCAACACACACTTATACTGACTTTACATTGAAAAATTATCTAAAATATTAAAAGCGCAAATATTTGCACCATTATCATGAATTTCAGTCTTAGTTTCTTCATCATTCCTGTCAGACATAGATTGCCATAGATTCACAAATTTCTGATCTTCAAAATATTATTAGATTCAAGTTTTATATTATAAAGTACTGAGCTTCAAAATATTGTTAGATACAAATTTTATATTTTATATTTTTTGCCACAATAAAACACAGTAAAAATATTTGACAAAAAATGGCAGTGATTCTCATGTATATAATTGCATATATTTTTCAATTTATTTTATATAATTTATTTTTATTTTTAACTTCAGATATAGATATTGATATATATAAATATATAGGTATATTAAATGGACCTAAATGAAAATTATCAACCTTTAAATAAAATTGAACAATGTGCCTAGGTGACTATATAACATCAAACTCCAAATGAATGCTAAAAATCTCAATCAAATATATGTATAGTTGTTAACAAGATGTCACGTGTGTGAGTATTTGGAAATATCTCTATGATAGTTTGCTTCACAATTTTTGTCCAAATACATGATATTCAGAGGCAACAAATATACATCATAAATTTTACCTATTTATTCTTGTTTGTAATTGTTCAGCTGGGCTTTGCTCTGTGGGAGCCACAAAGATAAATATAAGAGTCCCTGTCTTCACAGAGCTTCCAGCACCGCAGAAGAGCAAAGAGACACACAAATGCCTGTAACAAGTGCACAGGTAGAATAAAGCATATAAGGTATCAAAAATGTGTTTCTTGGGACTTCCCTGGTGGCACAGTGGTTAAAAATCCCCTGCTGGGATGTGGGTTCAAGATGGTGGAGTAGAAGGATGTGCTCTCACTCCCTCATGTGAGAACACCGGAATCACAACTAACTGCTGAACAATCATTGACAGGAAGACACTGGAACTTACCAAAAAAGATACCCCACATCCAAAGACAAAGGAGAAGCCACATTGAGACGGTAGGAAGGGCGCAATCACAATACAATCAAATCCCATAAGTGCTGGGTGGGTGACTCACAAACTGGAGAAAACTTGTACCACACAAGTCCACTCACTGGAGTGAAGGTTCTGAGCCCCACGTCAGGCTTCCCAACATGGAGGTCCAGCAACGGGAGGAGGGATTCCAAGAGAATCAGACTTTGAAGGCTAGCGGGATTTGATTGCAGGACATCAACAGGACTAGGGGAAACAGAGACTCCACTGTTGGAGGGCACACACAAAATAGTGTGCACATCGGGACCCAGGGGAAGGAGCAGTGAGCCCATAGGAGACTGAACCAGACCTACCTACTAGTGTTGGAGGGTCTCCTGCAGAGGTGGGGGGTGGCTCTGTCACACCGGAAGGACAAGGACACTGGCAGAAGAAGTTATGGGAAGTACTCCTTGGCGTGAGCCTTACCAGAGTCAGCCATTAGGCCCACCAAAGAGCCCGGCGAAACTCCAGTGTTGGGTTGCCTCAGGCCAAACATCCAACCTAACCCCACCCATCAGCAGACAAGTAGATTAAAGTTTTACTGAGCTCTGCCCACCAGAGCAACAGCCAGCTCTACCCACCACCAGTCCCTCCCATCAGGAAACTTGCACAAGCCTCGTAAATAGCCTCAACCACCAGAGGGCAGACAGCAGAAGCAAGAACTACAATCCTACAGCCTGTGGAACAAAAACCACATTCACAGAAAGATAGACAAGATGAAAAGGCAGAGGGCTATGTACCAGATGAAGGAACAAGATAAAACCACAGAGAAACAACTAAATGCAGTGGAGATAGGCAATCTTCCAGAAAAAGAATTCAGAAGACTGATACTGAAGATGATACAGGACCTCAAAAAAAAAAAAAAAAAGGAGGCAACGATCAAGAAGATGCAAGAAATGTTTAACAAAGACCTAGAAGAATTAAAAAACAAACAAACAGAGGTGAACAATACAATGACTGAAATGAAAAATACACTAGAAGGACCCAATAGCAGAATAAGTGAGGCAGAAGAAGGGATAAGTGACCTGGAAGACAGAATGGTGGAATTCACTGCTGCAGAACAGAATAAAGAAAAAAGAAGGAAAAGAAATGAAACACTAAGAGACCACTGGGACAACATTAAATGCAACAACATTCACATTATAGGGGTCCCAGAAAGAGAAGAGAGAGAGAAAGGACCTGAGAAAATATTTGAAGAGATTATAGCCGAAAATGTCCCTAACATGGGAAAGGAAATAGACACGCAAGTCCAGGAAGCGCAGAGAGTCCCATACAGGATAAACCCAAGGAGAAACATGCTGAGACACATAGTAATCAAATAGACAAAAATTAAAGACAAAGAAATATTATTGAAAGCAGCAAGGGAAAAATGACAAATAACATACAAGGGAACTCCCATAAGGTTAATAGCTGATTTCTCAGCAGATACTGCACAAGCCAGAAGGGAGTGGCATGATATACTTAAAGTGAGGAAACAGAAGAATCTACAACCAAAATTACTCTACCTGGCAAGGATCTCATTCAGATTCGACGGAGAAATCAAAAGCTTTACAGACAAGCAAAAACTAATACAATTCAGCATCACCAAACCAGCTCAACAACAAATGCTAAAGGAACTTCTCTAAGTGGGAAACACAACAGAAGAAAAGGACCTACAAAAACAAACCCATAACAATTAAGAAAATGGTAATAGAAACATACATATTGATAATTACCTTAAACGTGAATGGATTAAATGCTCCAACCAAAAGACACAGGCTTGCAGAATGGATACAAAAACAAGACCCATATATATGCTGTCTAAAAGAGAACCTCTTCAGACCTAGGGACACATACAGACTGAAAGTGAGAGGATGGGAAAAGATATTCCATGCAAATGGAAATCAAAAGAAAGCTGGAGTAGCTATACTCATATCAGATAAAATAGACTTTAAAATAAAGAATGTTACAAGAGACAAGGAAGGGCACTACATAATGATCAAGGGATCAACCCTAGAAGAAGATATAACAATTATAAATATATATACACCCAACATAGGAGCACCTCAATACATAAGGCAACTGCTAACAGCTATAAAAGTGGAAATCGACAGTAACACAATAATAGTGGGGGACGTTAACACCTAACTTACACCAGTCAACAGATCATCCAAACAGAAAATTACTAAGGAAACACAAGCTTCAAATGACACAATAGACCAGATAGATTTAATTGATATTTATAGGACATTCCATCCAAAACCAGCAGATTACACGTTTCTCTCAAGTGTGCACAGAACATTCTCCAGGATAGATCACATCTTGGGTCACAAATCAAGCCTCAGTAAATTTAAGAAAATTGAAATCATATCAAGCATCCTTTCTGACCACAACGCTATGAGATTAGAAATCAATTACAGGGGAAAAAATGTAAAAAACACAAACACATGGAAGCTAAACAATACATTACTAAATAACCAAGAGATCACTGAAGAAATCAAAGAGGAATTCAAAAAATACCTAAAGACAAATGGCAATGGAAACACAATGATCGAAAACCTGTGGGATGCAGCAAAAGCAGTTCTAAGCGGGAAGTTTATAGCTATACAAGCCTACCTCAAAACAAGAAAAAACTCAAATAAAAAATCGAACCTTATCCTTAAAGGAACTAGAGAAAGAAGAACAAACAAAACCCAGCGTTAGCAGAAGGAAAGAAATCATAAAGATCAGAGCAGAAATAAATGAAATAGAAACAAATAAAACAATAGCAAAGATCAATAAAACTAAAAGCTGGTGCTTTGAGAAGATAAACAAAATTGATAAACCATTAGCCAGACTCATCAACAAAAAGAGGGAGAGGACTCAAATCAATAAAATTAGAAATGAAAACGGAGAAGTTACAACAGACACCACAGAAATACAAAGCATCCTAAGAGACTATTACAAGCAACACTATGTCAATAAACTGGACAACCTGGAAGAAATGGACAAATTCTTAGAAAGTTATAACCTTCCAAGACTGAACCAGGAAGAAATGGAAAATATGAACAGACCAATCACAAGTAATGAAATTAAAACTGTGATTAAAAACCTTCCAACAGGGGGCTTCCCTGGTGGCGCAGTGGTTGAGAGTCTGCCTGCCAATGCAGGGGATGCGGGTTCGAGCCCTGGTCTGGGAGGATCCCACATGCCGCGGAGCGACTGGGCCCGTGGGCCACAATTGCTGAGCCTGCGCGTCTGGAGCCTGTGCTCCACAACAAGAGAGGCCGCAATGGTGAGAGGCCCGCGCACCGCGATGAAGAGTGGTCCCCACTTGCCGCAACTGGAGAAGGCCCTCGCACAGAAACGAGGACTCAACACAGTCATAAATAAATAAATAAATAAATAAATAAAAGAACGTGAATTTCTTAAAAAAAAAAAAAAAAACTCTCCAGGTGGATTAAAAAAAAAAAAACCTTCCAACAAACAAAAGTCCAGGACCAGATGGCTTCACCGGTGAATTCTACCAAACATTTAGAGAAGAGCTAACACCCATCCTTCTCAAAACCTTCCAAAAAATTGCACAGGAAGGAAGACTCTCAAACTCATTCTATGCGGCCACCATCACTCTGACACCAAAACCAGACAAAGATACTACAAATAAAGAAAATTACAGACCAATATCACTGATTAATATAGATGCAAAAGTCCTAAACAAAATACTAGCAGACAAAATCCAACAGCACATTAAAAGGATCATACAGCATGACCAAGTGGGATTTATCCCAGGGATGCAAGGATTCTTCAGTATAAGCAAATCAATCAATGTGATACACCATGTTAACAAATTGGAGAATAAAAACCATATAATAATCTCAATAGATGCAGAAAAATCTTTTGACAAAATTCAACACCATTTATGATAAAAACTCTCCAGAAAGTGGGCATAGAGGGAACCTACCTCAACATCATAAAGGCCATATATGATAAACCCACAGCAAACATCATTCTCAATGGTGAAAAACTGAAAGCATTTCCTCTAAGATCAGGAACAGGACAAGGATATCCCCTCTCACCACTATTATTCAACATAGTTTTGGAAGTCCTAACCACGGCAATCAGAGAAGAAAAAGAAATTAAAGGATTACAAATTGGAAAAGAAGTAAAGCTGTCACTGTTTGCAGGTGACATGATACTATACATAGAGAATCCTTAAAATGCCACCAGAAAACTACTAGAGCTAATCAATGAATTTGGTAAAGTTGCAAGATACAAAATTAATGCACAGAAATCTCTTGCATTCCTATATACTAATGATGAGAATTCTGAAAGAGAAATTAAGGAAAAACTCCCATTTACCATTG
This sequence comes from Balaenoptera acutorostrata, assembly GCF_949987535.1. Classification (NCBI taxonomy): domain Eukaryota; kingdom Metazoa; phylum Chordata; class Mammalia; order Artiodactyla; family Balaenopteridae; genus Balaenoptera; species Balaenoptera acutorostrata. The sequence goes on from NC_080080.1 coordinate 44,515,828, forward strand.
TAACAAAAAGAATAAAATACCTAGGAATAAACCTGTATGCAGAAAAGTATAAGACACTGATTAAAGAAATTAAAGATGATACCAACAGATGGAGAGATATATCAAGTTCTTGGATTGGAAGAATCAATATTGTGAAAATGAATATACTACCCAAAGCAATCTACAGAGGCAATGCAATACTTATCAAATTACCAATGTTTTTTTTTAGTTAACTAGCACAAAAAATCTTAAAATTTCTATGGAGACACAAAAAACCCCAAATAGGCAAAGCAGTCTTGAGGGAAAAAAGCGGAGCTGGAGGAGTCATACTCCCTGACTTCAGACTATACCACAAAGCTACAGTCATCAAGACAATACGGTACTGGCACAAAAACAGAAATATAGATCAATGGAACAAGATAGAAAGCCCAGAGATAGACCCACACACCTATGGTCAACTAGGCTATGCCAAAGGAGGCAAGGATATACAATGGAGAAAAGACAGTTTCTTCAATAAGTGGTGTTGGAAAAACTAGAGAGCTACATGTAAAAGAATGAAATTAGAACACTCCCTAACACCATACACAAAAAATAAACTCCCAATGGATTAATGACCTAAATGTAAGGCCAGACAGTATAAAACTCTTGGAGGAAAACATAGGAAGAACACTCTTTGACATAAATCACAGCAACATCTTTTTTGATCCACCTCCTAGGTAATGGAAATAAAAACAAAAATAAACAAATGGGACCTAATGAAACTTAAAAGCTTTTGCACAGCAAAGGAAACCATAAACAAAACGAAAAGGCAACTCTCACAATGGGAGCAAACATTTGCAAACGAATCAACGGACAAAGGATTGATCTCCAAAATATATAAACAGCTCATGCAGCTCAATATTAAAAAGGCAAACAACCCAATCCAAAAATGGGCAGAAGACCTAAACAGACATTTCTCCAAAGAAGCCATACCGATGGCCAAGAAGCACATGAAAAGATGCTCAACATCACTAATTATTAGAGAAATGCAAATCAAAGCTACAATGAGGTATCACCTCACATCAGTCAGAATGGGCGTCATCAGGAAATCTATAAACAACAAATGCTGGAGAGGATGTGGAGAAAAGGGAGCCCTCTTGCACTGTTGGTGGGAATGTAAATTGTTACAGCCACTATGGAGAACAGTATGGAAGTTCCTTAAAAAACTAAAAATAGTACTACCATATGACCCAGCAATCCCACTACTGGGCATATACCCAGAGAAAACCATAATTCAAAAAGACACATGCACCCCAATGTTCATTGCAGCACTATTTACAATAGCCAAGTCATGGAAGCAACCTAAATTGCCCATCAACAAATGAATGGATAAAGCAAATGTACATATATACAATGGAATATCACTCAGCCATAAAAAGGAATGAAATTGGGTCATTTGTAGAGACGTGGATGGATCTAGCGACTGTCATACAGAGTGAAGTAAGTCAGAAAGAGAAAAACAAATATCGTATATTAACGCATATATATGGAACATAGAAAAATGGTACAGATGAACCAGTTTTCAGGGTAGAAATTGAGACACAGATGTAGAGAACAAACGTATGGACACTAAGGGGGGAAAGCGGCAGGGGGTGGGGGTGGGGGTGTGATGAATTGGGAGATTGGGATTGACATGTATACAGTGATGTTTATAAAATGGATGACTAATAAGAACCTGCTGTATAAAAAAATAAATTAAATAAAATTCAAAAATTCAAAAAAAAAAACAGCTTAATTTGAAAAACCAAAAATTCCAGTTGCTTCATAGACCCAGAAAGCAGGACTCAATTGAAGCCTTGGCCTGAGCACCCCATTCAAGTGCAGGTATATGGGACCTCCCAGGTGTCTGGTCTTGTCCATGTAACTTCTCATATACTCTCCAGCCTTAGGGACCCCACAATTTTATGGTGAAAAGGCAGCCTAATATATAATAAAATATTAAACTGGTTGAGAACATTGTAAAAAAAAAAAAAAAAAAAAAGAATCTGCCTGCCAATGCAGGGGACATGGGTTTGATCCCTGGTCCGGGATGATCCCACATGCCGCAGAGCAACTAAGTCTTGCGCCACAGCTACTGAGCCTGTGCTCTAGAGCCCGCGAGCCACAACTATTTAAGCCTGCATGCCTAGAGCCCGTGCTCCACAACAAGAGAAGCCACCACAATGAGAAGCCCGTGTACTGCAAAGAAGTGTAGACCCCACTTGCTGCAACTGAAGAAAGCCCACGTGCAGCAACAAAGACCCTACACAGCCAAAAATAAATAAATAGATAAATTTATAAATTTATCTATTTATAAATAAATAGATAAATTTATATGAATTTATAAATTTATGAATAAAAATAAACTATAAGAATAAAATGAAAAAGAAAATGTGGAATAGTACATGTAGTATAATATTTGTGTAGATTTTTAAAAATTCTACAAAATCTCTATTGGCCTATATACAAAAACTCTATGTATCAGACACGGTTATAAATGTGTGTGCAAAAACATACAAAGTTAACAGGAAAGAAAAGTATCCAATCATAAAAATTGTTGCTTCTGTTGAAGGTAAAGAGGGGGCGAGTAGTGTGGGCGATGGTTAAAGAGGACTTGTCTTTATATATAAATTCTCATTTCTTAAAAAAAAAAGACTGGAAACAGATACAGTTAATAGCTGTTGATTCTGGGTGGTGGCCATGAGTGTTTTATTGTTCTGTGGACTTTTATTTATTTTTCTATTTCTCAAAGTAAAAATTATAATGTTTTTAAAATGAGAGAGCTATATAACCAGAACTGATGACTGGAATTTTGCTGAATGAGAAGCAAACAAACGAAAGGTCTTTGGTATATGCAGACTTGGGCAAAAGTTGTGCATCAGTAGAGGAGACATGAGCAAGCCAGGCTGGGTTCTCCTGTTGTGTCTACTCAACATTCAGATATGTTATAAAGCTCTTTTCTGCCTCAGGATCTTTGCACATGTCAAAATTCATGCCCTCCACTGCATGCCCCACCCCTGAAGACACACACCCACCCCCACATCCAGCTAACTCTCACTCATCTTCCAGGTCCCGACTTAAATGCCACTTGCTGCCTAAATGCAAACTGTTTCAAACTCTATTCAGAATCTAAGCTTACTACGTTATTTGTGTATGACATTAAATCTCCATTCTCAGAATAAATACCATACCACCTGGGGAAAAAAAAAAATACCACTTCCTGGAAAAGCGTCCCTGACCCCAACACCACCCACCAAGTTAGTAACTGCAATTCACTTATGTGTATTTGTTCATGTCCTTTCTCCCTCACTAGAGTCTACACTCCATGAGGGAGATTTTCCAGTTTCTCAAATCAAAACCCTTAAAGTCACACTTGCCTTCTTTCTTTCCATCACCTCCCATATTCAATTGTCAGAAATTCTGTTGACTCTACCTCAAAAGATATTCAGAATCTGCCCCCTTCTCACCACTTTTATCACTACTAAGGTATTCCAAGCCACCGGCTCTGTCCCCTGATGGCTACCTCCTTACTTCCACTCCTGACTCTTACAGACCTTCCTCCACCAAGAAGCCAGAGGAATCCTTTGGAAACAAAAGATAGAAATGCCACTTCTTCACTTCCCAACACTCACAGAATGAAAAAAGTGTGCTTGGCCCACAAGTCCCAGTGGGAATTGGCCTGCTAACTCTCAGTTCTCATCCCTCACCCTGCCCTTACTCTCCCTTCTTTCTCACCAACCTCCAGTGTCCACCATGCCAGCCCTGTCCTGGCATTTAACCACATCACTTGAACTCCCTACTACCTGCAGCCACTCTCCTTACAGATACTCACAGTGCTCGCCCTCATTTCATTCAGCTTTCTACCCGAGTTCTGTTTTCAGACACCATCCCCACAGTCCCTTCATCCTGCTTTGTCTTCAAAGTTCTTATCACTACATGACATATTTTATAATTGGTTGTTAATCGGTCAGCTATTGGTCTTTGATAATGAGTGCATCAACTCTATGTGGTCAAAAAATTTTTGCTCCCTGCTGTATTCCCAGTGCCTAGAATACAACCTGGCATATAGTATAAACTTAGAAAAGAGTTGTTGAAATACCTTTTTAAATGAATAAGGAAAAATACCTTGTTTATTTTAGTAGAACGTACACTCATGAGAAGAATGCTTGGAACAAAACAGATTCTCAATGAGTATGTTTTTGAATTAATGATGCCAATGTCAACATAGAATAAGAGTGAGAAAGAGAGCTTTTCCCTTCATTGGGATTAGCTGCCAATGATGGTGAGTTATTTTGATAGTGGAAAATATAAGAAGACTACGAGAAAGGGACAAAAGGTGTTCAGTGGCATTAGAGAACAAATATGAAAGAATGAAATTATCTAGGGAGAGGAGAAGTGTGCAGAAAATTTAGGAAGGGAACTAACATTTATTGTTACAGTTGTACTCAGGGTATTCCAGACACAGCAGTAGACTCATAAAAATGTATATTATTCTTAATTCTCATAGCTCTTTGTGAGATAGATGTGACAGGACCTATTTACAGAGAAAGAAACAGACTCAGACAAGTTAATTAAAATAAGTGTACAAATCTAACAGCTGGAGCCTATCTGACCAGTGAGCTGTTCAAAACCAGCTTTGGAAACTGTTCTCTGTGTACAAGCTTCATTTGTTTTAAAAGCATTTTTATCCGCCACAATATTTTGCACTAGATAAGCATGCACTAAATATTTGTTGAATGAATGAAAGATCCCGTCACAGAAAATATTCTAAAGGTAGATAGAGACTCAAAAGGAAAAAAGTGTAGATTTATAGTGAATTCATTTAAAGAATTCTATTCTTTCAAAACTAAAATATACTTGGTAGGAAAATAAGAAAATAGCACTTGCCAAAAGATTAATTGAGAATGTGGTCTAATCATCTTCCAGAGCATTAAGCCAACCTAAACAGAAAGGTATTTTCAGCTTTGAAGAGTTGTTCTTATGCATGCAGAATTATAAATGGCCTAATTTTCCCTATATTTGCATAATTAACAGAATAATTATTGATCAGCACAAAGCACACAGTCTCTTGAGACATGATTTGTGTGAGCACTTAGCTTTTTGAAAGCTTAAATCACTGTAGTCAGTATTAAAAAATGAATTGATAGTAAATGTAGTATAATTAATCCACCTATTCTATTTGCACATGAACATCTTTTCATGCTAAATGACTCATTCATTTAGGAGAGAATACAAATGTATTACAATGACAGAATAAAAAATAAGTTAGAACTTTTATTTTCCCTGCAATATTCCTTGTTTTTAATTTACTCCGATTTCTCATATATTGTGCAAGTTTAAAATATTTCTCAACATTTATCTGCAAATTACAGGTGCAAAGAACAGTCTATGCAGAGGATTCAGGTAATAGTCTGAATCCCCTAGAAAGCACATGTACTAATGCTGGACTGTTTGTCCTCTTGGTTCTCCAGCAAGCTCTGCTCTGTATCACTGGACTGTCACCTGTAAGCTGCACATCCAGGCCCCTTGTCAGCAGGTTTCTTACTGGGCTTGGAAAATAGGCAGTGCTGGTGGGACAGTGGAAGGAAGAAGGAAGCCAGGATATGTCTCCCTGTCCCTCTCTGCCCAGGAGGTCTCAGGACTGTAGCAGCACTTGCCACTCCTTTGTGCTTCGAGCACACTACAGACAATCATGCCTGGTGATTTTGGCCCCTGAGCTCTAATAACACAATCTCTCTTTGTGCTCCAGCCAAGGCATACTAGTGACTTCTTGCTGTTGCTGATCTCTCGGTTGTCTCACTAACACCTGTTATCTTCACAGCTCTTCATTTCCTGTGTAATCAAATCCAATAAAAATCCTTTGTTCTGAATATTTAAAGCAGTTACTGTTTCTCTGATTATTCCTAATTGATACAATATCCTTGAGATGAGGGACCTAGTTTGCTTTTTTACTTCGATATCCTAGTACCTAGGAAAGTAACAGGTACATATTAAGTAATCAATGAAAATATGCTAAATGAATGAATGGAAAATACATCCTTAATTCAGTAGTTTTCAAACATTATCAAGTATCAAACTATCTAGAAGGCTTTTTATAACATAGATTGCTACCCCTTTACATCCCCCTTCCCCAAGCTTCTAATTCAGTAGGTTTAGGATGAGGCCCCAAAATTTTCATTTCTAATAAGTTCCTAGGTGATGTTGATGTTGCAAGTCCAGGGAACACACCTTGAGAACCACTGCTTTAGTTCATGAAGTACCCTGCACATAATCTAACCTGAATATACAGACTGGAGGCAACATCTATATCAAAGAGCACTGACATTTCATATTAGTGATCTGGCATTCATTTTCAATTACTTTAACCATACTAACTTTTTAATATGGAAGAAAGGAGTTCTAATGTCTTTCTACCCTTTTACCAGGAGTGGGCTTTACTAGTCAATTAAGCCCTTTGAAAATATCTTGTTTTAAGAGGGAAGAGATATGGGAACATATGTATATGTATAACTGATTCACTTTGTTATAAAGCAGAAACTAACACACCATTGTAAAGCAATTATACTCCAATAAAGATGTTAAAAAAAATCTTGTTTTAAAAAACTTCACAATTTGTATGGAAACACAAAAGACCCTGAATAGCCAAAGCAATCTTGAGAAAGAAAAACGGAGGTGGAGGAATCAGGCTCCCTGACTTCAGACTATACTACAAAGCTACAGTAATCAAGACAGTATGCTACTGGCACAAAAACAGAAATATAGATCAATGGAACAGGACAGAAAGCCCAGAGATAAACCCATGCACGTATGGTCACCTTATCTTTGGTAAAGGAGGTAAGAATATGCAATGGAGAAAAGACAGCCTCTTCAATAAGAGGTGCTGGGAAAACTGGACAGCTAAATAAAAGAATGAAATTAGAACAGTCCCTAACACCATACACAAAAATAAACACAAAATGGATTAAAAACCTAAATGTAAGGCCAGACACTATAAAATTCTTAGAGGAAAACATAGGCAGAACACTCTATGACAAAAATCACAGCTAGATCCTTTTTGACACTCCTCCTAGAGATACAGAAATAAAAACAAAAATAAACAAATGAGACCTAATGAAACTTAAAAGCTTTTGCACAGCAAAGGAAACCATAAACAAGACAAAAGGCAACCCTCAGAATGGGAGAAACAATTTGCAAATGAAGCAACTGACAAAAGATTAATCTTCAAAATATACAAGCAGCCCATGCAGCTCAATATCAAAAAGCAAACAACCCAATCCAAAACTGGACAGAAGACCTAAATAGACACTTCTCCAAAGAAGATATATAGATTGCCAACAAACACATGAAAGGATGCTCAACATCACTAATCATTAGAGAAATGCAAATCAAAACTACAATGAGGTATCACCTCACACCAGTCAGAATGGTCATCATCAAAATATCTACACACAATAAATGCTGGAGAGGGTGTGGAGAAAAGGGAACCCTCTTGCACTGTTGGTGGGAATGTAAATTGATACAGTCACTATGGAGAACAGTATGGAGGTTACTTAAAAAACTAAAAATAGAACTACCATATGACCCAGCAATCCCACTACTGGGCATATACCCTGAGAAAACCATAATTCAAAGAGAGTCATGTACCAAAATGTTCATTGCAGCTCTATTTACAATAACCAGGACATGGAAGCAACCTAAGTGTCCATCGACAGATGAATAGATAAAGAAGATGTGGCACATATATACAATGGAATATTACTCAGCTATAAAAAGAAACGAAATTGAGATATTTGTAGTGACGTGGATGGACCTAGAGTCTGTCATACAGAGTGAAGTAAGTCAGAAAGAGAAAAACAAATACCATATGCTAACACATATATATATGGTATCTTAAAAAAAAAAAAAAGGTTCTGAAGAACCTAGGGGCAGGACAGGAATAAAGACACAGACGTAGAGAATGGACTTGAGGACACAGGGAGTGGAAGGGTAAGCTGGGACAAAGTGAGGGAGTGGCATTGATATATATACACTACCATATGTAAAATAGATAGCTAGTGGGAAGCAGCCACATAGCACAGGGAGATCATCTCGGTGCTTTGTGACCACCTAGAGGGGTAGGATAGGGAGGGTGGGAGGGAGACGCAAGAGGGAGGAGATATGAGGATATATGTATATGTATAGCTGATTCACTTTGTTATAAAGCAGAAACTAACACACCATTGTAAAGCAATTATACTCCAATAAAGATGTTAAAAATAATGCTCAATAAATTAAGAAGAATGGATGAACACAGTGAGAGGTTTAACAAGGAGGAAATATAACAAATAATCAAACAGAGCTGAAGAATACAATTACTGAAATTAAAAATACAGTAGAAGGAATCAATATTAGATTAGATGAAACAGAGGAAGAGATCAGCAAACCAGAAGACACAGCAGTAGGTGAATACAAAAAAGAATTTTAAAAAATGTGGAGGAGAGAGAGGAGAAGATGGCAGAAGAGTAAGATGCGGAGATCACCTTCCTCCCCACAGATACATCAGAAATATATCTACATGTGGAACTGCTCCTATAGAACACCCACTGAACGCTGGCAGAAGACCTCAGACCTCCCAAAAGGCAAGAAACTCCCCACATACTTGGGTAGGGCAAAAGAAAAAAGAAAAAACAGAGACAAAAGAATAGGGACGGGACCTGCACCAGTGGGAGGGAGCTGTGAAGGAGGAAAGGTTTCCACACACTAGGAAGCCCCTTCGCGGGCAGAGACTGCGGATGGCGGAGGGGGGAAGCTTCGGAGCCATAGAGGAGAGCGCTGCAACACGGGTGCGGAGGTGAAAGCGCAGAGATTCCCGCACAGAGGAGCGGTGCCGACCAGCAAAAGAGGCATGTCTGCACACCCACCGAGGCTGGCGGGGGCTGGGAGCTGAGGCTCAGGCTTCGGCCGGATCACAGGGAGAGGACTGGGGTTGGCAGCGTGAACAGAGCTTGAAGGGGGCTAGTGTGCCACAGCTAGCCGGGAGGGAGTCTGGGAAAAGGTCTGGAGCTGCCGAACAGGCAAGAGACTTTTTCTTCCTTCTTTGTTTCCTGGTGAGCGAGGAGAGGGGATTCAGAGCGCCGCTTAAAGGAGCTCCAGAGATGGGCGCAAGCCGCGGCTATCAGTGCAGACCCCAGAGACGGGCGTGAGACGCTAAGGCTGCCGCTGCCGCCACCAAGAAGCCTGTGTGCAAGCACAGGTCACTCTCCACACCTCCCCTCCTGGGAGTCTGTGCAGCCTGCCACTGCCAGGGTCCCATGATCCAGGGACAACTTCCCCAAGAGAATGCACGGCGTGCCTAAGGCTGGAGCAACGTCACACCAGCCTCTGCTGCCACAGGCTCACCCCGCATCCGTACCCCTCCCTCCCCCCAGCCTGAGTGAGCCAGAGCCCCCGATTCAGCTGCTCCTTTAACCCCGTCCTGTCTGAGCGAAGAACAGACACCCACAGGTGACCTACATGCAGAGGTGGGTTCAAATCCAAACCTGAAACCCGGGAGCTATGCGAACAAAGAAGAGAAAGGGAAATTTCTCCAAGTAGCCTCAGAAGCAGCGGATTAAAGCTCCACAATCAACTTCATGTACCCTGCATCTGTGGAATACCTGAATAGACAATGAATCATCCCAAATTGAGGAGGCGGACTTTGGGAGCAAGATATAGTATTTTTTCCCCTTTTCCTCTTTTTGTGAGTGTGTATGTGTATGCTTCTGTGTGAGATTTTGTCTGTACAGCTTTGCTTTCACCATTTGTCCTAGGGTGCTCTCCGTCTGTTTGTTTTTTTTTTTAACTTTTAAAAAATTTTTGTCTTAATAATTATTTTTTATTTTAATAACTTTATTTTATTTTATTTTATGTTATATTATTTTATCCTCCTTCTTTCTTTCTATTTTTTCCCCCTTTTATTCTGAGCCGTGTGGATGAAAGACTCTTGGTGCTCCAGCCAGGAATCAGGGCTGCGCCTCTGAGGTGGGAGAGCCAACTTCAGTACACTGGTCCACAAGAGACCTCCCAGCTCCACATAATACCAAACGGCAAAAATCTCCCAGAGATCTCCATCTCAACACCAAGACCCAGCTTCACTCAACAACCAGCAAGCTACAGTGCTGGACACCCTATGCCAAACAACTGGCAAGACAGGAACACAGCCCCCTGCATTAGCAGAGAGGCTGCCTAAAAACGTAATAAGGCCACAGACACCACAAAACACACAACCAGACGTGGATCTGCCCACCAGAAAGACAAGATCCAGCCTCATCCACCAGAACACAGGCAGTAGTCCACTCCACCAGGAAGCATACACAACCCACTGAACCAAACTTAACCCCTGAGGACAGACACCAAAATCAATGGGAACTACGAACCTGCAGCCTGTGAAAAGGAGACCCCAAACACAGTAAGATAAGCAAAATGAGAAGACAAAAACACACAGCAGATGAAGAAGCAGGGTCAAAACACACCAGACCTAACAAATGAAGAGGAAATAGGCAGTCTACCGAAAAAGAATTCAGAATAATGATAACAAAGATGATGCAAAATCTTGGAAATAGGATACACAAAATGCAAGAAAAATTAAACAAGGACCAGAAGAACTAAAGAGGAAACAAGCAACGATGAACAACACAATAAATGAAATTAAAAATACTCTAGAAGGGATCAATAGCAGAATAACTGAGACAGAAGAACGGATAAGTGACCTGGAAGATAAAATAGTGAAAAAAACTACTGCAGAGCAGAATAAAGAAAAAAGACTGAAAAGAACTGAGGACAGTACCAGAGAACTCTGGGACAACATTAAACGCACCAACATTCGAATTATAGGGGTCCCAGAAGAAGAAGAGAAAAAGAAAGGGACTGTGAAAATATTTGAAGAGATTATAGTTGAAAAATTCCCTAATATGGGAAAGGAAATAGTTCATCAAGTCCTAGAAGCACAGAGAGTCCCACACAGGATAAATCCAAGAGGAAACACGCCAAGACACATATTAATCAAACTATCAAAAATTAAATATAAAGAAAACATATTAAAAGCAGCAAGGGAAAAACAACAAATAACACACAAGGGAATCCCCATAAGGTTAACAGCTGATCTTTCAGCAGAAACTCTGCAAGCCAGAAGGGAGTGGCAGGACATATTTAAAGTGATGAAGGAGAAAAACCTACAACCAAGATTACTCTACCCAGCAAGGATCTCATTCAGCTTTGATGGAGAAATTAAAACCTTTACAGACAAGCAAACGCTGAGAGACTTCAGCACCACCAAACCAGCTTTGCAACAAATGCTAAAGGAAATTCTCTAGGCAAGAAACACAAGAGAAGGAAAACACCTACAATAACAAACCCAAAACCTTTAAGAAAATGGGAATAAGTACATACATATTGATAATTACCTTAAATGTAAATGGATTAAATGCTCCCACCAAAAGACACAGACTGGCTGAATGGATACAAAAAAAAAGACCCATATATATGCTGTCTACAAGAGACCCAATTCAGACCTAGAGACACATACAGACTGAAAGTGAGGGGATGGAAAAAGATATTCCATGCAAATGGAAATCAAAAGAAAGCTGGTGTAGCAATTTTCATATCAGACAAAATAGACTTTAAAATAAAGGCTATTACAAGAGACAAAGAAGGACACTACATAATGATCAGGGGATCGATCCAATAAGAAGATATAACAATTGTAAATATTTATGCACCCAACATAGGAGAACCTCAATACAAAAGACAAATGCTAACAGCCATAAAAGGGGAAATCGACAGTAACACAATCATAGTAGGGGACTTTAACACCCCACTTTCACCAATGGACAGATCGTCCAAAATGAAAATAAATAAGGAGACACAAGCTTTAAATGATACATTAAACAAGATGGACTTAATTGATATTTATAGGACATTCCACCCAAAAACAACAGAATACACATTTTTCTCAAGTGCTCATGGAACATTCTCCAGGATAGATCATATCTTGGGCCACAAATCAAGCATTGGCAAATTTAAGAAAATTGAAATCGTATCAAGTATCTTTTCCGACCACAATGCTATGAGACTAGATATCAAATACAGGAAAAGATATGTAAAAAATACAAACACATGGAGGCTAGACAATACACTACTTAATAACGAAGTGATCACTGAAGAAATCAAAGGGGAAATCAAAAAATACCTAGAAACAAATGAAAATGGAGACACGATGACCCAAAATCTATGGGATGCAGTAAAGGCAGTTCTAAGAGGGAAGTTTATAGCAATACAATCCTACCTTAAGAAACAGGAAACATCTCAAATAAACAACCTAACCTTGTGCCTAAAGCAATTAGAGAAAGAAGAGCAAAAAAACCCCAAAGTTAGCAGAAGGAAAGAAATCATAAAGATCAGATCAGAAAAAATGAAAAAGAAATGAAGGAAACAATAGCAAAGATCAATAAAACTAAAAGCTGGTTATTTGAGAAGATAAACAAAATTGATAAACCATTAGCCAGACTCATCAAGAAAAAAAGGGAGAAGACTCAAATCAATAGAATTAGAAATAAAAAAGGAGAAGTAACCACTGACACTGCAGAAATACAAACGATCATGAGAGATTACTACAAGCAACTCTATGCCAATAAAATGGACAACCTGGAAGAAATGGACAAATTCTCAGAAATGCACAACCTTCCGAGACTGAACCAGGAAGAAATAGAAAATATGAACAGACCAATCACAAGCACTGAAATTGAAACTGTGATTAAAAATCTTCCAACAAACAAAAGCCCAGGACCAGATGGCTTCACATGCGAATTCTATCAAACATTTAGAGAAGAGCTAACACCTATCCTTCTCAAACTCTTCCAAAATATTACAGAGGGAGGAACACTCCCCAACTCATTCTACGAGGCCACCATCACCCTGATACCAAAACCAGACAAAGATGTCACAAAGAAAGAAAACTACAGGCCAATATCACTGATGAACATAGGTGCAAAAATCCTCGACAAAATACTAGCAAACAGAATCCAACAGCACATTAAAAGGATCATACACCATGATCAAGTGGGGTTTATTCCAGGAATGCAAGGATTCTTCAATATACGCAAATCAATCAACGTGATACACCATATTAACAAACTGATGGAGAAAAACCATATGATCATCTCAATAGATGCAGAGAAAGCTTTTGACAAAATTCAACAACCATTTATGACAAAAGCCCTGCAGAAAGGCATAGAGGGAACTTTCCTCAACAGAATAAAGGCCATATATGACTAACCCACAGCCAAAATCGTCCTCAATGGTGAAAAACTGAAACCATTTCCACTAAGATCAGGAACAAGACAAGGTTGCCCACTCTCACCACTATTATTCAACATAGTTTTGGACGTTTTAGCCACAGCAATCAGAGAAGAAAAAGAAATAAAAGGAATCCAAATCAGAAAAGAAGAAGTAAAGCTGTCCCTGTCTGCAGATGACATGATGCTATACATAGAGAATCCTAAAGATGCTACCAGAAAACTACTAGAGCTGATCAATGAATTTGTTAAAGTAGCAGGATACAAAATTAATGCACAGCAATCTCTTGCATTTCTGTACACTAATGATGAAAAATCTGAAAGTGAAATTAAGAAAACACTCCCATTTACCATTGCAACAAAAAGAATAAAATATCTAGGAATAAACCTACCTAAGGAGACAAAAGATCTGTATGCAGAAAATTGTAAGACACTGATGAAAGAAATTAAAGATGACACAAATAGATGGAGAGATATACCATGTTCTTGGATTGGAAGATTCAACATTGTGGAAATGACTCTACTACCCAAAGCAATCTACAGATTCAATGCAGTCCCTATCAAATTACCACTGGCATTTTTCACAGAACTAGAACAAAAAATTTCACAATTTGTATGAAAACACAAAAGATCCCAAATAGCCAAAGCAATCTTGAGAACGAAAAATGGATCTGGAGGAATCAGGCTCCCTGACTTCAGACTATACTACAAAGCTACAGTAATCAAGACAGTATGGTACTGGCACGAAAACAGAAATATAGATCAATGGAATAGGATAGAAAGCCCAGAGATAAACCCACACACATATGGTCACCTTATCTTTGATAAAGGAGGCAAGCATATACAGTGGAGAAAAGACAGCCTCTTCAATAAGTGGTGCTGGGAAAATTGGACAGGAACATGTAAAAGTATGAAATTAGAACACTCCCTGACACCATGCACAAAAATAAACTCAAAATGGATTAAAGACCTAAATGTAAGGCCAGACACTATCAAACTCTTAGAGGAAAACATAGGCAGAACACTCTATGACATAAATCACAGCAAGATCCTTTTTGACCTAGCTCCTAGAGAAATGGGAATAAAAACAAAAATAAACAAATGGGACTTAATGAAACTTAAAAGCTTTTGCACAGCAAAGGTAACCATAAACAAGACGAAAAGACAACCCTCAGAATGGGAGAAAATATTTGCAAATGAAGCAACTGACAAAGGATTAATCTCCAAAATTTACAAGCAGCTCATGCAGCTCAATAACAAAAAAACAAACAACCCAATCCAAAAATGGGCAGAAGACCTAAATAGACATTTCTCCAAAGAAGATATTCAGATTGCCAACAAACACATGAAAGAATGCTCAACATCATTAATCATTAGAGAAATGCAAATCAAAACTACAATGATAGGGCTTCCCTGGTGGCATAGTGGTTGAGAATCTGCCTGCCAATGCAGGGGACACGGGTTCAAGCCTTGGTCTGGGAAGATCCCACATGCCACGGAGCAGCTGCACCCGTGAGCCACAATTACTGAGCCTGCGTGTCTGGAGCCTGTGCTCTGCAACAAGAGAGGCCGCGATGGTGAGAGGCCTGCGCACCGCAATGAAGAGTGGGCCCTGCTTGCCACAACTAGAGAAAGCCCTTGCACATAAACGAAGACCCAACACAGCCATAACAAAAAAAATTAATTAATTAATTAATAAAAAAAAATAACACTTGCTCCTCTTCTAAAAAAAAAAAAACTACAATGATATATCATCTCACACTGGTTAGAATGGCCATCATCAAAAAATCTAGAAACAATAAATGCTGGAGAGGGTGTGGAGAAAAGGGAATACTCTTGCACTGTTGGTGGGAATGTAAATTGATACAGCCACTATGGAGAACAGTATGGAGGTTCCTTAAAAAACTAAAAATAGAACTACCATACGACCCAGCAATCCCACTACTGGGCATATACCCTGAGAAAACCATAATTCAAAAAGAGTCATGTACCAAAATGTTCATTGCAGCTCTATTTACAATAGCCAGGACATGGAAGCAACCTAAGTGTCCATCATCAGATGAATGGATAAAGAAGATGTGACACATATATACAATCGAATATTACTCAGCCATAAAAATAAACGAAATTGAGTTATTTGTAGTGAGGTGGATGCAGTTAGAGCTGTCATACAGAATGAAGTAAGTCAGAAAGAGAAAAACAAATACAGTATGCTACACATATATATGGAATCTAAGGGGAAAAAAAAAAAAGGTCATGAAGAACCTAGTGGTAAGATGGGAATAAAGACACAGACCTACTAGAGAAAGGACTCGAGGATATGGGGATGGAGAAGGGTAAGCTGTGACAAAGCGAGAGAGTGGCATGGACATATATACACTACCAAACGTAAAATAGATAGCTAGTGGGAAGCAGCCACATACCACAGGGAGATCAGCTTGGTGCTTTGTGACCACCTAGAGGGGTGGGAGGGAGGGAGATGCAAGAGGGAAGAGATATGGGAACATATGTATATGTATAACTGATTCACTTCGTTATAAAGCAGAAACTAACACGCCATTGTAAAGCAATTATACTCCAATAAAGATGTTAAAAAAAAAATGTGGATACTTCAAAAGACCTCTGAGACAACATCAAGCATACTAACATTCACATTAATGGGATCTCAGAAGGACAAGAGAGAGAAGGGGGCAGAGAATATATTAGAAGAAATAATAGCTGACAACTTCCCTAATTTGGGAAAGGAAATAGATATCCAGCTCCAGGAAACAGGGAGTTCCAAATAAGGTAAACCTAAAGAGGTCCACACCAAGATAAATTATAATTAAAATCAAAGATAAAGAGGGAATCTTAAAAGAAGCAAGAAAAAAGCAACTAGTTACATACAAAGCAACTCCTATAAGACAATGAATTCACTTTTCAGTGGAAACTTTGCAGGCTATGCAAGAGTGGCATGGTATATTCAAAGTGGTGAAAGGATAAAATCTACAACTAAGAATAATGTACCCAGAAAGCCTATCATTCAGATTTGAAGGAGAGATAAAGATTTTACAGACAAGCAAAAGCTAAAAAGTTCAGCATCACTAAACCAGCTTTACAAGAAATGTTAAAAAGATTTCTCTAGGCAGAGAAAACTACAACTAGAAATATGAAAACTACAAAAGGAAAAATCTCACTGGTAAAGGCAAAAGTATAGTAAAGGTATAGTATATCAACCATTTATTAAACTAGCAGGAAGGTTAAAAGACAAAAGTAGTAAAATCATCTATGTCCACAAATAGTTAAGGATACATGAAACAAAAATATGTAAAATATGATGTCAAAAACAGTAAGTATGGTTGGGGGGGAGCAAGAATGCAGGGTGGTTAGAATGTGTTCAAACTTAAGAGATCATCAATTTAAAATAATCCTATATACATATTATTACCTCATGGTAACCACAAACCAAAAAGGTATATTAGATACACACACAAAAAGGAGAAAGGAATCCAAAGATAGCACTAAAGATGGGCATCAAATCACAGAGGAAGAGAACAAAAGAAGAAAGTAACAAAAAAAGAACTATGAAAACAATCAGAAAGCAGTGAGCAAAATGGCAATAAGTATGCACCTATCAATATTTACTTTAAATGTAAATGGACTAAATGCTCCCATCAAAAGACATAGAAAGACTTAATGTATAAAAAACCAAGACCCATATCTATGCTGCCTACACGAGAATCACTTTAGATCTAAAGACACACATGACTGAAAGTGAGAGGATGGAAAATGGTACTCTATGCAAATGGAATAAAAAGAAAGCTGGAGTAGCAATACCTATATCAGACAAAATAGACTTTAAGACAAAGGCTGAAACAAGAGACAAAGAAGAACATTATGTAATGAAAAAGGTATCAATCCAACAAGGAGATATAACAATTGTAACTATATATACCCAACATAGGAGCACCTAAATACATAAAGCAGATATTAACAAACACAAAGGGAGAAAATGACAGTAACACAATAGTAGCAAGGGACTTTAACACCCCACTTACATCAATGGACAGATCATCCAGATAGAAAAACAATAAAGAAACACTGGCCTTAAACAACACATTATACCATATGAACTTAATAGATATATATATAGAGAGAGAACATTCTATCCAAAAGCAGCAGAATCTAAATTCTTTTTAAGTGCACATGAAACACTCTCCAATATAGATCACATGCTAGGCAAGAAATCAAGTTTCAATAAATTTAAGAAGATTGAAATCATATCAAGGATCTTTTTTCAACACAACAGTATGAGACTAGAAGTAAACTATAAGAAAAAAACTGCAAGAAACAGAAACACATGGAGCCTAAACAACATGCTACTAAACAACCAGTGAATCACTGAAGAAAGGGGAAATTAAAAAATTTAAAGACCTGGTGAAAAATGAAAACAGAACGCACTGATCCAAAATCTATAGTTCATAACAAAACAAGCCTATCTCAGGAAACATGAAAAATTTCAAATAAACAATCTAAACTTAAACCTAAATGAACTGATA
Organism: Balaenoptera acutorostrata; assembly: GCF_949987535.1. Lineage (NCBI taxonomy): Eukaryota > Metazoa > Chordata > Mammalia > Artiodactyla > Balaenopteridae > Balaenoptera > Balaenoptera acutorostrata. The sequence goes on from NC_080080.1 coordinate 44,533,673, forward strand.
AAAGGACAAGCAAAACCCAAAGTTAGTAGAAGGAAAGAGATAATAAAGATCAGAGGAGAAGTAAATAAAATAGAGACTTTAAAAACAATAGAAAGGATCAATGAAACTGGCTCTTTGAAAAGATAACCAAAATTGACAAACCTTTAGCCAGACTCATTAAGAAAAAGAGAGAAACAGCACAAATAAATTAAATCGTAAATAGGCCTTTTCCACTATGTGAGGACACAGCAAGAAGATAGCTGTCTATGAACCAGGGAGAGGGCCCCCAACAAAAAATGAATCTGCCTGTGCCAAGATCATCTTGGACTTTCCAGCCTGTAGAACTGTGAAAAATAAAGGTTTGTTGTTTAATAATAATAATAATAATTTTTAAATCAGAAATAAAAGAAAAAGGGTTACAAGAGATACCAGGAATAAAGATGCAGATTTACAGAATGGACTTGAGTACACAGGGAGGGGGAAGCGTAAGCTGGGACGAAGTGAGAGAGTGGCACGGACATGTATACACTACCAAATGTAAAATAGATAGCTAGTGGGAAACAGCCGCATAGCACAGGTAGATCAGCTCGGTGTTTTGTGACCACCTAGAGGGGTGGGATGGGGAGGGTGGGAGAGAGGCTCAAGAGGGAGGGGATATGGGGATATATGTATACATATAGCTGATTCACTTTGTTATACAGCAGAAACTAACACAACATTGTAAAGCAATTATGCTCCAATAAGGTGTTAGAAAAAAAAACATCTTCCTGGATTAGGACACAGTTTTTCGAGGCTGAAGTCCAGTGTGTCCCCCTTTACCTGGCAAAGTAATAAAGTTATCCTTTTCTACTTCACCCAAAAAATAATAAAGAAAATAAAAAGAAAGAAAAAGGAACCCTCATGTGCTGTTGGTGGGAACGTGAATTGCTACAGTCACCATGGAAAACAATAAGTTTCTTTTCTTAAAAAATTTAAAATAGAACTACTATAAGGTCAAGCAATTCTACTTCAGGTTATTTCTCCAAAGAAAATGTAAACAGTAATTCAAAAAGTTATATCCACCCCAATGTTCATTGCAGCGTTGTTTACGATAGCCAAGATACGGAAGCAACCTAAGTTCCCATCAATAGATGAATGGATAAAGAAGTGGTTTATATATATACAATGAAAATTTACTCACCCATAAAAAGGAAGGAATCTTACCATCTGCAACAAGATGGTTGGACGTCGATGGTATTATGGTAAGTGAAATAAGTTAGACGGAGAAAGACAAATACCGTATGATTTCACTCAAATGTGCCATCTAAAAAACAGAACAAACCAACAAACATAACAAAAGAAACAGACTCACAGATACAGAGAACATATTGTGGTTGCCAGGGGGAGGTGAGAATGGGTGAAATAAGTGAGTGAGATTAAGAGGGACAAACTTCCAGTTATAAAATAAATAATTCACAGGGAGATAATATACAATATAGGGAATATTGTCAACATTGTAGTGACTTTGTATGGTGACAGAAAACTAGCATTATTGTGGTGATAACTGTGTAATTTATAAAAATATGAAATTGCTATATTGAACAACTGAATCTAATATAATACTGTAAGTCAGTTATATTTCAATTAAAAAGACATACAAATAAAACTCCAAGAAAAAAAGTGTGGGGGAAAATGGAATAAGATTGGTGAAAAAAGAAAAGAAATAAAAGAAATTCAACAGTTCTCATTTAAAGCAAATATTACCAAAGACTGTCCATCACACATTGGTATAAGTTAATTTGATTACTCAAAGTTCTTTGCCATAAGATTTGAGACAAATCTCAAATTAAAAATGATGGAGCACAGTGTATGTCAAATGGGATCCACCAGTTTTTGTGAATCCCTGTGATTCCCAGTATTTGACATATACTATGCTGTCAGGATAACTGTAAACTCTGTGATGGCATTGTCCACATCTGTGTTGCTCTGTAGTATATCCCCTAACACCCAATGAATAGAAAAAAAGTGAATGAATTAATTACTTAATCATTAGAAACTAGTTCGGTTTTTGTCATAGCTCATTTTTGAGAGAAATTTTTTCTCATCAATTCTCATAGCTCATATATTTTCCTCTGCCCAGAATACTCCCACTTATTTTCAGGAAACTCTTGATCACTAGCAAGAAAGAAATACATTGACAAGGTTTTAACAGGCACTGTGATGACAGAAAGCTATTAGACTGGGCTGTGTCTCCAAGGCCTTGTAAAAGAGCACAATTGTATCATTCCTAGACTTGATTAAGATAAAATCTAGGAGTCATCTTTAATCTCTCTTCCACAACCTCCATAATCCATTAGTAAATCCTGTGAGTTCTTTCTTTAAAATTTACGTTATTTATGGTATTTCTCACTACCGACACTGTGCCTACCCTAGCTTAAGGCACCACCTTCTTTGATCCAGACTACAGTGACACTATCCCTGCTTGCACTTTTTTCCCTTGCAGTTTTTTCTCCACATAGTAGCCAAGGTGACCTGAAAATTAAAAAATAAAAAATCAGATCATATCACCTAGAACCCCCCCAATGGCTTACTAATATTTTTAAAACAAAATCCATATCCTTACTCTAAATGGTCATTCACTCGCCTCCTCACAGACCCCTCCTCTCCTTTACCTGGTTTCAAGTTCTAGAACACACCAAGAGCATTCCCACCTCAGTCCCTTTGCCCTGGTCATTTTCTCAACCTGTAATCATTTTTATTAACTTTTTTTTTTTTTTGCTTCTATTTTTTAACATCATTCAGGTCTCTGCTCAAAGTTTGCCTATACAAAAGGTTTTCTCCAGCACCCTACCTAAAATAATGTTCCCCTCCCTCCCCCAAGTCACTTTGTCTTTTTCATATAGACTCTACCTAAAATTACATATTTATTTATTGGTGTACTGGTTTATGATTTGTGTCCACAGTAGAATGCAACTCCATGAGGACACAGCCTTTGTCACACTTTTTTTCTAGTTTTACTGAAATATAATTGAAATATAATTGTATATTTATACAGCACTGTATAAATCTAAGGTGTACAGTATAATGATTTGCTTTACATACGTTGGGAAATGATTACCACAATCAATTTAGTTAACATACACTATCTCATATAGATACAAAATATATATATATATACCAGAAAAGGAAAATAATGGTTTTTATCCTTGTGATGAGCATTCTTAGGATCTACTCTCTTAACGACTTTCAAATATACCACAATACAGCAGTGTTAACTATAGTCATCTTGTTGCACATTAAATCCCTAGTACTTATTTCTCTTAAAACTGGAAGTTTGTACCTTTTGACCACCTTCCTCCAATTCCCCCCTTCTCCCACCCCATGCCTCTGGTAACCACAAATCTGAGTTACCTTTGCCTCTCTTGTTCACTGTTGTGTACCAGTGCCCTGAATAGCACCTACCAAAGGGCAAGTTCCCTATAAGCATCTGTTGAATAAATAAAATATCAAACAAAAACTGGGCCTAAATTCAACTTGAAAGTAGAAGAAATTTGCCTTGCCAGCTGCCCTTTTTTGGCCCTAAATTCCTGTTAGTGGATTCCTACTCACCCCGACGTATACACACATGCTCAAACTAGCGTGCTGCTGTTTTCCTTACATTTCCACAGTGAAAGAATGTAGTTCTATCATGTGTTCACAGTGTGATATAAATGACTGGAAATAACTTTAAGAGTTATGGCTTTCCAGCTTACTCATACTTTATCAATGATCTTAAACTAAGAAGAGTAAACACTTAAAATTTAGCATTTAATCAATATAGCATTATTTGTCATTGCAAAATATTGAAAACAATTTAAATGCCCATATATAGTAGATTGGCTGAATAAACTATTGCTCATACACACTATGAAGTATCATGCAACTATTAAAATAAGAGAGAGTGAGAAAGACCTGCGTGAACTGACTAAGAGTGATTTCTAGGATATATTGTTAAAAAAAAAATAAGTGCAAAAGAGTATATAAAGAATATGCTACCTTTTGTTTAAGGAAGAAAAGAGAATTTTTATAAAACTGTAACTTTATTTTTGCAAACAAACAAACAAATAAATCAGAAACTAATGAAACTGACTTTTTACAAGGAGTAGTTGGGAACGGGGTGAAAGAGATAGCAAAGGGTACTCTGAGTATCTGTTCTGTATAGGTTTGACTTTTGGAACCATTTTAATGTTTTACATGTTAAAAATTTTAAATTAAATCAACAAGGAAGGGGGGGGAAGGGGACAATGTCAAACTATGTACAAACAGAACAAAGGAACCTAAGTACATTCCAAAGAAATAACATAACTACTTTGAAGAAGAAAAAAAAAAAAAAAAAAAGAAACCAAAAAAGACAGAAAAGTACAAGATTAGTCTAAAAAATCTTGTTATACCGAAATGTGAGGAAGTGCTCCAAAGAAAGATGGAGCATGTCAAAGGGATATGAGAGTCAGTTTTAAGGGGCTCCCACCAATCTAATCTGGGACAATTTTAGATCAAAATAAATAATGACAATATAGATTGTAACCTATCAAATAAAGTGAGAATCCATTAGTTCATACTGATCATGAATAAAGGGGAAGGGAAGGGAAAGGTCTTCCTTACAATAGAATGCCAAATAATAAATGAAGAAGGAATAAGAGAATTTTAAAAATCATTATTTTGCAACTGTCATGATAATTTATTCAGGCAAGAATCATCAATGTGTTGTAAAACAATTAGATGAAAGTTTGAAGAGGAACAAGATATTTATATTGTTTTAAAGTATGTCTCTGTAGATTACTTATTAGTCACAAAGCGAAAAATGATAACTTCAGAGTAGAGAAACCTGGCAGACAACACCTTAACCAAAAGATCAAAGCATCATCAGTAATGGGACAAATTGCCATTCTATGCCTTCTGATATGATGTACTGAGAAGGTCATAATATCATATACGAGGTATTTCTCCAAAAATACATAATCTGAATCTCATAATGAGTACATATCAGTCAAATCCAACCTAAAATACATTCCATATTGATGACTGGCTTATTCTCTTCCAAAAGATCACAGAAGACAGGGAAAAGCTGAGAAGCTGTGTCAGGACGGTTTAGGGTTTCCAGTTTTAAGGAGAAAGAGATGCAACTAAATGTAATTCAGGTTGCTGTGTTAGATGCTGGACTGGAGAAAAGAAAGTATGAAGAGAACATCTGGGGAACAGTTGGCAAAATTTAAATATGGAGTGCATGCAACAGGCATGGGTTTGATCCCTGGTCAGGGAACTAAGATCCCACATGCCATGAGGCAAAGCCAAAAAAAAAAGAAAATTGTGAACATGTGTTAAAAAAGTATGGAGTGCAATTTAAATAATACTATTGTATCAATGTTAAATTTCCTGAGGTTGACCACAATTCTGTGGTTATATAATAGAATATCCCTTCACCTCACACCTGTTAGAATGACCATCATTAAAAAGACAAGAGATAACAAATGCTGGCCAGGATGTGGAGGAAAGGGAACACTTGTGCACTGTTGGTGGAATTGTAATTTGGTGCAGCTACTATGGAAAACAGTATAGAGGATCCTCAAAAAATTAAAAATAGAACTACCACATGATCCAGCAATTCAACTTCTGGGAATACATCCAAAGGAAAAACACTAACTCAAAAAGATACCTGTACCCCCATGTTCATAGCAGCATTATTTACAATAGCCAAGACATGGAAACAGACCTCAGTGTCCATTGATGGATGACTGGATAAAGAAGACATGATATATAATGGAATATTATTTGGTCATAAAAAACAAGGAAATCTTGCCATCTGTGACAACGTGGATGGACCTTGAAGGCATTATACCAAGTGAAATAAGTCAGACAGAGAATGATAAATACTGTATGATCTCACTTATATGTGGAATCTTAAAAAAGAAAAAAATCATGGAAAATGAGATCAGATTTGTGGTTACCAGAGGCAGAGAGTATGAGGAAGAGGAAGTGGAGGAAGGTGGTCAAAAGGTACAACCTTCCAGTTATAAAATGAGTAAGTGCAAGGGACGTAACGTACAACATGATAGCTGTAGTTATCAGTGCTATATGATATATGTGAAAGTTGTTAAGACCGTAAATCCTAAGAGTTCTCATCACAAGAAGAATTTTTTTTTCCTTTTTTATTTTCTTCTTTCTTTGTATTGTATCTATATGAGAAGATTGATGTTAGCTGAACATAGTGTGGTAATTATTTCACAATACATATAAATCAAACCATAATGCTGTACACCTTAAATTTATATGGTGATGTATGTCAATTATTTTTCAATAAAACTGGAAAAAATCTTTAAAAAGATAGAAACATTTCTGAGGACCTTCTAGTTAAAGCATTTAGGGTCATGAAGTAAGCAAGTACCTCAAATGGTCCTGGTTAAAAAAAAAAATTAGATAGATGGTGGATAGATAGATCAAATGTGGCAAAATGTCAATAACTGCTGAATCTGAGTGAAGTGTATACAAAAGTCTTTTTTAAATACTATTCCTGCAACTCTTATATAAGATGAAATTTATTTCAAATAAAGTTAATTATTTCAAAATAGATACTTTTTAAAAATCAGCATTTCAAATGTTATATGGTGAGGTAGAACTCTGATGCATTTGATGGCTATTGGCAGAGTGCAATATATATTGATAGAGTACTAATTGACTCTTTTATGCATTCATTCCATATTCTATTGCAGGGAGACAGACAATAAACTAAAAATAAATAAATAAATATAAAAATGACCAAAATTACCAGTTTAATGAAGAAAAATAATGAAGGGATGAGAGAAAGTTGAGGGTGGTTATATTTTAAACAGGGTAGTCAGAGTAGACCTCACTCCTAAGGTCTTTTATAAAGATCTGAAGAAGTTGAGGAAGTAGGGGAGGTCCTTGTGCCAGAGGAGAACATTACAGGAAGAGAAAAATCAGTGAAATTCTGGTGAATGTTTAACAGTGTCTCCATGGAATGAAGCAACCTGATTTTTAAAGATTGCCAATTTCCTTGGTGTAAATACTCCCACTTTGGCTGATTTCCAGCTACCACTGATTTAATAACTGTCTAGCACAGTTCCCGACAATTTGACAAGTGACTCACAAGCCAATAGCAGCTTACCCCAAAATACCATTGAGAAAGTAAATAGCAGGTGTAGAAGCCTTGTGGCAGGAGATCGTGCTATATGCATCCTTGCTTGAAGCCAATGCAAGTGGAGCAGGAGCGAGCCAAGGGCAGCATTAGGGGTAGGTTTAGAAAAGAAACAAGAGACTTGATTGTGTAGAGCCCTTTAGGCCTGGTGAGGACTTTCATTCAAAGTGAGCTGAGGATTTTGATCAGGGAAGTGACATGGCTGACATTTACTTTGACAAGATCACTGGGGCTGCTATCAAAGAAACAGACAGTAGGCAAGGGGGAGTGGAAACAGAGAAACAGAACTCTATTAAATTAACAGAAGAGAAAGATGCTAGTGCCTAGGATCAGGGTCCTAACAGTGGAAGTAGCAAGGAGTCAGGAAAATTAGGATATATTTTGAAGTTAGAGCTCACAGAATCTGTTGGTGGATTGGATGGGGGGGGGGGGGGTATGAGGGAAAGAGAGGGGTCAAAGATGACTGCTAGGTTTTTTAACTGATTTGCCAAAAGGATGGACTTGGCATTTATAGAGAAAAGAAAGACTGTGAGAGGTACAAGTTTGAGGGAGTTCAATTTTACACACCTTAAATTTGAGATCCAAATGAAGTCCAGTAAACAACATCAGAATCTGTATCTCAGAGTAGCAGTAGGTTAGGAGTCAGCACAAATCCAGAGGCGGTTCTCACTGGTTCTGAGCTCATCAAACCCACTGATACCATTGACTTCTCTATTCTCTTTCTTCCTATTCTATGGAGTTCTGCAAATTCCCGTAGGTGGTTTATAAATGGAAACTAATGCAACCAACTTGTTTTAAACACACATACAAAAATAGAAGGTCTAAAATGGATGTGCCCCCTTACACAAACTAATTTTCTGAGGAAATCAGAGATAAAATATTTGAGCTATTTACATTTTCTGCCATCCAAAACTGAGTAGTATGGAGGGTATAGATGTCAGCTAAAAATCAACTACCACAACTAGAAAATTATTTTCCCTTCACTGGTACTCTAAACATTGTTTTGAAAATTTTCGGTTGTAAATAGCATTGTGTTTTCATTATTTTTTTGAAAATCAGTGAATACGGTGAAAGTACACGTGGCAAAATATGTACATATTAGGGTCAAGTGCATAGACATTTTATAAAGGAATTGATGAATATATGTTTTAAAACATTTTTTTTTCCTCCGTTGGAAGTTTAAAAGAAAAAAAAGTTACTTCCCCAGCTAGAAGGCTTGAGAGATGATCAGCTGTGACTAGAGAGGAAAGAACGCCAAGTTTCCAGTGTGCGCATGCACGTTTCTTTTGCTCATAATTAATAGCCCCGTGCTTGCTAAGTTTTTGGAAAGCAGCTCAAAGCCTACCCAGGTAATGCCTTCTGACAACGTTTTAAAGATCAGTTATGTCATATGGCTGCCTTTTAGAAAAAAAAGTCATAATGCATAGCTGTGCCATATGGCATCTCTGAAGAATCAGCCGGCTTGGACAGACATTCATTGGATAAGGTCCCACAGCACTTGGGAAAGAATGTAGTCCTGTTGCCAAAATGTGGCCTTTGTTAATCTCCTAACTATTATTGTGCAGAAACTAATTCATCTGTATTAATTATAAACAAATTTTAATTACTTCAGTAAAAGCCCATTATACCGATATCTGATGCCAAACAAACTGTATTAACTCTTTGTAAGTCTCCAAAGCAAACACTAGGTGTTGGAATGTAGGTGTTTTATATGAGGCGGGAATTTCTCTAGCTGAGTGTAAAAATGCTGTTCTGACATTTAGTTTTCCAGTTCTTTTAAGAGATCCCGTGATGCTTTTGCTTTTCACAGGCGATACCAAAAGGCAGCTGATGCATATAAATTGTGAAAGGCAAATTATTCTTAATGAGAGTATTTAACTGCACTTTGTATTCTTTTGCTTAAGATTTAAAAGTGGGTTTTTTTTTGTTTGTTTTTAAGGGCACTCCTCACTGTAAAGCAATGATTTGCAGTGACACAAAACAACCTGAGAAAATGTGACCTCTTCTGATAAAGCATTCATCAACCAGTCATCTGTGATAGCCCTCTGGACAATTTGAGACCAAATGTATACTGTGTGTCAAAGTATAATATCCTTAAGAAACATGAAAAATCAAATCACTAGTGTGTTTTATGGCAGCAGCTTGGCCAAGAAAGCTGGCTGGTCTTTCCCGCACAGAAACGATCTGGTTTGCAGATAACACATGGTGGTTACAGTGTGCACAGCAGCTGGGGTTGGACAGGAGCCAGCTACCGGGCTCATCTGTTTGCAGCAGTGTTGGAATCATCTTTGAATTCAGTTTAACTAATGTGTAGTTTTATTTTATTAGGCCAACCATCAAAAGTTTCTCTTCCTCTTGGAAATCATTCCTTTTGGAATTCATATCACTCCTTGGACCTAAAAAGTTAAACAGTTTTAAACAAATAGAACCACATCCTGCCTTCTTTCTCCATTAGACTTTGAAGTTTCTCATGTAAACCTCACATTATTTTCCCTCTTTTTATACAACAGAATAATTTATTTTTGTAATCATAATGGGTAAATTCTAGAAAGCACTCTCCTCTCTAAATTTTCATTGGTGGACACATGGCAAATAGCTTCAAACTATGTCACAAACATAATATGGTTGTAGAACTGGCTGAAGATATAGAAATGGATGAACATTTAAGTGAAACCAGTTATCTCAAGAGTTGGGATTTGTGTATGTGTCTGCAAATTAGATACATTACGTAATTGAAAGTTTGTCAAGATTTTTCTTCTACTCCAAAGGCCATAATTATAAATATCTGTCATATCCATGAGAAATTTTTATGTCACCTATAGTTTAAGGTCATAGAAATTTGAATTTTTGATCCGAAAAGCACCATAGAAGTTTTTTTGGGCTATCTGCTTCATGTTGCAGACGAGGAAACTAAGGCACAGAGTAAAATGGTCCAAGGTCACAAAGCTAGATAATGGCCAAGTGGGAACATATTTTTCCATCTCCCCATCACATATTATTTGTGTTATACTATACTATCTCATTTCAGTTATTATTGATCAACAGAGAATAAATTTACTTTAAGCAATAAAAACAAAGTAAAATAATGACCATAAACTGAAGAGATTCAACAGATGTAAGTAAGTTACCTATTTTTTCAGCCACTATGGAGATTGATTTCATCCATTTGGCCACATTAGCCACACCAGGCTACATAATACCTGGTTGGGAGGGCGTGGATGAAGTTTGGGAGTGAAAGGAGAAGGGCAAGGTTTTATGTGTCCTGGGGCATAGGACTCTCCAATAACTTTATCATTAGGTCAGAATTATTTTGTTTCTCCTTAAGTTTGAATAAAAAGAAAATTTCAAGCTAAAATATATACTTGGAAGTTATTAACCCCAACACCATCATTATCATAATTACTAAAATAGAAAATTCTTGGATTAGGATGTATAAATAAAAGACAATTAAATTCCAGAGAATATATGTGCTCTGGCTACAGATCTTGTTCCAGGTCATGGCACTCACCGAGTCCTGCTGGGGGATAAGCAGGACCTGACACCTGAGGATTTTGTTACCTATCCATCAATAATTGGGGTAACTTAGCCAGGGGATTCATTTACTCAAAGCAAATGTCCAACTACCCCACCTCCTTGAGTCAGATAACCAAAAACTAAGCCCACTTGTAGAAATCATAAAAATAATTTTAAGCACTCATTTCTAAATGGCATCTTTTAATCGAAGTCTCAAAGGGATTTATAAATATCCTCTCTCCTAATCTTTTTAGTACCTCTGCCTAATTAAAAACAGAGGTGATAAAGGTAAAATACTGATCCTCGTATTCTGAATACCAAAGCAATGAAATTACATTAATTCTGAACAACACATAGCCTGTGAGTTTCTGTACCTGAGATGGCTGGCTGACTTACTCAAAATGTCACATGCTATCTCTTTAAAAGGTTCTTCCTCTTTTTCCAAACCTCAGGGAGGGTTTCTGTCTGCTTTGTGGGACATAGTATTGAGGAACAGTGACCTGAGGTGGGAATGAGGGTGAGAATGAGGTAGGCAGGGAAGGGCGAGGGCAGGATATAAAATATATAATATGTACATATAATGTATTTTATATATTATATACTATTTTAATATATTGTATGAATATTATTATAATATGATAAATATATTATTATACATAGATTTTATATGTATTTATAGATAGATAGATAGATAATAGATAGATAATCTTTCTCTTTCTTTCTTTTTCAGTTTGTATCTGAGTTGATCTACTTAGGAGGCACTTTTGACTCCAAGAAACCAAGAGGAGCCATTGCAGTCTCTAAGGAGTAAAAGGAAAGAGTCAGCAATATACTATGGCACTAATTTAAATGACTTACTTCTGTTTTGTAGAACTGACTTTGGCTTCAGGCTTAAGGGGTGAGTGTTAAATGATCTAATTCATGGGGAGGAAGCTCCCCAAGGGACTAGCAATAAAGTCTCTAAGGTCCTAATCATGACTGTAAGCAGCTAAAGATGCAGAGGGTATGTCAACTTCGCCACTATTAACATTTTGAGTTAAATAATTCTTTGTTATGAGGGGCTGTCCTGTGGATTGTAGGATGTTTAGCAGCATCCCTGGCCTCTACTCACTTAATAGAGTGAGACCACCACTCTCTGTCTTGACCCTCCCCATTGCTTTCAGTGACGATCCCTTGTTCTCTCACTCCACTTTGCTTCACAATAAAGAGTCAGTGGGTAGTCACCATCATTTCTCAGAGTTTACTAGCCACTTGACATGCATAATTTTTTTTTAATGATTGACCCATCCACTGGGCCTTTTACACAGAAGAGGCTGTTGCCTGTGGGGGAGGGTAGGGAAGAGAAAGGAAAAGGGAAAAGAACATATTAAAAGATTATCCTATGCTCACAGTAAAATAGTTCATATTCCAAATAGAAAATCAAGGACATGATATGAATGAAGACAGAGAATCTCAGATCTGGAAACGACTGAGAGGGCATGTGCACGGAGATGGCAGACTGCCTCTCAACTGGAAGGTAAACAGCAGACATGCAGGAGCAAAGACCAAAGATAGAACACCTGCCAAAAGCAGGCCCCTCAAATTTCATTCAGTCTCCACTGAAAAATATCCTTTCCATCACACAGGAAACGTGTTCATTTTAATCAACTGACATCTGAATTGTGTAAACCAAGTTAATAGAAAAATGTGACTTACGCCTTGAGAATAAATTTTGTCTCATTTCACATGCTGTATACAATATCCCCTTCCCCCACTTACCATATCCCTCCTTTTGGGTCTGTCCCACATGGTGTCTTACAATTGGGCCTTGGAAAGTTGAGAGTTACAGCCAAAAGCCGCAAGAAAATGCCATGAAACTGGCAGTGTTCATTGTGGAAGGCGCCAGAGCATCTGCTTTCGAGCAAGGCTATGAAACCAAGCCATGGGGGAAGAAAGGCTATTAGGCCACAAGCAGCCAAGGGGGAAAAGCCACAGGAACCCAGATTAAAAGTCTGAAAAGATTTGGAACCCTCAGTAAACGATCAGTGGAAAAGGATAGTTTCGCTGGGGTTGGCATATGGAACCACTTGAGGGATACTGGTAGTCAACCTAATAAAATCCTACACAGAGCTTGGGGTAAGGATGGCTAGAAACAGGTAAAGCAGGGGGCCTGAAACACCTGCCCAGGAACAATGGCAAGAGTGAACAGAGGTGGCCAGAGTCAGCAGAGTGGACAGATCTGTTATAAATGTGGAGATTGTATGAAATGGATCCTGCATAAATTGTCCCAGATGCCAGTTTTTATAAGATAGAGCTTTTTCTTCATGCCAAACCATTTCCTGAAATGTCCTCGGGATCCTGCAGTAGGTCATTCTCAAAGGTCTGCTCTGCCTGTTTCTTCTGAACGACCTTCCTCTTTGTACTCAAACGTTTTCCCCCCAAATCATAAAGTACTTTCAATACAGCTACTCAGTAATCCTAAAAGCAATTTTGCCTTGTTCTGAAATGGTTTTCAAAGGCCACATTCACATTTCTTTTCCCTCATGTTTAATGAAAGCAGAGCCTCCCAGATCCAGTAGATGCAAAAGAAATGAAGTAATTACTGGTTCCACATGCTTTCTGCCTGTTGCTGGTCATGTCACATTTATTGACCTGTAACTGGAGTACAAATGGCTAATGTTCTCTAAATCTTGATTTCTGGTGACTCTCACTCTTCTCCTATCCCCACTCGCTGATTTTCTGATGCTATAAACTGATGGAGTACAAGGAAAATCTACAATTCCTAATTTGCAGGACTATAATTGTTCTGTCTGCCTCCACCACCACTTAACAATGCCTTGCTTATGTGAACTCCACTTCCCAATTCAACAAAATGCAACAAATAGTTACTGGCTCTCAGAGTTGTGTCTCAGATTCCTATGACCCCTTTGTCCTGCCCAGTTTTGGGGGGGACTTCCTATTTCTAAATGAATGCAGAAAGATGGCAGTGGTAGTGGAAACTAGTACTGCAGTCTTCTCAAAGGTAATACTCGTGCAAGAGAGGATGGCTGTCCTATACCGTAGTCGTATACATCATGGATCTTTGAGACTGGGACAAGTATAGGGTGTGGTAAGTAATGACTTCCTAGCTGCATACAGGTTGTTTTCTAGCTATGCCTGTGTTGAAGGGAGAGTAAGTCTCCCTCTACCACCACTGCCCCCCTTGGTGTTATAACTTTTATTGCTTTCTACTAGTTAGCAAAGGCTAGATTGAGGTTGCTATTCAGCTACTGTTTTTTAAATTCATTCATTCATTCATTCATTCATTCATTTTGGCTGTGTTGGGTCTTCGTTGCTGTGTGTTTGGGCTTTCTCTAGTTGCGGCGAGCAGGGGCTACTCTTCATTGTGGTGCACGGGCTTCTCGTTGCAGTGGCTTCTCTTGTTGCAGAGCACGGGCTCTAGGCGTGCTGGCTTCAGTAGTTGTGGCACATGGGCTTCAGTAGTTGTGGCTCACGGTCTTAATTGCTCTGCGGTGTGTGGGATCTTCCCCGACTAGGGCTCGAACCCATGTCCCCTGCATTGGCAGGCGGATTCTTAACCACTGAGGTACCAGGGAAGTCCTCAACTACTGTTTTAAAGTGACAGTCTCTGTGATACATATTTTAAATATGTTGCTGCCTTTGATATGTTTAACAACCTGAGCAGGCAGGCATGATTACCTTTGTTATAGTTTTGGGGACCTAGGGTCCATATCCTTTTCTTTTGCTAATAGCATTCTGATTTCCTTCTGTCTCTCATTGGGTGCAGTCTCAGATTGGACATATGCTTTAATCAAAGTGCTCTGCTTTACCCCAGTCAAGAGATAGACATGCAACCCAAGCTGCCCCTATTTATTCTTCAGGGCTTGAATTTGAGTGGAGCGATGTAAAGATAGAAAAAAACATGTGGAGCTTGTTCATGGGCCCTGAGGAGACTCTCAACTGAGTCCTGCTGTCTGTCCCTCAAATACTAACTGCATACCTGTCATTTTTTTGAGAGTGGTTCTCCAACCCTCCGTTCAATTCTTTGAGACATTTTATTACCTTCTAATAAGTAAATTTCTCAAAACAGAGTCAGGAACCAGGCCTGGTTTATTTCTTTCCAATATACTATGTTGGTTACTTTTTTATATTAAAATAGAAATAGGTCACTGAAATTATTTAGTTAATCTGGTTATAATCTAACTTCTATGAGTAGAGTTTGTTTCAAAAATTCTTAAATCTGCAAGCATCCCACCAACTCCCTGATTATTAATTCTCTTATTGCCCAGAGGTGAGCTTTCTCCCTGATTTCGTCTTCTTTTTAACAGGAGAAAAGGAAAGTAACAAAGTATTATTTGGCCCAAAACCAAATAATATCACCAACAGAACTAAATAATTGAGAAACAATAACCATCCATTCAGTGACTCTAAAAGAGAACATAACACACTATAATTCATGAAAGAGAAAAAAATACATGTTTTAAATTTCTCTAATAATGCTTGAAGAAAGATATCTACTCTTTTTCAGGAGAGTTTGAACCTTCCCTTTAAGAGGATATTAAGTGGATATGTGAGATTATGGATAAATCATCAATTTATTTACTTCTTCACAAAAATTGGTGTATAAGCCATGTCATTTCCTTTTTAAATTTCAAGCATTTACTAAAGATAGTCACAAATATAAGACAATTTTTAAAATTCAGAAGCTGAGAAGTTCTTCCTGGCCACCTAAGTTAGATAGAGCTCAAATTTCAGAAGCCACTCTGTCTCAGCTTTTCCTTGTCTCTGGTCATGAACAGCAAGGCCTAAAATCAAGCGCAAAATCTCAACTGAACAGACATTTGACTGAGAAAATGTACTTTGGTGTTGTTATTTCTATTTAGTATTTCATTTATCAATTTATTCAGGAAATATTTCTTTTTCCTCCCTAAAAAATTAACACTTAATCATTAGTTGCCTTGGAAGGCAAATTCCACAGAGTAAGTGTTTTGTGCCATATTATGTAATTGCTATTGTGCTTAGATTTTTAAAATTATTTTTCTCCTTTTCTGAGAAATAATGTGTCACCATGTGTAGGCAATTTGGGGATGATATCTTACCACTAATGAAACTAATAAGGTACATTTAACATTTGCATACATTATCACATTTGATTTTGACGATAATAACTATAAAGAGTAAGCAAAGTGAGTAGAAGCTATTCCCACTTTATATATGAAAAACTGAAGTTAAAATTAAATGACTTGTGCAAGGTCACAGAAACAATGGAAGCACCAGACCTCAAGCTCACCCTCACTGTGGTACCAAGATTGTTTCAATTGCATCACTGCATCAGGGGTTAGCAAGCGTTTTCTGTAAAGGGTCAGATATAAATATTTTAGACCTTGAGACCTGTACGCTCTGTTACAACTATTCAACTCTGTAGCAAGAAAGTGGGCATAGACAATATGTAAATTAGTGAGCATGGCTATGGTCCAGTAAAACTTTATTTACAAAAACAAGTGCAGGCTATAGTTGACCAACTCCTGAACTACATCCTAACTGCATTTAAATCTAGATTTAACTAAAACTCACAAATTGCTTAACTTATATGGAGCATTGTTGTCGGTTACTTTTATCCTAAATGCAATGTCTCTGCTCTCTTGAATGACCAGGCACAGGAGTAGAGTTAGGAAGCAGACAAAGTAATGAATGGCCTCATGTGGACCCTCATTAGGCTTTCTGGGGAACCACCACTGTAACTGCACTGGTAGGACAGTCTTCAGTTATTTTTTTTAATGCTAACTTCTTTCTATTGAGGTATAGTTGATTTACGATATTATTTACAATAGTATACTGGTTTCAGGCATGCAACATAGTGATTCAAAATTCTTATAGATTATATTCCATTTAAAGTTATTATAAAATATTGGCTATATTCTCTGTGCTGCACAGTATATTCTTATAGTTTATTTATTTTATACATTAGTAGCTTGTACCTCTCAATTCCCTACTTGTATTTTGCCGCTGGGACAGCCTTCAGTTTAAAACAGTGGTTCTTACTTTTTTGGGTCACAGATCTCTATGAGAATCTAAAGATGATAATAGCCTCTCTCCTCAGAAAAATACACTAACACTTACACACCCCAAATATGGTACACAAATTCTAGGAGTTCATGGACTTTAAGCCCATTCAAGGATATTCTAGGTGTCAATGGGCCCTAGTTTAAGAGTTCCAAGGTAAAAACTGCAGTTGTTTTTGCTGTTGAGTTGTGGTTCTACTCCAGTGAATAGTTTTCAAGAAAAAATAAATTATTTGGCATGAATCTATTTTAATCATAATTCCTGTGTGCGTGTAGAAGGAGGAGAGGTATTAACAAATGTGTAGGCAATAGATCTTGATAATTTGGCATCCAAAGTTCCTCATACTTATCATGATTTTTCTTCCTGTCTGTGATTGTGACTAAAAATAATTCTCCCTGGCCATGTGCACACACCCCAAATTGTATGCCTGACAAGGATTTTCTTTGGTTTGTTGCTGAGACTCTTAGTTATAGATAATAATAATGCAGGTGGTAGTGATGAAGATAACAATGTGGTTGTTAAGTGCAAGGACTCGAGTTAGACTGAGTTCAAATTTCAGCTCTCTTACTACCCATGGGAATTTGAGCAAGTCAGGGAAACACTCTGAACCTTAATTCCTCATCTGTTAAGTGAGGATGGTAGTTGCCATCTTATATTTAGTGCTTACCATGTAGCAGGTTCTATACTGAGCACTTTTAAAATGATCTCCTATAAACATCACACCTGCCTTATAGGGGCTATCCCCACTGCACAGATGAGGAAACTAAGGCACAGAGCATTAAATTATTGCCCAAGGTCATAAAACTACCAACTGATAGAGCTGGGTGGTCTAGAACCAGGGCTCTGCTCTTAATTACCACAGTTCAATAACTCTCTGACCTTATACTTTGTTGTAAAGATTAATTAGATAATATACAGACGTGTCTATCACAGTACCTGGTACAAATTAAGACATACTGTGTCCATGTAGATATTTGCAGTCTGTCTGATTCAGTGTGTCCAGCAGCTGTGTTCCGCAGAGTCACCTCATTGAGGTTGCTGAGTTTCAGATTAGCCTGGTAGCTGCTAAAGTTTTCCAGGAGACACGTCTAGTCGGCATCATTTAAAGGCTAAAATAATCAGTGGCATTTTTGGCCTAAAAGTGTGATTTCAAAGGATCCAAGACAACAA
The DNA here is from genome assembly GCF_949987535.1 of Balaenoptera acutorostrata. NCBI lineage: Eukaryota > Metazoa > Chordata > Mammalia > Artiodactyla > Balaenopteridae > Balaenoptera > Balaenoptera acutorostrata. The sequence continues at coordinate 44,551,548 of NC_080080.1, forward strand.
CAGCAAGAAACACACATTAACAACTAAAGGAAACTCCCAAAGGAGAGTTCTGTTTTTGGTTGCTGGAGCGATGACTCACGTTGAATAGAACTGTTTCTGCAGTTTGCTGATTGCCAAAAAGCAGCTAGCCCTGTCATGAAAAGTGGGCACAAGAGGCATTTTAGCAGACTCGTGTTAACCATGAAGCCTATTCATTTCCCTGCCCAGCGAGTCATTACACTCAGCTTTGAAGGTGGGCAGAAAGCCCATGGCATAGCACTAAGACCATGGGAATTAGAATAAATGAACATATTTTCCCCTGATTATTGGTTTAAAGGTAGTCTGGTATGGTTTTTGTTTCTTTGGTCTGTTTTAGAGTAATTCTCCATTTCAAATATTAGCTTTTGCTAATACCTGACAAATAATAGCTGACCAAACCAAACCAAAAAACAATCAGAAGCCAAAAACTGAGGCCAGTATTCTGTGTAGAGAAAAATCATTGGGTTTATCCTCTAAGATGTTTCACAAGGATGTAATTACTAATCCACCCTCGTTATTTCAGAATCCATCAAACTACACCGTAAATCTAAAATGCTGCATAGAGCAGATGGCAGACTGCAGAAGCAAGAAGAACAACAATCCTGCAGCCTGTGGAAAAAAAACCACATTCACAGAAAGATAGACAAGATGAAAAGGCAGAGGGCTGTGTACCAGATGAAGGAACAAGATAAAACCCCAGAAAAACAATTAAATGAAGAGGAGATAGGCACCCTTCCAGAAAAAGAATTCAGAATAATGATAGTGAAGATGATCCAGGACCTCAGAAAAAGAATGGAGGCAAAGATTGAGAAGATGTAAGAAATGTTTAACAAAGACCTAGAAGAATTAAAGAATAAACACCTAGAAGAATTAAAGAACAAACAAACAGAGATGAACAATACAATAACTGAAATGAATAATACACTAGAAGGAATCAATAGCAGAATAACTGAGGCAGAAGAATGGATAAGGGACCTGGAAGACAAAATGGTGGAATTCACTGTTACAGAACAGAATAAAGAAAAAAAGAATGAAAAGAAATGAAGACAGCCTAAGAGACCTCTGGGACAACACTAAACACAACAACATTTGCATTATAGGAGTCCCAGAGGAGAAGAGAGAGAGAAAGGACCCGAGAAAATATTTGAAGAGATTATAGTCAAAAACTTCCCTAACAAACATGGGAAAGGAAACACCACCCAAGTCCAGGAAGTGCAGAGAGTCCCATATGGGATAAACCCAAGGAGAAACACATCAAGACACATAGTAATCAAATTGACGAAAATTAAAGAAAAAGAAAAATTATTGAAAGCAGCAAGGGAAAAATGACAAATAACATACAAGGGAACTCCCATAAGGTTAACAGCTGATTTCTCAGCAGATACTCTACAAGCCAGAAGGGAGTGGCATGATATATTTAAAGTGAAGAAAGGGAAGAACCTACAGCCAAGATTACTCTAGCTGGCAAGGATCTCATTCAGATTTGATGGAGAAATCAAAAGCTTTACAGACAAGCAAAAGCTAAGAGAATTCAGCACCACCAAACCAGCTCTACAACAAATGCTAAAGGAACTTCTCTAAGTGGGAAACACAAGAGAAGAAAAGGACCTACAAAAACAAACCCAAAACAATTAAGAAAATGCTAATAGGAACACACATATTGATAATTATCTTAAACATGAATGCATTAAATGCTCCAAGCAAAAGACACAGGCGTGGTGAATGGATACAAAAACAAGACCCATATAAATGCTGTCTACAAGAGACCCAATTCAGATGTAGGGATATATACAGACTGAAAGTGAGGGATGGAAAAAGACATTCCATGCAAATGGAAATCAAAAGAAAGCTGGAGTAGCAATTCTCATATCAGATAAAATAGACTTTAAAATAAAGAATGTTATAAGAGACAAGGAAGGACACTACATAATGATCAAGGGATGAATCCAAGAAGAAGATAACAATTATAAATATATATGCACCCAAAATAGGAGCTCCTCAATACATAAGGCATCTGCTAACAGCTATAAAAGAGGAAATTGACAGTAATACAGTAATAGTGGGGGACTATAACACCTCACTTACACCAATGGACAGATCATCGAAACAGAAAATTGATAAGGAAACACAAGCTTTAAATGACACAATAGGCCAGATAGATTTAATTGATATTTATAAGACATTCCATCCAAAAACAGCAGATTACACTTTCTTCTCAAGTATGCATGGAACATTCTCCAGGATAGATCACATCTTGGGTCACAAATCAAGCCTCAGTAAATTTAAGAAAATTGAAATTATATCAGGCATCTTTTCTGACCACAACATTTTGAGATTAGAAATCAATTACAGGGAAAAAACTGTAAAAAACACAAACACATGGAGGCTAAACAATACGTTACTATATGACCAAGAGATCACTGAAGAAATCAAAGAGGAAATCAAAAAATACATAGACACAAATGACAATGGAAACACGATGACCCAAAACCTATGGGATATAGCAAAAGCAGTTCTAAGAGGGAAGTTTATAGCAATACAAGCCTACCTCAAGAAACAAGAAAAATCTCAAATAAAAAATCTAACCTTACACCTAAAGGAACTGGAGAAAGAAGAACAAACAAAACCCAAAGTTAGTAGAAGGAAGGAAATCATAAAGATCAGAGCAGAAATAAATGAAATAGAAACAAAGAAAACAATAGCAAAGCTCAATAAAGCTGAAAGCTGGTTCTTTGAGAAGATAAACAAAATTGATAAGCCGTTAGCCAGACTCATCAAGAAAAAGAGGGAGAGAACTCAAAACAATAAAATTAGAAATGAAAAAGGAGAAGTTACAACAGACACCGCAGAAATACAAAGCATCCTAAGAGATTACTACAAGCAGCTCTCTGCCAATAAAATGGACAACCTGGAAGAAATGGACAAATTCTTAGAAAGGTATAACCTTCCAAGACTGAACCAGGAAGAAACAGAAAATATGAACAGACCAATCACAAGGAATGAAATTGAAACTGTGATTAAAAATCTTCCAACAAACAAAAGTCCAGGACCAGATGGCTTCACAGGTGAATTCTATCAAACATTTAGAGAAGAGCTAACACCCATCCTTCTCAAACTCTTCCAAAAAATTACACAGGAAAGAACACTCCCAAACTCATTCTATGAGGCCACCAACACCCTCATACCAAAAATAGAAAAAGACATCACAAAAAAAGGAAAATTACAGACCAATATCACTGATGAATATAGATGCAAAAATCTTCAACAAAATGCTAGCAAACAGAATCCAACAACACATTAAAAGGATCATACACCATGATCAAATGGGATTTATCCCAAGGATGAAAGGATTCTTCAATATACGCAAATCAATCAATGTGATACACCATATTAACAAATTGAAGAATAGAAACCATATGATCATCTCAATAGATGCAGAAAAAGCTTTTGACAAAATTCAACACCCATTTATAATAAAAACTCTCCAGAGAGTGGGCATAGAGGGAACCTACCTCAACATAATAAAGGCCATATACGACAAACCCACAGCCAACATCATTCTCAATGGTGAAAAACTGAAAGCATTTCCCCTAAGATCAGGAACAAGACAAGGATGTCCACTCTCGCCACTATTATTCAACATAGTTTTGGAAGTCCTAGCCACGATAATCAGAGAAGAAAAAGAAATAAAAGGAATACAACCTGGGAAAGAAGTAAAGCTGTCACTGTTTGCAGATGGCATGATACTATACATAGAGAATCCTAAAAATGCCACCAGAAAACTACTAGAGCTAATCAATGAATTTGGTAAAGTTGCAGGATACAAAATTAATGCACAGAAATCTCTTGCATCCCTATACACTAATGATGAAATATCTGAAAGAGAAATTAAGGAAACACTCCCATTAACCATTGCAACAAAAAGAATAAAATACTTAGGAATAAACCTACTCAGGGAGACAAAAGACCTCTATGCAGAAAACTATAAGACACTGAGGAAAGAAATTAAAGATGATACCAACAGATGGAGAGATATACCATGTTCTTGGATTGGAAGAATCAATATTGTGAAAATGACTCTACTACCCAAAGCAATCTACAGATTCAATGCAATCCCTGTCAAATTACCAATGGCAGTTTTTACAGAACTAGAACAAAAGAAATCTTAAAATTTGTATGGAGACACAAAAGACCCCGAATAGCCAAAGCAGTCTTGAGGGGAAAAAATGGAGCTGGACGAGTCAGACTCCCTGACTTCAGACTATACTACAAAGCTACAGTCATCAAGACAATATGGTACTGGCACAAAAACAGAAATATAGATCAATGAAACAGGATAGAAAGCCCAGAGATAAACACACACACCTACGGTCAACTAATCTATGACAAAGGAGGCAAGCAGATACAGTGGAGAAAAGACAGTCTCTTCAATAAGTGGTGCCTGGAAAACTGGACAGCTGCATGTAAAAGAATGAAATTAGAACACTCCCTAACACCATACACAAAAATAAACTCAAAATGGATTAGAGACCTAAATGTAAGACTGGACACTATAAAACTCTTGGAGGAAAACATAGGAAGAACACTCTTTGCCATAAATCACAGCAAGATCTTTTTTGATCCACCTCCTAGAGTAATGGAAATAAAAACAAAAATAAACAAATGGAACCTAATGAAACTTCAAAACTTTTGCACAGCAAAGGAAACCATAAACAAGACAAAAAGACAACCCTCAGAAATGGAGAAAATACTTACAAATGAATCATCGGACAAAGGATTAATCTCCAAAATATATAAACAGCTCATTCAGCTCAATATTAAAAAAACAAACAACCCTATCCAACAATGGGCAGAAGACCTAAATAGACATTTCTCCAAGGAAGACATGCAGATGGCCAAGAAGCACATGAAACGCTGCTGAACATCACTAATTATTAGAGAAATGCAAATCAAAACTTCAGTGCAGTATCACCTCACACCAGTTAGAATGTGCATCATCAAAATATCTACAAACAATAAATGCTGGAGAGGGTGTGGAGAAAAGTGAACCCTCTTGCACTGTTGGTGGGAATGTAAACTGATACAACCACTATGGAAAAGAAAATGGAGATTCCTTAAAAATTACAAATAGAACTACCATATGACTCAGCAATCCCACTACTGGGTATATACCCAGAGAAAACCATAATTCAAAAAGACACATGCACTCCAGTGTTCATTGCAGCATTATTTACAATAGCCAGGTCATGGACGCAACCTAAATGTCCATCGACAGATGAATGGATAAATAAGATGTGGTACATATATACAATGGAATATTACTCAGCCATAAAAAGGAACAAAACTGGGTCATCTGTAGAGACGTGGATGGATCTAGAGACTGTCATACAGAGTGAAGTAAGTCAGAAAGAGAAAAACAAATATCATGTATTAACACATATATGTGGAGCCTAGAAAAATGGTACAGTTGAACCGGTTTGCAGGGTAGAAATAGAGACACAGATTTAGAGAACAAACGTAAGGACACCAAGGGGGGAAAGTTGCGGATGGGGGGGTTGGTGGTGGGATGAATTGGGAGATTGGGATTGACATATATACACTAATATGTATAAAATGTATAATATGTATATGGGATCGACATATATACACTAATATGTATAAAATGGATAACTAATAAGAACCTGCTGTATAAAAAAATAAATAGAATTCTAAAATTCAAAAAAATATATTTTTGAAATTCAAAAATAAAATAAAATGCAGCATAACTGGCTTTTTTTAGTTCTTAACTTTGATTCAGCCACTCACACATTGACGAGGTACTCTGACAAAGAAAACAACATAAGAAAGTCAGATTCCATGAGGTGCAGACATAGGGCAAAGAGTTTAGGTTAATTGTAGTGATAGTGACTAGGAAGATGAAAATTACATACTGCCAAAGAATGTCTTGGAAAGTGCTTCTAAACCATGTAGGGTTGAATGAGTGCGGTAACTCCCATCCCTTCTTCAGGCCTCAGCAACCCCCAATCTAGACAAGGCCCTCGGTATGATTGCTCTTCACGTATTTATCACAATTTGTAACAATATTGGAATGATTATTTGTATAATACCTTTCTTTCCTTCCTCACCAGGAGTTGGTAAGCCATGGCCCATGTGCCAATCAGGTATATCACCTGTTTTTGTACAGCCTGCAAACTAAGAATGGTCTTCACACAAATAAGTGATTTAAGAAAATCAAGGGATAATAATATTTTGTGATACATGAAAATTATACACAATTCAAATTTCAGAGTCCATAAATAAGGTTTTATTAGAACACAGTTTCATTTGTGCTTTGTCTACAGCTGCCTTTTTGCTACCGTAGCAGAGTTGAGTAGCTACAACAGAGACTGTAAGGGCTTTAAAGCTGAAAATATTGTCTCTTTATAGAAAAAGCTTGTCAACCTCTATTCTAGACTTTAAGTTCCATGAGGATATGAATCTATCTTATTTAACATTACATCCTCATATCTCAGCAAAATACTTATGACAAAGAAGTTGCTCAATAAATTTAAGTGAATGAATGAATAATGACTATAAGAATAAATAGCATTGGGTGGGGGAGGGTTGGATTGGGAATTTGGGATTAGCAGATGCGAACTGGGATATATAGAATGGATAAACAACAAGGTCCTGCTGTATAGCACAGGGAACTATATTCAGTATCCTGTGATAAACCATAATGGAAAAGAATATGAAAAAGAATGTATGTATATGTATAACTGAGTCACTTGGCTGTACAGCAGTAATTAACACAACATTGTAATTCAACTATACTTCAATAAAAAATTTTTTTTTATTAAAAAAATAATAAATAGCATTGGTTCGCAGTCTTTTGCTATAACCAAAATTAAGTTTGAGGATCCTCTAATAGGATATAATCCTTAAGGTTTTCATCTAATTCTCAATAGGGCAAGAGGACCAGGAGATACTTTTGTTTGAGAAGGAATAACCAGGAGAAAATAACTTCCCAAGTCATACACAGAGCTGTAGCCATGGCAGTGCCTCTTCCCACCCCAGATAACAGTATCAGTTTCACCGTTAGAGTTGCTCTAAAGTGGTACCTAACACTGTCACCATTCTTGCTTTCTGGATGAGTTTCCAAGCCAAATGGGGAAAAAGTGTGTGTGTGTGTGTACGTCTACAAACTCAGAGAAACAGTAGAGTGCTGGTTACCAGGGCGTGGGTCGGGGGGGATGGAGAGATACTGGTCAAAGGGTACAAACTTCCATTTATAAGATAAACAAGTTTGGGAATCTAATGTACAGCAAGGTGATTATTGTTAACAGTACTGTATCATAAACTTGAATGTTCCTAAGAAAGTAAATCTTAAAACTTCTCATCACAAAAAAGAAATGGTAACTATGTGACGGGATGGAGGTGGAAGCTAATACGATGGTGGTAATCATTTTGTGATTTATACATGTATCAAATCAACATAATGTACATCTTAAATTTATAAAATCTTATATGTCAATCATATCCTAATAAAGCTGGGAAAAAAAGAATAGAGGTCAAATAAACAGATTTTCTGACCAAAACAAAACAAAATAAAAACCCAGACATATTTTGCCACTAGTAGACCTGTTATAAAAGAAACACTAAAGGTAGGTAATTCTTTAGGCAGAATGCAAATTATTCTAGAGAGAAGTTTGCAGTTATAGAAATAAATGAAAAATCAATGAAAATGGTAAATATGTGGATACATCTAAATGAATATTGACTATATAAAACAATAACATCTCGTGGGTTTATGTGTATAAATGTGTTTGTGTGTATGTATTATGTATATTATATATATGTATGTTCATGTATGTTATGTATATGTGTGTATGTATAGCATGAAATGAGAGAAAAGAAGAAGAGCAGGCTTCCCTGATGGTGCCGTGGTTAAGAATCCACCTGCCAATGCAGGAGACACGGGTTCAAGCCCTGGTCCAGGAAGATCCCACATGCCGTGGAGCAGCTAAGCCTGTGCGCCACAACTACTGAGCCTGTGCTCTGGAGCCCACGAGCCACAACTACTGAGCCCGAGTGCCACAAGTACTGAAGCCCGTGCGCCTAGAGCCCATGCTCCGCAACAAGAGAAGCCACCACAATCAGAAGCCCACATGCTGCAACGAAGAGCAGCCCCACTTGCTGCAACTAGAGAAAGCCTGTGTGCAGCAACGAAGACCCAATGCAGCCAAAAATAAATAAATAAAATAAATAAATTTAAAAATATATATATTAAAAAAAAGAAGATGAAGAGGAGGAGGAGGAAGAAGAGGAAGGAGAGGAGTAGTGATTGAGAAGTATAAAAATAGAAAAAAGACCATTGCATTAGGAGTATACACATATATAGGCTATACATCCTCTGTTTCTCACCTATATATAGTACCTAGTTTATACAGTTATCAGGTAGATCAATCCAGGGGCCTACAGCCTTACATTTGTGGGTAAAATAACCTGCTCCAGGGAAAAATAATGGGGTCTGGACTCTTTATGTACTTGCAAAGGGAGGTGATTAAGGAAGTCAGAAAGACATTCTCTAAAGGAAAGTAAATTTTTTGAAGGGTGGGGTTTTTGTTTTTTGTTTTTTGGTGCTGAGGGGAAGGCTTAAGAGTTGAATCATCTTCACCTTGGGTGAGGTGTGAGGACGTGTGCTCAGACTCAGAGGTATGGTGATTGTGAACCAGTAGAAACAATAATCACATTTGCCTTACTCGGCTACTTTTCCCTGAACACCTGGGCAGACATGATTTGGACCTTTTTTCTCTTCCCTTTTTCTTTCTTTGTTGAGAGAGGGAGTAATTTAAAACACTTAACTCAGGGGTCCTCTTTCTTAAGAGGCACGAAAAAGAGAAGATGGCTGGTATAACCTTGACCTTTTTTTTCTGCCCAGGTTAGCAGCCACTAGTTAGCAGTTATTTTACCAACATTCTGCCAATTGCCTTTTAAGGAAGTAGAGACAGTTTCCACAGGTCCAGGTGTTTAGATTCATGACCCCATAGAGAGAGCTCAGAGTCCAGTGGACAGCCATGGCCCTGTGGCATTTAATTCCACATGGTCTTGCTCTTAGAATTAGATCTTAGTGAAACTGAACTTGGAGATTCTCTTTAATTTTTTTCTACCCTTGGATTTGCCCTGACAAGCTTAGAAACAAGATTTTCACTGGTGTTTACAACTGCTGACCCCTGAGACTTGAACTGTGACTTCTGGAGGGGTAGGGGAAGCCCTAGCAAGACCCTTGAGACTGGACCAGACTTCTGTTAATCCACACCAGCAGGGTTCAAATCCTGCTTCTGCCATTATGAGCTGTGAGGCCTTAGATTTACTCCAGCTCTGGGCTCGGTTTCTCGGGGATATAATAGTACCTCTCTTGCTCTGTTGTTTTAAGAGTGAATGAAGTGGGACTTCCCTGGTGGTGCAGTGGTTAAGAATCCACCTGCCAATGCAGGGACACAGATCGAGCCCTGGTCCAGGAAGATCCCACATGTCACGGAGCAACTAAGCCAGTGCGCCACAACTACTGAGTCTGCGCTCTAGAGCCCACGAGCCACAACTACTGAAGCCCACGTGCCATAACTACTGAAGCCCGCACACCTAGAGCCTGTGCTCTGCAACAAGAGAAGCCACCGCAATGAGAAGCCCGCGCACTGCAACGAAGACCCAATGCAGCCAAAAATTAATTAATTAATTAATTAATTAATTAAAAAAAAGAAAAGAGTGAATGAAGTTATACCTGGAAAGTGCTACTTAGAACAGAGCCTGGCATCTAGTATGAACTACAGTGGAAGGGGCCATTCACTACCTTTGCAAATATTCTTGTCCCCTCAGAAGGCACTGGGGTCAAGTTGTGGATTTCAAGAAGCCATTATGACTTGGGTGAGAGAAATCTCAGTGTATCGTATGGATGAAAGAATAAACTAGCTTCTTCAAAGTTTTCTCAGTAAGACCCAAAGACTAGCGCAGAACCCAGGGAGTGAGGAAAAGGGCCCCCCTCAACTGGATTTTGCATTAGCCTATTGGGATAAGGACAAGGAGTCAGATCTGATTTGATTTAAAGAAAATGAAGATGTGAAAGAAAATTCATACTCTGTGTATGGATAGGCATATGCATATATTTAGATATTTTTAAGTATATTGTGTAAATGTACATGTAATTACATACATTTTTTGCTTGTGTGCTTGTGCATGTGGGGATATATATATATATATATTTTTATATATGAAAAAATGATTACATTCAAAGTGGCCATAAATTTATTATCTAACTCTCAATTTTACCTCCTACAACAGCCAGTTAGTAGTACTATTTCCCCAACCGTTAGCACAATGATATGTATGTTGTATGTGTCATTAAATGGCTTACAAAGTGAAAAGTGTGAATACAATGCACCATAAAAACCATGTATCTTTTTCTATCTATGTGTCATTACCCCACTCTCACCACTTACGTATTTTACATTTCCCATTTTAAAGTTAGTAATGATAATAATAATAATATCATAGCCATGGCTAATAGAAAGAAAAGAATCTGCTCTTGATATAGTGCAAGCTGGGACAGGCTGAGGCATTCAGGTGTAGGATGGAGAGTCATGGCAAATGAAAAGAACATTGTATTTCCTGTCCCATCTACTGATCAAGGAATCTGCAAAGTATTTAGGTTTCCCGTCTTTAAGAAGAAGTAGCAAATTATTTTAAAAATCTACCACCCTTCATGTCAAGGCAGGATACCAGCTCACATCTACTTTGGGGAGATATGGAATGAATGCCAAATAGACATCCTGTGAGGGAAGTACTTCCAGATGAGGAAATGGAAATTTAAAGAAAGTTAAGTGACTTAAGGCCACCCATTTACCAAAAAGGAATTCAATTCCAGGTCTCATAGGTTGCGAAGCCTAAGATCTTTCTTTCTATTGTACTGTCTTTATAGAGGTAATACTGAACACCAGGATGAAACCTGGAAAACCTTCCAGGAATGGTCAGAATTCCTAAGGTACTCATTTCATCATTAATCGTCAATGTTAATTTACATTTTGCCCCTTACATCAGGCAAATATCTACAGTCAGTTTAAAACAACTCTATTTTTTCAAAAGCCCCTTAATGTTATTTTGCTGTGAAGAGGAGTCCAGTACAATTCGTGAGGGGTTTCCTTCTGAGGAAAGTTGTCCACACGACCTTGCCATCCTGACCACAGCTGAGATGGGCTCCTGACCCGTCCTCCAGCTAATGAGGTGGTCTGGTTCCAAAATATTGACCATGGTTGACTGATTTCATTAGTCTCTCTGTCTCTGCATTTTAGAATAGTATATGTTTGTTAACAGGAGAACAGGAGTTGAAAGACAGACATGACGGTAAGCAGAAGCCATGAGTCATTAGAAATAACAAATCAGTCAAAGCAATGACTGAGCAGAATCTATGGAGTAGAGAGGACCGAGAAGCTAGTTGGTAGTGGAAGGAGCATAGGGATGGAGAGAGAGCATGGGGTCATGATAAGGGCAGGACATTCAGGCTGGAGCTAGTGGGGCATTAGGGTAGGCTGCAAGGAAGAACAGAGAGATAATCTGGTCACTGCAGGTATATTCTCTCCTGTGAGGCTCAGATAGTTGCTATTGATAGTTTCCTGCCGTCTGCATTTCCCCTTATATCCTTACAGTGAACTCCCATGAACCAAGTGAAATAACCTGAGGGTGTTTCTGTTCTTTGCACCTTGATCAAGCTTGATACATTGGCTTACAATTTTATATAAAACACTTACAAGGTCTAATCAACAACTGACTGTCACTCATGAGGTACATCTAAAGACACTGCTCAAGGGAGTTCCCTGGTGGCCTAGTGGTTAGGATTCCGGGCTTTCACTGCCATGGCCCAGGCTCAGTCCCTGGTTGGGGACCTGAGATGCTGAAAGCAGCAGGGTGCGGCCAAAAAAAAAAAAAAAAAAAAAGACACTGCTTCCATCTTCAGATAACTCTCTGGCAAAAGTGGTTTTCAAAAACTAAAAATTTAAAACTACATTAATGTAGAAAAAAGAGCTTTAATTGGGTAATTATCAGATTCCACTCTCTAAATGAGTTTTCCACTCCATTAAAATAACAATGACTTAAACTTCAAAGCAAACTCAGCCCAGTTGTTTACCCTGCCACTCTAAGTATGTCTTGTAAGATATCTAGATCTTTTGTTAGACATATGTTACTGAGCTTAATTTGTCTTTGTTCCTTTTAAAAGTCTTGATTCACAGAGAACAGGAATGCTTTGAATCTGTTTCCTAACACAATACCTGTGTGAAGAAATGTCTAATCCTGACTGGGTACAAATACATGGAACACACTAATGAATGTGAAGATGTTAAGAAGAGGTTAGAGGAAATTGGAATACCAAAATGCTCTAAGGGAATTGTGGAATATTTATGAAAATATGTGGTATATTTTGAAATGCAGATGTCTTAGGAACTGAAAATGTAATCACAGGAATGAAAACTGTCTTTAATAAGTCTTCTTAATTAAAATCTATTGTTCAGAAAAAAATATAAATCCTCCTGCAATATTAGAAACAGGAGCAAGAGGTGGGAAAAGTGTGCTTTCATTCAGATTGCAGCAAAGAATTATTATTTGGAGTTCCTGGCTATAACACTTTGTTCTGTTATTGTTGTTTTTATTTTTTATTTTTTTAAAGGTAAAGAAGTGTCATTCTGGTAGACTGAACATAAATTATTTGCCATTATGGTACCCAATGAGATGAGAACAAAAAAGGCTTGTAGCACAAAAATATATCCAATTATTGATAGGGAGAGAGAGTGTGTTAGAATCACTGTCAAAATACATGAACTTTTTTGTTTTTGTTTTTTTCACTTGCAAGGGCTTTGAGTGGATCCTTGTCTGGTTCAAAAGACTCAAAACCAATTACAAGAAATAAACTTTCTTCCTCCCAATGTTCAGATCTCCTCTGTGAGATCCAAACAGAATGCTTAAAATGAAAATGTCTACATGATTGCATTTATTAAAAATATATATACATTTCTCTGTTCTTATTAGTCTTCATTCAACTGTCATTAAACTTTAAAAGCACTAGGCCTTTCAGTTAAACCAGTGCACTATGGCATAATTGTCATAACATGTCAATACGATGAAATAAACTAGTTTCATAAGTGGGTGAGCTGAGGCAAGCTGAGCCTTGTCTTGTGCAACAGAGCCCATGCTGCATAACCTCTGACTGAAGTCCCTCCATTCACCATTGCAAGTGAGTGGGGGTTGGAATGATCCATGGCTGTACACAAGGAAGTTGGAAAACGCTGCACACCTTGAATCCATTAGTTTGTAGTACCTTTTCTCAGTTATACATTGCACTAGGCAAGTACAGTCCCAGGCGAGGGGTGGCTATCACTGACTCTTTAGAGGAGAGTCGCAAGTGACCTAACCCTCCTGCAGTAATCACCCACTCATAGCTCAACTTTTGAAGAGCTTCCAGTCTTGTTTAGATGAACAGTTTTGTGGCTGCTTATTTTATTATTATCTGATAATGGGTCTCCCTTGTCAATTGCAGGTGCCTGAACAGCAGGTTGGGATGTTAGGAACCTATTCATATATGAGCATCCTTTTTTCTTGTTATGGATTCACAGTCCCATAGGATGTTTTGTGTTATTTTGTGAGGGCATGAATGCTGTGGGCTTTTCTGCAAGCTATGAAAGTGGGGCTCTGTGTGCATAAGGAGGATGATAAGGTGTGATGTTCTCAATGCTTCCAATAATCTCTAAAGTCTTGCTCCTGATTATGTGGGCCAGCATCCTTAGAAGCTTGTTAGAAATGCAGAATTTCAGGTCTCAGCCAAGACCCACTGATCTAGATTCTGCCATTAACACAATCCCCCAGATGCTTAGTATACACATTAAATCTTGACATACATTGCCCTAAGGGAAAATATATTTGTTCTTCTCTATTAGAAGCTATAGTTTCCATGAGATGTATTGACTGCAAACAATTGTATGCATCTATCTATCTATCTTTGTTGTAAAAATATTAAATAAGGAACATTTATTTAAAAATAAAAATATGAATACTTGGGGCAAATGTTAGTCTAGAAGTGATTTTTTTTTGCCCAGAAAACATGAGAAATCGAAATTTTCTATCTTTTAAAAAATTTTTCCTCTCAAAGAAATTGAACCAAATTGCAAGGTATGTAAGGCAAACTGGGTGATCGACATTACTAATCCTGGGGTTTTACAGGTGCCTAACCTAAAGGGTATATTGATCAAATGATTCTCTTGAAGGCACAAATGAAGTCTGGGGGGAATTTAGAAGGGGAATCTGTTTGTCCCAGGTGACGGATTCACCCTTTCTAGTGTCTTCCACTGAGACACTGGGGTCTCTCAGTTGGTGGCCAGTCCTATTGAGAAAAAAGTAAGAACTGTGCAAAACAACTTCACACTGAACATGATTAGCTGCAGTCTATGTTTGCTACAGGTTTGTGGGTCAAAAATTTCTTCTCTTCCCACTGCTGTGCTGTGAGGCATTTGGCCGCTGTTTTTAGCCCAAAGGTGGATATGCTACAGTGATGTAGTGATTCCCACATAAAAACAGTCTTATGAGGTGATATGGGATTCATCAGACTAGACTGTTCTGTGGAGTAAATTGATATTTTTAAAGGATTAGGGAAAATAAGATGATTAAAATACTGTAACATATGCATCTTCTAAAGGGTAGATTTAATGTGGACATAGATACACTGATCTTGCATAAATAAGGCACACATTTCCAAATAAAGATGATTCTTTACTAAGTATAAACATCATTTAAACAATCTGGATTATATAAACTATCAATGATATAGCAATTAAATGAAAGAATGAGAACATGCCCCAGACAAATTAAACAGCTTGTGAATTTTTACTGCATATTGATGTGTGTACTGAAGAATACATAGTTCAAGTACTATATAAGATAAGGAAAGAATTACTTATCTTTAAAACCCCCCTAGCTTCAAGTTCCTTCACATAGTATTTTTAACAAGGTCTAACTTATTGTAGAAAGTACACCAAAATTTCAGAAATATTTGTGCTTTATTGTAGAACCTAGAATAATTTTATAAACAGTTAAAACAAAAGCACTTAAGAATCACATCAAATTCACCAATTTTCAAGAAGTATTGAAATACACATATAAAACAACACAGAAGACCCTTTTCTTTGGTTGCCCACATTTTCTTCATTTAAAATAGTGGTAGTGTTAAACTCTTAGGTTTCTTAATAATTCAGTAAGAAAGACGTCAAGTTGATGGTGTTTTGATTTGTGTAGATAAGACATCTATGTGATGAAGTTTTTTAATCTTATTCATTGATCATTCAACAAATATTTATTGAGCACCTAATATGTGGCAAGCACTGTTCAGTGAACAAAACAAAGACTCCTGTCTGTGTAGTTACATCACAGTAATATGCACCTAATTGAGAATTATATAGACAGAGTAGCCACCAATAAAAAAAGAAAAACAGCAAAAAAGGAAAAATAACTTCTCTGGGCACATTCAATAAAAAATGGGAATATAGAATTTCAGTGGGGGATGGGTGTTATAAGGTTTTATTCTGGTTTATGGTATTTTAAAATCAACTTTCAAAGATGGTGGTGGGAAACATTCAATGTAAATTAGAAACGTGACAGATTTTTTTTTTTTGCATCATCATTTTTCATGGATTAGCAACAAAATGTCACATGAGATAACTACTAGCCTACAGATAGTTGTGCATATAAAAACACATATATGTATGGCATGTAGCATTTGTGTGTTTCATATTATGCAATAAATTCACTCCTGCAGAGTTTAATGTGTCAAAATCTGAGGAATACAAATATTTAAATATTTAAAGAGTAAAACTCATTACTTAAAAAAACACTAATATGAATTATTTTGTAAAACTCTCCAAACTTAAAAAAATTTCTTTTTGCAAATTAAATAAGTAATTGAAAATTTTCAACTTTGGCTTTTTGGGTGAAGACTGGCTTTAAAATAGTACAGAAAAACACACATGACTATCTAAACACATAGGGATCATAAATAAAAATCAAACTCATTGTTTTCGGGCTTGCAGCTAAATCATACCAAGACGATCAGCTTATTTGAAGGTATCATGAGAGCCACTTTTTTTTTTGGCCTCGCCACACTGCATTTGGGATCTTAGTTCCCCAACCAGGGATTGAACCTGTGCCCCCTGCAGTGGAAGCTCTGAGTCTTAACCACTGGATGGCCAGGGAAGTCCTGAGAGCCATTTTTAGTTTAACTTGTAAATTTTCTATTAAAAAAAAAAAAATCTGTTTATTATCTTAGGTCTCCTAAGAGCTAATGTATTTACACTGTACACTTATAGAATAAGATAAAAAGATCTCTAAATTAATTCTTTTGTTCTCTGTGTTCTAAAATTAAACCTTAAACAAGTTAAATAACAAAACTGCAAAGATTTGGAAGATTTGTCCTTACAAAGCTCAAAAAGTAAGCTACATAAAATTACACAGCAAAAGCGAGAGAAATTGCAAGTGGGGTAAGTTCTTCACTTATGAAAATGTAATTATTGCTTCTCGTCCTTTATGTTTATCATATTCTATTTTTTTCACAAATACAATAATTTTCTTTAAAAATAAGTAACATGGTAATTAAGAATTTTCATCAACCTAAGCAAACAGGAGGACTTTTTCAAAGTACGTAGAAAAATCACAGCTTGGGAGTCATTCAAACTTTAATATCTGTAAGAAGGAATTTTGAAAGTGCTAATTAAGGACTTGTTAAAATTTTGTATAGGAATTCCGGTTTGTGAAAGGTGAATCACACATCTATAAAGAAGATAATAAGCAGTCATCTGAAATTTGTATTTCAAACGCTCTGGTTTTTTTTAAGATTGGCTTAAGGAAAACCAAAAAACATTCTTAGGTAACATTACTGAAAAACAAAAAAAAACCTGTAAGCTGAAAGAACTTGGTACCTTTACAATAATGAAAATTTAATGATGTGAGAAAAAAATCTGCGAGAAAAAATTGCTAGTAAGGGTTTTTATAGTTTAACACATTACTGAGTATTTTATTTTTCAATTTAGTGCTTTCATTAGGGTAGATAGCTGCCTATTTTTGTAAATAATCTCTTTTTAAAAAAAAAAAATTAAGTTTTTTTTTTTTTTGGCTCAGCAAAATAATAGTCCTGAAAATACAGATACCTGATTTTCTCTTGTGAGTGGCAGACAGAAAGACAATACGGATTCCTGTCTCCTTAGATTTTTTAAAAAATGTATCAATTAATAGTTTATTGCATTATGAATGTAATGTCTTGTGTATTTCCTACCCCGAAGCTAGGGTAACCAAATATTTTGTGGACCTGTATAGTTTTCAGGCAAATCACATCCTCCTACCACCTTATCAATGAGCCCCTCCCTTTTCATTTAATGTTTTATTTTCCTAGATTTTGCAATTCAAGAATCACCTCACACTTGAGTTGGTCCCTATAGTTACTATTTGCTCCAAATAGAGGAGTTAGGAGATAATATAAGGATAAACCCTAGAGAAAAATGTGTTCTACATTTTGTAGGACACAGGTCTTTAAAGGGGGTGAGAAGTGG
The DNA here is from genome assembly GCF_949987535.1 of Balaenoptera acutorostrata. Taxonomy (NCBI): domain Eukaryota; kingdom Metazoa; phylum Chordata; class Mammalia; order Artiodactyla; family Balaenopteridae; genus Balaenoptera; species Balaenoptera acutorostrata. The sequence goes on from NC_080080.1 coordinate 44,569,178, forward strand.
GATTAAGGAATATACTGATTCATTATACATCAGCATCAGGATATACATTCTTTAGCTGCTCTTATCAGAATTTTTAAAAACGCTCAGATTTAGTGACATATTCTATCTGATGTAAAGTCAAATTGAGTAGGAAACGTTGTGCATTTTTTAAAAAAAGAAGTACAACTAGAACAATGATTATTATTCTTCCAGAAGAATGACTGGCAAAAGGGAGAACCCCATAAGCCTTCTAGAATCTTGTAAGATTTTATAAAATATGATTTAAATATATGCCTTTGTGTTGTGAATACAGCCTGAAAATGTAAAACTGTTTTGATTTCCTGCAAGTTATTTTCCATTGATTTTGAAATTTAATGTTTCTATTATAATTTCTCACCTACTTTGGCACAATTTTCAGGAAGAAGAAAAATGTAGCATGATATGTACATTTTATTTCTCCCTCTATTTTTTACATCCTAAAACTTGTTGATTTACTTTATTTCTAAACTTTACAATGTGATTTTAGAAGTAACGCTATTTCATAAGAATCGTTCCTGATTCAGATGTCATTTTATTAATTTTAAATAAGAATAAATGTATAGTCCCAGAATCTAAATTCTCGGTTTTCAATTTGGGGACAGAAGAAATAATACAAGTAATAGAATAATGAAATATTAAAATGTTTTTGATTCTTTAAAGAAAATATAAGTAAGCTTTGATAATTTCCTACATAAAGGAGTTAAGAGTAGTGTACATAAAATTTTATATTTTAAGATTGTTAATGCTGTTAAGGTTTGCAAGGAGAGCAAAAAATAAAGAGCTGTAATGCAGAAATTACTATAGAATGTACAAATTGATAAAACTTGAGATTCAAATTAAATGCATCATGATATCAAATACCAAGACTTAACATTACAATTCATTAATCCATTATAATTCATTAGTCAAATGTCCCAAGGAGAGGGCAGAATGTACAATGAGTGTTTTCTGAAAATGAATTGCAAAAAATTAGTAGAGTCTGAAAAGACTTCAGAATTGGAAGCTCCAGCTGGGTTTAAAAGGATGGGGGAAGGGATTTTACTCACTATTAAATATTTGAAGCACCATTTAAAAAAATAAAACCTACGAATGTCTCATCAGTTCCCACTGCATCAGGCTCACTCTGACTCTATCTTAAGCATTTTTTCCTTTGTAAAGATGAAATTTAGAAACGTGCACACAGGACATTTTGCACTGATTTAGGCCAGTTGGGAAAAAACATGGTTCAGAGCAGGATTTCAAATTGTTACACTAAATATAATAACATTTGCAGTCGTGGCACCGTTCCATAATAATTTGAAAAGATTTCATTTTACTTATCATTGCAAGCCATTATCTGATCATATTTGACCTACATATTAATATTTTCATTATTATTCAAGCCCTTTTTGCTCTGTACGAACAAATTGTCAGTCCTGTTCACTGAGAGATTATTTATTTACTTTGGAAATATCTGGAATTCTTTCACCCTGTCTTTTCCTCCGGGGACCCCACCCCCACCCCCGGTATTGATATTAATGTCTGGGGGAGGGGGATACAACCAACAAAAACGTGAGATAGAAAGAGGCCCCTCTTAATGATATACTATGGAAGAAGTAGAAAAACAAAGGAAAAAAGAAAATGATAATTGTTTTCTCTAAGGCTATTATCTAATGCGAAAGCAAATAGTCTGGAAATCAGCTAACAGAAGGGGATTAGAGTGGAGATCTGAGAGTGGCTTGATTTCTAGCAGAGCTGTCTCTCCAGCCAGTGATGAGACACAGGCAGGGCAGCCAGGAGCGCTCCAGATGGCCGGGGAAAGTGGTCGTCTTGGGTTACTGCAGGGCACTCGGGCCGCTGGAGAGCAAGCGGCCCGGGAAAGCATCATTAGGGAGCCAGCCCCACGTCCAGACTGCAAGGGAGAGGGCGAGGCCGGGAGGGAGGCCGCCCGCCCGCGCGCCCTAGCGAGCTGGGCCTGCCCATTGTTAACATATACTTGACCTCCGTGACCCCTGCACGACACAGATGTCTCCCACCTCCACCTCCCCCCTGCCCCGCCGCGGGCCCTCCTCCCTGCACCTGGTAGCGGCCGCGCCGCCGCCTCCCTCCCGAGCGGCCGCGGCGCCCCGGGCGCGAGCGCGCGCCGGAGCCGGCCTGGTGCGGGCGCTCTAGCCGCACAGCGCGCGGCGCTCCTGCTCCCCGGCGGACGCTCGGCCGCCCTGCAGATAAATGCGTCGCCTTCTTCGAGAGTGAGTGAGGGCGGGCGAGGCAGACGCAGACGCCGCCTGTGACAGTGGCAGTTCCCTGCGCCCTACATCACATTTGTCTGCCACAGCAGCAACAACAGAAAAGCGGAGGGAGGGAGGCGGGAGGAGCGGTGTTCCGCGAGTCTTGGGCTCTGCGTGGAGGCTGCGTCTGGCTGGCGTTCCCGACCCCGGGCTCCTCGAACCGCAGCTCGCTGTGCGTAGCGCCGAGCGGCCGCAGGCGCTGCGCGGCGCGACTCCGAGGCCTCGTGGCGAGCGCGCGTGGGCGAGTGGTCCCGGACACTCTGGCCTTGCGAGGGAAGAGGCGCCGTGCCCTCGCCCCCTCGCCCCGTGGGCCGGCCGAGACGACGGGAAGTTTTATTTGCAGCTCGAAGCCGGTTGCGGATGGTGGGACTCTCCGGCCCTGTGCAGTGTAAGTGCCCGCGGGAGGGTTGGGCCGGCGGGCGGGCGGCGGGGACGGGCCCCTGGCTGTTGCTATTAATTATTATTCTGATGACCGTCATCTTCATTTGGATTATTCGGCCGAGAGGCTCCAGGCTGTACTTGTCGCTGAACTAGGGCAGAACTACGCACCAGGGCAAAGAGGAACGTCGCGAGTGACTCCAAGCTGCGTTGACACTGAACTTCACGGGTCAGCCAAGGATGCAGTTTTTACTCTTAGATTCCCCTCACTGTTTACAACAGTTCTCTTTCCTCTCCATGATTACGATATGTGAGCAGGAAGATCATGCGTATTTTCCCCCCGACCAAACAACCGGTCAAGGTACCTACGGTGCGTTTGTCAGGTGGCCCTATAACCCTCATCGTGGTTTTTTTTTTTTTTTTTTTTTTTTAACTGGAAAGGAAAGGCTTGTTTCGATGGTGGAAAACTTAGCTCTGGGAGCAGGAGAGAAGGAATCTTAACTTTGAGACCCGGCTGCGACTGGGGTCGGGGTCCTCTGAGCGACACCCAAGCGCTTTGCGCCCACCTGCGAACTTTCCCTGTGCTTCCTGGGCATTCGGGGTACTCGAGTGGGAAGCCCGTGGAGGACAGGCCGCGGCCCCCCGAGCTCTTGTCGGCGTCTCCCGACCGGCATCTCTCGCCCGCGACGGGTTTGGGGCTTTGCCGCCGCGGGCCGGTGGCAGCGTCGCTCCTGCCCAGACCTCCGCGCGCCCGGGGCCCTGCTGCCCCAGTCTTCTGGGTGTTCCAGTTGCATCCCCGATTCGGCTCGCGTCTCCGGAGCGGGGACCGGAGCCTTGTGCTCTGCAGCTCCCGCTTGGCGGAGCCCAGACCAGATGGGGGGCCGCGTCCGGGGTATTAATTTCGTTTTCCGGGCCCCACCGCTCTCTTTGGGAGCCTGAAAGCACTGGGCTGGTCGGCGCACCCAGACCCCTCTCCCTGGGCGGACCTTGAGCTGGCCAGGACGCCTTAAGCAAAGACGGTTAGGTCGGTACAAGGCGCTTAAATCCGTTTTTTGAAACTTTTTTGGCGGGTGGGGTGGGGTAAGGGCAGTCAACCCTTGTAAAAGTTTGAGGACAGATTCCGGGAAGTAGGATGTGAACCAAGACTGTTACTAAAAATAGCCCCAGCCCTCCCTTAACCGCCCCCCCCCCCCACCCCCGCGCGCTTTTCAAGATTGGAGGATTTGGCTGGGGAGCCATGCAGCCCTGGGTTTCCTTATTCCTTGTAAAGCGTAGTGGAGAAATCTTTTGAGCATAGCTTATTATACAAGGTTGGGCACCTCAAATCCCAACGTGCCCCAGCCTGGCTACAGAGTGTCGCTTTAAGGACTAGCTAGTATTCCCCGTGGAGGAGCTCCTGAAGACCAGTCACAGAGTCCAGGGCGTGGGAGTGAAGATTAGGAGAGCTGGGGAGGCCACTCCAGACCAACTTCATGTGCTTAATGTAACTCTGGGCCCCCTCGAATTTTTAACTTCGCTTCCCTTAATTAATCTGCCCAGGGCCTTTATATAAATGGCTGTCCACAGCTGCTGCAAATTGATTTATCCCCTGGTAAAGGTTGGGTTGCTGACCAAAGCGTTTCCTTTCTACCTTCTGGGTGAACTGAAATCTGTTTTACTGGGTTTTTCCCCCCTTCTAGTCTCCTTTTAAACATCTGTAACACTTTTAAGTGCACTCAGTAGCTTTTATTATCATACCCCTGCCTTTGCATAGAACAGGAGTGAAACTGGGTCTGTGCCCAGTGAGTCCACACTCACTAGAATACAAATTGACCAGCTTCTCTGTGATAAACGGTTTGTTAGTGTCGGGGGCCTTCTTTTAGTTTATTGCAGCCTTTTGCCTTGACCATGTGAGTATTCTGTTGTGCCCAGTTTCTCCTGTCACACAGTTCCTTAGAAAAGATCAACAAACACAATTGTTTCTTAAACCATCCTCGCCCAAACCTGGGTGCTTATGTCAGATGTGATGTGTACAAAGAGAAGCAATTTCATAATTCTCTGGATCTTTTTCCCTTGTTTATCCTTAATGTCAATTCTAGTTTTAACATTGTGTGGGCTTTCAGGTAGCATACATAGGGCCGTCTGATTTTCTTTTCTTTCTTTTTATTGATTGTTATTTTTAAAGGGACATTTGATGGTCTCACCCAGTATTAATCAGGGAATCTTAGTTTGACTTAGGCATTTTTTGCAGCTGGGAAGTATGTTGAGGAAGTTGAAGTCTAACATTGTTTTACTTGTACTGTATTTAGCATTTGATATTTCTTTGGCTTATTCTTTCAAAAGAAAAAATTTCAACCAAATAATCAAGGAATCAGGCTCATTCTGGGTACAGAAAAGCTGACTTTATCTAAGATTATACTAAGAGAACTTTATATTAAAAGACTTTGTTTAAGCATTAATAATTTTTTGTAAACCATTTAGACAGCACTCATTTTATTTGAAAAGCTAAATACTGAGTGGGAGAGTATGTGGTTTCTCCAGTGTCCAGTTCACACCTAATACAAGAAGTGGAGAAAACGGTCTATTTTTTCTTTAATGTTTAGACAACTTAAAGCAGACCAGAAATCTTTGAAATGATATTTTCCTTTGTGGCCTTAGTCTCTGTGACCCACTAATACCTGCTAATAATTTGATTTTAAAATGATCTGTAAAGGACTTTCCTAATAAGACACATTTTACTTGTAATACAATGAAACTGCACTATTAAACTGCAAGTTGCTGGAAATACTAGGACAGTATGTGTTGCAGCTACAGGACTGTAGCTTTTTAATATTTTTATGATTTTCCCTTTCTGAAGAAAAGTAAGATATTGTTCTTGATGCTAGTATTTAATGATGAGCTTTCCCATCCAGGGTGTTAGTATAAATATTTGCAGATAAAAGAACACTTCATAAATTGCAAAGAAGTACACAAATGTAAGGTGCCATTATCATTTATCTTATTGTAAAATAGAAGCTTAGCCAAAAAAGAAAAAAAAACCACTTTTTTCTTTTCTTTTTTTTCCCAACATTGAAAAGGGATCACGAGAAAGAAATGCTTCCAATAGCAATGCTGGTCAGTGGTTGTCAGGTTAGGACATTCTTCACTGTCAAATCCTGTTTCTCACTTCTTTGATATGAACATCAGCTGACAGGCACTGAATGCAAACCCTTCTTCATTGAGGTTTTATGCAGGCAGCATAGCCCTTCATAGCAAAGCAGTCTGAAAAATTGGCACCTGCAGGATTTGCATGTGAAAAAAAAGTCAGTTGCATTTTACTGGAGTCTATTACTGTAAGTTATGTAAGTTCAGTGGGAAAAGGTATTTATTTGTTGACGTTTGGGCATTTAAAAGTTCTTTGTTTTATGGACACCTTATTCATCATCTAGTGATCCACAGACTTTATTGATAGCAGAAGCAGGGAGAAGTGATCTCTGCTTTATAGAATAGAAGTTATTTATTATGAAATGGTGGTATTTTTAACCATGTGCTTACAGAGTGCACTTGCATGCATGGTTAATTTTTAAAATGTGCCTTAAAATGATGAACTCATACAACTTTCAGAATCCATCAGAAGTTAAACAAATACATAAAATTAGGTTAACATAAATACCCTTTGAAAACAATCCAGGATTTTAGGAAGTATATACTTCAATAATAAGTTAAAATCTTTAAGAAAGAAATTAAACATTTCATACTTCTGAATTTCTTGTTAAATTGTTTGTCACCCAGATGCCTTTTAAAAATACCATATTTGACCCTATTTATGCAAAATAACTGACAAATGTTAAGTCAACTAAAACACCTTTGTGAACCCCAGAATATTATCCATCAAGTGAGAACATTTCATCCAGAATAAGTTATTATTATCTAAAGAGACACCTTCCAACTTCACTTTTTTATAGCCATTAATATAAGAGTTCCTAAATAATGTTTAAAGAACAGTGAACATTTTATTAAAGCAAACATTAGTTCAGTTTAATGGAGGTAATTGTAAGTGATAAGACAGAGCAGGTTATCTCTGTGTTGTTTAAACAGAAGGAGCTACTTTGCACCATTTCCAGTAGCCATCTGTAGAAGAGAAGGGTTTGCACCTGTCTGTCCACACTAATTATAGATTAGGGCCAAAGAAATGAAATTTGAGGAGGTTTACAGCTAATGAAATCCATACTGATTTTATTGTAAATGTGTTTTATGTAAAGAGGGTGATGGTTGAGTTATGAGTGAATAAATTGCTATGTAGCTGTTAGGCACTTGGTTTTGAGGCACAATTCTGCTGCATTAACCTTTGATATTAAAAAAAAAAAGACAAACAACTTAGACACGGACGCTAGCCTTTGTTTGGCATCCATAGCTACAGTTTAGTGAGCAGCAGTGAGGTTCAGTGTGCAATTTTAAAATGTTCTACAAAGCAGCTTAAATGTTAAGAATTTTCTAATATTTTGAAATGCAGATGAAGTAGAAGGTAGGTTTTGTTTTAACTTATGCATATAAAACATTAGAAAATTAGAAAGCTTTTTTTTTTTTGCATTTCAGTTTCACATACATGAGAAATGATAGCAAAATGAGTGAGGAATGCATTCTGCAATAAAAGGTCACATGAATGTCTACCACATCTGTTTATAGTAATTATGAACATAATTAACATAAGAATTACAAATGAAATAATGACAAGCTGAGCAATGAGATATTATGCCATAATGGTCATATGTTGGAATTCTCACATTATAGCACACTAGAATTCACATACTCAAAGAAAGAAAGAAAATGCTAGATTTTTATCTGAATTAATGCTTCGAAACTTATCTGCCTGAGGCAGATGGACCTTCTTGCTCTTATAGGAAGGTAACCTATTATTAAGAAAAGAACTAGTTGAAATTAAGATTTCTAGTCTCCAGCCTGGCCTTTAAGACAGCTGTGATTATAGAAACCACTTTCTGTTGTACACTTATTCTGTGATTATACTTCTTATTATATTGCCCCCCCCCCCTTTTTAATTGAAAGCTTTGCAGCAAAGTGTTTGCTTTGGAAGAGAGTCATGGATTTTCCCCATTTGAGAATTGGTTGATCTTTTCTGTAACCGTGAGCCAAAAGTCAGTGAACAAACAAGGTAGTAATAGAAATGCTGTGCCTTTACAAAATAAGAACATTGGCAGATAAGCTTTTGTGCAGTTTTCTTCATGCCTTCAGTGTCTGGATGCTTTTTAAAGAAAAAATGTAAGCCTTTTCTGGGTTTGAAAGTAGTAGGGCTTTGTTTTTTAAATAGCATTTTTTCAGAGAGCATGTAATGGAAAAATCAGTTGGAATTTGTAAGTTATATTTTTTACTTCCTAGAGTTGCATTGGATTTATAAACGTTTGTGGGTAGTTTGTGTCCAAATTGATCTAAGATGTAATAAAGGGGAAGGTATATGTGGTTGTGTCTGGTTACTCTGAATGCAATTTTTGTAACAGAGGAAAAGTGAAAGGTGACCCTTTATGAGAGAAATCTGTTATTAAATTTAAAACATGTAAGAATGACAGATTTTCACCCATTTAGAGTGCCCTCGATCTTGTAGCATACCCTGCCAAATGGTTTACTTCCTATCCTTGCACCCTTCTCTAACTATTGAACCTGCTCACTTTTTGAAGATTAATGGGGAAATACTACCTCGTTCTCGTCTCAGTGATACCATGAGGTTTTCCACATTATTGGATTACTGGTGGATTGTGGCAGACCCCTTTTCATCTGACATTCATTGCATGACAAGGTTTTTCACATATGCCCTTCCCCCACCAATGCCCAGCTTTTTTCACTTTACCTTACCTATCAAATTTCCCTTAATTGTTTTCTTGGGGTGGGAGCAGGGGGGGCAGGAGGATCCACTACACGTAAAACTTTTTTGACTGAGTGCTTTGGAGGGGAGTGCTTGATTAAACAATGCTTCTCCTCATTTTCTAAAGGGCTTCTTCAAATTTGTCTCCCCTCAGAGGCTGCTGCTAGTTCTCTTGCTCCTCAGTGCTTTTCTCTACTCGCTAGCCTTATTTCCCCCTCCTCCCGACTATTTTGTCTCTTTATATTGAGACCTCATGCATAAACTATTTTACAACCTGAAGTTTCACTGCAGCTGGGGCTGCAGTGTATGCCATGAACAATTGTGTACTTTATTGGCTACTTTATTCTGAACTCTTCATACTGCAGTGAGAGCTTGTTAACCAAGCTTCAGTGCCTTGAAATACAACATGACCAAATATTCCCTCTCCCCGCAATAAAATAACCTTCTTTGCTGCATTATCTGAACTCCATTAAGGATCTGATCAGATGTTCATGTTGTCTGACGGGTGCATTTAAAAGTGGGAAGGGGCTCCCATGAGACCACTCAGGTGTATCTCCCTCCAGACCCTGATGGGGTGGAAGATGAACTCTGGGCTGATGGAGGAGCGCTAGCTCCCTGCTTGTTCTCTGATTGATTCCTGGGCTCTGGGTGGGTGAAGAGCTGTGAGGCAGCTCAAGCCGAGATTGATTGCCTCAGTTTTAAATTCCCACCTCCAAAATAGACTCTCAGATGTACACATGAGGAGCCCCCTCCCGCAACACAGTTTCTGGAGGCGGAGCAGGTGTCTCAGAGTCACCTGTAGCTACCAATCACAAGTGCGCCTTCTTATCCCAGTGATGCTGGCTACACAAGTCTTCTGCTGGGACACAAAGCCCAGAGAAATGAGACATTTTCTATCTGCCTGTGTCGGTCTTGGTGTGTGTGGGCAGGGGGTTGGAAATTAGGACCGTTGGGGTCAGCAAAGAAAGGGATGGGAACTCCCACTTGAGGTTGGTCTGGAAGGCTGTGTAACTGCTGTGAGGACTCACTAGGTTTGTTTTGCAAATTGTGGCTATTTGGATGGAGGTGAGATGGTGAACGTCTCATTGTTAAGCTCCGCCAAAAGAGAGCTCTTGATCCCCCTTTGACCTTGACAGAACCTCCAAAATGTTCGCGGTCTCGCCCTGGAGCAGGGAAATACAGTTTGCTAGTCTGGATTCCTCCCGTTCTCTCCGGTTAGAGGCAGATTGGGGAATGCAGGCCACCCTCCCCCAGCTCTGGCTCTCACCCTCAGCCAGCCTTGGGGTACCTCGCCCTCCTTGCCACCCCCATTCTGGAGCCGGAGCCCCCGCCCCCTCCTTGCCTTTCCGTTTCTTCCCTCCAGCTTGTGTCTCTTTCTGTCTCTCCCACTTTTCCTCCCTCTCCCGCTCCGTCTCACACGCACCCTCTGTTTATTTTCCTGCCTCCATCTGGGCCCTGCTGATATTGTAATCACCCTGATGCACGTTGGCTTCTCTCCTCTCCCTCCTGCGCTCACACACTCACTCACACACAATGTGCCATCCTGACAAGCCTTTTACTTCTGATAAGCTCCGATGTGTGTTTAATGAATACAAAGCCGCGGTCTGGGTGCCGCCTCGGCTGCGGCCGCCTCTCCTGCGCTCCTTTGCCAGAAGGTAATCTCCGTGAACGGGGAGGGGAGGCGGGCAGGGAGGAAGGAGGGGTGGGAAAGAACGGGGGAGGGGGGTGTGGGGAGGCTGCCTTTCTCTTTTCCTCTCTCCCTTTCCAATGATTCAGAAGTCGATAAGACCAGGAGAAGTGAAGATGTAACATGTTATCTGTCGCTCCTCTTAGCTGGCGGAGAGAATTTACATTTAAAGATTAGCAGAGGGAGAAAGAGAAATCTGCCTTTTGTTGTGTGGGGTGAGGAGGAGGCATCAGCCCTGGCCTGGCCGCTATCTCCCATCACCTCTGCTATCCAGACAGGACTCACGGAGGTGAGATTACCGGAGGGCCTTATCTTTAATTGGGTTTAGTTTTGCCATTCTGAATAGGTTTAAAGAGACTGGATAAAGGGGGAACAATAGATTATTTATTGACGGGATGCTGAAGCCTTTAGATGAAGAGGGGAGAGAAAAAGCTGCTTAACAACTTGATTAGTTCATTTTTATTTTTATTGTAAGGTGAGACTGTCTCCCTTCTGGTTCAGGGAAGGACTGTAGAACTTAGGCAAATTTGAATGGCTTAAATGCCTTATTTTCTTTTCACCCTCACCTTCTGCCCTTCTTCGCACCATCTCCCATATAACAGGAGTTTCATTTACCCCTTATTTGTAAGATTGATAAACTGAGCAAAATTGGTAGAGGCTTTTGGAATTGATCATTTGTGTTTGGTTTTGTGTGACATGTTTTGAATGGGTGGTGAATTGATGCTAATGGTGGTACTTGAATGAGTGAGAAAAGCAAATGAAACCTACTTTTAATATGGAATTAGTTGATTTTATAGTATGGGTTCAACTAGGTCTAGAGGGAAAAAGAAATCAAGTTGTTAGGTAGATTTGTATTTTGGATTTGAACCATGGGATTTTTTTTCCCTTGGAGTTGGTTTAAAAGAAAAATAATTTTAAAATGTTTAATAAAACTGTTTAATTAAAAAAATGTTTAATACACTCATGAGTGTACTTAAAAAATTATAGTATTAACTTTAGAAGGTAGTTAAAATGGATAAAAGTGGGAAAAACAATTGTTTTGCTTCCTACACATAGTCGAGATAAGTGTTTTCATAGGTAAATATGAACCAGTAACTAAGAGCCTAATTAAAATTTGTTTAAAGCCAGGGGGGCATGTTTCCTTGTTGACAACAGCAGATCGATTGGGTAAGACAATAGAGTCCCGTTATTTCCCTTCATTGACTGAACATACTGACATTTCAGGTTTGCTGCTGCCTCAGTGAGCATGATGAAACACCAAAATTCACAGGCCAACTTGCCAGAGTGGTACATATATTACTGTATGTCATTTCTGCCTGAGGTTACCTTGTCACCCAGGCAGAATGAGAATGGACACCTGGAATCCTTCAGAGGGGTAGAGCCCTTTTGCTAGGAAACTGACAGAGAGCATGTCTTAGGAGCATCTTTAATTTTACTTAGAATTAGGTGTAACAGATAAATATGTGATACACTCTTATTTAAAAATCTGGGAAGCTACTTAGCTATCAATCTTGTATTTTGCATATAATAATACCCATTTTCAAGATTTACCTTTATCTTCCCAGAGACATTTACACTGAGTGGTTGGTAGATCCTTACCGGCCTGTGCTCAGGTGACATCCATTTTTCCCCAGCTGGGGATCCTCAAACATTCAAGCACCTGCTAAATCTGTATCTGATAAAAGAATTTGTAAGGCCCCTTCAAAAACAGGGCCTGACTTTGTTTTTTTTTGTGGGTGGAATAAGAAAATGGGATGTGTGTATTTTACACCCATGTGCCTGGATAGACAGCAATATGTATAGATAAATATGTGTATTCCAAGCAGTGGCAGAGAAAATACTAAGTGTTCCGTATCTTAGTGTAAGCTACCCTTTTACACATTTTGCATAGTCGCTGCATGCTAAAACTAAGTATTAGGCAGACATTGAGTCAAAGAAATTTGAATCATACAAAAGTGAACATGGAAAAAACCAGAAGGGACTTAATGTATTTTTTCAAAGCTTAATGAAAATATAAAACTATTATGAATATGCCTTATACCCAGCAGTTGTTGCTATCTAGTAGGCAACTTATGCCCTTTACAGTGTTTAGAACAAAACTAGTTCTTTATACCATTTTCATGAAAATGTTAGGTTTCTGTTTGATCAGCAGGTGCTGTTGAGATGAAAGCCATGTGTAAATTTTCAGAAGGCCAAAAGTGTCAATTCAGAAAAGGAAAGTGATAAGAGAAAATGCAATCAGTTTTCCTGTTTTCAATTTGTGCAGGATTTGAAGAGCTGTTTTGTTAAACTGCTACATCTGCTCCAATATGAATATTGAACTACTTCCACTAAAAATAACAACCTATAATTTGGAAGCTACTGCAGTCTTTCGTTAATGTGAGTGGGTTATTTAAAAACAAAAAAACAAAAAAATAAAAAAAAATAAAAAAGACAATTTTCTATTCTGACAGTCTCTTGCCTAATGTGCATTTTCATTTGTTGGCACTTTTATCCTCAGCAGATAAATGGTATTATGCAATTAGGACCTCATCTCGTTTGACTGTGAAAGAGGTTTCCATGGGTGAAAATTCTTGTAATATAAAATGGTTTCGCATAAAACAAAATTTATTTTAAAATAACCTGTTTAAATGCAGTTATTTATAATGATAGTTATTCCTTACATCCTCTAATACTACAATTTTTAACTTACTGCTGACTATTATAACAAAGTTAACACTATTCCATTGCATACTGGGCATTTCGTGATTTATTTCACCCTTAATATACCTGCAAATGTAAGTTTAAACCAATCAGGGATATTTTACCTAACAGGCCTTTCAGAATAATTTTTTTCATGCTTAAATAAAATGATTAAATTATGCTTGAGTGCCTGCATACAAAAGCTTTAGCTTCTATAGTACTGCTAATCAAATAAGTTTTATGGACGGGGAAAGCACCACATTAGAGAAAAATTGGATGCATTTTACTAGTGATATTTCTAGGAAAGACATGTTTTAAAAAAATAATCATCCAGTATTAAAAAGAGAACTCTAACATGAATAATCATAATAAAAATAATACTTCATTCCTACAAAAAGAAAATGAATGGCAATGCTATCCATGTAAAACTGGACACAGAGAATTAAGGTAGAAGGAAGACTGGTGAAATTTGGATCAGGTTCAATATTGACTCCATCCACAATTGCAGTTGGGTGGACTTGTGGCTATAGTAATTTGTCTAGGGTGAGACATGATTACTGCTTTGGATCAATTAGAGACTATGTAGCTTGTAGCTTCACACTTGAATTGCCAGACACACCCTTCGGAGATAAGCTCAGAATATCTCCAGAGTGGATAAAAGAGAAGACAGACACTGTGACACATTAGCATATTTGGTATTAACAAATGCAGTGTTTCTTCTGAAACACCAGTCAAAAGAAGAGGTAGTTTGAAGAACAACATTGTGTGTACTTATGATTACATGTATTTAACCAACTAAAGAATAATGCTTATAAAGGATGTAATTTCCAATTTGAAGCCAAATTGTGGCATATCTTTCAGAGATCTGGGTATATTTCTTGGTGGGTATATTCTCTGGTATAGCACCAAGCACTTTGCTACTCTGAAGAAATGACACTGGATAACATACAGTGAAGAAAGTTTATTTCACAGACACAATCCCATCATTTGGTATGTGATCTTCTAGTGAGTTGTTTTTTGTGCTGAAGCCACAATCAGCCTTTAAGCCTCAGTGCCTTATGTGGCTTGAACAGGGAAGAGCTTCTTGTGATTTTCTTCAGAATGTTCATACTTTGTCAAGTGATGTTCAGGCTTTTATATCAGAATCACTGCAAAAGTAATGCCCCATGGTTGAGGTTTAAGGTATGAGACCCTCTTGTTTGAAAAAGTTTTAAGCCATCAATCTTGCTTAGAACCACTAACATTTTCAATGACTGTAAGAGACCTACTTAAAATCCCTCTGCTTTGTTAGTTCTGATTGAGGTTACCTGTATAATGTAACTCATGAAGCAGGGGTTTGTTTTTGTGGGCTTCATATTGATGAGGGTCCCTAAAGCAAAAAAGTATTTGGGTGAATGGGGCTTCTAGGATATAGATCTTGTTGAATGTGGAGGGCACAAATGTAAAGTTTTCCCATTGTTTATCCAACGATCTCAATACCTCCAAGTGCCTTAGGGAATGTGATTGACTAGATTCATTAATCTTTTAACACCTTGGGCATAGACTACTGAATGTGCTCTGGGCATTCAAGGGCTGCCACCTAGTTGTTGGACTTGGGAGAAAGTAGAGGAATTGACAAATGTTAGAGACCTACTGTGAGCCTGGCATTAACCTTCATGTACATTGTCAGCACTGATTTTAAGTAAATGATTAACCAGCATTTCACTTTCTTCATTTCAAAGAGCTCTAGTCCATCACTCTTTTAGTAGTTCTTCTGGTTTGACCTTTTGCTCCAGTTTAGAAAACTGAGGTTTCCCTCTGTTCCCCAAATTAATTACCTGCTTTGTTCCCAAGTTCTAATAATTTTAGAGCCATGTTCTCTGAATATCTGGCTTAACGTGTTCCTTAGCAGTTATGAACTATGCATCCACTGTTTTCTTTACATTTGCCCTTGCCCCCAACCTAGGAATCACAGTTGGCTACTGGCCAGCAGATATCCTTGGATATGCCCAAATGCATGCCACTCTGTATCCCTCAGTGCCTCCTAATCCAGGCTTTTCCATTACTAAATTCTATTCTCCCGTCAGAATACCACCTTCCTACACTACACTGAGGCCTTGAGGCCTGTTCCCTCTGTTGATCTCATTCAGCACTCCAGAGTGGTCTTCTGCCCAGTGTCCTTAGTCCCTGAGGCTTGTCCTATCCCAGTCGGTTTGGTCACTCTATATCTCCATCTCGGCATCTCCCAGTTGGCTAGGTCCACTTCCTAGTCACTTCTAAGAGGAGAGGGATTCTGTACCATCTTGAGTTTGATTATGTAATGTAAAGCAGTGGTCCCCAGCCTTTTTGGCACCAGGGACCGGTTTCGTGGAAGACAATCTTTCCATGGACCGGGTGTTGGGTCGGGGGTGGGGGAAGGCTCAGGCGGTAAAGCGAGCAATGGGGGAGCGATGGGGAGTGGCAGAGAGGAAGCTTTGCTCACTCACCCGCCCCTCACCTCCTGCTGTGCGCGGCCGGTTCCTAACAGGGTTGGGGACCCCTGGTGTAAACTATTCTATTATGAAAAGAAGGATCTAGTGTGTGTGCATTCCCGTAATAGGCAAACTGGAGTTCCCTTTTTAGTTCAGTCATTGACTTGCTGGGTGGCATGGGGTGCACTCCAGCCCTCAGGTGCATTCTTCAGGAGCAAAATGATAGACAGACTCATTGATCATTAGGCTTCCCAACTCTCCTATGTACAAGACTATATAGGATATTAGGAGCAGGCTTTCAGGAATTTCCCGTGGTTAGGAGAATGAAAAAAATCCTCATTTATATTTTTAATTCTGAGTTGGGGGCACTACTAATCTGCATATAATTGGGAAGTAGAATCAGTGTGGAACATCATTATCTCCCCACTATTCTTCATTGTGAAGAAGGGGTATGGGGAATAGTGAGTCATTTTTTCCATAGCCGTCCTGGATCTAGGATGATTGTCAGAAATTTTAGTTGTTACTGTACTTTTTTCAGAAGTGAATGATGGAGGGAAGAATCTGTTTATGCAGTGAGAAGGAACTAAAGATTTTAGGTCTTGCTCAAAGAAAATAGCCTTTATGCTTTTCCCTCAGGGTTGCTAGACAAGGGGTGAACTTGGTGCTTGGGGGCAGGAGTGAGGGGCTAGAGGCTAAAGCATGGTGGTGATTGATTGTGCTTACCAGGCTTTCCACAGTCTCAAGGTTTGGACCTAAGTCACTTGGGAATTTAGAAAATGACCTCTTTAAACCATTTTTGGAGAGAACCTGGTAAGTAATGGCTTATTTAAACCAACGGGGCACATTATCATTTGGCTAGAATCAGATGTTAAGTAAGAAAGACCAAAAACTGTCTGTTGTCTAAAGAACAGTCTGCTATTGCTTCTAAAAAAGTAGTTAAGAGCCCAATTATTACCAATAACATTTGGATTTTTGTACTTTCATTTTTAAAAAATATAGACATTATTAAAAGTTTAATCCTAATTTGTGAAATTATTGATAATGAACCCAGGCTGGATTTCTTTGGAACTTGGGAACTATTACATTTTTATACTTCTGATTTGATTAAGGTAAGCCCTTTGTCATCATCCAGGATGGCAGTAGAAACTTCTACTGTTTACTAGGAAGGACATGCAAGTTACATTACTTTCATGTGTCACTAGAAACGGAAACCACAGGAATCACTGTGGCTTCATAGGTTATAGAAAGTTTTTGCAGTGGCATTCGAAGTTTGGTGGGAGGCCAAACTGAAGTTCTTTGCCACAAAGATGAATGTCTTAAAAGTATGTATGCAGTGAACTCTTAGTTGGTACCTGACTTGACTGGATTGAATATTACATCAGAGAAATAACAGAGAAAATATTACCATGAGATGTAATGGCAGTTTGTCTAAAGATAAGCTCTCAAGAGCTAGGGGGCCACTAATAATAGGAGAGGAAATATTGCCAGAGCAGTGATGAGCTAGCTGTGGCCAGGTCTATTAGAGCACCAGGAGAGAAAACTAGCTGAAAGATGTTAGAGTGTTTGGGATGTCCCTTCCACTAGACCTTGTGCACCTGGTGACACTGAAGTAGATAGATTATGGTTCCTGCAAAGGCTGGCATAGGGTTGTGCCAGGGAGCTACCACAGCAGCATTGCTGAGAGCATTTTAAATGCACATCCAATTTGGCAAGCGGAATATTAGAAATTGGGAAGTCATCTCCCAGTGAATATGGTAAGCATGGTGCAAGTTGTGCTTTAAATACAAAGTCTTAGGAAGCTGGTTGCTCTATTTTGTTAAAACTAGATGTACTATACTCCTTCCCCTAACCTCAAGATATAGGAAGATGTGAGCTGTAAGACAGGTCATGAAACACTGCTAGTTTATTTTCTGAATCTTTGCATATGTTATGTACACAGTGATAAGCAAACACAGCTGGGAAGAACAGCAGATGATATTGGGACTGGAACTGTGATGTTTATCAGACTGACATAGTAATCCTTTCCTGTGAAAGTGTTCTTTTTAAGTGATGTTAGGATTCTGTAACTTTTATCATGTGTCAGGCAAGTATTCTTTATTGCCCAACCCCTTTGCCTACCTGTCACACATTTTTCATTCTCATCTCTAGCTAGATTTATTTAGATATGAGATCCACATTTGACCTCTGATGGGAAACAAATGTGGACAATGAATTTGAATCCTTTGTTTAAATAAGGGTAGGTAGGTGCATTTAGACCTGATATTCAGGTCTAAATGGAAAGTAAATGTGATCAGTCTCCATTGACTTGTCCAAGTCAAGCTTTGAGTTGGCTAGAGAAAGCGGGTGTAAAATATCAGAGGAAAATATAAATGAAAAGTAATAAAATGAGCAACCCATTAAAGCTAATTTGACTATTTTAAAAGAAAGGCATATGTTCTTTGGGTAGCCCTAGTAATGAAACCTTTTAGAATATTTGAAAGAAAATTAAGATTTTTGCTATTGGTTGTAAATCTGAAGTAAATTAATAAATATTTAATGAATGCCTACTATGTGTAAAGCAGTGTGTTAGATGGAGGCACAGAACAGGTAGTAAGCTCAGTTCCCATTGAATGATAAACCCGCTCAGGACAAATTAAATAGCTACAAAAGATGAAGAGGCTTGATTACTTACCAGTTAAATGATACAGTAAATGAGATTTTAGAGGTGGAGTGAGTTGGAATTTCAGCTTGTCTTAAGACAGGTAGGATTTATCAAGGCAACATTATTGTAATGGGGTTGTGGGCAGTTATAAGACAGGAATGGAGACTGGAAAAGGTTTTGGGAGAAGCGAGGTGTCTTGGGGTGGGGTGGGTAGAGGGTAGAGAGAGAGTAAGTTAACATATGCAGATACAGCAAAAAGGACCCTTGGGTGATTATTGGGAAATAAATAGAAAGATCATAAGGCATTTGATTTAAGCTTTATCTTCTGAGTAAGCCAGAAGTTTAAAAAACTGTGTCCTATGGGACCCCTTAGGGTTGGGAGGTGGCATAGAGGGTGCCCAGATTGGGTTCAGGCCCTTTCATTCATCCTCTCAGCACTGTGAAACCAGAATAATTCTGTTCTTTATAACAAATTGCTTTATAATTTTTTTTTTAAATTTATTTATTAATGTCTGTGTTGGTCTTCGTTTCTGTGCGAGGGCTTTCTCTAGTTGCGGCAAGTGGGGGCCATTCTTCATCGCGGTGCGCAGGCCTCTCATTATCGTGGCCTCTCTTTTTGCGGAGCACAGGCTCCAGATGCGCAGGCTCAGCAATTGCGGCCCACGGGCCCAGCTGCTCCGCGGTATGTGGGATCCTCCCAGACCAGGGCTCGAACCCGCGTCCCCTGCATTGGCAGGCAGATTCTCAACCACTGCGCCACCAGGGAAGCCCACAAATTGCTTTAGATATTAGATTTTCTAGTTGGACTTCTTTTGAACAAAGAGTGCCATGGTAAAATAAATCTTAATAAAACCAAAGCAAAAAAAAAAAAAAATTGTGCCAGTCAACAGGAAACCATGGACCCAGTTAAAGTTGTGTTTCTGAAGAGTTGGTCTGACTGCGGTGGGCCAGATGGGTTGGAATGGGGGAAGACTGAGGCCAGGTAGGGAACTTGTTTTGCAGTAGTTTAGATGTTAGATATTATAGAAGGATGGCCAGAATTGGGTTTGTGGTACAAGAAGGAATAGGCAGATGCCAGAGACATTGCAAAGGAAAAATAATGAGTACTTGGGTATCGGGTGGATTTAGAGAGGAGGAAGTGATGACAGCTCAGATTAGATGTCCAGTGCACATAGCTTGCCAGAATTCGGGCATTGCTTCAATGTTTAAGGGACAGCTTCCTTACCCCTCATAGACTCATAGAATCACAGCCTCCAGAAAGGAGCCTCAGAACCCAATTGTGTATCCCTGCTCCAGGGATTCTTGTGGTCCAGCTACTCTTGGGAAATGTTGATGGGGCTGTTACCTGGTAGGTTTTCCTTAAAGGGTAGTGGTTGCATGGAGGATTGATTATTGATTGCCCTGGGACTTGGCTCCCTCCTGTGCTTTGGCTCCTTGCATGGATTTCGAACTGTTTTGAGTTTCCTTTCATTTTGCTGGTAACTTCTGGCCATGTGGGAGAATAAAAAGTGGTCAGGAGGGCTGGGTCTGGACCCTTAACTTTCCACCAGAGCAGCCTAACTGTTTTACATGTTTCGAACATTGGACTTTTGTTTAGGGAATAATTTTTAAAAATTTCTTTCAATTCTAATATTATGTAGAGGAGAGAAGGCAGGGACCAGAGAATAAGGAGTCAAGGAGGAGTTGATGGGAGGGCAGAGGCTGTTCTTCTACAGCAGTGTGTCCCAGACTCTGGGCTCAATACTCTTGGGGGGTGAGGAGCAGTGAGTTTCAAGGGGCTTTTGAACCTACGTTCATTCATTCAGTAGCACAAGCATTGTCTGCAGACCAAATACTTTTTCACACAATGACATTTTTCAAATACACTTTAAATTAAATGAACAAAAATGCATTAAAATATTACTGAAATTAATAGAAACTTGTCTTTATGTATTTTACAATCAGCAGACTGTAAACAAAATACTATCATGTGTGATATCACAATTTTTTGTTTTAAAATGGAGGCCTCATATTAGAAAAGTAAAGGAATCCCTTTTATATGTTAAAGGACAGTATTCAATCCTTAATAAATTGCTCACTGTTAATTGTCTCCCTTATTTAAGGAATTTTAGTTATTGGAAGAAACAACAACAACAAAATGTAGGACTTTTAGGCTATGGTTCACCAATATAATATTATTTCAGGGACTTTCACCTTGATTTGTTTAGTATCATTTAATTTGAAAACACTGGGAATTCTTTTTACTCTTTGAACTTTAAATTCAGAGTGTGTGGATAAAAATCTCTCAGAATTGGATTTTTTAAGACTTCTTTCTTCTGTAACCAATCTATAGTTTTTAAAAGAATGAGACCGATTTATATATGTTGATATGGAATCATTCCTGAGATATATTGTGAAATGAAAAAAGCAGGGAGCAATGTATATAGTGTGCTACATTTATACAAAAAGTGCATAAACTACTTATGCATATGAATCTGACAATAGTAGTTGCTTTATGGGAAGAAAGTGGGGCTCAGGCATTGGTGGTTGGAAGGAGAATTTTTATTTCATGTCTGTTGGTCCTCTGAGTCTTTTTGCAAATCTCGTACCTGTTTCACTCACTGCAAAGTTAGAGACTGTGGCATCAGCTTGGGATGAATGGTTCTGGGATTCTGCCCTTCTGGGGGAAGGTGATTATGTTCTCTTCTCTGCTAGAAGGCGGCCAGGTGAAGTGGTGAAGAGACCCAACTCCCCAGTGCTTTGCCACTTGTTGGATCTCCTACTCTTCATCTGGAAATAATTCTCATCTGGATAATAATGGCACGACCCATAAGGTTGTCATGTGGGTTGCATGAGATGGTATGTACAAAGCACAGTATCATTTCAGAAAGGCTTGCTTGTGCTAGGCATCTGACTTGACCACTCTTGAACTGTCCACTGCTCTCTTCTGGAAGCCCCCTGTAGTATCTTCTCCTCTCTATGGCTGTTCCTTTTCAGTCACCTTCACTCAGCAAATTCTTAACGGAGAGTCTAGTCCTGTTTAATGCCTGGGGATATAGAGGTGTTCAAGTCAGACAGTGCCCCTGATTTGCTAGACCTTTCTCACCTCAGCCTTAATTGAGAGCTATTTCTGCAGGTAACCCACTTTGTCCTCTCCTGAGTTGCTAATGAAACTATTCAAGTTTTCATGACCTCTCTTCCTCAAAGATAGAATTTATCACATCTAGCATTTTGCCGCTATCCATGTGATTCAGACTTCTCTGCTGATTTGTAAGTTCCTTGAAAGTAGGAGTCTGGAACAGTTGGGGTACTTTTTGATGCTTTATTAAATATTTGGTGAAAGCTCATGTTATTTACTTAATACTGTCCTCAAATATTTCAAGTTATTTACTTAATACTGTCCTCAAATATTTCATTGCTAAGACCAAAAATGAAATCTTTGGTTGCAAGATTATGTTGTTTCTTTCCCAATCCCTTTCCCCCCTTGATCCCTTTTTATTGTGTTCTCTTATCACAGAATGTACAATTTATTGCCACCATATTTTAGCTTTAAGTTTCAGCAAACAAACACCCACATGTACAGCAGCCCTGGGTAAATTGAAGTGGTCAAGTCACTTGCATGTTCATAAGTGCACATCTTAACCTGTTTTATTTATTTTTCACCCTATGGCTCACAAATGTACTTTTTGTCAAGGATGAGATCCCTGAAATTGTAAGCAAACTATTGTATGCATGGACATATTTATGAGCTGGAACTGTCCCTTGGATCAGCACCCCAACAAGGACCATTTTTGTGACTCCCAGCTTTCCCTCTCCCATGCCCCCAAGTGATCCCTTAGGTGCCAGGGGCTCCCATCCCTCTTTTGGTTGTCATGTCTGTTTTCTGGGCAGACCCCAGGCTGAGCACTTCTCGCTAGTACTCTTCTCCAGCCCCCTCTCCCACTCCCTCTCTACTCACCAGTCTTGTCTTTTCTCTGATATTGTGTGGGATTCCGGCTGTTGCTTGATGAACAAGCCTTAAAACTAGGAATGGCACTGGATAGAATGACAGGTCTGTCTCACCCTAAGATTCTGTGACTGAACGCCAAAGTGGGTGAAGCATCTTACTGTCTTTGCTTCCAGGTAACAATTCCAAGAGATGGTTTCAGAAGGGCAGCCTTTAGTTCCTTCATGCAAGTGACCGAACAATTTCAGACAGATACGTGTGGGGAGGAGGCACGGTAGATGCCTTCGTGGAGTGAAGTTCACATGTTGCCTTACTTAATACTCACCTGGGAGTGAGCTCATTTGTAAACCACTCCTAGAGGCTTCCTCACTTGCCCAACGTCGCCCTGCATGGGTTGTGGGGCGAGGTCTGAACCTAGATTTTCTGACTCCCAGGCTTCTCTGTTCCAGGGCTCAGTACCACTCTCCTGGAAGTCTTCAAATCCTACCACCCCATTTTTTTCCCCATGGACAGGGCCAGCCACACAGGCTGCAGGTGGGAATTATACTAAAGTTAAAATGGAAAATTATCAAGACTTCTCACTGTACTTAGAAAAGTTACTGTTTAGAGTACAAAAAAATATCATAGCTTTACAAGTTTCTGAGGCAGGGAGAGGGAGGGGGAAAAGAGAGGGAAGAAAGAAGAGAGAGAGATACCAGCTGATAAGAAGCAGCAGCAAGCAGACCATATTTGCAGTTGGATAATCGTAGTTTTTTTTTTTTTTTTTTGAGACATGTGGCCATCACCCATGAATACAGATACTTTCAAAGTCTCGTTTTTCTTTCATGTGAAAGTTGCCGGCATGGAACAGATGCCTTTATTTGGAGAAACCAGTCTTTGGAAATAATTGGTTCTCTCTTCTCTTATCCTCTAGAGGTGCTCTTCCACAGATGAAATTAGATGAGGAAAAAATTTAATCACAAAACATTAGCTTGTGGTTCTTTATTTTTTTCCACTGCAAAATGTTTTAGGACCTGCACCTTACTTCCACATATTTTGGGATTGTTGACTGATCATACTTACTTTTATCACTAATAGAACAGCAATGACGTTCAGAAAAGAAAATGTTTTGATTGCACTAGGTCGTTTTTTGAGTAGTGACCTAGTACTTTAATGCTTTTAAATCATAATATTAAAATAGGTATTACCTCCTTTCTACTCTCAATTGATAGGAACTGAGCACATTGAAGAAAACAACACTTGCACTAGGGGCAAGATAGGCACTTTATAAGTATTACCTCTTCATATCATCCCGGTGAGTTAGGTATTATTATCCTACTGTAGAGATTTACATCTAAAGCTTAGAAAGGTTAAGTGACTTGTTCAAGGTCAAATAGCTAATAAGTGTAAGACCTGATATTCCAGTCCAACTGCATGCAGTGGGCTAAGTGGTCAGTGTAGGTAAGGTACAGTCATTTTAGGAGATTTTATTTTATTGAAGATTAAATTATATCTGTAACAGAGGAGATATTTTAGAGCTTCTTACTCTTTTAAATTGCCTGCTTTGTTAACTCCTTGATCATCCTGCATTGTCAGTTTGACTAAAAATAATAATTCATAGATTGGTCAGCTGCCTTCTGTTTAATTTTTATCTTTAAAATAATATTTGAAGGATTTTAAAATAATGCTTTATCACAATAAGAGGAAGAGGCTTGAAGAAAAATTAGATAGTATTCGGTTATCATTTATTCCTTTGTTCACTCAGCCAATATTGAGTGAACACCTTCTGTGAGCCAGGCACTGAGTATGAAGACTGTTGAATAAACATGGCCCCTTCCCTCATGGCCATTACAACAAAATGCATATATTGCATCAAGGTAAGGTCTGAAGACAGCAAGAGAATAAGATGGGGGATCTCTTTCCAGAACAGGAAAGTCAATTGATAAACTCAGTTGGGAGATAAATCTATGCATAAAAACTACTAGAGTGCATTTACACCTTAGAGGTTGTATGGACTTAATGCTGCCTGCAGTTCTTAATCGTGGTATCCTACTGCTTACTGTGGGAGGAAGGGCTGGCTTCACAGCCCTGGATGCCCTGGGTGATTTCCATACTGGCCTGTGTATGTACAGTACTGGTGGGAATGGGCTCATATGAACAGTGTCTGGAAGGTAAAGGTTGCCCCACCTGATATAGACCATAAATGCTATTATAATTTAAAGAAGAGAGAATGATCGTGGGCCCCAGGAGTGGTCAGGGAAAGGTTTGTGAAGGTCACAGGGATTGAATTGGGCCTGTATAGCATTTCATTAGATGGAATTCATTTGTTTTATTCTTTTTAGGTGCCAAGTACAGTTTTAAGTATGGAGGATAGAGTAATGAGCAAAACAGACAAGACCCCTGTTCTCATAGATCTTACAGTTTAGGGGGGCATGCAATAGAGACATTTGTAAGATTATTACCCATAGTGTTAAATGTAATGAAGACAATTAAAAAACAGTGTTGGAGAGAATGGTGGAGGGTGCTGCCGGTGGTGGTGAGACTTTATTTTGGATAGGAGGGAAGACTGTCTCTGAGGTTACACT
Source organism: Balaenoptera acutorostrata (assembly GCF_949987535.1). NCBI lineage: Eukaryota > Metazoa > Chordata > Mammalia > Artiodactyla > Balaenopteridae > Balaenoptera > Balaenoptera acutorostrata. The sequence goes on from NC_080080.1 coordinate 44,593,623, forward strand.
TGAATGAAACCTGAGTGTTGAAAAGGAGCTGGCCATTAAGTCTGGAAGAGTTAATGGACAAAGCCATAAAGATGAGGTGATGCATTCTATGGGAGTTTATCCATTGAAGAGCTGTACCCTGTAAGGGCATGGACGGAGCAGAGGCTGAAAGGTGTAGGTTAGTGCCAAATCATGGAGGGTCTTGAATGTCAGAACAAGGACTGTTTGTTTCTATGCATATGTTAGCGGATGAGTAGTTAGAAGAGAGAAGGAGAATCAGGATGAGTATATGCCATAGAAGCTTAAGGAAACTTGTGCAGCTGGGGCCTTGAAGTTTAGGGACACCCCAAATAACATAGTGTCCCAGTCACTTCCTGTTGGAAGTTGAATGTAGTCCTAAAGTGAGGCCTACATGGTGGTTCTCTGTTGACTGTTTCAAATCAGGGGGATTCAGCATTGTCCTACAAATAAGGTTGTGGAGGTCTTGGCAAAGGTAAGCTACCACCCAGTGTCAGGGACTGTGCTTATTAAGGTAATGTTTCCTAAGTAATGTATGATGTAACAGGTTCCTTTTGTGGTAACTCCCCTTGGAACCAAAAACTAATTGTATTTTTATTAAAGTAAAGGGACATTCTTTACGTTACAAGATGTTTTTGTGAAAGGAAAAGTTAAAGGTTTAATTCAGTTCATATTGATAGATAAAAAGAGGTGTGTTAAAGCCTCATTTTTGGAATAACTGTATCTTATTTACTAAAGGAAAAATAGCCCCAAATGTTGATATAGTCCTGTAGAGAAATGTGTTTGGGCAGTGAAGGGATTCCTGGCAGTGATTGAGAAACACAGTAATGGGGAACTGCACTTGATCGCTTTTGAGGTTGATTCTGATGTGTGTAGTCTTTACATCCTATTAAAACTTTGAAAGATAAACTGATACAAGAAGGATTTGCCAAGGCCAGCAGCTCTTCCTTTTAAAACCTTGGCTCAGTGTACACATTGAAGGGATGGGGGAGTAAGATAAAAGCATTATAAATATGAGGTTAACTGAATTCAAATAGAAGGTTCTCTCAAGTTATTGCATTCCTTAGAAAATAAATACATTACGCATATGGTTAAGATTGATCAAAAAAGTATTCAGTATGCCAGTGATTACATTCCCATCTGTGATTAAGGTTTTCTGTCTGCATCTGGTTTTCACATTATATTTCTGTAACAAAAATCCTTTATATAGCAGAGTTCACTTTCTGTATTTTCTATTAGCTGCAGCTTGAACTACTGCACAGATCGCAGATTTACACATGTGGTTTTCATTACTTCATACCATTGAGAAAAAGTAATATTTGTTTGGGAATGTCTGTTTTCCACAATTTCCATGGTAATACAACATGTTGAGCTTTTTTAATAACACTCTTGTAGAACTACAAATTGTTTTAGGCATTCTCCTCTTGGTAGAGTTTAGCTTTTAAACTGGTCTCAGTATATGTTCCCCTCATAATGAGGTTTTACAAATTTGAGGGCTTAGGATTGGAACAAAGCAATTATTAAAGATAGAGAAATTTTACTTTTGATTGCATGTGATACAGACTTCAGTGTGGAATAAGTATCACAGATAATCTGGATATATATTTCATAGTGCTCATTACCATTACCCATTTTATTGTTATTTTATATCAGAAGACAATTTATTGTGTTGGAGGTATGAAGAACAAACATAATACTCCAAAGTCATTATTTTGAAAAATCTAAACATCAACTCCTTTTTTTTTTGGTGAGTTATCCTATTGATTGTGATACAATGTTTCATATATAAAAATAGTTGAGTGAGGAAAATCATCAGTGGGTAACTTGAGGTTTACATTGTGTATTACTTGAATGTGTATTTGTATGCCATGTTAACATTTAAGAATTTATAAACATGTACATTTAAAATATTTTGTAACACTATCTTCCTGTCAGCTTTTCTCCATTCACTTCAGGATACTCCGATTAAAATAGACACAAGTAAAGTTAAAAAGTGAAATAGTATATTCTATATTGGGAGATCATTTATAATTGAGAAATTTATCTTATAAAGGAAGTTTATCCACATGGTAATTTTATGTGCCTCAAAACTGAGATCCATTATACCATTTTTGGTAATAAACCGAGACATTAGTCTTGTATTTAGCAGTCATGAGAAGCAAGAAAAAGACTTAGACTCTAGGGGATTTGTATGTACTTGGCCTTCTTCATTTGTTTAATGGAGATTGTTAAATATGGCCCACACAGGTAGACTCTACTTTATCAGGCTCTCTGATGCCTTTTGTTTATGGTTGTTGAGGCACTAAATATTATCAAAAATCATGATTGAATCTAAGAAAAGTATCCATTTTCTTCTTTTTCCCAATAATACTTATTTATCCTCTATTTACAAAATATTTTTTTTAATCTCAGTGTAAAGACATTGGAAATACCAGAATTGTGTAGAAAATTACCCATATTTCCATCTCCTGGAAATAATATTACCCATATTTCCATTTTCTGGAAATAATATTTGACATCTAGATGTATTTACTTCCAGTCTCCCCTCCTTGGCCCTGTTTAAGTTTTTCCATTAAGAATGAGAAACATTGATTGCATGATAGCAGAGTTGTAATATGGTGTATAAAGGGCACTGCTTTTCTTTTTTTAAAATAGAAACTGCTTGTTTATATACATCAGAGTATGTATATTCACCAATTTTAATTTCTATGGAGTAGTTTGGTCTCTTAAAAAAATAGTAGCAACATCCTTAGTAATATTTTTTGAGACTGCTTTTATAAATCTATCCCTTTGCATTTATTGAGTTATTACTTTATGTGCATATGATTGTGCTAGATTTATGTTTCATAGATTATAAGAACTAAATAGTGATACTTGTTCTATTCATAATAGTGGTGGTAGTAGTAATAGTAGGTGTTTGGGAATGAATGAATGAATTCTAAACCTGCCAAATCTAGCAGGAAAAGTGAGAATATTTGGATTGCTTTAGAAGAAAAAAAGAAAGTAGTAGAAGTTTATTTGGTAAAATGCTTCACTAATTGTTGTTACTAATAATTTCAAACTGGTTGGTTGCATAAAGATTATTAGATACCGTTAACAGTTGTTTCAGATTATTTTAGCTAATGATGGCAATGTGTAAATTTTAGAACAGTGAAAACAATATTGACACCACTTTGTTTTGAAACACGGTTTAACTTGCACTTAAAATTCCAAAAAATAAAATAAATAACACAGTGTCTCAAAGCATTTTCTAAAGAAACCATATCTGATAGATTATTTAATTAAAAAAAAATAAAACAGGTAAAATCTAACACATTCTTTTAAGGTATTGATGTATGTATATTTTAGACCCAACTTAAGGAAAGAGGAGTTGTATCCAGCTTTGAGTCAGATGATTGGAGAATTAAGAGCCCTATAGGGCATGTCACTGCAGGAACTCTGAAAATATTTTCTGTTTTGGATTTTTCTAAAATTTAGAAGGGCTTGTATCTGTTTCTTAAACAAAACAAAACTGGCCTAGTATTATCGTGTAAGTAGATGGGTGTGATACTTCAGACTGGTTGTGATATATGCGTTTTTTTTCCCTTTGTTGTTGTCAATAGAAAAGATTGATCTCTGGGCTGGTGAACATAATATCTGTCCCAGTCAGAAAAGGAGAGAGGAAATTAGCAGAGCGATTGGTGGAGAATGATATCTGTCAAAAGAAACACTTGGAGAGCACTGAGTTTAGTAATAGGTGACTGCCGGAAAAAAGGGAACTTTGAATATTGTCAAGGTAAGGAACAGACAAATATTTTGACTTTGCAATTTACTTACATGCCAAAAATCAATCTATTATTTTTTTCCTAATAAATTATACTTGTGAAGATTTTTCTTTTCTTTTCCTTACTTCTTCTAGTGCCTGTTGATAACGAATTTGTATTATATATTTAAAAAATTTGTCTTTGAAATCTTTGGATGTGGGATTGGGTGGTGATCAGTCAGCCTGGCTGTGGGAGCCCTTGTTTGATAGTTTTGGGTCTGAAGATAGCAAATGATCAAGTACCAATTTTTTTTTTTTAACCCCTCCTTGTTGCTGTGCTTCTTGCCATGTTTCATAATACATCTGTTATAAGCTGAGCAATACTTGGAGTTAAAGAGTAAAAGCTATGTCATGATTTCTGTGTTTATTGCAACTAGAGATGGTATTTTCTGAAGCAGTTTGTTGACTAAAGAGGGAAAAAAGTGCTTTTCCATTTATTATTTCTTCTGTTTGATTTGGATATTTTTTTAAACTTGTAGGTGAATGTCATTTCCTAAGCAGAATTCATGTCCATAGGCACGTTTAAAAAAAAAAAAAAGTCTAACTTTAGGAAAACAGCAAAATGTACACTTTCCCATTTGGCAAGTGACTTCTTAAAGTCTGCAACATTTAAAAATTAAGGAGAGCCCTGCATTATGGGTTCCAGAGAGTTGATGCCTCCTGCAGCCAGCTCTGTTTCAGGTTTAGTGGACTTGTGCAGAAGCTCAGATGAATACAGATAAATTGTGCTAAGAAAGAATTGAGAGTTAACACAAACGTTGTGTTGTACAGGTTGGCACTCTTAGTGATTAGGTGGGGATTTTTGAAGTTCTGTGACTGCCTGCCTGACTACATGGAAAAGGTGGTAGCAAAATATTTACCCTTCATGGCCATTGTTCTGGAAACATAGCTGCTGGTGTCTCCCCCCCCACCGCCCCACACACATAACATCTACTCTTGCAGTTCCTACAAAGGCTTATTGGCTTTTTCTTAAAGTTCCTAAGAAGGTGTTGGCAAATGAGTGTGTTTTGTTTTTGTTTTTGAAAGACCAGAGAAAATGAAATGATTCCCTGTATAATTATAGGCTCCTTTGAGATAGCCTAAGTCATGATTTGGTTTCTGTCTGTATTTCTCTTCCTTTCATTCCTCCATCTTCATATTATGATGTTCTTCTACTGTAATTAGTGAGAGACATAAATTTGAAAGAGAAGATGAGGAATTCAAAAATTTATTAAGTAATTGAGACATCTCTCACCTCTGCTTCTGTCTTTGTACCTGTGTACTATTGTTACTAAAAATAAATTTTTTGAGAACTCAAATCGTGGTTGATTAGATTTCTCAAGTCCAGCATAGAAAGAAAGTTGTTAATATCTTAAAGGAAACAAACATAATAATAACAACAACAACCCTTGCTTTAGAATTGCTTTCTCTTCATCTTCCATCAGAAGAAAGCACTTTGTTTCAAAGAGGATATAATTCTCTGCTTTCTGCCTTATGTGTCTCTGGGAGGTGGGCAGTGATAGTATGATAAAAATATATAAGGTGCAGATTGCAAATTGAAAAGAATATTGGATTTTAAAACTTGAGCATATATTGCAGATACATAGTGTCATCGTCTTTACCCACCCCTATCCCATTACAACAATATTCTCTCCTGGTCATGTGGCATATCTCTGTGGGCTGCTGACACAAAGGACCATTGCAGCATGGAAGATCCATATTGAGAGCAAAAATGCATGACAAAGACACATTTTAAAACAAGTTTAATGCACGTTATTTGTTATAATATGCAAATACCGATCCTCAGTATCATGTATCAAAAGCACCATGTTGAGTTTCTTCTCTCTCTCGCTTTCTTGTGTGTGTGGGTGTACATACTTAAAAAATGATGTGTGTGTGCACACATGTATGTACATGTATGTATATAATTGTGTGTGTTGGCCTATTTTATAACTGTTGAGTTTTCTTTATGATTCATGTGGCATTGAAAAATTTACTCCTAGTTTTTTCTTTTTTGTGATGGCAGTGGGTGTATATAAATATGGGGTTTAGACTCAGGTTGAGTCAAAAAGTAGAGAAAAACAGAAATCACATACTTTACATTTACAAGCATGGAGTCCATTGGATTCTTGGGGATATAATTTGGAAGCAGAAAAGGCAAAGAACTATGTGAAATTGAACAGTCGTGGCAGTAAGAGACAGTGACCTGAGGTGGTGCCAGAGAGTCTGGTCCCTGTGATGAGTTTGAAGCCAGGCAGGGGTCACCAGGAGACAAACCTGTCTCTTTTAGGTGGCCAGGGGAGAAATGATGCCTTAGGGACAGTCACCAGCTTACCTGGAAGCTGATAAAGGCAAAACGCTGCTATGTTTCCTCCCAGTATTTTAAAGCATATCCAAAATATGCACAGTGTTCACTTTTCTAGAATTCTGTTATGTGTGTCTTTGTGAGGAGTGGGTGGATTTGGGACAGTTAGGAGTGGTATCCAGCTTGAGGAGCTTGCTCTTAAAAGCCATTAAGGAAAATACTAAGACGGGTCCAATATTTGTCATATAAAAAAATTAATTGGCCATCTAAAAGATGCAAGGGCATTATCAGGGAAGCAGTTATGACAGAGGAAACTTGTTGCAAAGTGGTATGTATTTATGTTTGAATCATGGGATGGGATATTTATGTAGTACCAATTTTTAGATATTGTATTATTAGATATTTAAAAATAAAAACATTTAATTTAGATGATGCTGTGCACCTTCAAATATTGGTATCTTTATTAGGAAAAGAAGAAAGTTATTTTCTTAAGCAAAACTGCTGGGTTTTGAGAGCGTTTGCCTATATTTTTAGTTTTTCTTGGTCATGTTTGAGGGGTCTGATAGTATTAATGGGCTTTACCCCACATGGAGCTTTGAGCTTATTGTAGCACTGCACACTGATCCCAGGTCAGTGTGATGCGTGAAATCAATTTATTTGAATCTCTTTGCCTCTATAGGAATTTGGCAGCATGCCAGTTGTTTTCATTTAATGTTCTTTGTGTTGAACACAGACAAGCAGGCATGCTTTTGTATTCATCTTTCTTTTGGTCTCTGTCTCTTTCAGCCAATATTTTACTCTATGGATTTTGAGATGAAGGAGGAATGTATTATTTATATGATTCTAATCATTACTTAATGTGTGTGTGTGTGCTACTTTCTTATCTTTTAAGGGATTTTTAAAAATATTCCTGAGTTTTAATGGTGACTTTCTTTGTAGAGAAGAAATATTTTAGTTTTTAAAAAATAACATTTTTGATGAAACATAATAAACCAGATCATAGGTGGTATTTACTTACCATAATGCTCATTATCAAAACTGAAAATAACAATATTAATTACACTATACAACAGATGTTTAATTTGTGAACTGGATTATCAGAATCACTTACTTCTTGGGGAGCTTTTTGAATGTAAAGATTCATACTTTAATCAAGCACACGCTAAAGAAAAAAATATTATTATCTGGGTATTATTATCTTTGAATGATCCATGTTGATTAAGATGCCAGTGTTTTACATAGATTTGTGGTTATATGTGATTTTTTTACAAAATTCCTGCCATTAGGGCAATTTTTTGCTCTTTAAAATTTGGAGGGTCATGACAGGGAACAACAGCACAGAGGTTTTTACGACAAAGAGACTCAGACCTTTCTGTGGATGTTTTTGTAGGGAGGATTTGTTTCTGGGTCAGCTTTAGGAAAAGGTGGAGAAGGAAACGAGAGAGAGTGAGAGGAGAATGCTCTGTTGATGCTCCGGGCAGTTCTTGCGGAAGTTGATATGCAGAACCAGGGAGCCGCGGCTTCGGGGTCAGGCGCATACCCAGCAGCCCTGCTTCCTTGTTTAATTACCTGAAGAGCAAAACAGTCAGCCTGAGAGTGTGTGAAAGCCCAGTATCTCTGCAGCCGCCTGGCGCTCTGACATCCTGCAAGGCCAGCCCTGTCTGTCCGCCAGCGTCAAGCTGGCTCCCGCCCTGGGTTCCTTTCTTTCTGGAGGCATTGTGTGGAAGAGGGTTTGGTCAGGAATTTGAGGTTCCTGCCAGTGCTGTGTCCCTGCTCTTTCTTTCTGGACTACGGTGACAGACGTGCTTGATTTTTTATTTTTTTTTCTTAATGAGTTTAAAAATCTGTCTTTTTCATTTTACACCCTGGCCTTGCTATGAAACAATATCTCTATCAACAGCAACAGACATTAACCAGTGCAGGACTGGCCTCAGTTAATGGGTTCTCATTTTCCTAATTCCTGTTATTTAGTGTCCTTCGTGTGTTGCCTTTTTAGGTCAGATTCACTGGTAGTTTGGTGTGGAACTAGTAATACAGGTTGTTTTTTTGTGAGGCAGTTTTGGAATCTTAATCTGTCCATGAAAACAGAATAGTCCGTTTTTAAACAAAGGTGATAGAACCTTTAAGGTTGGGTTTTTTCCTTTCCCTGGAATTTAAATATGGATGTGGACATTTGCTGTGGGAAGGGCCATGCCCTTTGAAGAAGCTGAGGGTGGTGAGAAATATTATTTGGAATGTGTGGCCAATTTGACAGTAGTATAGGGTACTCTGAGGAATGCTTGGAGATGGAGCCATTTGGGAGATCCCCAGAGTATAACAAGATGTTATGTTTCCAAGAGGAAATCCAGCAGGTTCTTTATGCGCAGGGTGGGCTGGTGAAATGTCTGCACTGTGGGTGGGGGAGCAAAGGTGGTGGTGGTGGTGGTGGGGTTTCCTGCAGAGGGAGGGGAAAGTGTGACTACATGTGCAGTGATTTGGTTTTTCCAGCTACTTCATTAGGATTCTGTCATGCAGACTTCAGGGCATTTACCCTTTAGATGCACATATGTGCATCCCATTAGTGTTAATAGGAGTTGCCGGCAAGTAAAGAGAGCAGCAGTGTGTACCTGTGTTCTGTATGAGCACAGCTCCAGGGGATTGATTCCATTCTTTGCAAAGAATAAAAGAATTGGACTTTGCAGGGAAGAGTTTGGTAGGAATTATTCTAAAAACTTATTTTTCATATTATATTTATGGAAGCGATGTCAATATTTTATGGGTTTGTATACCACTCCAGTGAAAAGTATATAATCATTTAAATAATTGGATTAGCCTCGTTCATCTTGTGATGGAGCTGGCATCACCATGATCTGTTTATACGCTAGCATAAGTAGTAGTATGTGGATCCTTAGGCACGTGCGTATTTATTTATGTATCAGCCTGCTGCATTTCTTTTAGTATTATTTCTCTTTCAACATCAGTATAAATATGAGAAAAGAAAACAGGTAAATATATTTTAAGCCACAGTCAACATTGCTAACTGGTGTCCTCCTCCACTGACAGACTCCAGGTACCCCCCTTTCAAGCTCCAGGTTTTTGGTAGTTCTATCCAACTGGAGCTTTCTTAAATGCAAGTAACATTACTGCCAGTTGTAGCATTAAGCCTTAGCAGCAGAGAGTGTATAACGTGAGAAAAACTTGGAGGACTTCGAAAAGTGAATGGGGAGAGTTGTGGCTTGCAGGTGGTGGCATCAGGAACTAAGGAACAAACTGTGAACAAGAAAATGGGGTTTTTGCCTTGCACTGAGTGTGCTCAGTAAGTGGAGTGAAATGGCAAGAAAAAAGCAGATCTGTGGGACAAGAGAAAGGGAGGAAGTGAATTACTCTAGAAAAGAGAAGGGGAAAAGCCAAAATCTATTAGTAACTGTGGACCTGTGTCAGTTTACCAACAGGAATCAAAACAGGACATTTTGATATAACAGATAAAAAAGTCACAGTATTCCAAAATTTTAGTAAGATTCTGGTGTCTACAATTAAGAATAACTAATGAGAAGTGAGAGTGAGAATTGAAACTTCCATACAGAGTAAGAATTAGGTTGAGATTTTTAGGTTTTAACCACTGTTCAGTGTATTTCAGAATATACAGCATTGCATTCTATTCTGCCTGGTCTTGTGGGGGGGTGAGGGGAGGAGGAGATGGGTACATGACGAAACCCAGGAGGGTCGGAGTGAAACATTAATTTAAAAATTTACATTGTTATAAAAGCAAATATACTGTGCTGGGTATTATTTGAACAAATAAAGCAGTTTTGGAATGAAAACTTATAATGGAATCCATAATACCCAAGTTTGAATTTGTTTATAAATGTGGCAAATTAGTATGTGTGGATGGATTTTGCTAATTTGCAATGTGGAGAGATAGAAGTGGAGAGTTTGTTAGAGATAAAAGTCCTGTGAGAAAAGAATATGATGAAAAAATTCTGGGATTTTTTTTTTTGTTTGTTTGTTTGTTTTATTGCTGTGTGTTTGCTCCACCTGGTGGATTTTGTTGAAAGTGTTTTAATCCATGTTAATGAAAAGACTGCCCTGCACACAATTTACAGTAAGATGAATCTTTTGTTTTATTTTTGTTGCTGTGAAAAATAGTTTAATTCCTATCAAAGTCAAAACATTTATGTCTTTTGTTCAGTATTTTCATTGCATTGAAAGTAATATTTATTGTTTCTTCTGGCTCAAAAATGTAATACATGCTCACTTTAGAAGATTTGGAAAATAGAGAAAAATTAAAAGAGGAAAATAAACATGATTTATAATTTCATCACCCAGAATCATTGCATTATTTTTAAGAATAGACGTTATCAGAAGAGGACCACTTTTGCATTTACATTTATTTAAAGATATGTGGAATGTTAAATACTATGCCAAAGTGTGATTGATGATGATGATTATAATTATTTTTGGACAAATGCTGCCTTTAAAATTCCCAGTCTCTAAAAAAAAATCAGTGTTTTGCAGGAACTGCATTTGCTAAGCTACATGTCTACAGAAGGCAAAGGTAGTAGAGATTAAAGGTACCTCATGCATTCATAGGGCTGTTCATACGGGTGGCAAGATCTGTTGTTCGCTGGACTTAACACAGATTGCTTTCTTTAGAAATCTTAAGGAGTCAGTTGTGCTTTGATCATCTTATTGTTTTCCTTAGGTTATTCTTTTTTTCTCCTTTAGACTCTAAAAGCTCTGTAACAGAAGGTGAAGTTTTGAAAACAGTGTCTCCATATGCAAGGGATTTGGAGACCTTTTTATTGTCTTAAAAATTGTCATTCACAGTCCTCATTAGCATTTATTGTTGCAAGCGTACAGGCAGAAAATGTGAAATTGGTATGTCATGAATAGCCCCACAGAGCTCTCGAGCCCTCGGAGTTTGCCTGCATGTGGTGTGGGCTGGGCTTTGAGGGAAAGCTGTCCAGATGGCTGCCTGCACAGGGCAGAGCTGCAGGTTTTTGTCTCTGGTGCTGGGAGGAGGGTAAGTTCATTGGAGCATACGCCATCACCCTTGCTTTTTAACAAAACTAACTTGCCGTTAGTTAGGATGGGGAGGTGGTGACATTGAAACAAAGGTTTTCCATAGAGTGTTACAGTCCTTGTCAAATGGGTAAGGGATGAGTACAGAGTGTCTTCTATATTATCTGAGTGATTTTTGTAGTTATAAAACATAGGAGGAAACTAGATGGCAACTTATTTGCAGATTTTACACGCAAGTGTATACTTTTTAAGATTGATTATTTTTATGGGAATATGCTTTTGTATGAAGAGAGAGTTGATATAGCTAGTATACAGCCTTGTGGATTACTAAGGACGTGTTTTACTTTAAAATTTTTAAAAATAATTTAACCCTTTGCTGGTGCCTATGGATTAATCTACATTTAATGATATTAGTAGGTTTGAAGTTTGCATTTAAATAATACAACATTCAGACAATGCAAGTGTTAAATCTGTTTTAACATTTCAGAATATTAGGTATTGAAAATCAAAAGTCATTGGTGGAGAAGAACTGCAATATATTGTGATATTTTAAAGGCCTTGGCACTGTTAGAAACAATTCATAATAATTACAAATACAGATTTTGTTTTTGCACGTGATAGTTCATCTTAAACAGATTTCATTTTGTAGAAATACACATACATGCTCCCTACATACTTAAATGTAATAATATACATCTTTTCATTCATATGTAGAGAACATTATACTTCAACCAGAGTTGAGAATCAAATACAGTGCCTAAAAAATTGTCGGAATGATATGACTAACATTTTATTCTGAAGGTGGAAAAAAAATATCATAGAGACTTTTGGGCTTATCAGCTTAGTTAATCATTATTATTTAAAAGTTTGTTATGATTGGCATCTTCAAATTACAGTTTAGAGCACATTATTAACTCACTTTAACTGATTGGAGAAACAAAAATCAAAGGGACCTGAGTCCTTTGGTTTGACATGTCACAGGTGAAGGGAAGGGGTCATGACTTCTAGTTCTTGACCTGCCACTTGCCCTGGTAGATTTGGATTTCTCGACAGACCATATAGCGTGTTCTCCATGGGACACTGTTTTGTATGGTGCTTTGTCATCTAGTTGCAAATGATCCAAGCAGCGAAGCTTTTCTGCTGCTGTGATGTCTGGTATAATCACCTATTAAGATAAGCTTCCTCTATCCAGCATGTTTTCTTTGACTTGATTCCATCTTATTGCTAGCACTTAGGCCCTCTTGGATAGCCCTAAATAACCCTTTGACCCCATGATGTTTATACACCCTTCAAATTCTTAAGATGGCAATCATGTCTCCTGTTCTTTTGTCATTTAAGCAAAGCTCTTGTGAGCTCTTCTGTGGGCTGGTTGAAAGTTGTGGAGACAAAAATGCTCGCCAGTCATTTCCCCCAAAGGAAATATTTGAGGGAAATAGCATGAATGTGTCCAGTTGTTTACAACAGACTTTTATATAAAGAAGGTTAAAATGACAGATATTCTTTTACCTTTATAGAATACTTCAATGAACTTTTTAACTTAATTTTTTTCGATCCCACTCATTTCTTTCTGGTTGGCTGCATCTTATGTTATAGCCTAACTAAAACATAAACCATTTTTTTTTCTTGCAGACAAAGTATAATTGGATTTATCTTTGTCAGGAGACAATCTATTATGGCTTTTATTTAATACAGTTTCAGATGTCTTTCAGTGGCAGAAACAAATTAATGTACATTTTTATTAGGTGTTGTATCTATTTAATTGACTGTCAAAGTGATGAGAAGTTAGGAAATCATCCAAAAGAGAGGTCCATCTCCCGTAGCCCAACAGCTCACACATTAGGTAGGTTTGCCCTGTCAGTGGGATGCCTTTAGAAAACACTAATAGCTTCCAGCTGGGTGGAAAATCAAAACCTTTGGGGTCTGACAAAACTAGCAGATTTGAATTTGAAAGCAGAGCTAATGCCTCCATTTTATTTTTTACCACTCGCCCATAAAACATTATTTTCCAATAGGTCAGCCTCATTTGGTGGCCAGTGGTCTGAAATTGAAAGTGGAACAAGCAAGCGGAGAAATCTGGACATTAGTGAGTCCGCCCTTTCAAGCTGGTGTGCCACTTTGTGGACAGGTCTCCCCTAAGAGCAGGGGGGTCTTAATGACCATTCATCAATGCTCGTTGGCTGATCATTGAGTGCCTTCTCATTCAGTTTATCAAGTCTTGCACATAAAAAGTCAGAATAAGCCTTATTCAGCTTTGTTAAAGGCAACTAGGAATAAAATGCTCCATTTGAACCCATTTTGCCCTGTTTTTTCATTTTGTTAATGCAGCCCTGCTTAAATGAGTGCCTTTATTGGGTCGGTTAGAATGTCTGAAACTATTAATTCTCTTGTATTGAATAGCTGGTGGCAGGCCAGAGCAGATGGGGTAGGAAGGTATTTGGTTGGGTGTATTGCTTTCAATTAGGATCAATGAGGTTTCAGCTCCTTTGAATTAACTCACTTAATACCTACTGTGTGAAGTCACAGTGTATCACAACAGCCTGCTAGGAGCAAGTGGAAAGTTGAGAAGACCTGTGGAAAAGCTTTAACTCAAACTCTTCCTTCACCAGTGCAGAGAGCTTGCATTAACTGCAGACAATTTCAGTAGACTGCTAATCCCTATTGGTAAGTCAGGTTTGAACAAAGGAAAACTCTGTACTATAGGGATGGTCTGTTTTGGAAACAAGTGGAAAATAGAGTAATACAATACCATAATGTCCTTCTAGTGAATGAGCTAAATATACTGTCAGAAGTTTATGTATTATTTTGGGAGCTGGGCATTCAGTTGTTGACTAAATTTACTGATTTGGAAAGTGATTTTTTAGATGACTCTCTTTAAAAAAGATTGCCTTAAAAGTGCTGTGTTCTTAATTAAAAGACATGCATTAACTGACATGGCTCTTCTAAGGAAGACACTTAATTGGTCAGCAATGTATTCTTTGTTATTGTTTTGAATATATTTTAAGTTTAAAAAATATGTTCCCTAATGGTAATGCAGGTCGGTGTTTTATACCAGGGAAAACTTCCACAATACATATTCTTTTTTCCCACTCACTTACATAAATGTATTCATCATGTTATTGATTGTCTATTTTTATTATACAATTTGAATGTTAGAGATCTTGGCTCCTTATACTCTTTTTTTTTTTTTTTTTTTTTAAATTAAAGGGAAAGTTACCTCTGTCTAAGTAACTGTATAGAACTATAGAACTATGCATCCAGGCTTTCCTGTTCAGGGAGAACTGCCAAATGGGGTCGCTGCTTTGCTTGCCTCCATGGCTTAAAGGATAAGAGGAGGAAACTGGTTCCTGCAGAAAATGCTGAACTAGTCTCAGGTGCACACACACTCAGGCCCTTTCTGCAATCAGATTTCTAGGTGAGAATCTCCAGGGATCCAGGTTTTGTTGATGTGGATCAATTTAAAGTGGCAATTACTGTAGTCAGATAACAGCTTAAAAAGCTTTTTTACACATAGAAAAGATACATAATCGCACAGCATATGGAACTTCAATTTTCTGAGCTGTGGTTTAGGGACTTGCAGTGTACCGATATTAAGACCCAGTTTTAAAACCGGGTATCATCCAGTTTTCTTAAAGTGTATTGCATTTTTGTCCTGTCATTTTCTATTTTAGAAGTGATTCACCATGCATATTGATGAAAGTTGGGTTTCCCACTGTGAAAATGTTCTCTTTCTAACATAGGTATAGTATTAAAAAGAAAATCAGTGGCATGTAGCATTGGGTGGCTTAAAAAAAAATACTCTCTTTAAAAATGAAAATCTGCAGATTTAGGATGCTGGATTCCATAAAGGCCCTTATAGCAGGGCTTAATTGATTATCCACCCATGCCTGCTATAAAGCTTTCTGTCATAAGAATGTTTGAACTCGGTGCATAACTGTTCTGAAATCCATTACACAGAACCTCATTACAAGTGACATCTAACTAAGATGAACAAAAAGATTGGCCTCATAAATAGGGTGCAGTACACTATTAGTGACAGAACAGAGTAATCATTATGAATTATAGTCTTTTTACAAGTTGTCTCTGACAGTGATGGATTTTTGAGGGGTTCACTAGATGAAGCAGCACTTCTTGGATGCAGTATTTGGGGACTGTAAAAGTTCTTATTGATTGACACTGTTTACCAAAGATGATCTGTTCTTAGTTTGTGCAGGGTATGTGTGTACATGGGCACGCTTTGAAACAGGTTGTGTGCACTCTTGGGATAAGGTGTAGGAAGGGTGAGGAGGTAGAAGTCAAGAGTCACTGCCTCTATTTTTAGATGGGTTTTTATGGTTTCTTTGAGGCAGCAAGTAGAGGGAAAATCAATCTGATAAGGGCTAAAAGCATATCGAAAGTGTAGAATAAGCACGGGATGAGTTGGAAGACTGTGAAGGCAGAGCAAGAGTTAAGGGGGATGCTCCTGGCTGTCATATTCATTGAGCTTGTGGGCTGGTCAGAGGCTCCTAAGTGGAATTGTTTCTGTGTTTATACTGGATTGAACATACACTGGAAAGGTAAAGCCTGAGGGGTCTGTCTCATCATGTGTCGTGTTGTTAAACTCACAGAGACCTAGGAAAGAGTTGCAAGTGTTAAACTGAGGAAGAGTTTTAGAAGTGAACAGTATTTTCCTTCTGCCTGGCATTTTTGTGTGTGTAGAAAAGTCATGCAAGGCAGGCAGGCATATGTTTCTCCTATGAGGCAAGGATGTTTTACAAAGGACTAAAGAGGGACTGCTGAGAGGAAAATAGCCAGCTTTAGATAAAGCACTATAACAAAGGCTCTAGTTTTATATATCATGGTGTCCATTAAAGCTTAATAGGGAAGAGTCCATTGAACCTGGCTGGGTATGTGTTATTCATGGGAAGGATAAACATTTAAGAGCGTGCAAAAAACTCAGAAATCAGGAGGACATGATGGTTCAGCTTTTGAAAAGGCTTTACAGTGAGGATTTTGTTTTCATCTCCCATGGATCTCTGTGCAAGGTAGAGGAGAGTAAGCTAAGAATGTTTGGAGCATATCAACGCGGGGATCCCAGGGGGTTAAAAGCACGCTAGTAAAATAAAAGTGGTCTGCTTCTGCTTCTCAGAAGTGTTCTATTTTACACATACTACTGAGAAGCTGACAAAGGAAGTGATTCTGATACTTTGTTCAGTCTGATAAACTGGCACAGTATACACAGTCTTAGAACATTTTTTATACTGTTTTTGACTTCCAGTTCAATAAACAAGCTTTGAGGTCTGTGCCTGTGTTTGTTTTTTTTAATAAAGTCCCCAATTATGGGGGTTAACATGCGAAGGTGGAAAGGACAGCTTTCATTGTGAGCAGTGGTAGGGGGCCAGGTCTACTTTCTGTTCTTTTGGCAAAATAAGGGTTAACTTGTAACGGGCTGGGGGTGGTGGTGAATGAATTATTCAGCATTTAGCTTATCATTCTGCATTTTACTTTCCGTTCTTTGGTGCTCTGGAACTTGCTGAGAGAGGTAGAGTGGGTAAGGGGAGGCAGGGGTTGTGATACTTTGCATACACATCCCTGTCATTGTTCTGCCTGAAGAGACAGGGCTGGGTTCAAGGCCACATGTGCTCCTGTCATCATCCACATTTCTGCTCCAAGTGCAATCCGGAGTGTCAGCTCTCCATCTGTCTCTGCCTGGCAGGCGCACGCGCCCAGCACCCTGCCTCGGGCTATGCCGCCCCAGCCCCTTCTGACGGCCCTCCTCTCTCTGCCGGTGCCCATTCCAGAACAGGAGGCATGAGCCCTGAGCACGCTTGCTCTTAGGAGAGAGCCACTTTCTGTGTGTTCGTTGGATTCAGGGATGCCTGGTGAGTTAGCCCTGCTCCGCTTTCTCTCTGTGGTTTTGAAATGAAGAAAGCTTACTTTTTATTATGCTTGGAAAAATACCTTCTGCCCCCCGGTGAGCTGTATTTTATGTGGGCAGGCAGAGGCTGGGGGTGACAGAGGTGAGATGTGGAAAGCGGCATAAAATGAGCCTTCAGAAATCTCGGTACAGGGGTACAGGGTGTGGAACCCTTGCTTTTAAAATGTGGGAGGTGTGTTTTAAAGGCTGAGGGCAAGTACAGCCACATATATGTTTGCCAGAGCAATTTTACTTGAGGGATTTAGCTAAAGTAAGAAGTATTGTTTCTGTTCTGGATTTTGTGACTGTCATCTGTACCTTGTATCCTGGGCATTTCATCTGTGGAGAGAGTTTACAGATTATGGTGGAATACTGGGATAAGGTCTCTTTAAAAAGCTGTTCATGTCAGAGAAAGTGAAGGAAGCTTTAGGGACTACAAATTATTTCAGTCTTATCCTAAATCACAGTCCTTAGATGTCATCAGGCAAATAATCGAAATCGGTTAATTAAAAATAAAAAGTCTGCTGAATTACTGAAGCTGTTGTGGTCCTGGAAATTTAGTGTATGTCTGTTTCCTCTGAAAAATATTATCTTTGGAGCCTAGGGTGTTTCTGTGATTGTTGCCAGTGAAGGCTCTGCTTATGGAGAGAGAAGCTTGGTAGAAGCCTGGTGGGGAGAGGGTGTTTCTGCTTTCTCAAGAACTACATGGATTGCCCTTTACCTACTTTGAGTAGCCTATCTCAGAAAAAAAAGGGCAGATAGAGATCCTCCAGCTGGCTGATATGTGCAGATTTTTTGGGTAGGACAGGCAGAAGAGGCTGTACTTGGTCACAGAGTTTGTACACCTCACAGATGGTGTTTTGAAACATTATCTGCCAGTTTTCTGCAACCACAGTTGTGTGTAGGTATCACCAGTTGTTTGAAGAATGTTTTTCCCTTTAGGATGTGTCTTGTAGTCCTCATCATTATTGATATATGTGCAGAAAGGACGGATTTGTGACAGAACTGCACCTTTTTCATTAGTTTAGTAGACAAGGGATGTGTGTAGCTGAAATATGGGGAAAATCAATTTACAAAAAGACAATGACTGAGGTCTCTGAAAGGTCATTTTAACTCTTTAAGCGATCATCTTGATTTATATGCACCATGCAGCTAAAGATGTAATGTGCATTGGGTATGTGATGTGGAATCTGTGTGAAAAAGTGCTTGTGTTTTTTATTTAGCCAGAGTATTGTAGTATCGTTCTATCTGATTTTTATGTCATCAGTCAAATCTAATTTGTTTTTATGCTCTTAATTAATATGTGTTAAATGATCTGATTTATTAGTGTTTTGTAGAGTCTATATTTTGTTTTGGTAAAACAAAACCCTATAATAACCCAAAGCCATTTGTGAATGATAATAAGTGAAAGAGATTAGTTAGGACCCTTGCTATCCCATGCTGGTTACATGATTTTAAAGTATTCTTCAAAGCATCCTTATTTAAAATGCATTGAACTATATTTAAGGTTTTAGAATCATTGATAAGTGTGTTTTAGCGTTGTCGTTAATATATGACTGGTTCTAAAGCAGTAACCTGAAGTGTTGGGCAATGTTTCTCAGTGCCTCTTGCTCATCAACTGTGTTAGAAAACCTTGTACTTTGATGCAGAGAACATATTAACAGCTGTGACTATGAGCTTGTGTCAGAATGGCGATACTTGAGCGGTTCTGACACTTGGCTATTTTTGATACCCATCTGCACTTTTTAACCACTACTGTCGGATGGACTACCTCTTAATATATTTTTAGCATACTTTAGTCCATATATATATATATACTTATATTAATGGACAGTTTTTACCATCTGGGACAGATTTTATATTTTTAAGTAAGACATTATGTGTGGAAGACTAAAAGGATGTGTTTCCGGTAATTTGATATTGTCACTGTTTCTTTCTTAAATTTGACTAAGTGTTTATATATCAACAATTATTATTATTATTATTATGATCTTTTTTCCGTAGGTCAGGTATCAGAATTGGATCCTGGTTGTTCCAAACTTGATGTAACAATTCTCAGATCTAGGACCTTTTTCATAAAAATGGGGAATCCCTGGAAACAGATGTGCACAAACTCATTCAAAGACATACTGATCTGTGGGGATGGGTAGGTAAAGTCTTAGTTTCAGGGTTTCTATAACTATGTCAGTTAATAAAAAAAAAAAAAAGCACTTTAGCTGTTGATAGCATACTATTTCAAAAGGAACCATGAAAAGTCAAAGGAGGCCATGCATGCTTTAAAGAAACAGATTAAACTGTTTTGATGATTTAACGCAATATAAGGAAATATCATTTCACTGCCTGTCACTTCGGAACAACTAGATCCTTGTGTTTAAGGAAAGAAAAATGTTTTCTTATGAGAAGGCTAGGAGACGTTTGGCATTATAGTATTTCAGGAGGAGATGGCTCTAAGCTTTCTGATACATTTATATTTTTATCAATCTTTGTATAGTATTAGTAAAGAACATATGTTGACCTACAAAATGCTTTCAGGACTGTTTCCTTAAAAGGACAATAAGTGAGCACAGTCTGCGTAGCCCAGAAATAGTGCTGTTCTTTCAGAAGATGGCTAGTATTAGGTCAGACCACCCTTTCTCAATGGTCCTGCTCTCCAGATGTGACTGGAACTTTTTTTTAAGTTCAAGTTTCCAAAAAAAAAAAAAAAAAAAAGATTTGTTTTCAAAATCTGGTTTTACTTAAGACATCTCCATCCTGGAGTGCATTTCATAAATTGCCCACATATTTTTCTTAGCAGAGAACTTAACTGGCTGTAATTTTTAACACATGGCCACATCATGTGATATTTTCAAAACACTTACACATAGCTTTAAGAAGGTCCCTGCAGAAATGATCCATCCTCTCACAGCCAGCCTTTTTTTTTAACAGCATATCTGCATTTTCCATTTAGTAGAGCTATATATTATTAGCTTACATTTTTGGGTAGTAAAACAGTGCATTGCTGATTGTAAAACATGGACTTTATTATCTGCTGAAAATTGATTTGGCATTTATAGCCACTGTGTACTAGACTGTTTTTCTGTTTTTAACATCAATGCTTGCAAGTGATGATTTGTGTAAAAAACAGAAATGAAATTGCCATGGACAGACAACTGTTAGTGTCCCTAGTAACTGAACATTTGGATAATGCACCTGGTTATTATTTTTTTTATAGATGCATCTAAGTGCTATTATACAAGAACATGAAACACAACAGTCCATTCACTGTCACTCTATTTTTACCTTGCAAGTTGATTTGCCATTGTGTTAGGCTAACTCTTTGCTGTATCAAACAAGCCTTCTGCCAGCTATTAAAGACAACTATACCAGCAGCAAATACCCAATTATAAATGTAGACTGTGCAGACATTACTTTTTTGAAACAGACATTTAGAAGTTCCAGCTTCTCTTCAAACCCTGGCCCCAGTTCCCTTTTTCTTTTTAAATTATTTTCTGTTAATATTTCTGAGTATTTGACCTTTCAGTTCTATATATTTTAAATAATACTTGGAAACTTTTACAAGGTATCTTCCTCTGTAGTTAATAGTTTATTGAAAAAGAAAAGCATTTAATCTGTTTTTTGGGGGAGTGGCTATAATTTTGGACATTTTCATAAGACAACTAGTTATTTCTTAAAATAAGCATTTGCTTAGTAGGCATTATATAGTCCAGAAATGTTTAGTAACTTTCATCACTACACTGATATTTGATGTTTGCAAGGGAGATACTGTAATAACAATATTCTGAACAGACTTTTTTTTTTAAAATTAATTAATTAATTTATTTTTGTCTGTGTTGGGTCTTTGTTTCTGTGCGAGGGCTTTCTCTAGTTGTGGCAAGCGGGGGCCACTCTTCATCGCGGTGCGCGGGCCTCTCACCATCGTGGCCTCTCCTGTTGCGGAACACAGGCTCCAGATGCGCAGGCTCAGTAGTTGTGGCTCACGGGCCTAGTTGCTCCGCGGCATGTGGGATCTTCCCAGACCAGGGCTCGAACCCGTGTCCCCTGCATTAGCAGGCAGATTCTCAACCACTGCGCCACCAGGGAAGCCCTGAACAGACTTTTGAATCATCAAAAGAACAAATACATTTTAGAGTCTGGAAGACTGATCTTGAAAGTGCCTTCAGTTTACAGATGTTGAAACTGAGGATGAAACTGAGGATCATAGAAGTTAAGTGACTTGCTCAGGTGATTTATTAAAGTAAAAAGATTCACCCTCTTTACCATGCTGCTTCTAAATCTCATATACACGCTACGCTCACTCACATTACCATATTAGTGTCAATCGTACTTTGTTGTCTTTTATATTCTACCCTGGGTTGCTCTTACCATATGCTTTCTCCCCTCCTACTCCATGACTACAGAGCTATGTGGGAGAAAATTCTGTAACAGTAATCACTTGGCCTGTGGCAAAAGCATGCCATCAAGTTTATCTTACAATTGTTTGGAAATTAGAGAGCCTGAATATGGTTAATTACCTGAGTATTAAGCAGATCGAATAATCTGCTTAGTAAGGCTGTGACAACTGTAAGGTTACTGTAATAAGGAAATTCAGGTAGCAGACCTATGTGGGTTGCTGAAAAATCTACCAGGGACTAAATAACTATGGTTCAGTCTCTCCATGCCATGCACTCCAGGAGTTTTGAGTTCTAGTGCTCCAGGCAGTGAAATAAACAGCAATTATGATATGGAATAACAAGAGCCTGGAGACAGGTAAAGGAACCCAGAGGCAGGTAGTACCTAACTGGATTAGAAGTCAAGGACAGAGCCGGAAGGGTGGGCAGTGGGCTTATTGGAAAGCCTTGCCTTTCTCCTACTTCTTCAGATTGGATCTCTGTTAATGTAACTTAACATTTTTTAGTTTGTTGTTCTTATACTGAGGATAGGACATTGATTTTTGTTTATTAAATTTTAATATCTGTGTGTGACAGTGGGTATAGTATTTCTTGAAAGCAATTTCTTTGTGTACAGTTGTGGTTCTTTGGTAGCTAACAGTATCTAGTGGAATAAGTCATTAACGTAAATGACTCATAACTTGAGAACAATAGGATTTCACACCTGACCAAGAAGCAGGTTTATCTGGCTGGCTTTCTCAAACAGCTGTTTGCATTAATTAATATTAATGTAAATGTACTTTCTGAGAATGTCTAGCTTAATTATGTTTTTCAACCCATAGAGTTCCAATCAAAGGAATCGGGATATCCTCTTAATCTCAAAGGGAGTATGTAACTGCCATCTCCGAACAGAATAAATCTGATAGTATAGTATAAGCCTTTTATTGAAAGCCTATACATGCCAGGCCTCAAGGCTAGGCACCTTATATACTTTCTAATCCTCACTACAGTTCTGCAAAGGGTTTCTGTGACCATGTGATCTATTGGAAACCTGAAGATCAGATAAATTAAGCATTTTCCCTCGAGGACGCACAGATATCTTTAAATGTTAGAGATGGGATTCTCTGGTTTGTCAGCTGATTTTGGATTCCTTTTTTGTTCTTTTTAAGGAGGGGTGAGTCTGATGCGCTTGATGAGAGGATGGTTTGTAATGGAAGCTAGATGGAAACATTTAAAGGGGGATGTTTGAATTTGAAGTAGAGTAGCATAGAAGGTGGAGTTCTCTGTGCTGAAAAATAAAAATGGAAAAGCATTAGCCTCAGTCATCAAGAATGATCTTGGGTAAAGCAGGTTAGCAAGGTAGTTATTTCTGTGTGTATTTCTACTTCTCTTGAGAGAGTACAATGGGAGTAATAGGCATTGGGGGACTAATGTCATTATTTTGAAAAGTCTAATAGAAATTGTAAATTTACTCCCTGAAAAAGCTGTATAGGTTAACTAAGATATCACCTTTCTAGGCTTTTGGAATGAGGTAATCCTGGCTATCTTTTGTTGATCAGAACCTCAGATGGATGATTTTCTATGTTTTGGATTATAGTAGAAAACTGGAAATCAAATGATGTATTCAACACATTGGCAGACAAAACTGTTAAACATTGTGTGGTTAAAAAAATATCAGATCTCTTGGTAGTGAGACTGCTGGGTACCCATGGTTCTGCCCCAGGAGGTTCTAGGCAGGCAGAATGTGTTTCCAGAAGATGAGCACGGGTTGTAGGAAAGCAGATTATCTTTTTTCACCATGCCTCTCCCCCTCTAAAAAAAGCAGTTGATTTTTAAATTGTGGGCTGTTTTCTCTAGAAGATTTCACTTCTGTTTTCCACATTTCCCTTTTAAAGGCTAAGTGATAAGTGCAGTCTGTAAAAAGTCTCACTTTATTAGAGGGATTCTTTTAATTCTGTGTGGTTTGTTAACATCATACAGTGTACTTTGATGCTCATGTAAGAAAGTAAATTTGAAAGTACCGATGAGAACATGATACTGTAAAGAGTTTGGTCTTAAGACCTATGTAATTAGACAGGCAGAAATGCTCTTTAGGAAGAAGGGATATTTAAGGGTGTCTTTATCATGTGTTTATGGCTTTAACAAGAGTCCTAAAGAGTTTGTCCAAATAAACAGACCATTCTTAATAATCTGGGATGATTTTGATGGGGTGCTAAGTTATTTAGAACTTTGGGAAAGACAATTGTGCTTCTGAGCATATCATTACTTTACATTTGAACTTTGCACGATTTAACTTCACTGCCTTCCTTTGGACTTGTTTGGTTTAATGATTCTCAGGTTATTGGGAGGAAAATGCATAATAAAATTTGAGGGTCCTGTGGTAACAATTTATATATTATTTCATTTGAAATGCTTAACATGTGTTCTGACAAAGATATGACTGGAACAAAGAAGGGCCTTGATTCTGACACTTTCCATGTGAGATGGGCATTGTTTCCTCTTTAAAATGGTTCTGTCTGAACCTATATACTCAGCACTTAAGGCAACACATCATTTGAAAGGTCTGTTAACATTTATTTTTTTCTTTCTTTCTGCTCTAGCATTAGTTGTATTTGTACAGCCTAGAGACAGGAAAATATTAAAGGAATCAAAATGAAGATTTTTGTCCTTAGAAAACACTTTATTTTCTTCCAGACTTTCTGGAATGTTCTTAATCATTGGTTTATAAAATACAGAGTGACAGAAACCAGAGGTAAAACTCAACTTCTTAATTACCCAGGCATTCTCTTATATACCAGTGTTTGCTTGCTGAGCGTGAAATAGCCAAAAAAATGGTAAATGTAGATGTGATCAAGCTTTCAAAACTTTTTCAAGTTTTTGTACAATTTAGGAGTCTTTCTAAAGAACTTTGCTGAAAGGAAGAGTTGCCTGTTATTTATTCGCTACATAGAGGAATATCATTCTGGCTTTTTTTTTTTGGTCCCAATTTTTTTTTTTTTAACTTTTTTAAAAAATAATTAATTAATTAATTAATTTATGGCTGTGTTGGGTCTTCGTTTCTGTGCGAGGGCTTTCTCTAGTTGTGGCAAGTGGGGGCCACTCTTCATCGCGGTGCGCGGACCTCTCATTATCGCGGCCTCTCTTGTTGCGGAGCACAGGCTCCAGACGCGCAGGCTCAGTAATTGTGGTTCACGGGCCCAGCTGCTCTGCGGCATGTGGGATCTTCCCAGACCAGGGCTCGAACCTGCGTCCCCTGCATTGGCAGGCAGACTTTCAACCACTGCGCCACCAGGGAAGCCCTGGTCCCAGTTTTTAATACATCTTATTACTTTTTTTTTTTAATGCACTCCTTTAGGAGTCTGAAGAACTGGTTAAAATCTCTGGATCTGCTACTTACCCCCTGTTGTTTTGGGCAAGTAATTTAATTTTGCTGGTGAAGAATATCTTTCTTCTCATATCTTCTACTCATATCTTCTGTGGGTAAAGCATATCAGTGTGATGTTAATACACCTTTTGCTAAAACTTCTTGGAGAATTGAACCATTTTGTAGTGTTTTCTAGAGAGCAGAAGGGTATCTCTTTAAACTACAAAGTTGCTTCTGTTTATTTGTTTAAAATTTCTGTACATGTTGGTCAGTTATTTTGAATGGCCCTGTTCTTTATACTTAGCTATGTTCTTAATCAGTTTGTGCTGAATATGTTTTATCTTTTGCTTTATGACTTGGATTTATATTATAAGCAATTAATATATTGTGTTTTATGAGGCCATCTATCAAAGAACACAGGGCATTAGGAATGTCAATTACTGGGTGTGAGTCAAGGTTCTTCCACTTAGTGGTGTGACCAGGAGCAAGTAAGTCATTTTACTATCTGCCTTAGCTTCACTTTCTTTGCCTCAGAAACAATTATTCTGTCTTGCCGACTTTTGCTTCACAATATGGTGGGTGGTAATAATGATTGTAAACATGCTGTGTCTCCCTAAAAAGCAGAGTTTACATGCAAGCAGTAATTATTAAAGGCAGACAGTGACACTCTCTGGACTTAAAAATAGGGGACAGCGTTTGAATCACGCAAAAGGGCTCTAGCCTGTTGTGCTTGGTGAGTTTTGTCTATATTTGATGGGATTTTCTGAGTTTTGTCTACACTTTATAGAATTTTCTCTCTTTTCTTTCTTCTACCCAACCCCTTCCTGTTCATGTGCCCACACTTTTACCCATTCCAGCAATTTGCTAACTTGGAAACCATATAACCAAACTTAGAATGGCGAGTAAAATAATAAAGTGCATGCTTAAGTGAAAACTTGAGAAGCCCATCTTGTTTTGTTTTTCTCCCCCCAGATATTAATAAGTGGCAATTTTAATTTGTGGCGTCATTTTAGGTGGCTGAGACTTTTCCCTCCTTACTGATTTTCATTTCTCTTGGTAGGAGATATTGCTAGAGAGTTGAATTCTGTCTAACTTTTTATGTATCCCAAGATACAGACTCCCCATTGTTTAAAATAATAGACATTTTAAGTGTCATCAGCTTTTCTTGATAAAGCTGCCATTTATATTAAGATCTTGATTTCCTAGTTCTGATAATTCCATTCCAGGCTACCTGTGAGGTTGGCATGTAGTAGGCAATCAGCAAATGTTTGCTTAATGAATAAGTGAGGATGAGAGGTGGACTGGGAGTCACAGAGATTTTAAAGGAAAGAAATAATGCATAAAGCATATTAATTATGAGGGGAAAAATTAAGAAGTAAATCTTATAAAATTTTTGGTAAATGGTGTTGAATAATCAAGCATTTTCTCTGAGTTAAGGAAAAATAATACATTAAATTTTTTGGCCATACAGGTTTCTTGGCAGCTAGCTGCATATTGGTTAATTGCATATTGCATGTATTATAAATCTGGTAGTTTATCATGATAATATTTACTAGAAGTATGATACAATATATAACACTTAAGAAAAACACTTTCTGACAGAATTGCTGAAATTAGAAGCAAAGCCCAGGGCTTTTGACATTTGTAATATTTGGGGAAATTAGCGCTCCCTCTACCTGGGCACTTGCATGTAGTTTGGGAGGATGGGTGTAAGGTGTCAGTGTTCCAGCAGACATATTGACTAAGATTCTAGCAAAAGACAAATATTAACAAAATATTTTCATCTTTTCACTTACAGAGTACATTCCATCAACAGTTTCTTCTACCAATAATCTTAGATGAGTAGCAGTTTGATAGGCTGATAAAATTTATCCTAAAGACTCCAGAGAGATTGCTAAAATAATTCATTCAGTGCCTGATACATAATTTCTTGGAAAACATACAATTTCTTATAATAGTGAAACTTTCTTTAAATATTTTTGTCCTCTTTGTTTCAACATACACATTGAATCCTTTGAAAGGGATAGGAGGGCAGGTTTGAGTTTCAGAGAATATCATTCATTACCTTGTATACCTTGGAAGAATAATCTTGCTAATTTGACACATATTTGGTAAGTACTTCTCTTAATTTGTGCCTTTAAAAAATTTATAGAAGGTCAGTGTAGCTTATCAACTGAGTGGCTCTGTTTTTACAAGGATATTGCTGATACTCTGCATGGATTACAGACTTTCCAAGGGTCATTGGAGCACTTTGGAAACATGGTGTAGAATGATGTAATTAAGTGGTTCTTAAAGTGGGGTGCATGGGCCAGCAGTACCAGCATCAACCAGGAACTTAATTGGAAATGCATATTTTCTGCCCTTCTGCAAACTTAATCAGAAACTCTGGGGGTAGCCCAGTAATCTATGTTTGAACAAGCTCTCAGAGGATTCTGAAGCATATTTAAATTTGAGAATCACTGTTGTAAATTGTCGTTTTTCTGTCTCCTTGTGTAGTCTAGAGAAAATACCCCCCCTTTGTTTTTTTTTTTATCATGGAGGTCCCAATGAATGGAAATCAAGGCAATTTATTGTTTTAAATGATGTATTTAAAAAAAAAAACTCAATAAAAAATAAAAAAATAAAAAACTCAAAAAAAACCCCACAATAAATAAACTCAAGAAATTACAAATAATGCGTTTGTTCAGAGCCTTGGTTTCTAATAGCATATTTGGATGCCCACACATTATAGCTAAATTGAATGAGATAGTTAAGAGAAGGTACATTTCAACCCAATTCTGTGGTGTTGCTTATTCTGATAGTTACTTTTAAAGAAGTGAGTCTATTTCATTGCACTCAGGCACCATTTATTATACCCTTGTCTTGTTTTGAGGCCACCTTCTGATTATTCAAAATTTTGAGTTTAGCTTGATCATCTTTAGAGAATATTTAGATAGACATCAATTTCACAGTAATATCAGGTAATTCAGAAAGTTTAGATATATAAAAGTATTTTTTATTTTTATTTTTCTCTGTGTTGAACATAAATAAGGATTCAGTGTCATTACAGATGTTTCATCAGTAGTGTCTGGAGAAGATTTAGGTCTTACATCTCCTGTATCTGCTGTTCTCTTTTGTGCTTGGTGCAACTTCAGTAAACGTAGTCTGACACGCTTTGTGGCCTTTGCCTCCTGTGATAAAATAGATTGAAATGATTCCTGACACCATCTGGTGAAGAGGAGCAGCCCTGGAGGACTGTGCTTTGAGAGAAAGTCACTGAATGCTAAGAAATGTGGAAGTCTAGGGACACAGGCAAAGGATTTTTTTTTTTTTTTAAAGAGCATGAACATTAATACATCTTCTTGAGGTTTGATGGGACATGTACTGCCTACTGCCCCATCTGGTGCTTATGATAGCATGGCATATTAGCATGCTGCAAGTTCATAATGTATTCAGGGGGAGGAAACATCCCTTGCATACCAATTGAGGCATCCTCTCTTTCAGAACTGCTTTTGAATTTCAATGATGTTTATATCCTCCAAGCCTTGACCAAAGCGAGCATTTCTGCTCTGAGGAATAACATGAGTGAGTGAGATTGTGTGTGTGTGTTCGTATTCTCTCCTATTCCCTCATTAATTTATCTTCCTCCCTTTTTTCTTGATGAAATTATAAGTAGTTATTAATATTATGTTTTATGACTTTTAATGCTTTCTGTTTTGAAACCATGTAATACTTTGTTATTATTTCACTTATGGCACTTAAAACATTTTGCCTTGTGAAATTGTGTAGTTGTCCCCTTGTAGATTGAACACTTTTTTAAGGGTCAGGCCTGTATCTAATTATGTATGTGTCTCCATGGCACCTAGAGTTCACTCATCCATTTAAAAAATATGTATTTACTGAGCTCACACTGTGGGTGTGACACTGTCGTAGGTACTGAGTAAGACTGGTGGGTCTGTTTTCCTCTCAGGGCATTTGTATTTTAGTTGGGAGGAGACAAACAATAAACAGAGAAACAGATACATCTCCGAGATAATTTCAGATAGGGATAAGTACAATTAAAAAACAGGCTAGGGTTTCCCTGGTGGCACAGTGGTTAAGAATCCACCTGCCAATGCAGGGGACACAGGTTCGAGCCCTGGTCCAGGAAGATCCCACATGCTGCAGAGCAGCCAAGCCCGTGCGCCACAACTACTGAGCCTGCGCTCTAGAGCCCTTGAGCCACAACTACTGAAGCCCTCGTGCCTAGAGCCCGTGCTCCGCAACAAGAGAAGCCACCGCAGTGATAATCCCATGCACCCGAATGAAGAGTAGCCCCCGCTCGCTGCAACTAGAGAAAAGCCCGCGCACAGCAACGAAGACCCAACGCTGCCGAAAATAAATAAATTTATTAAAAAAACAAACAAACAAAAAACAGGCTAGAGGGAGGGTGGGTGAGTGGGGCCACTTATTTAGATTGGATTGTCAAGGAAGTCACCTTTAAGGAGGTAATATTTTTGTGGAGACCTGAAGGATCTGAAGAGTTAGTGGCAGAGGAATAGAAAGTTCAGAAGCCTTGAGGTGAAAATATGATCGGCATTTTCAAAGGTAGTTCGAGCCGAGTTCAGGGGTTAGCCCATTGCTAGGAGTTGGGATTTTATTCTAAATGTGTCAGAAGCCGTCAAAAGTGACATGGTCTTAAAGGATAACTTGAACTGCTATATGTCATGTTCTTAGTAGGCACTAAATAACTATCAGAGGAATGAGATGAGCCTTTAAATACATGGAGGCACTCTGTTGATTTGGAATTAGCATGAATTTTAGAATCAGAATAAACATCTCTTGGATTCTGACCTTGATGTTTGACTTTGAGCAATTTTTTAACCTTTTTTAGCTCATGTCTTCTCATCTGTTGAAAGGGAAAGTTAGTACCTAAAATCATGGTATTATTGTGAAAATTAAGTGAGGTAATTCACTTAAAAGACCTAGCACAGGGCCCAGTTAATAACAGGAGCCTGATCTACCAGCGACACACACTGATCATAATAAAACATCAGGATGGTTTCGAGGAATATTTAAACAGTTGGCAGCATCTTGTTGGGAATCCTTTTCTGGTACTGTTGTCTTCTTCTTTTTTTTTTATAAATTTATTTATTTATTTATTTATTTTTGGCTGTGTTGGGTCTTCGTTTCTGTGCGAGGGCTTTCTCCAGTTGCGGCCAGCGGGGGCCTCTCTTCATCGCGGTGCGCGGGCCTCTCACTGTCGTGGCCTCTCCCGTTGCGGAGCACAAGCTCCAGACGCGCAAGCTCAGTAGTTGTGGCTCACAGGCTTAGTTGCTCCGCGGCATGTGGGATCCTCCCAGACCAGGGCTCGAACCTGTGTCCTCTGCACTGGCAGGCAGACCCCCAACCACTGCGCCACCAGGGAAGCCCTGTTGTCTTCTTAATAAAACATTGTTAACATATTGCCAGGGTGGTAGTGTGCAGCATCTGCAGTCTCTTGCTCTTGATCTAGAATTATGTAAGGAAGGAAACTCAAGGAATTCTATGGCAAAGTCCATGCCCAGTGAAACAACCTGGGATTGAAAAAAAATTTTTTTCTTAGCCAGAGTTTATCTCAGTGAACTTGAAAAATTTTTACAAGTAACACTCTGTTTTTTTGTTTGTTTTTTGTTTTTTTTTTGAGAAATTTTAACCTGAGGAAGTCAAATTGCCTTCTGAATTGGAGTGAAAATTGTGGTTATATGAAGGATATTGTAAAAAGAGTTTTAATTCATAAAGCAGTAACTTTATTAGTTAGTTGCATAGTTATTAGATATAAACTTTTTGAAAGGAATTTTTAATGCACTCAAGTGGAGAAAATAAGGCACTCCATAGTTTTTGCATGCATGATGCATTTAATTGCAAGAAACTATTCCGTGACTATTTTCATTTAGTCTGTGAGGCAGTGTTTAGGTTGTCAAACTTTCTGTAGAAGAATTGTGGGGTTGGGGGGCGGGGGCAGATGTTGCTGGTGGTTGAATGTCTAAAGAGAGTTCCAAGTTACTATTGTCTTGGACATAATCTTATCAAATATATGGATTAGTTGAGTTATTCTTTAAACTCGCTCCCCACTTTTACAATCATGTATTTGTTTTTGGCTAGGGGTTCTCCGCTCCTCCATCAGTAGACTTTTTTTTATTATATCCATTCCCCTGCCACCCAACAGTCAGGAAAACAAATAATGCTTAAGGAATGTGGAGGGGGAGGTAGTGTGCACTTAACGCGATTCTTGAAATGTTTTTTGATGTCCTACAGAACTGTACAGAGCTGTTGACAGCTGCATGTTGTGTGAGAGGAGTCACATTTATTGCTGCTGAATTCTGGCTGGAGTGTAAGAAGAAGGGTGGGAAGGTAGAAGAGCTGTAGAAGTTTGGGAGGCGGAATCACAGTTCAGAATCCGGCAGCTGGCTGTTGGCTCCTAAGATTGATCATTTTCCTTAGTTAAGCACCAGTTGGATTCTTAACAACAGCATCTTTCAGAAGTGATGGGTTTGCAAGGCTTCAGGAAAATTCAGAGGGGATCATTTCCTCACTGAGAAATAGCCTTACAGACACTTTGTAGGCCATCCCAAATGTTGCCTGTTCAGCACCCTGCTTGCATACTCATCCTACCCTGCAGGATGCCATGAATACAGATACTTGCGTCATATTTGTTTTCCTCTAGAAAGAGAGGAGAAAGAAAAGCTGGCTGATCAGGTGAGATAGGCACATACATTAGTAAGTGTTGGGTCTAGCAGACAGAAGCCTGACACGTAGAACCTGCGTGGTGCAGTGCCACATCAGACCTAGGTCCCATGCCTCCTCATTTTAGTTTGTTTGGTTTACAAGATATAATATTACAAACGACACTGCTGGATGTCTCCTCTCTTGTCTACTAAGGACAGTGACCATATCTTGGATAATGGGATAATCCCCCAGTTTGTGATTATTTTCAGTTACTTTGCAAGGGTGACCTTTATTTTTGACCAATTTCTCTCACTTGCTTTTTTTTTTTTGGTTTCTAATAGTAGAAACAGTCAGCACACCTCAAAACTTGTTTCCTTAGAACATATTTAAAGATACTGCACACAGTCTATCTAGTTAAAACGAACGTCTCACCTTCAAAAGACCAGGCTGGGTGTCAGATCTGTGCTTTGTTCTCTGTTGGTCCGTCCGTTTTTCTCTTTCTTCCTGCCTCCATTCCTCCCTCCTTCCTTCCACAACACGCTTTACAGAGGTTATAATATTTCTAGGGATTTAACCCATAACAAGCTTCAGTCATGCTAAAGTCATATTGCACACACAGTGTCTGAATAACAATTTGCTCTATTTTCCCCCAGTTTAAGAATGAAGGAAGGGCAGGGCCTAGACATCATTTACTGACACTTCATAAATTTTGACAAAATCAGAATTTCTTGAAGATCTGAAAAAAACTGTATTTTATGTTCATTTAAGCAATCAATATATTACAATTAATTATAAATGTTTACATTTCAAGTTACTTGTTTATTAGAAGTATATCAGTTGAATTGGTTCATTTGGTGAGCTAAACACTTGGCAACAAATATAACTTGGCACATGCTGACCCTTGATGTGTCTCCTTTCTGTTGTAAACTTTTGCATGTAGGCAGGTGTGTAGCAGATGCTGGAGGAAGTGGGTGAATAGATAAAATGGGTGTGGCATCCTTTGCTCTAGTGAAACCTCCGAGGCACTTTTGGGACAAATTGTTTGAGGTCAAGGACTCTTGTCTTTTATTCCTTTTTTACCCATAGAGCCTAGCACAGTGTTTTATACATAATATGGGTGATCAGTGTCTCATAAAAATAACCTGTAACTCAATCATAACAGTTCTATGATTGATACATTCATTTAATCAGTTGTGTAGCAAGTATTGATTGAGCTCTCTTAATATCTGCTACACCATTTTCTAGCCCCTGGGGATGAGTCAGTGAATAAAGCACGCTCAATTCCTTGCCCTCATAGAACCTAATTCCAGTGTATGGGTAGGTGTGGGGGTGGGAGGACAGGAGTGGACAATAAATGATAAACATAAAGCATAAGCGAATTCTGTAGTATGTTCGAAGATGATAATTACGAAAAAATTGGGCAGGATAAGAAAGGTCCTTAGGACTGTTAGGGAAAGGGGTCAGCTTGCAGTTTTAATTTGGGTGGTTGAAATGGGCCTCTTTGAGAAGGGATTTTTGAACAGAGATTTCATGTGGCTATATGGGGGGAGAACATAAAAGTGGAGAGGTGGAAAGGCTGGAGTGTGGCCTGAATCATTTCAGGGACAGGAAGGAGGCAGCCATCGTGGCTTGGTTGGACCTGGGTGAGGATGGATGTTCACTGGGAGATCAGACTCAGAGAGGTGGCAGGGAGAGGGAAGGGGAGACCATGTGTTTCTTTTTAGGCCATTAAGGACTTTCCTGTCTAACAGATTGAACACTCATCCCAGGTAACCTCTGTCCAGCACCTCTGCATGATGCCATAACATCAGGTATTTAACAGTGTCTCAATCTGAAGACCTCATTGTGCCTCGAATTCCTATTATTGATTATTCTCTGCATCATGCAGATTATTTTACTATCATCGGTATTCAGTCCAGTTTGTTTGCTTTCTGGTTCTTTGTA
This sequence comes from Balaenoptera acutorostrata, assembly GCF_949987535.1. NCBI lineage: Eukaryota > Metazoa > Chordata > Mammalia > Artiodactyla > Balaenopteridae > Balaenoptera > Balaenoptera acutorostrata. Next base: position 44,626,941 of record NC_080080.1, read on the forward strand.
TTGCAGGGTGAGTCCTTTAAGTTAAGCACCACTCTATAGAGTGCTAGTCAAGGCTGCATGTTCAGTCTGCTTTTGGGTCTTGACTGCTGTTCTCTAGTACTTTTAAACCCATTTTGGGTGTGATGTGCTGAGGGACAGGCATTTGCCAAAGGTAAACGAACAGTGGAGCTGGAGTAATATTAAAAATCTTTGTGTAAAAAAATGTGTTTGCATACAGGGAAATTATTTGCTACTCTTATTATAAGCTACGGTTTAGAATCTCCTTCCACATTTCTCTTTTTAAAAATTTTTAAATTCTTTTAATTTTTGGCCGTGCCACGCGGCTTGCAGGATCTTAGTTCCCTGACCAGGGATCAAACCTATGCCCTCGGCAGTGAAAGTGTAGAGTCCTAACCACTGGACTGCCAGGGAATTCCCTTTATTTTGGTTTTTGTTTTCTTTTCTTCATAATGAACAGTCCCCATGTTGAGGTCTGTTATGCAGCCTCCCTACTGCCCTTGAAATGGGTTTCACTGGTACAGGTTACCCTGGCATCATCTATTAGCATATGAGAAGTCAACTGTGCAGAAAAACTCATTTCTTTCTTCTTTCAAGGCAGAGACAGTCTGGAATGATACATGAATGGACATAAGGTATCGATGAAATATATGTGTCCTCTGGGAGAACACAGGCCACAGTGTAGACTTCCTGTGTAGCAGTAATGTCAGTTTAATTATCTGAATAATTTCCTTGGACCCACTTAAAATTTCTGACTTCTATGAGGTTGCTGCCCCATCTCAAAGTAGCTGAGTTGTAGTGGCTTCATAGGCATCATCTCAAAGTATAACTGAGTTTTAGTGGCTGCACATTAGAGAGGATTCATTTTAATGTGAAAAATATTTAGCTACTGACTCTGGGAAGGACTTGTGCAAAGCACTGCAGGGGTTTCAGAGAGAGGACATAGTCCCAGCACTGAAGGAACTTGAAGTCTAGCAGGGGATGTAAAGTTGAGATAATGGTTGCCATGGAAATTGAGAGCCAGGAAAGTGGAGATTAATTGGGAAGAAATTGCAAGAGGCAGTGAGGGCCCCAGATCAGCATGGTAGGAATTTAAATGCACCAAGGAGTTGGAGTCTATGGGATAGGAGTTCATTGAATTCGTACTGTTATTTGGGAGAAAACGAGGAGCAGAATCAAGAATGCTGCTGACATTTTGAGCCTGGGTAACTGGCAAGATGACTGTGCCTCAGTGGAAATAAGAAAGTCAGGAGGAAGAAGTGGTTCTGTGGAAAGGCTGATCTTACTGATGTGTTGAGTTTGAGACTCTTATAATAATAGAAGCCATTCTGCAGACAGTTGGAAATGTGGGAGGGTAGCTTGGGTGAGGAACTAAGTCCTGAGATAGAAATTGAAGTGGAAAAAATTAAATTGTATGTGACTATAAGGGGTAGACAATTTTGAGAAAATGGAAAATACTGGATTAATGTTTTATTCAAAATTGTGACTATGCATAAATTCCAGTTTTGAAATTAACTTTTATATTCTTTTATTTGTATTTTATACCTTTATTTCCCATGTTTTTGATAGCATTTATATTTCTTTTAGTTATATCAGAGCTATGCTCACATCTCATAATTATGAATACCCTATCTAGGCTCCACATTTCACTACTTTCTGATACTTATATCCTGTACATAGTTTTCTCATTGTGGAACTCGTTGACTCTAGAGTATCCTTATTTGAACCAACATGGTTTCTGGGTGGAGGGTAATACAGTGCTTAAGAGCTTCGGTTTTGCAGTCAAACAAATCTGGGTATTATTTCCTCATCTGACCTCCTTTTACTTGCTCTGTGTGCCTCAGTTTGCTCATCTGGTTCTCTTAAGTATTAAATGAAATCATGAAAAATTATTTCAACACACGTTGCCCCCCTCCACTCCTGCCCAATAAATGGTTGCTGAAGTAGTAGTAATGATGATAATGATAGCAATAATACTTATTCTATCTAAACCTCATTAGATGTATCCAAATCCTGCTTCCGTATGTTGCAGACGTGGGTATAGGAAGTAGAATGAGGTCCTTCCGTGGAACATGAGTTTGCTGGTTACTCAGGCCACCTCTTCATAGTACTCATTTTATCATCTCTTGAAAAGACGGATCATGACACAGACTGACTTACACCCTCTTGGTCCTGTTTAGACATTTTTTTCATGGATGCTGCTCCTGGTGTGGCGTTGACTTCTTCCCAACTGCCTTTCTGTGAGACCTTGTAGAACTCATATTGGTTTTCTCATTCACAAAATGTGAATACAGCCAACTATCAGTTACAGCCTGTTTATTCAGAGCGAATTGATTTTGACCTTTCTCTCCCACTGCCTCCCTTTTGCCCACATCACTGCTAATTAATTTCTGCACAAGAGAATGAGCAAGAGCAGTGATAAAACATAAAATTAAGATTAGTTAATGTTGGTTCATGAGGATTTTTGAGAGCAGGCAGAGCTTTGTCTGAGTTTTCATTTATTTATGCCATTCCTGACTCCTCTTATCATGAATAGTAAGAACTGGCAATTGTATCAAACAAATAAGCATTATCTGATAAAGAATTTAGAAATTTTAGGATAAATTCAACTGAAGGTATTACGATTTTTAATACCATCTTCCCAAAATTCTAAGGAAAATGTGACTGAAAATTTTCACATATGCCATCTTTTTTTTTTTTTTTTAAGTAATTAATTAATTAATTTTTGGCTGCATTGGGTCTTCGTTGCTGCGTGTGGGCTTTCTCTAGTTGCGGCGAGAGGGGGCTACCCTTCATTGCAGTGCGCGGGCTTCTCATTGCAGTGGCTTCTCTTGTTGCGGAGCACGGGCTCTAGGCATATGGGCTTCAGTAGTTGTAGCATGCGGGCTCAGTAGTTGTGCCTCGTGGGCTTTAGAGCACAGGCTCAGTAGTTGTGGCGCACGGGCTTAGTTGCTCCACAGCATGTGAGATCTTCCCGGACCAGGGCTGGAGCCTGTGTCCCTTGCATTGACAGTTGAATTCTTAACCACTGAGCCACCAGGGAAGCCCCACATATGCCATCTTTAATGTAACATCTTATATGTTTGCTACTATAAAAAATATAAAATAGTCGTGCTACTTTTTATTTCATTTATTTAAAAATTTTATTGTGCATTTATTAAATTTTATGAGATAATAATGTTTCTTACAGTTTTGTGATAGCCTGCTAGAACCTAGTTTTTTTGTTTTTTGTTTTTTTTTCTTTTAGTAGATTTTCCTTGCTTGCTAATACTAGGGCTCAAAGAAGAAAAAGAACTTAGTGTTTCTTTTTAGGAAGGGATTTCATAAACTTGGTTTAGGGACATTTGAGGATATTTTAGCTACTCTTAGATAATGGATGTCAATTTTCTTAAAATTATTTTCAATTGAATAAATTTAACTTTTTTAGGGAAACTTTTTTGGGAGGAGGGGGCAGGATGCTCTATAATCAGGCTAGTAAAGAGGTCTGAGAAATTTGTGTGGATTAAAATTCCTCCTTAGGAAGACTCCTCCTCCGTACTCACCCTTCATTTTTTATGACAAATAAGAAATATGTCTTCTGGGACTTACCTGGTGGCGCGTAGTTAAGAATCTGCGTGCCCATGGGTTTGAGCCCTGGGCTGGGAAGATTCCACATGCTGCAGAGCAACTAAGCCCGTGCACCCCAACTACTGAGTCTGTGCTCTAGAGGCCTCGAGCTACAGCTACTGAGCCCGAGTGCCACAACTACTGAAGCCTGTGTGCCTAGAGCCCATGCTCCGCAACAAAGAGAAGCCACTGCAACGAGAAGCCTGCACACTGCATCTAAGAGTAGCCCCCGCTCGCCACAACTAGAGGAAGCCCATGCACAGCAATGAAGACCCAACACAGCCATAAATAAAGAAAGAAAGAAAGAAGAAAGAAATATGTCTTCTAGTGAGAGAAATGAGAAATGGGAGAGACTGAGGTCTGGGTGAATTATCTGGATATGAGCAAATAGGGACACAAGGGAAAGGAATAAGAACCCACAATTTTGAATGAAAATATAGTTGTTTGCTAAATTTTCTCTTTCTAACTCACATGCTGAATCCAAAGATGTAGCTTTGGACAGTAAAATAATGAAATACGACATAGTCTTCCTGTGAGAATGCTGTGTTTGTTTCATGAGCAGGTGCTTACCTTTTCACTTCGTGTGAGTGTATCAGTCAATATCTGATTCTGAGTATTGCAGTAATAGCTGCCATTTATTTAGTGTTTGAGTAGTTCTAGACATTGTGTAAGTGCTTCACATTCATATTTTCTCATTTAATCCTCAAAATCACCTACTGAGGCAGTTGCTAGGACCACCCATATCTTAAGGTGAGGAAATAAAGATTCACAGATCAAGGAATTTGCCCAGGTTAGGAGGTGTATCTAGGATTCCTTTCAAGGCCTGCTGATATACAACCCACGCTCCTAGTTACCTGTCTGTACTGTTCCCAATGTGTCATCACCGTATCATAGGCAGCAGGCACTTTACCTGCATATACTAAAACCATAGAATTTTTACAGTTGAAAGAAATCTTAAAGAACCACACCTTCATTTTATAGAAAAAAAATATATATATTAGGCACAGAGTTTTAAATAATCTTTTATTCGGCCAGCCAGTCGGCCAGCAAATATTTACTGAGCATTTACTATGTAGTAAATAAGCCAAACATAGCCCGTGCCTTCCTAGATCCCTGGTGGCCTTTATTTATGTATTTGATGGTGGGTTATTGGTGGGGGGGCGCTAATAGTATAGTATAGTAGCTGAATCAGGAGCATGGGCCCTGAAATCATACTCCTTGGCTTTGAATCCTGTTCACTAGCTACAGGACAATGGGCAAATTGATGAATCTTTTTAAGGCTCACTTTTTCCATCTGTACAATGGTAATATTAATAACATTCACAGCACTGGCCTATTGTGAAAATTAAATGAGTTAACATATGTAAAGCATTTAGCAAGGTACCTGGCGCTTGGTAAATGCTCAATAAATATAATTGCTATTAAGATATTTTGACAGTAATAGTAGTGATATTTCTCCCAAGCAAGGAGGACACACATAAAGTTATTTACAATAAGATGTGTGTTGTGTTATGACAGGGGAAAGAGCAGAGAGCTTTGGAGTGCAGAGAGCCAGACCTTCTAACTCCCAGTTGGTTCAGGGCAGGGTCTAATGTAGAAATGCTATTTTCTTTCTCACCTTCTATGATTTTCTTTTTTTAACTTGATGACTTTCTTTCCTTTGCTGTCCTAAATCCTAGTGTTTTTGACTTACAGCAGTTTGCCATCAAATGTTTATTCAGAGCCAGCTACTAAGCATTTACTTACTAGGCTCTGTGCAGAATGCTGGGGTGGAATAATCAATAGGATGTGGGCCTAGTCTTCTAAGGAATGTATGTGTATGTGTGCATAGTATACACACCTGGACACACACTTGCAAGCACAACAATTGGATGATGCTAAGTTCTCTAATAGATATATGCAAAGTAGAGCCTAAAGAAGGAAGTGATCATCTCTCTCTAATTTGAATGTGGAACAAGGGTAAGGAGGGAAGCCTTCATGGAAAAGGTGGCATTTCTTCTGTGTCTTGAAAGATCACAAGCTTCTTGTTGCCAGAGGACATTTTAAATACAGGGAAGAACATAAAACAGGAATGCTAAGGCATGAACCAGCATGGCTAGAGCTTACAGCATGAGGAAGTATCAGAAGTAGACATCTGTCTTATAGGTTGGAGTGGCAGAAAGGAAAGTAACTGGAGGCTTTTAAGCAGAGGGATCATATTGTTGGGTTGAATGTTCATATCACTTTGGAAGTGATGTAGAAGGTAAATTGAAGAAGATGAAATCTGCAGTCTGCTTGGTGAGATAGGATGATGATTGGCTTCAGTATCAATGAAAAAGAGAAGGAGGCTGGGAGCAGCAGGCTCTAGAGGTACTAACTAGAGAGAACCAAAGGGCTGTAATACATCGGTTGGATGTGGAGCCAGGGACTGGGGAGTCATGGTGTCTAGGATGACTCTGAATTCTTATTTGGACAACTGATCGCCATCAACCAGAATAGTGAATAATTCATCAATAGAGCATTAACTTTCAGGTTTATCTGTTATATGACTGCTGAGATATTCCATAGGGAGCTAGATCACAGGTTTGTTGAGTAGAGATGTGTATACTGGAAATCTTGATTTGAAGTCAGAGGTCATAGCTAAAACCTTTGGAATGGAGGCAAATGTATGGTGTGAAGAGAGAAAAGCCTCGAAAAGAACCCTGGTGACTACCAGGGCATCTGAGAGTCAGGTCTCATTAAAATCAGGGGGGCAAAGAGTTTCATGGAGGGAGTGGTCTATAGTGTGAAATGCTGCAGAGGGACCAGGAGTTAATTGGGAGGGGCTAGATTGCCTTTTGGATTTGGCCATCTGGAAGGAATATATCAATAGTTACCAGTAAACCTCTGTCCCTTTGTTGGAGCTTGTTTGTGGTGCGTTTCAAAGTTGATGGAAGAGACGATGTAGACAGAGCCAGTGAGGTCTACCCTTCAGAAGCCTGCCAGTGGAAGGATGGAGGGAACACCATCTACATGGAGAGAGGGGTTGGTTTGTTCTTGGTGGGAGAGATTTGAGCATGCCTAGGTTCTAGGAAGGAAGAGGTAGAGTCAGACAAGCTCAAGTTAAGGAGAGGGTGGAATGATTGGTAGAGTGAAGCCTCTAGAGACAGAAGTTGCCTCTTCTGAAACTCAAGATTCAGGTGCAGAGAAGCAGGAGTTCTGAGGGTGAGGTTTGCAGGGCTTTATGCCTGATAACCTCACTTTATGTGCTTAAATAGGGCATGAGGTTATCAGAATTTGGCTGGAGGATTGAGGCAAGTCAAATGATGTCTTCAAGATTAATTAATGCACCCTCATTTTTTACTGTCTTTCTTGTCTCATCTTGTCTGGGACTCAACCAGGCTGGACATGCTCAGGCTCATTTAATCTGGAAAGCCTTCTTCATTTTCTCTGTCCCATTCAGCTTTTCCTCTTTGCTTTATCACACCGCCCATCTAACCTTGATCTTAGCATGAACTCATGGTTATTAACCCTCCCTTTGTGTTTCTGGTTCATGACCCCTCCCTGTTTCTTTTCTTACTGGTTTTATAACTAGTTCACATTCTACTGTTGCCCCTTTGAAAGTTAGAATTCTGTCTTTAAAATTTTGTTTTAGCAGGTCTTTTGTAGTAATTCTGTGCCAGGCACTGTGCTGGGGCTGGGATTCTGGGGTGGGAGCCGACTAAACTCCAAGGAAAAGGATGTAAAAGAATTTTGAGTTTTTCAAGTATGTGAAGGAAACAAAGGGGCACAAAAACCTGCTTGAGATTGGATGGCCAGGGAAGGATTGATGCCCTCAGGAGGTGACATTGATGCTGAAAATAGAAAAGGTGAAAATGAGCTGACCATTTGTAGAGGGGAGAAGGAAAATAGTAACTTTCTAGTATTTATCATATTCATAAATAGATGTTCCATAGACATTGGATTATATCCTTCAATATGTAACTGCCTAGAACTGTTTGTGATACTGTCCTGTCCTTCCCACTGATACTTCCTTGGTTCCTGAAGGCCCTATAAAACAGGGATTTCCCCCCCACCCCATGAGTGGCAGGGGAGCTGCCGCTCCCCATTTCTCCATGACCGCCTGAACCATGCCTCCCCACCCCCCGCCTCACCATGGAAAAATTGTTTTCCACAAAACCGGTCCCTGGTGCCAAAAAGGTTGGCGACTGCTGCTATAAAAGACCTATAACAGCTTATCCTTCAAATTAAGGTAGAGAAGGACCATGTTTGTTTGTTAAAGGGTTAGGTGTTACTGAGCACTCAGTAATGTGTTCAGGGTGGGGCAGAAGAGAGGAACAAGATAAATTCCGTCCATTCAATTGCATGGTGTTTCTTTCTGCATTTCCTCTACCCTTCCCCCTGCCCCTCAACTCAGGTAATTCTGAGTCACAAAATGAGGAAAAGTGTGTGTGTGTGCCACTAATTAGTTACTGCCATTATATGATTACTGCAACTTTAGTCCCAGAAGTAGACACTTGGGACAGATCTGAAGCTCTGGACGTTGGGTCTAGGTGGGTGTCACAATTTACTATCTTTAAATTAAGGGTAGGATAAGAGTTACAGATTTCTCGTGGGTGAGGAATAGTGGGAGGTACTGAAAGGAAGATAAACCAAAGAGAAAGGGGAGACACTGAAGATAAACGTCGCTGACTTTATAATTTTGCCTAGAGTCAGGGCAAGTAGACATAAAATATGATCTACCAGGGTAAAAGCTAGTGTTTTCTTGCAAATCTAAGCTCGTACTAGTAAATTATTGTTTTTCAGAGACTGATGATGAAGAGTTGTGAAATGGTTTATTAGTCTCCAGTAACTTTCCTGAGGTATCCTGGGCAGTAATTTTGAGAAGGGAGCGGCACGTAATAATAAGCACTGGTTTGACCCCTCAAAACAGAGATTCCCAGCATCTTTTTCTTGCTGCTGCTCAAGGAATGACAACATTCACAATGAGAGTGGACTTCTGTGCTGGTGTTTGCCCTGTGCCAAAAATTCTACCCCTTTGCTTTTTAAGGAAGTAGTAGTAGTGATATTATCATAGGGGTGATTTTGGATATATCCTAATTTGAGTTATTGTTAGTAACAAGTTAGTAATAATGTGGTGAACCTTGAATGAGAACAGCTTCCTTCGTATTTAGACATTTATTACTTTTGTGATTAATTTATCTGACAAAGAGTATCAAGGAGGTCGTGCTTTTGAAAATGATCTTATATATCTCTTGCAAGCAACATTTTTCATTTGTACATGGAATGCTCTTTGCAGTTGTCCATCAATGTTTGGTTTGACTTCCTCCCATTATAATTCTTCATAAACTCAGAGAAGACATCGCTAGTGCTATATGAAATATAAATGATTCCTAGTAAATGGATGGGAATTTAGACTGTCATCTTAATTTAATAACATATTTACCCACATTTAAAGTATATGTACAGATGAGGCTACATTAAGGACTTAATAACTTGAATTTATTTACATGTCTACTTGAGGCACATCCCTAGAACTTAAGGTGGTGTGTATTGTAAAAATGTGTCATTCAGACTGTAGCCAGATAGAATTTTATAGTTCTTGGTTCCCTGATGGTCTTCCTGAGATTAAAAAATATGCTTGCTTTTGAAGTGTCTTGATATAAGGGAAAATGGACTTACTTAGATACATCTGAATATACATGTGCAGTTATTCTTTGGTAAACAGAACTTGAGCTTCTGTCCTTAGGGAATATTTATTAGCAATAATTAATTAGGGTACCTTCTCTGAATTACTTTATTAATTTAAATAAGGTCATGGGCCTCCATGAAAAATTGTTTTATGCAGAATATTAACTGAGGCAGAATCTATTAAGAAATAGTAAATGTGAAATTAACCCAACTGTGTAGAATTTATAGACTTGATCTTTTTATATATTGACCATACTAAGTCAGAGAAATGTCCATTTAAACACATACCTTCAGTTCTCATGTGGTGTGTAAATATTGTTATATGTAAAGAATTTGCTAATATAATTCATAGGCAGTCCAAACTTGTCTTTGGGAACCCTTGTCTAGACAACTTAGTGAAACTGCTTTAAGTGGAGGGTTCTGTTATGTTGTATGGTGCTCCTTGAACGGTTTATAAAGAATTTGATCATTTATTTGGGGATTTTGCTCTCATGGTGTGCTACTCTACTTCTGGATTCTCCCCTGCTAAGTGATCTGAGGTCTTTTCCTTTCTGTCTGTACTGTGTGTGGACTTCTTTATTACTAAAAGAGCATTTATCCCTTTACTCAATAGACACTGGTGCTAGGCACTGCTAGATGATTGGGATACTGAGGTGAATAAGGCACTTTTTCTACCTTTGTGACATGTTCAAGGGTTTTCCTGTGCTACAGCCCCTGTAGAGAACCCTACTTCCTGACCCCTCCCCTCCCCCTTTTGGTTGTCTTGAATCCCAGTTTTTTGCTCCTTCAAACTGAAGCTGAACAGCCTTGGTAGACTTCCAAATAGAGCGAAGTATGTTTTTCTCTTAATTTTTTTCACATTTAGTTTCATTAGAAAAATCTAGGTGTGCTATATTTTATCTAAATTGATTTTAAGGCCCATGGTTATTTTACAAGTAAAAAAGTGCTCCCAGGAAAAAGTGCTGCCACTAAGCATGCATAATGCTTTGATTCCATGGTTTTAGAGTACTTATCCCAGTTTCAGAGATGATATAAAGAAAAAATAGAGGGGTCTTAGAATTGTTTAAATACAGTGTTAAAACTGAGCAAAAAATTGAAAAGAAAAAGGCTTTTTATAACATGACTGTTTGACAGTATATTTGAAAGCTCTGCCCCATTGTGAACCACTGATTTAAGAGATAGCCACTCTTAATATTTCTGATATAGATCCTTTGTATGCATATCCTTCCAGACTTTTTACCTGTGCACACAAATACAGACACATCCATCCATCTATAACTGTCTTAAAATAGTTGTTTTTTAAAACAGGATCCTGCAAAGCATATATCTTTGTAGTATCTTTCCATGTAAATATACACATCATCATGTTCTACTGTATGGTTCTATTAGAATTTGAATTGCCAAATGTCCATTGTTGGACAACTAGGTTATTTCCAGTCTTCTTCATTATAAACATCTTTGTACACTTGATATTATTTACTTAGGATAATTTTTAAACAGTGGAATTGGTATTATTAAAGGATATATATAATTTAGAGGCAGTTGATACATATTGCCTAATTGTCCTATAGGAAAATTGGTATCATTTTACAAAAGTGTTAAAGTGCCAGTTTGTACTGTAACTAATACTATATTATCATTTTTAAAATTCTGTCAGTCTGTTAGATTAAAGAGTATCTTGTTTTAATAATGTAAAAAAATACTAGTGAGGTTAAATTTTTTTCTCCACAGGGTTATAGGTCATTTATTTTTCTTTTGTGCATTTCCTATTCCTGCTGTTTTACAATCTTTTTTGATGGGCTTTTTGACTTTTAATTATTGATTCAGTGGGACTATTTATATATTAAGGATATCAATTCATTGTTGTCACATAACAAGTATTTGTTCCCTGGGTGTTGCTTGCCTTTTACTTTGTTTATGGTATTTTTTGCTGTACTCAAATTTATTAATAAGTGCCATTATTGGTTCTGCCTTTCTTATCGTTTAGACTCTCTTTTCCAATCCTAAGAGTAAACAAGTAAATACCTATATATTTAGTTTTTTTTTTTTTTTCATTTTTATATTAAAGTTTTATTCATACGGGAAATGAATGACTTTGTATATGAGACAGGGGTTTACTTCATTTTTTCCAAATTGTTGTCTAGTAGTTCCAAAGAGAGTTCATTGAATTGCTTTTATCATTTTCTCACTAATATTAGAAGTCATCTTTACCATATACTGAATTCTTAGCTATATTGTCATTTCTGAGCTTTATATTTTTTCTGCTTTTCAGCTTTTATTTTGCTGAATTATCTGTTTCTATACCAGTAGCACATTGTTCAAATTGTAGTTTTATGGTGCATTTTAACAAATGTTAGACTCAATTTCCTCATTACATTTCATTTCCTGGTTTTCCTAGCTATCTTCATTTTTATTTCAAATTAACTTTTAAAACATTTGTAAAATTCTGGAAACAATTTGTTAGTATTTTAGTTGGGATTGCTTTATATTTAATGATTACAGTATATACCAAAGGGGAGTAGAATGGACATCTTGATAATTTAATTTTTTTAAAATGGCTTAATACAACAAACTATTTAAGGACCTACTGTGTATAAGGTCCTTTTTTAGACATCAGAGATACAGAGTTAAGAAGAGAAGAACCTTCATTCTTTTCCCTGACCAACTTTTATAATTGTAGAAAGATTTTAAATAGATTATATATTGTAGAAGGATTATAAGAAGATTTTGTCAGATTCATATTTTAAAAATATTGCTCTGGAAGCAAAGGGGAGAAGATTTGAGCAGAGAGGGACTAGAGGTAAAGAAAACCATTCAGAGGCTCTGTAGGTTCTGAACCCAGGTCAGAGGTTAACTGAGGGTGGATCCTAAAGGTGTCAACATTTAGAAGTGGAATTGATAGGATACGGGGCATGGATTAGATGTGGAAGGAAGATGGTGCAGAGGGAGGAGGCTTAGGGTGATTGTGGTCTTTCAGCTTGGAGATAGAGATTGAAGTACAGGAGGAGGCACAGATTTCCTCAGGAAGATGGTAGATTTGATTCTAAATACAGCTGTCAATGGGATATCTGGGTAGAGTTGTTAAGCAAGTAGTTAGATAACTCGTCTGGTTCCCAGGAGAGAGCAGAGGGGTTGAAGGCAGTTCAGAAGAGGGGAAGGTGAGACCCTGGCTCATAGGAGGGGCCGGGGTCCGAGAGAACTCAGTGAAACTCCTAGTGACAACTAGAAGAATGACACTACAGGAGAAAAGGAGTAAGAAGTGGCTGGACAGATCGAAGACTGCTGAGAGCTCAAGTAAGATAAAGATTGATTGATATCTTTTGGATTAACCACAAAAAAGTTTGTACCTATGCTGGAGTGGTTGGGTGGAATGGTGTTGGTGGAAGCCCCATTGCAGTGAGGATTAAGTATGAATTTGGGAGACTGGTTCTATTATTATCACCATTGTTTTATTATCTCTATCATCGAATAAATTTTGAAATTCCTTTTAAGGGAACTAAGGAATCCAATTGCTTTGCTCTACTTGTACCTCCAAATCTGTATTTTTAAATAGAAAATGTCTTTATTCACAATTTACTTATACTAGGTTCTTAACAGTGTGATAAATTCTGGGACTGAGTTGATATATGATATTGAAATGATATGCTCCCTGCCATTATGGAGCATTGTCCTGTCTGGTAGGGGGTGTTAGACAACAAGTAATTATACAGTTATTTTTAATAGTTTCTGTAAGCTCTGTAAGCAACAGTTAGATGGTACAATAGAGCTTATAACACAGGGGGTGGGGGGGGGAGGGGGGATCAGGGACACCTTTGAGTAAGTGAATTTGAGCTGAGGTGGGTTTTCTTGGCTAAGTGAAAGGCTGTGAGGTGAGGTGAAACTTGCAACTGATTAAACCAATGAGATGTGAGATAAGAGAGTAGAGGTAAGCAAAGACTAAGTCTATCTACTGTTCTAGGTCACTTAAAGGGTTTTGGATATTATCTTAAGAGTGATGGTAAACCATTGAAACACTTTAAAGTATTTAGAGTAGTAACTTGATCTGATCATTAGAATATAAAATTCTTGAGGGCAGTGATTTTCCTTTGTTTTTATTGCCTTCTCCCTGTTGTATAAAATAGTACCCAGCACTTTGTAGATGGCTCAGATATTTTTGAATAAATGCTGTTATTTAGACGAGTGAATACATTTGTGTTTGACAAGATTATTCCATCTGTTGTATGGTAAACAGATGGCATTATGGGGTGAGGGGTTGTGAAGATTAGCTCCTGAAAAAGTCCCGGTGAAAGATGGTAGTGCCCGAGGATGGTGATGGAGATGGAGAAACACGTTTAGGAGGGAGAGTAATTTGATGGTGGCACCTGTGGGAGGAGAGGAAGATGTTTAGTGTGTTTTATATATGAACAACAGAGTGTTGCAGGGATCCCTCTAAGTCACTATGACTTAACGGAACTTTTTTCCAAATGGTTCTTCCTGTCGTGTTTGGGTTTGCTTTTTCACATTGCCATGCACCTCTAGATTCCTACTTACTCAAGGTTTATCTTATTTTGTTACGAAGCTCTGTGAATTTGACACAGACTTTTCAAATGTCTCCTGAATCTCCCTCCTATTCTCCATTCTTAGGGCCACTTCCATGCTGGATGCTGTATCATTTCTTGCCTACACTCTTGGTATCCGGTCCTCTTGCCTTTCTTACCCTATTTATTCTCTGCTCCACATATACCTATAATATAAAAATGAGTATATAATTCAGCTGCCTAAAAACTCTCTGTGCTTTCCCATTTCCTATTATGTGAAGTCTACACTAACAGTACCGATTGGTTATTTTTAAGAGTACATTCAATTAAATTCAACAAATATTCATTTGAGCTTCTGCTATTTGCTTGTCTGTGATTTAGTCATGGGTACATACTCTGCGCACCTTCATAATTTTCTGCCTAGATTTACTAAGTCTTATCTAGGTAATCATAATTGACTGCAGCTGGATGTGTATGCTACCATTTTTTTCTGCGACAGCTCTCAGAGCTGGCTCTATAGCCTTCTTTGTCATTGGCAAATAAGACAGATCTTGATGGAGTAAAAAATTGTGTGTACTTTGAGATTGTTAAAGGTTTGGATCACTATCTAATGATTTTTTTCACCTTCTGGAATAATCTGCACTTTGGCAGCAGGGGTTTACATAAATGCTTATGTTCAATTTATGGGCCCTTGGTGATGCCTTTGTCTTTCTCTGCTCTTTATGCAAGCAGGAGTTACTTTTCTATGTATTTAAGAGTTGTGGTTTTTTCCTTAGTGTTTTTATCACAGTCTTTCAGCAAACATTCCGCTAGTTGCCTGTGCCAGCCGTTGCAAACTTGTCTTTCTTAAACAAGAGGTTCCTTTTTTCCAAACGAAATCTTAAAATACATTAAATCTTAAAACAGATTAATGTGGAACTATGCTGGTTAAAGTACCATAGTTAACCCCAGGCTGCTTGATATCCCCTTGGTGGCTCCAGGAGCTACCTCCAGGAAGTGGTTATTAGACTCTGAAGCAGAATCACTGGAGTGAAGGTAATAACAGATGGTGGGAGAGATGACATTTCTAAGGAGCTTATACATACAATTAATGCCTGGAGTCTACCAGTATTCATAAGACCCACATTCCTTTCCACACTTTATGACATTTGTAATTGATTTTTCTAACCAGAACCACCATTTGGGTACTAATTAATGTTTATAGTGCTTTCTCTTGGTGGGCTGCAGGTCATCTTTGTCAAAAATGAGAGAACTGGTTTAGACTATGTTGGGCCTCTACTCCATTTAAATGAGTGTGTGCTTTCAGCATGTCTCCTGTCTGCTTACTCATCCTCTGGCCCACTCTGGGTAACCATAGAGTTACTAATATGTCTCTGCCTGTTTTGTCAGAAACTCGCTTTACTTTTTCCCTTGCTTTTACTTTCTTTATTCATTCATTCAACAAATCTTTATCAAGTGCCTACCGTTTCAGGCACTCTTCTAAATGCTGTGGAAGCTGGAGTTAACAAAATAGGTCAAAATTTTCTGCATTTGTGAAGTTGACACTGTGATTGGGGAAACATTCAAAAACAAGATAAATATTTCAAGTACTAGCTACTTAAGTGCTATAGAGGAAGTGAAGGGAAATTCATTGTCCCTATAAGAGATGACACAAGAGATTTTTGAAGTTATTTTTCTAGAAATTGTGATAGATTAGTATGGATTTACCTCATTCTTTTGCCATCTTCCATCTTAACTCACGCTCTTTAAAGGCATGATGTCCTGTTTTAGGCAGTCATCCCTGTTTCTGGACCAGCTGCTGGCTCAGCTGCTGGCCAGCTTCTTCCAGGACTGAACCCTTGGCGTTGTTCTCATTAGCATAGTTATCCCAGTGTTTACTGATTACTTGGACTGAGCATGACTTATTCTCCTGCTTCCTCAGAGCTCACTTATCTTAGTCATTGGGTTTCAAACTTTTATTTTTCCTTTTACCCATCAAATGAAATCATATGCAGAAGCTCAACCTATAAAACAAGTGAAACATCTGAATGGGAATGGGAGGTGTTTAGGATGAGGTCAAAGGCACTCCTTCCCCCATCCCCACACTTTCAGGCTGCGTGGACACTTCCATGGATTCCTCCCACGGAGCTTTTGTTTCTAAGTGTAGCATTTCAGAGCCATTATTTGATTACGGCGTTGTCCTTTTGTGATGACAGAAATACTCTATAACTGAGCTTTCTAGTATGGTAGCCATGTCACCACGGCTGTTGAGCACTTGAATGGTGGCTAGTGTGACTGAGGATCTAAATTTTTAATTTTATTTAGTTTTAATTAATTAAAATTTAAATGGTCATATGTGGCTAGTACAGTAGTTTTGGAAGGTGCAGTTCTAGTATAATGCTGTCTCTAGGTTTAATATTTACTGAATGTTTCTTTATTTCAGTTTTCCAGATCTTGTATAAAATAATATTAGTTTTAGATGATAATGAACTCTGAGACGACCTGGAGTAAGTTCTAGCTTGTAACCTCGAACAAATTATCCACCCTCTCTGGTCCTCAGTTCCTTTATATAAGATGGTCAAATTTGTAGTACCTTTCATAGTGAGATTTTAAAGTGAGATAAAGCATGCAGGGCATTTGGTGTAGTGCCTAACGCCTGATTTTAGGTGATTTATACTAAGGGTTTTTGTGGGTTTTTTTTTTTTTCCTTGTAAAAATAAAACATGTTCATTGCATAACTTTAAATAAAAGAAAGATAACAGAAACTAAAAATAATCTATAATCCTACCATCCATACACAAGCAACAGGAAAACTTTGAAATGTGGAAAAAATTGGTTTTGGTTCATAATATGTTTTTTTTTTTCTTTGTTTTGAATGTACATATGTATGATGTATGACTACGCTGATACTATTATTGTAAAAAAGGGAGCTTTTGGAGGCTATGCCATACGTGTATAAATTGCCTTACAAATCTCCTTTTCTAATATAAAAGGTTTTAGGAAATATATTGTGATTGCTGAAAGGCATTTTAAAACTGGTGAACTCAATAATCCAATTCAAAGATTTATATTTGGTTACTTAATGTAGAAATTCCTTTTAGGATTTTTTTAAGGATGGAAAAAAGATGTAGATGATTGTATCTTAAGTTAAATCTGTCATGTCTCTTGAAAGTTCTAGTGTTTCAAAATTGTGACGAAAGGCATGCCTTATTGTTACCTGAAAACTGGGTTCCCCTCTTGGTGGGTGTTGCAAAAGACACAACCAAGCCAAAGATCGGGAAAAGGAAGGATTTATTACTTGCACCAAGTAAGGAGAACACTGGAGATCCTTCCCAAAGCAGTGTCTCCCCAACAGCAAAACTGGGGGAGTTTTAAGCTACATGCATATTCATGATGGGGCTTGAGCAGAGGAGAATTCTACATAGAATTGGGGCAAAGGGTGACAGAATCTAAGCTTTAGTTGATTGAAGTCACGAGGGTCAGAAAAGGTCAACATCATCTTTCTTTAGGTTCTGGGGTCTTACCTTACCATCCTCCACCTGGATGGAGGCCTTAGTTCCTGTAAGACAACTCCAAGATATGTATAAGATGGTTATGTATATCCCTTGAGGAGAAACTAGGACTCTGATTTATTGCTGAACTATTGTTTCTTGACTGCTTTTTCCTCTGTTCCTGCATTCCTTTGTTCCCTTAAAATCATTAATTACTGAGACCTATTCAAGGACAAGCATTGTGGCCAGGCTTAGATCACAAAATGGTTTAGGCCTAAAATGGCTTCTCTTATGTCAAAAAGCTATATCTGGTTCTTTTTCTCCAAGGACACCCTACCCCATCTGCCTACATTATGACATTATAGCAATATATATTCATTTAAAATATTAAATGTATTGAGAACCTTCTATGTGTCAAGCATTGTGCCAAGTGCTGGGGCTATAACAACAAACCATATGTCATAATTTCCCTTAAGTAGATCATGAACTAGTGGGAGAGACTGACGTTGGTTCTAAGTACAGTGTGATCAGTGCCATAAGAGGAACTAGAGAGTGAAATAGGGAAATGTGGGGGAGTTTGGGACAGCCTGAGATGGGAGGGTTGTTGTTTCTGGCTGAAGTGACACCCAAATGGAGTTTTAAAGGAATGATGGACTTAACCAGGCAGTGGTGGGGTGAAGAGTATTTCAGGAAAGGGATGCAATGCAGTGGAACCCTGTGTGACCCAGGGGCATTTGGAGAGCCATAGTAGTTCAGTAAAGAGTTACTGAATGGATGGGGGTGGATGGGAACCAGATGAGTCACAAAGGTCTTTCTATGCCCTACTAAGACACAAGGACTTTATGCTTAGCATTATGAAAGGTCTTTGGAGAATGGATCAGAGATGAATAGTCAGATCCGGGAGTCCATTCAATGGATTGTTGATTAGGCCAGGTGAGAGATGATGGATGATGAGGGTTTGAATTCAGGCTGTTGAAATGAGTAGCATTCTAGATATTTGGTTCTAGAACTTGGAAAGGATATTAGGGCTAGAGTTATAGGTACAAGTTATCTGCATAATGGCCATGGTGTAACTATCCTAGCACCAATGAAGTCACTAAGGAAAAGGTATAGAGTGAAACTTTGAAGAAGAACACTGGGGGAAAATAACAGTAATTATCACAGAGGTGAAGAAGGGTGAACCCATAAAAGAGACTGAGAAGGAGCACCCAGGAAGGCCTAAGAAACATGAGGAGAGTGTTAGAATAGTGGTATCCTGGGGACAATATGTTTCAGGAAGGAGGAAGTCCTGAATAGTGTCAGCTGCTACAAAGATGCCAGATAAAGGATACAAGTGTTTCTTGGATTACTAATGAAGAAACAATTTAGAAGAGTTTCAGTGGGAATTAAGAGACTACATCGATGCTACATTCCAGGGTTATTTTAGTCAGGATTCTTTGGTTTTGCGTGAAAAGTCAACTCAAATTAGGTTTTAGGCAAAGTAGGGACTGATTGACTAGGATTGTTTGGAAGACCCAAATTGTAGGAATTTTAGAGATGCAGCTGGTGCCTAGGATCCAGCAGAATGAAGAACTTTACTACACAGCACTATAAGGATGATCTCTTGCCACTTCTTTGTTTCTTTCTGTCTGTTAGCTGCCTTCTTTTTCAACACAGGCCTGCTCTCTGGACATGGAGGGCAGTAGACAGTGTGGTTTTCCTTGGGAAACAGTCCTTGAGATTGTTTTCCTTTCCTGAGATTGCCCATCTTGGACTAAGCGCTGTGCCTGGACCAGCCACTGGTATCTTGGGTACAAGGTCACGAAAGAACATGGTGGTTCCCAAGGTAGTTATGAGATTAGAGGGCATGGCAAGTCCCTGTACTGGGAGGGAAACTTTCTAGGCATAAAGTCTTACAGGTATCCCCTCCAAGTACAGGTAAGGTGGAATGGGAAATAAGGAAAGTGAGTGTAGATTACTCTTTCAAGAACCTGAGCTGTGAAAGTGAGTGTTTTGATGATAACTAAACAGGGAAATTTGGACATTTTGTAGGGTATTTTGTAACCAACTCATTGATGGAGATTTAGTAATGAGGATTGAAAATGTATTTGAAAACTAGAGGTAGATATTAATTTCAATGTTTATGGGAAAAAATTTCTGTGCAGACATATTCTTGTGGACATAGAAATTTATGTGGACAGAGGAAATCTAGTGGTCACTTTATTGTCAGATATATTTTCTCTGGGTAGTCTCCTTTATGTTTGAGATGATCATAAGCCATATCTGGAAAAAGAAACCAGAGAATATTAGAGTTTGCAAAAGATCCTTGAGGTCACGTATTCCAGGATGCTTAGTTTTATAAATAAGAAAAGCAGACTCCAAAGAAGTGAAGGAATCACTTATAGATACAGTAGTGCCTATCAGAAGAAGAAGGGCTATTTTCTTCTTGGGTCTCTGTTTAGAGAGTGAGGAATTCTTTCCTAGAACCTTTTCCATAGGCCTCATTCATGACCCATTGTCCAGAATTGGAGCACAACACTCACCTCTGAAACCTGTTGCTGATAAGGGGAATGTGATAACCTGATTAATGTAAAACAAGGAGACTCTGGCCCCCCAAATTTTGTACCCGAACAAAATTAGAGCTCTTCAGCAGGAAGACAGGGATGAGGGCTGTTGAGTAGGCACTCAACTGTATCTGTGACATAAGCTAAGCTGAAGAGCATATATTTCATTCTGTGGTCAGTGGGACACTCCCAAAGGTTTTAAATCAGGGAGTAGGTCAGATCAGATTTGTATTTCAGATATAGCAATCTTCATATAACACCTGTGGTAAGACGTGAGGTAACAGGTCATTCTTACACTTGCCTGAAACCACATAATAAGTGGGTTGCACAGTTGAACTGAATTTTGGATTTTCAGTATCTTTTCATATTACCTGTACTCTATTTCCTCATATATTTATATGCTGTTGATGGTTCTGTGTTTGTCTTTTGCCATGAAATTAGGGTTGCCATCTTTGAACTGGCTATAACATAGGGAATGGATTTGTAAAAATTAGGAATGTAACCATGCTTCTAGTGAAAACCATGGTTGTGTTTATTTTTTAAATGTCTTCCTAAGGAGGCAGTTAAAAAAATTGCTATCAAGTTGCTTACTGTTTTCACTGGTTGGGGTGTTAGAGTGTATAATACACCTTCACATATACAGCTATTGTACAGATGGGCTGTGATAAATGCTAAAAGAGAGGCAGAGGAAACCTGATGTGGTTGACACCTGGGGCAACTGGGAAAAGCTGTAAGAGGATGTGGAATCTATAATGGGCAGTGAATAATGTATAAGATGGGACAGGTTCTTCTAGATAAAGGAAACAACAGCATGATAAAGAAAGGCAGAAAAGCCAAGGAGTAATGTCAGGGTGCCCTATATAGACAGCATAGAATTGGGGAAAGACACTGGAAATAAACCCATAAATGGATCATGAAGAGGAAGGTCAAAGAGAACGGAGCTCACACGTGTTGGTACCTAATATGAGTAGGCGCTGTGGTGGGGTCCTGATGAGGTAGAGGATTGTATCCCCATTCCTATGAGGGACTGAGGGTCAGGGTAACTCACTTGCCTGAGGGCCCATTACTGATGGTCAGGAGTCTACATTTGCAACCAAGTCTGACTTGACTTGGAAGTTCTCCTGTTACTGCTAAATATCCTTCCCACTGTATCAGTACATCCAGCTTAAAATATTAGCATTTGACTTTTATTCTTAGGCATTGTTGAAGGGTTCTGAGCAGGAATGAATGTTACCAGAGGTGTTTTTCAGGGAAATGAGGTGGTGGTGGTGTGGAGGCTGGATGGCTACCTTTCCAATCTGCAGACAGTTGCCTGTAACATCTCACACCCAATCACTGGAGTCACTAAATGACTCAATTGTCAGAACTGTATTTGCTAAATTTTCCAGAGAAATAAAAATCAAATTCTGTACCAGTTTTGTTCCTCCTGCCTTTCCATTAATAGTACCGTGGTTCCACTTGGGCTTAATCCTCTTTAGTGCATACCTTCTAGCTTTTGTAACTAACACTTATTCACATAAGACTAACTCTGGACTAACTACTAATTGACCAAAAAGTTCCTCAACCCATAACACCTATGAAACCAAGATATTTCTTCTATTATAATTGACATGATGAACTCTGATAGAAAATGTCGTGCCATTCATTTTACCAATACTGAAATCTTTTTACACCAATCATCTCTAGAATGGTATGTAAACAAGGGAAATGTAGAATGTCTATGCTTCATACCTTAAAAACACATCTGGAACTATTTGAACTAACTAAAAGTAAAATAAGTGCCATGGCAGATTATGCCATACCTTTTCACATAAAACAACAACAACAAAAAGGGAAATGGAAAACATACCACTTCTAGAAGGCCCTGACATCGAATTGGATATTGAAATGGTATCGGTAATGTATTTATATATGCCACATTTTCTTCCATGCATCAGCCGTCTTTGGTACATATGTGTTGGATATTTGCTATGGGAGTTGAAAACTTACCACATAGGGAAGATCTTGTTTAGAAGTGGTGTGAATCATTAAGGTAGAAGTAAAGTCAGTTCTTTTAAAACACATAATTCCCTGATCTGATAATTTTTTTCTTTCTTTCTTTTTTCATTTTGTGTCAGTCTTTCAATAAATGTCAGCTTTCCCCTACAGCAACTAAAAATAGAGATTACATGCAAGAACGGTATAATTTTCATGAACTTAAAAAATTACATGAGAAATATTATAACTTAATATTGGTTTTACTATATCCTCTAATTTGAAATGGAGTGAAATGCTTCTATGCTTGAATCATAGCTCTTTTGCTGTTTGCTATAGAAGTTTGAAGAATATATATTTCAAAAAAAATTTTTTTTTTTAATAATCCAAAACAAATGCAACAGAACGCAGCATACTTGAAACACATTTTCTGAATTTATCTTAAATCTCTCTACTCCAGAGCGTTTTTGTGTGTGTATGGCTTAGGCTTGGCTGGTTATTTCATCATCTATTTCAATCCTGGATTGATTGCACTGAACAGCACAGAATGAGTTACATATGGTCCCACTTTGTCTAAGTTTGTAGGACCTCTGGGTTGGAACTCCATTTCATCAGAGTGAAGCTAGCCATCACAGAAATGTGGCTAATGTCAAAATCTTAAATATATACACGTATACATGTATTCCAGAGAGAATGTGTGTATTCCTGTTAGAAGTAGTGGTGTTTTGCTATTCACTGGCTCAGTGATTATTGCTCCTAAAATACTGACAACATCTCAGGAATTTTAAAAAGTTGTTCATCTACGTTTTATAATAATTGTTGTTGGTATTATTATTATTAAATTCTGGATAGGAATCATGTTACACAAGTGGACAAAGATAGGTATTCAAAAGGTATTCAAATTAAAATTATGAATGTATCAAAAATCTTTCTAAAATTGGGCAGAGGAAGACAGAAATACAAACTTTATCTTAAAAGAGTCTGAAGAGGAAACTCACTGTCAACTTTATGGTTTATTATTCCCTTTTTCCATAGTGTGGGCTATTGGAAAAAGAGTAATGAAAAGCGTGTTTAAGATACATTTCCAAGTTTAGGTATTGCTCAAGAATTGCATCAAGTAAGGTAGGGCCTGTGCCCACCAAGGCTCAGCTTTTAGCGGTGGTGAAACTGTCCAGGGTAACTTTCTCCCTTTCCAGGCTCTTTTCTCCCTGCTTTTTGGTCTGTTCCCTCTTTCTCACCCTTTCCTTCTATTGCTCGATATACTTATTATTTCTTTCTCTGTTATTCCCACTTCCCCTTCCCCCTCCTGCTCTTCCTTTCTCTCTCTGTGCAACCACGTGCTTCAAATCTGTGGGTCTGGACTGCCTTCACTAACAGCTCCATGTGAGTGTTAGCAGAATGAAAACCAGATGGACCAGCAGTTCCCACTGTTATCTCCCAGCTGACTCTGGCAAGCCTCTCTTTATCCCTCCTTCCTTGGCATGAGGGAAATATTTGCCTTTATTTAGGGAGACTTGTATTTGCTGCTATACCTCTTCCCTCAGCTGCAACACAAGTGGAAAGCTATTTATTCCCTTGTTGCTGAGGTTGGTTGAGGTGAGTAAACGGTGCAATGAATTTTACTATCAAAGAAGTGGTTTTAAACCTGCCTAACTTCTGCATTTCTCTACAACAAGTTATTCACTGGTACTCGTTAAATGTTCTGGAATAGCAATATGAGGTCAAAATTTTAACAATACGATAAAGGTAGAGATGCTCTCCATGTGTCTTCACAATCATCTCACTCAGAACACTTATTCACTATAGGGACAGTCATTGTTATTCAGCCAGCAGTAGAGACTAAGAAATAGAGACCCTGATACTGTTCACTGGATCATCATTCACAGTGCTCTTAATAGAATATTATTTTCATTCTTCCCTAATACGGTGTCAACGCTATTTCCACTTTCAAAAATTGTGTTCTATTGCAACCCAAGTCTTATGAAATTGCTTTGAATAAAGGTAAGGTAGATTTGGAATTGTCATAGTAGTAATTTGGGCTTTTCATTTTAATAATTGACAAGTAATTTGAGAGTTTTTCACTATGGTGATCATAATGTTTTAAGAGACCCATTCTTTATTAATAGTCTATGTTACATTACTTTTCAAAAACTCCAAATGGGAGATACCTGTGCCTAAGGCCGCAAGAGGCGCCTCAGATATTTTTGGGGGGTGTGTGTGCATGTGTACACATGTTTGTAGAAAATTGGATCTAAAAAAAAAAAATGAAAACTTTTTTTTTTTTTTAACTGGAGATCTGTTTCTTTGAGTAGATCAGATTGAGAAAAAAGTTTAAAATTCCAAGGGAAAAGTATACTTAGTATAAAACAGTCCTGAAGTGCAAATGTTCATTATTGGGTAATTAGGAAATTTCTCCCTGTCACATACTCATGAAAAAATATTAGAAAGGAAAAACTGATGAACTCATAAAAGTGCTAACAAAAGATCAAGATGAAAAAAAAGAAATTAATTACATGGGACTGAGTGAACTGATGAGGATGAGTATAATTTTTGTGACTTTCTGTCTGAATTAAAAAAAAAACAAAAATCCCACAAGGACTCAGAGGAAAAGAATATACAAATCAATTTTCACTGCAAAGTAAAGGAGCTGTTACAGTGGAGGATTACTGGACTGAATGTCAATGTTATGACATAGTATAAGTGTGTTTCATGTGTGGTAATTGCAATCATTGTTGCTTTTGTTGTGGTCATCCATGTACAATGCTTGGTGTCAGTCTATCTATCTCTTGTAAAAATAAAATACAGTGTGTGTGTGTGGAAAAAAAAAATATATTAGAAAGGTCTTTAGTTCTGAGTTTGGGACTTTTCCATTCTTACTCTGCCTGAGATTATTAATTGAAGTATTGGTTTGATATGTTTTATTTTATTGTTTAAATTTATTTATTTATTTATTTATGGCTGCGTTGGGTCTTCATTGCTGCACACGGGCTTTTCTCTAGTTGCAGCGAGTGGGGGCTACTCTTTGCTGCGGTGCACGGACTTCTCAGGTTTCATATTTTTTAAATGGTGTATCATAAACTCACAAGTTCTAAGTCAATAATAACTTCACTTCGTTTTGTGACATTTATGTAGTGGTGATTTTTCAAACAGGTCAGAAAAAAAATTGAAGTGAGAGGTTATGTCTGGGAGACATAGCCTGCTTCATCTGTTAGGCTAGAAAACTAAGCATGGAAAGGGGATGGTAGGTATTACAAAAAAGTCATTGCAAAACACCAGCTTCTAACAGTATCCCACCTGCATAACAGAGCCTCAGATTTGTGTTATTTCTGAGCTGTCCGAGGGGTTCATTACCATCCCACTTCCTCATCTATTTTTTACCTCTTGCTAATGTTGGCTTCAGCTTCAAGCGAAGTTGTGCTGTTGCATATAACACTACCAAGGTAGCATCTGCCCAAGCCAGAAATAACAATAGGATGTAAAATTACCCAGTTAGAAATGAGGTCCTGCCATCTGTGCTACACCTTCTTAAGTGGGGTTTGGATGATAAAGTCTTGATTTAAGCTTCAGTAGATAAGCCTATTTTATCGATAGAAGATGTTGGATTTCTTACCTCGCTTGTAAAAAAGATGAACCTCTCATAAAACTGAGGTACGAAAAAAACCCTAAGGTGCTTAAGGAGTAAAATAACATGATCATGGTGGCATCCTCCAGATCGGACTGAGAAGCACTCCACGATGCCAGACTCACCTGTGGATGTGAAGACCCCGTCTAGGCTGACTCCTCCCACGATGCCACCTCCCCCAACAACTCAAGGAGCTCCCAGAACCAGTTCATTTACACCAACAACGTGTAAGTAGGCATTTCTGCATTTGCTGTTTCCTTTTTCAAGTTCAAATTAAATTTTTTTCTGCAAATAAAAATTAAGGGACAGTAAGATCCAGCATCAATGTATTATGCAGAAATGAAGCCCCACCCCACACACACAAATAATTTGTTTGCCAGTGAGTAGGTATTGAGCACAGAATTATCATATCTTGGGTGTAATTTGTATGACTGCCAGTATTTGCCTGCCTTTTCATTATTGTTTCAAAGTTGTAGTCTTCTGTGATTTCAGCGAATGAAGAACACTGCCTTTGGTCTGTAACTCATCATTACCACGGTAACTTCTCCTTTGACTTAATGAGGAGCTCCTTATTTTAGTTTGTTCATTTTGACTTGGAACATGTTAATATGCTATAATTATTTCCAGGTTACTTCTGATCTTCTAATACCACTTTCTTCTATTATTTACAAATAATGTTAAAATCTAACATTCTTAAGTTAAAAGAGGGATCATTCTATGCAACAGTTGCCTACAGAAAACTTTCTGAAATAAGGAGCATCTTTCTTGGCTTGAACTTGTCAGACATTTATTAAATATTCCATTTCAGCTTGGCTCAAGACTTGTGTTCTGAATCAGTGGAGTGTATTGCTTTTTGTGTCATCCAAGGAAAGGACAGAATATTCTGATAGAATAGCAACTTCCCTTTTTTCTCTATATTTTAATAGGAATAGCAGATAGCTTTGTTTTCATCAATCTGAAAGTCCTGGTTAAAATATCATCAAAAGATATGTGAAACTAATAAATGCTGTTGGTTGCAGATAATACTATTTACAGACTGTTTGCCCTGAAATCTGTATATGAATGAAAAACAACTAATAGGCAAAAATAGATCCTTGGGATTATAAGGGTTCAGCAAAATACACATCCAGGCTATTTATGTAGTGTTGCGCTGCCTTTTATAAGACCTTTCCAAACATGTAAGGAGCAGGGGCCTGCAACAGTGCCAAGTTGTAACCCTGTCATCTTGTATTTGGTTTGTTGTTACCCAAAGCCACAGTGATAGGCATATGCCTCCTGTGAGAGGTCCTAGTGAGATGTCATTTCTTGACAGGTTGCTTTGGTACTCATTTGGGACGAGACCATTTTATTTTCTTGAAACTTTTAAGAATAATAAGGTGCTTAAAACATCTTCAAACTATTGTTGGAGGTAGTTTATCAAAATTATATTTAAAAGATGGATTTGATAAAGATCTAACATGATAAAGTCAACATTTCTTTGGTGAGAAATGTGCAAAATTTTCTAGCCTAGTTCTTATGGATTATCACCTTGACGTTCAAATAAATTTTATCAAATGAATTTACGAAGTTACCACCAATCCATGCTGTTAGTTGGACTGAGATGTCCCCTTTCGATTTCTAGAAATAACTCTTTGATAATTACCATATGCATTTTGGCTTCTTACATAAAATTGGTGTTTTCCTTAAAGAAGTGGTTAAGAAATATGAGGGGGAGAAAATAGCCTTCTAATTGGGTGGTATAAGGTTAAAACTTGAAAGTCGTATTTCTATAAACACAGCTGTCAGTTGTGTGTACAAAACATGATTAAAAATGTCCAGTGATAAATTTAGTCTCCACCAAATGTCCATTTTCTCTAGGGGAGCAGTTTAGAAAGGAATAGTTCTGTTATATTGATGTAAGCCTGGCACAAAAGGCTGACATCCAAAATGCTGTTTGTTCTGTGTTTGCATATGTGTGCATGGGAGGCAGGGCTGTCCCTGTGCTCCAGCCGGCTCCCATTTCTTATCAGCTTCTGTGCAGGATATCCTCATGCGGTGTGAGGAGTCCACCCATTTAGTTATGGAGTACCTGAGCCTCTGGTAATCCTGTGAAGTCAAAGCATTTTACCAAAAAGGCCCAACAGCTTTTAAATTACCAACTTCACTAGATTGGAAGGGAAGGATACTTAATTGTAATTTCCTTGTGCATGTTCTCTGTAAGTTTATTTTTTCTTTCTGATTTTGTGCCCTCTGACAGTAACTAATGGCACGAGCCATTCACCCACAGCCTTGAATGGCGCCCCCTCACCGCCCAATGGCTTTAGCAACGGGCCTTCCTCTTCTTCCTCTTCTTCTCTGGCTAATCAACAGCTGCCCCCAGCCTGTGGCGCCAGGCAGCTCAGCAAGCTGAAACGGTTCCTCACTACCTTGCAGCAGTTTGGCAATGACATTTCACCGGAAATAGGAGAGAGAGTCCGCACCCTCGTACTAGGACTGGTGGTAAGCAAACGGAAATCGGCCCAGTTTGGGTTAAGGGAAAGTGTGGGGGAGATTCAAAATACAGATTCCATTCTCACAGGTATTTTGTTTCTACACCTGGAGATTGCATGCAAGTCTGATAATTCTGTAGTAACAAGGGTTTCAGTTCTGCATTATGTATTGACCCCACCATGATTTCTTTTCCTATTGATATTTAGCTAATGAAGATGTGGTTATACAAATTTATCATTATCTTGGCCATAAAGTTGTGTGTGCATAAAATTTAATAAGTATATCCTCCTGGCATGGCTAGTGTCTTTTCAACAATGACAGAATATTTTTGTTATGTTAATGGTTTGCTTAATGTAATTGGGTGCTTATTTTAACTTAGTTGCTTTGGGGGGGTTTTATTATCAGCCTAGATGAGCAAGAATTTATAACAAGTAACACATTATTCTTTTATGTTTTCATTTTTAAGGCTAATAGCATTGAATTTTTTGTGTGTGGTAAAATACACGACATAAAATTTACCATTTTAACCATTTCTGAGTGTACAGTTCAGTGGCATTAAGTACATCCACATTGTTGTATAACCATCACTACTATCCATTTCCAGAACTTTTTCATCACCCCAAACTGAAACTACCCATAAAACAATAATACCCTGATTTCTTCATCCCTTAACCCCTTATAACCATTCATTGTTTAAAACAAAACAAAACAAAACAGTTTTTTGCTATAGGTAGAATCACACAGACCATTAGTTTGAGAACAGAAGTGTTGATTTTGGCACGTTATATTACAGTCTGTACATTGTCACACTGGAAATTAGAACATATTTCCTTTTCTTGCATTCTAAATCACTTTTACATGTCCTGTGATTTTCTTTATGAATAGAGGATTTTCATTTAGGAAGGTGATTTTCCCATAGCTAACTGAGTCATAGAGAAGCTCTGAGTCACATATTCAGGCCTTTTATCATCCAGGCTTACAATGGAACTGAAATTCATACGATAGGCAGCAGTTTCCTTTTTCTCGATATAATCATTTATTTTTACTACATGGACTTATCATGGGCAAAGCCATAGCAGTTGTGTTTTACAAAAGAAGTCCTAGAAGTAAAAGTCTGGGTGAGAGTTTAGTGCAGTAGACATGCTTCAGATCATAGCATCTCACATTTGACAGAGATTTTGCAATTCAATTTTTAACCCTTACCTCCCTCTCCCCCACACTTTAAGAACAAGAAGCTTTCACATTTCCCATAATCCATCAGCTTCCTCTGACAAATTTGTATTCCTCTGGAATACAAATCACCTTGTATTCCTCTGACAGGAAGGTGATTTTGGCATAGTGTGTCAGCGTACTGCAGTTACTTTTGTCAGTCACTTATCTTTTCCTTTTTATTTGTTCTTGAGTTTTGCATAAAGTGTTTTTGACACATAAATAGGTTACATCATAGAACCACAAAGTAAATCCAAAGCAGTAATTGTATCAAGTGAGTGATGAAATGTTGTTACTAGTAAAAAATGTTTATTTTAAAACTGCTTTATAAATTTGATATGTTCTTTAACTGTGGTTTCTATAACTTCATATATAGAAAAATTTGATAGCTTTAAGTAGATTTTTCCCATATATTAAGTGGAATACTTTTGAGGGCAATACTTTTTTAAGATTTTATTTATCTAAAAACTTTATAAAGATAAGTTGGGGAAAACATTAATTAATAGTGCTAGGCATATATTCAGCAGGCAGTGAACATTTGTCAAAAGATGAATGAATAGAGAATGAATTTTGTTTTGAGCATTTGACTGCAAGCTTTTACACATGTCATTTTATTTATACACATTTTACGTGTGGGGAAACTGAGGCTTATAGAAGAAAAATATTCTAGGCCACCCTATTGGTAGTGACAGGCCTATGATTTGAACTCAGGTAGTAATCGTCATGAATCACATTATGCTGTTATTTAGATGGAGTTAAGAAAAGTGTTAATAAGAACTGTTTTCATGTGCAAAACACAACTGGTATGGCTTTAGAAAATGGAGCCAGAGGAACGAAATGAAAGATTAAAAAATGGACTCTCTGACCCTTATTGTTACAGATAGGAAGTTAGTGTTTATTCATAGTTTCAAGGGAAGATGTTTCAAGTTTGGGGGTATAACAAACTTAGAACTTGGTGCCCCCATACTTTATCATAAAAGGAAAAGGAACTTGCATTAAAAAGTAGATGGAGCAATATTCTAAAGTTGTTAGGTCACAAATACCCCAAGTTTGTCAGGTGTGAGGAAAATGGACGGGTTGGAAAATTTAACACTGAAGTTTACAGTTGTGATTCTGCATAGGGACTAAGGAAAATGAACCAAATGTTGAGTCAATATGGTTAACTGACTCAGCACATTTATAGTATGTTGGTTGTCTATTAAATAGATGCTTTTATCAATGCACATTGCCCATTGTAGTATACAAACCCTGTGTATTGAGGGCTTGTTTTTATGGGGTAGGTTAGGAGTGAATTCAACTCATTATGTGTAGTCTCTTTTGGGTTGAACAATACACATTGCCTCTAGGATAAATGGATTATCTTTGATAACTG